>NW_022884914.1:3983316-5311088 GCF_011952205.1 Bombus bifarius | reverse complement strand
CGACAGATAATTTATTTAATTCGTCCTACCGATGTTCTCGCGGCGCTATTGTATCGGTTTCGATAATTTCGCTGATTAACGTTCGGTCACGATGTTATCTAGTCAACGACACGGAACTCACCGAGCACCCAAATCGATTTGTCTTTATTTCACAAAATAACAGAAGCATCGTTAAATTGTAACCGAAATTATCTGTACATTACCTATATAGCTGAATGCTATAGATCGCATGTTCAATTAATTCTACTATATACCATTAAAATTACCATCTTTTAACATGCTCGTGTATTTATAAATTGTTATTTGTATTTAATGAATTCAGCTAAAAAATTCTTAATTAGTATCGGTAATGTTGAAAATAGTTGTTTAACCGAATAGTTTCAATATTCGGAAATGGTAGAGCAAATATTAGAGTACGACTCTCAACAAATTTGGAAAAACAATTTCGAAAGAACAATTTGATAGGAACGCGCGTAGTAGTAGTTGAAGCAGCTCTGTAATAGAATCTAATAGAATGTGAAAGCGATTGTTTATTTTTATAGCTTGCGAAGTTCGAGGAAAGGAAGTTAAGAGATTTCTATGTAAAGTGGGGCGATTCACAATATGCAAAGTGCAATGCACAATATACAATGCGATTTCAAATTGTGACTTTTCCTATTCGCTAGTAACTACACTATGCATATAAAATTTCGAATTTCATTATCAAAAAGTACTTTATTACTTTCTTTCAAATGATAACGATAATTTTACAACAATACTAGCAACAAAACCAAATCGTGTTCTGAAGTGCAGACCTCTATATTTTTGATCACAAAATTTTCAAACTAGCAAACCGCAAAGACGATTACCTCAAACCATCTCAAACCACCTCAAACCCTCTGGTTTCCATTTCAACCCCCAATTCTCGTGTCTCCTACTCATTTCCTCTTTAATTCGCCGAAATCGTTGCTGGAACCCGTTTAATCCCTCGCAAGCCCGATATCAACCTTCTATCAAGCAGGTCCATCGTGTCACGGAATCGTTTTTCTTTCGTGCTTTACACGCGTTAAGCGTCGAGACACGCATTTGCTAGCGGGTATCCTCGACACTGTTGTTTGCGAAGGTCTCGAAAACGTGAAAGGTCCACGGGACCAGATACTTACGAGACCGCAGACGATGATTGACATCGTCATTAAGCCGAACTTCAAACGCACCCATGGCTGGTACGCGCGAACCCGTAGGCGAGCGAACTCGTGTACACGCTCGTCGTGCATCTCTTGGCCTGTGCGTGTGCATGATCGCTGGGCGAACGTTGGTGCGGTGGTTGGGACGAGGTTGAACGCGGAGGAAAGGAGATGGCGAGCAGCGATGGCTATAACCAGGGTCAGAGCCCAGAGCAGGCTACGATGGTATGTGGGTGTTTAGGAGGAGAAGAGGGTAGGGAGGAGCAAGGGTGTTCTCGATATGATTAATGCTTAGCATGCGTGCTCATATGCGGAGGACAGCTGTGAGTGACTTGCACTCCGCCCAAACGACGTCCGTTCGGCCAATGCAGCTCTGTGTGCACTCGTACGTGCGCTTACGTACGCGCGCGCCTCGATTCGCGACGCCGCGCGATACTATGTCCCGAATGCGCGACGTGTTCGACACGTATTAACTCGTATTACATCTATGATGCGGGATAGCTATTGCCTCTCACAGTACTGACACCTCCACAACGACGACTCCACCTTCTCCGTCAACCACACGCACGTATGCCAACTCTATACCAACAGTTTCGAGCTTCTCTTTCAGTGGCGTCTCCCTGTGCATGTAGGTATGTGTCATTCTCTCTCTCTCTCTCTCTGTCTTTGTCACTCTAGAACCTACAGGCTACGGGTCGTCACGCCGAGATTGTATAGGACGGTGAAGTACCTGTGCGCGGGTACCGATTTAACGCGTCACCTATTTACATGTTGACGTCGAAAGGGGTCAGCGTGCCGTTAAAAAGCGACGTTTACGTACAGCGTACTACTACGGGTAGCTCGGTTCTCGTTAATCCGGCTGTTCCCTGTTGGCGAACATACAAACTTTCCCTGGTCGTTCGTTGACCGACCTTCGCGCACCGTGTACACTTTTGTTGAGGTTTTCCCCGTTGTTTTCCTCGGTCCTTTTCTCTCCTCGTTTTCCCTCTGTTTTTTACAGCTTTGTCATTTTCGCGTTTGGACCTTTCTTCTCCTCCTTCCTTTTTTTTCTTGTTTTTGTCTCTCGTCGGGAGAAAGGCGAATGATTGAAACGGCGATGAAAGCAACTAGATTTTGGCACGTTTGCTGGTTTCGGTCAGCAATTTTTATTCGATTAATTTGTTAGATGAAGAATGATTTAAAACTGTGAAAAAAGTAGTTTACGGTTTTCATTCATGATGCTATTAAACTGCGTTCTAGGTTGTGGTATGGTTGAAATATTTCGCATCTGAAATATTCATTCCATAACATTATAAGGCATTAACATTATTTGCAAACTTAATTGAATGATGATACTAATTCTGAGGCTTGAAATAAATATATAATATCTCTTACAATCAATTAAGATTAAGAAGCTCAGTTTTTCTCAACTTCAATTTTTCTCAAAAACGAGATAAATATACAAATAATCCAAACTCACTGAAGATTCTACTTATTACTTAAATATATTATAATATACATAATATTCGCCAATTTTTTATATGCCAATACCGCACAAGTAACTACGGCACATAAAAATATTCTTTATCCTCCCGAAAGTATGATGATCCTGAACCATCTTCGCTCCACGGTTTAAAAACACATTAACCCATGAACACCTCAATTTTATATCCTATAAACGTTCTCCACCCCAGAGCACGCTACCTAACTCTAGCCTAATATCGTGCCTCGACTCAGCTCCTTCTAATTATTACGTCATAATTAATTTCATGGCCGTGACATATTAATTCTTCGTCCACTTAGATCGCTTCACTCGTTCTGCGTTTTTCTCTTCCACTTAACCAGCATCGAGAGTTCGTACATCGCGTCGCTGTCGTTGTACCCATAAATTATATCGAACGAACACGTAGCAACGAAAAGGCACGAGGAAGGAAGGAAGGCTCGCGTAAACTATTAATCGATATTCCATTTGCATCGACTTCTGTGGGACACGCGTCGCGGGTTTGAAGCACGATGCGAATGAGCGACTTTTTTTCCACGCGCGTTATTGCATCGGACACGCAGCATTAACGATCAAGGAACATTGCAATGACTGGCGAAAATATTCGAACACCTATGTATGTTCAAAAGAGTAGAAGACCGATGATGTTTATAAAAAATTGAAATCTGCCCCGTCACGTACATCACCTTTTTGCTATTAACCCCTTTTTTGCAAAGATTAGAAATTAGAATGACAAGATTTTAATTAAAAATAGAAGAGTTGCATTTCTCCGAAAATCATGAAAGTGAAACATCGGTTATTTGAGAATTGAACAATTGAGTATTAAACGTGTATCTGCGTAATGAAATTAAGAAATGATTAAAAAGTGAAGTAGATTAGCCTGACTTCTGAGAAGCTCATATAATACAATAGACTGCTGAAACGCGCGTGACGTTCTCGCACGACAGAACTCGTTTCGCATCGAGTTTAAAACGCGGATGAATTCGCTTTGACTACCTTTGGGCGCGCGCGAGCGCGCAAACTCGAGGACAAACGAGCCCCTGTTTCTGCTAACACTTTCTCGTGGCTTCGCTAGAGTCTCAGATGGAAAGATTGTGCCCGTAATTACATTGCTGGTTGTTTTAACGCTGACGAGGAAAGGGAACGTGCGCAACCCGGCAAGAAATGATATCGATCGTAATTCAAGAGTGTGCGGGAGTTGGCCGTTACGCGATACAAAAGAACAGTTTTACGGCTGTCGGGGTTATTACCTCTCTCGTCAGCTTCTTTATGCTACGCGTCATTAGAAATCAAATGGAACGAGAAATATGGGAACGGAGAGTGGTCTTCCGCAAAGTAGGCAGTGGTTAGAGATCGGTGCATGATTGAAGAACGTATGTGATGGAGAACGATGCGTGGTTTCAGGTTATCTGCATCGTTAAAATATTTTGCTTATTCGTTGTGTATATTAATCTTTTTATTGTCTCTTTTTATCTTTGTCTTTTACTGTCTGTGCTCTTTAGTTTGAACTTGACTCTGAAGGTTATTTAAGCTTTCTCTATAAGTATTTCTGCTATAACGAAAAATTGATTCTTTTAGCAAAATTATTATCGACTACTCGATAATTGGTCTGTATATTGTACATTCGTATTTAGGTTCCTATTATGCACTCGTGAAGTTGCTACAACAAAGGGAAATGTTGTACTCGAAGCAGATTTTATAAATGTCGGAACATACGATTTAACGTAGCGATTTTTCACTAGAAACTGAAACTCAAAAAGAAGACTGAGAAATGCCACCGACAATAATGTTTACCAAGAGCTATTATTGAAAATAATTTAGAACGAACGGCGAAAAAAATAACGTTTCAAACGAAAATAAGCCATTTTACCATTATTCATCGTTCGACTAAAATAAAAAATATAAGGAAGACGTACGAATGAGTTTTGTACAAGATAAGCGTTATATATTGTAAACTTGACTCACTCGTTAAGACTGACTCGTTATAAAATATTTCTTGGAAAATATGGTCAAGGAAAATATTTTTTTATTGCCTGTACTCATCCACTAAAATTATTCAATTTCTGCTCGAAACAGTTTTACCTGTCGTCAGAAATAAAGGGGATTATTAAGTTCTGTTTTTAATGCTACGCTTTGATTATGGTAACTAGGCCAAGCTGTAACTTTCCTGTAATTGGATAAGAGAAAAGAGAAATTGGCGAAAAAGAAATTTGCATGATATAATAATCCTTATCTTGCTGCAAAATAATTCTGTTATAGTAATTCTTCATTAAATAAAACTATGTAATTTATTTGAATAAATCTATTTTACAGTTATTTTACGTCTTATAAAATACTATCTTATAAAATAGATACAAGTGAAGATACTTTAATGCAGAAAATTGTTTGCGAAACATTCGTTATTGATTCTCCTTCCTTAATTTCGAAATAATGAAGCAGTTTTCTACACCAGTTCTCGGAAGTTGTTAGTCATTTCGATTATGAAACATCTCATACTCTTGTAATATTCACTACATCTAATTTCTCCAATTTTTCATAATATTCACTGCACCTAATTTTTCCAATTTTTTGTAATATCCATTTCATCCAATAAAATACTTCAATTTCATGAAATGTTTAATGGAACTATTCTACTCGAGCAAGTTAATAAAAAGAGCTAAAATCCAGACAGTGGAATAATCATTATTATTGCAAAATAGAGAATTATAAAAGATAATCGTATATCCTAGATCGATATAAAGATACAAAATCCTGTTAATTTTTAGCAAAAAGATCTAGGTAGATTTTTTTTTAAATTGAGACGGTCCGTAGGAATGGAATTCGTACAATGTGTATTGTTCCATTGATACCGGACTGACACGGTTATCTGGCAGAATTATGTCATTAGGCTAGTGAAGTAGGCCATCTTTTTCAAGCACAGAGCATCCTTGAAACGGGGCATCATCCAGTATGACTTACACCGCCAACATAAACTACACACAAAATCCATTTAAGCGTTCTTGAGTAAAAAGTTATTCGTAAAAACGGAAAGAGTTTCAACAAACGCGGGATACAAACAGCTCTCTCGAGGAGGTGGTTCACAATACGTTCTAGAAGAATAGGAGAAAGAAGAAAGAACGAAAAGGAAATAGGAAATGGGAGGGGGTAGAAGGAAAAAAGATTCCACTTTATTCTTTCGTGTTTCTCTGTATTCACTCTGCGTTCTCGCTCGATTGTTTGTCGTACTTGTTTCGGAGATTGATTCGAAAAGATTTACAATCCCTTTATCCAGAGATTGTTGGCTGTACGTGTGTATGCAACAATGGCACACGATAGTTCCGTAGCGAAAGCAAACGGAAGCTGGTGATACTTGTTTGTTATTAGCAATATCTTCGAGAAGTTTTCCACTTGCTTACCTAGGAAAAGGATCGATAGAGCGAATTTCGCGAGGAAGGATTATTTGTGCATGTCTTACTCTTTTCCATTTTTATTTCTAAGATGAAATTAAACAACCTCGTTGTAGATACAAACATCATAGTTAATAAAGTGTGATAAAGCTAACGCGAAAACAATGAAACGGACTCTCTTTTCATTTCTATTTAGATGTTCCATTTAAATATTCATAGCATAAAGGAAAATATAACATCCGATTTTTCCCTAAAATAATTGGATTTTATGACTTAGTAGTTTCTATTGAATTGTAGTAGTTCAGATCGCAATGAAACAATAACAAGGGGAACTCAACCTAGAAACGGTAAGAAGCGAAACAAAGAAACATGATTATATGATGTGTATAACATACTGGACGGTAACTAAGAAAAATTATAACCGGTCACCAATGCTGCTTCGAACCATTCATCCTGTGACATGACTTAGCACCGGGAAAACCAAAAAGCATGCGGTCATCGGATCTGTACGGTTTCTGTAGTATTTTCCAGAATGCGAGCAGCGCGCAATGGAACTTGAATACGTAGTTATAAAAAATCAATGGCCAGTTTCAACACGAAGTATCCATTGTAAAGGAATTTCCTACGGTACATTAGCGTCACGTCGGCACAAAATGCTTGAATGTCAACAGATTTTTCAATTTTATCAGCAATTTTCCAAATGATTTATAGATCGACTGCTGAAATCACAGAGTACGTATGGTACCGATAATAAATCTAATACGACAGGTGTTTTAACGACGCAGCCTACATCTTTCTTTCTTTCTCTTTCTTCAAACGTCTACAAAGGGAGGAAGTTGACAAATTGATAAAGCTGCACAAAAAGTTGCGCAAGCAAGGAATTAAGAGGATGGATATTGATCAATTTTTAAACAGCATATAGCATTCTGTTTCATAAAAGTAATCGAAGATATATCGTTTTATATCTCGACGTTGAATATCGACTATCAAGGAAATTAGAATAGGAGTTTCATAGACAACCATGAGAGGTTATTGATCATGTCGACAAATATTGACGATGCTTTCCACGTTGTTATTCCCTATATTTTCGATCTCTGAAGTATTTATGGTCATTTTACTTGCAAAAAAATATGATGCAGATTAAAACACGTGAAAGCACGTAGTATTCTTACAGAATGTGAAAAAGCTTTTATAGAAATTTGACTAATTGTAAAATGGAATTAATTCGAGTAAATAGCTTGCTATACAGAAAAGTATCAGTGAATTAAAAATATCACAGAATGTCAACAACATTTTAACATGACGAAACGTACCTCATATTTTATATAAAACCTCAATATTCGAAGCTCTTTAACTTAAATTTAAAAAGAGAATTCTTTGATTCAAGGCGCGATTCTTTACGTATATTGAAACTGGAATTCTCTAAAATCGAAACTACGATACATTTTTTAATAAAGTAGCGAAACAAATGAACGAATTTTTCCTCAAAATCGAGCACCTCGGATAGGTTATTTTCTCTGCCACGAGCATACCGTTTCGATCAACGGATAAAATAAATAAACGATGGAAAACGTGACCGCAAGTCGAATTCAACGAAACAAAAGCGGCTTTGCTTCTCCGGTTAAACAGCACAGGCGACGATCGTGAAGAGATTTTAACTGCAAAAAAAACAACTTTGCCGCCCCCCCCCCTCTGTGTCGCCAATGCATATCTTAAACAATAATCAGACATACGTTACGCCGAAGAAAGTATTTTTGCAAAGAAAGCATTTAAAAATTTCTGCGAGACCGTGTTTCGAACAAACACAAAGCTAGAACGAGATACGTTAGGCCATAGGAACAGAGAAGAAAAGAAATCAATGCCTTCTGTACCCTTTTTGCTTCCTTAGCTGCTTGCTAAAAAGGTCTTAATTTAATGACGTGTTTCTTTTAGCACCTTGCTACCTCCATTGTTTCTTTGCTCGCACACTAATGATACAAAACGAGATGAAATTCTGGTTATTTTTGAAAGCTACTTCTATTGAATTATTCATTTTTTTACGATGGCTTTAATAATCACTTTATAAATTAATCGTAAATTTATAAAATAAAAATAGAAACGTTAAAGAGGAACATATCGGATTGGCAATTATTCATAAATTTGAGTAAAGTAATAAACATAAAATCATCCTAGAAATCATTATAAAGTTCATTAAATTATTTAGCACAATGTCCAATGTCTATAGATAGAATCAAGTGAAAAACCGTGTTAAACACTTAAAACTCTGGTGGAACGTGTAATAATTTTGTTGTTTATTATGTACTGTCATTTGCACAGAATGCAAATATAAAATATAAAATATATAAATATAAAAATATATATATATGTCGGAGTCAGGTTGGCACTTTGGGGCGTTCTATGAACCTTTACTTACTTTACCATCGCGGATGTGGTTAGTGTTTATCAGTGCGAATTTGGGCACTACAAGAGGCTATGAGTAACGGCAATAGGATGCCCGAGATGATGGTGACAACGAATCCAAGTTCGATAACGAATCCACGATCCACGGGATGACCAGTATCAGCGTGACTTACTCGGCAATTCGCTCAACGATTCACTCACTAAAAAACTCCCTGAATCCAGATGAACCTACCCTTATATACTCCTGTCCCCGCTTCTCGGGTCAATCCTTGTCTTTAAGGAGAGTCATAAAATCATTCCGTACCTCTGTCAGGTACGCGGCCCTCCCGTGACCGTGGCTACGTCTGGTGACCCGTTATGTCAGCTTAAACCTGAACCCATCGTCGTAACGCCAGGTTGGAACATTAAAAGTTGTTTTCCTTATTTTTATGGCTTAAACATTAAAATCTTGACCATGGTGATGGAAGGTTTTTCCCAGCATTCCCGACGGAAAGTCCCGCTGTCCTTCCCTCTCCGACATATAAATAATAATATATAAATATATAAAATATAAAAATATAGATATAAGTATGGTAACCTTTGTACGAAGGGCAAATAACGATTCGCGTGCGCGCGAACGTCAAAGTCGATTAAACGTTCTTATACGCGACACCACGTAAATACACGCATTACAACGGCCAAAATTATACGGAGAATACCACATACGATCTGCGGTAAATCTATAGCTCGCAAACAGAAACGCTAATTATAACTGGTAAGCTATAGTCTACTAAATTTCAATGATTTTTAGTTTTATGCAATATTTACATTTGTGTAATTTTTAATTTTATGATATTTATTTTTGCGGTTCTTTCAAAAGTACTCTTCAAGACATCGTACACATTCAAAGTTTAAGTTAATTACTTTTTAAATAAAGTACGTAATAAAAGTAACCTATAATATTACTTTCCTTTATTTTTTTAATTATCTGAATACTTTTATGGGATCCTGCTGTCAATATTGCTTATGACAGGATAATCACCCATAGATACCAGTTACAGATTAATATATGTACGTCGGAATTCTGAACCGTTCACCAGAACTTGTCGAATTGATTATTGCGGCAAAAGGAATATATATATTTACTCTTAAAAACACCCAGACGTTGCATCGTCGAGTAAAAGTGAAGAAACTAAAGTGTAGAGGGCAGGTAACGATAAAATTTCGAGAACTATCCTACCTCATGTCTGTGTGGATCTTATTTATGGTTGTAGACCTTTGCGAGCCAGGTATAGGCAGGAACAATAACCAATCAATTAAGTGTACTTCTACCTGTTCGTTCAAGCACCGAGGAAGAGAATTCCCGCCATAGTGACTGTCTTCGAGAAGTAAACAGTTCCATTCTAACGTTGGAAGCAGGAACGTGTATACATACGTAGATGTTTTCAAAGTAAGAACGAAAATACGTTCAAGCGTGCGCGAATCTTGAAAACAAAAAATATTTACGATCGGTTGATGTGTAAAATGTTGTGTTACAGTTTCTTTTAACGTGATCGTTAAAGTCGTGTGTTTATTTGACGATAAATTGAACGTGAAAAGATAATCTATTCGACATCTAAAAGTGCATATAAGAATATGTATGTATTTCTAAAAAGTTAATTTTATTTCAAAATAAACATGTAGATGTATAAGTGTATTCTTATGGATATTTGAACATAAAATTTTATAGAAAATTTCGACGTACATAGTACTTGCTTGTTTCGAAGACTTCATCTTACACCATCTTATTATATGACCCATAGAAATCCGTGTCAGAGAATTCAGAGTATACGACGTGTTGGTACAAGTCCGGCTTTGCACGTGGTATGGAATATCTGAATAATATAGTTGCTATATTGTGTTTAAATTGCGGGGGTATTGCGTCTGACTTGTGTTTGAATATTTGACGTACGTACCGTGTGTTTTCGTGTATATATATAACAAAACGTTTGGATAGTATAAATCAAATATAACGTACACTATACATGGTTGTTACGGAAGGTGACTTATGTTCCATTTGGATGTTTGAATTGTGAATCTGCTGGACTCGCAAGTTAAACAAAAATATTCCTTTCATCGGTTCACGTTGAGAATAATTCCGAATAATTGACGTACTAGTACCGGAAAGCAGAATTCCTACGGTCCATTAGATTTATTGCAATGTTATTACGTTAGCGTGAAAAAGTACGACGTCCTGTAATATAGAGAAGTGTAAGATAAGTGGATTACAAAGAACCGAACAGGAGGTAACGACTGGAGCCAATTTTCCGATACTCCTAATTGACGTTCGTTTAAATCAATTAAAAAAAAGGAAGCCTCGTAATTGGCTGAACCTTAAAATCTGATTTCAACCGCGTAAAAGTGGCTGGAATAAAAGTTACTTCACTGGCTTACTATACTGGCTCTACCGGGTTTAATCACATTTTTTGTTGTACTTTTAAATTGAAAAAATATCTGGTAAGTAGAGATCGATATTTGTAATATTCTATTCTCGCGTTCATCGTAACTTTTACTATATTAATTTTCATTTTAATTTCAGTACAATAATCTAACATAAACGTTTAAAAGTACAGAAATTAATAAACAGAAAGGTACGGAAATTCAATGTATAAAACAGTGATACAGGAAGATTACTCTTCTAAAAGCAATCCGATATCAGAAGCAGAAATACTCTTATAAATATTAGTCTTCTGATATATTTTCTCGGTTCACAAAAATATCCTTGTCATATACAACTAATATCTTCTATTTCGATACTAAATTCCATCTTTGAAAGTAACTATCACGCTTATCCCAAAAGGTAAATTCATCAAGATAAAACATGAATCGTGCAGATTCAATAATAATCTTCAATAATCCGAATTACCGTAAAGCCTGATAAATTTCGAGCCATTTAAATTAATTTCCTGGAAAAGCAAATCGCATTAAAAACAAGCTCTAACGGTCCATCGATATTCGTTGATCCCTTTGACGATGATTCGAAATAAATTAAAGGTGAAATCTCATCGAAAGGCGTAAGAAAGAGGAAAAAAGTAGAGTAGGACGAAGGCAGATTACGTGAAATCGGGGGTATCGCGGTGATCGAATTCGATTTGCAATGTACAAGGATCGGGTCGGGAGTCGGGCCAATTGAAAATAGTTCGGTTTCAATCCAACCCATCTCGGAACTTCCCGAATGCTCCTGAATAAACACTGACTTTCTGTGCGCGAGGCTGAAATCAATTCAACGGAACAACCGAGGCGTGTTAAAGGTGGCTTGAACGCGACAGAGAAAACGGACGCGGCCATCCACTAGTCAGATAAGGAGGCAGAGCGGGAAAATTTGAACGGAAGGACCGCGAGAAGATCGAAGAAGAACGAAGTCAAGAACCGTCGACGCGTTCTATCCGGTTGAATAAAAAGCATCGCGTCGGCCAAACGAGATGGAAACTTACCGCTTCTTCCGCGCCCGTCCCGAATCGCATTTCGGTTTCGCTGGCAGGGAGAAACCTCCTGGAAATCTTGTTGCGCATGCTATCGATAATGCATCCCCCTAACACCGACTTACTGACGCAAGAACCAATGCACTCGTGCCACTTCGTCGATTCTCACGCGGTAAACTCGCGTAACAAATCCCTCCATTCACCGGATAGCTGGTTGTACGATCCTTTCTTTTTGGATAATCTTCGAATTGGGTGAAACGATTCGGATGAAGATATAATAAATTCCGTATTTTTTAATCGGTTTTAGTTTTAGTTAGGTATTCTTCTAATGATGTTTTCGGAATAAAGTAAATTTTTTTGCTCGTGAGATTTGGTATCTCAGTGTATATTAATTGCTATTTGATAGAAGAAAAGAATTATATTTAATTAAAAAAATAAATCCTTCGAGACGTAGAAGATAGAATACACAGAAAAATATCTGTGCCATTCGTTAAATATTTGCGAAAGCTCTGCAAGAGCCAAAAACGACATTGAATAGTAACTCACGTTTTTTAAATTATCGAAACGTAAAAATGTGTATCGATATCATTGAACACGTTTGCGATCGACGCGCTAATTTAATAATCCAAAAAAGGAAGAATGGAACACAGAAATACAGAAACAGAGAGAACAACGGCAACTGAGACAAAACTGTTATAGGCGGCGTATTGTTTGGTGTCTAGCAATAGAAGACAGCTCGCACCATTAGACCGCGTTGTGTTTCGACTCCGACAAATATTTGCCGACGGTGAAACAGGAAGACTGACATAGAACGCGTCGTGCACACAATGGAAAAACCAGCGTTGCTTCGCGATATAAGGATCGATACCGTGTCGGTTATTTATATCATGCTCGTTAATCCATCCCGCGATCCGTCGCGCGACCCGATAATGCGTATAATTCGACTATCGGTAAATCGTTGCCAAGGTTGGTCGAATAACCGCGCGAGATGGACGACATCGAAAAGCGCGATGGCGGATCCGGTCTGGTAGCCGACGACACGAACATCTGTAACATGCCCGCGTTGCGAAGAGACACGGGAGATATACGACCAGCTTCGTGCGATTGTCGGATTCTGTTCAAAAGCGAGGGAAAATTTGTTCTACAGAAGCGAACACAGAGAAAAAATGTTACTTGTTAAAAATTCCACCGACTATCATATCGTATAAACGCAGTAGAATGTGTATATTATTTTATTTCTGTAAGTTATTTTGACATTTATTTTATTAGTTTGCGTATAATACCTTTTTACTGACTGAAATAACTCTACTATACGGATTATTCGAATTTTCTTCTGTTTTTGATATCCTTCCTCGTTGAACCTGATGTCGAATTTACACTGTTTCGAGGAACGCGGCAGATGGGCGTTGCTTTCATCTTCGTTTTGTACGCAACGAGCAAAACAATGTAAATTCGGCTTAAAGTACACGATATTTTCTCATTC
Source organism: Bombus bifarius (assembly GCF_011952205.1). Lineage (NCBI taxonomy): Eukaryota > Metazoa > Arthropoda > Insecta > Hymenoptera > Apidae > Bombus > Bombus bifarius. Next base: position 5,297,736 of record NW_022884914.1, on the reverse strand, counting down.
CTTCGTTATTAGGTACATTAAGGGCTAATGATGTCTCTATAGTATACAACAAGTTTAATTATTTTGTGCAAAGTTCGAGATTGAAATAAGATGTTGAAACTTAGGTTGCAATACTGAAGGGACGATGGACTGTCAAATAGCAAACGTCACTGAACATGACTGATCATTTGAGTTTAGCAAAGGCATGACTTACCAAAGGAGTTGTTTTTACACAGAAGCTTGCAATTTCTGCTCGCTTTGATTTGTGGAAAGGGCGCGGGACACTATCGTACAACGTGAGACGTTCACTAATGACTGGTTCTTTAGAGACACGGATCTTTCGTGCTTCTATGCTTCCGAGTTACATCGTTATATTATACAATGCTGTTCATTGCCGTGTACAATGTTTTTAATGTTTTTACGCCGTTAATTTTTGTACTTTTTTTTTGCGACAGCATGATGCTGTTTTAGCATCCATATTATACCACGTCCCAGTTTTTTCTCGCCTGAAAATATCGTGTCACATATTGCACGATTTCTCATTTTTTTCAACTTGTTTTTTTCAACGATTTCGAGACGTCATCTTACCATTTTTAATTCCGTTATAGCGGCATAGACGCGTTTTCCAGGACAATGGAAATTAAAAATTTCCTTACTTCTACTTAAACCGAACTTCGCTAAACTTGTACTTAATCGAGCAGTCGTGTACTTTAATAAAAAAATTTCCCGTAATTCGATGTATTTAATGGTGTATTAACATTACATTTCTAAACATTATACACCTTCTATTTATGCTTGATACGTGGCGGACAAACTAGAAGAAATATTCGACTCCTCCATTTGCACCTTTCAAACATCCTCTGCTAACACAAGTCATTACAACAATGTTGCTTATTCTCAAGAAAATTCTTCTCCGCTTATACACATATACTGTTCTTCCTATTTTGACGTTTATTTCCTGCATGCCTGACTATACTCCCCAAAATTTCCTAGTTGCCAGCACACGAGCATAGCCAATTTGGATGTACCTTGAATATACTCGAATATAACATCTCAACATTTTCAACGGACGAATAACTAAACAGCGAGGAAGAAGCGTTTATTCTTCTTGCTTCCTGATGGTTATGGGTCTTGCGAAACTCCTGCAGCGCATAAGTATGCATTTCTGCAGCTTATTACACGTATAAAGTATCCGATTTAACGTCGCGCTTTATCTTTCTTTCATCCCTTCCTTTCGGTCTTCCGGCGCCGTGGCTGAGAACCGTCGCCGGCCGCCAACCCCCTTTTTCTTCTGCTACGTTTCGTTCGTTCCGCAGCTTCGTCTCGCTTTGTTCACCCGGTTCGGAGGCCACAGCGTGCTCCTCCTGACCTCTTTCTTCCCTTTTCGTACCGGGAGAAATAATTTAATTCGTATTACGGCCGTTACCGCGGCAAGAAAAGCCACATTGTCGGCGCGTAGATGTTCCGCATTTGAAATCGAGAGAAGAAAGAGGAATTCGTTGGTTGGTTACTGCCGTCGCTGCTACTGGCTGCTGCTGGCTGCTTGGTTGCTTGGTTGCTTGCTTGCTCGTTGGTGGCTCTTTTCACGCGGCGAAGAAACAGCCTGAAAGAAAAGGCTGCTGCGGTTCTTGCCTCGTAATAGACGTTGCAAACCGAGATTCTCAGAATTTCTACTGATGGAATATGTCGAAAATAGAGGACTTTTGAATAAGGCTTTGATTTCGTATACTGGACTGCTCGTGTGTTTGTAAATGCGCCAACCGCCACGATAAGGTTTTGTTTCCAGGTGTGCTCTTTCTACCTCTCTTTCTCTTTTTCTCTTTCTTTCTCTGTATAGGTCCATGGTTTGAAAGAGCTTCTTGTTGTTCGAGTTAACTTAATTTTCAATTTTTTTTCTTTTTGGTCTCTCTTTCGTTCGAATTTTTAAACAAAGGCACAGACGACTGACAAGACCGTAGAACTCCCATCTTTGTTTCAAATTTTACTGCTGGCTGTAGGCTATATCGGAGAAAATGAGCATAAATGTGGAAGAATTGCGGTCTGAGAAAAATATACTCTAAGAAATGGAAGTTTGATGTATTACCCAAGAGAAATATAAACGTTTTACCGTGTTTTACTCGTTAGTTTCAGTCATAAAACGAACTACATAGCTTTTTAATTTGTTTATCAATTATTACATGTTCCCAAGTCCTTTTAATTTGTTTTTATTTTTACAACTATTTACTCTATAGGTATAGAATGCCACGATAGCATTAATTAATGTGTAATAAGATGTGCTTAGCAAGAATGATGTACAAATTCACTTGAAATAAACATTTACATCTGTGTAACCGTCGATAAAATTATCGAAACTGGATTTCCGTGAAATAGATGGAATTAACTGTACGCAGTTGGGTGTAAAGTTATATTTTCGCGCCTCAGCAATAATTGGTTCCATAAGGTCCACCAGCAAAACTAGTAAGAGAACTCGGTACAGGCTATGCTGTGTCTCCTTCGATGACACCCATTACGAGCTCTTCGTTAGTAAGCCACGGTAATTAATTATCATGCTCCTATGAAGCTGGCGAACGCTACAAAGAGAAAGCATATCCATGCCTGATTTCTCCGCTTGGTAACAAAGCGAGAAGTGCCCGCGTTAATTATTTATTTGACCGCGAAAACATGAATTGAAGTCTCTGTTCTAATTCATAGCTCTATCATTTCTCAACTGTGACATATCGTAATAACATTATATAAAATATTTTCTTTATTATGAAATGATATCATGTATTACATGTTGCATGTGCAACTAAAAAGAAGTAAAGAATGATACATATATAGACAAAGGAATTTGAACTTTTTCATTAACGCATGGATAAAGAAAATTCATATTATTATTAGACGAAATTATTGTATTCACTATAGAAAAGAAGTTATACTTCATATTAAATAGTAACTAAAATTAGATTAATACGATCGCATCTTTATAGAAATAAATGAGCATAAATTTAGTGATCAAGTAATATCCGGCTTAAGGGTGCTTGTTAAATAATTAATCAAACTTCCATAAATGTTGATTAAAGTTAAATAATTAATAGGTTCGGGGAAGTTGTTTGTTTGCAGGACGTAAGACCGGTAGAACTTATGCGCTGTATTACACATGCCGTATCTATAATAAATTAGGTCTGCATTAACGTGGATAATGCACAGATTACAACCTACTTTCCATTTTAAATCATAATCTGCTGATTAAGAATTCCACGTAAGCGCAACTCGATATCGGATCCTATAACCGGTTTTGTTCTCTTTGTCAATATTCGTCATATCATTTAGCATTAAATTACGAAGACAATGAACAGAATAATAACATGAAAAATCCAAGAAAAGAGATCGAAGATAAAAGAATATTTTTTTTCTTTCTAAAATCTTATTCTCCCGAATAGTTGGGAAAATTAGTTACACTCATAGAGATAGACTTTCTCTAGCGATTAAAACGAACAATCGGGGATAGCACGAAGGAAACGAGGTAAAGGAAATTAAGAAAAGATTTATTTAATAGAGGCTGGCCTGGGCAAAGGGTTGTTAGGCCTAAGATAAAAGTATCGTTCAAAGTCAACGGTTGAGTGAGAACATGTGGGAAAAAGAGATTGCTGGAAATCCCGTCACCGGTGATTGCTTAGGCGAAATAAGGCGGGCGCATCTGTGCAGAATGTTTATGACTCGAGACATCTGCTTGACAGACGTTATACTTTCACGGGTACTTTCCCTTGCACGTCGGCAAAATAATGGTCGTCAAAGTTTATGAAGTTTTGTGGCTTATGGAAGGTCCCAACCGTTGTTCAATTTCTCTTCGTCCTCGATGAATTTTTTGAGAGTTATTCCAAAACCACGAACGTATCAGACGATTTAAGTCGAGTTTACTGAACAACTAGGTATAACATATCTTATTTGTTGCTTCTTTATCAATCGACATCACAAATATTGAAAAAGATAAAATATTGCTTATAATTACACTCGTGTGAAATATCTCTAGAACTGAACTTCCTTGTCTTGATAACGATCTACAAGTCACAAAGTAAAAACCGTCCTTCTTTTTGTTGCATTAAAAAATGAAAATGAACTCTGCTCTAATTTAAGAGAGCGCAAATGTTGCGGAGAGAAGATAATTCAAGATGTCCGATAGGTAAACATAAACCATGTGGTACTGTACGTCTTTAGAATAATTAAATACCTCGATTGGAAAGATGTTCCTCGATGTTGGAAGGCTAGATTACCCTCGTAAAATCCTGTTTCCTCAGGCTTTTCGATTTTGCCCTATAAATGAGTGCTTGCTATTCCTTGGAAACAGTCCATTACAAGACGGAGGAAGGGATGAGAATAGATATCCTCGAAAGACCTCGAGTCCTTGCGAGCTCACGTCCAATCAGATTCGATCGATAACTCTCAGATGTTATTCGTGATAGCGTATTCAATTAATATGGCTATGAAAGTGGAAAGCACTTTGTTATGACTTTGGGCAATATCTGCGAGTCTCTTATTGCATACCCGTCTGCTATAGAAACTCTGGCAGATCTTCACTGGCAAAGATAAAGTGCTGGTATTTAATGTTCGGAATTTTAATGATAATTTCCGTAAGCTCATCATACTAATAAATTCTAAAATTTGAATTCGAATTTAACTAATCCAAATTTTTATAAGCCACATTTACAATTCTATATTTTTCATATTTTATATTTAGTGATATTTACTGTAAATAAACAGCAGGGTTGGTCAAATTTTTAGCGATTACTAGTGATTTTATCAAATAAATATGTATATATTTTATATTTCTTTGCAGTACGAGATTGCGTTCGATATTATTGAAAATAAAAATTAATAAATATAGGAATTTAATAAATAAATTGCAAACGTCCGCTAAATAGTGATTGAATATTCCGGAAATGTAGTATTATCAATGTTTTTGCGTTACCGTGATATGATTATGGCTCGAATAAACTTGGTAGTTTCGGTTGTATTGTTTTTAAAGTTAATGGGAGCACGATCTCGTAAAGAGTTTACGCGACAATATTTTATTAGCTTTTCGTTCTGTACAAATTCTGCAATTTATACGGTATTTAAATTTGCCGGCTTTATTAATAATATTGAATGAAATTTTGTATGATATTGTTATGTGATAAAATGTCAAATAAGAGAGCGCATTTTATGTGGAACGGAGATTATCGTGTCCAAAAACGAACAAGTTGATAGAGTACATAAATGAGAGTGTTCTGCCATAAATCACATTACTTAAAGTTCACTTTAGTTATTAGTATTAAGGTAAAAGGTAGAAGGTCTCAATTGTTCTACTTATAATCTTCATACACTGTTTAGCTCTAATCTTCTGTGTTTTATCGTGCTCTCGGTAGTTTGTTTAGTTTTTGTAGCTGTTTTACCTTGTTTTTAAATTTTTGCACTTTTAAACTCACAGCGGATTAATACTGCTCATCTTATAACCAAACTTAAGCTAAATCAAATTTTAATATTTTTACGGTCTATTGTACAAGTTTAGAAAATTTTTCAAAGACTTAAACTCCTCTTTCGTCATTGCTGCTAATAATAAAAATAAGTCACGCTCAAAAAAATGATCTTTTATACTAAAAATGTTAATTATATTTCTGAGGCTATATAATCTCTTCTAAAAATTTTCCATCCCTAATCGTGATATTCTTTCTTAAGAAAAACTTAGAAAATCAACTACTTCGTTTAACCCCTTAACCTACAACCACGGGCGTAGCCCGTAGTACGATGATCGGGCCAAACGTAAATATTACGAGCATAGCCTGTAGTAGATAATCGGACCAAACATAAATCGGCCCAAAATTCTCGAACGTAAATCGTAGGTTAAGGGATTAAGGTACACTAAGTACTCGCTCATTTTTCACGCGAGTGTACATAACACAAACACTGTGCAAATCTATAGCGCAAGATTTATCCCACAGAATTAATCTATGGTAAAAAGTAGCACTCGCCAACCTAGCCAGGCAAATAAATCTTGGTCACGAAGTTGGAGAGAAGAAAAGGTAGCTCTCGACCGGGTCTCGATTTTCTTATCTTCTTCTTCATGGCACGTCGAGGCGGCTCGGAGTTCCGCTCACCTGAAGTTTCGTGGTGCCGTAGTTCCGTTCCAGTTCTCAAGACAAACGATTCTACCCCGATCCCACCTCTGTTCGCGAGCATAGCTTGATGTTGTCACCGATTTCGCGTTACGAATCGCACAAAATAGAAGAGTTACCTTATCGACGTTCGATCACAAATCGTGATTCAAACTCGACTTGCTCCGTACGTGGTACGTGGTTTCAATATACGTTTCGTTACGTTTTCCAAGGGAAAATCGAGCATTGTAGCAGTTTTCCCGCGAATATTCGGCACCAAATTGAAAGCAGCCGCCGCGAAAAGCGGCTTACTCGACGTATAACTCGCGAATAGATTTCGACCAGGTCCCTTTGTTCCCATTAATAGAAAGTTTTTTGTTTCGCTGTTTGCCGAACCGTGCAACATAGAATGCCACGTATCGCAGCCGTTTCTCGGTCCCTTTTCGTTCCTGTCTCTCATAACCGGACAGGGGAAAAAGCTCCCCTTTGTCCGGTCGGTACTTTCGCGTGGACGTTTGCTCAGTAAAATAGAATTCGCGAACACCCGGAAATCCTCTTCGAACCCGATGAATTATTTACGCGGTTCTAGTTTAAAAATTCTTGTCTCCAGGGATAAGTAGACTTGTGTCTGTTGATCTTCTTTGCGGAGTCGATACTTGTTGCGGATTCACTTGTAAGTTAGCATTATACTAAATTAGTAGTAGGTTTGTGGATTAGGTGACATATAGGGGGTTATTCTTTTTCCTTTCATACTAGAATGACAAACGGAAACGATAATATATTTGACATTTTATTTATTGGAAATCGTGACGTATTACTATTCTATCGTGTCATTGTGTGACTGTACGATTGTTAGGAAGAGGAAATTTATAAAGAATAGATATATTACTCCCTCAGAAGGTTTAATAAAGTTGTATGTATTACCTTCCCTATTTTTATAAAATTAATGAAAATGTACTTCTTCGCTATCAATCTTGTAAATACAATATTTTATGAGTTATTTTAAGTAATGACATTTTGCAGAACGTGGGATATAAAGATATAACACCAAATTGACATAAAGCATCTTAAATTATTATAATTTATTCATCAACAACTATCGATACCATTAACGTTTTTCCTTTGGTTTCTATTTCAGAATATTCCCTCGGCAAAGTGACGCTCAAGGCGGTCACGGATTTCTCGCTTCTGTCTAAATTAAGGGTAAGCGTTTCCTAGCCTCGTATTTACATTTATATCTACCACTGTGTTGGCCCACGAAAACAGGGTTGGAAAACAACCGATTCCAATTTGTTCGAGAAAGTTCGTGGCCAAGCCGTTTCACCCCGGCGGTTTTCTTACTCTGAAACGATTAAGTCGATAAATTCCAAAGTTTTCCTCCTATTCGATGGCTGTTCTAGTATTTGTATTTCAGTATACCATTTTGCATTTTACTTGCAGCATCTACTTCTCCGTCGTCTTTTGCGAAGCCGACCGACGAAGTTGATTTTCTAAACATAGCGGTGAATTTTTTCTTTCCCCGATAAAAAAAAAGAGAAGCGAGCGCGAGAGAGAGAGAGATAGATAGAGAAAGAGAGAGAGAGAGAGAGACAGAGAGAAAGAGAGAGAGAGATAGAGAAAAAAGAGAACTCTTTGTTAACGATTGTTTGTACAACTTGCGGCGGAACTCGTGGAACTAGCGATGATAGGACAGTACAACGATATTTTTAAGCTCTCTCGCTGTGAATTCTTTTTTTCTTCCCTTTTGGATTTTTCAAAATACAAAAGTCGAGCATCGCAAATATACATGCGGACATTTAATGATAGCTCAATTTCAGGTTTCTTGTCTCATATTGCTACTGCTGCAACACTTTATATCTACGAAGTGAAACATTTAAAATTTAGCGAATTTTATTTAAATTTAGCGATAAATAATTGTTTGTGTGCCTTTTTAAATGAATCCGGGATAAATTATCTAAGACATCGACGAATTGTTAATTTCCAATCCAAACCAAAAAATTGAAAATTATTACCTTTACATACATAGCATAAAATATCCAATCGTTTCGTTAATGAATTTAGTGGGGAAACGTTCGAGGAATGCGTAGTTTTACGCGGTGATATAATTCCCTGAAAAAATATCTCGATAAAGGAGCTCCGTTCGATTTACCTCCGTCACAGAAGTATTCTGAGGCAAAGTAATTTGAAAAATAATTTCTTTTCAACAAATAATATTTGATAGAGGAAGGAGATGGATTCTGATACACGTTTCTGAATATTTCACGGAATCAGAAGTTTCTCATTTGCGCGTCTACGGCTGATACACCGGAACTCTTACAGCGATGTTGAAAGATCAAAGGATCGTGCAAACGAAAAAAAACGCACAGTCCCCCTAGCTTTGCCAGTATCTTGAAGCTTTAAAAACTAAGTTTTGCTTCTGACTGTTCAGCATGAAAAATAACGCGCGCCTTTAAGACGCAGTCTTGATATCTTTTTTACGTCAACCGTCGTAGTTAACGGGAAAATAATCGGGTTATAGGAAAATACATAGCGGCGATTGTTAAGAGGATAAACTATGTATGATTTTGCAAAAGCAAGAATGTGGAGATGAGAAGACGTTGAAGTTTCTGTTGTTACAAGCTTTTATGAAGCTTTTATACAGCAAAACGATATTTGAAAGATATAACTAACATTAGAATACAAATATTTTTTCCTGCATGAGGTAACGTATGAATATTAATTTCAGTAATATTTTTTCTTTAATTACGGTATGTACATTGCTCATGAATGTACATAATAGTATTTCTAATATTTACAGAGGTAAGTACTGTAAAGAATTAAAAATAGTACAGTGTTATAATAATTTAAATGAACTTTATTAAGGCCAATATTAAATTACAATTGTACATGAAATATGTATGAATACGTATGTTCTCTATACATATGTGTATATATAATTTGAATTTAAAGTACAAAAGGCATATACCAAAGAAGAATATTCTTCTTTCTAAAGTTATCTTTCAAGTTCATTACAACAGCGGAACAACTTTGTTGTCAGGAATGAAGGATTCGAAGAAGAAAACTCAATAACACAGAGGTTCTAATCAGCAACTAGAGTTTCTGAAATTAATCTCAAACACGTCAGATACACCTCAGAAGTGTCTTTAACGAGCTTCTGATTAACGTTGAGACGAAGTGAGCGGTAGCAAGTAACGCATTCCTTGAATGGTTTACAGTATTTACACAATCATCTGACTTATTTGAAAAGTTTACGCAATTTCCTGTCGCGTCACGTGGCCTGAAATATTCAGAAAACTTCTCGGAGAACAGGGTGGCTCCACCGACAAAGAAGCAAACTCGCGTTTGCTCGATACGTTTCTATATCCGTAGGAACATGAAATGCATGCTCTCCAAACCGGTTGCTTTCGATCAGCTATCCGGATCAACCTTTGCTTTGAATTCTTTTATCTAGTGTCGATGTACTACGATCATTGCGTTGGTTTACTGTGACTACATGATCGTAAATAAGAGATTCGATTTGTTTATGAAATAGATTGTAATAGATTGTAATAAATAATAGATAAGAGATCTTAATTGACCATAGATTTTAACACGTGCGCTGTTAATCGGATTTTCATTAGGTGCTTATATTATAAACATTTCCATGAATTACCGTTGATCGAATTTCATGATTTACACTGAATTTTTCATAATTTACGTTCATTACATACATACATTACATGCATTTACTACATTACGTACTTTTTCACCAATTACGTTCATAGCTTTTACGAATATTCTGTTGATAAAAATTTAATGTAAACGTCGTATCAACAAACATTCCACGTATAATACTCCGCATATAAAAACAAAGTATTTTCTTATACAAAATAATGAGTGTTTGTCACAAATTGCAACAAAGATAAAAGTCACAATCGAAGAATAATAAAACGCGGTGAAAATGGTTTCTTGTTAAGATTAAGGATTCACAAATCCAATAAGGAATTACATTTCGCGACAAAGAACATTGTCGTCGCATAACAGAAGGAATTAACGATTTCCAATACGATATTAACGAGATCGAGAGTAATAGGGATATACTGTTACGTACTATATAGCGCAGACAACGTGACAGCAAATACCTACTTGTTATCCTCGACGTTCTTCATCCCCTTTTCTCTTTTTTATTCATTTGCATTCGCTAGAAAAGCGAATGCAGGATAGAACGAAAAAAAGAAGATGAGATATACAAAGACTGCTAATCATCCTTGCAAACCATCCCGATCCTGGAAACTAGACATTAAGGAGAAAAGGTTTTAGCTACGGGATTAAAAGGAATTTCGTTTATTGCATTGCCTCCACCTTGTCTCTTTGTCGCCCGATTATCGTTCACTCTACAGTAGGTGTAATAACGAAGAAAGAAGGAACGGAGAAAAAAGAATATCGTTGATAATTACACCGACTGGAAAAATGGCCTTCTTTTTTGCTTTTTCCGTTTTACGTGCTTTCTCCTGTCGACCCGTAGTTTTGATGCGGGAACGAATCTCTTTTTCGTGCTTTCTTGTACCAGTGAAAGAAAATTACCGAGGACATGGCCTCGTAGAGTAGGTTTTAAATCCCGCGTACACCCCCCTTGGATAAATGACCACGCAACTGAAGATTTACGCGAGCAGTTCTCATTATCTGGCCCGTTACCATAACGTGGTCATTATCGTTTGTTCGTAATTTTCTGGTCGCCACTCCACGCTTTTTCTACGAAAGATCTCCGTACCGATTAGGACGAACGAACGCGAGATTGTTCACCGAGTTTTTCATTTTTATTCTGTTGATTCTTGACAGAATTGTTAAGAGGAACACGCGAACGACGATGATCTAATCAAATCTCGAGATCTCTCTCGTTTACAATTCACTGAAATTTCTTTTCAAAATCATTACAGTTGGTAATTTGACCTTTCTTTCGGAAAATTCTTTCGTTTGAGACTTGGTTCTTCAGAAAATCGAGTTTGAAAATTTATCGAGAATATAACACGAATCTCTCAGAAGCTAAATCGATCAACTCCACGTTTTGTCGAATTCTTAAAAATTATATTTATCTTGAACAAAAGTTCGATTCTCTTCCTTCAATTCATTTCTAGAATAACTAACTGCAATATTCTTCTTTTCTTTCATTTATTTTTAGAACAGCCTTTAGATCTGAAATTGAAACACTGTACACTCTGCGACTGTCCCTGTAAAATGCAATATGTCTTACCTCTTATTATCTTCTTAGACGTATACTCTGATATATACCCGTTTCGATTGTCCAGATGAAGTTGATCCCCAGGGATATCCCATTAGATGGATCAAGCCGCGTAATCTTAACAATCCGCTGAAAAATACAAGTTTCCTACAATGCACAGCTGCGCCTTGTTTGACATCTGTGTACTTTATTGTATCGCGTGCTATGTGTTTATACGAGCAGAGATAGGAACGGAAATTATAGTGTAGCGCTTCAATCACGCCGCGTCAATAACAAAGGCGCGCCACAATTCTTCCAATTAGTTTCGCAAGTTACTTCGTGCCGCGCGAGTATCTTCAGAAACGGGAGATTCCATTCGCAAGACTAAATAGCAATGATTAAAGTATATCCGTTATAAACTGAATTGCGTTTATGGATGAAAGCGTCTATAGAAGAATAATTGATAAAATAATAATTTGATTCTAAAATAATATTGTTCGAATACGATGAAATTATAATCTTCTCAATTTTTTTGAGAAAATAGCGGATAAAGTGATCGTGTGTATTTTATGTTCTATGCGATCGGTATCTGTAATGAAACGAACGCTTGTCGAATTTGTGTTACAATCTTCGTAAGACAGTGGATATATTTTTCTCGGTTTCACACTTCGTTATGACATTGCCTCGGTTCATGATTACATCGAGGAAAGCTGCAACATTATGTCGATCAAGTATTTTTTCTGCGGACGTTTTTAAAAACGGTTGAGAGAAACAAGCAAGTCTGCTCACGTAAGTACATGCTGTTAATTATGAACATCTTTGTCCTCTTAACCTTCCTTTAAATTTCACATCGTTATCAATGTCACGTGTGTCTCAAGAGTATTTTTCTATCGAGTAGAACTATCAATAAAACGCTACATAATTTCATCCTCTCCTCCGTGAAACTTACTCTGTTTAATGTATCCGAGCCAAGCCGAAACGTTAGCTACAACTAAACTCAACCATCACCATGATGCCAGATCCAAGCATTCTCCACCAACCTAATTCTCCAGTAGCTACTCGTAAATTAAAATTAGACTGTTCAAAAACTAACATAGGACCGCTCCATTTTCATTTCCACACTCCAAACAACGTATCAAGAAAAAGAGCCTCGAGAAACACGAAACATGCATATACATACAGATTCCTTAATGTATATAAAGAATCATGTGTGACGTTTCTAATCTTCGTAACACCCTGTTCGTCCCAGTTAACACCGGCAAGCTCGGCGTTACCAAAATCCTCGCTTTCCCCTTGTTTTTTTTTTCAAACGAGCTGTCAGTCCCTTCCATTTAAACCGCTTAAGGAACACGCGGAGGAGATAGGACGCCGGAAGGACGTCGGTAGTGACCCATATGATCCTTCATCTACTTACGTAAATACGTAAGTGTACATGTGAGTGTTCCCTCAGCGTCGACATCGTTCTTCCTTAGAAATCTCCCCGGAGACGGTTGTATCTCGTAATCACAAGCGGTATTCTGGCGTTCGTCGGTGCTCGTGCACACGTAACACGACGCACATGGACGCGTTTCGTGCGTGTGACCAAATACACGACGAGAGGTTTAGTTACATAAAGGGTGCGATCCCAAGAGGGAGGCAGCAGGTGTATATCGACTCCTCACCCATATTAATATCTTGCTTCGAGCCTTCTGGGGTTCCGTCTTGGTTTTCCCCGTATCGCTGTCACATTACGGGAATACGAGCTGCAACCTAGAAGCGAACGTAATGGCGAAACGCTCCTCCGCAAGTGTTATCGGCGAACGCTTCTTAGTCACGTCGAACTCGTACATGTGCTCGTGAATACTTGCTAAGTTTTGTCTCTGATGAATATCTTTCAATAATTTTACAATTATTTAGGAGACTATATCGTTCGATATATGGAGTGGCTTTATTAGCAGATGAAAAGATTATATTCTCCCGTAACACGATCATGTAATTTCTTTCCGATTGAAGTACTATTTTAACACAATGAACTTGATACCATTGTTTTCTGTAATATTATATTAATACCCTTTTTCATTGTCAAACGTACGCGTAATTAAAGTATTACTATTCGTCAAGAACAATGGTACAAAAAGCCTCTTTTATATTGTGATACTATGGAATCACGAAATTAACCGCTTTTATATTATATTACATAAATTATATTTTTTATATCCATTCTCTCAAAAAGAATGAAAATTCCTATTCGCAATAGGATCGATCATTCGTTATATGAATCACCAGTTATACAAATTTCTTCATCATACAATGGATATCATCGGTATTATTTTCGAGATAATAACTCGCTTAACCTCGTTATTGACCGCGCTTCTCCTTTCAAAAATAATCGCAGGATTGATCATAAAAATTTACCGAGCTCGGGCAAACAGAAAATGTGGAAATAATTACGGAAGCGTTTCGCGCAAGAGTCGATGGAATCGCGTTATCAGCGAACGTCATTACGCGAACAACTGGCGTCGACAGTATCGACATTCATTGGTAATTAAGTATTAACAGCTTATCGGTGGAAAGTGACCTCACGTCGAGAGTTCAAGCTTCCCTTCGTGCACTATTCGCGCCGCCTCTCATTTATAATTAGAAAGTTGATTACTTGCAGTGGCTGCGTCATACATTCGGCATATATACCAGATACGATCCCTCTTCGAAAAAGAGCTCCAATTCTCCGATTTCTTTCTGGGGGAACGATTAGATTATTCACAGACGCAGACGTCTGTTCAGAGACGCTTATAGTTCGCTTCTGTTATTTAAATACAGTTATTTTTGGTAGGAAATAACGATTAAGATATATTTTTATACAATTAGCTCCCTACGATCCTTCCTTAAGTTTGTTTTCACATTGACGAAAGAAAAAGATTTGAAAATTTGGTCTTAAATTTTGGTGTATATGTCTTTATAAAAATATCAGGAAAGATATGTTTCTATATTTAGGAATTGATAAAATAATATCATGTGTAAAAACATAGAAAAAAGAAAACTAAGTAACGTACAAGAGAATTAGATCGTACTTTTTCAACCTTTAAAAAGTCGTGCTTGATACAATTAAGCACAGATTGCAAGAAGGATCAATTATCTAAATTTTCATTGATTCTTCCTTATTCCTGAGCACAACAGCGTGCTCTCACGAACTTGGAAACGAGGTTGAACGTTCGCACGTGACATGCAGCTCCTCGAAAAATAGTCAAATTATGAAATATCTTGCGAACTCTGTTCCGCCATAGTACATCGACCGTATAGTATACTATTTTTATTTTTCGATGCAACCGCGTCGAACGCTTGGAGTATCCATTATTGGATGAATAACGTATTTTGTATCGTTAATATACAGTGGTCCATTAATTTTCGCCCGGGGTTACAATTACCTCTCGCTTGGAAAGCTTTCCGATTTTTAACGGAACATTCTCGGTTTCCACTCGGTTCTCACCGACCAATGAAAATATGAAAATAGCGAAAATTTTTTGAGCATCAAAACATCGTCGAAGTCTGGACGATATTCGAATTCTCTATCAATGGCACCGGTGTATTTTGGGTTTTTAAATCGATGCTGGTTTGCTTTTTCCTGAAAGGAAAATGTTTCCATTGTTTGTGCGTTCTATGAATGAGCGTTGAACGTTGTTGAATTATTGGGCATGAATATGAAATGATTATACGCGATTATTCAAAAGTTATAAAGTAAAACATTAGTTTTTTATAGATTTCCTCTGGCATTGAATACAAGATACAATTTTTTGATAATAGAATAGTAATTAAAAGTATGTAAATAATGTATTGGTACTAAAGATTGAGAGAAATTGCATCGCATATATTACACATACATATAACTCTTTCACGTGTTCCTCTTTTGACGAAAGATCTAAGAAAAAAATATTTTCTCATGTTTTATAAAATCCAGAACGTAATCTCATGCGAAAGTGCTATATAATGAAAAATTCTTTAAATTACTCGTTTTATTGTAGAAGAATCTTACATCTTACGATACAAGATATATGCAATTTCCATTTCTTCAATCGATATTCAAATTTGAAGAGCGAATATACCTCTTGAGAGTTGGAACTTATTATCCCTGAAGCGTACTTCAGCTCCTCAAATTGAAATTTCTCCTCGGTGCAGCATATTTTGAACTAAAACGTAAATTTCAAAGTAAAAACAATGATCGATCATAATAAATGATGATACCATATTATCCAGCACCATTTTGAAATTTACACTGTAAAACGAAGCCACGCGATAATAAATCGAGTGTCCTTTTAACTTAAAAAAAACTCTATTTCTAGCTTGCTTTATGCTTCCTACAGTTACTATCTTTTTCCATAATTAAACACAATTCTCCTTTTTTGCACAAAGTAGTAGCTCCTACATCATGTTCGTGTTTCACTTTAACCCACTAAAGATCAAAAAGTAATTTATCATTATGTTATAAACAGTTGAACTTTCTTTTAATTTCGTATAACTACTTCTACGTGAGACAAACAACAATAAAATATTAAACAAATTCGTCTCCCTTTCATAGTCTCAATACTAAAATATAGAATTTGATAATGTATCTTGACTGAAGAAAAAGATAGCAAATAAATTGTCGTGTTAACGTAACATTGGTCTTAATGGATTAATTAAAATTAGGTCGAAGAATGATACAAACAGAGAATGAACGAACGCGATGTGGTTCGAATGAGATAACATAATCACACCAGGGAAATATAAAAACTGGTGGTGTCTATGCGGTTTGCTTTCGACCGACCAACGATTTGTATTTCGACCGAAGCAGTTTAGCGAAAACTTTTCCTCCGCCGTTTCGTTATTACGCGCCCCGGTGGTGGCCCACTTTGAAACTGAATCTTCCCCCGGAGTTCTCACTCTAACTAGAATATAATGTACCGTATATAGACGACACCGCCCCTGGGAAGAACGAACTCCCTCGATGCTCTCTAGATCTCGACCTGCGTTCGTTTTCTCGCGAATCGATTCCGCCTCCTCGAAAGGCACTCGGTCCGTGAATAATTACCCGAAACTTCTTTCGCAGCCAACAGCTATCCAACCTCACGGAGCACGAGCCAGTTTCCCAGTTCGCGACTGTATGAAAATATCTCTCGTTCCTGATGGAACTTTCGCGTAATAAGGGACAAACATCCTCCGGCTTTTTCTTGCATCATCGCGGGACCGGAGATTCGATCGATAGCTCGACCAAGCGTGAAACCTGTGAAACTTTTGAAATTTTTATTCCAAGATACAACACGAATTGGCTCGTTTCAACCTCCTCTCTCGTTCTTTCTTCTACTATCTTCTTTGCTCTCTGTCCGATAATATGGTCGTGAATTTTGCACGAAACGAATCAAGTGCCGCGGATATTAAATAAAACGAAATGGCGGATGGTAATCGTTTCGAGAGCAGAGGTTAAAGGGAAAGAATTCATTCACGGTCTGAACGATTTAATTGACGGCAGCGATCGTCCGAGAGAGAAAGGAAAATCTTGATTCAGTGATCCGTTTAGCGAATTTTGTTCCTGTGAATCGTTGTTACAAAATCTTTATGTTTTACCATGGTATCTCTTTAACGTTGAGTTTGAGGTTTTAAGAGTCTTAAAGTCGCCGCGATTTTTACTATTTTTGAATCTGCAATATTTTATAAGATGTAAATTCTCAGATTGATATCGATTTGTTTAAATGTACTAGGAGCAAAAAAAAAAAAAGAATATAAATATCGTATCAGATTCTGTATGTCTGTTGATATACAAAAATGATTGCTTGTTTTTTAATTATACTGTTTATAATTCAAATGAATATCCTTTTATACAACCACTGCCTCGTATTTTCATTTAATTTCATCAAACAGAATTCACTCGTAACTACATTTACGTTACTCACTTATAGAAAATTTTTTCACCAACTTTAAAACCGTATTCTGTTATGGCATATAATAAATTAAATCGAATTAAAAGAGAGAATATTCCCCAGTAAACAGCACCAGCCCATTTTACTCTCGTGTTGCTGTATTCCATCCTGATGAATTAAAAAGATCGATTAGCATCTCGAATATCCATGAATTTATATGAACTATTTTATATAACAAAATTTAATTAATACTGTAGAATGCAAGTTCTAAAATTTTTGTTTGAAGACAAGGAATATATCTTATCACACGAGCTGAATAAAAATAAATTCTTTAATATTAAAACTATCAAAATGATCAGTTCTCAATGTTTCATAGAAATTTGATAGATTTATTACTGCGCACTTTGGGGATTCATACAATTTTTTTGAAAATATATGGACAAGAATTTTTTTATTTGCATTATGTATTTTTCCGTTGTATCTTTCACTTTGATTTGCTTTGTATAAATTGTATGCTACAGTCATCGATAGCTTTAGCGTTAATCACAATGCGAGTTCTAACGGTGTTGTTGGAGATATTAGAAAATTTATGTGTACAATTGGTGAATGTCAGAATCGATAGTGTTTATTCGATTGATTCGGTCGAGCATGACACGTTGCTACGTTGCTTGAAACTCCACGGACCGTGCAGGTGCATATGCAATGACAAATTTCTGCGGATGATTAAACGCAACGAGCTCTCGAACAACCTCTACTCGGAAAATTATGCATGGAATAAAATGCCGAAGTGGGTAATACGATCGCTTAACGTAATCGGGGGAATTTATCGTGAAAAAATCTACGAACGTAGTCAGCTCGATGCATTGACGAAAGTAGTTTCATTAACGCTGCATTTAATTATTGCGTGTCGTTACTTCGTGCGCTGTGGTGAATTTCATGGTATAATTTAATAATAAATGCATTATTCGTATATGTCTATTGATCGAAAATAAAAAAGGCAGAATTCTTTTTTACGCAGTTACAGAATATTATTTCAGAAGAAAGAAACGAATCAAAAATTAAGATAAAGAATACAAACTTGCGATGATATATTTACAAAAATATCTCAATACATTTTAATAATATTTCAGATACACCTAAAAATAATAAAACAATTAACTGTTTGCAATCAATTCTCAGACAACTTTCAGTTCTAAATATCAGCTTAGTTCCAAACAGAGTTTTAATTCGGCTGTCAATCGTTTCCTTTCAAGATAATCAAGAACTTAAATTTACCATTTTGTTTGGATCATAACAAATTTACGTGGATATCAATTAATTATTCAGTCATTCAAACAGCGCATGAATATTTCACGGAAAATATTCTCGGCGAGGAAGGAAAATAATCCTGATTTTGGTGCCAATTTATGGAAAGATGTCATCGAGTTACAGTTTACGATATGTGCTATTGACAAACAAATCTCGGTGTATAAGCGAATTAACACACAACAGGTTTCCGAGGAACGATTTAATTAACATATCGTATAATTATATCGTCGAAACTAGACAGTGCACGTAGTATGATTGTCCGAAGCGAACGTGGAATTTGTATCGTCCGAACGTATCTATGACAGAGGCGACCGATAGGATTTATAATGGCCTGGCAAACCGGCGATCACCTCGTAATTTATTGGCTGCCGCTTCGACGATTACTCGCGAAATAGCGGATATTAAGCGAGGAGAGTCTCGTCGATGAGAGGAAGCTTTTTGCATGTGAAAAGATCCGTTAATCGACGCTCGAGTATACGTATGAATCGGTTTCTAGGAACCGTGGATCGTTTAAAATCTTGTTCAGGATGGAAATGTTGCGAACACTACTCACACTCGAAAAATTCAACATACATATGTATGGGTGTATATGCAGACACGAAAATAAAATACGGTGAAAATACGAAATAACTTTTTTCCGACTTAAAAATGCTACGAAGCGAACGGACCGTTGAATAAAAAAAACTAGGGAAAAAATCGCGAACCTCGTTGGCAATGGCGAAGATTGGTTTAGCGGACGGAATAACGATTTTCGAATTCAGCGTGGATGTATTAACCGCAAAGCGTCGAATACTCTGGAGCTCGGGGCTCGCCGTAGCGATTTTCCGAGATTGGAAATTCAATTTAAACGTTACTGTAAATAAAATCCTAGCCCTCCTCCTGTTTCTCTCTGGCTTGCATCGAAACAGACGCGTTGTCTCATTCCTGACGAGCTGATAATTCTACCGGGATGCGGTTTGTGCGAGAAAAGTTTTACTCTTGAGATAAAATTTCATTGGCAATCGTAGCCTGAACTTTCGATTTATTTAAACCAACGGCTGCCTTATACTTGGTTACCCGACAGATTTAAATCTTGACGATTTTAGGATAACATCGAACTTTGCGTGCCATGAAAGAGAATCAATAATAGCCGCGTTCCTGTATGATTCATCGACTAGATATTGACTTTTATAAGAGAATACATTAGTTAGCTTAAATTTTTAACGTCATCGTAAAAAGATCAAATTTTTAGTAAAATCGTGCGATCTTCTGAAAGAAAAATGCGTTTATAAACAGTACTACGTAAATACCCATTGCCAAAAACCATAAGACGAGATCACAATCTTACTGAATATGGGCACACATGATCGATGAAGTTTTTATGAAAACTCTACGGCGGAAGAGGCAGCATGGCCAGGGATGATTTTGATTGATAAACCTAGTCTGAATTTGAAATTTCAGCCGGTAAAGAGAAAGACAGGATTCGTTATCTGACATTTTTCCCGGCTATGCAAAGCACCGCGAGAGGGCTGGACTTGCATGCACGCGTGCCTACGTAAAGGACGTATGTCCACGTCAAACTCCTTCCGAGTGTGCACGTTCTGGAACAAGGCACGTAGTACTTCCCTTCCGGATAGTGTTTCCAAAGGACACACCACTACCAGTTCGCCTCAAAATTCAGCCTTTCTCTATATTCTATATAGAGGAAGTTCCACAATTATAGATCAAGTAGAGGATGGTGATCGTCAGTAGGAACAATTACGATTTAATATGCATGTGTTTCATTTTGCTTTATCTTTTAAGCTTTAAAGGATTAAAATTTCGATAGCTGTTAGCGATATAGATACATACGGATTGTTTGCAAGAGACAAATGGAATATTGTCAGAGATATTTTCTAAGATTTTAAACTTAGATATCAACGTTTTTATTCAAGATCATATTCTCCAAAATTTGTACATTTTAGACTCTCGATGCCTCTCCAATTTACTTGGAGAAATATACTTGGAAATATGCTTTAACAGCATATATTTTGATTGTTATAAAATATTTGTCAGAATATTTTTCCCTCTGTAGCATCTACCTTTGCCCTTTTCCCGGTATTGTCGATATTTACTTCGACAGAACTTGAGGTCCCAGCGTGAGATGATTAACGCTGTACATGCGCGGCAGGCTATATAAACTGCTTACTTTTGCCTTATGCATATCTAATGTCCTGGTTTGCCGGATATTTACAAGTCAAATGCGAACGATCGATGCACGTTACAACGATCAGGTGAAACCAGTACGGCGCACAGACGCTAAGAGAAGAGGAAGAAAAAGCTCGCAGTGTGAGTCTTGAGACTGTAAAAGAGACATTAGCAAAGGAGTAGGAGCATAAGAATAGAAAGAAGAAAAAAGAAGACGAAGAAACAGATAGGGGCGGACGATGGAAAGAAGGAATGGAAAAAGAAACGTGAAGAACGATGTAACGAGCAATGAAGCTTGGAACCGTATTTATTTTGTCTTGTAACGCTGGTTCACCGCAAAAGCCGGCACGAAAGAATCGTGCCCCTAGTCCTCCGACGATAAAGTCCATGGGAGGATAGGACGAGGTGAAGTACGCGAACCATGAGTTTTCCGTAGCGGGCGGAGACTTCGAAAAGTTCTCCAGCACGAAGGCATGGGGTTGCACGCGCACGACCCTTGCATGTGGAAAGTTCTTGCGATCCACAAGGGCTCTACACTCCCTGAAGGATCTCGATTCTCGGCTGAAATAAATACTCGAGAGGGAATCCTCTGCTGGCCTTCCAGCATAGTTCTATGCTTTTCTGCATGCTCGAGGTTAATCAATTTAATGAACCTTACTACCGTTTGAAAGATACTCACGACGTGTATCTCCTTTATGTTGTATTCAGAACAGTATATGGGAATAGGGACGTTGTTTCGAGTAATCTAGTCGTTTTATTCATTGATGATTATCACTGAAATTTTGTCGAAGGTTGTACCGTTGGAAGCAATATTTTCTAAACGATTTTCACTTTAGAATAATTTTAAAAGGCTTCTTAGTTTCTTTTTTAAATAACTTGCTTGTAATGTTCGTTCCAAGGAAGGTACAAAATTTGAATATCATTCAAAGCGTTCCTTGTTATATAGCGTGTGCTTTTATCTTTATTCTACCGTTGTAGTTAAATATTTATAGACTTTATATTACATGGAATTTAAAATTTGCTATTATTTATAGGACACCCTGTATATCTATAAACACCGAGGGGCGATATTTTTGTTATTATTGTGAGTGATAAACGGTATCAAACGAGGATTGTTTTTTCGCTGTCAATGTAGAAAATCTCGTCGTTTCGTATCGGATGACGATCGTTTGCATCGAGCGTTAATTCCCGTTGATAACGCCATTTTTTCAATTCTGACCCGATTATCACGTAACACTGTTCGCACTGTCAATTAAGGGAGCATTTTACGATGTTTTTATATTCGAAACTGGCTGACAGCTTACCGAGCGCAGTAAATAACACGATTCGAAGATTGAGCGAATCCTGGCTGTACTATCGAACGAGCGGCATTGATCGAAAATTTTACCGCAGTTGAAACGTGTAAAAAGCGTATGGAAAATAACGCTGCCAATTTTATTAGTGAAACCTTACTATATTAACATTTGCAGTTGTTGTTTGTTGCTAATTGGTATCGAGTGCTATTGGTGATTAATCACAGAGACGTAATGTTTAATTTTGCTTTATTATCAAATTTTTATATTTTAACCTTGCTCCCATTTTGGTAAACAAGAGGGAATTGTAATATTTGTAATATCAAACATAAAATTAGAAAGATATAGTTGGGTAGAAAATGATTGAAAGGGCGTAGCAAAGATAGGGTGTGTTCTAAGCCATCAACGATATTAATATTATACAACATAACACAAGTTAACTATGCTACTCTTGCATAATAATAAGTTTGGTAGGGAAACAAGTCAAATTGCACGTAAAATGTTGAAACGATAAAACTCCAATACACCCTATGTACATACGTACTTGTTCCGATTGGACACGGAATTTCAGTGCAAAACGATCGGAATGAAAGTCAACCGGCTGACACGGCGTGTCACCCAATTACACGATCAGGTTATAAATATTTGATCATGGAAACCGCTACACGTAGGTTGCGTGGCGGCTACTTGATAAACGTAGTTTGTCGAGCGTGTACAGGCCACGTCACGGTCGCGAAATAGAAGCGAACGATAACCGAATTGGTGTAACCGACGTAAACGCACTCGCTTATGTCGAGACCCGCGTTGGGAATTGACGTTGTTACAACATGTTCGAGAGTGTTCCCAAAGTAAATCGATTCATCTCGGTACACGGGATCACATTTTTCCTATTTTCTTTGCTTTTCATCGTCACATACGCCAGAGGAAAAATATGACTCGGCCTTGTGTTCGTGCGCGCCTTCCTTCCATTCTGCCCTTTCCACCCTGGATTTTTGGAATAAATTCAAATAGTAAGAACGTCTAGCGACATCGTCGTTGTCGTCGGTGCTCAGTCTACGTTTTCACGACCCTTTTCTCCGGCCTCCATACCCGTCGGGAGGCACAAAATGAATTGTACCCGGTGGTACCCGCCGGTAGAAAGAGTAATTTGATGCACAACCTCGAACTCCCGGATGATAATAAAAGGGGTAAAGTGTGCTCGGCGTCGTATTGTATTAATTTAAGTTCAGCTATCCGGCGCGGCGTCTACGGTCGAATGTGCACCAAAACGATATTAAGTTAGATTGCTAACAATGTACGTTAAGTTGGCCCACCGCAAGTTTCTAGTTTCGAGATTAACAGAATGAAGTAAGATATATAGAAAAGAAAAAAACGGACCGAGTATTACTGGATAAGAGGGTAAAAAAAATAAAATATGAAAAAGAATGGAAGGCTGGGTGGAAGAAAAAGACGATAAAAAAGGGGGTGAAAGAGCACAACTAACGGAGATGGCAACCGATGCTGACGGCTCGGAAGCATCGCAGAGAACCGCACTCGTAGACTTCCCCTGATAACAGGGAAAGTTGAGTTTCCTCCTGTTGATCGCGCTACTCGGCTTTCCAACTACACAACGTCCGAGAAGAGGAAGGTTTTGCGTAAACCTTCCAGTTAAAAATGCTTTTAATTAAAAATCCCGCTGCTAACACCCTACAGATCCGTCGACTGGATTACGACCTATGCAAAAAGTACCAATTGACGATGGTGTGCAGAGCATTGCGCTGTCTGAACTTTATAGTTTGAATCTACGTGGATGTTGTATATAAAAGACCCCGCTAGAATCCCAAGTGTTTCACTTGCTTTTAATAGTGAAAAAAATGTTACAATGATCCTAAAATTTAATAAGCAAGAATGTATAAATCGATGCGATTGGAATATGCAGAAATTTTTATGTACATGTAGATTTTGGTTCATGTACTCATACAAATTAATGCATATAAGAAAAAAAGAAAAAAGGTCATGAATATCAATAATAATTAAATTAAATTATTATTATTATTATTACTATTATTATTATTATTATTATTATATTCTCCACTTTACTGACAATGGATAGCAAATTACCGTCCTGAACGATAAAATACGAGACAATGAGACTTTAATATAAACCTCTTAGTGAAACGACCAAGTTGCTAACACAAACGGGCGATTACGTCCCCAAATTATATATCCAACCCCTTTCTACCCTTCGGAACGAGTAACGCGCCCGTAACCAGTACACACTTGAACATGTTCTAATCTAGCCCGTCATGTTTCTCTTGTTAACAGAAATCCTCGGGATGGAGCTAAGAACGGCGAAACTGTTACTTTACTCGACGCTGGTGGTCGTGGTGTGTTGGAGCCAGGAATATTGGACGGGGCTGTGTTCGTCGTCGTGCAAGTGCAGATGGATCTCCGGCAGGAAGACCGCCGAATGCATCAAGCAGAATCTCACGCAGATACCCAGCAGTTTGTCGCCAGAGATTCAGAACTTCGATTTGACCGGGAATCGTATCATGCACCTGATGCACGACTCGTTCAGTCGGGTGCATCTAGTCAACCTTCAGAAGCTGGTGCTGCGAAAATGCGAGATCGAGTCGATCCATACGGACGCGTTCAATGGCCTGAAGATCGTGATTGAGATCGATTTATCAGGAAATAACATTAAAACCTTGTATCCCGGTACGTTCAGGGAGACGCAACGATTGAGGGTACTGTTGTTGAACGAGAACAAGCTGAAGGTGTTGGAAAACGGTTTGTTCCACGATCTCGCATATCTACAAAAGGTGATGCTGTCTAACAACGAGTTAGAGCGAGTGGAGGAGGAAACCTTTCGTAATCTTCCGGAATTGCGATTGTTGACCTTGGATGGGAATAATCTGAGCGTATTGAGGGTCCAGAGCTTCGAGACGTTGCCAAAGCTTGGGAGCCTAGAGCTGCATAACAATCCATGGAATTGCAATTGCCGTCTGAAGAAATTTCGCGATTGGACGATAGAACGAAAGCTGTATACGAAACCCACTACATGCCAGCAACCAGCTACCCTTGCAGGGAAGATGTGGGACGAAATCAGCAGTGACGAATTCGCTTGCCGACCTGAAATCTTCACGATAGGACCATCAGTGAAGGTCGAGGTTGGCAAAGGCAACGTCACCTTTTGGTGTAAGGCTTCTGGGATCCCACGACCGCAGGTATGATATCGTGTATATACGTCGTTTGCATTTTTATTCGTTGCATAGCATGGGGAGAAACTCTGTTAAACGGGGTTAAAATAAAATAGGACGGAATGCACACCGTGAAGTATTGTAAAGCAAGACGCAATTAAGTCCGAGAAATGTTGACTGCGGTAATCTACAGTAGCTTACAAGCTATTTAGTATACAATCTGGCTCGATGCGGAGGTTAGATCCGTTGGAAAGATTGCGCTGGTTAAGCCCGCATTCAGGCAACTTAGCCTGAAAGCTTCTAAACGATCTCCGACTCAACATTGTTTTCGGATCTCACCGTGGAAGAGATCTTTTTCTTAACGTTTATTGGCTATGATCTCATGTTTTGTAATTTTAATCGTAATTACTTGGATAAGATACAAGCTAAGAACATGCGTTCTTTTGTAGAGAATGTCTTAGTAATTGTTAGTACTTTCGGTATTTTCGAAGGGTTTATAAAATAGATCTGTTGAAAGAAGTCTTTTGTGATAAAACAAATGAATACTTTGTATTAAAATGTTATAAACTACTAAACGAAAATGGTATCTTTTAAAAAGGTCCATTGTCTCGCCATATCGATTTATTTCCTCGACGTATTATACTCCACAACAATTCGCACAAGGTCCGCGTGAGCCACTGACTCAAAACTGTGTGGCGAAATTTCTATGATTTAACGAAAATGTCCTTGCGGAGAATAACACATGGGCAAGTATGAAAAGGAGAAGGAGAAAAAGTTTGTGAAGAGAAAACTGCGTCTTTTGAAATCACGTCCTACCAAAAAAAGAACGCAGTTGGGCGAGCGTTTGCATACGTTAGAGAAGCCCTTTAAATTTTTCGTAGCACGAAAACTGAAAATTAAGGACATCCTTAGAATTTTTTCGTTTGTATGTACACTTTATTGCCATCTGAGTAAATTACAATCCTCTGATGTAGTTTCTGACAAAGATAACAAAGATACAACAATTTTAGATTATCAAGACACAATTACCATAAATTCGAAGATTAATAAAATGTTTCAATCGTTTTACTTTTGTATTTCAGTTGGTCTGGGTACATCGGTCGAGAATCTTGAACAATCATACGAGACGACACAACGGAGAGAAAAACTACATCCTGAAATCGAGCCACGAATGGCTGAACCTCACGATACCGGACGTTATTTCTTCGGACAAGGGTGATTACGTCTGTCTGGCGAAAAGTCCGGGCGGAAATACAGAGAAGAACGTGACCCTGATTATCGCTGGTGACGCCATGGGCGGCAAGGACAATATAATTAGTCTGCCTCTCGCGCTCGGTTTGGGCGTGACCGCGTTGCTACTTCTGGTGGTGACCGTGTCCTTTTGCGTGTGTTATTGTCGTCGCCGACGAACGAGGCACGACGAGAAGAGCTTAGAGGCCGCCTCGATGGAGCACCACGGCCTCGGTGAACAGGAGAAGTCCCTCATCACGACTATAAATCCCGTGGTGAAGCCACCCAGACGATACGAAGCGCCTTCGGTGACGTCGCACGGCACCGAGATGACAGAGCTGAACCGTACATTGCTCGACAACGACTCAGTCTTCGGTCAGTACACTGCTTACATTACTAAACAGTGCGTGGCCAGGTGCTAGCTACTAACCATTTGTTAGCTTCCGAGCGGCGATTACGTCGAGACGTTCGCGAAACGCTCGACGATCAACCAGGCTCGATGGTCGTCTACTGCTGCTCGCGTGCATCGTACACGAACACGAAACGAGGAAATCGAACGAGTAATGGGTTTCCGACTGTGAACTTTCCGAGGATTGATGTTACGTAAATATTTCTTTCGCGTTTGTTCGGTGTCGAGCGGAAGTTTTTAAATAAAATTTAAGTTTCGATTAAAATTCTAGAAAATTATTTGAACGAATGGTAAATTTACACGGGGTCAAGAAAACATTCGAAGAATCATGGAAATTTTGTACGAATACGTTAGATATATTATACAAAGGATATTGAGGCCTGTTTGATTACGGTGCTAATGAAATTTTGATGTGTTTTACATAAAGCATACAATATTATGCACATAAATGTTTTCTATGGAAAATGTTCAAATATTTTCACGAGTCAGTGTATATTAAACAGGGTTACTCTTGATAGGGTCAAACACTTCATACATATCGAGTAGATGGGGTCAATTTAATTTTTATAAAAAGAGTAAGCGGAGAGAAAGGTAATTTAATTAAAAAGTATATGTATATTTTTTTCAGTATCACAAAATACATACTTGTGGTACGATAATCAAAGAAAGGTCTCTAACAATCGTAAGAATATAAAAGGATATCACGAAAATGTACATGTTATAAAGTATATAATATACATATTTCATAGGCGTCTTTTATATTTTTCATTTCGAGAAGGTTACGATTCTATGAAAAGAAGAATTGCATTTAGAATTAGCTATTACTACAAAAGAAATAATATTGTAGAAAGTTATATAACTAAACGTTCCGTCGTTTTTTCTATTGGCTGTTTTATTACTAACCGTAAAAAGGGATATCATTGCAGCAAAAATTGCGTAACTGGGTGTGCGTAAAGTAAAAACACTGAATAAAACGGAGTTCTTTGTTTCTTCCGCGAAGTATCCTTTAACTCGTTCTATTGAACAGCGAACTAGAAACTATGAATGGAAATTTATGAACAATAAATTCATTTTTAATTAAAACGCAACAATAGGCCATGAAGAATAGACTGCGCTCATTTTGACCCCAAAATTTACCGATAGAAAGGTCTAAAAACGTTTTGTTTTCAAAAAAAAAAATTTCTCCAAATATCGAGAGTTCAAAATTAGAGTATGACAAACTGTCTCTGTTCGTGTACGTATTCGTGATACAACGTAATACGATGTTTCGTGGCAAAATCATCGCTGATATTGACACGAAGATCAATCAACGGAACCGTGAACAAAGGAATTTCCCCGATAAACGGTGCGCCGAAACGAAATCCAATTTAGATATTGTTAACACCGCAGCCATTAATCTTCCGATTTCCTTCGAAAACATACGTTCGCCTCCGTTTCGGAACTGGGTATCGTCGCTAATTAAAGGACGGAATAGATTAATTGAATCGTATATATGGCGAGTGTATTTAACTTTAAGACAATCGTGTCGGCCGTAATGCTGGCGAGGTTCAGTAATCCCGTCGACAGATAAATGAGGCGCCATCGATCCTGGGTGAACGAATATCGACCAAGACTGTTGCAAGATTAATGAGAGCGTGCAACATGTAATGATACAAAGAGAGAGAAAGAGGAAGCGAGAAATATAGTGAGAAAGAGAGAGAGAGAGAGAAAGAGAGGTGAAAGGCATTCGTCATTTGCGTCTGGTCGTTATTGATAGCGTTTTTCTCCGCGAACAACCTCGTTTTCCGTAAAAGAAATGCTGCATGCGAAATGCCTGTGTCCGACGTCGGCCTGTCGTTTAATTAGACACGACGTAATCTAATCGTCGTGTTTCACAGACGTATCGCGAAAACGATTATTTTGATAGACTTGTAAATATATGCATATACGATCGTTTAAACGCGCGGTATGGATAAATTCCATGTATAATGTACGTCGATGCGGGTAACCGTTCAACAGAGACCCAAGTATTTTTGTCCTTTAGCTTACGGCTGATATCGTGGCGTTGTACATAATCTTCTTCTCGCAGAGAGCAACGATGACGATAATAACGGCGATCAACGAGAAAGACGAGTCGGGGGTAATTGCACACTCTGTAGTTCAATTTTTGTGTATAGCGTAAGAAGGGAGACAGCGCAAAGAAACGACGTCGGTAAGTCGCGTCGAACCATAAGATGAAAACAGAACGGAACGAAAAGATAAACCGGTGTGGAGGGACAATGGAGGGTAAGCGAGCGAAGGATCAGGACGAGGGAAAGAGATGTTGCTGTTAATTGAAACATGGTTACTCGCTCTCTACCGTAAATAATGAAAATACTGGGAACAATAGGGGAGCGAGTACTGGGGGACTGTTGTACGCATAGAGTGGTGATTAAAGCGATAAGGGAAAAGGAAAATACGCGTTTTGCGACGTTTGCCTCGGATTCTACAAAGGAGAGTACAATAATAATCATCACGCACCGCTTCCATCTGAATTAGCAGGTTCTGTCGTTTTATCGAGAACGATTCTTCCTTGTGCGTTCTCATCGTGAAATCTCTTGCACGTATAATACGTATATGTATGCGATACTCGCGTTCCCGGCTCTTTGTCTATACACTTTCAAAGACAATAATTGAAATTGTCGAGGATCTCGTATTTGAACAGTTACCTTCCGCATCTCAATTACCTCCGCGTACACCCGGTGTCCTTTTGTATCCATTTGCCGGAAGGTTAGTCGTGCGCAATCTTTTTCTTTCTACCTCTTGGCCTACATTCTCTTTTCACTCTGCTATTGAACAGAATTCGAATACTGAAAAAACACTACGATAAAACTTCTATGATCACTGGTCCTTTCGTTTACTTGCCATTGACACTTGCTAAGATTTTGCGCGAATCCACGCATAGATATACGCGGATAGTATACCTCGAAATTTAGATGGAGCAGCAAAATGTATCGTTGTTCGTGTCATGGCGCGCGAGGTCGAGAAAATGGCAGAGCATCGAAACGAAGTCCTCGACTGTGAACAATATTCGATTAAAAGAAGCCAAGTGTACATTTTCTTGACAGATTTGTTACGCAAAAAGATGATGGAATCGCTGGTTGTCGTTTAAATTATAGCTCTGAAGTGGAGCGAGTGAAACACGTAAGAATCACGACCCACTTTTCTCCCGATGAAACTTTATCTCAAAGGACACGATCGATTTACGTGTCTTTGCGTTATAAATCGTGGCAGGTCTTGTATATTACGTAATCTCCTCCGATGCGCAGTATCTAACTAAAGTAGCTCACGAGCAAAGAAAGTATCGAGTATGGATATTTTTATCATTTCGTTGAGTTCTCGACGAATCGTGAACTTTGCGTTTTAGCTGCGGGGAAATGTAAAACGTTTGAAAGGAAATTTCTTGTGATAGGTTTCGCTTCGATAGCATACTAAAGAAGGTATTCGAATAGGGATGCAATCGAGGAATGCCAG
This sequence comes from Bombus bifarius, assembly GCF_011952205.1. Classification (NCBI taxonomy): domain Eukaryota; kingdom Metazoa; phylum Arthropoda; class Insecta; order Hymenoptera; family Apidae; genus Bombus; species Bombus bifarius. The sequence goes on along the minus strand of NW_022884914.1, from coordinate 5,267,507 downwards.
GGGATCTGTGACAATAATCTTCCTCATATATGTTTTTCACAAACAGTTCTAAAACTTAATTTTATTTTTATTACTTTAGGGTATTTTTATTATAAATCATTTCCTTATTTATATTATTTAGTCTTAGTATCTTAGCCTTTTACGTAGCACCAGATGAGTCGAAATGATCTATAACATGATTCTGGATGATATTTATACTACATATAACTCCAAATTTGTCTGTCTGCATTTTCTCAAATATTGGAAATAATTTCCCAATTGTTAGATATAGACGAAGACATTTTATGAATAACTCGGTCGATCGAACTACGCAAGAGTGTACATACAGTTTCATAGAAGCAACGAGATCTCCTTGTCCTCGTTCCAAACTGCGCTCCGATTCAACGCAAGCCGTAAAACTGTGGGGCGTATCTTTCCCACTTAACAACTGTACTAATATCCATACGCCACTGAATTGTTATCGCTTTTACTCGACCGGCGACGCTTAAATCTCTTTTTTTTCTGTTATATTTCATTATGATTATCGCGTCTTTCACTTTTCTTTCTTAACGTTCGCCCTTCTTTTTTGTTTATGTTCTGGCAGCTGATGGTATCGGTGGCGGTGTCGGCAGCGGAGTGATCGGCGGCGTCGGCGACGACGAGAGGGAAGAACGAGCGACGCCAGAGCTCGAGAGCGGAACCGGCACCATGTGCCGCGGAGGAGGCGGAAGCTACCGCCAGTATCCGCCGGATCTGTTGGCCTTCTCCGGCGGTCGAGGCGCATCGCCGACGAGCCAGGCGTCCACCGCGCCCGACAACACGCGTCTTCCGAGTCAACATGTGACACCCACCACAGCCGCGTTTGGCTCACCCTCGAACCAATATCCAGCAGCTTTCAAGACTTTGCCGCACAACCGTAGCGTTACACCCTATGGAATTACGAGCTCGTCGATCGCACCAGTAATGCCACGTCATGGCTACGTGACGATACCACGCAGACCAAGAGCACCCAGCTGGAGCAGCGGTCCACCCACATCGCCTACGGATGGATTGGAGCCGGTTTACGATAATTTGGGATTAAGGACGACCGCTGATGGTAGTTCGGTCCTATCGTTGAACAAAAGTCCCGAACCGTTGTCCACGATGAGGAATCGACCTCTGCCTGGAACGCCAGGTTCGCACTACGGTACGATACAACGAAGCACACCGAATATATTGACCAGCAGTCCACTCGATAGAGCCGCTCCGGAAGGTGCAGCCGAATGGCCAACCAAACTCGCTGACGAATCGACCGACAGTAATCATCTTGTTGGACAAGCCCAACCGCAACAGCAACAACAATCTGGTAGTAGCAACACGTTAGGAAGAAAAGTACCACCAAGACCACCCCCAAAACCTAAGAAGAAGTCAACCAACGGTCCCCTGTACGAGGACGAGGGCGAAGACGGCACAGAGGTATGATCGACGTACGTCGGTCGACGAAGATGAGGCCGCGAGGTCGTGGCCGTGCTGAGGAGGAGAGACGCATGACCGAAGCCACATTAGACCGGTAGTGCCTTTCAAGTTGAAACGACCCCCTCGATGCGCGGCGGGTCGATATTCGGTTGGAGCGCGTAAGTTCCGCCGGCGAACGTGCTGACGAACGAGCGTGCCGGGGGCTTCCACATCCGGTGAACATGGTTCGTCGGGTAAACCGCTGACTTTGGCGGAGAAACACCAGCAAAATTTTTCGGACGAGACGCCTTTGCCGGTTATTCTTTCTTTGTTCATCGTGTATCCTCTCTGTATCTTTTTATGTATTTTATAATTTATTCGGTTCGCGGCACATGACAGGGTTTCCGATCGCGTGGAGGACAAGCATATATTATGTGATTCGTGAGATCGACACACGGATTCTCTACATAGGTCGACGCAACGGTGGATAACGCGAATAACGAGAACTGTGTCGAAGCGATTGATCGAAAATCGACTATGTCTTTCAAGATCGTTTTACAATTTCGGGGAGGAACGTTCGATGAAACGTTTTTTTGGAAGAAACAATCTCGACGATACGATGGATACAACAAAACGCCACGAACGCTCGTGACTGGTTTTACTACGTGTAACGAGAAAATTAGTGGATAGCGGGTTGTGCCGTTCACGGACGATCATAGACAGAAATCATGTAAAATACAACGTAACCGGACATTAGCATTAAGGATAATGTCTCCATATGGAGACGTTCGTCTTATTTATTGACGTGCTTGTTGCATGCCTAACGAAGATCGCGTTCAAACCGCAGCATCGTGAAACGATGCGTTCTCTTATACGATCTATTTGCGAAACGATCATGTGATCGATACCTCTTAATTTTTATTATTTCTATATATTTCCCCTTTTTTTATTATTATTATTTAAATTTTGTACTTCTGTCGATGTGTACTGTGCTATCGATCATTTTTACACGATATTTCGACTTTGTTATTGTCCTTTTTTATCCTTAAAGGAAGTGCAAAACGATGCTTTGGTTTTCTACTTCTCTTAGGTTTAAGATTATGTTTCTTTATTGTTTTAATTACATATTACATATTACGCATTGGTACTTGACCGCATCGAACCGGTATCTGTTTTAGCGATATATAAATCGGAATTAAGAGTAACGCACGGGAAACCATGTGCATGGTTCCGCACTATGTAAAAGAAAACGTATTCAAGTAACGGATATGTTAGAATAACTGTTTCTAGTAATGTTGAGAGAAACGCATACGTAAAATCTTCCGATTATATTCGTTGTTAATGGTAAAATATCACAGATGTTTCAATCTGAGTGTTACGAGGTCGTAAATCGGTATGAAAAGATCGGTCCTATGGATTTTCTCGAGAGTAATGGCGCGGTTTACACGATCGACGTTATAAGATACCGTGATCAAATTCATATTATTCTCGTCCCTCGAAACTACTCAGAAATATTTTAATATTTGCGCAAGGCCATGCTACTTCGTATCTACGAAGAGAGATCTCAGTGTACGTGCATTTTTTTCTGGCGAATCGCCGAATGTATGTTGTAAAAAGAAATCATCGTACAGCTTGTACATACAATGTGTATTATACTACTTAAGAAATAGCTCGTCTATCCTCTAATGGTTCGATCTGACTAAGGTTTCGCCGAACCGTACGTGAAACAAGTGATTCTGCACGAAAATTTCTTTGAAAAAGAATGGAAATGGCGACACGTGAAAGCAAGGCGCGTCTAATCCTTGAGTTAGGGATACAACGTAAATCGATCTTAGAACTAACGAAAAAAAAAACTGTCGTATACGTAAAACACGAAGAACTGCATATGCGATTCGCGTTTAATTAACAGATTTAATTTAAAAAAGTGTACGAGGAAAAGAAGCTGTACATTCAAAGCGATTGATCGTGAATTATTTCTTCCGGCTCCATAGAACACGTGACTCAAACTTCCTTATCATCGAACTTCGATAGCTTCGATTACGTCCTTCGTATAGGTTCCTCGAGTTTTGGGAAAATTCGCAATACTTTCCGGCCATCGATCTGTTTCGCATGTCAAACGAAATGCAACATGACCGAACAGCAAACATTTTTAGCCGATTCAGTATTCTAATGGCCTTACAGATATATAGAAAGGATCATTCTTGGACTAAACGTTTATCGCTCGTAAGCTACACGAACTCGTTATACTTTCTGTACGCTTTATCCGGAGCTTAACGTTGCATTCCCGACTTTGGCGAGGATTTAGGGATCGATCGTTCGCGCAACTTGTTGCGAACACACGAGTCCTCATCCTGTAACGCTAGTTCTAACGGAAGAGTCCCTTCAACGACTTTGAATATTCCTAACAGGCTTCCCGTTTTCTCAACGAATCTTCCAAGCACCGGAAAACGCTTCAAGATAATTAAACGGTTTCGAGCGGCTTTATTTTTTCATAAAGCATTCGCTAATTCTGAATTTACAACGAACAAGCATTTGCTTTTGTGGACCTTTCTTCACTGGATTTTTCCTCTCTGAAAGCGATCTTTTAATTATTTAAAGCAACGTAGCTTGCGCATTATAACCTGAGTTTGTTTGTTAAAAGCACAAGATGTGTCACGTAATTGGAAAGATTTGAACGTTCTGTTTGTTTGAAAATAGTATAAATGGAAGAGAAAAATGTTGAGTGGAATGAATTATTTTCATATTCTGTCTTTTGCTTGAAACAGGAAGACGCATACTTTTGTTTAATCAAGCTAATCCCTCGAGTATTGTATTAAAATAATTTTTCCAGAATGTTCCAATTACAAAACTACAAACTATTCGTAATTATTATTTTATACGATAATTTTCATAAAGTTAAATAACGTCAAATAAAGATAAATACGATAAAAAGAACCGAGCTCGACTAAGAACATTTTAAACCATATTAACGTTCTTTGCTATGTGTTAAATATTCAAAAGACTTCACTTGCAACAAAAAAATGATATCGTATCTGAAAGATCAGACGTTATATGCTATTATAATTGCTAAAAGAGCGGAATAATAAATTTTCGAGATAAATTTTGTCAACTCTTTTTCTATCACTTTATCTATTTTCAGTCAAATAGAAGGTACGATTCTTTATATACATATTTGAAGAAAGAAGTCTTATTCTTCTTTACAACTACTTGGGTAATAATAATGACGTGTCAATTTATGAAACAAAGGGTTTCGTCGTGATAGCGACGAAATATCTTCCCCGAGCGTCATAACGCACCTAACAGTATTACGAAATGAATCTAAGGACGATGATGCGATGCCGATGGGACGGCGCGGAGAAAATCGCGGCACGATCGTGTAACTTCGTTTCCTCAGCTACGTTTTAACAAATATACAATCTATTAACGTAATATTCTTAAAAGGAGAGCAAGAAGAGAAGTTAATATAAAATAGGTGCCAATGTACAGTTATCTCTTACTAGTTGTTCTGAAAGTAAGAATTTACTACGAATAGTCTTTGAAAACCTTTCTAAGGAGAAAATTTAACGGAGAAGAAATTTGTGTGTTTTACTCGTACTTGTTAGATAATAGATGTTAAACTTTGTGAATAGAGGATTGCGATGCTGTAATTCACGTTGTAGGGATTAATCGAAGGAAGAGTTGTAACAGAAAATAAGAATCATTTTCTCCTTTCATTTTTTAAAACAATTACACTCTTCAATTATTTCTATTATTTTCGTTCCGATAAACTTCACTTTCCACGAACGCAATTATCTGTAAACGTTAAATCTAATTTCACACTATCCTCAAAAATCATTTATGTATATAAATGTTTCCTATTTCAACTTCAAATTAAAAATCCCTAAGATGGTAATCAGTCTCATGATTCAATTTACAACATTGGAGATTTGTTACATAAAATCTCTAACACTTGAAAATCGAACGAATAAGGAAACCAGGAATGTGTACGAAAATTTCCGATGAATGATCTCGAACGCTTCTTCGCACAAAGATCACCACAATCTACCGGAAGCGAGATTACACGAACGAATCGTCGCGAATTATTTTAAGCGGCCTAGCAGAGTCGCGGCTTGTCCGATCCAATTGTTGTGCCACGCCCTGTAAATACACAAGGACCTTAATTGCACGCTAATTCACGACGTTGTTTATATGTAAATGTAGGCACGTACGAAGCAAGCGTGGCACGACTGGTTGGTACGGCGCCACGAGTATATTTTTGTAATTTTGTATTTTGACGAATTCTCCGACTACGATTCGTACCCACGACAATCGCGCGGGGAAGATACGCTTCGTCTGTATTCCACGTTCTTAGTCCCAAGGAATTAACCGGATCCAGAAAGCGATTCGCACAGCTGTAAAATATGTCGAGACGGTCGTTAGATTCCTAGGATTTGCCTCGTCTGCGATCATCTCCTCGTTTAATTCCTCGTCGTGTGTATGCACAGGTTCTCTACACCGATTTCTTGATTCGCACTGGCGCTTACATATGTAACGGTGTATTTGTCGAGATTACGATTCGATTTAAATTCCAGTATATAAGGGACTGTTGATTAAATATAACGTCGCGTGGATGTTTTTTGAAGGTTGATTCTTCATCCTTGATTTTTCAAGAGCAAAAGATGCTTAGTTTTATTTTAGATTTGAGAAGATACAAATGAGAAATGATCTTAGTTTGTTTTTAAATATAAATATCGACGTAAAAGGGAAACATTTTCGTTTATTTTCACGATGCTAAGGATTTATTTTCATTTCTTGAAAATATTCAGTATACTTTACTATTTGTCCCATAATAATGATCATACCGTCGGAGAATTAATTTTGCACCTTGAAACTTGTAGAGACTCACAGAGAAATTCGTACCACGTGTCGCGTTAATTGGTTCGAAGCACGTTTGCAACAATTGTCATCGAAAATTTACCGATTCGAGAAAAACTCCTTTAGTCCCCAAAGAGAGCAAGTAGAAGGAACGCTGTTCGTCGATGAGATTTGTTTCGCATTGAACGCGTTCGCGTGAACGCAACCCTTCTCGATTCCCCGCTATAGTTACCTCCACATAATGAATAGCGGTACGATCGTACACGCGAAAATAGAACGTATACGATCCCCGCAATTATAACGTAGGGGGTCAACCTCGTCTGCTCTTGTACTATTAGCTGTGACGTGTTTACCAGGGATGCGCATGACGAGCCAATACCAGTCAGCGTGTAATTATTATGGCGAGGATACTTCGTGCGCGCAGTTAGGCTGTTCGTCGCTTTAATGACACTCCCTCTTTGATCCTCGAACGTTGCAATAACATGGTTTATGCATCTTTCTATTCTACTCTACCGACTGAAAGCACGACTTAGAGGCGATATCATTCGTTCTCTATCGTCCTTCGTGGCAGACCATTTTTCCAATCGATAGACGCGTACAGATACTCCGATCCTTCGTCAACGTCTATCTTCTAATGACTCTGCGTATCTACCTGTCAGGTATATATCCGCTTGAAGTCATTACGCCGTGGCGGAAATTAAAGTCGAGGGGGAGACAGAAAGAGAACGTGAAGCGGGTTGAAGCGGTGGAGAAAGACGGTGCCTAAAGTCCGTGTAATTGCGAATGTCGATGCGTTCTCGTGAGGACACGTCTCGGTTGGTATTTTTAATGAGGCACACGCGAGATTTTCTCGTTTCGAGGCTAGAAACGATCCGAGGGCGTTGGAAACAGGTGAAAAGACTGCTCGCGACGTCGACGAGGACATTAATAGAGCGACGCTGAAAGGACGACGTCCCGCCATTTGTTACCGGTTTTCTGGTTGAATTGTGGAATTATCGACCGTCGATGGGAACGCGTAACGAGCCCTGTTTCTCGTCCGCTGCTATCGACGAACCACAGCCCGAGCGAACGCGGCTTGGCCACGTTTTAATTGCCAGATAAAGTTTGCTCCAGGTGGAAATATTAAAAATTCGATTCGGTCAATTGTTTGCGATGTCGATTTAGCTCGACGATTACGGGAGAAAAGGGGTAACGAGAATACGCAATGTTTAATGTAAAATTATAATTCGGCCTTGACCAATTATTTTGCGCAGTTTGCTAATGAACTTGCATGGGCACAATAGTAGAATCACTTTTTGATAGATGTACCTGGGATGATTGCATAATTTCCTGTAACTTATAGACACGTTTTACGGCTTAATGGGTTACAACATAATATTCGAAAGGATGAAAATGTTTCATAATACAAGTTTTGGCTTTTTACTTCGTGGTATAGATGTTGCCGAAAAATGTTGATACATTGAAAAAACGTCAGAACTGGTTAGAATAATTTTTTTCTTAAAAAAAAAAAATAAAATCGCGTAAATCGACCAGTTGCATTCTGCATCTTATGCTGCCAGAGATGTACTTAAAAATCGCGTGGTTTTTTCGTCCATCTAGTTTTCAAAGCACCACAATAATATGGTAATTATCGTCTTCATCGAAGATGTATCGAAAATTGTATATAATATTCTTAGTTTCGTCACCGAGATATTGGCGCCAAGTTCTTGATTTACATTCGTAGGGGTGCAGGCGAAAGTACCGTCCAATACACCGATCCGACTATAACAATCTGGAGGTTAGACGCGTGTAATTAATTTTATTTCACTGATAGATGTGGATGTTCCAAAATGTAGTATTTCGAGAGAATTTCAAACCGGTCATTTTTATGATAAATTTTTTATATAATGTAATAATATCATTTTTATTAGAGGGAGATTTATAAATTTATCTGCCACACATAATCGACGGAAACAATTTCTTTGGAACAAATAAAATTATAGGACTAAATATAATAGTACTCTTTTTGGAAGTTGATAAATTACTGTCGTTCAATTATAGCTAATTATAGCTATAAATGATAAATTCGGTCATATGAATACATTTAATACTTTTAGAATGGAAGCTAAGTGTCTCGCAAATGTTTATTCTATAATAACGTATTCATTCGAGAAGCATCCACGGGAAAAGCGAATAATGTTGAATACATTCCAAAAGGGACGATAATAATCTTCCTAATTATCCTATTTCCGTTTTTAAACGCATTTTTCAGCCGCATTCTCACTGGTTCTTTCAAGTGTAGTTCATATTCCGAGAGAGTTTATAACAGCTAACTAATTCTCGGAAATGAAAGATAAAACGCTAATTTGATTCAGTACATGACTGATGGTATGAAAATCGCTAGCAACGATACAAGTCTGACAAAAAAATTCAATTTCTCTTAACGTCAAAAGTCATCTCAAAATCGAAATTATAAATTTCTGAACGAGTGATAAACTCTTAAACTTAATTTTCGAGCATTAAACGTATGCTGCTAACGATATTCTTGCTTGATAGTTTGAATCGTGTAAATTTAAGTGTATTATGTGCGTATCATATCTGTTTAAATGCCGTTCCTTTGCATGTGCTGAGAATCGCGTAAAATTTTGTATAATGTTCGCATCTGTTTATTCATCGAACTGTTTCAACCATTCTTCGAAGACTGAAACTTTTGTAATTGAAAAACTACGTGATTCCTTTTTGTGTAACTTTCTCGATCCAAAGGAATTGCGCTCACGACAAAAACATAAAATGGTTGAATATAACTCCCAAGGTGATCTACGCGACGTTCGCGCAAGAACAATTTTCTTGGGTTAATTAAACATTGAACGGTCATGCTTTGAAAGCTGTTCGAACAAATACTGTTCTATGGGAAGACTTCATCGCGACTCGTTACATGATGCGATAAAGGTTTGATGTAAACCAGCGTTGTCCAGATTAAATTACAAACTTTAGAATGTTTCCCTTAAATGGTTAAAGTCTCCTTTGTTACACTATGGAAACATTAGTTGATGTCACGTTATATATAAAAAAAAAAATACATATTGGTGAATCCTCTGTTTCTGGCGAAGATACGAAGGAGCTTAAAAAAAAGACAGATATATTTATATATAGAAAGCTTTTTTATTTACGGATGATGCTGGTATAAGTCTCAAATCAATTAGTTACTCAAGGCTACTTCTCTGAATTTTGGAGCATGTTTGTGACGAAGAGTTTGAACCTTATGTCTTTAAAGTTGGCACAAAGAGATAAAACATAAAGTAGCCTTGAGCAGTCAACTGATCTGTAGCAAATACTATTTCAAATAGTTCTAAATGGAAAAAAGATTATGCTTTCTCGATTGATCGCTCGAATTGTGTCCTAATCATCGTTGAAACTGCCTAACTCATTCCATCGCCACTTGTTTAAAGAATATACATATTAAAATAGGACTTTCCACATGTATACTGTAACGTGTAACGATAGTACCGTGCAGAACACGAAGCATGTTCCTGACGAAGTGTTGTTAGGGCGCCGTTTTCTGTGGATCAGCCGCGTCCAGGTTTCTCGTACTTGATGAGCGTGTACGCGGACTTTTATGGGGCCGAGTTATGAATAAATGACGTTTCATTAACATATTTTCGTATCTCGTACAGCTCTAAGTTGTACAGGATAAGAACGCTTTAAAGTGTTTTTATCACAAATAGGGATTATTATAAATGTAAAGGAACTATGTTTGCGTGTCACGATATAGGTGTAAGAAACTCTCTAGGGAAAACGTAGCGATCAAGAATTTTTCTTTTACTTTAGATTCTAGATGACATAGGAATGTTAAGGATGGATAATCGAGGTAAAAATCTTTGCGAACGTTGATTATGTCTTCTTTTTTCTATTTTATTACATATTCTCTTTTTATTAATTTTCGCGTTATTATTATTGCTATTATTATTGATAATATTTACCGTCGTTAATATTTAATATTTCTATCGATCTATTGGATTTATATCGTTATGTTGCGCTGTTACTATCATTGTGATCATTATTATTTGTAGGAAGTTTTGCCAGAGAAATTGTACTACTTGCCTTGTAACGGAATTTAGTTTTATTCTGTCAACATTTCGGCTGATTATAATTTATACGCTATTGTCAATGTACTATGTATATCACTGTAAATACTATACATATTTTATAAATGAAATATTTAGCGTGACTGTAATATTAAGAGAATGTACTGAAAGCACCACTCTGTACACTCCACGATGGTTAAATTTTAATAAATATTTCCCAACCCCATCATAGTGTTTCAATCTTGCTTTACCTAATATTTAATTAATAATTAACAAAGAACATAGGCAAACATACTCATCTTTTTTGATATCTTTTTATTGAGAAAATAGCTATAATATTTGCGTTTTTGTAATCTCTATTGTCATTACAAATATAATTAATTACTTTTTGGTTTCAACAGACTTTAATATTCTCTCTTCTTTGGTCATTTTCTTTAACTTCAACAACGTCTGCATGCCATATTTCTTCACTAATTCTTCAACGAATTCGTCCTTCAACTTTTTTAGGCATCTAAAATGCAAATTAACGATAACAACAAATAACAGTGCAATGTTATATACCATAATTGATTTATTCGTTAAATACACACAGTGCTTAAAGTAAATAAAGGATATAGAATCTTAAAGTACAAATAACCTTACTATTGAATAAATTCGTACAAGCGAAGGACACGACATTTTAAATTTTTGTCATTAATTTCACTCTTCCCCCAATTACTTTATTGACATTATATATTTATTGCCACGTTACCTTCTATAAATAGAGTCAGTTCTGAACTTGCCGATGTCGAGACTAGGGGCGTGAGGCCGATGGATAATGAATGTATCCGGCAAGACAATGTACCTATATAAATCTCCAATTTATGGTATCGCGCTATAGTGTTCGGTGTTTTAAAGTCATTTATAAAGGATACTTATGAAACGCTTCTTACTTGTAATCCAATACCGTCAAGTGTGTTAGGTAGGATACCTTGTTCCATCCAAAACCGATGAATCTGGTATCGTATCGAGGCGCCTTTCTTGAGACCACGATGTAGGGTTCGAAATCTGGTTCCCAAGAAACCTACGATGATATCAACTTTATTATTTACGTACAAGCGAGATGATTCAAGTTGTTTTCAGTATATGTACTTCGTATGGTTCCATCGTATTCCTCCAATAACTGTAATTTGTGGCAGCGTGCCCCTGAGTCCAAACATGGTAACGAAAAGTGTATAGAACGCCACGCTTCAAGAACTTCAAAAGTTCATCCTTGTTAGCAGGAAAGATAAACCTATAAAAAAGATAATAATGTGCATCGCGCGATTCTTTGTTCCGATTTTAACGAGGAAATACCTATAACGCTCGGTCTCAAACGCCGGAACGATCAAAGCTACTTTGTCCGACTCGCTGATATTCAGTTTAATGATATAGTTCATAAGGGATTCGTGTAATCCGTACTGCGGCAAAAAGTCGACGTCCAATTGGAAGATAAACGGTGTCGATATATACGACATCGCAGTATTTCGCAAATAATTAATGGGATAGAGTTCCTGGATGAAAAGAGTTCTGTATAATTAAATATGAATATATATATTAATATCTTATCTTATAAAATATTTTAAAGTATTTTCTTTCGTTTGGACGTTGCAAAATTGACTTGTAACTGTCTGCATACATTTACATAAATTTCGCTGAATTTGATCATCATAATGCGCGAAGGAAATGTTGCCCTTTTTTTTCAAGAATCTGTTGGCCATTCTAGCACCAGATTCTGCATCTCTTGAACTTCTGGCGCCAGACTTTGCCCCACTTGTTAGAATACGTAAAAACTTATGTATATATATAGAGAGGATCGTACGACACCCAAATACGAGAGAAAAATGACTGTGCATCTGTTACCATTCAAGCAGAATCCATTCGTATACTTTTTCGATAATCTGATGAAAATCATATTTCGAATGCCTTTAAAAATAATTTGCATGAAAATATAAAAATCTGCAATTTTTTTATCCCTGTCGTGTCTGAGAATTATCTTATTTTAAATTATCATGGAGATTATTAATTATCCGCAACGAAACTAATAAGGATATTAAGACGATCAAACAAAATATGCAAGAACTAATAGAATAATTCAACATCTTGTAGCTATTTAATAAACTTTACTATTGAAATACGTGTACAAGATGTAGACTCTCGTAGATAGACATACCCCATCCTTATACACGACATGGTATGCAATGTTCTTCCTGTTTCTCAGCTCGATGGAGCCGCGCACGAACTCGAGGAAATTCTGCACCTCAGCGTCCGTAAGGTATAGAGCAACGCTTATGGTACCGGGCCAATGTTTCGATAGGTCTTCTAGTAACGGTATCCTTTCCACGCTACACTGAGTTGCTAGAGCAACGTCTGTTGAAGCATATACATTGTACTCATATTCAAGGAGAAAAGGATGAGTACGATACAACGTGGTTGCGCCTCTTGTAAACTCTCGACACAGAGTCGATTCGTTGTACTAAAAATCCAAAATCTCTATTTTACTAATATTAGTTGCTAAATCGTACTATAAAATGTTCCATGCAATGTCGACTATATTATATTATAATTATAAATTGAAGATCATTTAATTTGCAAGCTATTGGATCGTTTGTAGGTAAGTATAATTAACACAATTGTGGGGATAGTCTATTAAAAACCTTATAATAAGACAACATAAGTAATCTAACAAATTAATTACATTAAAAATGAAGCTTTTCTGATAATATTCTGATAATATGTATAAATATTCTTTGTTTTAACAAAAAGGAAACTTACTTGCGATACAGTTTCGTGTTTATCACAACCAAATAAGCGTTTACGTAATAAGTTTCCGTCCATTTCAAGGAAGACTTTATGCAACTTACGAAATTGGTTAATGTGCTTATTATATACATCTTGCTTGCGAGGGGAATTCCAATGTACGATCTAAAAAAAATCGCTTAGTGTTGAGGAAGAATTGCTTTAGAAAGCAAAGCCCTGAAAATGTGTTTCAAGGAAAAAGCACGTTACGTACGTTTATTTGACTAGTGTCGCGATAACAGATATCGCTAATCGTGTGATCGCTTAACTGAATATTCCATGTGCACTGTATTTTATATACGATAGATGAATGCTCTTTGACAACAGCATTTATTATATCCTGATCGGCTAAACTAGTTTCCGGTATATGGACCAGAACACGCTTCGCAACAGTTTCCCACAGGCTCATAAATTTCCTCTTACGGAGTTGTTGCAAGTGCATTAGCATCACGCCAGTGTTAAAGCCTCGCCCCAGAGCTGGCCATGGTCGCTGACCGTAAGACAATGCCTTTATGTACCAATGACTCTGATTTTCCGTCAGCCCTAGGGCCTGATCGCTCGTGAACTTCTCGAACATCTGCCAGAGCAAACTAACATCGTTTAACACGGTCACATCCGTGTCGAATACCAGCACTTTATCCTCCCGCATCGCATCCGGCAGAATTAATTTCAAGAGACCGTAAACGCCCGAGTAATGTTTGTTCGGTATCCAGGACACCTTTGGCACCCATTTTTCTGCTTTGTAATACGTTAAATTCACTGAAATGTTGCAAACATATAGAATTCGTTGATATCGCTCAAGGATAATTGCGTCTAAAAAAATGTTTATCATCCATTCCTTAAATTTAAATAACAGAAATTTTATATTGATGTGTTGTTCAAATTTATTTCACCGGCCGATAGTCATGTTACATGCTGGTTATAATTGGATCAACGACTGTTCGACGTTTTTCATATCCAACTTTCCATATTAATGCATTTGTATGCATATTATTTATACATACATGTGTAATGCTTGTTCATAAGAAGGGAAAAAGTATAATTCACTGTTTTAAATTAAGAGTAGTGAAAAAATTGGATAGGATTTCATTTTATATTAGCATGAAGAGTGTAACGAGTACGTGACCTAAATTATTTGCTGGATAGATGTATTATCTTGGAAGCTTCATTTTGTTGAAAAAATTGAATATTCTTTTAAAATTTATAAAAGGCATATATATATATATTTATATTTATATACAGCGTATTTTTAAAATATATTTAAGTGAAAATATTCCAACAATACCTTCCTTATAATTTTTTTAAAAACATTTAATCTAAGAAACGGATGAGATTACATCCGCGGTGAATTTTTTACGAACCGTGTGGTAAATCCCACGTTTGAAATACTGTTGTCAAGGTCCTGTTTGCAACTTCATCAACCAGCAAGTGAAAGTGCAAAGGTTTAGTGCGGTAGAATAAAACGGATTTTACCACTGTCACCAGAGCAAACGTTGAATTGTATCCAGCGCATACCATCGCAATGTGTATAGTCTCGCATTTTACCTTAAAACAAATCGCTAATCTTCATCGCCTTCATATTTAAATTTTTTACAAATTATATAGCGTGATTCTTAATTGCACGATGATATTTTATAATATACAAAGGATATATTATATCTGGTTTTACATTAATACGGCTTAGTACAAGTCATTTAATCATTTTTATTAAGTGTTGAAATATTCTCTCTCCTCCTGCTGGTTTAATGAACATATGTTCTAATTAATCGTAATTAAAAAAGAAGGTTGAACAGTTTATTCATATATAGTAGTATTTTCCTACTTCATATTACAAGTGTATCTCTTAAAGAAATAGAAGAAAGGATAAATCAACATGAAATACAAAAATTGGAAGAAACTTATTAATGTCTTTTTTTTTTGAGAATGAAAAAAAGACAAAATTGTGTGTGTGTTCAATTGAATTTATAGGACGAACTACATTTATTTATTGCTTGCATAACTTTACTATTTAATTACACAACCTACGATATCAAGTAATATTTTCTTGCTGATCATAATCCACGAAAATCAACTAACAAGCTAAAGGTAGGACACAATTAAGAATCACTCATTAAATGTACTATACTTGAAAATATTCTGCAATGTTCATTTTTAATTTTCGATTCAAAATGTACCAAGAAACGGTCTAAATTTGTGTACCTCGTTATGATTTTCTAAGTGCAGCTTTTCCACGCGTGGACTTTCTTTCTCTACGTCCATGGGCGAGCTCAATTTATTGTTAAGTTTGAAGGAATTGATATCGGCAGAAGGAACTATAATAATAGACGAAAGATCAATATTACGGAATATTGTAGTATAAACTCGAGCATTACCGTTCAATAGTAAATACAGGTAAAAAATTGTGGATAGTATTAAAACACCGAATAAACATCCTAGCCATGATCGAGCCATTGTAATATGACAGACATATTTCCCAATTCGTAGAATGATTAACGAATGAGCTCTGTTACGCAAATGCCAAGATCTATAAAGAAAAATGAAAAATCAATGTAGCGATTGGAGGTACAAGTTACACGTTCAAATTTTAGTAAAGTAGACTAATCAAGAATTAAATTTTGTGCAAATGAATGATAAATACAGTAGTGCTGCACTAATTGACCCCAAGATCCTGCCTGGGCAGTTAATAGCAACGAAGCGAAATCTTGACCAATTAACACGATACTACTGTATGTTACTATGTTATGCTGTTTTTGGAGCCGTTCTACGTTTGTCTTATTTTCTATTCTACCTAAAAATTATGCAAATATAAATTTCCCTATAATGTTTTGTACAATATTTTTTTTGTCTATTACAGTATTGTTATATATACTCTTATCATACGTATAAGATATGTAAAAACATCTAAAAGTTTATAATCTATACAGATATTTTGACAATTTAAATTACTTGACATGCGCAAACGTGGCATGGAACAAAAACAAAAGAGATAGGTTAATGCACTTTGTTGTAACACAATTGGCTTATTGGAAACAACACCATGAAATAATATAAACTGGATATAGGATAACTAAATATATAGAAAGGAACACATACCTCCAATGTCGCAGTTTTTGTCACCGTCTGTCACGCACTTAAATTCATTGCTCCAACTACTTTGGGATACAGGGTTCGAACGTGATTAATTCTATATGTGAATTTGCAGACATAAATCTCCTCGGGCACCAGCACTCGTTTACGTTTCAATGAATCACTGTTATGTCTCGGAATGTTTGCTGTAAACTAAGCAAATTCGCGTAATTACAGTTATCTAGGAACAATGACGGAACAGCACGCATCCTAAACACTCGAAGCCGGAAGTCTAACATAAATAGTTTAATCACTGGATAACGTAGTAGTAGAATTACTACTCTGTCTGAGCAACACAGCAAGAGTCGTCGAACAGTCGGTAACTCGTTACGTAGTTACCCACTTTTGTTACGAGAGGGCAACATCAACACTGTGAACTGAAGTTAGTCGCAAGTAACATAGGATGCCAGGATGCCACATACATATGTATGCAGTGTATGTTAGATTTTTAAAACTAGATTTTCCCCAAAAATTGGCTATGTAGGTATAATGTAACAATTATTCATGATGAGACTTTTGAATATATATATTCTTAATACTTATATTAATCTAAGTTCATTGAACTATGCATGATACAATCTTCAATTGTATGTACATCACAGTTATCGCATTGTACATTGCATTAACAGATAAAGCGGTAAAATAATAGTATTGTTGTATTTATGGAAGTGTGATCGCGGTTTGATAATTATAAGTGATATTTAAATGCCATCTTTTTATTTTATAAAATTTTATAAAATACTTTAAAAAATTATATTTCATAACCCGTTTATATATTTTGTTGATTGTATAAAATTCTAATTATACATACATACACAGAGTGTCCTACTTTTAATGATACGTAAAAATGCCACAGCAACAAACTATTTGGTTCAGAGGGACAAATATTCTGATAAACAAGCATTTTTGAATATATTTTTTAATATATTAATCGATCCAGTTCCAGATTTTCTATAAAAAATTAATAGATATTTTAAATTTTATTTTATAAAATTTATTATACAAAAGAGAAGAAAGGACGTAAGGTACTGTTTTTATATTTGTTTTCCTTGTCCTCCTCATTAAGAAATATATGATTCTATTTAAAAAAAACATCGATGAGCTTGAAATCTCGAAAAACGTTAAGACGTTAAGACGTTAAGAGAAAATTTTTGTTCATCATAATATTTGTCCCTCCGAACCAAGCAATCTGTTGCTTTGGAATTTTCCCGTATCATTAGCAGTAACGGAGATATTACCTCATAAGAAAGTTAGTGGGATATCCTGCGTATCGAATATTTTACATGTACAGTATTAACATTAATATAAAGTAATACTATATTAAATATGCTTTCCACCTTATGCAGAAGATTTATGTCATAAAATGTAGTCTGACAGAGAAAAAATGAATCTTTAGCTGCACTCTAAATTAAATGCTTTATGTCACGTTAGCTACTAACTAAACATAATCTGAACAATAACTATAAAAGTAGTTGTACGGAAATTATATTATGTATTAGACATATTTTTCTAAAATAAATATAACTAAGTCTTGAAGTGAGTAAATGATAAGAATACAATGTGCAATGATATGAAACAAGTTATAAAAAAAATTTGTATAAAAATACGTCCATTATTTAATTTATTTCTGTTGCTTTACTGGTGTGTGAAGTAGGTTCTTGTTCATCTTTGAGCTTGCGTAATCTTTGGAGTTCTGTACTTCTCGCTCTGTAGAAAAAATAAAAAGATTAATATTTGATTAAATTACCATTTGTAACTTACGATACCAATTGCAATACCTATGCAATGCTTCCTCCTGTTCTCTTTGTTCTTTCTGTGTCTTTAGAAGTCTGGATGCCACAAAAATAATCAGTACTATAACTGGTATTAGGCAAGCAAGTACTATACCAGCTGTGATACCTGCTTGACGAGAACTATATTCCTGTTGACCTGTGATTTTCAATACAATTTATAGCATTAATATAATTGACGATTACACAAATGAAAAACATAGTAATCGATATAATATATACACATATAAAAACAAATATAATTAAGAAAGGATAAAGGATAAAGGACGAGAATAATAAAAAAAATGAAAAAATAATAACAATATTTTTGGTGGAAATTTCCATTCCACTATGAAAATCAAGTAGGTATTAAAACGATTTATCAAAAGTGTAGTAAATGCATGTGGAATAGAAATTTCCTGAATATTTAAAGGTATAGAAAAGTTTATTAAACTGCATTTTTTTACATTAATTAGCAAATATTTTGTATAAAAACGTCACAATAAACTTCCATTATTCCAAACAATAATGCATTTTAATGCAATCAAATATTTATACTATACATTACATATTATAAAAGTATAAAGCTTATGTGCGGTATAATAACGTAATAATGTATCGTTTTGTAAATAAAGAACATTTCTATTCCACAGCAAAACCAGTATATATATATATATACACACATTAAGTCTTATTAATTCTGGGCGTAAAATTTAATTCATTTCCTATGACGAATGAATTTATTTCTTGTGCAAATGATATTCGAGTGTGTGTGATTTAATTCTGGATTATTTCGAAAATATGACTGCAAATAATTACCAGAGATGAAATAAAAATCGATAAATGTCTGTTATGGAAGAGATGTTCCCCAAAGAAAAAGAAACATATAAATAACGAACTTCTGAAATGTCAAGTATATTGCGTGAATATTATTTAAAAATCTATGAAAATCTAATATTATTGATATTTTAGACGTCACTTTCTTTACTGGGACTTCCAGTTTTTCTGGTAGAGTCTGTTGTACTTTTTTCCGATTCTGTCAGAGAAGTGGGTTCTTTTAGATCCCAATCTTTATCTTCAAAATCAATATCTGGTCTGTTAGGCAAAGGCTCGTGTGTACGATAAACTTTGTCATAAGAATGAGGCTTTTTAATCATACTCGAACTAGTGCTAGTGTCGCTAACGGGTGAAATTGGTCTATCGAATGATTTTAACCGAGACAACAGCGTTGAATCATTGTCAACACCAGAACCGCGTTCAGAATAACGCCACGATTTCAAGGAACTTTCCTGCGCTTGATTCTTTCGTACATAAAGAAAGGCGCCAGCAACACACGCTATTACAGGAATTAAAACGGCGCAAATAATGCCCATTGTTGTCCATGCTGTACGCTGAGCATACTCGATCTGACCTATATTTATGTAATACCAAAGAATTTTCTTTTATTTCTCTTGTAGTTGGGGTAGCCGTTTTGATAATGAATTATTATTTTCAATGTGCGAAATGTAGCCATGGAGATCAATAAGATTTTCGAAAGATAAGTATACATAAGTTATAGAAAAACAACAGGTGATTATTGTATGATACTTTGTCTTATTAGAAAACAATTATATAAAATTATAATTCAAATACTCACGTAGACACTCCGTATATCCGTACTCCGGTACGTTCCAACGACCTTCGGGGGTGCATACACGTCGTTGATCGCCAACCAATATAAAGTCCTGATTGCATTCAAAAGTTACCTTCGTACCTGGCACGAAGAAGAAGTTACTCTTGCGTCCGAAGCGTGGTGTCTCCAATACACCGCATGATACCACTGAAATAATAAAAAATAGAACGTGAAACAAATTATACAAATAGTTATTGACTTAAATATCCTCTAAAAACTTTTGTAACTCACCTCGTTCATTTATATTGATATCCCTTATTTCAGTGTACGTATTGTAATAATTTTTCGTGAAATGAGCCATATCACGATTGAGCGACATTGCGTAGTCATATTGACACTGATATGATTGTCCACAAAGATCAGCAGCTCGTTGTATATCGTACGACCTGCAATGGAGGAAGATAAATATTTTCTTTATAAACAGTTCGATATTTCGTTATTCTGATGGATAAATAGACTATTAAAATAACAGTCACCTGTTCGAAGGTAGTATCTCTGCAGGCGTCTTACGCCACTCGGGCTCGAAGGTTCTATTGGAATAATAACTCGCAGTTCTGCCAAACTCTCTGGTGAACAATGGTCCTCCTTTATCGTCGTCTTCTTTATCTTCCAACATCCAATGAATCGCAAAGTCTTTATGTACAGCCTCAAAGTGGTTCAAATTGGACGCTGCTACTTGCTGTCCATCCGGATTTGTCAAGTCGTCCGCAATGTCAAAATTCCATTTTCCAAATAGACCACTGGTTTTATTCTAAGATGAAATAGATAAATTTATAAATTCTATATATTTGTCAGTATTTATTATATAAATCCATATTTATTTTCTAAATCGTACCAAGTACGTCCAGGGTAAGTAAACTCTGGCTGACATGTATCCTTCGTTTTCGATTACTTCCACACCTGCACCAGTATCAAACATGATGATCACTTCACTCTGATTTAAAATGTACGTGGGTGTATAAACAACAACGCCGGTAAAGTGTTGAAATTTTATGGATGGCCTATCGAAGTATACTCGACGATTATTGGCGAAGACATCGAGGCGATATCTCCATTGCGAGTGTTTTGGCCTTAATCGAACTTCTATGGTTGCTGAATTATTTCCTCTTGCTGTATAGAAAAATATTAAATTAATTCCAATAGGAATTATCAAATTTTTATAACTTTACTAGTTTTTGTAAATTAATTACCTGCTACGGATGTCAATTGCGTAGCCCTAACTTCACCATACACGTTATTCGGCAACTGCTCGAATCTACCTTGCACGTCAAGCTTATCTTTCAGATTATTCACACGTACTAAAACGAACTCTCCCTTTCCATTGAAGGTATATTCCAAGCCATCGAATGTTGCAATATGAGGATCACCAAACACCGTCGCGATAGCTGGAGACTGATAAGCGATACAATCTTGACTTGGTCGTCTTTCAAATCTGAACGTTTCACAACCGACTGCGTGTTCTTCTTGCCACATACAACACATGTAAAATGGTATTATGTCGTGGTACCAATGAGAAAGAGTTGGTACTTTGTTCGCCTCGTCCCATGGATAGTATCCTAAGTTGTGGGACCTATGTGGTCTCGAACCCCATTGCTGATCGTAAGTCAACATTAGATAGCCATTTTTATCGTAGCAACATTGCTGTTCAGAACCGTCCATGCTAAAATTAAGAAGTAAAGTATGATATAAAAGAAAAATCGGCAATGTTGAGCTATATTAAAGAAGAACTGGGAATAGTGGAAAGGATGAGAAAAATGTTTCTTCCGATTGTATCATTACTTCGTTCCAATAACAATTTCAAGCAAACATACATTAAAAATTAAAATACCTTTTGCCTATAATATTCTACTTCTATACTAACAGAAATCTTACTTACTTTGGCGCCCCTGTTCTCACACAATGATGCGCATGCAGATTATACATGCAATCCAAATTCGAATCTTTATCGCAATCGTAATCCGGAAGGAAACGACCTTTGTCATTTAATGCGTGTTTTAAAGTACACGGACACAGGGATATTTCCGCCGCAAAATTTTTCAAATATCTGTCGTTCATGATCCACTTGTCGCAAAGTCGTTGAGGCCATTTTGAGCCATACCCTCTTTCCCATTGTGGAGCAAAGTACCAGGCTAATGGAATTGGTCTACTCCATAGGCTCCTATACAAACATTTTTTGTAATTCGACTATCCAAATAATATCTAAAAGTATTTTTTTTACATATAATTTACATACGGTGTGATGTTAAGGCCAGTTTGTTGCTGCGGATCTGTTAAATTGAGCTGGATAAAACCGAAAGTCATGTCTTGCTGATAAGGATTGCTTAAGTCACGGTATGCTGCTGGTCTTATAATATAGCTACCCAAATTCGTATATGCTGTCTACAATTTTTCAATTATAATATTTTTTTTAATTGATAATAAAATTAAATATTATGTCACAGGCAAATGATTTCACGAACCAACCTCCAAATTAGTGATGTATTCAAATTCGGGAGTAGTTTTCGTCTCACGATATCCCCACAAAGATATTTGTACTCCCGCGTTCAAATTGCTGGTTAAATTGTATCGATCCCAAGTAATTTTTATTTCAGCTGGATACGCTTGGTGAACGCTATTGGACACAAAGATTTTCTCGGTCGCTGTAGCTGGGGTTTCTGATAAGAATTATTATAATTAATATATATCTTTTGAAGATCATAATTCTTTATTTATCTTTATTTCGAATTAAATAGCTACTCTTTTAAATTATTATAAAGAACCGTAAAAACTACGACAATGATATTTCTTAGTTATATTCCTAATTATATTAACAAGTCACTGCGTATGTTATCAGCTTACCAATGAAATATTTTCCCTTCCAATTGTATGTTTTACTGTCACCAATGCTAATCGCGAATCGAATATATCCTTGTGCCTTCACGAATGGTTGAACACATATCGCTCGGTTTTTGTCCACTACAGTACCTATCACCCACTCACTTTCGAACATACATCGAATTTTCTCAGTCTCGTTGAAACACGGACCAGTAATATTCACGATGGTACCGCCTAACATGTTTCCGCTTTCGGGTGCAAACACAAGAGGCAAATTTGCTCCAGCTGGAAAACGTATTATTATATACGACATTATCATTAATTATTAATGATTCCTCGCTACGCGTTGTTCAATCTTACAAATATCTTTATTGCAAACTGCAGGCATTATGTTTTCATCTATCCTAAACATATGACGTCCTGGAAAACCGTTCGCCCATCCTCTTCCGGTTAAATCGCGAATCGTCGACATTTGAGAGAAGGGCTTGTATTCGTAGCTTCGTGTGCCATTTCCAGCGTTAAAACCGACCTAAGCAGAGATAACACTGGTTAATTAATTTCGATCGATTAATTATAAAATTAAATAGGCAACGTTATATGAAGGAAACTAGGAAACTTCCCGAGTTCCATTTCATCACTGAAATATATCGCCGACAATAAATTTATCATTACACGATAAACAATTGTGTTCCTAAATAAATCATAAAATTCTTATATTAAAAGCGTATATGTATTTGATGCAGTCGTAACGAGCAAAATATAAAAGTTGAATGAACTTACAAATGCTGGGACTCCACCTTCTCCATACATTGTATCACCACCAGCTTCCGTGTGACTGCTCCATTGAATATTCAGGTAATTAAATATGACGTAGGTGTTCACTTCATCTGTGGCCAGGACCATTTGAAACGTGTTCGTGTTGTAAAGGGAGTTATCGATACCACCGGTGAAGGACATATTTTTCCACGTTACTATGACTGCGTGTTTAGGGTCGAAGGCATCTGTACCAATAATTCCTTCGCGGATATCCCATTTGAGGCGTTCACGCATTTCGACGCCAAATTGATCTGTTCTCCTTTGTAAATCTCGTTCCAGTCTACAATTCGTTTTCGTGATAAATTCCAATATCATCTAAAATGTTATTTAATAATTTTAGTAATTTTTAACTTGCCTAAAGTATACACCGGGTCTCCTCTGATCTATGTCGGTTGGTCTTATTTCTCCTATGCGACATTTACTGAAAAATATCCCTATAAAACTAGGATCGTTCTTCCTTGGCCAATCTTTGATCGGGAATACGAGAGGATATGTATAATGTATCGGAGGATCGCTAAATTCTAGGAAGCCATTCATTGATACCTGTAATTTTTTAAACGGACAATATTTTTAGATTAGATTATCTAATAATCACTAATGATAAGAGGATAACAAATAGTAACATACTCTGGTGTAATTGAATCTGAAGCCAAAGAATGGTAATTGAAAATTGAAATTCTTGTGTACTTGTGGCGTCGAAGCTTGGATTTCCCTTTGATAATCGCCTTCGTCATCGCTACCACCCTTGTCGAAGTACCAATACATGAATTCTGATCGAATTTCTTTCAGTCTCGTCTCTGTTAAGACATAATTTGGAACTGAATCATCTGGACGAGGCGCGTATCTGTCTGCTTCCGGTAAATCGGAATCTATAAGGATACACGAATTGCAATATTTTAGTATCGATATTTGATATCACGTGCGATAATTTCAAGCATTTGGATTTTTTAGTAGCTCGATTAATAACTCTATAAGAAAATGAAAATACTGCTACCAGTTTTAGCAGATTTTCTGTTAACATCGCTGTTACGTATCCACAAACAACGTCAACGAGCGAAATATGTTTACAGGGGCGATAACACGATCATTTAGATTAGACCAAATGTAAAAGTAAAAACAAACGAAATAATTTTAGTCTAGATATGAGGAATATATCTACGTGGAAGGAAGATTGAAAAACGAGTTACAAAAGATACAATCCAATGATTCATTCGATTCATACTAGAGTGAGTAACTGATAAAACAGATAAGATGTGATTCGTTAGTTGGACTATATATAACAAAATAATACATTCACCAATTAAAAAGAATGTATTTGACTTACGTACAACGTTTTTTCGCTAAATAAATTTCCTAGAATTTAAAAGACATTCTGTCTTGTTTTATTTTTTCACATTCTTTACAGAAATAGAAAAAGAAATAGTGGTCACGCCCTTTGATATCGAAATACTTACCGTACCTCACATACTTCTCATTCTTTTTTCCGATCATTTTCTTAGAGAAACCAGACGAAGACATGATTTTACCCTCAGGTATATTTTTTTCGTCGGGGTTGTCATTGGTACTGGCTGGGACATCTTCCGCTCCTGTCTCCGTTCCTTCCTTGTGATCATCTTCATCTTTAATCAAGTCCACTACCTCGGATAAATCTTGCGTTTCTATCGGAGATATTTGTCCGGTATTCTTGTTAATTTCTGGGTACATCGATTCCTTATTATCCAGTCTATCCAGTCCAAATACACTTTCGAACGTTTCATTTTCAACTTGTGCTGATATGTGACTGGTCAGTAGAACAAGAAGGCACCAGAAAACGATCAACTTTGGGAAAGCAAAAACACGACCGAGATACGATTCATTCCGCATTTTCAATATCCAGAAGTAAATTGTACCGATTTGTCTGATTTAGTAAAAGAGACTGAGCTTGGTTTCAGGTAACGAGTAGTGATAGCGGTACTGATATCAGTAATATTGTGATAAAGCTCGTTTATCTTCTTACTACGGATGGATAAGGTAACGTTGAAACTTGAACGAATAAAACGAACGAAGAACTAGTGACCCATTTTCGAAAGGATACAAAACACCCTTTAAACGAGATAAAATTGTATCTGCATTTACTCTCGATTTCGACAAGCAGAATTTGGGAAAAATGCCGAATTTTAAAATGAGAGACTCGGATGCACGAGCAATATAAATAATTACAATAGGTACACCAAGTTTGAACATAATCCGTTTCAGGTACGGTTATCGTCCGTCCGGATTTTCCCCAACTTGTCCTAGACTTTTCTTTAGGATGACCGGTGTTTCTGTAGTGATCTGAGTTTCTTAATGTTTGTTTGATGTCCAAACCGTCGTCCTCACTGATCATCCATATTATCATGCTATGTGTGCGTTGCGCGCGATGACCTGGCTTGTGTCAGACGCACCTAACTAATACAGTGGAATCTCTGATGTCGAACATAATTACGAACTGTTCGGAAATCGATTTGTTCGAAAACTGAAATCATTTTCCTATAAAAATTGACATAGAATGGATTAATCCGGTCCTGATGCTTTTATAACAGCATTTAATGCATAAAATCGTGTATAAAAAAAAAAAAATACATAAAATCTTACATAAAAGGAATATATAAACTCAAAAAATATCTAACTTTATTAAAGAGAGTTTCCTTTCATTGAATCATAGGGTCCTATACGTGAATTGTCTTGGATCCGAGATATGTACGAACGCCATCCTCATGTTTGAATATGATCTTTTTTCACCTCTATCGTGGTTCTAACAACTTTCCTTTTCGATTTGCAGCTGTCCTTCTTCGATTTCATAATGATTTACTTAATCATTAGCTAAGCTGACTTTTTCTTGACATTTTTGTTCGAACATTGAGCCATTCGAACTTCGAAGGTGTATTGTATCCATTTGTGCAATAAAGCAAAGCGGTAGCAATGCGGTGGAATCTTAATTGTTCGACAAACAAAGAATATATGGCTCACTCGTTTTCGTCTGCCGAAAACTGTATCGAATAACATGATAATGCTTGTGGTTTGAGGTTGCATGTGGTCAGGCGCTGGTGCGCGGGATAAGGATTACACCCACATTAGCACAGCAATGAATGCCTAACGCATTTATTTCTACAAAACTATATACAAAGGACGATAACTATGATTATAACTGCACACAATAAACGCTACAACGACTAAATTAAAGACTAATAATAACGCTTAATAATATGCTTAATGATATTGAGAGTGTAAGATGTAAAAAAAGTGAGTGAGACGAAAGACTGCTTATGCTTTGGTGTCTATGGTAGAAATATGGCTATAGTCTTATCCGCTTGTGGCTACTCGATATCTGACGTCATCACTACGTGACGATTAATCGAGGGATGATTGAGAAATCATCCGTGGTAAAGGCCATGTTGTAACCATAAACGCCGAGGTTACTGACACTACGTTGATTCTAGTTCGTACTACCAGCGATCCGTCTGGAGTAGCACTCGAGGAATCATATTTCGCGTAACATGACCAACAAGGTTTTCGGAAATTTGGATGTAACTTCAATGTCAGCTCTTCTGAATTTCCGATACTCAATGCGTAACGAAAGAGGGTCACCTAGAAGAATGTCCTCGGATCCAAGCTAAGACCACTTCCGAGTCAAATCAGGCATAGCCGGGTTAAAAGGACAGAGCTAGTTTTGATTTGACGACGAATAAATTAACTCAAACTTCTGGAAGTGACTTTCGCAGAATTTGCCTTCGTCTGAAGCAGGGCTCCTGTAACTGACTTCTTCCATCTCCTGAAATTTCTGTAACTGGTCCAAAAGGCGCTCGTTGGTAAGACAATGTAACATAGGAACTTGCTGGCATGGATTCCCAACAGGACCCATAGGGCCCGCTAAAACCCAATCAAATATGGTAGACCGAGTTGGGGACTATCTATGTTTACCCTTCGGACTGCGCTGCCAATAACCATTCCGTTTACGTCTGCCTCTCGAATCGCATCCACTTACTCGGATTTATCGAACTCGTGATCAGTTAAATGAAGCTCTCAGACATGAGATCGTCGGGTATATTTTATTGGAACCACTCGGAATAAACTCGGCATAATTAAAACTGTCAGGGGAAAGAAGCTGTCTCGTGTCTTCAAGGATCCTACCTTCGTTTCACCGATCTTCGGTGGGGATCTTCTTAACTGGCCAAGTTTTAATGTTTTAATGGACTCTTCGAGTCTCTGATGCACTCGGATTCGGAAATTTCGAAGGCCTTAAATTTACAACATTTAAAGACGTACCTGAGTCGTGAAGCCGCGAAACTTCTAGAAAATGTTCCAATTTCGGATGCTGTTCACGACGAGGCATGATTGGATCTAGTGAATATGTATGAAAATTCACATCTACTTTTAATCAGTTATATTCGATGTGTGGTGAAGTACCGTCTCTCGTCCCCAACGACCAAGTCTTCCGTAGCTCAACTGAAGCGGATTTCACAGTTTTTTTATTATATTATTTGCCAAGTAACTCAGAATGTTCTTTTTTTCTCGTTTTGGTTGTGTAGTTGATATTAAAAATCACAAAGCTTTTATTTAAGATGTTTATTGTATTTTCGGAACGATGTGTTATTTACAAAAGAAATGTATTTTACCATATTCATTTTTGAAGTGTGGCAAAAGATCTTCCTAGTCACGTTACTAATTCGTTTCACAATAAAAAGTATGTGTAAGAGAAATACTACCTGAAAAATAATGTAAAAAAATGAAGAGGAAATTACTTGCTGATTGTATCTACAAAATAGGATAACAGAATTATAGAATATGTTTCTCAAATACTACGCAACAATATTTTATTCTGTTGATCTAAAATTGCACAAAGCGTAATTTTGATGAATATTTATTAAAACGCTAATTATAAGGAATTATCAGGCATAAAAAGTAGTGATCTATAAATGCATTGCATGATAAATGTACATATGAACACTGATAAATGTACTTAAACAATGCAATCTTGCATTTGTTTTTCTTAATTTTTTCGTTTTTTTTTTTTTGCATTATTCTTAGCCAACCTTCCATATCCCAATAGAGATTTTGCAAAACACTTAAAAGTAGATTTGTTTCCTTTTTTTTCTTTTGTACTGCAATCGTATCTTGTATACCAATATTGTCACAAATGCTTGTAAGGAAACTATATTACATATTTTATGTTGCACAGTATTGTAAGTGTTCTCGATTAATAGCATGTATCACAGAAGAAACCTATGAAAGTCTCAAATTGAAGGATACAAAAAATGCACAAATATGAAAAAATGTTCCTATAGTTTCATTTTCAAGTAGTAATATTTTTTAATCTACAGCAGTGATTTGAATGTAATATTGTGGATATGAACTATACGCTTGACCATTAAGTGAAACATTATTTATAACATTTTATTTGTAATGAAATAATCTGTTGCGACTGAGATGTGGTATTTTTTAACATTACGAAGACGAAGAATTATCTCCATTACTGTCTAGGTATCCTCCTGAACCGTTTACGACAAATGATGTTCCCAAACCATATAAATGGCCACAATATTTCGCATCATCAATATTATCTTCAAAAAACATCTAAAACAACATATATAATTATAAAAATAAGACAATATACGATTTGTTGGTTAATATAGTTTTATTCGAAATATTTGTTTACCTCTCGCATTTTAAAGAAAACCATTCCCGTAAGTAACGAATCAGAACCAGCCTGATGTTGGGGACCAACTCTTTGAATTTCCAATTGCTCTGCTACCTCTTGTAGACCTCCTTTCAAATTTTTGCAAGATTTCATTAAATACTGTGAACAAAATGTCACATATTAGAGGTGGAAATAGTTTTTATTATAACAGATGTCTATACAAAACATACTTTTACATCATATATTGTTGGAAAATATATCCTAAGAAGTTCGAAGAATTCACTTTCTTCTTGGGGTAAATTTTGATCTGTAAGAAGTTTCAATAGATAGCCAAAATCGTAACCAGAATGAAAGGATAGCCATTTTATGTCGTCAACAAGAACAATTCCCGATGTCATCAATAATTCGGCAAAATCTAACGGATCAATACCCTCTTCTTCGTGTTTTTTGAACTGTATACCACTGTTTTGTAGCATATCTATACTATCTTGCGCATACATATCCTCTCTAAAAAATTGTTCAACGTTAGTATTGTTATATTTGATGTCTTTATATTGTTCTATATTGAATTATGTATAACTTACTGTAAATTGAATTTGAAATTAAATTGCCATGTGGTATAACTACCACCAGGTGTATTTCCCGATTCGTCGAGAAATGTCAGACCAAGTTGGATTATCCGCAAGAGATCTACATTACATCGTAATAACTGATATTGATAATCGGCGCTAGTCCTGAATTCTCCTATAATAAAGTATCATATTTTATTTTACAAATAATTATTGTACAACTAAATTATAATTTTATTATATTATACCAATGGGTCTAGCAACTACTCCTGGAAATTCAGTATCCATTGCAATATATTGATACTGCTGCACGACTTGCCGAATTGTTCGAAATTCTTCTTCGAGATTATGTCCCCAAACATCTCGGATCCCGCATTCTTCATTACTGGGCATAGTCGCCCCACCCTTCTGTTGCCCTATGGGGTTATTTCCTCCTGTGAAAATGTGTAAAGATATAAGTATTATTTTATATGAAACAAAAAGAAAAGAACTGACAATGACTATTATCAGTATTCATTGGTCCGATACTAATAATAAACCGATACATTATATGTGTAACTTTTCATGTAGTGTTTCCCTTTTACTATTTGAATAGTTAGTGTTAGGTAAATTATATTTTATAGTGTAATTAATTGTATCATTACAGATAGCAGGAAAAACCATTTTTGGTTGGTACTGTTTGAATATCCATATCCACTCTTTTCAACTGCCTTGAGTAAGCATTAGTTCTTGAATAATACAAAAATGATTTGATAGTATTACATATAGGTACAGACCAACCATAAATGAAGATCGTAAACTGTGTAATATATAGTCATATCTTAATATAAAAATTGAATTCTATTGTTATATCTTAATCAATGGTCATATACCTTATGTTATATTGACATATAAACTTGTTACATAAAGATTATTTAAACATGTTTCTGTACCAAATTATATGAAATTATAACAGATACTATGCAGTAGTTTGTAGCATTTTTTTATAAATTAAAAATTTTATTATTTATCTTACAGAGCCTATATAATGGCTCTATAACTGCACCTTCTAGGATTTGTGCATTCTTCTGAAATTCTCTGAAAGCGCACACCTTTTCTTGCAGCAACAGCGACTGAATATTTCTTGGGAACTTCATTGCATGTTATAATCTATTCTACTACTTTTAAAGAGGACTTCTATTATGTAGTTCTTCTGGAAGTATGTTTCACGTAATATCATCCACACAAATCCAAAGTACTTTATTTATTTTGCTTCACAGTTCCTGCAATACGTATGTGCCACATTGATTATATAAAGGTCAGATATTGGTGTTACACCTTTGGTATTCATTATACAATCAATTATCATTTAATTTCAACAAATATATGTCAAGTCCAACACTTCTCAAGGCTTACTTTGATAAATTTTACTATAATAAAGCTGAGGAGTTAATATCAAAATTATTTGCAGAACAATACCTTTGTAAAAGAGATAAATAATTATATATTTACAAGCTGTTTAATACGTACCGGTAGCTGAGGGCATAAGGTTAAATATTCTTGTCGTCACCGGGGTTATTTTTATGTTTAATTCCCACTGTCACAGCTTTACCTTCTTCATATCACTGTAAATATACACATAAGTATTATTACGTGTTAAATCAGTTTTACTACATGATATGCAAATTTAATATCAGAGATGTTGTTTATGTACATTACGAACATGGAAAATTAAAGAACAATAAATAAATTTGAATTCTGTGGAGAATAAATAACATTTCTGTTTACAGGTTAGAAATCCGCGTAAACAAGTATTATTGTCTTATAATGATTGTATGCTAGAAAGAAATTCAGGAATGTGATATTAATGCAAAACATGATAATAAAATGATATTAAACAATAAGAAATTTTCTTAGCACACGTTACTTTCTAAATAAATCTATAGGTGAAAACATAGGTTATGTATTTCAAATAAACAAAAGCGATTTGTTCACACGAATATGAAAGAAATAAATGTTACAATGTACCTCTTGGTATGATCGTTTTTCCACACGATGTTTTCTTACGTACTAAGCGAAATAAAGCTTTATAAAACACTTATCGCGCTTTTAAATCTTCTGTCACACTACAAACAGGTTAAACGAGTGTCCAAACTTAAAGCAATTCCCTCTATACATATACATACTAACACTGTCTGAAGTTAGGGCGCCAAAATCGCTACAGCGGGCATTTTTGTTCGTGGCGTTGTTAACATGCTAACCTAACAATAAAACCATAAATGAGATATAGGCAATTGCTAGGATTTATATTTTACTATTTAAAGCAGTATGTATAGAAATTATATTCATTTGAACTAGCAAAACTGATTGAGTCAATAGAAATAAAAATTTGCTACATTCCTATACAAACATCACATGTATTATGTACCACAAACAAAGTATAAAATAGATGTGACACTCAATGCATTTTTAATACCACACCATTAACTAAATACAACATAGTTATGACATTTAACATACATTTTTTGTGTTCCATGTTTTGGTGATCATCTGACCTCCTTATCATCATCGTGTCACATGCGACGTTATCGATTCAGTATAGTAGTGACATTAACTAAAAGCAGAGTAGACGTGACATTAAATAGCTCTTTGTGTCTCAGGTTCTGAAATACCGACCTAGAAAAAAATCTCAGGGTTTCTTACGCCCTCTGCAATTTGCTACAGCGAATATAGGAAATATTACAGACGACTTGTTTGTAATTATATCAACTCGGTTCATTTCATTCACTTATTTTCTACAACGTTCAGGCTTTATCTCTTTGCGCGAGCAGCGCACTCAATTACCTACTATGGGTTAACAATAAACATTGTTTATGTGTGTATTTATGGAGGCAAAGGATTAAAGAAAATATTAATCTCCTAAACTTGAAAATTTTGTGGGACAGTTTCCGATATACTGTTATGGATTTTAAAGAGTAGGTAGATATAATGTTTAATCTACGATTTTACTTACAAAACGTCGCGTAGGATGGTTTATGTCTTCAAATGTCATAATCTTCTTCTCTACGACATGTACGAGATAAGCTACTATCTATGCATCGTTCGATTTAAGGATCCCTGTGTACCCCGTTGCTTAGGCTGATCTACTTTCGCTTGTGTAAGGAGGTTTGCTTGCGCACAGGGATATTTCGGCTAATTTTTAATTGTCAATAACTAAAAAGCAAAGCCAAAAGTGCAATTTTTTAATTTTTTATTTTCATCTTATCTTAGTTTAAAGAATTATCCGTTAAATTTATTTACACCTGTAGCCAAACATCCTGTATATACGAAAGATGAGTGTGAGAATGTGAAGATTTATTTTGTATGAACCATCACGTTAAATTTCGGTACAGATTAAAAGTTTGCGGTACTCCAGTATCCGTACCGGTACCTGTTGTTGCGATTTATGGTAAATAAACTGGATTAAGTCCAAAAGGATAATCTTTCTTAAACAACGCAAATTTAAACAAATAAGCAGCAAATAATGATTAATTGATAGATAATGATGATCAGTGTATTATTTTTGAACAAATGAGAGGTAAATAAAATTGACCACAAGATGTTTCTGATATGAAGTTATTAAATACTTTTAATTTTATCTTCATAACTTTTTTGTAAAATCACTATATGCATATAATACAGAGTTAGTCGTTGAATTGGAAATGAACGATGTATACACAATAATTCAATGTTACTTAATACATAATCCTACTGGTTCACCCTATTAGTACTTACACGTTTCGCATACCATGTGACAGTGCATTTCTCTAATTTTATTGAAAAATGCTGTACCCCGCTGCGCTGAGACGTAATGTCATTGGTATCAACATTAATTGTATTTGATATATATCAATTATACATAACATTATACATACATGATGTTCGAATGTGTAAGAATGTCTATAGTCTGCTCAGCGAGTCGAGATAACAGCTATAAACATCTGTACGTGTTAGTATTTAAACGAGACAGGTGCATAGTTCTTATACTACTTTCTCTGCGAACAGACTAAGAATTTTAGGGTCTGACAATTCCACCTCTGATATAAACAAACAGGCTTTAATAGAACTGATATCAGAGATAGTGTCTTCAACTTTTACGTAGAACTATGTATTTTCAATGTAACATGTGATTAGTGTGTGTAATCGAATGGGTAGAAGACATCGTAGTTTAGAGAGTAATCCATTGTACCAAATTGCGTCGAATGCATCTTCGATGTCAAGAAAGAATGCTGAACAATATTCCTTTTCTTCTGATCAGAGAATTTGTTGAATTACACGATGATTTTCCTCAATGGTATCATATTTTTTTTGAAGACTAAATTGATGGTTTGGTATTATGCCCTTGTTGTTGACAATAGCAGAGATTCTTTCGTGTATAACTTTTTCTACAAGGTTGTAAAATTGGAAAAAGGTTAAAATTTGTTAACCAGTGATAATTAATATTCAGTGGAAAAAGCCAAAACTAATTTTGCTTACTGTATGAGCGGCTTTCTCCTAATCCGTTTTTCAAATGCTATAGACTAAAAACAAACAGGACTTACTAAACTAAGCATGATCGCTCACATTCTTCCAGAGTTAAGAAATTGTTCGCGTTTCTTTCGCAACCTCCATGTATAAATTGTACGCATTGACCCATCTCTACATCGTATCCGAATCTCCGGAAATAACCTTTGCATGAGCCCGTCACCAATGGTAAAGTACAATCTGTTAATGATCGAAAAATCCTTGCTATTAAAAGCGAATATGACAATTATAAGACTAGCGTAGAGAATGTAATCTTTAAGTTTATACGAATTATTTTATAATATTGACAA
Source organism: Bombus bifarius (assembly GCF_011952205.1). Taxonomy (NCBI): domain Eukaryota; kingdom Metazoa; phylum Arthropoda; class Insecta; order Hymenoptera; family Apidae; genus Bombus; species Bombus bifarius. The sequence goes on along the minus strand of NW_022884914.1, from coordinate 5,233,105 downwards.
TACACTATTTCACAGTAAGAAATTCGTTTCTAAAAAAAATTCGAGAACCTGCTGAACTAGTCATCCATATTTAACAAATTTTCTAAACAAGAAATTTAAATACAAATTATGATATATAAGTACGAAATATAACAATAAAGTTCCTTACCTGGTGGTACTTCGGCTGACACTTGATGCACCGTAAGAGCGCAGCAAAGGACGACCAAGAGTAATGTTATGAATTTATTATTCATTGTCACTTGTTGATTAACCAGCGTAACTTCTAATGACTATGCCTGTTAATTCTGACGTGGAATATATATATACGTGCCGATAACATTTTTATCGCTATAGACCTTTTTATATAATATGTATTGATGACACATGCGGAAAAAGTGAAGCACTCGAAAGATTAAATATAGATTGTGGGAACTCATCTCTGCTAGTGATAAAGATAAGTACTTTTGGTAATTTAGAATTTCCGAGGCAGGATATATAAATCTTTTTAAGCAGATCCTAATGAATAAACAGTTAGAAAAAGACTGACAATGCATGTATACAAGAATGATAAAAAGAAAGTACCTATGTGTATATATATATATGTCTGTAATTGTCTTATTACGCAGTATGTGGAAGTTTGCTTCTTTGATTCACTTTAGCGTATAATAGCCCGTCAATATCGGAAATGTATAGTATTCATGTGTATGCATGACTGACATTTCCTGACTATTCGAACTAACAGTTTCTTTGCTACAATCGAATGTTGGAAAGTCCCGAACCGTGATCAAGAAACGGTCACAAGTGCGTGTCGTGTAATATCGTCCGGGTGTTATGTGTGTTCTATTTGTTGAACCGGAACCGTACGTGTCGCTGGTGGTACCAGCTTCCACTCATGTTTAAAATTATCCAATTTTTCTATTATCGTCATAACCATGGTACGTGCGTGCCACGAGAATGCTTATTATTTGCCACACCTTAGCCGAAGAAAATACTTTAACGATCGCATACTGGCTACTATATCCGCTATTTGTTTATAACTCGTATAATAGGTCGTGCATCATCGCTTCACCGGCATTTTTAACCATTTACATGATATTACATTGTTTCATTATGTGACACGTTAATGATCCGACGATCATTTCCACGACTTTTCTTTAATGGCGACTTAATGTTCTGATGTATTAACAAGAAACGTTAGCCATGTTATTGGTTTCGTGGGAGCAATCGTGTTATTATTGCACTTGGACTTTGCACGTGTACTTTGCGCCGAGAAGGAAAGCGTCAGATTGTGGTGTTGGGGAAATTTGTTTCTCGAGATATTAAGGGGAAAAATTATTCAGCAATAAGAGATTAAACTCATTTACATTATTTATATAGTTTTATTAATGTTATATTCTTTGATTTATCTATGTATGCAGTTACTTCTTATACAGTATAGTACGTTATGAAAAGAAGGGTAAAAAAAACTATCCGCAAATCTTCCCAATATGAAGTTTCCGGTAAAAGATACGCTGGCTAAGCTCTGATTAGAGATAGGTTGTGCCCTCGTTGTTTCACATTCGTCGTTCCGGGTCGCGATAATTTTACACACATTATGAAATGAATGCACGATCGAACAGAATGTTTTCGTGGTGTATAACGTCGCAACGATTCACTTTTAACGATCTTATCGAGCAACTGCACCACACCGCACCGGCTGCAACACATTCCACTTATTTCCCGGTATTTTATTGACACTCTGTTTACGCTTTTATCGCTTGCTTTCAGATTTTTCGCGAAAAGTGTAGAAACTACGAAGAAAAACAAGATGCCGAATAAAGTCTTTCTAGAAAATCTTTATTTCTGAGAGGTTTGAAGTTTATGATCTGGATCTTAATTCGAGATTTGAAAGATACTGTTCGTCGTTCCCTTTCCAACTGATTGACGTTCTATGGAATCTTGTATTTCTATACTTCAACTAAACATGTAATTAAACGATAAAAATATCAGAGTATTCTTTTTTCGAATACTTTTTCAGATTTTACCATTTTCTCAACACGTGTCCCTAAAATAGGCATAGTGCGAAAAATTCGGCAAAATATAATCTATTTTGGAACGGTGACGATGTAGCAAACTACCTCAAACAATCTATCTCCGTCAGGAACGGTGATTTACATACAACAAGGCACCGCAATGATTGCCTTCAGAATACATTAGCTCGCATGCTCTGGATACAGGGGAACAAGCAAACAAAGTACAACCGAACTCGGACCCTGTACTAGCCGAAGACATATCGAAGGAGTAACAATCGAATTCAAATCGTCGCGCGGCTCAATTGCGGTGTGCTTGAAAACAGCACAAGGCTTTCAGGATCAGTTTCTTGCACAATGTTTTACTAGAAACAACATCGCACACGCATGCTGTACAGAGATAGATAAATTTCCTCTTTCAAGTTGTAACCGTTGATTTCTCTCCATTTTGTTGAAATTCAAATTTACTTTGCCTGACCGTGGAACATCGGAACTTTCATTAGCACATTATAGCATATACGAATAGAAATATCGTAAATCCACTTATTCACGACATTTTTCGTTTGTTTGTCTCTTTTTATTGACAATTTTATTGAATAATATCGTTGATCGTCCGAGTCTTCGTATCAAGATCTATCTATCGTCCCACAAATCGGAACGTGTATCCACTTTTAAGCACAAACCTCACTTGCAAATTTAACCTACTTTATACTTGCTCATAAAGTCTTTGTTAATTTGAGTGCCATTCTTTATAACAATGTTAATCCAATTGTTTAACAAACTGAAATAAAAATTTTGTTCGGAACGGGTCAAGCAAATATCATCTATTTCCATGCAAATTTCTGGACGGTTAATTGAAAAACCGGGTACCCACGTATCGTAACGTAGTATCCACCATCTACCTTCTAAATATAATTCCATTCTACGTAACATTGCAACGCAACATGTAAGTACATAGAGATAGGTATGTACGCGTGACTAAGTTTCCGTGGCCGTAGATTAAGTCGCGAACGAGCTCGGCCTATCGCGGGGCCCCCTATTAGAATTACTTTCAAGCACCCATTGTGATCTGCTGGTTTCCATAGATCGCTGACACAAAAGAAATATAGCGTAGGACACGCCGATAGTGCCTTTGGCTATTGCCACACACGTGGCTGATAACCCGTACGATCTTTCCGGAGCAAAGACGCTGTAATTGCATGAGTTCCGCATTTTTCCACCGACATAGAGAGAGACCTGTCCTTCTCTATCTCCGTCCGTTCTTCTTCTCGAGCTTCGTGCTTCCATGCTCGCTGTCTATAACACGCTCTCCTCTCAAACACCCGTCCGCCATTGCTTTTGCCTCTCGTACTACTTATCGGTACCAGCTTCAGGCGTCTGACCGAACCTAGAATCGACTTGCGGTTCATTCATTCTTCCAGTCTTTATTGTTCGTGTCAGAATGTCACGAATTTTCTGTGTGTCGTGGTCTTATGCTCAAGATATTAGTTGGATATTCCTCGTTGTTTCATCGACAGTAAGTGAATTAATTTTAGCACACATAAAATAATATTTCAAGCGTTCAGAAACTACGTACATTGGCCTATTTCGTATATCGAAAAGTAGAGAAGAGTAATGATGTCATAAATATTATTTTTTACTTTAATTTGCTTTAGTATTCGTTACTATTTATGCCATCCTCTTCCGATAAATGAACTTATGGAAATAAGACATTTGTCTTGAAGAGTTTCTCTTTGTAATTTGTAGCTTAAAATAGTAATCGTAAAGGGAAAAGTGACGAAGTAGATCTACCGGATGATTGAATTTACTTTTGTTCCAAACAAAGATTTTAAAAATATCAACGATACAAAAACGGCGGACCAATGTCAAAAATCTTGCGCTAAAATTCACACAATATTCGAAAGCTTAGAACTGTTTGTCCGTTAACTTTTGATGGTTGATAAATTGCTGTAACAGCTGAGGAGACACTGAGGTCTGCGTCCTCCTGCAAGATTCACGAAGCGATATTAACGATAAAGCCGTTGGTGAAATTTACGAGTCACGAAAAGTATAAAACAGCGTGTCACTATAAAACCGGAGGCACTATTACCGATAAAACGACGACGTCAACCGATGGGGCCAGGCCGAATCGTGAGCGAATCGTGGGTAATCCAAGCAATTTTGTCGTCTAAACGGATACAAATAGAACAGCGATAATGCAGTGACACGGTTTTGTATCGGCTGTTCTGTATCTTCATGATTTAATGGACGTCGAAGTCGGCGGTGCACAGGTAACGGGTGTTTTACGGTAATATTATACAGAGCCATGCACTCCCATAGACGCAACGGCATTGTGCCCGAATCTGTGAAAATAGGCTTCCTGACTCTGCTCTGGAACCATTTTCGAACGTAAACAACGAACATTAGACTAATTATTCATTTTCGAATACAAATCTTCATCCGCTCTATGACTGTTGTTAATTTACTGTTCTCTGAAAGTAGTTAGGATTACTTTTAGTTATGGTCAGTTTTTGATTTGTGAATTTGAATCTCCTTTAGGACAGCAAAATAACTTCTTACTATGTTTCTTGCGAGAAAAGTAAAATAACAGAGAAGTGAAAAATTTGAGATTTTTATTTTACAAACAGCATCGTTATTCGAGTGACAATGAAAATATGTTAAATATCAAGATTTAACGAATGTCGCAAAATAATTCCACTCGAAATGAACCGAAATTGGTTCCCGACTGTTTTCTGTATAGAATCGTCGCGTGACTAAAGTTAAGCTAGTTTCACGAAATTTCACGAGTTCGTATTAGGTTCCTAGTTATCTTGGCGAATTGAGAAAGTATTCGCAACTATTGGCAATTTTCCTTATTAAACGTTACGTTCGTTGGCACGTAGAAAAGTTATTGGGACAGGACGAGGACAAAAAGAAGGCTGCTCAAAGTTCCTGGAAGGCGTTAAAAGCGGTAGCCTGTAATCCGAGTTTCGGGGATCGTTCAGAAGAGTAAAACGACACACGCGTGTACTCCGACGGAATTTCCATAATTAGTGGGTGGCAAAGGTACAACTATTAGCACGCGAAAGTTGGCAAGTTGCTAACTGATTTGCATCGAAACGTGGGCCACATCGTATCAACATGGGCTCGTTCTACTTTCGTTATTACTTCATCAGAGCGTGCTTTCCTTGGCTGCGTCGAATGGACGAGAAATTAATTCGTGTCGGGGGAACGCGTTTTCGAGAACCAATCGGGCAAGAGAAGTTCCACCGCCACTGCTGGAGGACACGCGTAATCATCCGATTTATGGGACAATTTGTGGAACCAGAGAAGGAGATCAAAAATAATGATCGATATATAAATTTGCCTCTTGTCGAATATATCCTTTATTGGAGCGCTATATCCATTTTCCGCAATTTATATCGACTAATTTAGTTCGGTTAACGATCCCAAAGCACGAGAAATCGTCCGAGATTGGGGACATATGGCCCACTCATCAGCCTCACGCTATTTTGTTCTCTTAATGGCGTTTGGATCATATATAAAATTCTTTATATTAATGAAACGCGTCCAATATTTTATCGCTAAAGTATCCATTTGTAGAATGCTTTATGTTTACGAAGTTAATGTAACGAGATTGTCAATGTTATAAACCATAGATTTGGGAGAAAAATAGGCGAGTAGATTTTTGTTTGTTATTTAAAAGTTATTCGGAAAATATAAGATACGTTTCAGGTTAGTGTACGAAATTGATTCGAATTAAACGACATAAATTTGCATAAGGAAGTGTTTAATTAAAATCGAGTATCTTATTACAATACCATGAACATTTTTTTGTATCTTTTCAATATCATATTCCAAACTTTGAAAAAGGCAACAAATTGGTAATTTTTTGGTAGATCATCGACAATTTGAAATGAAACCCGATTGCAAAGTTTGCATAGTTATCATTCGGTTGCACCAATTGCTGTTAAGCGTCTCTCATTTGACGGTCGACTAGTTACTGCGTTTATGGAATATGATTTACGGTAGGAACGCCCAAGGAAATTATGGCGTCTTGGGTTTCCATAATGCCGAGATTTGCCGCTCCTGGAGCCACCTAATCCAGCTGCATGCAAGAAGATCCTCTTATCTTGAGGACACGTTCCCTAGCCGAGTAAGACGATTATCTTCGAAACCTTGCGTGAAGAGATACCCGGCCTCCCGATGAAATTCAAAGAACCACGCGATGTTATTTGTACCTGCCGCTATTTTGCTCTGATGGAAATTTTTAATTACTTTTAAGTCGATGATCGCTGACACGATTGAGGAAGGAATGGTCACTCGAACAGGACGAATGAAAATCTAGGATTCAATTCTAGACACGTTCTAGTCAGAGTGTCGAACAAGATCGATTTACCAGCGAGAAATTATATTTTCCGACACGGTCGGACCGGTATCGATCTGCGGATTTAATTGCACAGGAGCAAGGTATCTTACGGTTTACACCAGTAGGTTAGATCCTGATCCTCCATAATCTCTCTTCAAACTGGTAACCTGAGATGCTTCGGTATTACGAGAGAGGTTTCCTGGACATTGGAGAACCCTTTCAAATCTACGTTTGTTTACTTATACAAGTATCTTACGGACTATCATATCGATTCCAATGATCAGCATGCCAAAAGCAAAACTATGCACACGAAAAGAAAGATATAGTTCACTAACGAAAATAAAATATTGATGCTACTTTTCCCTACCAATGATCCTATCATTTTTTAAACTCTTTGATGCAGAACTTTTTCAAGCTGATCGTTTCATTTTCCATTGAAATTTTGCTGAAATTAGTCGTACAATTGGAAAATTAACAAGAATGTACTTATCAGGATCTTACCTGTGATTTTCAAATAATTCATGATTCTCTGAGTATCAACATGATGGCTAAACACAAACGCGTGCATCTATACGGGTCGGATTCATCCGACGACAGGGCCAAGACTTTGACCTCGAAACTTCACGAAGGGTGCTCCTATATCACAAGCCACGATGCGCATAAATGTTTACTGGTGTTTAGTCTTCAGAAACGTGTCATTTGATTTACAACATTCTCTCGCATTGATTCAGCAGCTGTAGCAGTAGCAACGATGTCAGCTGTAGGAACTGTGGAACAACAGCAGGCGTCTCCTCCTAGTTGCGCACAGAATTGTGCTGAGTTCGTGCTGGCAAGGCGACGTACGAGTGATTTGCATCGAACTCGCAACCCACGGGAGGAGTGAGAATAACGGGCCGGTTAGCCACTCGACGCCGTTTCGTGTCTGCCACTTGGTCACCGGTAATTAACAGGCTCTGTGAAGCACTGTATGAATCGAGTGGCGGCGGGCGACATGCTTCTGAGGCCGTGTCAAGATGCTCCCCGGCCGAGACGCGTCGGCTTTCCTTGTGCCCTCTGCTACCTGCCATCTCACCGACGATTAATTGCCACGGAAATGCTGTTGTTTCAACGGAACCAAGCCCCTCGACCTTCTTTGGGCATCTATATAGTACATAGTATATCGGTTTTTCTAGGTTTCTTTGGAATTTCTGACTCTACACGTTTGGGGAACTTTTTGGATTGAATTTTATGGTCATCCAGATTCACATCGTGGTCCTCGATGATCGTCTGTTAACTTTATGAGTCCGAGGAATGAGCGAGTGTTGATTGTTATTAAAAAATTGAACATTAGGATTGAACATTATTACAAGTAAGTAGATCTTTGTGCGATTCCAATATAATAATTGTTTGATTCTTACATCGGTACTGATTAAGTATAGAAATTAAGTATGGAACTTCGTAATACAACCAATCGAGAAAGATATTATCGAACTTATGAATCAAATGCTTAATATCAGGATTACTGATAGTATTTCGTTGTAGAACGAAGAAGTTTCGATAGTAGAACGTTTGCCGATGTACTCGTATATCGTCAAAGAACCTCTTGAACGTCTGTTCGCTTCTCTTTCATCAAGAACGCACAATGCGATCCATCGAGTCGTCGCGCCTTTAAACACTGTATCATTCCGCTGAATCAGGTTGAATAAGTGTGGAGAAGTTGCCGGCGGGCTGTTTACTCGAGAAGCTTATAAATTGGCTCGACGGTCGAGAGAAGGCATGCATTTCCAATTTCAAAGAGTGTGTCTGATTGTATAGAGTCGACGTGTTTGCTAGAGAAGCTGAAACAGAAGGCGATTCTAGTTGCTAGAGAACAGAGTCGCCCGTGAAGAGGATCCCACCTGATACTCGGCTATCTTCTCGCGCCACCCAGTATTGTGTTCCTGCCGTGAAACCCATTTGCTTTCTGTTAGAGGGCCGTGTAACGGTGGAGGCGGAGAGGACGACGTAGCAACCTCGGCTACTATCACGAGGACGAGAAGAAGAGTGAGAGAAGAGCCGGCTTCGAGAGCGACGACGGTGTTCTATTTAATTAAGTTTGCATTGTATCGAAGTGCATGCTACAGGAAAAGATCGTTATCGAACTTTCGCGAGATATGACGTTCACTGGCCCACCACACTTATCAGAGCCGATCTGCTGGAGCAAATGAACGGTCGCGTTCGAACGCTCACTCCTAACGAGATCGAGAGCTTCCTTCGCAGGCTTTCTTCTTCTTCTTCTTGACGTCGTCATGTAGTGTGCTCGTTTCAGAAGTCTAACGTGACTTCTCTAGGCTTCCACATGCAGAAATGCCTCTGTTCGAAGGGGAGTACTTACCTGACTCGCGGTGCAGCGACGACATCTGTATTGCGGAGGCGCGCGGGTACAATTAACATCCTGCAACGTCGACGTCCGACGTTGTGCTAGGGAATCTCGTTTTCTGGAACAAATGTGCCTCGACGGGTGTTTCGACGTAGATATACTGCGCTGAAAACGATACATAGGAAACGGCGACGATGAAACCGGCCGAGTTACTGACAATTGTGAATATTGACGTCGAGAATGGAAAGGATGCTGGACAAAGCAGTTGAATCGTCCGTGTAATCTCGTTACGCGAACAATTGATGTTGACTGGCGAACGTTTGAAAGTCACAAGATACGAGAGTTAGGGAATATATTAATCTTTACTTTTAAAACTGGCGTGGAAATGGAGACATTGATTACTTATGATCTTTCCCGAAATTCATATTTACTATTCAGCTCAGCGTGTCTTCGATGCTTCAAAATGTCTTCTAACTTTTAATAACACTTTTCTTTCTTTCTTCGGAATAGAAGCATTTACAGCAATAAAGAGGTAGCTTCGATGTTTGAATTCTATTTATTACGTTGAATTAAGTTTGATTTTGATTTTGAGTCGAATTTTGCTGGTTTACTCAAATTACTAATAGAAAGTAGAGTCTCTTCCTTATTGCAACAGTAGAGTCTTTCGAATTCGAATTTTCAATTTCTTTCAATATAAATTCAATTCTTTTCTTTCTACTTTGAAAAAAAATTCGACGGGCAGGTTTTGAAACAAGCATCAAAGAGCGTGGCATACATTAAAGTCAAATTTTTCGAAACGATTTTGAGATTCGGGGAACGTGCTGATTCAAAATGCAGCCTGATCACGTACATTATATTAAAAAGGGTTTCGTATACGTGTAGCCTTTTCAGCGGCGCGTATTATTGCGAGTTATTAGCCCGAAGCATCACGTGTGTCGCGTTAAACACGCGGGCAGATTATTTGCATTCATGAGTACGTCGCATCGGTAAAAAAGTAAACTGCTTTCATGATGGAATCGTGACAAAATATTCCAGGAATGCAACCGTTCGTCATACATCGTGATCACGTCCCGTTTGAAAAATTTCTATACGGATAATTAAAATCGGCCGAGTGTACGCGACATAATGAAACGCGTGGACGCGTGCCCTAAACGTGTTCGAATTTCTGTATCACGACTAATTGAAACAAGAACATCCGCTTTGTCGGAAGCTGCAGATAATAAAAGTTTTTCGCAAGTCGCTTTTAATAATCCCGAACTATTATGAAGTAAACTTCTGCGGAGAATAATATTTCAAGTATAAATCTCGGGAAGTTTCGCGTGTTTTAAAGATACCAGATGCTTGGAAAAGTTTTATCGTTACTAGATGCAAGACAGGAATTCAAGCTTTTAAGACAATTTATTTAACGTCAATTTAATGTTTTATATACCTACAAGTTTGTGGCAGATTCGTGGTTCCTGTAAACTGATATAAAAATTAAAAATATGGTTTTAGATGTACTTGTATAAATCATGATAGATACTTTTATAGTAGTTGTTCTCGAAAACCTGGAACTGTGCAACAATTTTCACAAATGCTTTCGTAGTTCAAAAATCATTCAATTATATATAAAAAGTGAAAAGAAAAGACAAAAATGTTATTTATGGTTATAAAAGTATGTACCTAAAGTATAAATAAAAATAAGTAAAAAGTGCTCAACTACAGCTTTAAGTACTCAATTTATTGTACTTAATATGCTATGCTCAATTTTTATCTGTTAATGAATAATGGCTATTATTTAAAAAGAATTATAATATAGTAAACTATAATGTTTTCCATTGTTGACATTTAGCCTGTTTTATTAAATGGTTCAAAATATAATTATCAAATATTTATTTGTTACGTCCCCAATATTATTGTCAAAGATAAAACCATCGTTCAATATCCAGTCGGAAAATTTGCAAATTGATAATGTCAATGCTTATTACTTTCGGGCGCTGTGTGGTATACAGGGTTAATTTATCGTAATACGCACATCAGTTTGCTGTCAAAATCGTTCTAGCGAATACATATCGAACCAGAAACTAAGGCGTGACGTTACTTTCATGCAGAATTTCAATTTTCCTATTGTAATATTTATGAGTTGCATTCATTTTGTATCGGCCATTGTAAAATTCCTTTATTATGCATAGCGTTGTTTCTGAAATCGTGGCAAACGAACAAAATTTTAATGCGAACGTTGTTTCCAATCAATGCGACACCGTTAACATAAATTACGACATAAAATGAATAACGAAATCTCTTTTTATTTAGTTCTTTTTGTATGTTAAACTTCGCACGACAAATATAAAATTCCAAATTTGGAGCGATGAAATTGAGAGAGACGAAACATGAAATTTTGAATAAATTTTGAAAAATTGCTGTAACGATTCGGTTATTCAGATCTCACCTGACTGACTTTTAAAAATTGTATATTTCTTGCCCGCAAGATACATTGACAATAATTTACAGATTAGACCAATCACGGTTATTATCGATCATGTTAAATCCGGATTACAATGATATTTGGGTTATCAGAGCAAGCATAAATGATCCGTCTTATTATAATTAAATTGCAGATGAAAGTCGGCGATAATATTCAAATTCAACCTAGGAAGTATCTAAATAATCAATGAAACCAGGAAGCAAACAAACATAGTTGATCGATATAGCGATTAGATCACAGATATAATATTACTTAGATCTTGATCTAACTTAGATCTGAACCAAAACCGTGCTCAACATATAAGATTTAAATCAGCACTTGATTTTTATATTTTCTGATTGAAAATTTCATTTTCTTCGTTTCACATGTTTATTGCCATTTCTGGTGTTTTGTGTCTTTTGCTTACAACCTAATCAACGTGTATTACAATGATTTGCCAGCTCATTCGATAATGATGCTCTCCACACAATAAAACGCGTCACTCGTTTAGACAAGGTTATTGAACAAGAGTTAGTCGAGTTGCAGTTATGCAACAAATTTAATAGCAACGAACACAAACGTGGCCTGTTTCGTTCAGAGTAATGCAGTAGCTTGCGAAGATCATCTCCTGTCGTCATAACTGCACGGTTAAATGCCTTTTCATGGCAGTAATGAATTTCTCGAAAGATTAATTCGAAAATCTTCATGCGTCACGCAATTTAACGAGGGCCCGCGACATGTGTTTCAGTTTCGGCTGTGCACACGCGCCCCGTATGCGTGCTTCATGCACCGACGTGTACTTTATCTACCACTCGAATCGTAAAAAATACGCTCTAATGAGCCGGCCAGCATCGTTAAAGTAGCCCTTTAAAGATTCAGCGATGATAAATCATTGTGATTACCTGTCAAGATATCAGGTCCTCTTTCCTTCCGGCAATCGCCGATAGGTACAAATTAAAAGGACATCATCTCTCTGTCGCGGCGTCATTAATTAGGATATTTATTCCATTAGCGAAATTCTACGTTTTTTAAAATTTCCTTCGCGATAATCTTACTGTTCGTTTCGTTCGAAATTTTTAATTTGCAATTATATTGATCAAATAGGTCATAAATGTACTTAATGTAGACAATGATGATTGTTGGATCAAGTAAAACAGATTGTGATGAAATTAATATAATTGTTGTGATTAAACTTACACGTATGTTCTAATGTCTTCAGATGCTGTAGTATCCGGAGTCAAGAATAATAGGTAACATTGAATAAAAAGATGAAGAATATTTATTTGTAAATCGAAGAAAATTGGAACAATTTTTCGAAAAATTTTACAAGGCACATTAATTCTGAAGCCAATACTAAATTAATTATTTCCTCGATAACAAGATTCAAGTTTTATTAAACCGGTGCTTTATTCAAGCTAATGGCTCTGTTAAAGTCAACAAGAAAAAGAGTTTCTTGCTCTAGAATGTTCTTAGAAAGTTGCCGTATGGTCGTAAAATTGGCACGTTCCGACTTATATCTTCGACGAATTATCCGGTCGTGGTAAGTTGCGAATCTCGTAGGAAATCGATGCAGTCTAGTCGTCGCGATGCTCTTTCCGGCTTAACGCGGATCTAGCGCGTAAATACGCAAACCAACGTCGTCCCGGCGAAACGTATCACGAACCGGTCGACACGCCACTTAAAATGTATGTCTGAACGAAATGAAAGGGAAGGACGCTTAAGATTGCGTTTCAACTATGGAACACTTAATTGTATTTATGTTATGTCATGAGTCCTGTAAATTTCATCGAAGTAGCTCGTTATAATTACCGTAGAATTCAACGACATTAACGCGACAGTATTAAAGTTAGCCGCCGATCAACGTTAATCGCGTGCTCATCTCCGGTTCATTAGCTGCTACTGACAGAGTTAAAGAAGAAAAGGCTAGTTTCTAAGTCGCTAGAGGCTTCGGGAAGATCTGGACAAGGAGCGGAAGAAATTGGCTTGGAAGATTGGTTAGATTCGCTGAATATCGAATTTATGGTAATTATTGGGTTGTGAGGTATAAAACGTCTGCCTGATGAAGGCTTTAACGATGAAAACGAAGTTAGAATCTCAACGAATGCGGTAAATAGACAGGAAGTTCGGATTACTCTTTCGTATAAAATTTGACTCTACTATATATTGTTTTATATACTCTATATATAATATGAATTTGACAAGTGGAAATTGGATTATCAAATCATGTTATTAAAAGGCTTGAAAATATGAGAGAGGTTTGCGAGAGAAACAAGCAATACAATAAAGCGATAAAAGATTTATATTAATCAAGAAAATTAGATATTGTACCGCTTTATTCAGTGACCTTCGTTTACCATATATTTATATCTTGTTCCGCCGCCGTAAAATCCAATATACCTATTACAAATTAATGATACGTAATTAACAAAAAGGGTTTACTTCAACTCTCTTCAATGCAAGAGAAAAATAGTTACCTCTATCTCATAAATTCACAAACCCGCAGCCTAACCATGAAACGAAAAGATTTGTTTTCCAAGATTCAGGGAACGATCGCGAGACACGCTATCCCTCGAACAAATTTCCCGAAGAGTCCCTAATCAAAAACCTGTAACGATTCGTCTTCCCTCTACCCGAAGTCGCTGGCATTCTACAACTTTTGCAACTCGTTCGCGAAAGTGTCTCGGCTTAAACGTTGTATACCTTGATTAATAGAGCCGCTCAGTTAAGAAGACAAAGTGTTCAAGCTATTCCACCGTGAGCTAAACTTCCTCGGCTCAAACGAGGCAGTCTTTACGATGGCGGCACGTCGCGTCGTATGGAGGTGGCATCGATCCGGGTTACTGGTCCACGTCGGAAGAACAGTCTAGGTTTCGGTTGAACAGAGGTTAGGCCCTATCTCACTGGGGTTAAGTAATTTGTCGTTGCCGATGGGTTAATGTTATCCATCACTAAGCGAGAATTTACGATGTAATAAGGTCGCAGACCGACTTCCACGATCTATCTCGGGAACGTCTCTTCTCGATCCTCGATTCTGTGGCTCGTGCTGTTTCCTTCGGTTCTTGTCGCAGTTTCCATCGTATTCTGTGTAATTTTCCTTGCCCCGAGGAGTGTCACTGCTCCACTCAGAGCTGGGTTTCTTGCCGTGATTTAACTGGTGTTCCGTTACCCATTAATTAATATGATCGAGACATGGGTGACGGCACTTCATATCTCTCATCAGTACGCGACTGTCAGAGATGCTTGTGATTCCATAAGCTGCAGAGAACTTTAGAATCCCCAGAATACTTGGAAAACTTCGAAGAAGGAAATTTAGTACAATTAAAACTTCTATGTATGTTAGTAATTAGTATTCGGAATTCCTTAATGATCAAATCGATATCGAATGAAATACTCTAGATTCTAAAATAGGAATTTGGGTGAAAATATCGACGAAGTCGAGTGTCTGAAAAATGAGTGGAATTGTCGGTTTGCTGAAAGTTTCTCGAAAAGGAAACGACGATGCTTCTTCACTGTGGCAAAGGAACACAACTAAACCGACGGTTTCTTCCTCTACGAAAGTTTATCGAATTGCGGAGTCTCGAGTTGGACTCCCTTAAGTATCGTCAAGCGTCGAATCGAAAACATGACGAATGCACTTCTGTCCGGGCTGTCGCGTGGGAGAAAAAAAAAGTGCAAGTTAATTTCAGCCGAATGGAAGGAGGAGGAAGACACCCGACGGAATAAAGTACTCTGACGGTTTATGCTATGAGATTTATTCTCGATCCGGGACTAGCGACGAATAGTACCGTGGCCGTGGTGCTCGAAAAGCATTCGACTTCCGTGTTGATCATTTTTACCGAGAAATGTACGATAGGCACGCAAGTTTTATCGTAAATCCTACGCGTCCCGCAGCGAGGCGGAAATAAACGCGACGCCGAAGATAAGTTGGACGATCGTCTCGTTATAACGCGTCGTGGCAATTAAAAAATGACAAACGGGAAAGCTATGAGGTGTCGCTACAAATTCAGATTATCCGATAAGCGTATTATTATTTAATGAATCGTGACTGGAAATGTCGTTACACGTGTTATAGCTTTCTTTTCGCTGGACCGCGCGTTTTGTATATTTTGCGTCATTCTACGAGAGTAATATTTAAACTTTCGCCATAATCGTATACCAATTTTCTTGGCTGATAATGATATAAGATATACTGCGAGAAGATATGCGACAACATATTCGATACACATTCGATACTTCTACAACATGATGTAGAAAAATATCGTGGAAAATTAATCGTATTAAATTCACGGTAAATTGTGATTCAAAGGTGAAATAAATATTAAGTGAATCACAGTATTCTACGAATTGAAAATGATAGATTGATAACAATACATATAATGTATATTAGTAATATCGATTAAAACACAATTATAAAATTTGTATTTATTGGTCCAATGTGGAATGAAATTCATTATTACGATAGCTACTTTCTACAATATTAACTCGACAATTTATGAAAATGTTCTTGATTATTTTCCAATTTCTCATCCGATAGTAGACTATCAATTTACAAATAATAAACAAATTTATTAGAAAACCATAGTTATAATAGAAACATTTTTCTTTATGAAATTACACACTATCTTATTAGCGAAATTGCTGCAGTAGACTTAATGAAGTAAAAATTCTAATAGATACGTTCTAAAACCTTATAAAATCACACTTACTATACATGTATGGCGTATAATCAGCGTCATTCCAATTCATGAATTCTGCTTTCAATTAGTAGTATTCGCTGAAAAAACGTGCACTATCAGGATCAACGGCCACGATGATCGTAAAGACCAATGAAATTGCGCGAAGAAATTGCGTTTCGCTTTAAAATTGAACAAAAAGGAGTGGCGACACACGTTGCGTCGTTGGTGAATACCGAATGTTCTCTCGAGATTGCTTTTAATCCGCGAACGATCAGGTCAACCCTCGTTAAGTACGATGTCGTAGTTTCAGCTCATGGAGTTGGCTTACTCGCGTCGTGTACACGCGTGCAGGCGTGCTCATATAACGCGGTTGCGTGATGATACCAAAATTAATTGGAGCCATCTAGAGAGAAGGAAAGGAGAAAGGAAGGCAAGTCGGCGTTTGTAGCGGAGATTACGGCGTGTGTGCGAGCACCTTACGAGGACGATGCCTCGTTAGTCCTATTCCATGTGCCACGTGATACGGAAAACGCGCGCGCGGTCAGAGTGGTCGAAATAAAAGAAAATCGTGGGATGACGCGCGATCCTGGTGGTCACGTGTGACCGGATACCTGGACGCGAAACACGACCAACCTGGCAGAAGGCTCGCTTTTTCTTGTTCGAGCTGTGAGCTCGAGTTTCAGATTTGGGGCCTTCAAAAAGAAACGTACGTCGCGTGAGAGAGACATATTAGTTTGGAGGGATGTATTTGAGACGTTAAAAATAATCATAAGTATTTTAGAGTTTGTAGTTGTTGATATATCAAATTGAGAGAGCACACATAGTTGGCTTAAGTTTGTTGGGCAACTTGCGTTTCGTGGTATTTGATAATTTTTTGGTTTCACGATATACTTGACTTTTCGTCGAATTTAATATTGTTTTTGTAGTTTTTTTTATATAACATATTAAAATTCGAATTTATGCGAAGATATTAATATTCGTAATTGAATATTTATAACATGTTTAATATATAAATCGCCGACGATTACTATTTTATGACATATTTGCAAATTTATTTTACCTAAATATTTTTTACTCATACCTACTGATTAATTTAAAGCCTCTAATGCTTGTTCTTAAAAATCAGGTTCGAAATTAAGGTCTCCAAGAGTAAGGAAGATATTAAGATATTCGAAGAAGAAAAGAATTTCAATCTGAACAGTCCACGCTAAAACAAAACTTTCGTTTAAAAACTAATATGAATACTTTTCACAAGCAACTCAGTACGGAGAGGTGCCCGAAAGAAGCAACCGATCCGATCATGTCGCGCTACGCGAACGCTGTATTAATTGACATTTAGTATCGATGTAAAACAATTTGAAATCATTGCTCGAAACGTCAAAGTTACGGTTACTGCTAGTGGTACACATGTCGTTACCCTCCGGCCCGGCTGTAGGGGTGGCTTTATGAGCGCATCTACTGACGTGTTGCCTCGTTATCTGGCACACGTAAAAGCAGTAATTGATAATAGACACGGTGGCTAAAGGTACAGCATCATACCTGGTTATTAACTTTATTTGATGTCCAACGTGTATCCGACACAGATAAATGCCTTAAATCGGTAATAATCGTTTATGAACAATTTCTCTCTGCTCGTACGTCAAAGACATGCAACATATTGTCTTTTATCTTGTTAAAGAAAATCAAAATAAAATCCTCAAACGCGTAATATCCTTTATTTCAATAACTCATTTTAACATTTCTATCTTTTAAATCTTGAATTTTCTGTAGAGTACTCACACTGTATGACAAGCGTATCAGAGTGACAGATTAAGCAAAGCCTTCAAACAAATAACGTCCATTATTTCAATAATTCATTTTTAACATTTCTGTCTTTTAAATCCTAAATCTTAAATTTTCGTGCGTACTAACACTTAATTATATAATATGTTAATATAATATGCACAGAGAAGAGAAGATGACCAAGTAAAGAAATGCTAATCTGATTATTTTTGGTACACTCAACGATTGAGTAATAATGTGCAATACTTTATTTATATCTGTTCCGATAATCGTCTCCCTAGCTCTGCAATATACAGGGTGGTTGGTAACTGGTGGTACAAGCGGAAAGGGGGTGATTCTACGCGAAAAAAGAAGTCGAAAATATAGAATAAACATTCTTTTTTTTATTTTTTTTTTTCATTTTTCCATCGAGACAACGATCTACAGTGAGATCCGTTATAACGTACCGCACGCGTACCGAGCGAAAATTCAAAGTCTATTTTCTCGAAAAGAAAGCCTCAAACGAAAAATTTTTATTCTATATTTTCGACTTCTTTTTTCGCGTAGAATCACCCCCTTTCCGCTTGTACCACCAGTTACCAACCACCCTGTATATTTATAGGCATAGTACGCGCATGTGACAAAATTGAACAGTTAATCTCGCGAATACGTCGAATACCGATAAGAAATATATCAATACTTGCAGTCAAAGATTGGATAAAAATCTTCGAACGTATAGTCATAAAACGTACAGTATAACGATTTACAAGAGAAGCAATTCAAGGTGCATGATACTGCGAGACCTCGCGAAGAGATACTTCCATCACATTCGTGAAACACCGGTTACGACAAGTAAATAATCAGATAAGATACCATTTACGTTCAACTGTTCGAACAACATCGTACATCCCCGCATTTCTCAACGCCAGATATCTAGGTACATGGATATTTTCCAAGTAATGTACGTGCATCGTTTCCATTTCTAGAATAATCAATTCTTTAAATCCGTGGTTAATGAACCGAAGTGAGGACGTCGCTGTTCACGGTACGTGTAAACGTGATTCGCGTTGCTTTCACGATTCGATCGACCCGTTAGAATCGAGTAGAGAAGCGAGCCAGGAACCGATGAGTTCCTGCAACTTGAACCCTTGTTGGCCGTGATTCCCGCCTTCCTGACCATTCAACTGTCATTAGAGTTATTTATCGGCTCTGAAATGAATTACAGTCGGTGTAAATTCTAGGCTGACCTACCTGACCAATGGTATTACCGGATGAGGCGCCATGAAATCTTAATAATGACGACAGCGCGTCTATCCAATCGTTGCCGCTGTCTATTCCGGACTTGTTCTCTCTATTTCAAACGAAGTGCTCAAAGAAGAGCGTCAATCCACTTTGTAATAGAAAGAAAAAACGGGACTACTTGAAAGAGAATAATATGAAGATGTAAAATCATCGTATCCTAAAGGATGAAGAGTGAAATGAGAATGGGACAATCGAGTGAAAGAACGCTGTGTAATTTATTAATTTTGATACTGTTAGATCGAATACGACAGTAATTTTCTTATTTTTCATGTAGAATAAAGATCGAAGATTACTATGAATAGTATCGCATTTTCTAGAAGAAAAAAGATTTTTTACAATGAATGAAATTGAATCATATAAAAAAACTATAAAATCATATAAAAATCATATAAAATCATATAAAAGAAATTCATAGGAATTACATAAAGTGAGAAACTGGAGTTTGTACAATAATCACGAGTGCACAGTACGAACTATATTCTGAGCAGAAACTTACGAGACCTAATGTCTTGTAATATAATAAATTAAAGGCCTAATTCAAGCTACTGATATTCTCACGTAGAAAAATTAAAAAAACAATGTCCTCAAGTAGATTCGTGCTTGCAGTGAAAGCTGAGATCTAAAAGCAAAGAAGGTTGAAGAAACTAAGCTGTAATCGTATCATTAAGCCGCAATTGTAACCTTTGATCGTACCATCGCTTCTCAAACGTTTCTTTATCCTCTTTAAAAATTGAGAGATTTCAAGAGATTACGAATAGCCAAATGCAATCTCTCGAGTTAACGATAGAATTTAGTGCGCGTAATTTAATGATGTTATTTGTACGCCGATTAATGGCGTTTAATGAATTTCCACTATTTGAATCATTCTGTCGATCATGCGACCGGCCAAACGGATTATTATTTCGCTTCTATGAATTACCATCGACAACGTCAACTGTTCGGCGCATGAAGCCATTCTCGTTCATTTGGCTGCTACGAGAATGTGTCGCCTATATTTGAAACTGATTGGATACTTCAACAGCCAGAATGTATGTTTCTCTCGTTATTTACCGTCGTTCCAATATTTTGTTCGTTTTTCGTGAGAGCCAGCTGCAATTAACATGGAGCAAATGCGGGTACTTCGTAAACAGAAAAAATACGCTTAACCCTGGCGATATCAATTACGGTTATTTTGTGGAAATTTGTGTCGAGAGTTTCTGTTTGAAATATTCATTTTTTGAAAATTGTTTAAATACAATTTGGAAAAATGTTGTGATTATGTAAACGCATAAATATTGACTGATGAAACTTTTTAGTATGAAGGTCAGGAGTTAATCAAATATTAATGATTTATGAAGAAATATCATTTATTTAGAATATGACGACATTCTTTAAAATAATGCAAGGTGCTGAAATAAATTTTATACTATTAGTGTACGTTGAGTTGGTCTCGTAATTCTCTACGAATCTCATCATTCTCTGTGAATCGTAAATGTGTTTTTCATTGATCATAAAGTCAGAGAGAACTGTTTGCCGAAATAGGATTCCACGTAATTGAAGGTAGACAGAAAACTGGAGTTTGGTGTTATCTACCGGTAATAGAATACAAAATTCCATTTTATACGAATAGCCCAGTTGAAAAAGGATTATGCAAACGCAGTCTCACGTTACGTCCGAATATTTGTACGCAACAAAAATTATACTTATTCAAATTTATTCATAAGGTTTTTCTATCTCGCAGACATAATTGATACCTACTGGTGCCGTGTAGAATCTCCGAGTCTAGAATGAAATTTATCGATACGAGGAATGGGCGAAGCTTTCTTGGTAGACAGAGGAAAGAAGAGAAAAGGAGATTGCGCGTCAAAATAAGAAACAAGTGCGACAAAAAATGAGAAGAAAAATGAGAACGAAAATAAAAAAGGGGAATGAGAAGGAACGAAGAAAGAAACAAGAAACGAAACGAACGAGTTACCGTAATTTTCGCTCAACTTCTCCACGGTGCTCGGCCAGCGTGCGTCCTTTTCGTTTCATTATGTTTCAACTTTCGTTAAAGGGGGAAACGAAAGTAACGCTCTCGTAAATGAAAAGGGAACGGAACGAATATTTCTGCGGTATAATGAAAACTTCAACGCGCTGGCTCATTAGCCGCGATATTACGTGACTGTTTTAACGTGACCGCGACCAAATCGTTCCTCTTTTTATTTTTCTTTCTCTTTTTATCGTTTCCTTTCTTTGTAACCAATACGTACGCAATACAACATGTGTATGATGAAGTGCAGGAACGTGCCGAAATATGTACAACGACAGGAATTAACGGCGGAACAAAAATGCACGCGCCGATACTTCTGAAACTGAAGTGCCGTAAAACGCACCAATTTAATTGTTAGCACGCGTTAACGTTGATTCTTTGTTACAATAATATTGAGAATATTAAATACATGACGAACTCTCGAATTCTCTGTTTTTCTTCTGTAATTGATTGCATTGCTGTAATAATAAAGTTTGGATGGAGAATTTAGGATATAATTAATTTGATTGGATATTGAATATTCCAATATCTATCGAAACACATATAGAGTAAAACGAAATGTTCCTGTATCTTTGGCCTTTTAAAAACATATAGGCGTTTCGTTTTCAGAAAATAGATCGACGTGAACCATGTGTCAATCGCCCAATTCAATACAACCAGAAAGTAATTTAAGTTTGTTCAATTTATTGGAGGATGTTGGCTGTTCTTAATTCTCGTTACAGCGATTTCCAAGTTTCCCAACAATGCTAGGTCTTACAACAGTTTAATTGAAATCCGGAAATAATCGGCGAACGTGCGTGGAGTTCGAGGTATTCGCCGTTCCAATTGCCCCGTTTTTACAATTTATTGAATTTGTTCAAGCTGAAAGAAGCACTGACTGTTTGGTTTTCAAGAGATTTTCCTTTTCTTCGTTCTTTAAATAAACAATCATTTTTTTCATATATATCGCTTGAAGGGGAAATATCTGCCGATAGTTCGAATAAATTAATTGATAGTTTTTCGATAAATGAAAGATTTATTTTAAAATCATAACTCGACAATCCGATTAGTCATTTCTAAATATTATTATATATGTTTTATTTATTACTATTTCGATTCGTATGGTGAATTTACATATATGTATATCCTGTTGATACAGTTTCGTAACGTTTATAAAAACATTATTGTCAAGATCGATCCTTGCATGTACATTCAAATATGTTTTGCTTCCTTCTAAAGGTATAACACTAAAATACTTGTCGTGGCAGTCGTACCTATGCAGTTATTTGGTACAATTATTCCAATTTTCCTAGATTTAAGTCGATCTGCCGCTTGATTAACGATAAACGAATTATTAAAAATATTATGAAAAGAAAAAAACGATGATTTTATACTAAAGTAATTTTATGACGAATTAATAACGATAAATTTTTGAATGTTATTTTCTGAGAGAAAGCGGTGGCCTTGATTTTATTTTCTGTGAAAGTTCTTTATTAAATTTATTAGCATACTCCTTTCTTTTGTTATTGTTCCATTTCAATCTTGACAAGAGAAAGAGAAAAAGAGAAATAACCGGGTTATTGCGGGAAATTACGTTCCTCCGATTGGAGCCAGCCTGATATTAGGTTCGAATCGATGTCGACGACGCACTTCTATGTGCTCGCCAATTGTCAGCTAGGATACAATCGTGATATCTGCATGTGCCAATCCGTCAAATTCTGGCTGATTTGCCCACTTGCTATGATTACTCTGCCAATCTGCGTCGCGACGATACGTTAATTTGCTGATCGTGCTTCAGGAATGTCGAAGCAACATTCTCGAAATGTTGTGCGCGTAGAGTACATAACAGTTTTCCCTACTAATTGCACTTTGTTTCATAAAAATATGCACGTGAACGAAAAAGGTTTGATAACAGGTTTCGATAAATTTTCTGAGTACTTTGAAACAGGCATAGTCATTAATACTTTCTAAGGAACTTCTTGACACGTTTCTTAAGGAACAGCCTCTTGTCATTAATGGCGGTTTTCTGAGAATATAACTGGTAAGTGTTAATGATCCTGTTTACGGAGAGTTATAGTTCCTAGGCGAAACATGTAGAATACAGCCTTAGAACAGATAAATTGGTTGTAAGAAAACTTGTTTGAAGGTAGTAAAATGTGTACCCTGTCAAAAATGAAATTCCCCTATTTTTACTAAAAAATCGAAATTTGTTATTTTCTAAATCAATTGTCATATTTTTGTGGCAGAAACAAGATATACTAATTTGTGATGTGTATTTGCATCTGTGTGTATTTATTTCTAAGCTGTCGATTCAAACAGAACATATATTATTGGTAAGTTTGAACATTTTATATTTGCTTGCCCTATTGATTAAATTTACCATCGTTTGTTTCTTCTCAACAAAGTGGAGTTCTCAAATTTATAACATTCCTCTGAAACATTCCAAGAACAAGGAGAAAAGGATTCCCTTCCAACAAGCATAAAAAGCACTTCTTAAACTTATAAGATTTAAACTCTCAATAACTTTGAAATACAACCAAAAAATGTGTAAAAGTCAAACTTTTAATTATAAAATCATAAAATCCGCGAGTACTTTTTGACCTGATCGTCGTATAAACTTTCACAATTTTAATCACTGAACTGAATATCTTGTGTATTAAGCAGTCACATTCTGATTTTTCGCGTGAGGTTATACAAACGTAGTTGTTACGTACTTGTTATTACACGTGTTTGAACAGAATGTACAAGAATAGATATTCATGACGAACAAAAAACTGAAATTACGTTTACCATCCGATATTGCATACGCCATGAGAGACACGTTATTCGAGTGTGCATCGATCCTTTTCCTCGTGGTTGAATCGTTCCTGTCGCTCTTATAGGGTTGGCCACGACGTTCAAAATTATTGCTCTCCAGTTACGAACAACTGGAACTCGTGCATTCTCTCATGGAGAACAAAGCTAGGACCACGATCTGCAGAAACACGTTACACTGGTAGCAACAGCACCTTTGTGATGGAGAAGGTGGACCAGCGGTATCATACAAAGCTAGTGTCTTCTTAAAATGCTTGATATTTCCTGGCAGTTCGCGGCTGCTCAGTTTACGTGAATAATTAGGAACTCGTAGAAAGCTCTATTCCTACGATCGAGCTGGTGTAGCTGTATTCTTCTTTGTCATGACTTGGTACCAGAGTAGTAAATCAAAAATTCGCATAGTTCGCATTGTTAGATACCATAAATTACGTTTCATTCTTCTTACGGCGCATTGTAAAATCCCAGAAAGCTCGTAAGCGCTAATTAATTAAACTAGCACAGGAACATTGGTTAACCGCGGCTGGGATATATTGAAAGTGAAATCTAGCCCGCGGCGACAAAACATTAATAAGACGAGTAATTTGCTTCGAATTATCGAAAAAGGTACAATACCGTTGCTGTTACAAAGTCGTTTTTTAATGTAAAAATTGATGCGTTTGAAGGCGTTAAGCTTCGATATTTGATTTTCCAATATGCAATTTTTGTAGAATTTCGATATACGTAAGACAAATAATATTGTATATTTTAGGTGAAACGTCTACGAATACTACGGAATTTGAATTATCCGTATTATTTTGCATAAAATGACATTCTAAATAGAAAGGAAACCAAAGGTTATGGAAGAAATTTCTGAATCTCTCCATCAGAAATGTTTGATTTAAATGTATAATTTTGGATTCATAAACAAGAAGAAAATATCCAAATAAAGGAAGATCAAATATACGTAAAATTAAAAGATGACAGGGTATCAGTCTATTATTTCAAACTTAAGTTTAAGTTACTAAATATCAGATCTCGCTTCACGGCATCTTAAGTATTCACCCGCGCTACAGTGAGTCCGGGATCAAAGTGGTTCTGTTTCATTAAATTGCAAAGCATTTCACATTGTAGTCAAACTTATGCGCCGTGAACATATCAAATTTATTATACGAATTATACGTGAAATTGGATTCAGCCACATAGCTCTTGACGTAACAAGTGTTCGAGAATCACAGAAGCGGTACACAGGGACACTGGTGATCCTTGAAAGGAGAGAAGCAGATAGAAAATAGATAGAAAGAGTAAGAGGAACGTGTGCATGCAACAGAGAGGACGTACAGCCTCGGTCATCTTATTTTTTGATCGTTTTTGACGACTCTCCTCTCGATGGGTCGACGTGGCCGTTAATTAGACCGGCTGGTGACTTGCCCTCGGCTGCACTTGGCAATTGCAACAGCGGCTTAAGAATTCAAGGTGGCGTAATCTCTCTCCCATGCGAGTACGGACTGGAAGAGGCGTGCGCAGGTTAAAATAATTCAGCGTATTACATGCATAGTTTAGCACGCGAGCCGACGTCTGGCGTCGTAACCACCGACCTTCTTCACCGTCCCTTCTTCTGTTTCCCCATTCCTTCTTCTCTCGATTTATACTTCCCCTTTCTCTCCCATCCTTTCATTCTCTCATTTATTTCTTCTTTTACCTTTCTTGAACTTCCCCTACAAACATTGCACTCTGAACCACGACTTTAGTCCACCATGAAAATAGTAAGCAAACTTTCGAAGCTCTAACTGAAGTGCTAGATTTTACGTTGCTGGCTACCATCAACTACTGGCAAGTATCAGCTTCGTGTATAGTTTAAATAAAAAGGAACTGTTCGTGCCATGTGGACCATAGGTGAGATACGGTAATCAGCGGAATACAAATTTTCATTAAATAAATAAGTACTCATTCAGATAATAATGTATGTAAACGAAGATTAGTGTTAAGAATATAGCATATTTTCTCTTCATTGCTTAATTATATAGGATCTTTACTCCGACGCAGGTTTTTTATTACAACTTAAAATACCTTACAAAACCTTTAGCTTTCTCTTTAATTGTTAGTCGTGTTTCTCCTCCAGTCAATAGATACGCATCTTCGATAGAGTTTGCGAATTTACAACGTTGCTGGTCCTTGTTTCACGAGATTGAAAACAGCGCTTTTCCCTGATACGATTTTCAATAACATTAATTTTATCGAAATCGTAACTGAATTTGATGGAAAGACGAGGAGGAGGAGTAACTGGAAATTCTATTTATTTTCATGTATGTACTACCATAATTTTTATACAGAAATTGGAACTGAAACAAACGTTAAAATCATTACAGATATTTCACAGGTATACCGTGACCCATAACGGAATATTTAGGACCACTGCTTCCACAGGTTAATACGGAACATCATCGAGCCGATCGATCGAACCCATAAATTCTGCGACCGAATTCCCCATGACACACCGTGCCGCTACTTCGGTTCGGTCCGTTGTGTAATACGTTCTTTCCGGCAAAGACACGATTACAAAGTCACGTGATCGCAAATGGTCGGCCCAAGTTCGCGTTGATACAGGCGCAGACGCGTGAGTATTTAATAATGTGCATTAAAAAATAATTACGCATTCCGTAGAAAGCAGGCTTTTAAGCCGCGACATACATTACGAGTACGGCCTGCCCAGTCGGATTCACAAAGGGTCCCGCCACATGGAATTTTTCATGAAGGTTAAACCCCTCTGAAATTACTTATTCGCTCCGGCTGTTCCACTCGAATAAATATGCTTTGAAGTGATACTCTGACCGCGTCGCTTTATTGCGAACACCAGTGCCTGTTGACGTGAAGCGCCACGGAGATATATACGTATGCATCAGAAACAACGAAATCTAGGACTATTGCGAAGGCTGTTTCCAGATAGACAAAATGAGAAACACGTATCGTAGAGTCAAACTTTCGATCTCTTTATCTGAGTTTGTGGTATTTTGTTGATTGTTTGTGGATATGGTCCATGTTTTATATATAATACATTATCGGTCATAAGTATTGACACAGCTGTTGATACTTAGTACAGGTTGAATGTTTTTCATTGCTTTCATCTCCTAATTAGTTTATTATAAATCTGTTCATTTTCATAATACGAGGCTTATAATATAAAATATTAAACGACTTTGTTAACATTTCTCAGTCATTGTAATAAACAGTGTTAATATAGAAAGTGATATTCATTTATTTGTCAGCTATTTCTTCTATAGTAGATAAATGTAGTTTCAAGACATCTTTACACATAAGTAAAATGGAATTCTCTATTTATTTCAAATCGTCATCATCCATGGTTATGTAAAACCGCGCAATTGACCGTGTAACAGAGAGTATATATATATATCGTTGAACCAATAATTATCGTGCACCTCTAAAAGCAGATTTAAAATGATGGCCTCATTTTTTTCGTAATAATCCGCAATATCGTTTGCGAATCGTTCGTCACACGCGACGAACGTTTTTATCATTATCGCCTGATGTTATTCCTTTTTGTTTTTTCTTTCGCGAACTTACACGGAGCTTTATACAATATCATTTTTACGCCGCGGTTTCAAAAAAATACACCAGCGAGAGAGGTCGATACTCAATACAGCGAGCCACGTTTCGCCGTGCGAAAAAGAAAAATTGTCACGCAGCGAAATTGACGCGAATCGAATCCAATGGAAAGAGAAGATCGCGACCGCAATGCAACGAGACCGATGTCCCTGCAAGACGAGATCCCCGTGAGAATACGAATGGACCATTCGGTATAATATCCGCGGCCCTGTGGCTTCGTCGAGCATTATTATCCCCCTCGAAACGCCCTTCGCGCGCTTCTACGGCCACAATCTAAATCTTACTTGTTAGTTACGACTTAGCAACAACCGACGATTATGGTTTTGCGGTAATTATAATGACGGACAACGTAACAGCCCCTTTGACAATCTCGCCAACCCTATTGCAGCAACCATGACCCGTGCACTTTGATATCCGACCCGTCTTGTTTCGCTGCACAAGAAAAGACCGGTCCTCGTCTCGAAGGCGAGCCAGTCCCAATGCGCGCTTTGTATGAATTTGTATATACGATAACGTGCTCGGATACTTATTGCATCCTCTCGATAAAGTGTGGATGAAGAGAATGATTAAGCGAATGAATCTTTGAGGGGATTGCTTTTTGTACACTTCTTTTTGCTTGGTGCTGCAGTAGATATTTATCGAAGAAGTATTTCTTGAGCAATCGTGGATTTAAAGGGTGAAAGTCGATGTATGGACATGAAGTTTGAGATATTAGCTGTTAATGGACTGATATTGTTGCGAGAAGTAGCTATAAATATACTTTATTTTGTCTTGGAATCGTGTTCGGCTGTAGAGTGTTTTAAATTATGAAACAGGTAGATTGAGTGTTCGAATGATCGGTTAATGAGTAGTTGGATACTCACTCGACGTTACATAATGACTTATGCAGTATGTGTTAAAGTTGCAACAAATAATTGTCGCTAGGTATATGTTATACATATTAAAGAAAATGTTAGAGATCTGCGAATATATTGTTGTAACAGATTCGATGATAAAGGTATATTTATACCATTCTCCATTGTTTAGGTCATATTTAAGGTAACAAAAGTTTATATAACATAAGAAGAACAAAAAGACGTCTCTAAAAATTGAATAATGAATCGCTTAAATAAGAACTATGTTTGACCTACAAATGAATTCCCAGTCCACGAATATATCACGAAGTATGTAACTTTATTCCCTAGAAACCATCCTTTCATTCTTCCGTGGTATCATTGACTGCAACGTTACCCGTGACCGCAAAACACGGCAGTATTTCATAATACCGAAAGAACTACATCTGCCGGTAAAAACTTAGAAGAGTCAACGGTATTGGCAAACTTTCGGATCGGGACAACACGTATCGGAGGAATATTCCTCCAAAAACGAAGCATAGGAGCGTTTCATTTTTCTCATTATCTTCCTACGATGTAAGAGCTCTTGAAACTCGTCGCTGAGCGGTGTTCTTTCGGCCGTATCGAGAAATTAATAATCCCATAACGGAGCAACTTTTGAACGTTACCGCGGAACTGTCGCCACCAGCTCGGTATCGAAGAATTCCCGATAGCGTGTCGGTTAATTTGGATCTGCGGAAGGCAGAGTAAAAAATAAATATAAAAAAGGGAGAGAGAAAAAATCGGGAGAGGCCTTCAACGCCGCTAACGATACACAACGTCCGTTTGAAAAATAACCGTGCCGTAATGGCAACTGGCTAAGTACCTCCAGCCGCGTCGCTGACTGTTCGTCATAATCTGTTCACGTTCTCCGGTGTGCTCGGATCGTTCAAGCTTGCGACAATGTCAAGGTGGGTCGCCGTGGGTCAATTGGACAAATCTGGAGCAGAATTTTTGAAGTCTCTGTTTTAAAGAAAGTTCCCTTGACGTTTGACGAACGAGACCAATCCCCAGTTTCTCGCGAGCTCGAGTGGATGCCTGTGAAAAATCGTACCTCCGTAAATGGGGGTTAAATACGTAATTAATGTTCCAGCGAGAAAAGCTGTATCGTTAGCGGCAGCCTTATTTTGAACGCTGAACAGTGTTTGGTTTTAATTATTTTCAATGGCGCTGCTTTGCGAAGTCGCTATCCATGTTTTATCCCTGTCCAAAAGTGCAATATCGATCAATTCATACTGTATCCAAGCTTTCGCGGTCTTATTATATTTCAGCGTTGAATTGTCCTATTTGTGCAATTGTTCGTTGAAACTGATTGTTATATAGATTGCGACTGCGAGTATTTAAATGACTACTGATAGTATGGTTAGTTCCTATAGTGGATCAATTACTTGATATTGATATCAGAACATTTTAATATTTGAGGACATTTTTAGATTCTTGTATAGATAGATATATTTTTTAGCGAGTAATTCTTAAAAGTTCTCAATACTTGCAAATTTCTATATACGTGCATGAAAATTACATATCTAGAATTTAACAGAATATTTCCATGTGCGTTGATCTGAACGAGTGTTCTAGTATTTTACTCAAAGACGAAGAAAAACTGCAAAGGCGAAAAATGCTAATAACTTCACTTTCTTGCAAGGTTTGTATTTTATAAGCAAAGATTGTACAAGTTTAAGAGGCGACAATGTTTATAGCTTATTTTATTGAAGAAGTTTAGTATGCTCGCCAATCATTTTCAGTAAAACTTATACCTTACCTATCTATATACATAAATATTTACGAGGAAAAGAAATACTTCGCTCGTATTAACATATACACACGCTATACGATTTGTCAAATACTCGACAAAAAGTATCACCGTCTACGTTCTAAATACATTAAGCGTCTACGATATTACACTTTTTTCCCGTATGATACGTACAGCTCCTATTATGGCTCTCAGTAATAATATTCGTAGATTTACGATCACGTAAGTTCCACACCGAAATATACAAGTGCACGTGTATTACGAGCAAAAATGCATCGTTTGCTTGTAGTAAAAACTAATGAAGTTGTAAATAGTTCCAGCTTTAATATTAATATCGGATTAAGGAGAAAAACGTTTTACGATTTATTACTCGCATCTTTTACGTTCGACACACTTAAACCGTGTCAGTTTCCGCTTAAGGAAAGGAAATATGCGTAGAAGGAGGATCCCGTAAATTGCTCCTGAACGACATCCGTTTTTTCGCGATTTCCGCCTCGATCCATTTCATTCGTAAAACCTAGGAAATCGCTGTCAAGATTTATTTGCGATAGTCAGTTGCTTCGTTGAAAAAAGGTAAGAAAATTTAATTAGAACGCTTTTTAATATTTAGACGAGTACACATGGATTAATGAAATACGTGTTCAGTAATTTGCGCAAAACTTATTATAATCGGTCCCATCATTTTCTGTTGCTGTAACGCAGGATAAATTTTCGCTGTGTCGATGATCGGCACGCGTTAATGGTAGCGATTAAACATTATTGATTCGTCGTTAGCGCGTTAACAGGTCCCGTGCCCGGGGAAAATTAAGCGTTCTGGCAGAATTTCAAAATAGAGAGAAAAGGTGAGATTGAAAAGTTGCACAGAATTATTTAAAGTCCCGATATTTTGATCATACTTTTTTCGTACGTACATCTTTTACTTACTCATCATTTTACTTATGTAACGTTTATAAGAAAAATCTATCTTCATCTAGTAAATCTTATTTCTATTAATTATCATGAGCCATTGCCATACGAAAAATATTAGATTTGATTTCAATATTGATTGTCAGACACCTCCTTTATCGATTGATATCAATTTCATTGCATATCTCACGCGTGGCCGATTGTTTTGATTAGATATTGCATTATGAAACGCATATATGACATCGTTGCCATATGACTCGAACACGTTAAGATTTACCCTCCGCGACCAAAGTTACTACAGAACGTGTGACAAGTGGACCGCCAAATAACGATGGCGTTAATATTTATTTCTCACGTTTTCGTACCGAGCGTAGCGCCCATCCATCGAGCACAATTTTATTCGTTGCTTCGCCCTGATTCAGCGTCGACGCCCTCTTTTAAAGACTGTTTTCGTATCTCCAGTTTAACGTTATAATGAATGTCGTTTCCGCAAAGCTGGATGAATTTAATCTCCCCGTTCATGTTATTCGACTCCACTAATTTCTGCCGAGCCTGACGGTTCTATTTTCCCCTACTTTCCTTTTCTCTTCGTCTATCTTTGCTTTTTGTGACCGAGCCACGAAAGCTTGAATAGAAGCCGGATGAGACGTCGAAAAAGAAAAATTCCCGCTAAAAACGACGTGCAGGCGATTAACGAAATACGAATAAACTACATAAATTAATAGATATATTTGTTTACGGAAATGTAAGGTGCGAGTGAGCTTGAATTTTGGAGAACTCAAAGATATGGATACTTAAAATACTTGAAATGAAGATTTTCACGTTTCAGCGGATAGTTTCAGCGGATATTTTCAATAGTACAAAAACTTTTAAAATAACAGGACAGAAAAAGATAGAAAAACATTTTATTAGTAAAAAAGAAAAGAACGATAGAAATGGATATCGATCGTGTTAACGCAGTAAAATAGCCTGAAAGCTTGGTCAAGAATCGTTCGTTTCCAAATATTTTCCGTTCGTTTCGGTGTTTTCTCTGCTCAAGCACGATTATTATTGATTCGAGTATCAGCGATCGTTTAGCATAACCAACTGTAGCACACGCGCTGTTCAAAAAGCAGCGGAAACGACCCGAATACATGCACGAATATATTAACGCGGATTCCGTACTCTTTCGTCGATGGAATTTATCGCATGCACGCAGACGAACGTCACGAACGATAGAGACGTACAAAGGGTCTTATTTTTCAATTTCTGCGAGTTCGAATCGACTTTGAAATTGCTTTTCTTCTTTCTTCCATTTTCCGTATTGCTGTCTTTATCCCTTCTCTTGTAAGGGTTCTAGACACGCGACGATAAATGCCGCTTTATCGAATATTAGACTGGCATTGTTCAATAAAAATAAAAGTACATTGTAAATCCCAATACATTTGAGTTCTTTGATTATAAATTCTCAAGGTATTTTTATTTCATGGAAGTTTAGCGATTTTTATAAATTTTTATCTTGTTTTTTTCTAAAAAGAGTAGTTGATAATCTTCGATCGAATTTATTTTTTAAAAAGACGTGACTTTGTAATTGTCTTTTACGTATTACATATTAAAATTAACGTATCTTACAATATTTTCAAAATACGTTAACTGAGACAAGATATATTTCATATTATTTCGTTATTAACTTATACGATAGAACTTCTACTGTTACTTACAGATGACCCATTGTCTAACAGTAGATTTCATGACAAATTCTCAACAAGGAATGTCAAGTCCATTGCAATTGTATTTTTACATTTCTTACGAATACTTCCAGGAAAGTATCAAGATTCTTGAAGCAATCGGGGTTTTTGTGGAACGCAGTGAGTTTAATTTTAATTTTGTGGTGTGCTTTGCGGAGCGGCATCAATTAAACATTCTTTGCCGAAATTTTGCAGACGGCCCGCAATTTTCGGGGTAACGAAGCGAAAGGAAAACCGCTTGTAATGAGGGAACCGACGTTTCGTGTTGCGAACTACATGAACTTGTGGTCGTTCTCGCTCGTGTATACAACATTTCTACTAGGTTGAGCTTGTAGTTTCTTCCGCCGCGAAAGAAACATTTCCGTCGTGTAGAACGTCGAAATGTGGAAGAGAATTGCTTTACTTGCAACATATTGAAAGACAGCAGGAAACAGAGTAGAAATAATGGCTACTTATACCATGGAATTTCTACGGAATTTCAATGAAATTTCAATGAAATTTTCTACGAATAGAACGTAATATGTGCTGTGTGTTCGTGTATGTGAATGAATAAAATATGAATGGTGTTTGTAACTAAGTGTTACTTTCGTTCTTTTTAATTCGGGAAATTATAAAATCGTGCTTGTACGTGGGCTAATTACACATTGAATGTTTTTGAAATTTAATAGGAGCAAATTATTAATTAAGTTCAAGCTGTTAGTTTGCCTTAATCAGAAACTACTGTGAGATTAAAAATTCATTAATTTCAGATTCTAAGAATAGACTTTTGCTACAGAGACAATAGAGAATTGATAATCTCTAGATAAATAAATTACTACGTTCAAAAGATATCGAAGAAAACGTCTTCAATTCAACGGTACGAATTCTCCGCAAGCAAAGTCCAGATACACGTACTCTGCACTTTTTGTATAGTTTATAGCCATAATTTGGTCGAATTTTGCGAATGCATTTTTACTCCAAAATTCGTATGTGAGGCGGAATATCTTCCTATTAATTTCTGTTTGATCTACATTCTAAAATCAATTCAAACAGATGCATTTATGCTCAGTACTTGTGGTTTAGGTTTAAACGGCGGACAAACGAGTGTATAAATCAAGATCTTTTTTCTCATTAATTCGCCAATTAAAATCCCATGATGATTAATGATCCATAACACTAACATGAATACTCGAAGCGAAAGACAACCATAAAGCGCACATCAACCTTAACGAGCCGTTAAATTACAAGCGAAGATGCAACCATGGTATTAAACATATTTCCGTTTCCAAACACAAATATCTTTATCGTCAACAACTTGATACCCAAATGCTCTTAAAAGGTCTTAAATCAATGTATTTAATATCTTTAAATTATTTTCAATCCTCAAACAAAATATTTAGGTCGAAGTTTGCCCGCAACAGTTATGTTTGCTTGATCTTGCTTAAATCAATCATCGATAAATTACATAACACATAGAACACGAGTGAAGATTAAATACTGTAAAAATATAATGTAGTGGAAAACTTTAACCTAAACTACCTATCAAATATTATAACGAGTACTGCACATTGGATATTTTATATATTTTTGCATTTCTGCATTTTTGCATCTTTAAATTCCTCATAAATAAAGCAGGTCCGTGGTTTATCTCTAATCAATCTAAAGTTATATCAAGAGGAATAACTGTTTAGTGACCGTACTAATTCATACACGATCGATCGCAACAGATGTCTCCTCTGAGCGGTTTAATTATTTTATCATCGGAGGAGAGAAGTTCAGCTGCTACTCCGTAGATCTGGTTCGAGGCAAGGGAGAAAAGAAGCGGATACAATTAGACGCGACGTTCCTTGAAAATCGTAGCGCAGCTCGTCTATGCCGGACAGTTATTCTTCCACTGACGTATCCATCAATCACGGTTGCCGTGCCACGTTGTTTCTTCGTCCATGCGACGTAAGAACTTTATTGTTTTAATTAACCCGCCTTTCTTTCTTCTACCAGTGCGCATTTTCTTCGCCGTAACCGCGAGCAGTCGCGCACGACTGGCTCCCTTATTATCGCACGGCAATGATCGTTTCGACGAAGATCATCACGATCCGAAAACACACAGCATTCCTCGTGTCCGTGGATGGAGCAAATGACTGTCTGCAAGCCCCGATACCAGGTCGAGTCGTGCTCGTTTACGGAACATACGGTTCCTCCATTTCTATTTTACTTCGTCTCCAACTCGTAGACTCATAGCGGACCACAGTTGTTAGAATCTCCACACGAAATTTTTGGAACGTTTTAAGTGTTGCTTCTTGTAGTTTATTTTAGTATTTCGTTCAGTAATTTGTTTGTTATAGCTTGTTATGAATATATGGTTTGTAAAAGTTTGCGATGATCAACTATTTTTTCGAATAGTTATTTCTTAATTCTTGGTTCCTCATTAGTATCATTTCGAAGATATTGTTAAATATTTCTTTGACGAATTATGTTACATTTTATATCAGTATAAACTAATAAAATTGGTATAAACTACAGCGGTAGCTTTCTTTTTATTTTTATTGATTACGTATTGATATGTATTTCTTCCAAAATATTTGCGTCCTAAAAAAACTGTTAAAAACCCGTGCTACATGGTTCCACGCAATATCAGAGTTTTCGATTACTTTTTCAACTTTGTATATTGCACTATACTTCCGTTCACTGGCATTCACTGGCGCGATACAACGACGAGCCCAACAAACGCAGAGAAAGTAACGCCGGCGGACAGCGTTCCCTGAAATTTAACGACCGCTAAAACGCGACCGCTCTGCTCCACGAGGATACCAATTACAGAGGGATACGGCGTCGAAAGCGTGAAATAATGCCGCAAAGAGAAGTTAACGGGCGACATTTACGGTACGCTAAACTTTCGTGACGATCGAGTCGCAGATACAGGCCAGAATCATTTTCGCTACTTAGCCCCGTAACTATTCACGAGCATCGTCTGTGCATCGGTTAGAAAATGTCACTGGTCGTTCACGATTTGTCACGTTTCAAACGAAATCAACGATGTTCGTAACATCGCTCGAGTACTATTCTGCGTCGTTTGGTATTTATTGGTCCCCTCGTAGAACGTCTCTATTCGCATCGGTGCCAGTGAATAAACGTTCTTTTAGGCGCAAAAGATGCAGAATGTGTCGAGCCGAGAGTAAGAACTTTGATAAATTGCTCGAGAGATTGTTTCGAGCAAAACAGTTCGTATGAATTGCTATTCTAAACGTGTTTACAGCTAAGAGGTTTAAAGTATGATTATGATTATGACGAAAGGTGGTGTGCTTGAGCTTTTAATTGTTTAAATATTAATTATATAAACTGTATAAATGTCGTCGCGTTATACTCGATGTAGTGTTTATTAATGACATTAATCAAATAAAAACATGAAAATTCACGTTTTCCGCTATTTTGAACGGTTATGCGCTTCTTCCTGAAGATTAATACTTAACAAAACATCCTTGCAGGCTCTCTCTCGGTAGCTTGTAGACGACTTCTCTATTCATAATCATAATTATCATACCATGAAAATAAATAATACAACCAATAATACTTGGGCGGCAAGCTAATATCGAATTAGGGAAATAAATCGTCCGAAATGATTAACGAGCGTCCACAGGCCGGTATGTCGGTGCAGTTAATAGCTTTCCCCTTGATTGCCTCGAAAACGAAGAAATTAGACCGTGCTTTTATAGAGTTAATAAATTAACACCGTTCGGAAGGATCGGCGGTGAAGATGTGCACGCTAATTGCTATTCACCGCCACAGTCGGTTGGCAAAATCGTATGCCAGAAAACAGACGATCGTGATAAACTTGCCATTACGCGTCGTTATTTTCTCGCGTTTCAATCTCGTGGCATCGTGTGCACGTTCGTTGCGCGATTCCCTGCCGGATGAACGGCGTGTCTTTTTCACGACTCTCCTTTTAATGGACGGCAAATATAACGGTGGACGGTCCCTTTAAGTAGACTGCGCACTTCTAGAGATGAGGTATTAAATTAAATTACTGCTCTTCCGTCTGTGTTTTCACGGCCTCTTTAACGACTAGCACTCATTAAAATTCGCGGTACGCCCTTTACGAAGACGACTTATAGAAGAAGAAGACATGTTTTACGAAAGCGTAACCGGAAATTATTTGGTGTACGGGATTTTCCTACTGTATCTCAATTTTCCACCGCGTCATTCAAGAGGACTTCTTGCCTGTTTCTCTGTCGGGGAATACAAGAATCGCAGGTAACGATGCATGGTGAGCTTGTTCGTGACAGAATATACGAGCAACAATAGATTTTATAATATATTGTGATCCAGGATTTTAATAACATCTTTTGCTTGATAAAGAAAGACGTGAAGTAAAAGATATTAATGACAAATCTTTAATAACGCGCGCGGCAATTAATAAGTGTACAGCGCTTCCCTGAGTGACGATAAATTTCGTGCATATTGCGCGCTGCTGACACGAATGATAGTAGAAATAATAATAATAATGATACTAATAGCGCTAACGATAACAATAGCAATATCAGAAATGTTGTACGGCGACAGGTTACGCTCGACACACATTCGAGACGTAAACACTGACCTGTATCACTTTGTCAAAATTGCCTGCTCAAGATTTGTATTATCATAATTTGTTTCAGATTATGTAAAATAACTAAATCTAGTTTTTGAAAATTTCTTTCGAATAATTATTTATTTCCATTTTTTTCCCTTTCTTATCTTTTTCGTCTTAGGAATATTTTATTCCATATCTTACATACTTTAATGATCTATATATTTTGACTTAATTTCAGATATTTTTAAACAGCAATTTAATCAATGAACATTTTTTTATGTTACTGAACGATTATGCACGTCGATTATACAGGACTCTGAAATTAAGAAAAATATTTAAAAAAACGAAGGAACACCTTAGAGCATCAAAATGATCGGCGATCAAAGGCTCGAATTAAGACATGATTTAATAGGTAGTAAAATGTAATGGCGACATGAGCGTTTTATATCCTTCGTGAAACAAGACATCAATAACAATAAATTTATTTCAAAGTTCACTAATATAATCACGGTCGTCGAGTCCCATAATAATGCTAATGAAATTTCAAATTTCGTACACATAACACGCATAATTCAGTCATAAAAGGTGTCTACAATTATTCGAATATTCTCGCGAACCTGTGTACATGTATGTACACTGTACAGTGACTACAAAAAATATTGACATACCGTTGTATTTACTGCAGCATTTACATACCAATTAATTAGGTTTAAATATATTAAATTTCGTATCATTTGGTACTCTCGTATAACTACAAAAATTACGACAATATATATTAGTACGACAGTGAAATATAGAACCTGTTCAAAAAATCGTTTCACCGACAAATGAGACTGCGTGCCAATACTTTTTAACACCACCGTACAACCCTTAGGAGCGAAGTAAATCGTACATGCCGTACGCTAAAACGCGGTCGTGTTCACCGAAATTCCTCTAACTGTTTCCAATAGCGACAAGCGTGGAAATAAGGAGACTCGTGGTCGAAGCGACGCGCAGGCTAATTTATCGCGTCTGTCCGTTCCATGTAGCCGATGTTTCGAGTTTTCGAACGTGTCCGACGCCGACTATTACCGTGAGGGGCGGGCGCGAAGAATGCGACAAGTGGCACACTGTAAACGTATACACAGAAACATTTCCATCTATCCGTATAGTTCTTCGTCCTCCGTGTCCCGTCGTCTTCGCCATACACGCACGTCGTCGTAAATCTCGTTACGAGCTTATAATTTCGTTCTAAGGGAAATTAGGCGCAATGCCGCGCCATAGAGTGCGCGGCGCAAATTGAATTTGCATAACATATCCACCGATCACCGGTAGACGAGGGTTGTGCAACGTTCGACGCGCATCCGTGCCTCTGTCACGCATTTCAAAATAGGTCGTCAGACGGATCCTGCTGCATCAGCCGATGCGATCGCCCGAATCGTTATCTTCGCGTTCACGATCCGTTATATAGTGGGACGGTGGAAAATTTTGCCAGATATTTAGAATTGATTTGCATTTTGAGTCGGTGAACGGAGATCCTGTTTCTCTGGGTCTTTCATGGGGTTTAGACGAGAGGATGGTAACTGTTTGTCTTATGAAATTCGGGGAAAGATATGTATTGGTAGATGGAATTATAGAATAGAATGGCTATTTGCTTAATTTAATATAAAAATGAAAGATAAGATAATATTCTCGGTATATTTTTTCCTGATTATTTATTTTTTAATAATGGTACTGTGTCTTCAAGTTATTTAAAGCTTCAGTTTGTTAAAAATTTTGTGGTACGATATTTATGTCATTTAATAACGTGTAAGTTAAGTATTATGTCACGATATATTTGTAGTACTTTTGCGTTCGTAGTATGTCGTAATTAGTGTTTTAAGCGACATTGAGTTTGAATAGTAGGGAGATCTTTCACTGAATAATAACTCACTGATGAGATGAGTTGAGAGAGAAATACACTCGTTTCATAAAACTCGTGCGTGTTAAATTTTAGATTAAGTTTCAGTTCACAGCTCACAATTCTTTATTGTGATCATAATAGATAAATATTGATACTATTTTACTCGGTCCTATTTTTTTAACGTAATGTATATTCTATTACAAATTGATATTTGAGAAGCAATAAAACGATTAGTTGAATTGTAATATTCTTAATAAATTATTGTTCTCTATTTGTATATCATGTTTCGTAACAATATAAATGAAACCACGTGAGAAAATCAAGTTGTAATAAAAGAGTCGATAAACAAGGAGCTTTGGCAAAATGACGAGTGAGAAGAAGAAAAAGGTAATCGAACGTAATCGTACGTTGAGCTGTAAAAAATATTCAGAGAATATTAATTATTCGTGGTGATAAGATAATTATTCCATTTTTAAAGGTGAAATCACACGGTGCTGGGAAGGAGAGTTCAAAGTACAACGTGTACGACATTTTACGATCAATTGGTTGCAACATTTTCTCCTTTTATCGTGAAAATTTATGAAAAGAAGACAAATTCCTTCCGAGTAATTACACTTCGTTAAGGTTAACGAATTACCTACATTAATTCAAGAGGAACAGCCGTAAAAGGTAAACCGAAAGTATGCAAATTCATAATTCCTAAGTAAATTATTGAAATAATATTCGAGTTTCTTCTTTAATGATAGTACTTGAACTGGTAGCCTTGATCGTTTCTACTTTAATTATTACATATTTATACGTAATTATAGGATATAGATAAAACGTATATATGCGTATAATATGGATAACAGAAAGTTGATATACATATGAATGCATAAAATGAATTGCGAAAATCTTTCTACCTTACAAACCTCAAGAATCCCATTCTACTACAAAAAATATTCTAATAGTTTATTGCTATAAATATAATCATTAAAACAATACCACTTTATTAGATTCAAATTTCGATTAATACATCATTTTCTATCAAGAAAAATGTTTCTAAATATTCCAATGCAGTCCCGAAACTTTACCGTCATTATTCTATTATTGCTGTATGCCGTTTATATGTTCTTTCGGCGAGTATAATAATATCGGTAGTCGTTGATAAGATAAATCGGTACGAGGTATGTTTTCTTTATTTCAACTTTGTTGCGGATAATTTCGGCCATTACACGTGTCTTTGAAGTTTCGCGAAGTATTTATTGAGAAGTCATCTTATCACCTGGAAGGCTCTAGCACTTGTAAAAAGATACGAGCCAGCCTGTTTGGAATGTCAAGTATATATCCGATATAGTTCACGGTGCAACTAGTTCCCCTCTTTTCTCTTCGAATCCGTGGACCGTTCGAAACTTTTGAGACTTTCATTCTCCGCCTTTCGGAAAATGCAGTTGCAGGTGCACTCTTATTCGAAGCAGAAGTTCATGGAGTAGACAGCGAGATTTACTATCCGGATTGTCAGCGTTCCGCCGCGAATGAAGATTACGGGAACGTCATCCGCAGCGGTATCGCCCGCGCGCTGATTAATTATTCAATTAATCCGCAGCTATTTTGCTCAGTCGTTGCCTGGAGAAGTTGTCGTCTCGTTTAGAATTTTACTGTCTAGCAACGGCACGGCGGTCGATTACGTGATTAGATTCCAGCTGAGGGATTACGCATATTAATCAATTAATTTAAAATAATTGATTGAAATCAAATGTAATGGACTTTCGTCATTTGCTATCCATAAGTACGTTTTTAAAATAGTTAGGAGATTAAATGAACACTTATTAGCTGTCTAAATTACAAGTGAAACTAAATTATAATGTATTTCCAAAATTTTACCAAAATGTTATCTCGCAAGATGATGTTACTGAAAATTTATGTCATAAAATTAATAATAAATAATGTGATAAATGTTTAACGATCTACGAAAAATATACATATGTGAATTATTTTATTTGATATATTTCAAAGGTGCTGACTGCGAGATTCTCGATATAGATCCATTTACCTGTACATTATGCTCTCTGTGAGCGGTTCTTATGAATATCTACGATAATATGATCGTGTAACCTCTTTGGTATGAAGTTAAAATTATTTTTAACACTCTATTCGTAAAAACCACACGGGTGACACACACAAAGATACATACTTTCTTGATGGGAAGAGACGAAGCAAGTTCAAAATTTGTTCTGTACAAATAAGGACATTATCCAGTTAACGCTAGATACAACTTATTACGATGATAATTGTGGTTATCTCCTTTTAATGTATCTTTGCCAAACACGACGACGTTAGAGGGGATTAAGAGTCGTGGTTCCGCGACGGGAATGGATGAAACTGGTAACAGCTAATGTGAACATAACGTAATGTGACACTACAGATATCCTACGTCCCCGAGACCCGTTTGAACGCGTAGCTGTATACTGTAGGAAACTCTCCAGCACTCTTGGGAGTCGACGTAGAAGAAAGGAGAGAAAGAAAGGACGAGCCTCTCCTCGTTCTTTAACGGCAGTCAACCTCTAGACGCCTATTAGAACCAATTATCCATTGCTCCGTAACATAGAGAGAAAATATCGCCCTGCCTCCGGTCAGCCATCTTCCATCGTTAATGTCCATCATATGGGTCAGCCGAATGAGGAACTAGTTCTTCGCGTCTGCGTGCCTATAAACGGAAACGAGCGCCAAGTGGTTAGATTTCGACCTTCCTTTCAATCGAAATATCTGTGCCACAGTGTCTATTAATATTCCTGACGTTGGCCTGCATCTGTCGATACGCTACGATGACGATTTAATAATGAATCGACAGAACCAGCAAGAAGCGCGAACAGCCATTTCTCAATATTGTTCGGGGAATTGAGCGTGCATAGAGAGAAAGAGAGACACTCTATTGGACTTTGGATACTTTTCCTGACTTGAGGAGAAAATGGATATGGTTAGAGTTTGATGATATCAAGGCAAATATTATGAACGTAAAAATGTAAAAAGGCTCCTCCTCTTTGGCGGAAACGAAAAACAGGAAATGACACTTTTTGTATAGTAAGGTAGAGTTCCAGTATCTTCAAATTCAATCTTGTATTTTACACACAATAATGCAATTTGTTATATTATGAAAATTATGAGAATATTAACATTAACCTGGCAAATTTTTCTTTTGACGAGTAGAAGTTATATTCTCGTTGAAAACTATGGTTTTCCAGGTGTCAAAATAAATACACGATATATTTAATTATTTGTTATACCGCTGATAATGAGTTAAATAGTCTGTTCTCAAATAATTGTAGATAATCTAATTTGTCGAATTATATGGTAAATTACTTAAATTACTTAACTTATCTCAAATATCCTTGTAACTCAAATAACTTTCCCTAGCCGGCACGAAGTAGAAATAAGAAAGTTGAATATTTCAAACAACCAATGTGTTATCTTGATCGTTACGATAGAAACTTTGTAAGAAAGAGTCGATGGTTAAAAGTTACATATAAACTGTAAGCTTTTTGGTTATCGAATTGTGGAAACTCGCGAGAACAGCGGTTACCAGAGAAACGCAACTTCTTTAAAACTTGTCGTTTCAAACGCGTTCCGCTGCAAACGTATACGCGTATAAGGCATAACATAGTTTTCTTACCCTTTACTTATGCATAGTTGCTGCTTTCGTATGTATTCATTCGCAAACAACGCGCTGTCTTACTTTTAGCCGAGTAAACAAGTTTATCCAGTCGCGACGACGAGTTCCACGAAAACTCTGCTCCTACTTTTACATTATAAATTCTCGGCTCGTGCTCGTATTAAAATATGAGCGATGCAGAGGTCGGAGCAGGCCTGTAACCGCGAACGTTTAAGTTTCCTGGGTATCGATACGAGAAACTGCGGCTAACGGTATTAGATCGACTGAAGAAAGAATCGATTATACTATTCAGATAGATAATTCCTAAGAAATCTTTACTAATCTTTGCGAGAAAATTTTTTAATCTTCCTTGTATTTGTTGGAAATTTAAATATTTTTTACGAACACAGGTGCATAAATTTTTGTGGAAAATATTTCTATAAATTCAGTGCATAATTTGTTTTTATATTTCTGTCTTGACAAGTTATATTTCATCTTCTATATTTTGGTATACGTATATTCAAAGAGGAAAGAGTAGTAGAAAAAGTAATAGAAATTAGAAAATAAAATATCTATGTAAAGAAACATTAAACAAGAGGTAGTAAAATATGACTTATGGTATAAATAAATAAAATGAAGAATTATTACAATCTAGTGAATAAAAGAGTAATTTAATTGACCAATCCGTATGAGAATTATTTGTGTTGCAATTCAAACTAAAAGATA
Source organism: Bombus bifarius (assembly GCF_011952205.1). Classification (NCBI taxonomy): domain Eukaryota; kingdom Metazoa; phylum Arthropoda; class Insecta; order Hymenoptera; family Apidae; genus Bombus; species Bombus bifarius. Next base: position 5,189,805 of record NW_022884914.1, on the reverse strand, counting down.
TAAAAATATATATAGAATTTTTTTAAGTGAGATACCTTCTATACCTTTATATCCGACTGTCCAACTTATTCTAAATGTCAAGCTTTATACGTGATCGGGAATAATCACATTACCGACGTTTTCGAAAGCAGCGCGAGAAGGAAGAATCTGTCGATAACCTGGATAATTCTGTTCATAGAACGCTCGTCAATGATCGATTCTTCTCCTTCACAGACGAAGGGCAAAAGCAATCTCGAAGAGAGCTCGATGTTCCCGATCTTTCTGTTTCACGAAATGGGACACGCGTGGAAATAATACGGATAAATACGTGGCTTGCCAGTAGCATTCTCTTTGTAAATCCCGTTAATCAATCTCGTTCACCATTGGTTTGCGGCCACCACATGGAAGCCGATGAGAGGCATTTCTAATTGGAAGTCCTTGATCCTTGATTAGTTCCACGACCTCTTGTCCACAGTTTGTAGATACGATATTGTCCGGTTTTAATGAAGTTTACGAAACCGATGCAAACGACTCACGTTACATCCCCTTTTGCGTTTTTCTCGCGCCGTCAATGAAATCGATTAAGCCGGATTACGCGTTCTGTTTCCTTTGCATAGCTTTCTCGGCTTGCGATAAACTTCCTTGTATTAGATTAGTCGAAAGACAAACTTGTTTCATCAAGAGATTGACTTGACTGAGTGGTACGAAGAGGATTGTGCTGTTAATAAGACGAATGAATTTCCAAACTTGAAATAAGTAATGTAGGTATATTGGTATATGTATTATGTATCTATTAGGAGATAATTACAGGCAAAGTTGAAAATTGAATTAACAGGTTATGACAGGAATATTATTGTTAAGCAAATTTAGTAGTTTCGGTTTATCATAACAGATAATGTACGATGATAGGAGACTGTGGAAATTTGTATTTGTTTCTAGCTAGGATATTCAGTTAACGAGAATCATTAATAATAAATTATGCTGAACGAAATTAATGCTTGACGTTCTACACACTATGATATATAATCTATTTCAAAGTCCATTAATCCTGCCTTCAGCTTGGTACTTAGCTTGACCGCATTTTAAAGCTACGTTTATCCAAAACGAATAATTATGTACAGAACTTTTGATTTGCACTTTCCAGTTACCTTCTCCCAGAAGAACCGCCCTACTTTTTCCTTGTTCCATCATTTTTAACCCATCCTCCGTGAACAAGAATCAAACATTCAAGGCAACACACCTCCTGCATTCGAACTAATACCATTTTTCAAAAACTCCACTGCATCTCGTATAAATCAAGAAGCACCGGGCTTACGCGAATAGTTCTTTCACGATCGATGGATCCTCCATTTTCATGATTTCATAAAAAAGGGTACAGAGAAAACGAACGATTCCAATATGTATGTTATTGGAGAATTTGCAAGTCCTACACAACAAAAATTCTATCGTTCCACGTGATTTGTCGTTTCAACTGAAGTTTTCCAAGTATTCCCTCCATATTCCTATATTATATATTCTTGGTTACAGCAATTCTCTGCATCTTGATAATGTCTTTTCTGAAATTACAATTTTTGTACTGGTAGATCGTTGTTGAAAGTAAGGCGCGATATGTTTGGTAATTTATGTAACGTGCTTTTATTCGTCAGCAAGGTTCTTCATATAAATTTTATTTTAAGCGTTATTTTCAAAAAACAACAAATTTTAGATAAAGATAGTTATTCTCATTTCAGAGGTATCGATTAATTGTCTTCCTTCCTTAACTGGAACTCAGACATTTCCGTGACCATTCTATGCTCAAAATCAATTATCCGATTCAGGTCACCTCTTAGACTTTGAATGACAATCTAAATAAAGCATTCATTCACGTAGCTTCTATATAGAATACACTCTGTATTTCGAATAAAGAAGTAGATATAAAATATTGATAATTATCTTACGTATAGTCATATTTTTTTAGAATATTTAAATGTTTAATTACGCTATAAAATTAGAAAATAAAAGCCTAGATCTCACGCACCAAACAAGTTCGTAATTCATGAAACGACTAATTAATTCGTGTGATAGTGGACCACGCACGGCTACCTTACCAACCGCGTCCAATAAATCGAATTCGTCGATCGAATCCACGGGAGTTCACCGTTTCACTTTAGCTGGTTCGGAATGTTTCCAGTTTAGGAGCGTTCCACACAGGAGGCAATCACTGAATTGAAAATTTATCGGAGCGCCGAGACAAACTGCTCCCCCCTTTTCTTCTTCTTCCTCTTTCTTCGTCGTGGGTGTCATATTCTCTTGTCTTGGTTAGTCACGAGACGAACACGGTTCGAATGCCCTGCAGAAAACTTTTGTTCGACTTCGAAAAGGTTCTTTTCCATTGCCAACTGTCGTCTGGCAGCGAACACTTGCTGTTACGTTTCTTGTGGGTAAGATCGTAAGATCGCTAAATTGTTCGGTGACCGGACACGTACGAAAATGTCTCCGAAAAGGATAGCTTCCTCCAGGTGAGTGCTTTGAGTAGTAAAGTAACGTGATCAAGCCATTACAAACACGGTAGCCTTAAGGTTCAACGAGATAAATGTTAACAAAGGAAGAGTCCGAAAAAAATATCGGAAGTATGTGTTATAATACTGTTTAGATTTTGTTCAATTAAACAATTTTCCCATTGAATCTTCTTCTGGAATATATTTCATAAATTGAACAAACGATACAAATAATTATCGATGGTGTATCATGATAATTTATAAAGTTATAAACCATCATATAATCGATTTACATTTCCATTTATATAAGAAATGTCTCAATTGTGTAATATTGGGCTTATTCGACAAATAAAACATTAGTTCAATAAAATATAGCCTTTATGGTGTCTTCATGTCGCACATATTTATTCTAATTTTTCTATTATTTATATGAAAACCTGTAAAATACCATATCTATAATGTCTATAATGTGTAGTAATACTCTCAGAGATTCTACATGATTCTGAATATTGCACATTAATATTCCATTAAAGGAACGTTTCCATGTTCGAATACATTTAATAATATTGAAATTAATTTCTCCCATAAAAGACTATTTTCTCTAAAAATAATCCATAGGAAACGAGGAACGAAATGAGCTCTTCCTTCCCGACCTTGGCGACGTTCATGAAACGATCGAATAATGAAACGTTACAGTATAGAGAATCGAGAATAGAAGGTAAACGATTGACGCACATAATCATACGTTTCACTCGTTATCGGTCCATTAATCGATTTAGTGATCGGTCCATTAATCGAATTACTAGAGCATGGAGCCCAATGAATAACAGCAAGATTCGCCATACACAAGTATCTACACACGTTCGAGATAACATCTTTTCGAACGTTGAAATTTACATAGGAGCTTTTTCGAACAGCCGTAAAAGAACGCGTGCTGTTATTACTTGGAAATTCATTTATTACATTTTTTCCTGGTTGCACGATATCTATCACACGTTATCCGACCCTCAATTTCCAGGCTCGACTCTCGGCGATCATTTATTTCGCCGCGTTTATTGCATCATAATCACGTAGAAACCTTCACTCATATTTTAAGTCAAGTGGCATCACGTAATCGCGGCAGCTATCGATCTTCCTAACTCGGCTGTCTGCCGCAACTATCCGTCCAGTAAAATGCAACCTCGATAAATTTTATTCATTGGAATATTACTCCTCTAACCTCTTGCAGTAATCATATCGTAGAAGATGTCGGTGAACCTTTCAATCTCCGGTCTTTGGTGACATTAATCGAGGGAAAAATCAGGAGAAATAATTGATATTACGTTTATGCTTAATCACGTACCACCAATCGCTCGTCTCCGAGAAGATTTTGGCTTTTTATTTCGTTATTATAATCTAGAGAGGAATTTTATTTTAGTCATTGACTGCAGATTCAGTTTACGATATAATTTGTATCTGGCTGCACTAATTATAGCTAACATTGTATGCGTGACCTTCGATGAAAGATAAAAGATTAAATGAAAAGATTACAGCTTAAATAAAGAATTAACGCTGCAGAAATAAATCAGATCAAGGAAGATCTCTATAACCATCTAATCATGGCACGCAGGAAACCAAATAAAACCAAACAAAGGATAGGATGTCTAATAAACATGTGTTTACAAGGACAATGTGGTCACAATTATAAAAAAAAAATTATCGAGAGAAGACAGTATTATTCGACCAATCGCGTGGGGAAAGTACGTACTACGCGTGGAGAGAGTATTCCTTGAAAGCGCTGTAGATGGTAAAGAAGAAGGAAAGAAAGCTGCAAATGTGAGAGAGAACGTCGAGGAGGAGTGCCACACAGTTCTCATTATCCCAGATCGTTTTAATCTTCGCCGGTGGCGGCGAGAGTTATAAACAGAGAAACCCAGTGAACTTGCATTACGCGACCGGCCAGAGAAATGAAATGAAAGAATAAATTATTTGCCAGGACTGTTTGCACCCGATCTCTTAGTTTTATTTCTCTACCGTGCTTATTCGTATGTAATTAGCATGCTGTAGGTATTGGGAATTATTCAGGTACGCGACGTGATATCTCGCGAAGATTTCAACGGGTCACGCATCGTCGACAGCCAATGGCTCCTCTTTCCTCGCCTCTCATCACCCCCGACGAGACGTGCCATCCTGTTTTTCATTTTTAATTACGATTTCCGCGGCGATAACTCTCCAACTAACGCGATCTCTATCGTTGAATAATGCGATGAAGGTAACGCGATGCGTTTGTCTCGAAATATATGAGCAACCACAAATGGTCGATATATCTATCGGTATCTTCGTCATTTTTCTTTAGACTTTTGGACCTGTTGACGTCACATTTGGTGGTAATTCTTATAAATTTAGAGTAACAGTCGTAAATTGTTGCTTTCGTGAATTGCAAAGAATTTTGTGATTTATAAAATATAGAACGCAGATGTTTTCTTTTGCGGTAATAGCAAGCTAATCTAGCTGACTAAATTATCTTTATTAACACAAAATTTCACAATTAGGAGACTCTCTGTCTAAGAAGCGAGCCAAGCTAACAATTCGAAGTCTCGGACATTTTTATATAACTACAATTTCAGTAATTTTATCATTTCATAACTTCCCAGAATTTTTCATCATTTTAATTAAAACCAATTTATCCCAGTTCTAACTTTCTACTTTAATTATTCGATTCCAATATCTTTTATCTGCAATTTCATCAACTGAATGGTCGCATCGCCTCCGTACCTTTGATCTGAATTCGCACGGCAAACGTAAAAAAGCGAAAGAAAGAAACGATTATTATTGCCATTATTTAAGAATGGTTCTCGTTAACAAACGCAATATCGATTAGCAATGTAACCAACGTGGGTCGGATACCGGTGTGTCCACTTTCACCCTCGTCAGTTTAATATCTCGGGCGGAAGTTTTTGGTTTGCCCAACTGGAAATATAATGGCGTGTTATCGATAACCCGGGGACAAGCTTCGAATTTCGATTCGACATTCTGCACGATTTCGACGCTTTGATGTATTCCGCCTCTCTTGTTAACGCGAGCAACCGATCGAAATAGTTGGCTACCGAACGAAAAGCAAAAAGAGGGCAACACGTAACACCGTATTAGTTCCACTTGCGTCACGTTCACCCCTTTCTCGATTCCTTTTTCGTTCTCTACGGGATTTCTAGTTCGCTGTACGATGACGCGTGTCTGCCTCCGATCGGGTTAAGAGCGTCAGCTTATGATACTTTTCACGCGAGCTCGAAAGGTCGTAACGGATATTTATACAGATATAAAATGATCGTGAAATTATATTCGTTTAATTCCGTTGGTCATGTACATGACAATGGTTGATTCCAATGATTCCGATAATTAATTAATTTACAGAGCCGCCATTAATTAATTATCAATTAATTAATTAATTTCCTCGAAGCTGCTTTACGTTCGCACTGGGGCATATTAACGTTGGCGTTGTATTTTATTTTATATCCTTAATTCTTCTTTCCAAGTCTATTATTTTGTTCGTCTGTTTGTACTTCACGTTAAAATATTATTAAATAAAACAGTTAGTCTCTTGGTATATTATTATCGTAGAGATGGAAATATGAATATTTCTCCTGTAATATATCTAACTTATGATGACTACAAAGAGTATCAAAAAGAGGATTCCTGGCTGAATATTGAAATACTTCGGATATATCGACTATCCAGGGAATTTTGTGAACATTTGAATTAATCTTGATTTATATGAAATAACAGATTTAATGTATTAAATGAAAAATGACGACAATATTTCTTTTGGTCAAAAATATCATCGATAATACTAACATATTTTACCCTTTTTCTGTATTTATTCGTAAAACGCGTGCTTGCATCCAGGATTGGAAACGAATACGCTAAGGAGAATTAGCGCGTGTTTGCATCAGAAATGTTCGTAAAAAAAGGCGGACAGCTTCGATGGAAATCCTTCAGGTATAATAAAAATTTATACCCCCGCTGTAACTGTATTTCATCTTAGGCAGATTCCGTATTCTCCCGCTGTGCCACAAGGAAAACAATTTATCCGAGGACGAGCAACTTGGACGCAAACTTGTTTGACGTGTCGAAAAACAAAGAGGAGGAAGAAAAAAATAAGGAAGACACCAAAAGGAAAGGGAGGGAAAGGAAAGAACTTTAAGAAGACTGGACCAGGGCACGTTCACGTTTTTTCATGCTCCAAATTGATATCTGTGATGAGCCATGTATGCTTACTTCTATCAAAGCGATACGATGCTATAAAAGTATAACCTTCTGCCATGTTACAGCTGACAGTTACGATGGACATTATAGCGAAACACTTTTAATAATGCACTCTCGTAACAAATGTGTTGCCTTAAAATATTCCATCTTTTTTTTCTTGTCTCCGCACCCGATGTTTGCATAAGCAAATACAAGTATACCTTGCCTTGGTGACAGTAAAACAACGAAAATACATAATACAGCAGAGGCGCGTTAATTAAACTTGAACCGTTGAATTAACGAGTCCCTGGTGAATTTCTCTCCTAAGGATTGTTAGGGCTTGGGAAGATACCAATGGAAAATGCGTCCAAGGGAAAACACAAATATCCCGACTATTGTAGAGGATGGACGATAAAGGAACAATAGAATCAAGAGAGAAAGAGAGAGAGAGTCAAAGAAGAGTTTTTTAATTTTTTGGAAAGGAAAATAGAAGCACTCGTTATATTGCAATTAATCATAGTCTACGGAGATTGATATTATAGATATAGTATCATACTATATATGAATACTGTGCATAGACAAATATAATATCCACTTTAATTAGATTCTTTAATTAGTTTGTTTCTAATGCTTGCAGAAATGAAATCCAGATGATTCGATTATTCAAATGACGCGTTTCAGAGGATGAAAGCCATTTTATGTAATTAAGAAATCAACTATCGCCTAGGATTTAGGTGGAAAGCTATTAGCGATATACTATTAGAAACCCTATTATTAGAAACAGAGTTACGAAATTTTAATATTATTCAAGTTTTAAACTGAGTTGAAAAGGCCACATTATTTTAATTTCCATTAAATAAGCAAATATGTTTAGTACGTATACATTTAATGCAGCTGTAGTGTACACCGCGTAAAATGAAATTTAAAATTTGACTGATAGTGCAGGCACCTGCTACGTAGTCTATACTACGTAATTTCTCGGGAATAGAGACGCTCTCGTCAAATTTTGCGCGTTTTAAGCTGCTTGTCGAAGAAAGCTCGCCCGGATTTGCTACGAAGAAATATAACGTTCATCGTGATAAGAAGAAAATTGCGGCTGAAACGTGACGTGTAACAAACGAACGCAATTCTTAACGTCAAAAGGTGGCTAGCAAGGAAATAATGTCCGAGTTGTTCACCTTCTAAAGAGCGTACAATAACAATCGCTTCAATCATCGATCCCCGTAACGTTGCAACTTCAGTCAAAGACTGTAATTTGTTTCATGATACTGGTCACGCAAGTCACAAAATTGTTTAATCATTTCACGACTATGAGCCGATATATGGTTTTAAACGATTCAACCCTACAGTTCAAAGACCTATATTGTTTTTTTTTTCCAAAAAGTAATTAACCACGCATTGAACGAAATATTGTTCTAAAATATTCTTGCAAAATTTCATATTAAAATTCATTAAAACAGCGAGATTATGGCATTTTATTTTGAAAATTTGAACTGCAGGAGATATTCGATATGCTTCAAAATTATCCTCTATACATTTTGTAAACCATAAACTTCATGGATTTACCTGGTGGTTCCTGCGCGTTGCATCAACCAAGTTTTTAATTAGATTTGCATATTTGTGACATATCATGTTCCTCTCGTTTTCATTAGATCTATCAAGAGATAATAACTCAGCGAACGCTAGATTAAAATGTATTTCGCTAACTTTGAAATTAGATGAGCTCTCTGATTTAATTTCATTAGACCTGCGTTGTATTCGTTCATACTGAATGCAACAGCATAACGATTTCATCGATGTTTTAATTTACGTTGAAAGCTTTCAATTAACGTAATCAATTTTCGCAAATACTCGATCGTTAAGATAAATTTCATTATTTATTTAGTCATTCCTTAATATTATTTATTGATCATATACTTAACAGTCATTATGATAACAGGGGAAATAATAAAAACTCGTTATTCACATGATATTGAAGTTTTCGATGTCCTCAGCTTTACCTATGTATATTACGGTCGGAGCATATGACTTTTACTTCATTTAGTGGAACAAGGACGATAAAGGGATCCATTCGATTTCGCAAGCAGATCGTTCGAAGAAAATATAGACATTCTTATGTGAGTGTCAGGGAATAGTAACGTTATCATGATACACAGATCAGTGGCTAATTGCTTAGTATGTCACAGCAAAAAATGGGATACTCGAAGTTTCATGGCAAGCGCGTACGGTGAGAACTTGTATCATGATCGAGGTAATCGAGCCGATTGTTACCTTGATTGACAAGGGTAATAAAGATGTATGTATGAGCAATGTGACGGACGCTATTATTAATATAATTACACAAGTTACATAGTGCTACTGTATAACAGGTAGTTGCTAAATTGTTCCAAGAAAATTACCGTTCGACGCAAAATTAAAGTGTATCACATCAGAAACGATTTCATAGAACGTTGTCGGATAACGCGATCAGTTCACGTAGGTCTATAAAATAAATATAAAAATTAATTAACAGCGCCACGTGATTCGTTAAGGTGCCCAACCTGTAGGTTTATATTTCACGAGTATTTTGATAAGTAATAATTACAGGCTTAATCGATGTTAATCTTATCAACGGTGAATCAACCGTTTCAATTGTCCCTTTCCTTTCAATAACACAGTCTTTTCTTCTCTTTCTTTCCTTTCTTTTTATATTTTATCATTTTTTATTTTCTACTTTTTAACCGCGTTAATGATATATTGCACGAAGAAGGTGTATATTACAGCTAAACGACGGAGCAGGCGTTAATTAAAAGCAGACATCTTGGAATTTTGAGTGCGTCCCAGATGTTGAACCTCGATAGGCAGAAAATTAATAATAACTTTAGCGAAGTCCCGGAATTCTTCGTGAGGCGAACACGATATCGCGTGGCACGGGAGAATGTGGCTCGTAACGAGTTAGAAAGCGATAATTATTGGATTGGACAAAACTTTTTTATTGGGCTTTCGTGAAATTACGACAAGACGAGGGAATGGTTAAACCTAATTTGTGCTCGTTAATACATTCGTTCGAGATAATTACCTACAGCGAGTAATATCCGCGAATAAATGGAGGGATAAATTTTCGAGAAGTCGGTGGGGGTGAAAGGAACCAGATTTTGATTAACGAGTCGATCGATGCATCGCATTTTTCCCGATCTCGATAGCCTACGAGCGTGGACTGCTTCTTCGAGAACTATAAATAAAGCTGACTTTTACAGCTCCCGCCGGATTCATTTGTTAATTTGCCCTAATGCGTTCCACCGTGCTCGGTTACACGGGGACCATTATTAATTAAATTATTGAATGCACTACGATTCAATATCCTACTGTCTACTATTGTTTCCTTACCGATATCCATTATGGTACTTGTTGTTTATCGATATCGATTAACACAGAAAATACGAGCGTCTTCGGCTATTTATCGTTAAAGTTTGCAGTTAATTATGTTGGATTCTTTTTAATTTTCTTAAATACAAGTAGTAAATACACGTTTTAAATATAATAAATATGATAGTATGAGAAAAGTAGCTTTATTATGCTTTTCGAACTTTTTACCTAAATATATTGTCATTTGATATGTGTGTGTGTGTGTATGTGTGTGTGACATTTTCTATAATGCATAATTTCTGTTTACATTCATTGCTGTTTCTCTTGTTTGTATATTTGTGTTATCTAATACCATAATACTATATCAACAGTGAATGTAATAGTCTGTATTATCGGTATTTCGGATACACATGTAATAGATATTGATCTATGGCAAACATGAGTTAATGTCCATTGTCAGTACGAAGTCTATTTACTTCGACGAAACAAATGAACATGACATCGATCATTATCGATAAACAAAATAAAGAATATTAGAGGATATTTAATAGTTTAGTTAATCTATTCCAATCTACACTTCTACGTAAACCTAATGATTGAAACAAATGTGAAGCTTTTCACGTTTACTTACGACACAGATGAAACTTTATTTAGGTGATGCGACAAGAAGGGTGACCTAACAGGAAAGATTCTTCTCGGTGTCATGCTCGAAGTACGTTCAACCCCCTAAACACGACGTCACCGCGGATGTACTGATTTTTCTTCTTTTCAACGGAGCGTGAAGCGCTCGCGAGTGGAGACAGACGGAAAAGGAAGGAAACGAGGAAACAAAATTTTGTTGGACAGCAGAAAATGTGGTGCAACGCGAGTACATGCATTCAGTGGGGAGTTACGTCATTGGAGAACACAAGGGCGCACACCCTGACGAAAACAACGTGTTGCTGGCCAACGAAATTTTCCTACTTTGCTGGAGGCACTGACCAAATATTAATCTTCATCTAATGGCAGAGTTAAAATTCCCATGAACTCGTTTTCCTGATAATAAACGGATAATAAACGTTGGATAATAAAGTCTTTTAGGTAATATCCTTTGTGAGATTTGAAAACTTAGACAGTTTTAAAGTAGAAGAAATAAATTTGAGGAAAGTGTTACTATGTACCTAATCTTAAAGTTATATTCTAATTCTTTGATAATTATGTTATTTTGGAACAGGTACGTTTCCATTTATGTTATAAATATTTTAAATTATCTGTTCACTATCTAGTACAAAAATACATGCACTTTTTGTCCAATAAACTTTATTATCGTTTTCGAATCGAAACTTTGACATTTTTTATTATTACGTAATCGACAGGGTTTGGTTCATTTCCGTCTATCTGAAACTTGTTTTTTTAAAGCTTCGACTCAAAGTTAGAAGTTATTTTATGCAAATTACTTAAGTTATGTTGTCAAAACATGATTATCGCGAACAGGTGTAATAATACTGGCTCGATCATTTACATACACAGACAATAACAGACAGAGCATCATATCATACTGTGAAGTTAATTAAACGCGAGGTACGCTAGCAGAATACAAATCGCGTAAATTTACAGGCGATGAAACGGTGTTGGTCTTTCAACTATTCGAGTTTCGCCACGATACGTACGTATACCTGGTATAATAGAGGATCGAGGAAGCGTCTCTTAATTTGAGATACTCGCTTCGTGAACGGTGAGTTTGCAAAATTACACGCTACTTTATCAAACGAACCTTGAACCGGCCAGTATGGAACAAGGTCTTTTCCTATTTCTGATAAAATGCCCATAAGAAGATTATACTCTCCGTTTTTATATTTTAACACTCGTCAAATCTCTTATAGAGACTTCAACTAAGTTTATAAGCTAAGACCTTGTTACATCTATTAATTAAATTGTAATGTTCGTAAAAAATGAAGTTTGCACGAATCAAATATCGAAGCTCTTGTATTCTTTATGTTTTCCTAAGTTCGCTGCTAACAAGTAACCGAATCGAATTAATAAATTTCCTCTCTAATGCAATTTTGTTCTATTGTAAAATAAGCTTCCCGACGACCACAGTACATACTTTTGTTTTTACTAGAAACCTACATCCCACAGAAGAATGATAATGAAACCTGAAGCAATATTACTAAATGATATTAGTCGAGTGTGACAACAGTTAATGCAATTTCAAGGAATATCGTTTTTAACTGGTCTTTCAACGCTATTATTCTTTCCATATTATTACAGAGAAGGTATCCGGTTTCTATGCGACGTTAACGGATATTTATTCTCTTATAGCGGTACTTTAGATTTTCAGCCATGAAGATGATTCACTGGTAGAAGAAAGACAGAAGGAGGACGTGTATCGGCCGTATTTATGCGCATGGAGGTAATTAATAATTGTTGTCACCGACATACGCTGTAACGTCCATAAATTAGCACCCTTCCTCTCCTATTTTCTTTTCATTCACCCTCTGCCACCACCCTTCGTTCAACGATGTTAGCATTGAATCTATTGCCCATTCTTTACGTACCTAGATGACAAACTCGTACCTTTATTATTAATTGACTCATAAATATTCCGCAATGAACTTTGTCTTAGGGCTGTGTCTGTTATGCCTTCTTCATTAAAGAAAATTCTACTTCATTGAACTACATGGACCAGTTATACCCTATCTTCTTTTCATAATTGAATATTTTTAATATGGATATAATTAATATTTTCTAGACTTACTCTTTCTATATTTTCTATAGAAATTAATCCACTAAAAAAAATTGTTCTTCTATCGTATAATTTGATATCAAAATGGGAAATTTAATACATCCGTAAAAGTCCAAAAGATTTTAAATTTGATTTTTATTCTTACCAATGAAGAGCGGAAGATCTGCATTAGTTTTATTTATTAATTCAATTAAAGCGGATTTTTTTGGTCATAAGATATAATATTGTGTTATAAACACGTTATCCGAAACAGTGTCTCATAAACTATTGGATCCGTATTGTAACGATAAAATTCTGTAGCTATTATCATGTTATCTATCTATGACACCAGCTGCTATCAATGCCACGTAAATGTCGGTGAAACCAATGATATCATCAAACGACGTTTCAGATAAGATTCGGTAGTTTTATGAAATGATACGATGAACTTATTACTCATTATTTTTTCCTTTTATTTTATCCACATATTTTTCCTAGAAAAACGCGAGATAATTGTAAATTGGTTAATCGCGCCAACAAAAATCATTTATTCCGATGCTATCTGAAAACACGATATTAACGAATATTTTCGAAAATAGTTATCACAAGAAGATAAGCAAACGGACAAATAAACGAATGAGTGGTATGTAGAAAGAAATCTACAAATAAAATTGGATCGGCATATGTTTTTAATATCGACAATAAATCGAGGCTCTGCTTATGTTCGAAATTAACTCAGAAGCTATTGTATCACGCGGATTCCATTATATTAAATGTCATTAGTTCCGACAATTTTAACTTGAATCGAAACGCAACGAAATCTCGATTGATTGTCCCGCCATCCGTTTAAAATATCGAACGCCTGCCGCGAGCAGCGTCTGTGTGTAATAAAAATTCGTTCCCTCGTATATTTGAAAAGCCAGGATTACCCGCAGATCCCCCGGGGAGCAGCAACAATGTTCCATATCGATACTGTAAGATTAAAAGAGACTCGTATCATGCTACAATTTTTCAATATTGGCAACGGACAAATTCCTCCCAAGTTTACACGTCGTGAACACTTTCTAACTTTATTCCACGACTGGTGACGGGCAATTAAAAGTCTCGTCAAATGATTAACCGAAACAAACGATTACAACGCGGTTAATCGTGAAAACGTTCGTTGTTCGGGACAGGGTGAAAGTTTTACGCGAAATTCTTTCTGCTCCCTAAACCGGCAGCTCCTATTAGTTTGTATCACGTCGTTCTAATAATCGATGTTGTAAATAATACCTCGTGAAAGCGCGCATTTCGCTCCCGGTTATGCTCGTTAGGTATATACAGTGTATTCGATATGCGTTGATCACCCTCAAGGATCACCCTTGCAATCAGACAGGAATACCGAGAAAACTTATTGCTGTAAGGAAATTGGTTTAATGGAACAAACGTGTAGATTCACCGTAAATAATCCGGTGTATCGTGTTTGTGATTTATAGTCATGTTATTATGTGTGCATTTGCACTTGATGATATTTAATTCGAAGCAAAGTTGCGGTTCGGTTTAATGATCAAACATGTTAGAACTGCTTGAGATGCATTGGTGATAATGATATACGTAGTTAATAGAATTTTTGTAATAGATTTTCTACCACGCATATTTTAGTACAGTATATATTTTTATATACGAACATCAATTCTCTGTACGTGACCAATATAGATAGTCTTCGAAAATAAAAATACTTTTGTACCAATATATGAAGTTTTTCTACTTGAAATACGTATATCGAAGAAATTAATATACAATCGTGATTAACTTGAACCTGTCTTTCCAGTATTCGGAGCAATCGAATCAGGTAACTGAAATAAAAGTAACACAACATACTCATTGCATTCGCTCTATACGTTCTATACATTTCTTCATATTAGTTCCACCATATCCATCATGCGTCTTTGCTGTTCAAAATCATGTAACCAAAGAATCAGTAAATCCTTTATAAAATTCATTTTATCAAATGACAAATCATAATAATAAAAATAAAACAGGATAACCACGAATAAACACACAAGTATAATGGCATAAATTATAATGGTATAAAGCTATTCTCACTTACGTCTTCGCGGATCGTTAGAGTGATGTAGCCCTTGAAGACGTATAAATGAAGGGCAGGAAGATACGCGCGATGGAAAATCGCGGAACGGGGCGATGAATGTGCAAAGTTCGCCAGCTCAGTTCGTACTTATTGTCTGGGAGAATTTTTCCGATTCAATTTTATTGACTCATCGAGACTTTATATCGGTAAAACGGGAACGAGCGACGCGGGGAGGAAAACAGGTTCGAAGCGGGCGCGAATACGAAATTACGAGCGGGAAACGAGTCCCACGGCTGTTCTCCGACTTCCGTTGATGGCGCTTTTCGAGTGGTTCGTAGCGACGCAATATCCTTAGGGTGCCGAAAGTCACATCATCCTCGCGACGGTAAACGTTTCGTCGAACTTCCGTTTGCCGCGTACGCCCATCTAGATCCCGTGATTTTGTCCTCCACTCTTACCGCGCCAAATGCTTTCTTCCGTTTGCTACAAGTCGAAGTGGCACGCGCTTGAAAACGAACGATTTTTGCAAGCTGGCATTTTCATAAGATTCAATGGAGAAGAAAGTGAGATAGTTTTATGTTTCTGTTTAGATAATCATAGGTATCGTCATCTTTAAAAGAGTGTCTTAATAATGGTTGTTGTAGTTAAGTGTTAAGTAGAATTTGAGACTTGTAGTTTCTACAATTTGAAACACGTTTTGCTGGAAGTTAATGAGCCAAGTATGATTTTAATCTGCTTGAATTCATAAATGGAATCAAAATAATATAGCTTAATAATATAATTTAATTACAAGAAAATAGAAGTTAAATTTGTACTTATAGAAAATGTTTCATTTATATTAGTCAGTGATATTGTTCGTGATATGGAGTATATGATTCTCACATTGTTCATAAGTAAAATGTAATTTTTTGGAACGTCCAAAAAGGAAGACGTTATAAAGCACAAACAAATGGTCCGCTTCTACGGAGTAAAGAACACTAATGGCCATAGGAAGTCGAGTATTTAAATTCACGTGTGTAGCATTTTCAAGATTAATAATCTGACGCGTATTTTAAAATCTTAAAAGCGTTACACCTTCCGGATCGTGTTTCACGAAATATTAATATAATCGCGATGTCTCATTAACATTCTCGAACGGGTAAAACGATACACGGAAGTATTCAGCTCGTGCAAAACTAACAACCGATTCAACGTATTAACCGATCATTGCTTTAACCATCCTTTGCAAACTTTGATCATAAATTCTGCTTTTTTTTCTCCCGTCATCGTATCTTTTAATGCAAATAAATGTAGTGAATATTCTCAAGTGGCTGCGTACTTGGAGGCAACGAGCATAAGTTTCATTTCCATTTGCACATTTTATCGAGGGTTACTAACGAAATTTGAATCCGTGGTGTGCCTTTTGCGTTAGGAAAATGTATGCGTTAGATAAATGTAAATGTATGTCAAATTATAGGCAATGTGCTTTGTTTGCTATTATATTTGACGTAATGCAATAAAGTAAGTTTGATCGTGCTTCGAAATATATAATATTGGTGCTGGTGGTGTAATTTTATTGTTATGAATTTTCGAATAGTTATACGTGCGCCGATTGAACACGTAATGCAAGAAAATTAGAAAGAATATAGTTGGATTAACAAATATGAAGTTGTTTTAAACGTAATAGAAATTCTGTATTATCGAACTAATTAATGAAAACAATAGATGATATTAATGGCAATTATATACATATATTATTAAATCTCGGTATGTTGTTGGGTATTTCAAACAGTAACAGATACGAATATTGATTACAAAATTCTATGTTACACTGTTTACGATGAATATTCATTTACTGTAATTAGTTGAACACATCATAACGATACATCTTTGAGAATATTATGATATATCATTATAAACAATTCATATATTAATACCGCAATGCTGATTTATTGTAATCAAGATAAATATCGCGAAGCAAATGGGATTGAAGAAAATCGATTGGAATTCATTAAGCCGAATGTATTCATCCGTAGAATTCAATGTAGACGATGTTGGAATTGTAAAAACCATCGCAGACGATTTTCAATTAGCTGAATTCGAAGCGGATTATAGCGGATCAATGAAATACATTACAGCCATGAATATATATGCATAAAACTCTCACAAATCGTGTCGTATCTATAAATCTTAACAAAAATAATGCAAAAATAAATGTTTCATTTCGATATAAGATGGTTTAGTGTCCACTGTAAACTGTCTAGTATTTTATGTCATACGTCTATTATTCATTGCTCCATGTTCAGTATTCAATATTTATTATTCATTGCCAAGCGTCTACTACCCATTTTCCAACTCCAGTACCTTCTGTCCAGAATCCGGCGCCCAGGGAGCAGTATATAGATTGTAAAGTGCAAAGTTCAGAGCTTCCTGAGTCTCAAGATGATCCCTGCATATGACAGAATTACGATTGCGTTAACGGTCTTCTAAAAGTCCACCGATTTTATATCTCACATATTTCAAGCGACTTAATAGTTTAAAAATTATCAGCATTACCTCGTGAAATATTGCTCTCTCCGTGAAAAATTACACACACTTCCCTAGTTTTTATTAAATTCCTGTTAAACAAATATCCGTTTCCCGATATCCTAAAGGACGTAAAACGAGAAACATTTTCAATCATGCTCGACGAATCTTATAAAAAGGAGACAAATACATCCTTCCGGATGGAACTCCATTAATAATTGGAACAAAGATGCAAACACGTGTAACGGCAATTAAAATATGAAAAATATCCATCAAACGAAAACAGGTTGCCAAACATGCGCCACTCGAATCGTATTTTACACGATCGTGTCATTACGCGTCATTGCGTGTACTACAATTAAAATCCGGTCGCTTGGAAAGTTTCGCCAGCGTACCACGATGTACAACAGCTGCAAACAGTGTGAACACTGCCTAAAACACGAGCTTCGGAACCGAAGACAAGAAGTTACAAGCCGCGCATCGTTATCCGTGACCCTGTACGCATTTACCATACGCCCCGTGCAAAAGGTTTCTTCAGGGTTAAACGCGGGTATTTGTAGGTACGGTAATTTACGAAACGACAACCTTGGGAGGTTGTAACGATCCACGGGAGGCGCTATCCACCGCAGAGAGCGTCTCCTGTTTGTTTTAGAGGCCGTTATGAGGAACGAGTAAGAATCGCCGACTCCGCTTAATGGCTCATCCGCCGATTTATCGCGAACCTTCAGACGCATACTTTTATGGATCGTAAAGAATCCAAGTTTCGACGGCAGCCCAATTACTTCGACGATAACTTTGAATCGCGGTCACATTGTTGCACGCATTTACTTTCATTCGCCTCTTAGAAGAGCGTACGCCGCACTTTTCGCTGAATGAGTATGTAGGTATGTGCCCAGAATCTGTTCCTGTCACTTTGGCAAGTATGAGTTTTAGCTGTTTCTGTTTAGCTTTTAAGGTGGACATTCTTTACTTCGATGAAATTCCATTTACTTGAATCTGTTGAGGGACAAACAGTTCATGATTCTCCTTGCTATATACAATTGGATATATATGGGGTTTTATCGTTTCATAATTTATCTACTGGTTAGATATACAGAGTCGGCGAATTGGTGGCGCGATGGTAAAGATGAAAACGGTACAGATCTCGGGGATGGAAACATGCGTGCTATATAAATATTTTCGAGTGGCAGAGCGCCCAGATTGAATGCAATTTATTATGCACCATTACATAAAGGCTGTGGTTCGCCCGGCACGAGCCCTCATATTTTATGATAAATAACAGGTTGACCCCTCGACACACTGGATATATGGTGAATTAATGGTCCCCGTTTGGGTAAAAGTACATACGTCCGGTAGATTAAAATTATTAGCGGTGGTCGCGAGTCGAATAACTCAATGCACGGAATGTCTTCTTTTTTCGCTTCTTTTTCTCCCCAACCACGACAGGGGTTCTCAAAATTTCGTATTCTTCAGGGAGAATCTCTTTTTTACTAGTTTCGTGCAATTCTCTTGCAAAAGGAATATTTATTTCTTCTTCTCCTTTTACCCTCGGACCAGCGACTGCTTCTCTATGGCTCGTAAATCATTCCGGGTGGCTCGTCGATAAGCAACTCCCGACTCGAACGTTCCCCTCGCGATGCTTGAAATTAAGAAACAAACCACGGGACGTATGACGAGGAATGCTCACGAAACGTAAATACGTACGTGTATGCATGTCACGCTCGTGCGATAAATCACGCGGACCTTCCGGAATCCCTGACTAACAATTAGAACACGAGGAAGGACGACGATTCGTCGCTAGAGTTCTAGATTTTCCACGGGTAGTCAGAGCGGGAACGAGGTCGAAGAGAAATTTTGTAATTGATTAAGACACGCGAAAGTATAATAAACGGCGAGATCACGAGAACTGGAAAAAGTAGGTATAGAAAATTTAATGGGAAAAGTAAGTGGAATAGAAATGACATTTGTATTTGAAAATATACATATCTTATACAATAAAAGAAGGAATGTATTGAGAGAAAGGAAGCTAGAGAAAAGATGAAGTGTTAAAGAGAGCTGACAATGAGAAGGAGAGAAAAGCAGGGATGAAAAAGATAAGAAAAAGAAACTAATTTGTGTATGCCCTTTCAAACACCCGCCGGGTATGCCATCAATAACTAAATCCAAGAAGAAAAAGGATCCAGCAATCAGTTTACTGGACCGACACTCGAACCCGAATCATTCGTTTGATGGACGATTGCTCTGATCAATTGAGCTGTCCAGCCGGTCGAAGGATTCTTTCTTCGCTAAGAATAATACTTCAAAGCGGCCACTGCCTATTAAAATCAATCAGTTTTTCGATTACAGTCTTTATTAGCAAGTATCACTTTGCACAATTAACGATTTGCGAATGACTCGACTGTTCACCGAGAGTATCCATCGAATTTTTAGGGTAATGCTGATTCATTCAGTCGGTAAATAAAGCAAATTATAATTTCTTTATTTATTAATAATTTAATAATTTATAATTTCATCCAATGAAATACGTGTAAAAGTATTTGTGTATATTTTAATTAATAGAGACGATTTTTAATAAAGATTATTGGAATACAGATATTTGGATTCAGTTGATGGTTATGTATCCAAACAGAAGGAAATTTTGTATACTCGTTAGATTCTTTAACTAACTTCGATTGACATCATTACGATACTCTTTGCGAATGAAAATTGAAATCTTCTCTAGAGCCTTAATTTGCTTTCTTTGCGCACTGAAGTTTTGGCTTTCTAAGCGATTGAATTATCGTCATAAATTAAATATCAATAAATCATCGTTTCAACTTATAAGAAAGAAATGGAAAAAGTAATAAAGGGAGAAGGGAAACGATCCCAAGGAGAGATAAAGATGTAAAGCGAAAGATTATCGAAAAGACGGAGAAGAAACGAAACCGAATGAGGAAGAAGAACCGAAAGATGGAAGAAAGTGTTAAGAAAATATATACATTGGTAGGAATGAAGGCGTAGAAGTAGAAGAATCATAGAAGTATATGCAATGAATAATTACACGCGGACTTGGTGGTGCAAATAACGAATGATTGATCGTCCGTTGCTGCGGGCGGGGAAATGTGAATTCGAAATTCCCTAAGGTTCTAACAAAAATAACATTCCGCTTCTCCAGAAATTTCCACCGACATATATGTACATATAAATATATCTATATTCATACATACATACCCAAGTATTTATGATAGCGCGCACGAGCGGCAGGAATAGGCGCTCAAGAATAACTGTACATAATGTGTACCGAAGCGCAGGAACGCGAAAGATAACGCGAATGAATGATTGTCTGAATTCGTGTCAGACCGTTGAATAGCTTACGATAAACGATCGTAGGAACTGTACTGAATATCGAGTCTAATCGTCGAAGAGGCTGAGGAAACGTTAACACGGTGCTTCGGCGTGTCGCGTGATTCGTGATGAAACCTAACCGAGTACTCGAACGATCCTAGAGTGGACCATCATGGCTTGCGATTATGGTGAGGATCATGTTGCGAACTTTCATGAAATTTCTGCTAAAATTTGCTTGAAGTATCTGAGTATATAATTAATTGAATAGCGAAGAATTTTTGTAACAGAGAATTATGTTAATCTATGGATCCTTAATGATGTTAACGGTTGATGCTATCTACGTTGGTCAATTCGATCCATGAATATGATCCGTCGTTTGAAAGGAGGGAAAAGTCTTTCCAGAATTCTGGCGACAAAGAAGAATAATCAAATTTATACAAATATAGATCCAAATCTTGATTGATGCCACAGCAATATGTCCACAACGACATTTTGACACATTGAGGATAAAAAGCAGAGTGTTATAAACATTCACATATTAATCTTCTATAATGCCATATAGCTTGGAAGTTACCGTGTACCTATATTTTATACGTATTATCTTGTTTGCTTATCACTGTTACTAGTATGTATGTTTTATGGCTGTACTACTGTGCTGTCACGAAGCAATTAATTTGAAATTATTCTACCATCAGAAAGAAAAACTCTAACCCAGCTCAATTTCATTTCTGATAAGGAAGTGAAAAGTCCACTTACGAGCATTGGAGCATATAATTCACTTAATAACTTTTTTGTAACAATTGCAGATGAATCAGGTACTAACGTCATCCAACGACACAATGTGCTTGATTTTGCTCTGTTAGATCTGGAAGCCTCAAACCTTTACAAAGCTGAACGAAGACTTCTTGATCGCCCGTGTCGAAGCGCACTCAGACGGCGAGCTACCTTCATTCCAATCTCAGTCACGTTTTCCGATCGAAGTTTCTGCCGCTTTTATATATGATATTATGGCAATCATTAAGGAAGAGGAAGACAGCTTTCGCCCGAAGTGGATCACTTTGAATTTTAATCAATTCCCAACGTCTTTAATACGTCCACGGGGCCGCGATTACGAAAAAAAGAATCGCGACACGTCCTGCGACGAAACGCGGCGCCTCTGGCGGACATGGAAAATTCGTTGCACACCTCGACCTGCGGCCATTCATGCTCTTGGCTATCTAACTCTCTATCTCCAGATTATGGGAGATCGATATTTCTGTCATAAGCTATTCGATTCTCCACGTACACGAAGTGCAATTAACCCTTTGGTTCCTAAGCTTCACTATAGTGCTCTTTTACCAAGTGTTAGTATTTGTTTGGAACGAAATATTCTCAGAGTGACGATGTTGCAAAGAATTTTTCAGAATAAAGGAATATGTATATTTGCCCTATACTTTTTATTACAAGCTACTACTAGAGTGAGATGTCTTAGAAATTCTTAAATCTAAAAATTAACTCAAAACATGAACTCTTTTCTAGAATAGCAATGTCTTTATTTTAATGCTTAATAAGAAGAATGTGACACACAGCAAACCGATATCTTTTTATTGTTATGATGAAATTTCAATTTTAACCATTTAGAATTATTTCTTGAACGACCATGAAGAGACAATAGATTTCCACCTTCTTGAACATTAGTTGCGTGATTTCTGAGAAATATGATGACATAAACTCAACACGTGTAATTGAAAGAAGAATCATTAGCAATTAAGGATAAAGATAGGTGTTGTAAATGGGACATAGCGGGATTTAAACTCGAAGATGCAAGAAGTAGGTACATGGACTTAGTAGCTTCGGGCCTCGTTTTCAAGAAAATCGAGTTTGGAACTTAGTTAGATAGATGGCTATTTAAGTATTAATAAGAAAATTATTTTTGTTATTTGCCGAGATTTTATGTGAAGTAAAGGGGACACACCTAACGTAATAAACAACCTCGTGATACTACATTTTTGAAATATAAATTACACTTTCAAGTATAAATTAAACTATACTGGCTTTCCAAGACCTTGTTCGGGACTACCCGAAGAAATATTTTCCTCGCAATTACTAAGTGTCCAGTGACTTACGGATGAACGTACATGAGAAATTCTACGTAGAGACACTAATACCCTAAGCTGATTATCTAGTCATAAAACCCTGCTATTTGTTTGCAGTGAGCGAACTTCAAGTGGCATTGAAAAATGATCAACTAGCCACAATCATAAATCGCATTCCGGAGAAAAGAACCGGTGACTTTGGCGACTGTAAAATTCATAAAAATCTAAGAAGTACATTACACGTCACGTGGCTCTCCTTAACAATCTGCTGCTGACGCTCGTCAAATGAAGTGTTGCTTTTTATTGAACCTCTCTATTATTATTCGCCGTTATACCGGTCCTCGTTAATGTTACAGCAATGAGAGAGTTCTCCAGAGTGGTATACGATGTTTGAAATGCAAGGGTTTTCAGGATGCCTACTTATGTGCATTCGAAAGACCAAGTGACCTGCCTGCAACACTGATTACACTGTGTACAAATGAATATTTAAAAGCGAATGAAACGAAGAAGAGTTTAGAGAGTTTTTAAAAAAGGATCTTTATAGCTTAAAAACAAAATTTACATAGCGATTTAATGCTATCCTGAAAAGAGAAAACTCAGTCTTGAATTGATTATGAGACAAAGTATAATTGATAAGGAAATAAATGTGTTCGCTTATAATACGTTGGCCTCCTGGACGGTCCTCGATCAGAAAAACTGTGATTTGAACGACGAGGCAAATAGGCGAAAGATTTATCGGTTTCAACACGGCTTAGTGTTGCTTTCACTTCGAAAGAGATGTTCGATGCGAATGCCGTTAACTTCAATGCATTCCTCGACGGTATAAACGTATAACTATGTTGCACTTTCAACTGTTCCTCGAGTGATATACACTTCATAATCCGGAGCTACGAAGCGGTATTTTTTATTGTCTAACATTTACATATATCAATTTCTCGGATTAACCTTCATCGAGATATCAACGCTTTCTAATCTAAAATTTCCTCTTCTTATTTTTGAAAGACACAGTAGTAAATAATATGTAATCACCTAATCACTGTACAGAAGGTCACAAATTTCCTAATTAAAAAAGAATTCATAAAGAATACAAATTCTCAGTCACTTAATTTGTGTCTCAATTAAGATCTTCTGCCAAGAACAATATCATCTTACTCGTTTCAAATAAACGAACAAACCGTACGAACCATTTGGAGGAACGTTCGCGAGACATCGAGTTTCAAGAACATCGTTTCTTGAATTCTTTTAACGTGACAATTTACGACACAAGGATACTTACAAGCATAGTGCGCGACAAAGGCAATTTCTCGGCAACAAAGATACAGACTCGGTATTCAAGCATTTCATACGAGGCTAATAAATGAACAGTATTTCGAACTTTGCCACTAATGACGTTAATTTCGCGCCATCTCTTTCTCGCTTGAACTTCCGCGAGAAAATCAGATTTATCACGATCTCTCGCTAGAGAGAGAGTAAGAGCTCGTGAAATTATATCCGCGTAAATAGCGGCGCGGAAAGCTCGTGTACCACCAGTATCCGCGTATTTCACACGTGGTCACTGGGCGCGGATTTTTCCTCTTCCTTTAAACGTACCGCGATCTCATACAACCGCAACAACTTCAATGCTTCGACTTCGTTAATAAAAAGAAAACGAGCAAGCTAATTACCGTTATCGCAACTAACGTAAGCGTACTAGTACCTACGTATCCGCAACAGGCAAACTGTATTGCGATTTACTGGTAGGGTCAACAACATTAAGTGCTTGAGGAGGCACGTTATTTTCACGAAGGGTCACGAAACGCGTCGGAAGAAGAAGGATATACCGATTGGTACATGCTTGACGATTTTCCCAATTCTCCACACCACTTTTCAAACCGACGACTGCGGTTACTACGACAAATTCAGTTGCCTATAGGGCTGCGATTATTATGGGACATCGATTAAACAGACATTTTGCGGTCCGTAAAACGAAATTACGTTTCGAGATGGTTTCTTAGAAATCTATTGGAAACGTTTACGACAAGACGCGTTCACGGCTGAAATTTATTTTCTAAATCATTTTTTGCTAGGAAACGTTGTAATAGCGCGACCGTTATGAGGTCATTATGCGTACGGAATCGCGAGAGGAGGTAACGCGGTGTAAATCACCGATTTTAACGAGCTTTTGCACGGCGATGGAGCTTGAAACGGTGGAGCTAATGATATTGTAATTTTAGGGGCCGACAGTTAATAGTTTAGTAGATATTTAATGTACGAGTTTCTAGAGCTCTTTAAATGTCGTAATAGATGCAACGATGATTGACTGAGTAAGTATCCATTGTTTTTGCGTGGAGATTCTATTTGCATCCTGTGATCATATTTAGCGAAACAGTTACATTTTAGTACAGCGTGTAATTACAGAAGTTAATTTATTTGTATGAGAATGTTGCCGGTTTAATATTAACTTACACGGCATACAAAATATAAGCTATAAAACATCCCTGTTAATATTTTTTTATACTTCTGTAAGCAGAACTAATTTTCGAAGCATTAGTTCTTATTACATTTATAATGTTAGCATAAAAGTAGACTTTTAAACGAATAATACTATGTCCTTCGTGAAATTTCTAAACACATTGTTTTGTATAATTACAATATTTATACTAGAAGATTTTATTCTATATACAATATTAGCGAACGATATTGTTACGTTTATTACACGAAGTTTTTTATAACTTATAAATACAAAACCTTTTTAAAAGGTCCTGGATATAGCTTCTATAATAGATACCGTTTTGAGAATCGATATCAAGGTGGCAGATTTATCCTTTTATAGACAGCCTCCTACAACATGACTGGCGTTTAGAGGGCCGTTGTTAGGCCTTTAAACGCCTGTTAAAAATGAAATCACGATCAAATTCTTGGCAAACGTCGTAATTCATACATCTAGACATTAGGAAGTCTTGAGACGCGGGGATAAATGAGCATTTCATGAACATCGTCCGGCCCGTCGTGCTTCTTAACGATCGTAATAACGACGTCCGATCTATATTTTTCGCGTGGCATTACATTTCCCGCGGGGGAATGTAAATTTCGCTAGAACGGGATAGAGCTTGCGGAATTCAAGAAGACAGCCGGCCCTGTATCGCGGGCAGAACTGTATAATTTATGTGGCATCGCGTATCATTACCGTTTCAACTTGGAGCACCATTCGCGGTCTATTTAAACGATGCGCGGGATCGATCATATGGATATTTATGCGTTCGTGTGTCGGCATATCGCGTCCGGTTAACCCCCGAAACACGATGGTTATGGTATTATTTTGAAACGTGTATACAACCGTGTATAAATACATCGGCCGATGGGAATTCCCTTGGAACTCGAAATCATGCTATGAAAATATACATAAATTTCTGCAAATTGCGGTTCTAGGAGCTACGTTGCTCGCGGTAATCCCGCGAGGCAGTCGCTTTAAAATTAATGGAAGCTAAAAGCTAATGCCACGCGTGGCTTCGCGAGTGGTTTCGCTGTTTCTTTGCGGATCGAACCGAGATCTTGAAAAGTTAAGCGGAAGAACAGGCTAGAATTTAATAAAGAGGAGAAAACGCGCACATTTATATGGATTTCCGTTACGTTTTCTCGTTATTTTATTTTTTTCTGTTGTCCGTGGTAAAAAGCAGGATATCCTTTGACGTGGCGGATTCTCGTCGCTGCATTGCCCGAGGGTTTAACCGATATTAATTAACATATTATAAAGACGAAGGGGGCGTACCGGGAATTATCATAATTCTTCAATTACCTCTTAATTGCAATTACCTCTTGGTCGATATCTTAATTACGAATCTATTTACCGCCCATTTCCTTCACTATCAATAAGCCGTGGTGCGTGATTTAGCTGGTCTCGAGGCGTCGTCGGCGAGCTCGCTGACGCGCGCCGCGACGTTGAACCACTTACCGGTCGAAGTAAAGTAGTGCAGCGACCGGAAAACTTATAAGAGCTAAATAAATTCAATTACGGACCCCAACGTTTCCCGTAAGAAGCTGTATCTGCCGCCGATCTTCTTTCTACCCGCTGATATATCTGCTGTAGCTTCTAGAAAAGAATAAGAGAAAGTCAAACCGAACCAACAGCCAGAAGAAATGTAAATTTGCAAGAAACGCTGCGCTCGTAATGTTACGTTGCAGCCGGTATTTGCGAACGGGCGAACAGTCGTTCGTAGCATTGTAAACCCGGGGCTGGAACGTGGGAACCAGCTACGTGCGATTTCCGTCCGATTCGTTCCGCGAAATCGCCAGACGCTCGCCGATTTCGAATATTAGACCCACGATGAAAGAATCCGTGTTCGTTGTTGATCTGGCAATCAACGGAATAGTCATTGGAAGAACGAGAAATGCAAGTCTAACAATCGACTCGATTGCCCGATTTCTTCACCTTTCCTATAATTTTCACGAAAGGCAGATTTGATTTGCATTAGGAATTTTGATAATCGTTCCTGGGAACGCTTGGTTTTACTAGGGTGTAGTTATTTATAATTTGAACAGGCGTTCTGCTAAAAATGAAATATTACTTCTCAATTCGATATAATTCAGTCGAATGATTATATGGATGGTTAACATCGTTGATTCCTTGAAGGAATCATTTAACCGAGAAATTTTTCAGAAAATCAATTTAAAATAGATATTATATCATTGCTGTCTTAGTAAATATTTCACTGTTAATTTGTTACAAACATCTGAAGATTGACTCGCCGAAGAATGGTGTCATTGAATACTTAAATTGGCTTGAACCGATGATAAGAAACTTTCGTAAATTGTAACCGGAAATTGAAAGCAATTACCAATGATATAAAAGATAACGGTACCATAATCTAAATACGTCTCTAACCAGTCTATAATTATTTTATGTGAAAGATATACTTTAAACGTATTATTTATTTTAAGTAATCTATTTCACATCCTTTCCAATTATCGTCCATTATAATGATCATCAAAGTGTACCAGTCGCTAGATCCATCACTTAACTTGGCAACAATCGTTTCAAACAATCAAACTTTCCTATCAAATGAAACCGCTCTATGCAGTTGAAAAATTCGAATATTCGAAAATTTCTCTATTCAATGCCTTGATCGATCGATTCTTTTCATTCTGACGAAATCAATCTTGACACGAACCTCGGAGCTGCGCTTTCAGACGCCCACATCATGTTATTTTCACACACGGACACGACAGGATATCACGACTCAAGGAGGTACGATATATATTTAGCCAAGAGAAATTGACCTTTTCTTCCGATCGTACAGAAACGTCGACGTTTCCGCGAGCGTTTGCCACAAATTCGCGGACCTCGCCAATAATAAGCGTGAACTTCCAGTTGCGTATCTCTGCGCTTCGTCAAAGAACGAACAATCGACCGGCGAGGAACTTTCTAATAATCACTGGCCCGTGCCGCTTTCACGATCGTGGCGAGTGTACGTGCCAATGCGTTTCATTAAACGATGCGATGGTTTTCGTCCGATCGGCTACGAGGAAATTATAGATCCGCAGATGGGACGGCCCTATCGATATCGGTAATCAGAAAATACTCACAATGCCCATTCTCTGAAAGATTCTTCCTATCTAAAGCCAGATTCACACATTTGTTAAACACGAATATTGGACATTCTATACGTAAACATATAGATAATTACATGTCTTATGATCCGCTGATTAATGCTCGTTGTATGATTTGTTGTATGCAGTATCCATGACTTCAATCTACATACATATATCTATTCGTTGAAATATCAATGCTTAAAATTCCAAATTCCATGCAATGGAGTTATTGACAAAACGCCATATTAGAAGATTTTAATATATCTGAGAATAAACCAATAATATGGAATCATATTTATTTTCTACAAAAATGGTAGCAACGCAAAGATTGACAGAGAATATACAAAATTAATATATACTGCGTATTTTTAAAGCCAAAGAAAAAATAACAAATTTTCAGCAAATTGATCAGCTTGGCTCTTGAATATTCAAATGTTTGTCGAATCGTATATATTATACGTTTGTACTTATTACGTTCCTATTATAAATTCGTTAAACATCAATGTGTGAATCCGGCTTAAATGTAATATTCACCCTTAATGATATACCAGACTATACATACACGATATTCTCGTTTCGCTGTTATTCACAGCTAGTGTTTACTTTGTACCATGAATATCCGTGGAATGGTAATAGAAACATCGGCGGAAGAAATTTAAAATGTGTACACAAAGTACGTACGAAGTTTGCGCTTGTCCTACATGTACAAAGAACGGTATGGGTGAGAAAGAAAGAAGAATATTGCAGAATCCCTTCAATTTGTTATTTTTCAACGAGTCTCCGAGCTTTTTCCTCGTCGGAACTGCAGTTTGCATGGACGTTGCCGGTTACGAATTTACGGAACACGCTTGATATCGAATGGTGATACTGGTTTTTGCGACTCGAAATAAACGAGACTGTTTTTATTCTATAATAACGCGATTGGTGCGCATCAATGCATCCTACGTAGCATTTCGAAACGCATCTTTGAAGAGTCGGAAATATCTAATTGCTTCAAGAGCAATTCATTTGGGACTTTCAGGAATTTCTAAGTCGGCGATATTATTTAGCTCGTCTACTTAATCTACTTTCCGCGCGTATTCTTTTTTCATATGAAATATATTTTATGTCACTCGAGAAAGGTATAAGAAAGTAGAATCATCGAGATCTTTTTACACCATGTTAAAGATTTACTTTTTTTTAAAATTTCGAAATTTTTTTTAAAAACGAGAGCAGGAGGCTATTATCAAAGTTAGCATCGTTCGGCGAGTTTGAATCGCAATAGATGAGCTTTCAAAACTTTCTTACGATTGAAATTATTGCAGAACCGTATTTGAGATAACGCGTAAATTAATCGAAACTTCTCAAGATGTATGGTACGAATCTCAAGGGACAAGAGGAAGTCCGCGGGTCAGTCGCAACTACATTTGTTACGAGACCATGTTCCTTTCTTCAGCTCGTAAAAGGACTTTACGACCGTTATGGATTATGCAGGTTCCTTTTGTGAACGGCGAACTGTAGTCCAGACTACGTTCTCCATTAACCCGACTGCGTCTTCGGGTGTTAAATCCCTTGATTCTTAATTCGTGACGCGGTGTGAAAGTTCATCAACGTATTCTTGGCCAGAAAGCATTTCTGTAAAAACAGAGTTCCGAATGATGGTTTAAGTACGTGATTCTTTTTTATTCGGTGGTGAAAGATGCTGAGAATCACAATGATATTGAAGAAATCGAATTATGGAAAATACTTGATGGGAATACCTATCGAGTTATCCTGTGAATTTGAATACGAAAAGGAGCAAAATAATTTCAAATATACTCTCCGCGTAACGAAATGGTTGGCGACGTTTCGACGTTGTAATTATTCTTGTATTACATAGTATGTTCGTGCGATGTCAGTGACGTTGAACTAGTGTTGCTAACGTTAATTCGACGGCAATTGCACGAAAATGGCATTCGAATGAATTATGCGAGGAAATGAGTCTTAGGACTACTGTACGTCTACCGCATTTTCATTGCGAAGTATTACATTTTATCTGTTATAATGTAATTAAACGGCAAATAATTTATCAGCAGCTATCAAAATGTTACTTTAAGTACTTTTAAAAGATAAGAGATAAGATATCGATAGATAATAAGACGGATGTAACTGTATCTCCACCAAATTTTCGATGTGTTGAGCGAACGAACGACCACAGTTAGTTTAGCTAATTGTTCGTTTCTTGCACACGACATGACGTCTTCGTTCACCATGAATGAGACGCGCCGTTTATTCTCGTTTTCCCGTTAAACAATTTAATTAGCGACGTGTCGCGAAAGAACTTCCGGTCTCGAAGCCAGTCTCGCGACTTGACGAAACTTCTAATTGCCTTCGCGAGACCGCGTTAACAAGCAGAGGCATCCCTGCAGAAAACGTTGATGGATGCGGTGCGCCGGCATTGTTGCGCGATCAGGCTGCGTGAATGCGGCTTTCGAAGTGACCTGCCCATCAAGTACGATCATTAAGCTTTTATGTTACTGTTCTAATGACGTGAAGTATGAAGATGAATAAAGCAAAGATACAAGTTGCATCTCTATTGTGTTTAATGTATACCGAAGCAATGATAATTAACCGAGGAATTAGCGGAATTTAAATTAAGCATACACGAAGTTAAAAGATTTAATACAGAAGTAAATAATATTCGTGGAACAAGATAAATCGAATTTGATTAATATTCCCCACGTTCTAACTTATGAAGTTTGTTCACGACATTTTTATTGCGAATAGATTTTGTTGCTTTCATACCACGCTGTGTTGGCTGTTTTTGCATAGCGTTGATCTTAGTAATAATTTCCAACAATATGTATGTATGTTTGTAGTTTCAAAAGTAAAATTGGAGTGTATGAAATCTGGCGCCAGTGAAGTTTCATCGCGTCTTCGGCTTCCTGTTTAATTGAACTGTTGGCAAACTCATTAGCAGACTCTAGACAGTGCAGTTCAGTCGAGCTTTAATCTAGTTTTAGTTCAGTTCTACTTATAGTTGTGCTGCTAGGTTTTAGATAGTTCAATTATCTTGTAAAATTTTGTACATTCTAATAATCGCTTGCAACTAAAATTCTCTAGAGAACTAAACACGTAATAGGAGACTAAATTGCTTGTCCATAGATATACTCCAGTTTATGTTCTTGTAATTTACAAATTTCATGCTAGCGTATTAATATAGAAATATCGCGTTGAAATAATCAGAAAGTTCTTTCCAATGAATTTTTAATATACTTTCTGCGATGTATGTCATATTTTCAATGTTTATAAAAATATTATTTTCATCTTGCCGACGATCGAAGGATTTTATATAAAGAAGGAACAGCGAAATTTGATGCGATATAGATTTCATGAACCTCCAATTTCATCATGCGTCGCAAACTGGAACGACGTTATGCGTACAGTTTGTTACCGATGCTATTTCCACGGAAGCGTGTAGCCGGAAGCATAGTACGCGATAACAGACATTGTCGTTTTCGTTGCATGCAGTTTGATGTTGCCATAACGGAACTCGAGAACTACTCTCGATATTAGTAGGTGGAATGCGTCTTTCTGGCATAGTAGATTAAATTCTCACCAATGTTACAGGTACGTCAAATGATATTTTACACTAGTTCAGTACCTAGGTATTTTAAAATATCTGACATCTTTTATTAATCATATTCTATCGAAATAATCATTCTCTATCCCTATAAACGAAAAGTATCCTTTCATTCTTCGAGTCTCTCCCAATTCCGAATATTCTCATACCTCTCTAACATCTCCTGTTCAAATTTTTCTAAAATTCTCGCCTAATCATCCCATGCATACAAATACATCATCCAACTTGATCTTCATCGTCCATGCGTCTAACAATAAGTGCACACAACGAATGAAATACATTCACCTCTTCTTTCTCATCCTCTCTCTTCCCTCCATTTTTTTATCCATATTTTTTATCCATCCGATTTAAAACCATAATTTCATTGACTAATAACATGTAGGTGTTCCGAAAAACATTCAACATCGGAATACAATTTCATAATCTCACATACACTGTGTGGATCTACAAACGTTCGATGATCAGTATTCACGATCCGATTCAATCACGACAGATACAACAACGGTATTGGTGTTCAACGGGAAAATTGAAATAATCCGCTGAATCTTTTCTCTTGCGATCAGCAAGCATTCGAGGCAATTCGTACAGCGCACAAAAGGGATCTCTGCAGCGGCGTGATCGCGCGTCAGTGGCAATATTGAAAGGATGAAATCCCCATTTACGCTTTCAGCGATCGTCGTTGATACATCATTCCGTGGACTAGCGACAGAGTTTCATGGACCGTACCGGACCAGGCAACAATGGTTGATCCGGGCGAATGGTATTTTTATAGTTTCAGGGCCTCGCGACGCTGTCCGGATGGACGAGTAGAGTCCAGACGCGTTCGCGCGCTTATTCGTTTCGGCAACAACAAAAGCTCGGCAGATTGATGCGCGATTGCTCTGAGGCAAGAGCTTGAAACTTTTCAGACAGCAAAATGGCTTTCTCGTAAAAATGTGGCGCAATTCGTATCGTTGCTCACGTTTGTACGCGTGCGGTTGGAAATTTGTTGTTCCTGGAAATAAAAAAGAGAACAGAGAAAAATAAATGAGAAAGTAACACATAATCGATAAAACAGAACTGTTAATGTACACTTACAGCGATCGAACAATGAAGATCCATACGAGTACTATCGAGTAACAAATTCTATAAAAGAAAATACAGAAAACGAAAAAAGAAAACAGCACCGGAAGCGAGTGAAGTACAACTAACAAATGACATCCGCAGTAGATGCTCCTAAAAAAGAAATAAGAAGAAAATAAGGGATGAAGTAAAAGAAGGAGGAAGGTAAGAGAAGAAAAAGGCAAAACACTTGTTGTTGATCAAGGTGAATCGATGAACGTGTAAGAGCACATACGTAGTTGGACACCGGTTTAGTTGGGTTCGATCGGAATCGAAGGGGGTGACGCGTGTATCGGCCTTAAACGGCTGCTCGTTTACGACATCGTGGGGCCAACACAGTAGCTACATCAGGCGGCACAGACTTGGTGTAAGTGGCAAGAGTTGCCAGTGAGCCGGAGAAACCCTTTTTAGGTTAATGCAGAATGGTATAGTGCACTCGAGCGCGCAAGAGTGTCCCAGCGGCACTTAAATTACACCGATGCGCCTGTAAAAGCCTGGTCCCATGCAGGATGAATGCAACTAGAAGTAACGTTGCCTGCTACAATAACAAGGTCAACGTTTTTTATTCCGTCTATAAATTTTCCTTGGCTAACATATAGGGCTGCAATTACGCATTGGTGTTTGTTGCAAAAATTGCGTTCCGCTTGTGCCTGCGCTGTTGTAATCTCATTGAGGGAACGATATTCAGGAACGGTGCACTAAATATTCCAGCAAATTGCGCTAACTTCTGACGATTTCTTCGATTAACGCATTCGTACGTTTCGCCTCTAAAATCTCTCTCTAAAAAAAAAAAGAACAAAACTATAGGTACACATTTTTCTCGAATGCCGTTCCACTTAGAGCATGATAATTTCTCTTAGAGTTTCTTCTGTATTTAAGAGGAAAGCATGGAATATGAAAGAAAGGATGCAAGAAGCTGCTGGAATTATTTAAAAATCGGCAACAACATCAAGTAGATATTTTTGTTGAGAAAGTTTTGTTTGAAACCAGACAAGTGCAGAACCTCGCGAATAAGATTAAATCGGAGTGTCAGACCTCAATGGGATAATTGATTCTATGTGTCATAATACTTTATGAATGATGGAATAGTTAAAGTAAATGATTCGTTTATTGAATAAGTATATTCGCAATGACATAATCTATTTTTCGAGATCCTCTTAATCATTCGAAAAACGACCACCGCGAAACACTTCCTATCCCGTGTACTTGTCACCAACTTTAGTATTCTTGTACACAAGGATCACTGTTTGTGCAAGTTACTTACAACTAGTCATTTGTCATTCGCTATCTTAAAGTAACTTCTACATAAATCATGCGTCATCGCTTAATATCTGATTCTGTGTACAAAAAACCAGAATCCAATGCTGCTTTACTCGTTTATTAGAATCATGTTCGTCGCTATCAAGTCTCATAATTTCTATATCTACAGTATATTTATATATATTTCCATGTTAATTAAATCCGAATATTTTTTATTTTAACTTCCATTGCTCAATTTCATGGTATGAGTAAACATTTTAATGAAATCTGAAACGCTATTAAAATATTTAATTAGAGGGAACAAGAGTTTGCGCTAAATTCTTGGAATTCTCATATTCCTTTACTCTCACTCTGCTTAAACAGAATAATAAAATAATATTTTTGGATTTTACATTTTCGTTAATTATTCTACTAAATATATTTTCGCCTAACACTATTTGAGTACTTTTATACAAATTTTATAACAAACTTTTATCACTTACAAGTAAAATTTGGAAGACATTTCTTCGCGCACTATTTTTATGATTCACAATGCGAATGGATCGGACTTAAATGATTTTTCTTGGCCGGTGCTCCGGGTCCGTTCATCGAC
The DNA here is from genome assembly GCF_011952205.1 of Bombus bifarius. Classification (NCBI taxonomy): domain Eukaryota; kingdom Metazoa; phylum Arthropoda; class Insecta; order Hymenoptera; family Apidae; genus Bombus; species Bombus bifarius. Next base: position 5,154,985 of record NW_022884914.1, on the reverse strand, counting down.
TCAAAACGTCGTAGTCAACGTTGGTGGCAACCGGCGATGGTGAAAAACGGGTTTAGTCCAGACATCGTTAGCTGGTTTATTACCGATTAAAGACTCGACGAAAGACGCACGCGGAATTGGCGTATTTGGGAACTGATTGCGACACGGAACGATAATTATAAATTACGTGGTTCTTACGCTTTACTGCGGTGGGTTACGGTTCTCTTCTCCTTCGACTCGTAATGAAAATCATTAATTCAACCATTGTGCGTGATCGTATAACTCACGTGTTTGCCGGTCAAGGTCCGCGAACAGCTATTTTCAACCACGACGAATATAAAGACGATTATTCGTTCGAAGCGTAGATCATCGACAACAGCTGTTCGAGAAATGGCAATGCCTGTTTGCTCATTGACTTAAGATCGTGGAGTACGTTTACGAAATAATGAAACTTTATTTTCAATGGTTTGAGCGAGATAAAGGGAAAATGATTAAAGAATTTTAACTAGTGCGGCGCAGGAGTCATTGATTAGATTCGCCAGTGGTGTTATGAAAGTTACTACTTTAACATTATAAATTCGAATAATCGAGTGTCTACGTTTCTATGAGCCAAGTGAAATTCGAATCTCGCGTGCTTGAATGTTTCAAACATTTGGCGATTGTATACTTCAGAAACTCGAGAAAATTCCATATTATTCAATGTAATTATGAAACAAGTATTTTATTAAAATGCAAAGTTCTTCTTAATCGTAGATCCTCGTAAAACGCGTAGTTGTTTTTAACGTCTTACAGAACCCTAGATTCTCTTCAATATTTCTCCATACGGATCTAAACGTTATTAGAAAAATGGATTCATTGAAACCAATTTCTTCCACTATATCGTTAAGAATCTATCCAAAAGCCATCTGTAAAGAATAAATTCAAACCCCCAAATACCTCAAGAATTAATCCAAACCGCGTTTCATCAGAAATAACCCCCAAGCTACGAGTATATCAAATAAACGTACATACTCATCTTCCAATAAAACGTCTAAGCGAAGGAACGAACCAGTACTACTATGCCATACACCGACTATAATTTCACCGTTTCAGAGACGTTCGAGTCGAATTCTGGGAAATTCCGGCTATTGTCGATTCCCGTACATTCGCGTATATTTCGCTCGAACCGTTTCGCGGAGAACGTGTTTGCCAAGAAGAAGACGGCGACAATCCCGACGTTCGTATTTCGATATCGAGAAGCATCCTTATTCACTGTTCACCATCGGATTTATGCGACGACTACAGATATGCGAGTGTCGTAGGTAACGGCGGATTTATCCAACTTAATTCGAACGAAACTCCCTCGAGTTTCGTCGTAACGTCGCGTCGCGCGCGACGCCTCGATTACGTCGTTATCCGCGCGACGACGCTCGAACGAGCCTCGCTATTATTTAATGGATGCAATAATCCGTAGCTTTTTCCCTCGTCGATCCTCGTTCTTCTCTCTTTCTCGCCTCTTTTCTCGTCTGGTCGGCCAACTTCCACGTCGCTGTCCGTTATCATCGGCGAAGAACGCGGCGCAAGTTAATTAATTTCCCCGTCGCGTCGTTTCTCACCGCGGAACGTGTGTTCCGCCGTTGCGTAACGCGACGAAAAGACGCGACGGGATTACCAGGGCTGCAACTTTTAGGATTACGCAACGACGTTAATTAATTTCGTGACAACGATTCGATCGATGAGCTGCGGCGAGAAACGACGACGAATTACGAAGTTCCTTCGATGCCATGTGGTTCACGGATTTATGAGCGAATTAATCCCTTCTGAGAGCTAAAGATGGATGTATCTACGATCACGCGGATGGCAGGGGTCATTTTGATACGTACTGGAAACATTTTCGCCCGTGTTCAAGGAGCAATGCTATATTAATCTTATATAGGACGTTGTTGTCACAGTGACGAGCGAAATTTTTGATACAGATGCAGTTTCTTGGCAAAGCCTTGTATAAACTTTTGAGGATTTTTAATTTAATTCTTTTTTGTAATTACTATGTCATATATAGTAGTATTCTCCATATGCATAATTGCGATTTTTTGTTGCATTTCATTTTAGTCTATGGATTGTAACTGCATTTTGCTTTTTATTGTTCGGAATATATATACATCTAAAGGTATTATAATATCAGGAGTAATGTAAATCATAAAGGTTAAAACCCGATTTCTTCGAAACAAGCGCTTAACTGCCTGTCGGAGATAAAACCATTATACCTCACATATATTCTGCGTTTTACTATCTCGTTATTTAAGTCATAACGCGAAACAAATATAGGTATAATTATTTTCCAGAACATAAACTTTATTATATCAAATGATAAAAATCAACAGCCACATTCCCATTTACATTTCAATTTGTCATCAACTAGGATCACCCGAATAATTATGTTTCATCGTAGCGACAAAATTTGCAACACATCCATCAAGCTAGACTTGAACCAGACTTTGCCGACCGTGTTTTACCGCGGATAGGAAGCGACACTGTTTTAATGCATAATTTAAAAGTGTACTCTTTATCTCCGCGAACCGTTCTTTCCTCCTCCCGGCGACTTCTTATCGTTCCGTTATCGCCGTCACGCTCGGAACAAGAATATTTCGCTAATGAACCTCCTCGTCTGGGAATCTGGTAGTGCGATCTAAATCGTAATTTTCTGTGTGCGTAATTTCGCGGTCTTGCCCAACCACGTTGTCAAACGAAATGAGAAAGAGGAAGGGAAAAAGCGGATAGATCTCGAACGAGTAGAACGCAATTGCGTGACTGAAACGATCATTCGTCGGCCCTTTCATTCGAAAAGCGAAGTTCGAAAAGAGATTCGAGGGCAAAACGACGAGTCAAAGCGCGAAGGATCCTCTTGAAACGACGCGTTCGCTGTTCATTGAAACGCGGACTTGCGGCTCCTTTCTTAGACTCTCTTTTTCACCGTTTCCCCACCTTCTGCATAATACTCGATCAGCACGCGAAATGAAACACGTCGCGTGTCCCGCTACAGGGTAGAAAAATAGAGGAGAGGCGTATATGTACGAAGAAAGAAAGAGAAGAACGGCGATGGAGCGCGATAACCGGCGTCGAAACGCGTCTATAAATCTTAGCGATGTGTTTGGCTGGTGGCGCGCGCGCACAGCGACATAATTACCGCCCCCATTCGCCACCCCGCGAGATATATCGCGGCTCTTTCGTCGGTAGGCAATCACGTTTGTTTGTACTTGGCGTTCTCGCTTTCTTATTTACGACAACCGCGATCATTCATAATAAATATCTTCGCGGCAACGATATAATGAATGACTTCCCCGATCTCGGATCAGTGGAGAAGAAACGAGGGGCAGCGGTCGAGGACACGCGAAACCGAGAGAAGGTATAGCGTAGGTACGTACTCGACGTGCGTACAACGATAAAACGAGAGAAAAAGTCCGGTTTCCTCGAGGGGCAGGGGGTAGGGTAAAAGAGGAAAGGAGCGAATCTACGAGCAGACATATACAGGTATTAAAGCGAAAGAGGGAGCAAACGGTGAGAAAAGAGGAGGGGAAAAAACGCGAGGCGGAGATCGCCGGAGGCATCGCGCGGGTAGGTACGCCGTTTTTACGTGATTTATATAGAGGCGGTGGAGCGAGTAAAGTTGCTAGAACATAGATATTCTAGTTAAGAACCGGCTGAGTCGATCTTCGAGGAAAATTGCCCGCGAGTTTCGAAGTTAGGTTAGAACGAGCGACGCGAAAACCGTACGAGCCCTCTACGTTCGTAAATGATGGATGGTCGCAGTGACATAGATCAACCAAGAGTCGAAATTTATAACAGCGGACGGGATCGGAGATCGTTTCTGTATTTGCTAGATATGTGGTCGTTTTGGTTTATGCGTTGCTATTGCAAGGTTAATAATTCTTCGTTATTAATTTTGGTGATTACTTGCTGTTTGTATCGGAGTTGGATAAAACGGCGGGTTTCTGAAATGAATAACTCTGTCGATTGTAAACGATCAAAGGAATAAAGAAGACAAATGTGAAAATGAATCGAATTCTCTGTTTTCATCAAAGCATGATGTATTGCCGATAGCGTTGAATGAAAGTAACCTACGAGCAAAGGATCTAGATTTGAAGTCGACATCAGTAAATCATACGGTGCGGTTCTTTTTCTCTTGCGGTGATACGGCCTTTTTACCGAGTTATTTTGTTATTACACGCGTATAACAAGATTTTCTAATATAAGGTTTCGGAATAGTTCGGAGTATGAATCTATCGATAGCCTAGATATCTTAACTGGTCAGTGTGACAAGCTGTAAATAAGAGGTTCGGTGTCCCATTTAAATAAATTGTGCAACTCAGTCTTATTCTTTTATTTTTTAATCTAGATTTTTAACATTTCCTTCTCTCGATTGCAGATAATATTAGTGTAAAATGCAGATCCTGTATTTAGCATTATTATCTTGACTCCGAACGTTTTGTTACCATAGAAATTAGTTTCTTTTCTATTTAAAGTGTATGGCAACTTTTCGAAGCACATAACGCAAGACCTTCGTGTACTTTTCTTAAAAAAGTTTCTTGCAATAAGATAAAACTTACCGTCTAACAAACTTTAGATACAGAAGAGGAGTTTGAAATCTTTCTTACGAGTCAAGAGTATTTAAAGAAACGTCACCGTTCTGTGTTTGTGACAATAAATCTTCTTCACCCTTCTCTACACGAGAGTCTCTTTACAATCAACTATACTCGAAGTGTCTGTAACTCTTTTATACTTTATTTTGTAACAGTCTCCATGCTTCGAAACAAGAAAACGAAATCTTGGCGCGATTTAACAGAACGCCGCTGAATTTCTTTCTAGTAAATTGTCAGAATTTATCCAAGAAACGTAAATACCAAGCTCTACGCGACAATAAAGGAAACTTCGCTCCCTCGCGACATGAAACACAATGGAGTTCGAAAGCGACTCAACGATTTTCTTGCGCGAAGTATTTGTTGCAAATGCCAATTTCCAACTATACGTTTGTCAATGTCGATATTTATCGAGCAATATTGGTAATCTCGCTCCCGTTTCAAAAAACAGAAAGGCTTTCAATGTTTTAAAAATCATTAAGTTACGATAACAATAAACGGTTTTAACTTTAGTCTTTAACTTATCCTACTTCGTTTTATTTCTTTTTTATTTCTTCTCACCCCGTCGATTTTCTTTTCATGCAATACTCGTATCAAAGCTACGTGTCACCGGTCCCCAGTGTCTGCTGAAAATTTACCGCTTCCTCGAGACGAGCGTAACCGTAGACGTCGCGTTTCCGCCGTTAATTCGCACAGCCGTTCTGCGGGGCGCACTGTACACGGGCCACGGAGTGGTCGTGATTCAAGTGACGCGAACACAATAAGTAGCGTCGACTCATGGCAATTCATCGCACATGGATATTTAGAGAAACAAGTCAGACACGTAAAATGAGGTATACTAGTCACAAACACACTATGCCGAGCTTTTAAATTAAATCAGCAACTAGCAGCGCCAATCACAGTGATGTATGTCAATCCGTTAAAATTTGTATAAATCAGCGCTTTGCGTTTATTATTCTAAAATCTGATAATTTATTGAAACGTGTTTTAGAGAAGAAATTATGTGCTATAGAAAAAAATTTGATATGAAACTAAACGAAGCTAAATCTTAAAGATAAATAAACCTAAACAAACGACTTTTAGGAGTTCAAAGACACGATGAACTTAGACTCGTACTTAAAACATTGATTTACACTACTGTAGTTCTCGTTTCGATAATTATGTAGTGACATTAACGATAAAGACAGTGGTTTACACTTTTTCAATTGGGATAAAAACAAGACTGAAATATAATACGAGTCTTCTTTTTTCCACATTTCTTTCCATTTACTCGTCTAGGCGCTCCTACGTTTACATTTTGTCGGCTGACCGATTCTACGAACTCGCTGTAGTAATGGCGGAAATTGCTACTCGATACCGCCGTGGATAAGGTGTTGCGGTTGTTTCGTAATATTTAATCGTTGATGGTAATCACATACAGCAACCGGCAAAAACGTCTCTAATCGATTTCCCATAATTATCGCGACGCCTGCACCCTGATCAATGATATCTCGTCGACGGTAATAACGCTCTCTAATCCGCGTGTCGAATTTCATTCGATCGACCGCAACACTATTGCCGCTATCTAATTATGCATGGTACTACTCGCCGGAATTGCACTCACAGTCGTCCGGCATGTAGACGCGATTCGTCGCGACGCGTTACAACATGCGTAATCGAGATCGGTGAACGTAGATAATGTCTGTTCTACATATTATGGTTTTCAGATCACTGTGGAAAAGCATTTTGCCGTGATGTAGTACGAAGATATAGAATTATGCAAATGTCTATCTCATTTGTATAATAAATAATAAACTTCCTTTTCCAAGATATCATGCCAGTTTTACTATTCCCTTTGCTAGAATCTTTCAGGATTCCCTATCTTTCTTCCTTTTCTTTTTTTTCTATTTGAACTTTGATGTTCCCTCGTCCTTTCTTCTACATTATCTCCTTCCGCCCCTTTCCATTTCCATTTTATCTCTTTGTTTCTTTAAAGCTTTTCAGAACCAAGTATTATTACAAAAGATTCTAATAAAATTAAATACCTTTTACTACTCAAGTAACGCAATTAAAACAAACCACCCCGTTTCAAACAAAAAATTAACATTTTCAAGGAAAAATGCTATTTTCTTTCCTCGTCTATCCCTTCTTCGATTTCCTTTCGTTTTCGACTCCTTCGTTATCCTCTCATGTAAAGAGGCAATCATCGTTGCAGAACTATCGATAGACGGAAGGGTGTGCTGGACGTAAATTAGCCCCGAACTGGTTTAGCTGAATGTGTTAATTGCATCACTCTCTCGGTCTTGATTCGCAGGCCGGCGATTATACGGTCGATTCGAGGCTATACAGCCAGCAACAATTACCTCACGAGTTAGTCGAAGCTTCTACCTATTTACGTGTGCCTCGCGCAGACCAAAGGACCTATCCTCGTCTCTATTGCAGGCTTCGTAGGTAGGTGCATGTACTCTGATGGAGAGGATGAGCGGCGAGAATTGGACCCGATCGAACAACGCGTTCTGATATTACTTTCCGTTGCTCACGAGATACTCGTCGTCTCGCGTGTCTTAACCCTCCATTAAGCTAAGTACCTCGGGTATAACGATTGGCCGATTCCCCATCGGAAAATAAAGAAAACATCGAAAGAAAAAGACCAGACACTAAGAGGAGAGTATACGTAAGTACGCCAGGCTGGAAACGCTGCCACGAAGAGATTCCTTTCCTCGATTTCTTCGTCGCTTATCGATAAAGTCGGCAGAGGGAAAGAACTTCATTATATGGAGTAATAAAAGATCGTCAGCTCGTCCCTCTGGGCTACGAAGACAATCGAGCGAGAACCTTGGATTATTACGTAAATGTTGCCCCTGATAGCGAAATGACGTTCTCCGGCTTCGGCTAAAAGAACGAGGAAAAGTACGACCAAGACTAATCGCGAGATTTAATTACTCGGGTGCCTTTAAGCCCGACGATAGTACTGACTTTTTAGTTATCTGATTCGAGGCAGCCGTGGTTCTTCGCGATTGCGAGATTATTACGTAAATAACGTTACTTTCTGCGGTGTTGCGAAAAGGGAACAACGGAAAGATCGCGTACATCGATGCAAAAGCGCAAAGACAAAGAATATTGTTTGACGTAATAACTACTTGCTGGAGGAGGTGCATGAAATTGTACGGCTGGCTTTAAAGCGTATGAAGCTCGCAAGGAATCGCAAGATACGAGAAATCGCATTTGCTTTACAACGTAGCGAAGTGTAATGCTACCGTTGGATATTACACTGTGGAATACTCTGTTTCGAAAGAGCTGCTGGATTCAGTAAAATGGGTAAGGAAAATGATAGCGACGATTATCTGGAACGCAGATACGAACAGTGTGTAACCATAGCTCAAAATGAATATAGTCGAAGCATCAAAAGGGGAAAGCATCGAGAATGATAGATCATAGATATTAATAACGTTAAGCTCGCGGCGATTTCACGCAATTTTCAACAATTTCATTTTAATTTCTGTTATAATAGGCCCGTAATTACGGCCTACTTGCTATCAAGATGCATTTAATTTACACTAAAACGTACGATACTTTACGTTGAACTCTGTTGAAGTGGTTACCACTTCTAAGAAAACTCTACATCTGGTCTTTTTAGTTTTCTCAAGCACCGAAGCCGTCGGCAGCGTGTAGACAAAAGACTGCGACGAAGACAGACCATAAACAGTAGACAGGCGACGTTGGCTTCGAGGTTTTCAGTTATTCGGTAACACAGCTAGCGTGCGGATCTGGACCAGCTCAAATTATATTCTTACTTGTAATTACACTTCTATTTAAATATATTTTCTGCCTTACAATTTATCCACGAGTTTTCTCTGTTTACACATCGAATAACCTCAACAAACTCAATTCAGGGAAATACAGAACCTAGAATGTAGCGAATTAACAATGTAAGAGTGTAAAATTAGTTGTAACCCGATATATTTAGTGAAAAAGGAACTTTAAAAGATACATTTAAGTTGTCAGAAAATTGATTGAAAAATCTTAAGACCATCATCATTGCGTATTGAGAAAAACTATCGATAGATACTCTACCTACGCTAGCCCATTTCCTTTTCACAAGTCTTTCTACTAAAAACGCTTCTATACATCAGACTCAATCAAACTCAATCAGACTCAATCTATACATCAGACTTAACAAATGCAATTAGTCGTCATATTCCTATGTAAAGATCTTCAAGCTGAAGAAGCTCGTTATTTTAATACGACTAAATCTGAAGGATTGAAACAAATTTGTCTGAATTTTATTTCTATCGATCTTGCGAAGCTGTTCATTATTAGGTTTTCCAATAGGTTAGCGTTAAGTTAATTCGTAACATAGAACGATCGATATCATCCTCAATAATCTTAAATTGAAAAGACAGATCGAATATTTTTCTACGATCTGTAAGCGGTAGCATATTTAGAACAAAACAATCAAGAATAAAAAAGTAAAAGAATATTTACGATACCATCATACCTAACGGAAACACGTGCGTGCATGAATGATTTCTTGAAGGAGATTCCAGGCGCAGAAACAAGTCGATGTCCGGCGCCATTTCGTTTCCGTGGTAATTAAAAAGGAAACGGGCCAAGGCGCGGTCATCATTCCGTTCACTCGTGCCAGACAATATATGTAATACACGCTTTCGTCCGTGTCACGTACAACCGCGTCAACTTTTTCCAATGGATCTCGTCGACTCGAGCCCGAGGCAATTTCGGGATTTCGCAATTTATATCGCTACGTTAACGAGAACACGATGGCAAGGAAGATAATTCCCTCTTCGAGTTCCCCCGATAATGCACAGGTCGAAATCAACCGGCGATCATCGGAAATAAATTCACTAATTGATGCTTCCGTATAAAATTTATTATATGCATCGATTACGCAGCTACGAGAGTAATTTGCAAATAATACCTTCGCGAGCAGCGATTGCAGGAGTTTTCCAGCGGAGTTGTAAAACGTAGAATATTGTGATGCAACATAAAAGTGAAAATAAATATTATACCTTATTAGCGAAGAGTGAGAAGGCTACACAGGGCGCAGTTAGCTTACTTGTTGTTACTTTTAATATCTGATTTCTGTCAGTTTTACTCTTTGCAGGATTCTATATCAGTTACAAGTGATTTTGGAACACTTCGATATGCGCGATCATGTGCGTTTTTCATGGTTATGCATATGTTCCGGAGAAGATTAAGAAAGCGCGTTAGTCGTGAAAGGACTTAAAAATGATAAAAAATATAATAGATTCTATATGTAATTAATATAACCCTACCTCGTTCTGCAGAACATGAAAATATTCAAACATAAACATTATGCAGCATCTGAAAAATAAAAGTAATGCAACAGTAATGATAAACAACAACGGAGTTTGTTAAAAGTTTCTTCTGTTAGTTGAAAACTACGATTTGTCACAACTTTGTTACGATTTTTTCTTATAAATAGGAACGTGTTACGACAAAGAATAGATCGGTTACAACAAGCAGTCAAACAACGAAATTCCTGCGTTTCCAAGATCAATTAGATTATTCGAGACAGACGACGAGTTGAGAAAGACACACCATGACAGTACGCCTGTATTCGCAGTGAAGAAAACTCCGTCTCCTAACCACGTTGTTCATCATTGTCGAAACGACAATGTTCTTAAGTATATTACGACAAAGAGGGGAGTTCAATTTATTGCTACAAGACACGAACCATTTTAATGGCGTCTTTTAGGAAGCCACCGGCGTGATTCGAGACGACAAAATATTAAATTAGCCGACGAGCGAGAAGGATGCTGTCTGGTTCCTTCGAAATTTATACTCCATGCCGAAAACTATGCCGAAGCGTCGCGCATCGTTCGTGATAAATCGCCTGCTTGGAACTTGCTGTTGCGCGACGCGAATCGACGAGCAACCAGCAAGAAATTATCAGGGGACGTATCTCGTACGAGCATACTTAATATCTAGGGGGAAATTAGGTCGTCTAATGTTTAGAGCAGAGTTGAGAACTCTATTTCAAGGCTACTTAAGAAAATGCAAATGGAAATTTAATGGAAAATATGCTTGAAATCTGTGAATACATTGCAAAATATTAATAATATCGTGTAAAAGAAAAATGATGATTATGTGTTTATTGTAATGAAAGTCAATGTTATGTTAATCTTGTCAAAAAAATTTTGATACTTTTATGCACTAACTGAAGGAAAATGATTTGAAACACGGTATTTTGACAAAGGATAGACCGTAGGAGTCGTACCATATAATCACGAAACAATTAACTCTTTCATAATTCTAATATCTATAGCATGTTAAAACTTGAAACGTAGAGTTTGACTTTAAATAGTTTGAAACAACACCTGCGGCTCTATAATTTTCTAGAAAACGATGCCACAATACTTTAAAATTGAAAACCCTATGACTCGGCGGTTACTAACAATAAGTAGGACGGTATTTATTTTTTAGATCATCCAGGACTAATTTTATGTTCTCGTGGCGATGCACGCGAGGCTTCATGACCTCGATATTGTATAATACTAAGTGAGTCTTGCGGCTCTAGCGTTATAAAAATTGAAGTCATAATGCTCTGAGACGGTTCTAAATAACTTGCATAGCTTTTTGCTTGTTCGAGATAATTCACGTGAACTCGAGATATCGTCGTGGAATTTGAGATAGTTCAAAATGAATCCTACGCTTTCCATAAAGCTAACAAACACGAACATTTTTCTACAAAGAATTTTCTCTCTAACAACAAAATATTATGGTACTTTAGCCTATTTCTCAAAATATTGACACTCAATATCCTCGTCAAACTTTTTTAATCAATTAAGGTCTGTCTCATCGATCTATTAATTCATTCTCGCAAATTATCACTCGCAATCCTATAAGCCAATCGGATTAAAGGCTCTGAATCGTACACGAACTAATTTCTCGGAAAAGATGAAGGGCTAGCGTTCAATCTTATCCACGTCAATGTGTAATAGAGAGAAATAACATCGTCAGGACGAAGGTACACGCGGTTACCAGTGAATTTTTGTTTTGCAAACGTCCGACACAGTTTCCGAACTTCCTATCTGACACAATTATATTGAGAGAAGTTTAGATAGTTCTGGCTGGTGGATCGGGAAATTGCAGCGTTCTGGTTTCGCTTACAATATAAGGAAATGTCGGACGTACCGGCGACAATGCCGCTTGGATTTCATTATAACCCGAGAAAACGTTTCTTTGTCGTCGTGCGTATTGAAGGGAACATCAATTGTGCCCGAGAAATATTGTCACGAAACAATGAAACATACTCGTTCTTTCAATAACGAAATTCCATCTCAGGGTTGATTTAACATTTTCTTCGTGACTGCAAAATTTCTATCAAATTCTAACCCTAACGCGTTCTACAACCTTTACGATAGCTCGTCGACTGATTACATCCAGTTCGTTGCTACATTGTTGAAAAGATTCAGAATTATGTATCTTGAAATGAAAACTGCGACTCATTGCTGATACAGTGGTGCATGTTAGAAGGGACATATGAATACTATAAACTGATTCTAGAAGTTCGTTCATTAGTGTATCTGTTCGCTTTAACGTATGAAGACTGAAATATGTAAATCCATTTGAGGATAATCCGTTCTAAGTTCATACTTCAAAGAAAAGTTATCATCCGATAAAAATAATATGAAATGTATTTATTCAACTTCTATACACCGCATATGATAGCCATATCGAACCATGAACAAATTTTTTTTAATTAAAAGCATAAACAACTTTATACATACGATCGTTGTAGTACCTTGATTTTATTGGCAAAAATAATACAATCTAACATACTGTATCTTAACGAAGTAGCAGAAATAACATTGCCAATGATCAATGTTACGCACATTACATCGGCCGTTCAATTAAGCTCCCGACATATTTAAACATCCGCAACAATTCTCGCAGCTTCGAACATTCCCTTACTGTTCTCCCTTAACGAACCTGATAACTCCTATTCGCCTACGATAAACGAGAAAAAAGGTACAAAAATCATTCGTGCAACGAGATTGAGATAGACCCGGAAATTGACGTTCATCGAGCGCATCGCAAGTCGATTTCACGGTAGCCAGTATGTAAACCTGCCAGAAACTTTGAGCAAGAGTTTTTTTATTGCAACGGTATGCGGTTATTAGGTATGTTTCGTTTCAATCGGCGATTTTATTAATTTTTATTTGGCCGAGTAATTAAAGGTTTCCGCGTTTCGCGGCTCACGTACGATATTGCCTGTCTAGTCTGAGGCCGAACCGGAAGGATGACCACAAAAGATTTATCAAACCAGTTTGCCGCGGCGATTATCAGCCGGAATGAGTTACGATCGGCCGCTTCCAATCTCTTTAAATCTCGTCCGCTCATCACGCGTTATCTCCGGCCAATACGTTTTCCACTTTCAAAACTGTTTACATCTATTTGCTCGCAATAATTTAATGATTCGGTGTTCCGGGGGAACGATCAATGCCGACGACGCGATAAAACGCAGTCGCAGGATCAGCGAATAAATTAGAACGCGCGTACAATGCTCGTATAAATTATCCTGGTCGGGATACACGACCGCGACATTCTGTTAGATTATTATATTATTAATAAGCGTAATTTGTACGGGAAAATTAATATTTCGTCGCGAGGCGCGACGACCGCAGTTCCGAACATCATCGAATTCTATCACAGTGACGCGCCATAAAATATTCCTTCCGGAGGACGAATCCGTCGAGGCTAGATCCTATAAGATGAATGTGCGCCTTCACTGTGTTTTGCGTGCACCAATCGATTGTCCTTATTCCTCAAGGGATGTGTATGTAGACGCAAGATTATGATTTCGATGGTCTACTTAACTTCACCTGTCCACACTCGCTGGTTGTTTTTTCTTCTTTTATATTTATATTACATTTCGTTGTTTAATCGATAGATTGTAACAAAAACATTTACTATTATTGTTTGTTGGTACTAATGATTAACAACATTCGGTAGAGCAGATATATTAGTCAGACTCAAGACATAATATCATTTGATGAAAATATTTTGATTAAGTAGATCATATTTTTTCCGCGGTTTACATTAATTATTTATACTGATTCGGTATAATAACAAAACACACTTAACAAAACCCAAAATCTTTTGAAAAGATTTTAATCGTTTTACAAGGATAACGCTTCTCTCGATAGAGACACAAACAGTCAAGTAATTTCAAATAGAAAATAGAAACTATGTCGCTATATCGCAAAGATCGTGACAATGCTTCAATCAGTTCGCGCCCCTTTTAATCCATTGGAATGGCAATTCAGCCTAAACTGGCAAGCGACGCTTTTCACCGGGTTAGGGAACAACAAACTTCCGACGAACAATTCCAACAAACTCCGTGAGAGAGGCAGCCCTTTGGCCTTTCTGTTTCTCTGGCTCGCGAACGCGGTCAGATTTCAGACTTCCGGTTACCTCGATCCTGCCTCCATCCTCCTTTCGCACAGACCATTGCCGCTGTGTGCCGTTTACCACGAAGGGAGAAGTCTCGGCTCTTCTTATATCGAAGCTAAAAGCTCGTCCCGTCGACTTCCAGAGCTGTTTAAAGAAAGTCCCTCGTTGCAGGATAACGCCGGAGGACAGAGAGGACTCTTGTCGCAACACGACAACGGACAGTCCAAGAACTAGTAATTTTTTTCTTCTCTCGCGCGTGAACCGATTTTATCCACTGAAAATGTCGCTCGTTAAATCCGTTCCTCGACCGCTGTTCTATTCCGCTTACTGAAGGAAGTAGCTTGATTTTTGCGTAAAGGGAATGATGTTCTTTTGAAACGTGTTGCATTCGCGGACTTTTATATCGTTAACACGCGGAACTGGATTATTCTACTTTGAATAATACTGTGTTCATAAAAATATGCTTAAGTACACAATGATTCTTATGTTTTACTTCAGTTATATTAATTATCGTTTGTTATTTTACGCAGTTTACTTCTCATTAGTCATTAGCATTTCCTATAAGGAGGTATACGAACTCGTACGTAGAGATAATGAGCAAGAGAAACGAGTGTATATTATACATATATATCTGATGCTAATGCAAATAAATTAATCGATATTTCCTGTAGCAAGAATCGACAGCTTCTTGTTCTTAAACAGGGGCAAGTATTCGGTGAAATCCACCGTGTAATCGCAACGATATTAATGTAAAACGTAATCGACTCAACGTAATACGTACCCATTTACTATAAAATTCCTCTTTCGTTCCGGAATTTTTATCCTTAATCGAAATCGTCAAGTTTGAAATTCGAGACATTGTAGGGCGATAACTTAAAAAGTTCCTTTCAGTTTAGTCGAGAACAGCTTTTGCGAGCCAACGAAAATCATGCTTTATACACGTCCCTATCTTCCATTTACGCTTTTACAGCGTTATTCGCGAAATGATCATGTCCAAGTTGAAATTCATTTAATTGCATATTGTAAAGCGATATTGGCCGTAAAAGTATTCGGATAATCACGTTAGATGCCCTGATCGCGGGCGAGGTTCGACGAGAAAAGATAAGCGATACTCCTCCAAAATTGAAGCTATGGCGTCTGACTTTACGATCCCGTTGTTCTTTTCCGTCTATAAACCGGTTTCACGTATCAGATCGAGAAAGAGAGAGAAACTGAAGCGGACCTGCCTCCGCTACAAGTACAAAGACCATTGCACGGGATGCAAAGGTGCATCTCTCTTTTCTCGGTAGAGGAATAAAATGATGCGTATCGAAGCAAAAATTTATGTGCCCCGACCACGTTCCCCTCGAGATCCACCATAAAAATGATGACGCTATATTATCTCTCAATTGATAGATGAAGTATTTGTTACATAACTGATAGGGCATACGAGATTCCATTACGACATAAAGTAGAGGTGAAATGCAAAAATAGAATGCTACCTGAACGATTGTTTCCGAAGTTCTTACTATCGAATCAGATTTCGAAGAATTTTTCAAGTAAAATTTTAATACAGATGCCAACTAGATTAACGCTAAAACTATCCGAATAATAAAAATAGCTAATTTCTAAGTCTTCGTAGAAATTTTATAGATTTTATAGATGCATTTCTATAACTTTCTGTGATTGTACTATGTAAAGAGAATAAAGGCTTGTATTTCTTTGCATTATGTCTTAACATAGGAACCGTTTCGTAGTAGAAACCATTCGCGATAAACTGTTCGTTTACAATGCAATTAACCAACTTTACAATTATCATAGATCTCGATGAAGCTACGCTTTTAACGTTTCAACAGACTCCGATAAAAGCTACATTTACTCAATCCTTTCTACTAGACATCCTCGCGACTAAATGCTCGATTCAAGCGGCAATAGCGAACAAGCCGCGTTTCCGTTAAACGTAACGCAATTATTCACGAATCGTTATTAGACAACCAAAGTTGACTTTCTCCACGATTTATATGCTACTTGTGCTCGTTCGACCGCGTTTCGAATGGCGTCTCGTGCACCGCGACCCGCGCAAACTCCACTCAAGACTTGAATACGCTGGATCACGAGAAATCGAAGAACGCGTATACGACGAATCGAGAGAGAACGAATCGAAACTGGCCGAGAGAAAGCCAGAGCAGGTTTAAGGGATCAAACGAGCATCGATATTTTATATTAGGAGCTTAAACCTACGTCTGACAAGGAAATCTGATTTCACGAACCGGGCAATGCCGCGTAATTGCCCGCTCTTATTACGACGCCTGCCTGGCTGTTACTTTAACGACGCGTAATCCGGAACGGAATCGACCAGCAATATCTGACCACGCGGCAAATTCTGTTTTCCGTTTCGATCGGCGCTCGTATTACGCTGCCACGCCGATGCTTCTCGATTGAATAGCTAACCAGCCAGAAAATAGGATGATCGATTCTTTCAGAGATCGCCCTTGCCTCGCTTTTTTCTTCTCTCCTCTCTTCTTCTTTTTCGAGGACGAGCAATTGCACATTATCGATGACTTAAAGCGGCGCGAAAGTATATAAAAGTGCGCACCGGAGATCTGTGGAGTTGGTAGATAAACGGAGGTTACTCGATTGGAAATCAAGGTTTCAAGTGTTTGAAGTTTATTACGTGGATTACTAGCTTCGAGTATTTATATTCGATATTTCGTTGAGGTAGCGCAAGGAAGTTTTATAAAATACAAGAAAATTGAATCTCTCTTGAAAGTAAATTGAATCTCTTCGATTGCCACATTTCTACAAATATAAACGCTAATGAGTGTTCTGGTTTGCTATAGGAATTTTAAATTAATAACGATCTGCATTCAAAGTATAGTAGAGCTTCTCAGGGATTTATGTAATAAGAGCTCACCAATTTCGCCCACTATTATCTTTCGTTAAATAATAAGAGTTCACGTTCAGACAAATAGATTTAACCGGCAGGAGTTGATTCCATCAAACAATAACTAAAATTTCGTTTAATTAAATGAAATCTTATTAATTCATACTGCAGTAAAATTATGTTGATACCAAGAAAAATGCATTGCCGCTAATAAATAACTCTGCACTATAGATCGCTGTAACAACCGTTCACTTTCGAGTTTTTCTACCAGTGTCGATTTCATCGGTGAGAGCTATTCGACTGAACAGTGTAAAGTGTAACTAATAGATAGGTGGGAAAATTTTCATGGTTGAACGCATGGTGACATCGGCGCGGCGTGACGCGATATTCTTCGCTAACCTAATTTCAGTAAAGGATGATATTTTAGCCGAAGACGTGTCTCGAGGTTAGAGAGTTAATGGGTGCCTTAATAGGCACCTTCGACTCGAAGGAGATAGGGGGTACCATTTACCAGTCGACCGAGAGCTGAGCGCCACTGAAAACAATTCAACGTAACGGAATAAGACGAGGGCGCACCTGTACGGAACGATTGTTCTCTATTCACTACGTCTGCTCGATACTATCTCCCACGGCATCTGCCTCGTAATCATTTCTCTCGATACGCGAACCAGGCAACAGCTGCATCACTCGGCATTTGCGAAAACATTTCTCAAGATGACAGTCGATTAGCCCGATGAGCTTTCCATCGACGATTCTCCCCGCCACTTTCCAATCTACTCTGCACATTTTTTCACGCAGACTTTCTCGTTGCGTCAACGTTCGGTCGTGGTTTGCCTAACGACGGGAGGAATCCCCGTCTGTTTGCTCATATTTTACCTGGTAATGTTTTACGATGCGTCGGCATAGGAAAATGGAATGAGTGGTTTTTTGTTAAATATTATCGTAACGCGCCTCCGTATCGTTGAAACCATGCTAAACATCCTTTGAATCTCTCAAGTTCTTCGGTCATTCGGATGTTTTTCTTACGCGCATCGTGACTCTGATTTGTTTGCTTAAAGAATGTCATATGTTTTGTTAACGGCGTTCTATGATACAGAAGCGGCTGGAGTGTTCTAGAGAGAAATTTTTGAAAAATATGGTTGCGAGGAAGGTTTCCGTTGAAGATTTAACCAGCCGGATAGCCAGTTACGTCAAAAGTGGAAAGTTACAAATAGTTTATAATTTGTTCCAATAACAACGAAGCTATTTATTTAATAGTTGAAAATTTGATAACCCAATAGTTCAGCAATCCAATTACGTAATTCGTTGTTTTCTTTCAATCTTCTATCCGTAACATTATTTCGAATTTAACTACAAAAAAAACCTTCAATTTCTAAAATTAATCGAGCAATAATCATATACATATATAATTACAAAGAAGCAATTGCAGTAACTAAAGAGATAATTCTGAATAACCTGATTATTTCCTATCGCCGCTTATTTAAAACGAGATAGAGACGAGCGTATCGAAATTACAGAGAAAGCAAGAGAAATCTGTTAGTGGAAGCTTTAGAAGAAGGAGAAGAAGAATCACGAGAGCATATTTTATTGTATCAATTGTTTTTTTACGGATGGCGAGGTCTGAGAATGTTCGTGCCGTGAAAAGCTGTGCGGAGAAAACGAAGGATCTCGTGGTAACTCAATCGAAGAATCGTCGAATGTGCTCGACCGGGCCCGGCAGTCTGTTTGCATGAGGAACGTCCTCCATGGCTGAATACCGCAGAAGTATCACTCCGAAATCTACAGGCGCGCTTCAGAACATTTGAGAACGGCACTGTACTTCGTTAGTATAACCGCAGAAGTGGAACGTGATCCAATCGTTCCTCTCTTGTTGCCGTGACTGTGGACGATGCGGTGCAATGCCCGTTGCACTTCGAAACACAATATCAGCAAGCACGTATGATACGCGGCCGCGCGTATACACGTCGAATAGTACCAAACAGAATAATTGACGTTCCTCGTCACGGGAGTCATCGAAAGGTCGACCGTGAAACCTCACGAAGATGCAGTAATTTTTGTTCTCATTTTTCTTTCTTTCTCTAATCAATCGTGAATAGGATGCTGCGCCACGAAGGCGGTAAAAGGAAGTGCTTCGTAAGCTATTAAGATTTCTTTTTGTTTCTAAAACATTTAATGTATCTTATTGTTAGTGTTATTTTACTGAAAGTATAACACATAGTATGAAAAAGTGGCTGATTGATTATCAGTTTCATTGGGTATTCAAATTTTGGTTAGAAATTGTATCATTAGAAAAGAAATTGGTATCTAGTTAGACATAAACTCTATATCTTCGTTAATTAGAAATAATATAAATTCATTTATTTATTGTAAAATTTGTGGAAACGGCAAAGTTGTTATCGGATTTAAATTGAGGATTCTTGTGCACAAATACAAGATATTTTCTCAATTGTATCAAAAGAGATTGGAAGATTTCAATTTACAAAGGAAGTTTTTGTTATTTCTTTGTGATTTCCGCGAACATTCAGTCACACGAAAGGAAGCAACAATACATAAAACATAACTCGTCCAAGTTGGCTATGATATCATTTCGTTTCGAAATATGGCGGAATACACAATATGCGTCAGTACAGTTTCTCGTTTAAATACCGTTGCACGCGCGTCTATCTAGTCCCTTTTCTCTAACTACTTATTAAATGTAGGTTGTCACTCTTAATAGCACCGTGCACCGTTCTCTGGCAGAATTAGCGACGCATCCGGATCTAATTCATGCAATAAAATGAGAAAGAAAGTGGAGTAAAATTATACAACTAGCTACAAGTAACGAGAGAAAACTTACCGATAAATTAATTTGATTACTCTTTCTTTTAAAGTTCAAGGATATTTTGCAGTTTTGGTTTTCTAAAATTACAACTATGTTTAACCATTAAGAACATGTTTAAATAAATATTACGTCAAAAACATTTTTTATCGCGATCTAAATAACGTAACGTGTATTTTTATATACGAGATATGTTGTTTAATCATGTCTGTATTAAACCATTTTAGAAAATTGTGTATAAGAAGTCACATATTCTTCCGATTCTTTCCGATATCACATACAGCATGTTTGTTAAAAAGCTTGCTTATCACTTCTAGCTACTATTATTCATTTCATACCATGGAATTACGTAAATTCAATTACGGTCATCTCCATAAATAAAACACGATATACCAAAACGGTTCCTAGCAACAGATGTTTATCTTTATAACGATCGAATTAATACAGTCCTGAAATCATTGAATTCCAGCAATCAAGGATCGGCACTTACACGAATGAGTCGTTCGCTACATCCATTACAATTATCGTCCCAATATATTTCCTTATCTATCCCATACATGCTACAGATCATATATTTTTATCTCTTTCATCCGAACTAGTTCATCAACAAACGCAAAAAAGCAGACTCTAAACCAGAAACCATTACCAATTTCGTATCTCATATTCACCACAAAATTCCAGCGAAATTTTTATAAGATGCAGAAAAGCCAATTCGCTCATTCCATAGCTTCTACCAGCACATTGCACGATGCACCCTGTGCACGTCTCGACGGTTCCTCCGTTTGGCATCAGCTGAAAAATCAATTTCGCGTGGTAGAGAAAGCACATCCATCGCGTGCTTAAAATTTCTTCGTGAAGACGGAATTCAGGGTCGACGATGGTACGGCCACTGGCAAAAACGAGGAGGCGTTTCCATGGTGGAGCGCGGCCTCATGAGAAATCGTATACGGAGTTATCGTTGAAATTTCAGCCAGGTCCATTTATCAGCTGGCTCCGCGGCCTCCTTAGTCCTGGAGTCCGTGGTGTGTATCGCGGTGAACCGACCTGAAAGGAGCAGAGAGAGAAAGAGAGAGAGAGAGAATAAGAAAAGGAGCGGGGGGAGAGGGAAGAGAGCGATGAGAGAGCGTCCGGTCCGGTGGAGAAACGTTACGTGGTCGGTACCGTCGGGCGCGGACGTTGCCCGGCCGATAACGATCTCTCGCGGGGAATTCTCAGTAACATTATAACTTCTCCGCTTTGAATAGCTTGGGCATTTTATAGATTCCGTGAACGGTGGACTCGTGCTACTCCGGGAGCTGTCGACGCGAGCCCCTCTCGAGTTTCGTACGCGTCAGCGAAAATATCAAAAGGATAAAAGGCGGGTCCGTGTCCCGTTGTCCTTCGCGGATCCGCTCTCGCCACTTCCGGCGGAGATTCCTCGAGTTCCTCGATGTTCACCGCGCAAGCGAGATGCGGCCGCGATTTATAAAGCCAACCGCTTGGTAATTGTCGGCGTCTTAATTACCGCGGCAAAGAAATGTCCGTAGACTTCGTAAATGTCGTGTTTGCGATTTCAGGTGATCACCGGCCATCTGTCATCCGAGTCAACGGCGCCCTGCTACCGACCGCGTCTCCGCTTTTAAACGTGAGTTTGTGGCATGTGGCGATGAGAGTTTCAGGTAAATATTGGAAAATATGGAAGACGTGTTGCGAGAAGAATATGATAGCCTTCACTTTGTAATATCGGATGGAGGGCTAAGAATCATAGCGATGTAAGCTAACCATCTATCAATATTTTTCATTACTTTTGTGTTTTACCACTACTCTATTTTATTTATGGTATTTTTCATAATTTTCATATTTATGATAGCATAAATCCTATCCTTAATAAAGATAATTTTATGCTGCACTAAGATAAAATTTATGAAAAAAATTAATCGATTTTTTACATGTAACTATTCTTGAAACTATTTGAAGCAATATAATTTGCTTTTACACAGTTTTGCGAATCATTAACCATTCATCCATTCGTCACAGGTACAACTTCTATAAACATTAATGCTGCGGCCTTCGTCAGAACTGCTTCCAGTGTTTCCATGTTGCAGCGATGTTCATCGGTTATATCAACAGATAACAGTTCGCCGTACCTGTTGGCAGTCTGATAAATAAATTGTTTCGTTAGCTTTAGAGATTTCAGAATATTGAAATTGAAAATCTCTGTCAGCAATTTGTAACAGCTGCACCGTGCAATAACAGCAATATGGTTTTCTTCAATACTTCATTTCATGTAAACGTTGATTGAATTTCAACGAAACATGTTTTGTTTTTGAACGTTCATTTGTAACTAACGATGATTTTCGGAATTTTATGATAGAAATATTTTGCATTTGAAGACCAAATCTATGGAACATTACAATTCACACATTTTGTGTTCTTTCACAGAAGAACAATTTAAAAGTTTAATACATTGTCAGTCAATCTCATGTCACCAACATTGTCTTTTCATGCAATTTACGATTTAAATATATATTTTATCAAAACTATTAGTCATGGCCTATTTTTAAAATGACTATTCTTCAACCTAACGAATTAATCTTCTTTTCGACAAATATGTCATATTAAAGCATACTTTTTTCCCGGAAAATCAACAAAAATGAAATTAACTGATGGTTTTTCCTCCGTAGTCTTCATATAGTACGATCGACTCAATCAAACTGTCTACGATCATTTTTTCGATCGGCGGAAAAGTGATTGAAGACCGATTGATTAAACGCCTTCATAGGAAAACCACGCGATTAATCTTAAGAATCCCGGAATGATCGATGGTAAGACTACAAACAGAAGCTAGTTACCCGGGACATCTCACCATTCGTCACACCTACAGCCCAGTAAATCACAGCCTCCCTTCACGAAGATCGCGTTCGATGTGCCATCGACTTATCGAGGGGCGACCACTTAATGAAGCGTACCGCGATAATTTAACGAGTCTGTCCAGCAGATTGGCCACGTTCCACGGCGCAATAACATTAATTAGTTCGGCAAATGTTTCGAGTGTCGAATGGTCGAAGGATAGGCGCAAGGCACAATAACTCAAACTCCGCCCCAAGCCGGCTTTTGCGCTCGATCAGCTTCAAAGAAGCGCATTATCCGCTCACGGTGGATCTAACCTGCGATTTACGCGTTGCTGGCGCTGAAACCGGCTAAATATTTTGCCGGTTGCAAGTTACTTCACTGTTAGAGGTATCGTTACTTCAACATCGCGAGTAAGATGCGTTGAATCTTTTTTATTATATTTTATTTCACTGATATAAACAGAATGTTCGAACGATTCGATCGCACGAATTTCGTAACATGAATTGTAGCGCTATTAAAAATAATTTGAGCAATGGAAAGAATTGATTCAGACTCAGGTATCTTGATTAACACGATAAATTAAATTCTGTATACATGCAAACTCATCGACCTGAAAAGAAACTACGTTTAATGAGTGTCTTTTATTAAAAGAAAGTCGGAGAGAAAAAAAAAAACAGTTATCTCTACACCGACATATTGACCGTACAACTGATGACGTAAAACAATGTCGATTATCTTAATTATCTCGTCTCATAGACGATTAAGGAAAGAATGTTTGTCGTATTCGCAAGTGTGAAGTATATTTTATGGAAATATAATTGCCTTCGAGGTATGTTCGGAGAATAAATACACGTAGATTGAATACGAAGCATCGTTAAAAATGCTATATGGAAACAACGGTTAACGATCCAGATGCACGTATCTACAAACATTTCGAAAATATAATGAAAAACTGATATGTATCTATTAAAAGCTTCAAATTCTATATTTATTCACTCATACTGTTTGATTGTATTCTTATTTACTTTCTTCCTTATTTCTTAATTTATTTTTGCTGCGTACACCTGCTTTAAAAAAGGCATGTTTAAAACGGTCTTTATAATTACATTTCCAAAATGATTACTTGGCCAACGTTTGGTCGTAAATATAGAAAGCGATTTCGTTTGAAAGTAACCGAATCGAACTGATCTCTGCTGTCTGTCGTAATTACTTTATATAATTTTTTATTAATCAAACTTTTTTAATTGCTGGAACGAAAACTCGTTGCCAACGTATAAATTTCGCAGTCCTCTCAATGTTTTGCCAGAAATTGAATTTCGAGATTAATGCACCCGTTTCATTTTACTCGAAGATTTATCAAAATTGTAGTTTCGAACCTCCTCGACCACGTAACCCCGACTCCCGACATCTCATTGTTCGTTTTCCATAAAAGAGAAACTAACTAACATTACTGAGGAATCGAAACGCCGATCTGACGTGACACGTGTGGTATTTTAAGGTGGGAATTTCAGGAAGTTGAGTATGAGTATCTTAAGATGAATCATTTCTGACATATATGCGTGTGTTCAATGGCGATATACTGAGAATTTCTACTTTCTTAGTCATCACCGCCCAAAATATTAATTTTATCAATCGTTAATAGATAGTAGAAACTCGACGGTTTGATTATAATCGTAATCTTCTAGAATCTAGAATCTTGGAAATCCATAGTCACTAAATCAGAATTTCTAAATGTATAATGCCATAAATCCTCTGAATGTGACCACCGGTATACCATCAAGTTCAGCTAGTTTTTGCGAAATCTTTCCTTAAATAGACCTTCCGTGGTAAATAAGGATTCCCATCTATAATTCGCTGGACACATTTTACGAAGATAAATACTCAAGGAAATTCTGGATAACATAAATTCCTTTGCGAGATAAACTAGAAGAAAACGTACATATAAATTCCATGCTAAAACAAATCGAAATAAAAATCCGTAACTATAACGATTCCATTCTTCCTTGAAATTTATCAACCGTCCGATCCCGGTGTATATTTATAAACCGCTAGAAATTCACATACTTCCGTGGTTCGCCGCTCCATCACGAAGAACATTTCATAGGAACTTTTCCGCGATTCGATACGCGTTACCGTGAACGCTACAACAGCCGCGACTAACGAACTTTTTGATCCAAGTAATTGGCCGACGATCGTCCAACTTCTCGAAGAACGGTACGCGGTGATTCGACTTGACGAGCGTCCGTAAAACCCGACGACGAGAGTCCGGAAACGTTCCGCAGCGTCATAGGGCGGTAATTAATTCAACTCGCTGGCGTTGGTGATCGTTACACGATCTCGACGATTGCTATTAATCACAAGCTGGTAAGAACGTCGAACCGATGACCGACGAAAAACCGGAAGCAGAGTTCGAATCTGCCTACGCACCCCGCAAATATTAGTCAACCAAGTTCGATCGCCATTTTGGTATCGGTTCCTCGCACATCGCGCGATCGATTTCGCAACTGACCACGTTAACGAGAACGCGTTCGCCATCTTTGAATTCTCCTCTACGATAGCGCGGTAAATAAATATAATTTATGTGCTGTCGACGCAGATTGGCATTAATTTCACTTCGTTCGGTTGCGCAACGTTGGTTGCTTGGTTAGTTCGTCGAGGACTAGAAGATTTCGCAAAGAAAACGGAGGATGCCGATAAAATCTGTTCACCGTCGGTTCGCTCTAGAACCGACGTCGACGAAGACTCTGTCATTGGAAGAGTTCTTCCTAGGAGCACAGCTGCGCCGCGGGATAAAATGTTTACGAGCGAATCACATCCACACGGAACACATACCAGCCGTGCGACACGTGTTTGCGTAACTTCACGAATATTGCCGGAGTTGAGATCGCTCGCGCGGGAATACGTAACGATATCTGAGCAATGATCTTCGCGTGGACGCCCCGGCAGCGAACGTAAAGAACAATTTACGCTGGCGCAGAGTCAGTCGGTTGCAGAGGGTACGTACGCTCATGAGCCTGAAAAGGCCGACTTGCCTCGTAAATGTTACATTGCGTGTAATCGAACCGTGATAAACAGTCTTGTACCGTTTGATAATTTATTTGCTCCTGCAAGAACCGACGTGAGATCTATGAAAGACTTGCCTAGTTTCTCGTACTACCGAAGATCGTAGATCGCGATGATGATAGTGTGTACGTAATTGAATGTTCGACAGCGATATTCGCAATTCTGTGGAAGAATTGTTTGCAGGAGGTGGTTTGGGCAATTTGTTACTATAGTATAGAAATTTGTTTGGATGGAATTGAGATAGTCTTTTGCCGTTCTTTAAATACCATTGGCTATGCTGGAAATTTTAATACGTAGAATTCAGTGGAAAACGAGATACGTATGAATGAGTAGTAGAGGCGTGGCTTGCTAGTGCGTTCCCTATCTACTTGACGCTCGCGCAACCGATAACGCGGCATGTATTACTTTGTTTAGCGAACAAAAACTGGTGACTGATAACACTGCACTATTCTATAAATTAATACTAGCGGCTGAGATACGAGCTACTCGAAATTTTACCGCTTGTTCTATTAATTTTGACTAAACAGGAAGAGAGGTAGGTGTAAGGAGACAGGGATAATGAAATGGGCTGAATGATGCATCTGTCTGCAAAGGAAAGGTAAATATAAACATCATTAGCGTAAATTAATCTTTTTGTTTGTTAATTTAAAACTTTTAATACTTTGCCTACTTTGCAAGAATGATCATCCTCTGCGTTCTAGCTAAATATACAGTCTGTAGAACTTCAAGTAAACAAATTATGTTTCATAATGATACAAGGATACTTCAGACCATTCTACCATGAATAATATCTACCCAGCAAACAAACTTCAATTTTGTATTACGCTCGTACTCGATAAAATTTACAGAACTACTTCTAGTTTTAAACTTCGCTACAAATCACGCAAACACGTGAATTGTCTAAGTCGAGTATAATTCACGTGGAGTTTAAAACCGGAATGGTTTGCAACTTTCAATTTTAATCGTTAAAATGATTCAATATAAGCAGCTCAGGAATCGTTCGAACGCGACGAAGGAGCATGCTCAAGTATTTTGCAATCTCGTGTTCTCGTACTCTCGAAACTCGAGTCTCGAATAAGAAGCGTCCCTTTCGCGCGGATCTTGATTCAAAACGCACAACTAGGAGAATTGTAAACTCGCGCATCAGTTGATGAGCATTTGAATATGTTAACGAGCATTTGAGACGAATACGTGTCACGTATTACTGCTTTGAAATGTTAATGTAATAAAAATGTTTGTAATTACACGAGCACAAGGAAACAAATATTAAATGTGAAATTAAGAGGATAAAAAAGGGAGAAAGAAGATAATTATAACGAAATTATATCCAGAAAGAGGAGCTGCTGCAATTATCTCTTATTCTTAGGAATTAAAAGCTAGTAGAAAAAAGAAAAAAACTTTCCTTAAGAGCTCTACGGCAATTGCTTGATAATATAATACGTTGTCTTTAATGGAAAAATGTCTGCTACTTACGTTCAGAAGAAAATTACGATTTAACGTGTATCCATCCACATCCACTATCCAAGCAACAATTATTCGCCGACGTTCGTGAACCACTTGCTTCACCGACGGATAAAAGAACTGAAGAATCAGCACGATCAACGCGGCGAAACATTAAAATCACGAGCAATTTCAATTACGAAAACCAGGGACAAGCGAATCGTGAGATTGCCAGACGGTAAAGGAGTGGTTCTTCTCGGACGAGGATGGATCGTTTTACGAGTGGTTGTCGCGGCTCGTTCCGCAGAAAGCGCGAGGCTGCCTTGCAGCCCCCGTAAAGCTAGGATATTAGAGACGTTACCTGGATCCACCGGTGTAATGACTATTTAAGTAATCCAGAAACCAGCTACTTCGAGTTAATCTAATTGACATAACTGCCCGTTAACGGATCTATTACGAAAGCCGCACTTAAGCGTCGGTTTAACCGGACCGAGCTTCATTCTGGAGCAATTTTGCAATTTCTGCTGTACCAAGAAACGTGTGCACGTATATACATCTCTGTCCCAATGACGAAGTGTCTTATCTAGCAGATATCGATTCTCAGGCGACGACAAACAAAGGCGCGCCATTGATTCGGCCTCCTCTTTATCAAGCGACTTAATTTCCTACTACAATGTAGAGTGCCTGTTTGAAAGTTCGTTTTACCGAGTTAACAGAATTGAAGTGGTCTCTTTTTAATCTTTCTTCTTCTTTTCTTGTCGGTTGCTGATTGAAATCGCGAAAGCGACAGTACGTGACTGTTATTCATCGTGATAAGCGACTCGAGAGTTTCACCGGCGATCGCAAAGTTCTCAGGAGTGGACCTCGCATTGACCGAGAATGCGACAAAAGCCGAATTGCACCAGGAGGACACTTTCGGATTGAACAGAGTATAACATAATTAAGGGGGAAAAATGAAACTTTCAAAATTAGCGCCGCACATAATGACCGGCTCCGTATTAAACACAGCGACACATGTTCTTTATACGCGTGTACGAGCCGACGTTAATTACGTGTCGCACTTGCGATATCAACAACAGCCGCACCGCGTTTTATTTATCGCTGCAAGCGCGTGATATTCGTATACGCGCGCCATTTCGAACACAGTAGTTAGCCTGCCGTGCTCGATGAAAATTACACGCGCGTAATTTCTCTCCGGCACAATCCTACTTTGACGCGAGAAGAAGCTGCTCTCTCTTTTCGTTACTGGCAATTTACGACTTAAATTCGCAGCGAACGCGCGACTCAGTATACAGGTGTTGCACTGCCTTTAAAAAATGACGATGATCACTGGGGCTTGCTGCAATTTTCAGGTTGCAATTCGAATGTTGTAAATTTCGAAATGTTCTCTCGGTAGTCTTTTTAAATATTCTCAATAAATCTTTACCTTTTTTAAAGAAAGACTAAAGAGTTCTGAAATATCTCTGATAATATCTACCGTGCAAGAGCTCGCAACGTTGTATATTGAAGTCATTTGTAAAATTTAGTGAATTTCTTCATTTTCATTGCGATTCTGCAACTTACGAAAAAAACACTGGAAGTTAATAATGAAACACTCTGAGCAAACCGAATATTCTTAGGAATCATATACTAATTGATAAAAGAAATGAATTCATCGATTCTATCTTAGAATTACAAGAAGCTCAGATTGACAGCATCCACCGGATTCCCAGTGAACACAAGTACGAGCAAATATTGGCACGATATTAAATCCACAGACGTAACAACACGCGTTATTATGATTTGCAAACCACCGACTGTATCTTCTTTTTCATGCAGGCTGAATGCATTCATCTCAAACGATCCACTCTCTTTCATTAACACTCTCACCTCTGGGTCGGTCCAATTGGCCGCTCGTCACATAATAATTACCTTTACGATTAATGGAAGTGCAGGGTGTCTCGGCGGCGTGGCGGACAGAAGGCCGATGAGAAGCAGGAAACTTATAATAGTCGGAGACCTCTTTTAAATTCCGCCCACGAGGTTGCAGTTGGCGCGATGGCCACCAAGGGCCGAAACCGTCTCTTGGCAATCTGCCGGACGAATGTAGCGTCCTTCTACGTTTTATCGTCGCCCTTTTTGCTCTTTCTCTCTCTCCCTCTCTCTCCCTCTCTCTCTCTCTCTCTCTCTCTCTCTCGTTACTATGAAACATCTTTCCAACAAGGACGGAAATCCACTCGTTATACATCTTAGAACGTGATGTCCAGAAGAAAGAGATACGAGTACATGGAATGAGCCTGGATTTTCCGGCTGTATCTGTACTACTCGACTCTGTGACGGAATTAAGCTAGGTTCTACCCATGTTAGTAAGTGGATTAGCGACCTTAAAATACGCAACGTGTTATATTTCATGTTGTGATCCGCCGGTGTTGTGGTAATCCGTCTCTGGCTTGTCGAGTCAGACATGGTTGTAACGCGGTTCGCCAGGGAAACAGATTTCGTGTTTGTTGAGATAATTTAATATCATGAATTCGAATGCCTTTGTACCAGAGTGTGTTTACCTTGAAGATTTAGGAAGACGACGGTAGTTCACGAATTGTCTTCGAAATAATGTTCATGTAGACAAAGTATTATATATACATACCCAGTTAGAACGAAGAATTAAACAAACTTTTTCGTCGAACTTGTATTTATGCGAAGGTAGAATATTTTATACAAAAACAAATCTGTGACATCTGCTAATATATTAAGAAAATTATATCGTATTTTTCTAACGTTGGAAAAGAACGGAATTTATAAATACTCGTTTAAAATAACACGACAAGAAATGTTATATTACTCTTAATAACTTCGCAGCAGACCTATATTTCAACGTAAACTTCGAAGCCTATAGTTCGTTGACAGAATGCAATTGATACACACTAAATCGAATCATC
Source organism: Bombus bifarius (assembly GCF_011952205.1). Taxonomy (NCBI): domain Eukaryota; kingdom Metazoa; phylum Arthropoda; class Insecta; order Hymenoptera; family Apidae; genus Bombus; species Bombus bifarius. Next base: position 5,125,045 of record NW_022884914.1, on the reverse strand, counting down.
GTAAATCTCGTGATCGTGAATATTGGTTAGGCCTACACTGGCGATAGGTCGTCGCCGTTATTGCGACCAATTAGTCATGCCGTTACGATATAGGTCGAGACACATTCTCACACATATTTTCAGACACGAGAATCGTGTAGGAAGGAACGATGTGCTGAGTTTGCTAATCGAGAAACGATGCAGGTAACTGTACACGCAGTCAACGTTTATTCGAATTGAATGGCACATTGCATTTACTCGGAATAAGGTTTAACGAACTTTGGAGATCAAATGTTCCCAATAATACACTTATAAAACATAGGAAGCTCGCATTTCTCGAATTTCTTTAGAATTGTACACTGTAATACTTCAGAAATAAATAACAACGAGTGTTCAAAAATTGTATCTCACACTCCATACATCGTATTTTCATTTTCCATTTCAAAGTTTATCCAATTTCATATTCAATCAATAAAGTTTATGAATACAGAAACTTTCGAAATAAGATACATTGAAATGAAAAATTAATCTTCGTGCAAACGAATTTCATATAAGCGTTGTACAATATTTTATAAAAAATTTCACGATTTCCTCGGGAACTCCCTATCAAGGGTTGCTATATCTTGTAAGAAGAATCTATGGATTCTCTGTTCTCTATTCCCTCAATCACGGTGTTCGTTTACATTTTACCTCTTTGTTTCGAGCACCGTCAAAAAACATCGCCATGATTGAAAACACGTGCACACGCTCGTAACCACTGTCTAAACACACGCACACGGTGACTAACTTGGCTGTTCTGGCTTACACGCATGATTGATACGAGAATGGCGATCCGGTAATTTAACAGGATCCCGGTTATCCTTATACATAAATTCGTCGGTGACGTTGAAAAGCATCATTTAAAACTAATGCGTCGCGATATCATAATTCATGGTGCGCGTACCGCGCGGTGCCATATATTTTGAAACCGGTATGCGCGCAGTGCGAGCGTGCGCGGTACAAATTTAACGTTGATTTAATCGTTGAATTCTGAATAACGGAGGCCGCGTTTAAAATAAATGAAATACACAGGGAACTACTAAATTTCGCATTTCGATACTGTCGTCGCAATCAATTATGCTTCTCCATGGTTTTTGGCTTGTTTTCTCGCGAAAGCCCGCGAGTATCACAACATAATATACGCACCCTAATCGCGTGCATTTATCGCATAATTTGCAGTGGCTTTACGCGACGGCAATATCGTTAAAAGGAATTGATCGAAGGTGTGAGAAATTAAATTTCGGCTCGGTCAATTGGAATTCCTTGTAAATCTGTGTTGAATATTTGCATAAATTTGCACGACGGAATTAGCAAGAAATGGGTACGATAACGTTGCTTAATTATTAAGGCGACCTATCCTAAATATTTCACATTTTCGATCACTTTATTTCCAGTAATTTGTTAGTCGCATCGCGGAATAATGTGTAAACTATCACGTGGTTTTTGGTGCGTTTCTACGTTCGCTATTGTAGGTTCAGCAATTTTTAGTACTTAATATTTTCCGTGTTCTGTTAAATAAGATAACGTTTATTCATTTTGTTATATCTTTAGTAATATTTTCTCTAAATATCTGACAAATTGAGAAACAGCTAACATTACAAAGAGCTAAATTTCTTTCTCACCATTCCCTCGCTTTTTCCTTCATTTCTTGCAGTTCGCTTTAATAACTTCTTTTTAAAAAAAAACATTAGAATTGTTGATATACATACTATATAACATTATATAATGTTTACTCCATCGTGTTGTGTAAGAACATCATAAATCTTCTCGAAGTAAAAGTTGACAGGATCCTCTAATGTCGGCGTCAGGGAAGCAGACTCTCATCTTACAGTTGTTGTATTATGACAAATGTCGCGTACATTTTCTTGTTTCTTATTACAATCGTTTTAAAAATAAAACTTTTCTTGACGCTGAGTTTTCTTCTGCTGTCCTGCAAACAAACGAAACTTTTATTTGCAGGAACAAGAAAGCGAATCGCTCCATTTTCGCTTGTCAAGACTTCCATTTAACGTAATAAATCTGATGAATTAACCTGCAGTGAAAAGAGTTACTCTGACACTATATCACTAGATAATTAATCAAGTATCAGTCTGGATGATGAACTGTTTTCATCAAATACGATTGTTCCATCAGCTATGTCGATTTAGCTTACGTTCGTAAAAGAAAAGAGGATAAAAAGATTGTAAAATATAATCTTTCTGTAGAAATAGACAAGCGTTGCTCGTGTGTTTTACGACAATGTGATTATTTTCTTCACAAATACAATATTGTAGTATGTCTATTATTTTTGACCCAAATTATAAAATTTACCGCGGCAAGCCTTCTAATGGCTCGACAGGAGAATAGAATCGATCGTTTTCGTAAAGACCACTCTAAAATAAATCAGGTTTATGAGAGATTCCAAGGAAATAGTTGCTTAATACAAATACGCGATGCGTTAAATCCACGGGATAATGTAATGCTTAAATTAAAGTTAAGAGCACAAAAGCGAATAATTTTTCATTTTACTATTGGCTTACTATTTCTCAGAACAATATTTACTGCAACTGTGAAGCTACATTTGTGAAGTTGAAATAACTATTCTTTTTAAAGAACTTACAATAGGTAACATTGATAAGTTTGTTAATTTAACGAAAGAATCTTCAAGTAGTGTTTCAAAATTAACAAAGTAAATCGTTATCCACGTTGTTCGTACGATGAAAGTATGTTTCGTCTTCCAAAATTATACGGAAAATTTGTTCTTTCATTTGCATTTGTACTTCGATAAACTTGGTACAAGCTCGTACAATTCCAGCAAAGGAAACTCTCCAAAACTCCTTTAATCAAACACCACAAATTCCGAGCTACGTTTAAATATCGCAACCTGCTTATTCGAATCCCATGAAATATTTACAATGCAGCAATTAACTACTAAATTCACACCTAATATGCGCGTACAATCCCAAGATAGTCCACGTATTTCTACCTCCGTACCACGATGGATAATTGCAAACAAGAAGTGCAGCTACAGATCTGCCAAACGTGTCCGAAGGTAGCTACATCCTGTCAAGCACCGCTATAAAAGGCACAGCTATATATTATTCCTCGAGTTGTAGGTCGAGGCTGAAGCGGAACAGTGCTTTTCTTAAATCACTGCACCTTGCAAAGGCCGGTGATCGATGGCCGGACGACGACGAACAACGCGACACGTCTCTGTAAGCTCCTCTGGAACACCGTCACGATCGTTGGGACATCGTGTAATAAAGCGAATACTATTCGTGCCTACGCATAGATCCAGCCCGGAAGCGTCTTTTAAAGTGTCCCCTCTCTCGACTGAAAAGGTATCCTTAGACTAATTATACATGCTCGTGGCGATTACACGTTGTTCGTAGATGCAGATGTAATAGCCGCATACATTAGCCCTATGCACCAGTATGAATATTTCAACCGCGTCGAGGACACGACACATCGACGACGGCAAACGCGAATTATTCGCCAACTTTCGCAAATATTGATCGCTTCGTCGGTTCGGTAACAAATCTAGGGCCACTTGAGTCGAATCTGGACTCCCGTAGAACCATTTGTTAACAAATTGTAATAATTCGAGAACTTCTTGACTCCGGGCAAAGCGTTCGACTTCGCGACTCTTAACAACGAAATTATTTCAGAGCCAGTTTACGCGAAACGTTAATCGTCGACGAAATAATTTCCCGATGCTAATTTTATGTTACTTCCTTGTATAACGTTGCAAATCGTTACCAAGCTGTTAATTGCGACAGGAAATTATGAAACTTTGGTTAAAAATGTGGCGTAAAGTAAAACGAAATGGTAAGAAGGGAGGAACATAGAGACGTGTAAAAGTTGAATTTACGGTCGTTCGTTAGGAATCAGTTTCAATAATTCTCGAGGCGGTGCTTCCCAACTGGAGTTTGCCGTAATTGCCAGTTCTGAGTTCGCGATGCCGCCAGAGAAAATTTTTGGATCTTGATAGCGCATAAGTAAGGAGCTGCGATAGAATCTTTATGTCGCGCCCTAAAAACGCGCCATATTGCTTGTTTTATACGACAAAAAGAACATTTTATCGCGAGATTCTCTGTTCGATATGCGACATCTTCTGCGAGCGTGTCGGGAATGAAAAAACGCTAAGAGAAAAAATACCCCTCGTATGTGGTTACTTGAATCCATCCAGAAATTTATTACTAAACTATACCTTTCTACTGTGGCTATCTATATGTAAAGTATGAAAGTTTGGAATATACGATGGCTAATTTTATTTCTTAAACTTCGAATATGTAGAATTCCATAAAAAGAAATCGATATCGTGTCCACGACATAGGTTACAGTAAGTAAACGCTTCATAAAAATAGGCGATGAATTTTTTACTCTTTTACTTAGAGTTATTTAGCCACAAAGCTTTCTTCCTGCTTACCAAATAATCCTATATCAATTACGTTTCATATTATCGTCTCGTATATCATCTACGTTCTATATAATAAATGAAAATAATTGTAAACGATACGCATTTGTGACCGTAATTGCTCAACTTTATATTATTCCAAGTGTGTAACAAATGTTTCTGCGACACTTTATCAGACACAGTTTTGTACACGCATTCCATCGATTGTAAACCAGTAATCCATCATTTGAAATTCATTTGCGTCAGAAGTAATGTTTTCATCGGAAATGAATTTTCTTCGCGTTAAACTTTCACTCTCTTATTTACGTTATACGCGTATCACGTCACTTATATCACTATGGGTGCATATATTTTGCATTGATGATATATACTCGATAATTCAGGTCTTTTTTACTCAGCAACTCACACCACTTGCACTCTTCCAAAATACGTACATAAAAGATACTGCACGTTCGATAAAATGGTGACATATACGGTCGATATAAATCCAAACGATGCGACATAAATATCTCAGCGACACTCGAAGACCTTCGGGTTGTCTTTCGTGAAAGTAGACACGATGCAGTTATTTACCACGACCATACGTCTCAATCTCCATCTAATCTCGCGGAACACCCTCGATCGATCGATACCATACCTGCTTCTTGCATTACTCTTCTATCTTCAACCTTCTACACTTTTTATTTTCATTCTGTCTCCTTTATTTCCCTCCTTAACTCTCCTTCTTTCTAATTTGAAATGAAAATACATGCAAATCGACGAAGAAGAATTTTTTCTGGCCTTCCCGCTTAGTTTATCGACACCGCTAACCGTATTAATTTTCACTGAAGAACTTGAACGCACCACTTAACATACGAATCGTCGCCGGTTGGCGAGAGATATCATCGACGGGAATTCCTTTATGCATAATATGTACCATACAGAGAGCTATTCCTCTCTCGAACGCAAATATCACGATGTTCTAATTACTTTTATCTCGGCTGCGACGACTGCTCCTTCCCAGAAAACTGTTGTATAGATGTCTCGAAGATGGTTTTGTGGTTGATCGCGTCCCAGTGAATTCCAATAATCTTATGAAAATGCACAACGCGTGAACTTGTTGCTTCCTCTTTCTTCCTTTTTTCAATCTCATCAGTGTTAAGTATAAGTAATATTTCCTAAATTATTAACACAATTAGTTATAAAGTTATACAATCTGGTCAGATATTCATAATTATCCTATAATAATGTATACAAATGTATAATTAATATATATATATGTAGAAGAATATATGAAATTTAGTCGAAAAGGAACGTTGTATTCTATAGAAATGGCTACTGATTATGAGGACTACAAATATTAACTGCGTTGAACATAAATTCTGGTACGATGAAACGCAATTAATTTGATAAATAGCTTTGTTTAATGATTTTAAGGTAGTGTACGAATATCCAAATATTTGTACGATAATTTATACTATTATTCGCTTGTATATATGATATGCGTACAAGAATCCAAACTGGCACTTCGACTGCTTTAATTAAATTTATCTTCGCAAATGCAACAAAAATAGCTAGAAAGATAAAATGTTAATGAAAGAAAACATGTAGAACGAACGTAAAAGAAGAATAAATACATTTCTCCTCGCAAAAGAATAATAAATCATCAACGATGTTTTACAAATTTAATATCACCTCATCAACGAAAAATTGGAAAAACCATCAGATCTAACAGATAACGTATTATATTTTGCGCTAGCGAAACATCTCCCGGCATTTACACTGAGCAATTACGGATTTTATTTTGATTAATACGAATTCCTAGAAAAACTGCTTTCCCGATATTGGATTGCCCGGAACAATAAAAAGTCCTACGGAAAAAAGGAGCGAGATATTATTCTTTCATTGAATAACCACGCTCAAAGCGGAAACGGGGAACGACTTCGTTGAACCTGCCTTTCATTCATATAATAAAATACGGCTAAAACTGATTAATCGAAATGTCTCTCAAAAATTCATATCCGCGCCCGTATGCAAATACGTGGCAATCCGAATTGACATTACACGCTATAATTTACGAGTTTGAGGGCTCTCTTCGTAACTTGAAATATAATTGGTCGCGGTAACAAAATAACGTGCATGTCAGTGCAGAGAAGACGAGACTCCAGAGACAAACGTTTCAGTGGAATTCCTACGGACGATAAATTCGCCATTGTGGAACGAGACTTCGGCCTCTGTAAACGTTAATGATGCATTGACTCAGGCTCGTGGATCGATATTAAGATGATTCACGCTGTTCTAACGGTTAGCCGTGTTGAATAACGAGGACTATATCGATGAGAAAGCGAACATGGTGCCAAGCGATCGATGTTTCTACGTGACTTGAACAGTCCCTTCTCGAAATCGAGTTAGTATTACCACGATCGATGCGACGTTTAATACGATTAATAATCGTACGCCGCGACGGTTCAACGACCCGAAGTCATTCGTTTCGTCAATTAGTAACGATTAGTGGCTCGTTTGACCACAGATGGAGAACTCACCGGAGAAAGTATTTGTGAGTCTTCGTTAGTCGCTCACCCTTCGGAGCATCCCCGGTAATACCTTGAAGCGACTCAATCGGCTTCCCTCGCAAAGATTATTTACTCGTTAGGAAATTAGTTGCTTTATTATCGAGCGGTATCGACTGATTCTATCTACGGCATCGCTCGCAATTTCGCTACGTCGCGTCGTAACCGATCGCCAGCTATTAGCTTTCATCGTAGCTTTTTATCCCCTCTCCCGTACAGTTCACCGTGACGAAGTAAAAGCCGGTGAAGCAACCCGTTCGAAAACTAATTTTTACCTCGTATCGGCTGGTTGCCATTAAATTACCGATCCAATCGATCCCCCTTGGTGCGGCCAACGAACGAGCAGAAACATTGCACCGAAAGGAAAAACCGGCACTTTCGGGTTAATGCGATAGCCGTACGTTTCCACGGAAGCTTTTGCTGAAATTTCATTTCCACCGGTATCGTTTAGTAAACACATTAGATCTGATTTAACCGGCTATCTGGTCAAAAAATATTTCTCCGCATCGGTACACGTCCACGAATTCTCGCTATCCCGAGGAAGCTGTTCGCTTTATGGAGGAACGTTTCATTTTTGACGCGGAGAAATTGTCACGGGCCTGAACGAACGGGAATGAAATCAAACGTGAGACGAATATTGTCGAGTCGCGTTCGTTTCGGCTAAATTTTAAGAATTTTTCCTTCGATGTATCTACACCTTCGTGCATGATGGGTACGACGACGACCAGGGACGAACAAAGTTCCTTGATCGTCGCACATAACGAAACAAGCTTCTTTTCCATCCGCCTGGCGTTCCTCGTATACACTAGGTACACTCACTTTCCAAGAGTGAAGAAACGACGAGACAGGAAAAGAACAGAAAGACTGAAAAAAGAAAGAAAGAATGCCGCTTCATCCAGTGCAGCCGAGCGGAAAATAGCTAATATTCTAAGACATGGGCGACATCGTGCTGGAGATGAGCTTTGGCTGGTAGTCTGTGTATTTTGGAGAACAACCACCCCTTCCGAACTATTTATTCCGGCAGAGGACGAAATTCGCCAGCAATGAAAGGCAACTCTGCCACGCTCTGTACGTTTTTAATTTTAACGTTATCATTTGATTTCACGAATATTCAAAAAGCTTTGCATCAACGAACTTGTTCAAAATGTATATTAAATATTTATATAACACCCACAGCATACGTACGATATCTTTCTGCAAACATAATTCGCAAATATTTCAAAATTGTATAATAGACGTTACATCATTCGATTAACGGAACATAAAAAACATGAAAGAATACTGACAAGCTTTACGAAAGATGAAATCATATGGAAATCATATAGTATAATATAATAATCTCGATTGTAAAATAAATACGTATAGTTTCATGTATAACGCAATGAAAACATATTATTTATCAATTTGAAGCAAATTGAAATATTCGTTATATTGTTTATAAAGTTTAATCGGGATTTTGCAGGGATACAATTGGAACAATTGTAATATGAAATATGTTATATAAAATACACGATAAATTGGGTTGAACGTAAAAGAATTCTTTTTAATATAGGATACATAATACGATTTTGATCATCGGCGAATATTTAAAATAATCTTTATCGCACATTTAAAAATAAATATAACAACAGAATCCTTCCATTTTCACAATCCATTCCAATTAATCATGGCACAAATGCATAAACGTCTGTAAAAAATATTATATTTCATGCCCAATTACCTAAAGCCAACATGTCCTCGGATTCGATGTGTTGGAAATCGATCTGCGCCAATGAATACGATAAGCACATTAAACACTGTTATCTTGCCAGAGATGCAAGTTTCAGGAAGCCATAATTTACACCCTTGCTATTATATTCTGTGTAGTAAGGTGTTTTTGCAACTGTGAAACGGAGTATATAATCGGCTAACTGGTTCGTAACCATCAGTAGCCGAGACCTGGTGTAACATGAAGGTGTCAACGATACTATTGGTGTCTTTTGCGTCGTGGGTAGTGGCCCATCCAGGTCTTCTGCACTCGGAAAAAGTCGACAACAATTCGGTATGTAATACAGTTAAAATATTTTATAGTGTTTTACTAAATTCTATATAAATTATACTTATGTTAATTTTACCAATTAAATAAATTTTTATCCATCCAGGAAGAACAAAGAGCGGAGAAGCAAGAGAAGCTGAATGTATTAATTGAAAATTTAATATCATTGAAAGATAAATTTACACCATTGAAACTGTTTGAAAATGGAAAGTTAGGGGAACCGGGGGCATTTAATATAGCGCAGCAGAGTATCGGTAATGTGGTAACAGATCAAACGAGATTTTAGAAAAATTGATAATATTTGTGTTGTTTAATTACGCAGAGAAATTTGGAATTCCTACGTCACCGATAGCGTTCTTACTTGGTAAGGACAATTTCATCATTTCGACGATTTTAAACGCGATTGGAACAGCCAAACAAGTGATTGGAGCAGCCAAAGAAGTGATTGAAACGATCAAAAGCAATATTAAGAAAGGTGATTCGATTCGTGTATAAAAACACAAACATTTATGCTCAAAATATCTCTTTGCAAAGTACACGTAAACTTCGATATTTGAAAACAAATAAAACGCATCTGTAACGCGAACAAACAATTAATTCGCGATCAAATGCGGCGGAAAAAAGCAAATTCGACAAAAATACGGGAACAGTACAACGGTAAAATTATTGAAAATGCAATTTATATTTTTCAGTGATAAAGTTGCCTTTCCTCGTGCGTGAAGAAAAGACATCAGGTAATGTAGAACGCCTACGCCCAACGTTACATTGAAAAAGTTTACTTTTAAAGGAGCAGATAAATAAAGAAACAACTACATATTACTTTTTAAAGGAGCCAGTCTGGGCTTCGAGAAAACTGATTCTGCTCAGTTGAAAGAGCATGAATCAAGTGATAAAGACGATTCTCGACTATCGACAGGAATTGAAGGAATCGATATGAACGAGGTGAAAGAAGGTTACAGCAATGGTTATCGGAAATCAACAGAAGGTGACGCAAAAGAAATTGTCGGCGAAAAACACGTTATTCACTCTGCTGATTCTCCGGTATCGTCGAAAGGGAATGCAAAAACAGATACCAGCGAGAGGAAACACTGGGAAGGGTCTCAGATATCAACGAAACTGGAAGAAAAATCAGCTAGCACAAAAAAGCAGAGTCATTCGGTCGAAAAAGCTGAGAAAAAGTCGTTAACTAGCGCGAAAGAAGAGACTTCTCAAGGTCAGATGAATGTTATGGAAAAAGTAGCTGTCGACGAGGAAAAAAGACAATTCGAAGAAGAGTAGAAGAAGCGTAGTAGCATATTGACCATCGATCGATCAAACAGAGAAGTAAATGCATTAGATAAGAATATAGAACAATAAAGGAGAACTTAATTTAAAAGGGAAAAAACACGATTGTTCGTTTTTGTCAAAGTTAAGAGCAAATTTTCCAGAAATTAACAAGAAAAGAAAGATAACCGGATAATAAAAATTGATCAAGAAACGTCTATCGTTGAAAGAGAAAGTAAAAATACTTCACATTTATCTGGAAAAGTTGTTAAAAATTTCAAGAAAATACATAGAAAACGCTGACACAACGACATCTGTCGAAAGTAATATAATCACGCACAGAATGCTCGACCATGAAAGGATGAACTTCATCGAGTGAGAAAATTGATGAAAAATCATCCGCTGTCATGTAACGATCGATCTGCTGGAAAAACAACTACGACCAGAAAAAAGCGACAATCTTTACAGACTATTTCAAGACATCAACAGAAATTGATGAATAAGCAGTAATCGAGGGGGAAAAAGATGGTTGCTAGCGGAATTTTATATCATCAACTGGAATTTCTAAGCAAGAAAACTAGAAAAAGACGGTCACTGGAGTACCTCTAGTGAATCGACCAAACGTGTCATGCAAAACATAACTTTCAGAAGAAAATAGTTTTAAAGTATCAATCGATGTCGTCGGAGATGGAACCGAGAGCATGGAAGAAAACGAACGCGTCAGGATTTCTTGCGTATTAGCTAGAATTGATGAGTAAGCGATTGTGGACAGCATTGATGTCGTGATAGAACGATTGTGAAGGACTTTAAAGAATAAACGTCAAGTGCATAAGGAGGAATACTAACTAAGGCTATTCAGAAGAATGAATAATTATAAAATCATTTGCAAATATCAAAATGTCATATGTTTGAAATATTAACAAATGCATCTGTAACCGCCATTGTATAAAATAGTGAATAGTATAGTTAATATTGTATGAGCTAATGGACAAATTATTTCAAACGTTATGGTCACAACTTGTAATTTACAAGTATATGTATTAGTGGGCTGGAAAGCTTAATTATTTAATTATTTAATCTACGTTACATATATGGGTGTTTCTTTATTTTTGTGTATCTTAAAGGTAATACATATCTTGTGCACACATTATCTGCTTGTATTTAATTCGTTTATTCACCTTGTTTTGTTAACTTAACGCTAGTTATTAATGTGAATATCTAATATTAGTTTACCGCGAAAGTTACATACTGTATAATTTATATGATAATTAAATATAATCCAGTAGAGATAATGGTTTCTGTATTTCGAAAAAAGGGAATATATTTAGATTCGATATATTTTCAATGATTAAATTCTCGAAAATTTCTAAACTCGCCAGCCTATATAGAAAAATAGCACGACAATAATTAACTATAAGCTTCACTTTGGCTACTTTCTTCGTATTTATCGAGTTGCATTTGTGTGATATCGCAAGTGTGACAATGCGACTGTTACTAGCTGCAATTGCGGATGATCTATATCGAATGTGGACGTTACGCAGCATGTAGGAAGTTCTACGGCCACGACCAATTACGCGTCTCCGGATATAAATCATCGGAAATATGAAGCCTACTGACGCAACCCGTCCATTGATACATTGTTACCATTGTGAGAAAGTAGCGGTGCATCTTTAAAAATATACGCCTTTAAAATGTCAACTCGTACTACGAAACGCATTGCACAATATTCAGAATCCTTTCTCTCGATTCTAACGGAAGAAAGTTTTCTTTCTGTCAGAGTTTCGTAAAGAAAACGATACAACTAATCGTTTTACGAATTCAAATTTGAAACGAAAATATCTTTCAACTAACATATAATGTAACGTTTGAAATGTTTCATGGTGTCGTGTTCCAATTCTAACATTTCAAAACATTAGATTTATTAATCACATACTGACCTTTCAAAGACTACAGCAGACAATAGTATATACTAACGCTAGAATGCTAGAACTCTTTCGTTCGAACATACTTCCTGTTGACCGACGTATACAATGTAATATACAATTTATTTCAAAAAAGGGTTACGAACATCTACGAAAATGACATTAACTGGTTTATCCAAGTTTAACATAGGTCAGATAGAAAGTCGCTTACAATGGACATAGTAATTTCTTGAAACGTTAATCTCGTTCAAAGCTTCGGCAGAATCGGAACAATAATCTACCAGGAAACCTAAGTCGACTGGAACCTTCTACTAACTAGGAGAGTGCAAGCTTTTCGCGTCACCGACTTCATTGGAAGTTTGCGCGCTAGTAGATTCTATTTTTACAGAGATTACTACATTCTAGGATTAAGTATACGACATTTTATGAAACATTTGTTACTGAAGTTTTTCTGAATTAAAGTACAATTAAATTATAATTTTAACAAGAAAATGAAACTAATACATTAAAAACTCATTCACATATACTATATCAAATCGTTAAAAATATTTCAAGCTTCTATCTAACTTATAGAGAAAACGGCACAGCAGGCGATGCTGTTTCACAGGAACGCAAAACAGACAGTTTATAGGCGTTCGATTTTCTGGAGGTTAATAGGCGATCGATAGTCAGTAACTAGCAGCGACGCAACGCCAGTGGCGTTTTTCCCGCGTTTATCTGGTGTCGATTGGTTTAAATCGCGATCCATCTCGCGGTGGGCCGCTGTTAACGCTCGGCCCGGCGTGAATCGCGCGCTCCGCTGGCGGCCCGCAAATTACAGACTTCGTTAGAATCCCCGTTATCTCGATACCTCATCTCTTCCCCGGGAATTATAAAAACAATTCAGATTTATACCTTACGGCTTATCACGCGGGAGAAAGTTATCTACGTGCGCGGGCCTGGTTAGTATGTTGCGCAGACAGCGACTGATAAATCTCCACGAGGGAAAGGTTTTGTTTCCAGTAAAGATTACAGCCGTTCGATAAAAAGTCATTGTACTTGGTCAGGCAGAGAGCAAGAGAAACTCGGAAGGAAAGAAGGAGACGCAACATGTTCGCAACAAGAATTAGAGTAATTTAAGTAAAGATGGATCAGAAGAAACAGGCCAATTAAATTCGTATTTCTCAATCTATTTGTCAGATACGTAATTCGTTGATACTGGCTGTTATAGTAATTGCAATCGACCTTGTAACAATAATGAACCGCATGTAATACAAATTGAAGTAGACTTTGACATCTTACATGCATTACTAACTTGTAAATACAATGCTTAGTACTTCCAAAATATTTCAGTTCGAAACGTGTTTTAAAAATGAAGTCCACCACCTTCTTGTTCTGCCCTACGATGTAACCGTTGAGAAATGATCGAAATATTTGTCAAATTGTTAGGTTGCGGTAAGCCTCGATTTCCAATCGACCGTTCATCAAACACACTGTGTGTGGGGAACGTGCGAAGGAATGTATGTATCCTGGCGCCCTTCGCACGGCAGCAAATTTCGCCAGGCTCTCCGTCTCGGAAAGCCATTCTGCCTTCAGGAGAGGATACGGGCGCGCGAGATGGGACGCGTACATTCGAATTAATAAACCTTTCATAACGAGGCAAACGTTACCGTATAACTAGCTGTGCGTACACGGGACCCTGTCGTGGTCGCAAAAATACAACCGTGTACGAAATTTACGCGCGTCGTGCCGCATAAACTGGCGGTGGCCGCGTGCCTTCCCCTTCGTGGATCGGGACCAGCGCAAGTACAAGGTGGTGCGACAAAGATATGCTTCCTCGTTACCAAATGGAGATCGAAGCTCTGCTCTCTATGCCCCCACGTGCTCGCGAATCGAGAATCGTAGTCGGCCCATGCACGAGATTTATACCGGTGCACACGCATTATGGCGTTGTTAATATGCAAGCCAGCGAGCTGAGTGTACGTGTGTATAGCGCGCGAAATGGAGAAGGTAGAGTGCGAGCAGCACACGAGTCAGCGACCAGAAAGAGAAGAAAGAGGGAGAGAAAAGACACAGCTGAGCCCGCGTACTTTAGTAATTTATTTAGCTGCCGTGCCGTAATCCGAGATATTCATCCGGGTAATGGGTAATCGTAGACGCACTCGCAACCGTGCCTTGGAATCGCGGTAATTATAACTGTATACACCGACACATCGGTGATACACTCGCGTACGGGTAGCAGCTACGAGAACACGCGAATGCACCACGCTCGATCTTGCACCACAAATTCAACGATTCTGTCTCTTCTATTGCTCGACGTCTGTTTAACGATGTCTGTTTAACGATCGGTTGAGCCGCAATTTTGCATTCTCGGCTAGCGTGCACTCTTAACGTGGATACTTTTAACCGTTCTATTGTCAGATATAGAGTGTTTGGAAAGTTCAAAAGTTCAAGTAATTTGTAAGGGTGTTTTATATTTTGAAATAGGATGTCAATTGAATTTATAAGGGCGTTCTAATGGATATGAGTTGAGCAATCTTGTGTTTTATTTGAAAGATTCGTGCGCAAAGAAGAAGGACAGAGAATGAGAACAACTAAGTGGTATGAAATCTGACCTTATGAATTTAGAATTTTAAATTAGCCCGAGTTAGGGTTAATCTAATGCTAATATCGAACAAAATAGCCCGGTAAACTGTATTAGTTATATCAAACAGGACTTAATGGCAGGTGATTTCATAGAAGACATTTATAGCAGTCTCTCCTGGAAGCCACACGTGCGTTGTTATACATAATACTGTATACATATGTGAACCGTCACATGCATTCTAACACGCCCGCCTGATTCCAATTGAGTTGCGCGCATTGATCACGCATTTTTGCAATTCCCGTAATGTTCATATCACGCCAAAAACCAATATCACGATATCTCTGCCATTCTATCTGCTTTTAGCTGTATAATATGTCTGCAAATTATTCAACAGCTCTTTCGAAACATTTCGTATAGTAAACTTACCAATCGGAGGATGAGGTTCATGAGATGAATAAAAGTCGAAGACGATCGTTTCTAGATACTTGTAAGAAATTAATGTTCATTGTTTTGTTGTTTGACGAAGGAAAAGTTGCTTCGTCGAAAGTTAACGTAAGTCGACTGAGATTTATACCGGTAATCCGGTAAGCCATTTCGAGCAATGAACAGCGAAGCACTCCGGCGACGAAGTACCGTGGCGAGATTTAGCTCGAGATTAAAATTTTAAGTGCCACGGAAAAGCCGATGAAACGCTCGCGTTTCAACGTGATTCACTACCGTATCGTGTTTAGTTGCATTTGCGACGAATATGAAGCTTTCTTAGAATTTCTATACGCGAAACATAGAGCCAACCAAATAAATAATTGCGAAAATACTCGCGATTCAAAAAGAAATACGTAGGCTGTAACGTATCCACGACTACGAATTTTTAATATCGAACATAGAGTATCCACGGGCTCGACCTGTTTCTCTTCTCCTCATCGTTCGATCAATTTTTATCATCAAACTGAACGTAGTCCGAAGGAGACCCGTAGGGTAGGCGAAGGTTAAAAAAGTCATGAAAAGGTCGCCTTATCGAAACACGTGGGAACCATTGATCTAGGTAATACGTACATACAGGCGAAGTTGGAAACATTGTTGAGGTTGATCCATCGGGGAAAAGGAAGGAGGAAAAGAAAAGGGGAGGAGGAAGAAGACGACCCACGCGCCTCAATAACGATCACGATGCGATCGTGGCACTAGCCCGAAGCGGGCAACGAAGACAATAGCCGTAAATACTGGACACGAGATGCTCGTCATCGTACAGGGAAGCAAGGCATAATTCACAATGGGTATATCTCTTTAAATCGCGCGAAAGCGTAAAAGCTCGTCGCGCGTTCGCCCAGCGAGACCGTGGCTGCACCGGCTATGATATATTATCGCGGCTGAACTTTGCACGTTTCACCGGCTGCGATCGAACGTGACTTTTCCGCGGGCAATTGAACGCCGTTTCGCGCGAAAAGACGCTACAGGGATCAAATACGTACGAATGATCCTTGACACTGCAACCTGCGACAGGAGAGCAACGAAGGTTGATAGATTAATCTCGTACCTAGTTAACGTCAGGTTCTCCATTCTTCGGCCTTCGGAAAACGTGAAACGTGTACGGGAGCCTTTTATATATCTCTAACGTATCGCGACGTGCGTTAAAAAAGAGTCTGATCAATCATAGCACGTGCCAGAACGGCGATTATTTTGCAACATTTAGGATCGCTTTAATAGAAACGAATATCCTAGGTGATAACAACATTTCGATGTTTACGTACAATATCTTCTGTGTTACATTTCAATTTATTATTAATTAAATATTCATAAAATATATTAATTAAATGTGAACATAATAATAGCATTTCGACGTAACAAACGATAGAGTTTGTTTTCACACATATAGGAATCGTGTACCATATTTTGCATAGAAATTTCTAGAGCATCGGGTAGTTAAATGGACAACGATATAATGGAACAGACCGCAAAATAATACATTTGAAGCGTTATTGACACGGCCATTAATTTAGGCGTAACAAAGGATATAGAAAGTACGTGTTTGTTATAACTAATGAACTGAACGTCAAATCGCGATTCTATATCGCGGCCGCGGCATTGTTTTTACGGGTTCGTTTGAATACCGACGTGGCGCAGCGCGAGACGAGTCGTGCGAAGTTTCCTGTGGAATGGAAAACAGATAGCCGGCGAGTTCAATAGCTTCAGCAAACGTGACTTTCGACAATGTCGGCATTCAGCCGGTCGACTACTCTTGTCCCTCCAACGGCGACCAACGTCGATTCAGTCGCTGCGTCGTTTTCAACATGATAATCGTTTCCCGCCGAAACGTGTATTCGTCTGTCACCGTCCGCCAAATGAACACGGTCTTTCAAGCTGGTCTGAATCGCGGCGCTGCCTTGAAAACTACGTCGAGCAAAAACACAGTCATTTAATCAAAACCACCAAGCTCCCCGTGAATATGCCACCCTCTTTCGCTCTATCTCGCCGTCACTTTTTCTTTCTTCTCTTTATTCGCCGTATCGCGTGTTGCAAAGCACCGAATTCAGCTGAATTCGCTGGAACGCCAGATTTTCGTCGTTAAAATACAATCCGACTGTAAACTCCCCCGTTGACAACGCGTTCGCGTGAGTTTACCATTTCTCGCGACACGTCTAATTAATTGAGATGATAAACGTATCCGATTCTCGAGCCAGTTGGTGCGGTGTGTACGTCGTTTCGAGGCGATCAGTCACCGAGGCTGGACAAAGATGCGATTTCCGTTAGCCACGCCGCCATTGAAACCCTGCCTGCCGCAGCTCGATTATAAGTCGAGGCTTAAGAAGACATCAAGCGGTATTCGCGGCTATCGCCTCGTATGTCATCTACCATTCAATTCATTCGTCATTCCTCGTAGGCATAATACCACGCGTATACAGAGACAAACGGCGCCATCAGTTCAATTAAAATTGACGACGACTCAAGTTCCAGACGTAACACCGTGAATTGTACGTTGTGTATAGGGAGAGAAGGATGTCAAGGAATAAAATAAATTCTGCGACGCTTTCATTGTAAGGTATTTACTTTGAAAGCATAAATTTGCTGAAATTATCGAACAGACAATATGCCAGGACACAATGAGCTATGAACAGGTTCGATCGTAAAAAATAGAACTGTCAAAGTACGTTGAATTTAAAAATATGCTTAATAAAATGAATCGTTTGATGCTTTGAACGATTGACAAAGAAAGTTCACGAACGACGAGTGATAGTGGTGCATAATGGGTGATAGAGAAAACTAACCACGTTAACGTATAATTTTCCTATTCGTTCGTTTGCAATTTACTGTCAGGTGTTACGACGTCTTAGAAAATTGCTCAGGAGCGCCGATCGCGGCTACGTAACTGAATATATTTAATATTTCTTCCGTTCCAGGATAATTTAAAGACGAGCCGCGTTATTTCGTAGCTATCGAGCCTCGAAACTAATTGCCGCGGAACAAACGCGACTGACAAGTGAAAGTGTTCAAGGAAATTATGCGAGACTAAATTGAACTTTATTAAACTTCGATACGCGTTAAGAGGGAACGTTGGAGGAGGATCGGGCCGGGCATTTAGTCGCTTTCACGTCGAACGTTATTGAAAACCGCACGGAAAGCAATCGAGAGAAAACAAATACGTTGCAATTTACGTTAAGAAAAAAGGAAGAATAAGAGAAAAAGAGAGCAGAACGAATCGACAGAAAGTGGAGAAGAAAAGGGGTTAACTGCAAATCGAACAAACGTGATTCGTCGAGCAAAATAGCCGACCCGATCGAGGATTTTTCCCCATGAAACGCGACTTTGCAATATCCGTCATTCGTTGTTCATAATTCATCATTGCGACGTGTATCATGACAAGAAAGTATATTGAAGCGTGAGCATAAAACACCAGCAGCGCTGAACGATTCATGCATTATAAATGTCGCCAATCAAGCAAGTCGAAACGACGTGAAAAGACCGAGACGAAGGAAAACTTGTCTAATCGACGTGCATTCGTCGCAATAAAAGATGCAACGGGATGGTTGTACCGTAACTGGAAGGGAGCTGTCGTCGATCCTAGACACGACGCTATCGTCTGTGAAAGACTAACGACTATCTGGGAATAAGCAGCTGCGGCGTAATGTGTTTCGTTGTACACGCTGTTTGACATTCGCGAATCGTTTTCAGCGTCCGATCACTTTTCACCTGACAGTTAACTATACGAGGTATCGTGGTAAATGTTAATAATAACTTTCGACCAAAAATTTGCCGTAAAACGACATATAAATTTGTATTTAGTATTCTCTTAGAAAATTCTATGCACGCGGTTTATTATCGTTCGTATAAGAGGTAAAAGTAATCATAGAGAATTCTTTTTCCCTGTCTCCGTGTCTTCTTCAGATTGATTAGGAACCGAGAATTACGAAGCAACAAGGAAGATGACCATGCACTAACGAAGTTCCCACTAACAAACCGTGTTGCAGTAAATGACGCGTACAGATGTGCGAGTTTATAAATTATGTAACCATAATTTAGAGGGTAGACGGAGCTACATATTGTCAATCGAATTCAAAAGAATCCTAACACACGTCTGAGAGCCAATCTTTTTAAAAACATTGAATTTTACGGAAATCAGTAAGATTACGATACAAGCGTACACGTAAATCGCGCGCTCATTGTCGATGCTCGTCCATTCGATCTGTTATCATCGTAATCTAAATAGCGATTCGTATCTTCCGCATCCAAAGAAATAAAATTTTATTCGACAAAATCGAACGATTCCACGAACTACAGGGCGTTACCAGACTTTAAAGAAAATATCCGCTACGTGCAGTACGCGCACGTGTGCATTTATTGTTTTCGTTGTGGCGGACAGTCATTAGGTGGGTTGCGAGCTCGACTCAATCCCTCGCGCCAGCGAATCGTTCGTACGGCCGTTTTAATACTCTCCGCCGGTAAACTGGGAATTTCTCCTGCGGGCCGGCGTGGCTAACGGTAAATTAACAACGAGCAACCGGCGAGCAGCGCCCAACCAGGATCGAAAGGCTCTCCCCGTGCTTCAGAGGATCGTACACGAGAGACTTGCGGCCGAAACGCGCGCATCGGCGCCGTCTCATCCTCTTTCACTGGAACAATGCGAGACCCGCTTACCACCCAGAAGTAATTTCGCGAACGCGTAAAAACTTTTTTACGATACTTTAATCGTCCTCTTTGCCCCCGCTTTCTCCACGCTGCGCCAACGACGAAGATGACGACGACCGGTTGTTTCACCGCGCGTTTTCAACCGTGGCCGAACGATTCTGCAACATCCTGCTACCACGTTTACCGTGGACAAGTGTAACAGCGCGTAATTGATGATGAAATACGCGGTATTGTAAAGATTTAACGTTTCTATGCTGGTTCGGGATCTCCACGGATGGGAGTACATTGTGTTTTTAATTTTATTATAATTCTGGATTACTGGAAGCTGGATTCATTTCTCGTAAAATTGCGACAGCGTCGTGAATCGTAATTTGAAAGTGGAAATGAAATGTTAAATCCTGTATTATGGAAGAATCTGGTGCTATTTAATGTTCTGCTCACAAAAGCTAGGGATTCATATAATTCCTGCGGACTGTTTGGTGAGATTGAAATATTTAGGTACAAAGTTACGACGTACGCGTGATTGAGTATGCATATCTGTGTGTACGAGGTGAAAATCGGGTTAACGAGTATGATATGAAAACAGGGTAAAGGGTGGCATGGAATGGAATTAAATACTGTATAAGCCATAAAGAAGAGAGATAATTGTGAGGAATTTTTATCATGTATTTTTTAAAATTGTATTTTTTTTTAGCTCTGTTTCCAAAAAATTCAGAGAAAGGACTCCTATTTAACAAAAGTTATTCTACTGAGGCCATAAATATTCGATGCATTTGTACAGATTATTCATTTAACTGCAGTATTTGGAGTACTGATTGTGACTAACTGTATAAAAACTTGTGACACATCTTTTATGACATTTTAGATTAGAATTGATATACACTATTTACGTTGATACCATTCGGATTTTTCGCGTACGTATAATACACAAACATGTTAATTTCTGGAAATTTCTGGGAATTTCTGGAAATTTCTGCAAAATTTTCAAACTTGATGAATCAGCGAACTTTTCTTCTTTGCATTTGCTCGAAACTTTTGCTGTTGAATTTGAAGTTTTTCTTTCAGCACGAATGAAGTCGGAAGTCAAGCATATAGAAATTTTTCTAAAGAAGATTGCAGTACACTTGTGTTAATTTCTCTGTTCGTTAAAAGACATCGCAAGGAAGTAGTTTTCTAAAAGAACGAGACGACAGTTTCTGTCAAAAGAGAAATTTCTGGGAACATGTCTGGAGTTTTAGATACATCTTGTTTTTTTTTTTCTTGATCAGAAGTATTAAAATATTTAAAGTATTCTCAAATATTTGCATGACTATTTTGTATTTAATTTATATTCTATTTAAATTATCGCTGACATTTTAACTTCTGTAATTGTCGATCGCTTTAATCATTTGATAATGTAACGGAATAACAGGATATACGACATGAACGTTCCTTATCAACAAATTTCTCTTACTCGCGGCATCAGATATAAATAATACACGTCACGTATGACATATTACATTCTCAATAACGAATTTAACTACTTACCCGATCTCTAGATGCATTATAAAAGGATTAAGCGGTGTATATACGGGTATACACAGGTCCATATAAGGAGAGCAATGATCTCGGATCGATCTAATTTATTCTCTGTCGTTCACTTGCAACCCGTTGGCCAAACTCTCTACAAAAGAATGACGAACATCTCGCTTGATTAAACATTAACCCGTTTCAACCAATATCCGTACGCTTTACTTTACGCGGGGAAACGGAAAAGGAAAGGAAACCACATGTACACAACGCGTGACACCGTACCGGCCTTCAAACTTGTACAACGTGAGCACCATCGGCGAGAGTTGTCGGACGTTCGAGTAGCTCGGGACTAAAGGTAAGGAGACGGTCCTCGAATCGTTGCGTTTATCTCGAGCAACGTCGTTTCGCGATGAATAAACAGCAGCGGAGCTTCTTCGAAACAATTTAATCTACATAAGCTAACAGCTACCTGTCTGGCCTCGTGGCCAATGGGGAGATTTGAAGCACTGGCCGGAATATAGCCCGGAGCATCGTCTACAGCAAGTCTTGGACCTGTATGTACGTTCGGAAGGACACGATAGCCACAACATCGTGACTCGAAACACGAGAAGAATCGTGTAGACGGAGGAAAGTGCGTGGACAAAGAGAAGAGCGTTTCTGAAATCTACGAGGCCACAAATAAGAGATAAAGCTGGCCTGGCACTTCCTATCTCGGATCTGGCCGTTGGTATCACCGAGAATCCAGGGATAAGATGGAAGACCTCCCAGCGGAGCGTACACCTTAGATTGAATTATCGAACCGATCGATTCCAAATTTAACCTTGCACCGTTTTCTCGTATGTCGGCAACGTGCTTGCAATGTGCTTGCAACGTACTGGCAGCGTGTCGCGTTGTTGTCTATCGGCGTTACATAGTTCGGCGAAGTTCAAACGAAGGAACGTCGTTGAACAAGCAACAATTAATCGTTCGTATACGAAGTCACGGTACGCCGAGTTCGACTCGAACAACAAGTCACGCGCAAGATATTAAAACATATTACGCGCGGCATTAAACGGTAGGTTGTGGGGCCCGCACGATCTTCGAGAATGTTATTCGGCTGTGAAATATCAAGCAAACGAGCCGCCCGCGGCGCACTTTCGAACGAGCTAATTGAAATAACAAGTGCAAACGAACGATTTCCACGGGGGCATTAATCTTTTAGCGCGATTAATTAGGGGTGGAGCGTAAAGCTCTTTGATAATGAAAACGTCGAAGCTCGTTAGTAGTGTTCAACGATCATTAGTCACACATTCGTGCGGCGATCGTCGCGGAATGAAACGAATTTAAATGATAAAAATTACGGTGAAACCAGTCGCCGGTGTTTCGCCCGAATATTGATCATCCTTCATTAACGGATTCATTAAAATTTGGCAGACATATATTTTCAATAGGCTCGATTTATTCTTTCGCTCGCTAGTGATTAAACATACTCTCCTCGATTACGACAGTGTGATCGTTGAAGGGTGACTGAGAACGTTGGCATTCGACAAACCTACCAATGTGTATGTACAAGTAATCTTACAGCCGAAACGTGACTGTATCTCTTTGCAAAAATTAATTATCGAGAATTACCGATTCGCAATATGTACCTAGATACACTATCGATACATAGATGATTATAATTGAAGTGTACATACATATATCTAATCGTATGTTTTCCTCGATAAAAGTCAATGTTACCTTTGTGAAAGGTGCGTGTACGTACGTTTTCAATAATTACAAAACCAAAATATCTGATACTTGTCGCTTTAACGTTGAAACACTTGTAAACAATTACATTTGTCGGATAAAATCTCCATACGCATCGGACGAGGATAAACGACGTCGATATCCTTCTCTTCGTGTTCGGAATTGGCAGATTGACGGTTAATCCTCACGTTGTATCGATAATGTTCGTCGAAGTAGCAAAAACCGGCCAGAAGTAACGTTATCGAGTCGACGAGGGAACAAAGGCGTTGAAGTTATCTTCCCGATCCGTGTCAACTTGTCTCGACTCGTCACGACCCACACCGAAAATGTCTGAACTCATCATAATCCGGCTGAAATCGTTTTCAGCATGCGCTGACTCGTCGCAACCGGTTCTGGCCCGTGTGCGTCCGTCCTAACCCATCTCGACCCGTCCAGATTCGTGGCTCGTTAAACTCGTTTAAACCTTCCCAGACACAGTTCGCCTCGCGTCACCCTGTTTGGATACGTTTACTTTGCCGTTCAAATTGACCTGGACCTTCTTCTTTAACGTTTCAGATCACGTGGATCAACGTGGATTTGTCTACATTAGCTTGGATTGTTTTCTCGTCGCTATTATTCGCATCAGACGTAATCCCTTTCGTCGATCTTATCCTGGCAATGTACGTATTTTGAAATTTCTGCATTCAATGATTAATGGTTTCCTTGATCGATTCGACACAATGGTGGTTTCGTGAAATATTTCCATATATTTATTATTATAAGTATAAAAGCAGATAGTGCGATATTTGCAAATTCTCGATTCGTTTCGCAAACGTAGAATATACATACGAAATAAATTTGGAAATTACAGGGGAATGGTTTGAAATTACAATATTCTATTTTATTCAGGTATATTAATTCAAGTACTTTTTCTAGCAAGTAAAATTTGGATCAGAAAAATAACAACTACACCGATATTAATATTAATAAATTTTACTTTTGAAATGGAAGTATCATTACCGTCACGCTGCTCTACATACTTAACATAAGCTATTATGCTGATTCGAATTCTTTATAATACGAATAAAAGCTTTTGATCTTCTATTTCGGTACCCAACAGGAATTCATAAATTCATAAAATTTATCTCCAATTCAACTCGGCTCGCTAATAAAATTTAATTGGAATCGGATTCCCATTGAGCGGAGCGCGCGATGCTCCTAATAGTTAAGCAAAGGACAAGAATTTCGTAGCTGGACGTGTAATAACAGAGAGAGAATACCGAGGAACGTAATATACGCACGGACGTACAGTAAGCGAGAGAACCGCCCGTTTTTCTCTGTTTCCCGCAGCAAGGTTTCAGGGTGGTTCGAACAGCCAGCAGGGGTCTTTAATTAGCGGACTATTTAGCTTTTATCTTATCGCAGCAGAGGATCGGATAAGTTACGTGTGGCCACGTGTAGCTTTCTATCTGGATAGCACGTCGACGGTGAAAAGAAGAAGAAAACTGTTCGTTGGACGACCTTTTAACTCCACCGTTGAGGAATACATTGGTGAAAGAGGACGACAAAAGTGGGAAGAGGAACCGAACGGTAGGATGCAACCGCGAGGCACTTACCTTAACAACTCGACAGATTTGTGAAGCCCGCCTTGATAAAAACACACAATTACCGGGACCGTCCCGGCACATACGTTCACCGTAGCTCGAGCCTTTAAGCATTTTTACCGAGTCATTGCTTTATGCGCGATGGCCGACATTATTTCGAGTTTCCTGCGGCGCCGTAAACGTCCCCCCTTTTGCTTTTAAAAAGAAATCACCGTATTCATAGGTCGCGGAGAGAACAGGCGCGCGTTTTCGCATAGACCGTGTAGCAAACCTGCGACTCTGATTCGCTAAAACGTAGTGAAAATTAACATTTTTGCGTCGCGTGCGCGATACGAATAATCGACCGTGTGTTTGGTACATTAAACGAAAGTTCATCCGACGAGTCGAGTCGGTGCAAATAAAGAAAAGATACACGTGAAAACACGCGACTAGTTGCCGTATCCTCCGCTCAGCAAATATTGCTCTTGAATTATATCGTTATAAACAAATATTAATTGCTTTAAATTTGTTATTTACGTTCATGTCGTTAGCGATTAATTGTATGTACTATGTACTATGAATATATCAAGATTAAAAAAAATAGCTCTCTATTTCATGCTGCATGTAGAATATTATAATGTGTAACACATCACAGGAATTTCCTTAAAGTTATTAACTGGACTCGTTAAACAAATTATACGCACTAAAACGTATTTGCGGTTAATTATCTACTTGTTTTTGACCATCGATCGTGTGGTAGATAGTAACGATCGTCTGAAAATGAGCAAGATTTTTCTCCAACCGGGTAAACGACAACGATCGGTAATTAAAGTCCGTTAATGGATTCTAAACTGTAAATTACGAGTTTTTAGCATTCGTTCACGCACGATATCGCCTTTACCTACAAGGTTTTCATAGCACATAAAGATCGCGGAACATGGAAACTCGTCCGTTTGCAGCGCGTAACTTGTAGTTAGCATCCCACGTAATTCGTTAGTCGAGCGAGACAAGCTCGTAGAAAAGCTGTACCTTAGCCGGAAAAACTGGGACTACATTCAACGACGACTATACTTCACCTGAGATCGACATTTACTCAGGGTTCTTATCTGGTTGCGACAAAAACAATCCTTTTTAACGAGCTTTAACGCTGTTCTAGCTTTATCGCGGATATTTTTCACGTTTCTGCGAGATTTTCATCGATGTCGAAATTGCTCGGATCGTAAATATTAATGGAGCGTGCCAGGTACTGCGCAGCGGTGTGTTCTTGTGTTCGATTTGCGTAATTTGTCGATGTTCGATCAGCAATAATTATTGACGGCGGACGACAAATTAAATCGTCGCGTGTATCTCGATCGAAGCCATTCAAGATCCGATTAAATACGCGGATGATAAGCATTAGATCGAATTCAGGTTTCTGTTGGCCATTGAAATGAGACGCGGCGCGCAGTTTTCCATACGATACAGCTAGGTATAGCCGGCAATTTCGTCCGCAATCATAGAGACAAATGAGAATTGCCGAGTGACATTAGCACTGATTACGAACAGGATTGCTAATCTATTTATAATTGTCCCGGCTGCATCGTGTCCCTAAATGCGATGCCAATTAACCGTTGGAATCGTTTGTGCGCGCATCAAGAATAGTCTATAGACACAGGATGCGCCAAATGGTGAAACTTGCACCAAAAATGGGACCACGTTTACATGATCGAGCATGTAATTATCAATCGACGTTTATACGAATCGTTTATTTGAACGTTAATGTGTAAGTAAACGTAAACTATGTACAACGTAAAGTAGGTTGAGTCTTAGGAATGTAAGTGGAATAACCATACCTGAAATTCATCTTTCTAACTTACTTCTTGTTTCTTTTACAATTTTGTACTCTTAATCGCCATCCCTTTAAAGCTTAACTGAAGCGTAAACCTTCGACTACACAACTTAGTACCGCAAAACACTTTCTGTGTAGAATGTTAAGGATTTATAGTAGAAAAATCTAGAATAAGGTCTTAGTAAGCGCATTTCACGTAAAAAATATAACAAATGTTGATTAGAAAATGAATTTTACAATGTATGTTAACTGAAACGCAAAGAGATATTTATATTTTAAAGACAAGATCGTATAAAGATTTATGGCGTATAGAAAACGCTTAGACAGTTCAAAGGCAACTCTAACGCGGTTATTAAACGTGTAGGTACTAAAGACGTAAGACTAACTGACAGTGAAATAGCAATAATTTGCTATCATTAAACGAACGCTAAATAATCACATTAAACGTAGCTAGGGTTTCACTATCGCTCGTACAATCTTATTGTCTTTCTTTCCCATATAAAGTAACAATGCATTCAAGTAGTCCCGTGCCTCTAAATGATTGTGCACGCCCACTAACAATAAAACATGACTTGTTGTTGTGCATACATAGATTATCAAACAATTTAATGAGACAACGAATTAGTATATTGTTTACACGATTGACAACTTTGCACGTGAGCTTCTAACATACTTAATTTGAAAAAAAAGTAAAATAGATATAGTTCAAAACAAAGTTCCAAATAAATTTCATCCGAAAAAGGTCCTCTGAATTTGTTAGACGTCAAAGCAATAATTTTTTATCAATCCACCCAGTGCACGATTTGCCTAATGTTTACTTAACATCTTGGTTTAATTAGACAGGGCAAGCATTTGCTATCCGTGTTTAAAGTTGTTGCATCAGGCAATTATCGAACAGTTGCGAAGTTTAATAAATGCGACTTCTCGGCAGAATTTCTCGATTTCAGATCGAAATCCGTCGGACCTCGGGACCGCGTCATTAATTCCCTGTTCGTTTCTTGTAGGGCAAACTTGAACGAGATTTCTCTACGAAATTAGCACAGCGCTGTTCGCTGGTGTCACCGCAAAAAAGGATTCCATCCAGAAGAAATTGTTGCGCTCGGAGGCTGCGCTCGGTATAGTTACCAGTGAGATTGCAGCTTTGTCCCCATGACACGCTGTATGCCGAGAAAGCAATTTTCTGAATTCGTTTCTTTTTTTCGTTGGAGTTTTGCATAGTTCGAATAACGAGCGACGATAACGCGAAAAACGACACAATTATTTCGAACGAAGTCTACGAGGCGAAGGGAGGCGAAGAAGGCACTCGTGAACGACATAAATGGAAATTATATTGCTTTTGTCCGCGTTTACTACCAGAGAACCGAACTAATTTTCTATAAGCATCCTCGCGATAATAACTTTGCAATTACCATTTTCAAGAACAATATGAAATTCTTGCGCGGTGTTACACGCGAGTTAAACACTGTTTAAAGGTCGTTTTTGTCCCACGACCGATCTGTTCGATCGTTCGGCTTTTCAAACTGTGTTTAAACCGCTGTTATATCTAACCTGCTTGTAAAGCATGTTAACTTTTAGAAACATACAATTTTGTGTTTCTCTGCGTGTATAGAATCTGGTATAAGAATTTTTCCAGTCTTTCTCTAAGATATTGCCGACATGTAAATATACATATAATTTCTTTTAAACCGTACTATTTCGTAATAGATACTGTTAATGAAACAGATCGTAACTGCAACGTAACCAATAGGTACTGGATAATTCGCTCTACCAGCACGTCCATAAAAAAGAGATAATTGCAAGATTCGTTAGTAGATCGTGTGGATACTGTCAGGAAGATGGTACACGATATCGCTGAATTGTGTGAGAGCCAACTTGTTAACCGTACAACGGATCGTGAGTGTTCTTTCAGTGGAAGGACCGATGTAGTACGTTATGTTCGCAACAGTATGAAATCAAGACTAATAATTTTGATTTAATAGCCACGGAATGAAATAACTTTAGCCACGATGACTCGTAACAATTAAAACTTGCCGCGTTATCCTCTACGACTTACCTTCCATCTTAGACTAAGGGGCACTATCCGCACTGGCAAACTTTGTATCATGATCCACGGTTATGGCGACGTTTTCATGGGATTACGATGGTACTACTCTTTCTCATTTCGTCGATCAACCAGGAGGATACCTTATTGAATCTCGATAGAAACTCACTTCTTCTCTCGTGTATTGAAGCAACCATTTTTAGTGATGATACATATTTATAGCCGTATGAGGTAAAGTGCAGTTCATCTGGGATCATGTACCGTGTAAGAAGGACAGACTGGTTGTGTTGGCGCTTTAATAATGCTTGTTACTGAAATATTAACTTTTTTAACGTAATGACTGATATTCATCCCTCGGTTTTTAAAGCAATAAAATTATTATTATTTATTTATGTATCACAATGCACATTTGCGTATAACACGCTCTCTAATTTTGAGCGAATTAAAACGCAAACAAAATCGAATAACGACTAATGAACAGGGGAAGGAGTTTTCATTTTATTAATTAATTTTTGTCCGCCTTTGATTTTAAAAGCTTATTGTGCACTTTAGCTTCATACAGATACGAAATGATAGTTACGAAAGCGTGATAAAATTATATCAGCCTTAGGAAAAAAATTTCTCAAATATTTTTCATTTCATAAGTGTTCAATCACGAACGGTACACTAAATAAAAGAATTAATTTCATTTGAAGAAGAACCTGTTGCTATACATTTACCGTTATTTACACCTAATGACCAGATGTTTGATCGCTGAATCGTTGGAAGCAAACGATGAATCACAAATTCTGCTGACTCAAACAAACATTCTTTACCCGATAGAATCCTTCCTCTCAGCCACTTGACACCGACACTTCGTCGGCTCAAATGAAACAGTAAATATCCGTTTAGTTCATTCATTCATTCAATGACAGAGGTTGTACATTGTACTATACTGTGCGAACAAGTATCCAATCCATCCAGATAAACGAATCGCATTAACCTACACGTTGCCTATCGTTTAAAACATTGTTCGTCAAAACGCTATACAAGACAATGAATAAGGTCGCGTACACAGCCCAAGACAACTAATAAATTTGTATTAAGCTTTGTGAAAGTACAGACAAGGCGGTATCGTATTTCGTTGCAGCACGCACCAGTAGTTTCATTGCTCACGCTTTCGCGATAGTAAATACGTTTCGGGCCTCTCCTTCCCTTTCAAAACCTGCGTACCTCGTAAACCGGATTTTATTCGAAACACTTATCTCATCAACGATATCGAGTGCAAAAGTCTCGCGTTCGCGCAAATTCATCGTAAATCGTTGGCCGGTCGTTCGTTAAGCGGCCAAGAACTCGCGGACAGTACGTATGACGTTCAATTAAGCGTATTTCGTGCTGTGCTTCTATGCGTTTAATATTAAACGAGTTACACGCAACACGAAAAGCACATGGAATCCGGAAAACATGCGACTAAAAGTCGTGCGATAATTGTTTCCCGGTAAATAGTTAAAACTTTAATCGTGGAGCGACGTTACACTCGATTACGGTGAAATATGGCCTGTTTCGAATAGCGAAAACGATTATCGCGTTTCACATTGGATAACATACTCAACGCGTTTATTCGATAGAGTCTTCTCATTCGTTTACACCCGTAAATCACCACATACATGTATTTTACAGTGTTATCGTTTGGAGATTAAAAGTTTGTGCTATGAAATTGCAGATGTAAAAGGTTGAAATAAAATTTCGTTTTCGAGAGAAATTAATCCAATATGTTGCAAATATAATTAACGTTTGTCGGGATTGGACTAAAATCTGTACCGTGAGTGCTATATAATTATTAAAAACGATTAAAAACGATTTAGAGATTTACTACATAAATCAGAGAAAGATCCGAGCCTCCGGATCTCCTAAATAAAAAGATATCTATCAAACGAACATTGTGTTAGGCGCAGAATGTCGTTCTTGGAAGTTTTCATGAGTTCTTGCCAGATTTTCTCTCACTGACGCTAAGCTTCTTTCGAGTCTTAAAGTCCGGAGATAAAGTTCTTCCTAGTCATTATAGAAGAATTTAACAAACAAGATGACATACCGGGTACTTAAACAATCCAGCTCTTGACGATTAGGGAGGTTGCTCAGGTTAACTGTTCCGAGCACGTGCGAGACGACGTGAAATTACGGTTTAAACTACAGACGAAGCTGATGAATAAAACAGACATGTCGCGGACTGAAAAGTCTCGGCCTCTCGAACCGTTCTGAGATGGACTTGCATTTCAATGCAAATTTATTATACAAATGTCGATATTAACGACAGAGAAAGAAAACTTAAGAAAGAAACTGAAATACGACTTTGTATGTGATTTCTTTAAAACATGGTGAAATTAATTCTACAAATTGATTGAGCTGAAATAGGCTAAATTTCTTTAACGCTATGTGAAATTCACAAGTTGTCAAAGGAAATATTTGACAATTATTTGAACGTTTTAATACGTAAAAAATTGTCTATTGGACCAAATATAATATAAATTTCGACGATACCACTGTAGAGTCATTGTTTTATAATATTCTTTTATAACGTTCTTTATTATAGACAACGTGGAAACAGATTATTCTCTTTCTCTACGAAAAAGAAGAAAGCTTCAGTGTTGACATTATCGTAAAAGCTTCTATGAAACTGAACCGTCAGATCTTTCAGCAAAATTTGCACCTTTAACTAAACGTGCGTCCGAGTTGCGCCGTGACCAGTGTGGGCGTAACCTGATATCAGAATACCATGCGCGGAAGTAGAACGTAAAGGCAGCTCGTTTAGTACGAACGTTGCATCACAAGAACGATAGTACCGCATAATACTATGGATGAGAATAGTTTGTGAACGTAACGTAGAAATTCGCCTAGCTTCGTCTGTTATTTCGAGGTATTTTATTAGCCGGACTGACCGCTTCAAACGTAAAACTCACCCTCATTCGCGGTCGTCTAATAAAAAGCCTTGTAATTCCTTGCGCCGTTTTAACCGTCAATTACATACATTATGCTGTACAGATGAGTCGAACAACGCGGCACGATAACAGCATACAAACAACGATCTATGGGACGATCTATGTTCCGAAGGGTTTTATGATTTGAACGTCTGAAACATGAAAACGTTTGCATAAACGTTCAAAGTCTGACTAACAATTTTAGAGAATTTAAAAATTGTATTCTTTCATTAGAGACAGTCATTGTTATCGATTGCAAAGCGCGTTTTCACAAAATAACGATAAGTAGATTAATACAAAAAATTTAGTTCGTTACACCATGAACAATTCAGAGTAGAAATGCTAAAACTTTATCCCTCCCAAACCTTCAGTTCGTACATCATTCCCTCGTTTTATGAACGATGTCCTTGAACTCTTTATCAGACCTTGTACTTTCGCAGCCACTTTCTCGCGTTAATCTAATTACATGCATCTAGGTGATCAACCCTCTCGTCGACAGCATAGATGTTTCACGGTCCACGTCCAGAGTTGGCACAATGCGATTTGCTTAGCTATGGACGGAAGTAGGATGTCGTTTAACACAAGCGCTGCGTCGTAGCTATGATAGCGCCACGTAATACTACGGATGAGACTATCTGCAGAGCGTAATGCAGCAGTAGGAGGGCTCGGGGGAGTCAGGAGCATGGGAAGTCGAATGAGTGGGGTGCGAATATAGGATGATTATGTCACGGTATGATGTATGTGGGTTGGCAAGCAGCCACGCGGTCACCCAGCCGCAGCATAACGCTCTCTTCTCGTGTCTTCGTTCCACCATCGTCTTCCTTACAACGCGCCGCTACCTTCGCCGTTTATCCGAGCATCTTCCTTCGAGCACACTCGCGCGGAAGTTGAAATCTGATTTGGATTCGTCAGACTCTTCTGTGCCGTAATGAGAAGTTATTATCGACGAACGTTATCGGATACGAATTTTAACGAGGATATCGACAGAACAAATCGATATCCTCTTTGTTAGCGTGTATGTACCAGTGTACACCGCGAAAGTGCGACGTAGACAGAGAGCTTAATGTCGTGTATAAATACGAAGCAGATGATGCACAATACAAAACCGACGAGCGAAAAATTGGCACGTACGCGTAAGAATTCAATTTGGATTTATTTGCATCGGTGGGCAGGGAAACTCGCTTTGCGTGTCTTCCGGAAGCTTTGGAAACGTTAAGGAATTCGTAATTTAATATCATCACGAGAAACCACTTTGAAACTACGTAATTTGAAAGCTGCGTGTGTTTTAGAGCCGCAGCACCACCGTTACGACATCGTATTAGGCTTATGGCAGGTGATCACACCTCGGTGAATTGCAAGCAGCCGTTCTTCAGGGACGATTCTGATATGCTATTATACCGCTTTAATATACCCACGCGGGATTCGGCTTACGAAACTTATATGTACAGGCTCGATTCCTACGTAAATGTTACAAACAGGTTCATTTGAACGGAGACGGGGATAATGTCGCTGCGGCCGCAACACGATAGCGCACGTGAAACCAATTTCTCGTAGGAACCAAGGCTTTCCGAACATTGTCGCCATCTGTTCTGGAATTAATCGTTCGTTCGCGTATTATGACAACGTTGTATATGGAATTTATGGAAATTTAAACGGGCCAAAAGTTCAACCTATACAGTACGGCACGCTAGTTGTATTAATGCTCACCCACTTTGCTGCGCGACTAACCCAATTAATACAAACACTACAAATAAATTTCGATACACGAACCGCTGTACCCTGTTTACTGTTTCATCTGTACAAATCATTTCCGTTAATGGTCGACATTATTTTCTCAAGTACTTGACTCAACCACTAATTAAAATAATTTTATGGCATTTCGCAGAGTAAACTGATTAAACAGAAGAAATCGTTAATTTAACTAATTTGCGGATCGCTAAGCGGAGATTTCGGAAATTCGCCAGTGTTTCTTGGAAAGTATCGTGTCCAGTACCTCCGCGAAGAGGTGAGTCATTCATTCTCACAAAGAGGGCAAAAATGGCGCCAAGTAGGAACACCTTGCGAGGTTTACGCATCCAGATAAGACATACACACACGCGCCTGTTAGCGAAGGAATCGCTACTTTCCTCTCTCCCCTTTTCTTTATCTCTTCCTTCATTTTTGAATTTATCACACGCGCGTCCCAGCTGCATTCAATTTAATCGAACCGATGTTCCGTTACCTGCTAAAATACTGTACGCTCTTTTGAATTCATTTGAGTCGAGAGGGGCGCGCATCAGCGTTGCCTCCGTGTTCCGCGCTCGTATTTATGAGCCGTGGTTAGAGTTATACGCGTGCATAAACGCGTGTACGAATCAGACGCAAAGCAAGCAAGGGGAGAAAAGAAGGGAGAAAAAGAAATGGAAAGGAAAGAAGAGAGTATGGTGGAGGCGGGAGAGGGTTTCGTAAAGCAACAACACCGGCTCTGTTGGACAGTTAGAGTTCTTATGCCGGTGCTGTGCATTTATTACGTAATGCTTACAAGCGTACATAAACGCTCGTTCGTGACTACATGTTATTACACAGACCGTACAAGCCTTCAGATTGGACTATTCAAAGAGCCTCGTGATAAGCTTGAATTGCTCCGTTGACAAGTAATTCGGATAATTTAATTGCGCCCGCCACGCTGTTGCGTCCTCGGCGTTTGTGGAAGAAAAGAAAACCACGCTCACCTCTTTTACCGTGTCGATCCGTGTAATGAGAGCGACGAACCAGAGCTAATTTTAATCCTGGTCAGGTGAAAACTGCGGCTCGTCTTTTATTGATGGTTATTATTTCGTCGTCGTATTGCGCTCACCTCGAATTACGAGCATTTGCAGATTGCTTTTTATTACAGTGTAAAACGGATGGCGGTTTTGGCTGGAGACACGTAGAGGCTAAGATTTCAGCGACGATAATTTAGAGTGGAATAAAATGTCGTGAATGTTTAAACGTCCGTGGTGACAGGCTGCTCGGTGTGCTCGAGGTGTCACGTTTACAGTACGACGGGCAATTTAGCCAGGTCTACATGTGTACATATACATATATATATTTACAATATCGACAATGTCTTATTTCTTTGACTCGTTTAAAGGCGTTGAAGATAATCTCGATATTTCCCTGGCTCTTTTATTTCCCGTTATCATTGTTATCGAAAAAGAGATACAAAGATTGGCCATCTCTTCGCGAATGTTGACATCTTTGCTCAACGAAACGATATACTTGACATGTACAAAATTCATTTATAAATCTAGACATGAAAGCACAAAACACTTATACATCATGAACCACGTAACAAAAGTTATGCACCATATTTCCATGTAACAGAAGTTATCTCGATTCCACGGACGATTGCACGAGCAAAACCGTGTCGTTAGACAGCGAGGGAACTTGTTGCGCGATTCTGTCTCCGCTAATGGCTTTCCTAGTAACGATGATCGAAGAAACAGTCCCTATGCCGCGCCGCAAGGATTCGCTGAACTATGCGTCTCGCTACGAGTCCCTGGTCAATGACGAATTCCTGCGGAAGGAATTAAAAAAGGAAAGAAAAAGGGGAAAAACGGGATCGCCGTCGGTGCCTGTTAAAGTTCACGAGCGGCGCGGCGGCATAAATTCCCGCAAACGATCACGGATCCTAGGAATTCCTGTCCCACGATCGTGAGACCGGGGAAAAACGGGCCACAGACGGGTAGGGTCTTGACGGGACTTCGCGGTTTGGAATCGCGGTAGTCGAGGTGACACCTTCTACCCCGAAGGCCGAAAGGAGTCCAGCGGGATGACTCAACCGGTCGTGCAGCGTGCCGCAACCGGTCTGCATAGAAACCTGTAGCATGCTCAGCACCGAGTATCTGATTACGCTCCGAATTTGGTAGTCTTTTGTGCGTAGGAGCCAATTAACGTCCGAAATCGGTGGACGAACACGGAAAGTCCCTGGGATGCTATTACACGCGAGCTTCTACCGGTTGATGCTCGTACACGTTTACGACGATGGAAAACGATAAAAAGATCCCAACGGATGTACTATAACGTATTGTCGAACTGTTGTAAATACGGGCTCGTCCGCTCGTCCGAGAGTCGGTCGAAACCAAGCATAGCCACGGTAATCGCGAGCGCTCGCACGAAAGAGCTCGAAGTTGGCGCGAGATAAGTGGCGAATTCTTGGCGTCGTGTCGTACACGAAATATGCATTTATGTTGACCTACGTATCGTTGCCTCCACGCTGGGAATCACGGTCGACTTTTGCGTTAACTCGAAACCTTCTGCTGAACGACCAACACAAATATATACCACCAGGAAATTAACTTAATATTTCGCGATTGTGGCCATTGAACGCTATAAATCTGGTGAAACGAACGAGACGAAAAATTCGTCGCGAAATAAATCGAATCGAGAAGGTAAACGCTGGTTCGTCGGCTTCTCATGACAGCACCGTTTAGCTTTCTCTTTTTCAGAAGCTGCCGGCGGCGTCGTTCGATAATAATCCGATACCTCAGGAGTACACGTATTTCACAGCGTTCAGCAATCAAACGAAACGTATACTGGCGAATGTTGCTCGAATTCGCACGGTGATGGTAGGCGCGGGATACAAATGAACGATTGAAACAAGCGAGCAGTTGCATTTACACGGACGTACGTATCGGTTACATTAATTAAATAAAGTCTGGCCCCTGATATCAGGCGCAGCGTCAGTGGTCGAGCATGTATACCATGACTCTGGTATACGTTACAACATTTATTGCACGGCATGCGATTCGCGAGGGCTCGCTATAAGTCTGGCCATAGTATCGGGGGTTCCGATCACGTAGGCCCATCCACTCCTGCACTCGAATACTTCGCTTCTGAATACTATTGGTCGTGGTCCGATGTGTGCCGACTTACACTACACGGAACCGTGTGTACGCGCAAACATGATCGTGAACCGTGTATCCGTTTTCTGCCTTAAACCACCGTAATCCCCGGACGAGGATCGTCCTCGTGTCCCGATGCACCGAAGTGGCCGCTCGCTTGCACGCTTTACGAGCTGGACCAGACGATCGACCTCCTTCGATTAAGCACCACCTCGTCGCCGTGCGTGTAATTAACACGTCGATCGCGGACCGGCCACCTGATCCCCTTTGCGCTTCAGGGCTGCTTCCACGTACATTCCTTGGTTCGCGGAACTCAGAGAAACCATCGTATGCAACCGTATATACCTACATACGTGTATGTATGTAAATACATTTACTAGGTCGATCTCATGACGCCTGTCGGCAAAGAGCACCGCATGAAACAGCCGCTTTCAAAAATGGCCGACCTTGTCACGGCATACCTCGTCGTGGAAACTGCTATTTGCTTTGCGAATACATGTTGATTATCGATAGTCGATCGCGTACCGCTACGCCATACAAATAAAAGGAACATGTTCATATATCGGTCAGAGAAACGTTGAAAGACGAAAAACAGCGGACAAAAGAAGAATAAGAAGAAGAAGACAGTTCGTTCGATTGGAACAGACTTTCAGTTAGTTCGCAGGTTGATATAAACACTTGGCGTTTCCGCAGGATACGAACCGCAACTTGAACATAACCGTTATAGGGTATAACCGGCTGGTATCGAGCAACGTTCAATTTGAGCGTCCCAACGGTGAAGTAATGGTACCCCACGGGTGCGTCTACGAGACCCGAAGAATCTCGCGGTGTATCGTCATTTTCGAATACCGGTGTCTAATTACGCGTTAAGAAACACTGGCTCGCGAATTGACGCTCTCCGCGCGAAAGAAGTGCAAAATCGTCGCGCGAACTGTTTTATACGCGGAACCGGCGGACGTACACGTGTAAGTACGCGTCGAGAGAAGCAACGAGGAGACAGACTTAATCACACGTTTCGCGGCATTATTAAAATTTTCAAGATTTACACGGACGATAATAACCCATAACCGTACTATTAACTGCGTTAAAGGAAATTTTTACGACGCATTAAACAGATAGACTCCGCGCGGCTCATAGCTACCGGTAATTATTCTTTATCGCGGAGTATTATCGGTCGAGAGACGCCGTTGCAAAGTGGAAAACGAACTAGATTAAAGTGGACGTGTACACTGGTCTCGACAAGTCCGCCGGTTAATAGGAGAGGTGTAACAGATCATCGTGGAAGAGGCGCGTGAAATTTCTTTTCAAGCACCGGTCGCGTTCTTTCTCTCTCTCTCTCTCTCTCTTTCTTTTTTCCTCGCGTCAAGATGGCGTCAGTGATAGCGATGGCGATGGCGGAGAGCATGATTTTTATTACGGTCGTTCGAAACGCCGTTAAAAATTAAGGCATCGATGCGCCCGGCTATGCCATGTTGAAAAATAATTCAATTCGTCGACGGCAGTATCAAAGAGCGTTTAAGACCGCTTAATTCGCTTTACTTCGAAGCGGTACCAGCACCTGGTGCAGCAGGTTGAGCGGGAGACGTTGACAACCCCTTACTAATGTCCGTAATTCCTTATTCTCTGGGGATCATTTATAAAATGCCACTGGCTGCGTGTCCGTCGAGATCCAGGGATAATTTGTTTGAAATTTGGTCCGTGGATCACAGAAAGTGTAACACGTTGATTAATATTGTAACTAACTTCGAGAGTTGAGCCCAAGCTGGATTACTAAGTAAAACGTTACCTGAACGCGTTTGATTTGTCCATTTCTTTGCTTTCACCTCTGCTTCGCATTGTCCCCTCTGTTGCAACACTGACACGAGCGTCGATTACCTCATCCAGGCTTTCGCTGTTGCGTTTGAAAATGTTTCCTATCTTGAATAAATCTTCTTAGACAGGATTGTCGTTGAATGACACAAGAGGGGAAATTTTACTATATATATTTAATGGTAACTGTAACTGACAATTTTAATTTAATTTCGCCATAACAACTGGAAATCTCGTTAAATCCTGACCGATTACTATTCTTCATAAGTACCTATTACATGGCGTTGCAATGTCCGACATAATTATTTCTTTATTAAATAAAAAAGTTCTAACTGTTATAGTGTATTAAAACATCATAATTGGAGGCTAGCTGAGTATTAAAGCTAAAATCTCCTTTATTTACGATACAAGAACGAATATAAAGTAACGTGGCCGATGACAGTCGCGGTCGATTAGATACCATTCGCCGCATGTAGTAACTTTAAAACGATTATATATTGCTTTACCTTGTTGTTTTATGACATTTTCTAACTTACGATAAATGTTACGATTCGATTATTTATGCGTACATCAACATGCTACGAGGATAAAATATATTCAGTTACTGTACATATATACAATTCTGCGGTACTTTCAATATCGTAATTACTGTTACGTCTTCTCGATGCAAATCTTGTTCGTTTTTTTCTATTTTCTAATTTCAAAATTAAAAAATTAACGGAAATCGTTCGTCGCTAAAGCACATTTCTCTATCGGATCGATATAACAGCAGTAGTAAATTACAAGGAAGGAAACCACTGAAAATTAGTCACGCTTTCGCGGTTCTTTGTAAGTGAACTCCACGATATCGAATTAAAGAATCCTCTCAAGGCAAAACCATCGCTTCGAGTACCTGTAGGAAGGGTGAAATCCTCCTGGAACGAGTCTCCCTTTGAATGGAGATTGAGCGAGAAACTATAGGGCGTCGCGTGACTCGACGAGCTTAGAATAATTTCGAACGCGAAAGCGATCATTCTCCGTTCTTTTGTCGCGACGAGTATTCCGCGAAGCTTGGAACGAAAGTCTTTCACGAGCGATCGATCACACTGAACGAGACTCGCCTTGATTTGTACCCCGATCATTCCCTCGCCTTCAGATTCCTCTTCGTAAAAGGGACGCAAAACGCGGAGGGGATGAGGAACGATGGTGCGTTCGCGATAGGAATGTACGCCGTGGCAAATGCTTGATATATGATGGAAATGATACGAGGGGGAATAGAAGACTGGATGGGACAAGGTCGTCCCATGAGCCACTATCCCGGTGTGTATTGAAATATTTGCAATGGAATTCCTGTAAAAGGTAGCTAGGATACGAGTGAATGAATGGACGGACGACCGGTTTACAGTCACACCTACAACCTTTGCACCATTGGGATTCATAATTCTTTCAGGAAACTTTTTATCGGTATTTTCCACCTGTACGCACCCTGAGACATAGGGTTTCGTCTTCGGAATATCTTACGGAGGTCGAATCTTTTTCACTGGCGTCTTTTCCCCTCGGTTACTTATCTCGCTTGAAATTGTTCGCGTCAGACGAAAGCGTCAAAGCAAATCTACGGTGCTTTATTTTTGTGATCCGCCAGTCATTTACAATGCAAAGGATACAGTCCTGTTACGATCGTGATACATGTGACAAAGTATGAGCAGTGAGGTAATAATCTTCGTATTCCTATACAAACAGAGAGAGAACCTGTCTCGTTTTGCCACACGATGAATGTATTTGTAGGTTCGAATAAATCTGAATAATTAACCCGTACACAAATTATCGTTCAAATAATGAGATCACAACGAGAATATCGACGGACAGAGCGTGTAATTACGTCAGATTCGTTTCCAATGAAGAACATTCCATGCAACATTTATTTTCACTCCTGAATCTACGGTCAATCCAAAAGTGGAATACAGTCAAATCCAACTAACTTCTTTCGAATGTGCGATTGTCGGCAAACTTTTAAGTTATCCACGTTCAATCGCAACTACGAACCACAACCATCGGTTTATTTTACCTGGCCATCAGAGACAGAAAGACGTCTCGGCTTCTATCAAATCCTGTGGTTGACAACAATAATTACAGTTTTAATCGACATTCTACTCAATTCGTTTTGTTAGCAGTCACTGAAACGTTACGTGATCGTCGTATATACGAATTCCAGAATACGACAATCGATTACTATAATCGTATTGAGCGTTTACAAACGAATCGACGATTGATAAAAATTAATTCAATCCGAAATCAAAAGGTTGGCAAATTGGATACGTGGGGAAAAAGAGCGGGCGCGCTCGGTCGCCTACGATCGTTAAACGAGAGAGCCGATCGACTCCGGAAAATGGGTAATAATGTAATCAAGTATGCGTTGAACGGGATACTCGAAATAGTCTAGAACGTATATTGCTTTTAGCGAGGATGAAAAACTTGTTACACTAAGGAAAGTGATATAGAAAGTGCCGTATATACATTATATATACATTACGTCTGTCTATAAGTTAGCTAAAAAGCTTGTTCTTAGAAGATGCTTAAATATCTTGTTCGTATAAATGCATTTCAAATTCGTAACATTAGTTAGCAGCTAAGTAGAAGTAAAAGCTTCGATAAAATGAAAATGCAGTCAAAAGCTTACCAAATTTCCATCTGATGATAGTAATAATCGATACTATCGACTTGCTCGTTAGAAAGTTTTGTGTATGCACGACATCGAGGACAGCATAGAAGATAACACAAGCTTCGGAACAAAATACGTCGGTAGAATTTTGAACATCATGGTTGTTGAGTTGGACTCCAAGCTCCGAAAATCACTAAGCCGTAAGGCTGACTCCGGATCATCGTAATTCCGTGAAACCACGAAATCCATTACTTCTTCGCTGAAAGAGCAACTGCGGGAAACCAAGGGTCAGTGCCACTTCAAAATCCATGAGACGCCACACGACTACTACAAGGCCGAACTCAATGATCCTGGAATGGAAGAGTTGAAACGCGAATTCCAAGGTTCGTGTAACTGAAACCCCAATACTTCAGCTCCATAAGAAACAA
This sequence comes from Bombus bifarius, assembly GCF_011952205.1. NCBI lineage: Eukaryota > Metazoa > Arthropoda > Insecta > Hymenoptera > Apidae > Bombus > Bombus bifarius. The sequence goes on along the minus strand of NW_022884914.1, from coordinate 5,083,813 downwards.
CATGGAAATCACACGGTCTTCGGAACGAGGATTTTCATTATTCTCAGTTTGCAAGTTTTGTTCTTTATTATTTTGCATTTGGATTATTTGGGTTTTAACACGGGGCTAGAATGAAATACGGGGCTCGCCTCCAAATCCTGGACCGAAACTTCACGTTGTAACTTTGAGATCACAGGCTCCAACACCGAGACGTCAGAATACCAAAATCTAGATCTAAAACCTTGAGCCTCAAACCCATGATTTCAGATTTCAGACCTCCATTTAAAACTCCAAATTTGAGATCTCAGGCTAGTCAGGAATCTAAAATCGTGAACTTGGAATTTTGGCACTGGCTTCTAAGATACTCATTTCATTTAAATTAAATAAATAATGTAATCGTGTCATTAGATAATCTTACAAATGAACAATTTTATATTATATAATATATATATTCAATTATGTATACTACTGTGTATGTATATTCAAAATATATATATTCTGACGGATATACATATATTACAATTTTTATAAATTATGAATTACAGATGTAAAGATCCACTGCAACTTAGTCAAATGCGGCATAACTATTTCCTACTGCTATTTTTATCCCATGGTAAAGATGAAAATCTTAATGCGTGTAATGTTAACGTTGATTACACTGCCGCCCATTTTAATCAGTTACGGTATTCAAATATCTAATCAACGATAAATTAATCAGTCTTCATCATTTTCTATACAAGCGCAACAATATACCTGTAGCAGAGGTTAGTTAAGAGCAATAAAAATATTACTTCATTTATACCGAAAAATCATCGGACGGCGCTTAATGTTGAGGTTTGATTTTTTTTCGTTTCGTCGTTGTAAGAATGTGCATCGCGTGTTCGAATTCGACCTGGATGACTACGAGCGGAGTCACTACAGCTTTCCCGAAATGTACGTATTTACCTTTACACAGAAATCGAATCGATAGTCTTAATGGGGTAATCTTTCGGGACTTTGTACAATCTTAGCTGGAACCGGCAAGGAGACTGTTTCGTATGCTTTCATGGCGAATATTCTCTTATACACCGACGAGTAATTCTCTCATCACGCAAGCTTGCGATGTAATTTCGCCGAATGATTTATGACGGCTATAATGACCCAACGAAGGTCACGATCCCGACGAGATCTTCTGGAATCGATCGAAGATCGAGCCATACCGAGCGAGCCGCACTGTTGCACACAAACCAGAAAACTCTATTTAGTATTGCTTTTCGTAGTTGATTTTGTAGCTGATTTGCTTTCAACAAGATCATTTATGAAGAAGCTGTATAAATTACCTTACCCTTTCTTCATGAAAATGTTAAAGTACATCGACGCAAATGCGTAACCTTCGACCTACTTTTCTACCACTTATTAAGCCGCCAGATATTTCATATAAAAGAATATTCTTCTGCTCATAGCAGTGTTATACATATATGTATACTTTTACATATATATATACATATATATACTTTATACATATATGTAACTTTTTATAATATATATTGTTTAAGCAATAGAAACACAGAAAGAGACTTGTTCTCGACTCGGAGACGAATCTGGATCCAGCCTACATCCTAGTATATTTCGTTCCCACCGCTTGACCGGACTAGTTTTTACGATCGGGCATGACTCATTGTGCGCCAGAGATGAACCTGTTAGCGCCACCCTCTGCGTCGAACCGATGTATCTTACCACCATCTTAGCCAACCGTTCATTAAAAAAAAAAAAAAAAAAAAATCCAACGAAAAATGAGCGTTCCTCAACATTCTCTGAAGTTATAACCATGTATAATAAAGGTAAAAACGATGGTCGTGATCATACCGACTATGGATGCTGGAATGATCGATCAGAGCGATCAGTTTCCAATGAACGAACCAAACAATTTAATGGGTCCATTAAGACAGGTCCTCGTCGAATTAATAATACGCGCTCGCTGAACGTGGACGTATCTGTATACTCAACTGACGCGCATTCGGCGAACGTGATAAAAATTCTTGCAATGCAATCAGTCGGCTTGCTTAGGACCGCAAAATTGCGGGCACCGAGGGTAGAATGCCAGGGAATGGGTATGACCCTTCGGACGTGTATATGCGGACAAGGGTCGCACACATTGACAGCGCAGTAGTTAATGGAAGCTTAGAGGTTGATAACCTTGAGTATGTACCGCGGCTGGTCGTGCCATGGCCGACCGATTCTTGGACTCTCTCTTGGGCTCGTCCGACTTGACCGCTCTTTACCTCTAGAAATCCAGCCGCTTCTCTCACCCTCCTGCCAGCTGTCCGTCCCATTCCATCCCTATTTCTGCGGCTCGCTCCTTTTCCAGGCCATCTCACTGCTTCCCTACTCCGGATGTGTTGCTGCTACAGGAACGCCAGCCGGCATTCCACGTAAACAGCGAGAAGGTTTTCGCTTGCCAAATTGGTCGGATAACGAGTCGACCGCTAGAGGGATAGAAGATGTATGGAAAGCCACGCAGGATCCCACGCTGTTGTCCTAATAAGCATTCTACAATGTTTCCCACCTAAGGGAATATTATTATGTATCAGCTTCCTGTAATTCTATAATTATCACACTAATTTACAACTTTACAGCATTTTGTGTATGTCAACGATGAGATCGTTAACCTTGAACTGTGATCATCATAAGATTTCACATCTTTCACCGGGGCAAAATTAACGGAAACTCGCTTTAAGAAACACTTACGGGAATTCGTCCAGGAAAACTTGGCTGTGACCGAGCAAGCAACGCTATCCCAACACAATTTCAAAGCAATGAGCGAGGATACTTGAGAACCAGAAGCAGGAGGGAACGAGAGAAATATATAGGGGTCTTTGATCTGTACACCCTTCCTGCAAGTTCCTGGTACATGGCCGGTCCGTTACTCTAGTCACTACCAACTACTGGAGTAAATAGTATCGTGGTCACGTGTTTGTTCAGATCCGGACGCAATTTACCATCGTTCGCGGTGTCTATAACTAGTGTTCACGATAGGTGTTGCGGTAACCAGTATAAAGGACACCGTAAATGAGACATTTGGAAACTCGAGATTACGTTCGTGAATGTATCTTCCTGTTGTACAAGATATAGTTAGTTAATTCGCTCATTTATAGTAGCTCGTGTTTCATTCAAAATTATTTATCAAATACACATACCAGGATAACGATGATTTATCGAACTCAAATTTCACACACGTTAACGAGATACGAGATCGAACAATCGAGGATTATGGTACAGAAAAATATAAACGGTATTCGTTTTTCAAATGACCTTTTTCAAAAATGTTAATGCAACAGTTGGAACGAGCAGCGAGTGAGCTAATATGTTAACTACTATAAATATCGTATTCCTTCTTCGAAATGGATAGCATTGAAATTCCAAATCTGTTCGTCCGAGGCGCATAAAGATATCATCTTTACTATAAAATTTTCTAAAAATTGGCTTCGCATATAAATTACATAAATCTTACATAAAAACATAAATCTTTATTGGTGAAAGAATTTAAATAGTGTTAAAGCTTTAATCAAAGCAATATTCTGCATTATCAATTTCAAAGTATTAACGAAATCAACGACAATTGTCGGCTATTCGAACTTTATATTGCGAACGATATATTGGTCGATGAATCGCGTGACCATTGTTAATACGATAAGTTGGTTGCAAGGCAGTTCTAACGAGGCAGTAAATAAGAGAAAACTAAGGAAACACAGGACAGTAATAAAAAGAAAATTGAGATTATAAATAATGGTTATGATTAAGAGAAGAAGAGAGAGGCAGACTTTGGTTGATTCTGAAGATTCTTTCGCTTACAAATTGGCTGTCCAAAAAACAAGCGAAGAGTATAAGACCGATCCTAGAGGTTCTACTAGTTCTGAAATGCCCGAAGGTAAGAGACAGTCGAAAAACTTTCTTAGTCATGCAAGATATAGGTCGCAAAATTTCTGAAGATGATTTAAGGAACACAAAATTTACTTAAAATGCCTCGAAACAGAAACTCTTATTATTACCTCGCTTCCAATTTACATTAGCTTAGCATACATTATTTGATCAAACGTGTCGATACGTGTAAGTCGTATTATGCAAATGTTTCTTGTTTCAATTTTTCCTTTACTGAATGACAGAACTTACGTAAAAGTTGCTCGATAAATCACAGCACGAGATAAAACATTTTCCTAACATGTAAATTTGACAGTTAACGATTCAAACATCTGGTCGATCGACAAAGGAACTGTTTAATATCGCTCGCAGATGTTAACGTTAGCCATCGATGATTTCTCGAAACGTCAAGATATTGTAATCGTAAGTACACTGATACCCAGCGGTACGATACAAAGAACTCCTTTCTGGCGCCACATCGATAGCCACGGGATTCTTAAAAATTATAACTCATAATACCTCTATAAATATCGTATTGCGACGGTACGATGTTGTCACTTTGGAAAAAATGGTATGTCGACATGATATAAACCGTACTAAATTTCACCGATGATGAAACGATCTCATGACAGCTTCATATTCAAACTTGTTTTCTTCTTTCAAACGACACGCAATCGAATAAACCAAACGAAATTTATATTTGTATTTCATTTTTTATGAGCAATCATTGCCCTTTCAGTCATAGAAGAGTTCATGAGAGTACATTTTATACCAACGTACATCATAGAAATTGATTTTAATTCGGAGATAAAAATTTTTGGCGAATAAAATTATACGATACAGTGTATCAAATTCATAGAAAAAAATCACATGGAAGACTAAATTATTTCGAAACAAATTATTTTACCCGCACGGACACTGGAACAAAACTGAACAATCGAAAAATATACTTTGACATGTCCCTAACTCGAATTCGTGCTACCTACCCGTTTGTCTCACTCTAGCGTCATGTTATATGGAGCAACTTATATTCTCCATATCCACACAGAGGCCATCCATTCATCAAAACTCCGAATATCAGATCGATCGGCGTTGGTGAGATCCGCGTACACCAGAGAGAGTATCGTTCCCGATGTTGCGTGCACTGTGTGCAGTGGTGCATAACGTGGCCGAGGTTCTCCCAAGTGGGGAGAACGAAAGAGCACGGTACACACGGTGGATGTGGATATTCGTGCCGGACTAGAGGGACTCGGCTGGAAAAGGGATCGGGTTGGCTGGTCTGTGTAAAAGATCGTTCGTGGAGAAGGGATCGTCGTCGGCTGTGGAACACGGTGCAAAGAGGAAGGGATTGCGCGTGAAGGGGAACTCTGGGTCCGTAGAGGGGAGGAGGACACCGAGTAGACAGAGAGAAACGGTGCGACGGTGGGAAAGAGAAACGAGGGTGCTAGAAAGGAAGAGAGAGAAGGAGAGTTGGCGTTCGAGAGAGATGGGAGAAAGGCCTGCTAGGCTCGCCTTCGTTGACTGCCGCGCGGCGCGCTAGTTTCGGCTTGCCGCTCCGACGTGACGGACGCTCTTTTCCAGTGGTCGCCGGCTTACACGTGGAGACGGCCTTCTCCGGTGTGTCGTAGTTTTCTTTGTTTTGATCGCGTGTGATATCGGGTGCACGACCTCGACGTACAGTGAAAATTCGGTGTAATAGTGAAAACAAACGAATTACATGCGGTAATTTCGTTTTTTGACCGCGTGTACGCAACTCGAGTGAGTTCAGTGAGCACAATACGACGCGTTGAAACACGCGTTTGTGAGACTCGGACGGTGCGTTTTATTCGAGTCTATTCGCCACCAACTACCTCGATTTGGATTACCTGAACCTGAAGCATCGGAACGTGACGAGAACCGTGAGGGAGAGAGCAGCCAGAGCGAAGCTCGACATTCAAAAAGGTGCGTCTCACATTCATACAAGTGTCTCGAAATGTTCAAACGTAAAAACAGTCAAGGATATACATATCACCTCAACCCACTTGTCGGGGGATCATTTGCAAAAATATTCTGTGTAAAGTGTCTGGATTACGTGATCGGTACATGATTTCGATGTGCGTAGTTCTAATCGTCGGTGATCTCTAACTGTTTTGGTAGAATGTTTATTTTGAAATGCTCTTGGCGTTCAGTTTATCGATCAAATATTCGATCGCGTATATGCCACAAAATGGCGTCGTCGATCCACCATACCATAGTCTTATGGCGCGGGAAAGAAAATTAACAATTTTAAAACGTTTTTTAGTAAAACTTCTTTCGGTGCAAAGATTTCGTGAAATTTACGCGTTTCTTATTTCGTGCACTCCGAAATTTGCTACAGAGAAGCCAAGAGTATTGATGATAGATTTTTCGATAATGAAATCGAGACAACTGATTTTCGTTATGATCAACAGCAAACTCGAGTGACCAATCAAAAACTGTGACATATGTGTATCCTCGACTGAATATCAAATCGTTAAATTAGAAGAACTCCGATTCATTGAATTTATCCGATATCCTGATCCAGTATCAAATGTAAACATATGTATACGTTTTGTTTGGCGGTGAATTCTTTTTAATCGTAAAATTGACCTGGGGCGTATTTTGTAACAACAAACATTGTTCCATTTTGCGCCACAGATGGTGTCTGGCGATTCTGGGAATTTTAGATTTAGGGGAACACCTGAACCATTTGTTTGGCTTGACGAACCTTAGCATTGCTATGTTTTTACTAAGGGCATCGAGAATGTGCTCGTCTCGTATACAGTGTCAACAAACTCGGTCGTTCGTTTACTTCGCTCGTTGCTTTGTGCTGCTCGTAAAAGTATTCATAAAAAGAAAGAGAACGTAAAAGAAAGTAAAGTTACATGAAATTTTTAATAATGCTTTTTCTGATATTCGAATAAAAAATGCAAGGGCGTAGATAAAAATATAACATTGACGCAGTCGAAAGAATTTTAAACGAATATGCACAGGATCTTCCGAGGGTTAGAGTGTTATTTTACGATGCTTGTGCTGTTTTATCATCAAGAATGTTATTTTTTCATTCGTGAGCGTCAAAAAGAAAGAGAGGAGTCGCGGAGGAAAGAAAGTGATAGATGCGATATTTATTCGCATTAAATTAACGGACGACGAGACCGATCCGTGTTAAGGCTTAACGAATGTGTACCTTTCCATGGACATTGAAATCCTTCGGGGCCACTCTATTATGTCGGAACGAGTTTCTTAGTTTCAAAAACCAGTTCTCGAAAAAAACATTTTTTTTACCGTGTAACGCGTCGTGCAGGCAAGAAACATTCGAATTCGTCAGGCGATGAGCAAACTTTTCTTTCGCCCGGAACGACGGAACCACGACGTTTTAAAGCGGATAGATCGTAGCTGTAAAAGAATGTCTATATTTCATTATCCTTTAAACGCGAATTGTACGCACGTTTAAAAGTCGCCATTCGAGCATATTATCGTAGCTACATAGATCGTACCATTGAATATGTATGTATTTGGATAAATTGTATTCGTGTTTCGACGTTCAGAGAAAATAATTTTGTTTAAACTTCAAATGGATAAATATATTCTAAAGTCACACGTAGATGGAAAGATATTGCAAAATTTTATTTTTAGGATCTTTTACCATTTTTGTATATGTAATAAGCGCAAAATGGTCCAGTGGTTTCAAATGTTATAAAAAATATACCTAGCAGTTCGTTTTTCAAAAAATTGGCATGGAATCGGAAAAAAGGTTTCCGAAAGTGGTTTTATTAAAAATTATCTGTTTAGTTTTTTGCTTTATGGTTAGGGTGGGGTAGGAAAATAGTTTGTTTTAATTATGGAAACGCAATAGTTTAAACGTTGGACCTGAGTAATATTCTTTGATTTGATTTTCCCTGTATCTCAAACTTATTATCAGATATTTTTTGTGTATAATAACATTTTGATTGTTATACACATGTTGTTTGTGACTTCAATCAAGTAATTATCATTTCGTTGGCCGAAACAGCTAAATCATATTTTTGAATAATTTAAAAGAACGCATTAAATGTCAAGAATAAAAAAATCAACATGTTCAATTCTCTGATTTATACGTAATACGGTAGATCATTTGATGTTTCAATTGCTTTATTACACAATTGTCCAATTACTTTCGAGCAATATGTTTCAATAAAGAACATAATTCTCCGTTTGCAACCAATTCCTGATAAGCTCGGCAAGTTTGTATATTTTAACAGTAACATTGAGCTAGAATAGCAATTTATGTATCTGATCAGGAATTTATGTATCGCTGTTTTTTAAAACTGAATAGACGTGATAACGCGTGCATGCCACTTTACGAACCACTAGAGAATATCATAAAATTCAACACGGGAGAATACTTACACAGACTGTATATAAAAATAGGAACATAATTTTAAAATGCAATATACTGTCAACCTATTCTATTTATTATCAAATAACTTATACTTTTACTTAAATATTGCTATTAATTCAATATTATATATGTTAAAATAATATTATTATTTTGAAGTGAAGTATATATATTTTCTTTGTCCTTTTGAAAGTTTCAAAAATATCAGTTGTCATAACATCTTTGAACCTAACAAGCTCTCGACTGTATTATGTTAAACTACTCCCATTCAAAATCAGAATCACCAACAGAAATGGAATTGTCATGTATTCGTCCTCAGTTGTCTTTATCCGATATTGTTCTTTGTTAACTGACTGATATGTTTGCGTGCAAACAGGAACCACCTAAATTTGTCCAACGATAAGATTCACCGTAGAGAAATCATATAGGAATCGAGGATAGTGGTATATACTTCGAAATCGTACCGTCGGTTATTTCGTCTATTAGTAGGGATCCACGGTACGTTGTTAAAAGCTACGTACGTAGTTTCCACGGGTGCTTTGACCTCTTGTCTTAGTCCGCATGTTAACGAGGCTTCGTTAATTACACCTCGTGGGATTACGACAGGGACAGGTGGCCGACGATTATCCATTATCCGTCCTAGAAACGTTGCTCAAATGGACACAACCAAGCATCGGAGATAACCGCTGATTAATACAGTCCATTCGTGACGACGGAATCGATGTCCAATTGACCTGGTCGGTTTAACAGTCGAATCTATAGAAATGAAAAAGTGGTAGGACAGGTATTTTACGATTCCACTGTTTTATTGTGACATTTCTCGGAGCTGCTTGTCTCGATAAAAATTAACTTCGTCAAATGAAAGAGAAGAGAGGAGGAAAATTGTACCTATAGATCGAATTTCAGAGAATTAGAAAATAGGTGAAAGCGTTAGTTAGGATTCGTAAAAAATACCGATGCCAATAGGAAAGCGAAGAGAAGGTATCGTAAACTCGACCAAGACAATAAATAAATGGTTGAGTAGAAGCTCGGCTGGTGTATAAAGACGGCAACGATGGGTCGGCTCTAATGCACGGGAACAGCTGGCACGGTCTTAGATTCAGCCTCTCGAGAGTGCTGATCCGAAAGTGACAAAGGCTAATTTTACGAAGGAAAAAAGCACGAGTGGTAAATGCTCTGCTCGAATTCGTACTGGCTATTTCATTCTTTTCGTGTCTTAATCGATCGAGATCCTGATTTTTATTGAAGTAATATATATTCTTTCACGACGCGGACAGGGCTATTGATTGTCGCTGTTATCGTCACCTTATTTTTGCTTTGTTCCAGTTCTCTATTGATTCTTTCTTTTATACGTCCTTTGAAATTGATATTATATGTTCTTTTTCAAATGGAGCTACAGCTCAATTGTATTTTCATATGTAAAATTGCTTCCTTTTATGCGTCCTTTGAAGTTGATATGTTCTTTCTCAAACGGAGCTGCAGTTCAATTGTATTTTCGTATGTGGAGTTGCTACGATAAATAATTTCAAATCAGATGTTGTTATAGTTCGTACTACGTTCTCGAACGATCTCGAATCGTGCTTTTAAACGCTTGTAAGAGGCCGGTGCAATCTGAAGTAAACTCGCCTCCACTCGTATCGTAACCAGAGCATGAAAAAGGCGAGGACCAAACAGCGACACGTGCATCGGTGGAAAAAAGATGGATTTTTGAAATGCATGCTCGAAGCATAGAAAAATGTCTGACGCACGAGCAACGTGGTCTAACCTAGCCTCGAGTTCCATGGATTGTTCGACGTTCATTGAATATCCTGTAACGAAGTTTTCGGCTCGATTAAGAACACCGTCGAGATCGATATATTACACGCTTTTATGGTTCAACGGCGTCGGTCGCGCAACCTTCCGTTTAATATTCTAACGAACTTCCATTCCTTCGCGTCTTATTTTCGCGTAACTTGGTCAAACACGGATTTTACTTTCGTTGCTGGTTCATTTTTACATCTTACAAATTTAGTTGTTTGATAGTATATGAAGACACGTGGGTTACGATTCTTAATATTTTTAAAGAAACGAAATATAAGAGCGTTGAAATAATTTTGTGAATTTATGCGAGATTATATTTATAGTAGATTGCACGTAGAATAAAAACGAATGCCAGATGATAGTATATGCATATTTATTTGTTATCGTCCTAATGTTTGCAAGATTTAATCGGTAAACTTTAGTAGGTTAAATATAACATGGTAACATTCAGTGAATACATTTTTTCAGCGAATACCAGTAATTTTACTAGAATTAATTCGATCTATCCGCGAGACAGTATAGTTATTACCATCGAAGTGGTATTGCTATTCAGAGAATTAGAATGCGAAGAATATGACATTCTTAGGATATAACGATGAGTTAAAAAATTCGCGAGTAATGTTCGAACGTAATACATGGTGTCCTCTTTATACGGGAAGAAATAATAAATACTTGAGCGTTATACGTTTGACCGTAATCGAGGAAACTGCCGGAAATGAAATATTACTTGGCGTATTTACCGGCTTTAATAGCATCGCGGAAAACGTGGAAATTCATGGTGTGCGATATAACGATTACGTGCATGGTTTCGCTGGGAGAAAACTGCCACCTTACATTCTCGTTAACATTTATAAACTACGTCACATTAGCAAGAATTTTTCTGGTCTCAGCAATCTCGTATACCCGCCGTTTCTTTGTCTCTTATTTGTCTTTTTTTTTTTTAAATATCTGCCTGTAACATACAGTAGCTCACGAAAATATTCGAACACATTTATGAATGTATAATCTCATTTATATTTTTTCGAAAAAATGTGACTTCGATAATCATTACGAGAAATTTCGAAGAGATCTCAAAGGTAGACGTGATTCGATTCGACCCGTCATTGCTTTTCCTTTTTATTTAAACTCATTTACCGCGAAGAATGGAAGACCGTTTCGGTTGAATAGGTGACGTAGCGTTGTGCTCAGTTTTGCAACAGGTATACAAAGTATTCAATAGGAGATACAGCCACGGACAATGCGTTTGCTAGGTGTACGCATTTTTCTTTTTCAAAAAAAAATTGATCGAAAATCGGAACGTAAAATTCGTATAGACGTGACTGAAATATGAAATCGTTTTGCTGCCTTTTTCGTAAGAAACTCGTACAAATTGAAGGTACGAGATGGAATATTTTGCATGAAACGTGCATTTCACGAGCTCTTATGCATTATATGCTACCGAGCTATACTTGGAGCTCCTAAAAGATATTGTAACGTGGAAGATAGATTCTTCTGTATAAGATGCACTGTATAAGTATTGTTTCTAACTCTTCTTGTTCTTGCTGTCGCCGTTGTGTGTGGAATGTTAACGAAGAAGATATATTCTTCATCGACTTTTAAATTCATAGCTATTAATTTCTAATATAGCATAGAAATAGTTTGACGTTGAACAAACGGCGTCGGAAGGTTTTTCTTCGATTGAAATGTGACAGGGTATTTCGTCAAGTTTAATTAACTTCGATATACGTAATTCGCAATAATGCCCTGAAGAACGTATCATCCAATAACATGTACTAATTGAACGTCATTCGCTATAATGTATACAAAATTAATGACATATAATTAAACATGAATTGTGTTAATTAATTTGTCATTCGTAATACGTTAGTTAATTGAGATACATGTTAAACAAATTAACCGTGGTTTCATCCATTCTCACGTTGCTTATTTAATTATGTTCTTTGACTTATTACGACCTGTTTTACATGCGCTTCGATCTATTTAATATAAAGAGGGAAAAGTTATTGAGTCACGAAAACTATAATCCTCAATCATAAATACTTGATTCAGTAAACGTTTGTCTCGTCTACTTCCCCCTGGATCTAATCTTGTTTCTTACAATTGGTTGCAGAGCCGGTAGATCGTTTTCCATTATTGTTAAAGAGCGTTATTGTTTCGAGATTATACATATACGAACATTACTGTTATTCGTGACAGTTGCTGGTATCCGAGAACCGCCAGTTTTCTTTGTTTTTCTCGGTATTTCCGTGCCGGTAGCCGCACGAGTCAGCACGAGATATATCGTACCTTGTAAGACGTGTAGTTAATAAAGTATTATATATAACCCAGCTCTGCAATTTTCTTACCTATGCAACAATTATCAACTAATTCCGCTGTTATTCTCGGAGTCGAGCCACTCCCGGCATGAATATTTCGTAAAAGTACGTTTCAGATAAATGTTGAAGCACTTAAAGTAATCTGGGCTTAGCGCGGTATTGCGATTATTAAGCTAAGTCCACGGGATGTGCGACGAAACGATCGCAAATGGGAATGCGCTAGAACTCCTGAGCTGATTAATAACCTGGAAATTACGTAGACCCGTCTCTGTCTCCGCTTCCCATCTTCTATTATCTATCGCTTCCTGCTTCTCTATATTCCTTTCGTTCTTCTTTCTTTCAATTTTCTATCTTCGTCTCGCTCCTTTTTGCTTCTCATTCGTTTCACGTTTTGTTTCTCTTATCGTTCGCAACAAAATCAGATCGTTGAAAATTGGTCTGCGATGAAGGTAAAGCAAGAAGTGCGAATACAGTTCGCTGGATGGACCAATTCAGTCGCAGACGCGAAGACGCCGGTAATCGTGTCGTAAAAAAAAAGATAATGGCTCGACCAGTTTCGCGCCGAGTACGCCTTATTACGAGGCGCTCGTGAGATCGCTCTCCTCGTAATGAACAGAGATGCCGTTTCTTTCACTCAGCCGATGATCGTTGCAACGAGGAATAGTTAAACCCCACAGTTCCATAAATAGTTGAATTTTCGGTTACTCAAATACCTTTTATTGTCATTCGAGCGGTATATGAAGTCCGTATTTTTTCAGCGTTTCCTAATTTTTGTAGTCAATTTAGCAGGGATTGCTTAGGCTAGGTATGTTATCGACGTGGAAACAGTGCGTTTGAGTTGAAACACGTAATTGCATATTTAATTAAGTGTTGGAAAAAGTGACGTCTGTCAGGTTCTGTTCTTTCCATACCACTTCTTGCGTTTGACTGGCAACGTATATCTGTTAGAATGTTTCTCGCTTGAGGTTTTGTACATAAGATAAAATATTCGTTGAAATTTGTAAGGAGAATTTGCTTGGCTGAAGAAACCTAGAATCTTCTTTACCTTTTAAATTACTTGTATTTGTAAAATCATTGACATTTTCTGTCGTCTAAAAGAAAGAATCAGTTTCAAACATTAATGCATTAAAATCTTACTAAATTATCCTAAATGAACAAACTATCTACACCGTAACATTGTGTAAGCATATGATTCAGATACCTTGATACCACATTTCCTTTTCCCAGTTCACACCAAATATCCTACGTCGTATAAACGTCTTCCTTAGTTGTTCCTACAGTTCCCTTGGCTTTGCGTTTAAACCGACACAAATCGCTTAGATCACTATCCCGACCATCAAGGCGCGATATATAACACCAACTGAGACGGCCGTTACCCATATAAAAGAAGCTGTGAAGCAAGTGCTTTACGATTCATTCTCTTGTGTCTGATTCGTCGTGTCGCAGACGTCTGCCACGCAAAGCCATGTTGCCAAAGTCGAGGGAATCGACGACAGAGTCGTTGACCGCCACTCCGAGGAAGCCTACGCGTATTCTGCACGCATAGCTGACCCTATATAACCCACGTAACCTCGTTCCTCGCAACGAACAAGGAAACGAATGAATGAACCGAGCCAGTCACCCGTTCACCTAGCGTACACGAACGACTTAACACGGTGGCGTCTAGTTTCTACTCGGCGCGACAGGAAATCGTTGTTTTAAATTAGAAACAATAACCATGTCTCGTTATAGAGAGAAAGAGAGAGAGAGAGAGAGAGAACGAGAAAGAGACGCGTAGCTGGCTCTGGCGCTTTGTTATACAGTTATGTACAGTCGTGGAAAGTCCGGCCGGATTATAGAGTGCACAGCTACAGCCACGGTAATAAGCTCCTCCTCTAATTCGGTACATGCCGCTGGAGTAGGTATGCGCCATGATACGAATGTCGCTAATCTTCGCCGCTACCTTCGCCCGTTTTTATACCAGTGGAACGCCTTACGTAAACGATCCGCATCTCGAAACCGTCTTCTGTGTTTCTTGGTTAAACGAGCGCCGCTCGACAGACCGGTCAGCTTTTTTCGTTGCCACCGTTTTTTGTCACGCTTTCGAGACGCGTACATGCTTCTCTATGTAGCTACCTACCGGACCGAAGCAGCTTACGATCGTTTACGATTCGTTTTACGACCAGCGTTTTGCGAGTAAATCACGAAACGATGATGTACATACTTAGTACGCGAGGTATCTGGATAGTATGTTTCGTTATATGTATGTACACGTAGTTGGGTGATGATTGCTGGAGCGAAGGGGAAAGAATTTGTCGGTAGGTTGGACGACTCAATTCGTCGTTGGTCGGGCTAAGCTGTTGAGCTTAGGGATCTTCCCCCATTTTGTCTCTATTATCGCAGGTCGAAAGCAGTGGGTGATGCCATGAGCGTGTTGGCGAATACAATGGATTCTTCGGAGAATCGTTGGGTTTATATAAACTTGTAGTAGCATGTAGGAGATATGTGATTGTTTTTTTTGTTGTGGACGGTATCGGTACATGGGTCGGAGGATGTAATTGAGGGAGAGATGGAATAAGCGTCCTTTGTAGGGAATTTATGGTGCTTTTTATGATCTCTTTTCGCATTTATGGATGCATTGCTATGTTATACTTTTATCGTCCAAGTTTTTACACGCTCGAACAAATTCTATATCGAATAACAAAATAGAGTAGCATTTTTATGAAGAGTATTGTATTTTCATTTCTAAACGATTTCTCCTGGTAAAATTTTAGATAGTACTCTCCGTTTATATGAATTTCATTTATTTGTACGAGCTTATACGTACAGTGTCGAATTAAATGGACAAAAAATCGTAAATAGAATATGTGGCCCCCTATTATATATCACAAACTAATTGTCTTCCGATAAGTTCATATAGGTGGAGTTTACTGTACGCACTTTTTATAAAAAAATTTTAATAGTGATCAGATTGGTTTCTACTTATCAATACAGATTCGATTTCGATTCATCAACACAATCCAATAATTCCTAATCTTCGCAATAGAAGAATCTTCACGCGCGCTTTCGGACGATGATTCCTGACACGACGATCCTAAGAAATCGACAATGGACGACCACAGGGGAAATCTACTTTATTGGTTTCTTTGAGACGCTCACCTCGTCATGCCCGCTTTTGTTTGTTGAGTCGGCTTGCGAATTTTATCGTCGGTCATAAAGCGTCGGTATAAAAGCAAAGGATACGAGAGTAACGATACGAGGGAACGAAAGAGCTGAGCTACCTTGCTTCTCTGGCACGCACACGCGTGTGCGTTCTTCGTACTTACACGCCAGGTACTCGCCGGATACGCCGGCCTAGTACCGTCAGACTCGCCGGCATTGTTCCCTACTAGTCGAGTTACGTGTTCCGCGAAGAAGTTTCGCGTTATTTCTATAATACACGCGATACGGCGTCCCGTGTATGGAAGCTCGACTCGCGCGATACCACTTCGCGTGCTCTTTACGCCAGCTTACACGCACGAAGCCGACCGAGAGACACCGTGAATTCTACGTCAAATCTCGGTTTCGTGCGTGATGAAACTTCGTTACAATTTAATTGCATAATCGTGAAATTTAACGGCGCTTTTTTCGGACTAATAATGGAACCGATTTTATCTTGGACGAATTTTAGGCAAATCGTTCGGTAATTTTGGAGTTTTAACTTTTTTGGTGTGTTATGCAGGATGTAATAAAAATAAGCGAGGAATTGTGTATGATTGTGTATTAATGAAATTATAGTGATTACGGAAATTGATGCAGTTTTTGGAAAGGTTAAGCGGAGATGGTTTTACCTCTGATAGGTTCTAGATGAATCGCTGTATATGATATTGGTGATTTATTTTAGAGAAAGTTTTTTGTAGAGGATGAAAAAGTAAGAAAATAAGTTTGTATAAATAGATGTTCTATAGGTACGACTTGTTTTTGTGTTACGGAAATTTATTGAATTTTATTAATTCTCGAGTGATATACGAATGGAATAATTTTTCATATTTGTTTTAGAAATAAAGAACTATATAAGTGCTACGTAAATTTATCTGAAAGGTTCTCTGTAACTCGATAACAAGGTGAAACAGAACACACGTCCGTGCAAATCTCTTTTATTATCTTTGAGTTTAGAGAGCGATTCTTATCTCATATTCATAGCATAGTTAGATTCGATACAGAAAATTGAACAACCGTATTGAATTAATAGACGTTGACTCAGATTCAATCTACAAGAGGAAACAGATTATAAAGCAAGCACTAGGATCGTGAATATAGCAGTGGCTGGAAACTACTAGTCATCGTTTCGATTATTTTAAATTCATTGCGTATCGTTCGTAGCCTGTAATAGAGTATTAGTCATTACTCTGTGCAGTATGCGGAGCAGGTTTCAAATGTTCATGGAAAAAATGCATTTATATCCAGATACGTACTGTGGAGGACATACGGTTTAGATAGCTGGATCGTTTTTTCTAATTCGTCACACTAGTAAACCACAACTTGCACACATACACGTACAACTTTACTTTTATTATTCCGTATACACCTCTCAAGCGTTAACATATGTTTAAACAAGCATTTTACAACTTCACACCATTACAGACGCAATCATACGATCGACGTACGAACGTGCATAGCCATACAGTTGCGTTTTATTGCACACGTTCCTCGAAGCAGTATCTTGATATTACATTGTCAATAACCATTCCCTGAAATAGCATTCTGTGTATTCTTCGATGCTCGTTGTCATTTTTCACCAGCCAGGTATTGACTATTTTTTGTATTCCTTTTTTTCCCTTAGATTTATCAAAGATAATGAGTCTCTGTTTCAACGCTTTCTCTCCTTCGTTTGCTATCCTGCTTTTCGTTCTTTCTTCCAACGTCTCTCTCGTTTTCCATCGCGACGTTGCCTGTTTGATCTTCAGGTTTTCTTATCGGGCATCGCGACGTCTCCACTCGAAAGTTCATCAATATCGACCTAAGATGCTGCCCACTCCACGCTTTGCTTGTCCCATTACCGCTTCTACTTCTGAAACAATTTCTTTGATAATCTTTACACGGATCCGTCGATCTCTTCCGCTGACGAAGACGCTCCGCCGGCATTGGTAATTGGTTCGAGGGGAAAGGACTATTCACGATCGGCTCGCAGCGCCAATTATTCATGTTCGTGTTGCTGTCCGATTATGATTAATGATTCACGGACATTCCTATCCTTCGATTATGCGCTTGTCCCCTGTCCTTCCGACGGCTCCAAAGCCAACTTCATTGTTTCACATAAAATGATATCGACGATATCGCTTCTTGTATCGATAATATAAAGTTTCAGAGTCTAAAGAAGAGAAAATTTCACCTAGGATCACGAACGTCTAGATGCGTTTGAAGAATGATTTTTAGATTATTATTTAACTTAGGTACAATCTGACTTGTTAGAGGTATTGAAATTCGATGATTAATGAAAAGTAAAATAAAAGACAGTCATTGTCGATTGCAAGGACAATATTTAAATGCAAATTGCTCACTTATGGGAGTGTATCTGGAATCGTGAGTATCTCTCTTACTTGAAATATTACACAATTTCTACGATGAGATACCTGACGATGATAATATCAATGTGACTTGTCCCAAATAGAGTTTGGGTAGCCGAAATCACAGTAATTCCTGTTACCGATCATATGTCAGTGTCACACGCTTTCGAAATCATAGTCCACGAACGGAATGCCCGATGCTATTCAAAACTTGATATTCATATACATGTTTCTAACTGTTAATTCAATTTTCAATCGAAGCAGAAGCAGATAGCCATCGAGTCGTTTTTTGTTAAAGCCAGATCTAAAAGGGAATTGCCTCTTTTAAAACAGTATATATATCAATGTTTCTCGCTATTGAGGATTTAAATAAGTATCAACAAAACTAAAAGGACGAAAGAGAAAGGAATTAAACAAACTCCAAACGAATTTCATTTGTCTAATAGACAAATCATACAACAAAAGTTCGTTGATTCTCTCCATTACTTGCGACTTTTCCTTCGTATATTGGTTCGTATCTAGATAAGCGAATTCCATTGTCGTTTCTTTAATTCTACGTATCCAATTTTGTGAGAAATAAAAAAATCAAAGCTCTAATCAATTACCTATTGTTAATGAAAACATACCGTGTTTAGAATCTTAAAAATTCGTGTTAAAAATTCGAGCCAGTTTTGCCGAAAATAAATCAAGTTGAAGGCTTACTCGACTACTGATTACATAGAGTTTCGTTCCAATAAACGAAGTTTCACTGTTAACTTAGTAAAACGGTACTACAGTATCGAGCAAGTTCTTTTCTGGCCGTAATCTATAAAGGAAGCGTATCTCATTGCCAAGGTTCCGCTAATATACACATTCATCGATACGATATAATAGCGTTGCTCCGTAGAGGCTCATGGAGGCCGGTAAGTCGTGACAACGACAACGTGGAATCCGGCGAGTTGACCGTTCGCTTGTTCCGACTGCAATCTAGCGTCATTACCGACATCACAGAGAGCTCGTTAGTCTCATTTATATTCACGTTGCTGGAGTACAACTTATGTTGCGAAGGAGACGAGGAAGTTGGCCTGGACTCTCCTGCGCTATCGTTGTTGCGCCGAGAGTAGACTATGTTGCTTTTGTTGCTCTAGAGCGAGCAGCTGACAAAGTGCTGGCCGGTTCCGGCCTTCCGTATGTTCTTCACGTTCCGTATAAACTTTCCACCCGGGTGGTAATGCTGCTTTTAACGAAACAACCACGTTCTCATGACCCGTTGTCGTTGGCGCCGTCCCGTTCGTCGAGATTGTTTCGGAAACGTCTTAATTGTACGAGAGCTGTATTACTCCACCGTCTACCACTTGTGCTCTCCTGAAATTCAATTTAAGACACAAGTTACAGACAGACCCTACTGAGGAATCCCGTTTCACTTCCGCCTATCGATACGATTATACCGCTTCTCAGATAAAATTGGCTAGCTAGGACTCATCGCTTTTATTTGATTTTGAAGTTACACATGTATTTTACAATTTTTTCAAACTATCGAAGCTGTTTTATTTCTCGTCTTATTTTTAAAGAACCTATCTTTGACCAAATAAATTGTTTTCGTTTTCAACAATGTGATATCAGAATTTTCAAGTTTATCAGGAAACCGAAAAAAAATTATTTATGTTTTCCTCCCATGATTTTTATTTTCGACTCGCCAATCGCCTTTATTATCGCTCATCTTTCAATTTTATTCGCTTGGAATCTCATCGCTCGACCTTTTGCTACATACCAGCTCACCGTGTTTTTTTTGTAAACTTCAAATACGAGTATATACCGTCATTTTTGCGTTCAACCCTATCCCAATCGCGACACAGATCACGACAAAGCTGCACCCGATGGTACACACGCACTTTGATTATATCACACGATTATACACGCGTCCCAATCGCTCTCTTCGTTCTTGTCCGCCTGGATTTCCCTGGGGCCTGATGCGACTGTAATTAGTAGAACGTGCCTGGATAGCGATTTCAGCGAACACTTCGGCGAGCTAGCGCGCAAACACGATGAAATTAGTAAGCCTACAAAATTTTCGGACCGTTTTCCCCAGATTATTCGGCTCGATGGCGTTTACACGTGCTTAAATTAGATGATATTTTAACCCCTTGGTGACAACGTCAGGGTGATGGAAACCCCATCGTGCCGCTGTTAAGGCATGCACGAGCGACTAGGCTGTTGTGCTTAGGTTAAGCTTATGTTTGCGTCGTTATGTTTGGGCAGATTGTTTGGAAACTGTTAAGTTTGGGTCGTTTTATATATAACATATTATACAAGGTACAAAGTAATTTTTCCTATGTTTCTTTTAACCTGCCTTATTATATAGAATACTCGTAATCTAATATCTCGTTTGGAATCACACTATATATACTTACACGAACCAAGTTCGCAAAGAACAACGGCACGTTAATAGCAAGATACATCGCAGTACAAGAGTTTGCAGAAAAATTAACATTTAATTTGCACCTTCAAAGGAAAATTCCAGAATTGGCGAAAGCTCTTTCCCTATTTTGTTGAGTGCAAACATTTATTTTAGCACACCGTTTTAAAACCAGAAATCGCAAGTTAACCATCGGCGAACCTTTGTCCTCCATTGTGCGTATTAACTCCAAAACTTCTTCTCTAACAAAAAATAATATGTACGTACTACATATTCTAAAACTAGCTACAGAATTACCTCAGAACTAATTCGCGTGAACTTATCATGAACCAAATCGAATGAACAGAAAACACATTTAGAAATTTCTCACTCCTAACACCAATAACTCTGACAAACGAAAAATACGAAATAACATAAGGAATAGGTAGGCGGTCATGAGAATATTAACGGCGAGTGTATTTCTGCTTGAAGATAAACGCCAACTGATTCTCCATGTAGTCTTGTTACCGCGTGATTTCGTGGCGCTATCGTGTAAGCAATTTAATCGTTGCGAGAGTCCGGTGGCGGAGGTGCATGCTTGCTTCTCGTGTAAGCGATACAAGACACAATTAAGCGGTACGGGTGAATCCCGTTTGTTTCGCTAAGATTCAGCGTTACGACGCAGTTCGTCAACACCCGAGTCACGAAAATCCCCTTGTAACCATCGCGAGTTATAGAGCTACCCCTGAAACGAGGGCGGTTTTCGCGCGTTCCTTTATTGTTCCCGAATGTGCCGGACCTCGCACTGTTTATCATCGTGTGCACCCTTTTCGAAACGATGTACGTATCTTGTTAAGGGAGGCCGACCCCGGGGATGATGATTCACTCGTGCATCACCATCCCTTCGAGAAGGGTGGGGGAGCCTACGTTTAGGAATATGCATGGTAGTAAACCTCGCCCTTGGATACAAAACGAAAGGAAATTGCCATTGCCGCGAAACTTCCCCTCGGTACCCTTCTTCGTTCGGCTCGTGCCTGATCTTCTCTTGACCCTCCGCTTTTTGTTTCGCTTATACTGGTCCCTTCTCTCGTGAAGGCTCAGGATATTAAGTCACATGGGAAGCTTGGGTGGCCAAATCATTCGTTTGCTTGTGAATTGATATCCTTCGTAGAGTTGGGGTGCTGTTACGTTTAGATTATCGTACTGCGGAATTAATAAAATAAATTTTTGTTGGTTTGAGGGTGATTTTATCTTGAAATTTATTTATTTATTATTTTCCATTCAATATCAATCCAATGTTAGAAGGTCTAGAAAATCGAAAATCAAATTGATCAACTCCATTTTCTATTAATTTCTTAATTTCATTATATAAGTACAGGATTGATATTCAATTTTCAAAAGACAAATGACTTGGTTCCATAGGTTCGTTCATCACAAGAGATAGCATAAATTATGGTAGATTCTAAAATAAATTTACAAAATGGTGTCTGTAACGTCATCATTTATGGACTCCATCAGTGTTGCTTCTGAATGGCTCATAATTGCATTCCGACTCGTATTTGAAATAAATAATTCTTCGATCCGGCGCACTGCAAGACAGCATGAGACGTGACGTATGCTGTACTGTGAATGGCACATGGTTTCCGCTTTATATACATCGCGATTGTAAACGGCCTTTGCACCCTTTCCTTTCCTTACATTTTTCTCTTACATTTCTCTCTTTCTCTCGTATTCTACACGCACTGCATCGCATTGCGCTGAACTGCGTTGTCCGGCTTTGTTTGTCGTTGCGACAAAAGCGTTTTGTTCAAACCAAGCGCAAGCCCCTGCGTCAACATTATTATAAAATGCCGCGCGCATTCCTTCCTCCTTTTTCGCCGCTTTCCGAGAGACGACAGATGCGTCTGAGAGAAATAAAGCCACCAATTCGTGATTCGCGATGAAGATTTACGTAGCGACCGCTGTTTTCAATCTGATGAAACCATCAGTAAACGGAATAGGAGGGGCAGTCCAGAATCAGATTTAATTCGACTTAATCAGACTCTGAGTTCGTTCGAGGTTCTTTGGAGAATTAGAGTTGGAGTTGGATATTGATTTTTGAATGCTTGAGAATGGAGAGTTGAAGGGGTGAAACGCGCCTCGAAGGGGTTGAGATGACTGCTGAGGTCTAATGTTGTATTTTTCGAAAGTTAAGCTCAGCGTATTATAGTCGATTATTGTAGAGACAAATTAAAAAATTTACAATATTAAAATATGTAATTTCAAGTTTAAAGTAAAAGAGCTGAATATAGTAAGAATAACTGAAATACGATATCTTTACGAATACGATATTATTTTTGTGCATCGGATAATGTTTCGTATCAAAGATATTATCAAACGAATGCATAATAATTTATATATTAAAATAGCTACCAGTAACTGCGTTTAGTTAGGAGCTACTTCATTGCAAAAGATCAAATATTTCATAAGCCATTTATGCTCTGTTTAAACAGTCGCGTAAAGATTTAACGTTTCGATGCGATATTCATTGTTCACAGTTATATTGAACTTAATGCATTTTCTTATTTCACGTTATCTTATATATAAATCGGAGCTGAAGAAACTGATGGAGATTCGATGGAAAGCGAATATTATTAGAAACACCATTTCGAATTCTTAGTACTCATTAACATAGTGGACCTATAAAACGGTGTGCAGTGACACTTTCCGTGACACGTGCGCTCGTAAACATACATACATTACTCAAATACAGTATATCAAAGTAACTAAAACTAGTACCATTCTTTCTTCACGATAATATGTATTCAAGAGGAAGAGGTATCCTCGGCAATATCTGAGACTGTATGTCGGACAGAATTGGCTGGATGCCAGCCAAGAGCCCGGAAATGTGGTCAAATTAATTGATATCGACGTGCCAGAATTGCGCGAAGATAGCGCCATTGCTTCCGATCACATCGTGTAATGCTTTCAACTCCGCTCCTTTGCATAAGGACAGCTTATTTGCTACCGAATAATCGCAGTTCGTATCTTTTTCGATTTAATGGCAATGTTCGACGAATAATCGATTCAGAGTGTCGAATAACTTCTATTAGCGGTGGAAAGAGAGAATGAACGATTCTAGTCGTTAAAAATCGCTATGAAGTACGTTCGTATTCCTCCGAAATCTTTTTATAATATCCTGATGTTATCACAGTTTATATCTGGGATCCGTCGATCCACGATGAGTTTACGATGTGCATTGAGAGACGCCACACGATAAATATGACGTACGCGATTCTTATCGTCGATTACTCGTGTTCTGTCTCTCTCTTTCTCTCTTTTATTGGATATTGTATACATTACGAGGTATGGTTCATTAAGCAAACGCAAGCTGCGTTTCTACGAAGCGATATGATACTCGTATCGAGATCGTCTTGTCTGTTGCAGTATAAGTACTATCGGTCGCTGATTTATTGTGACGCCAAGCAATAAAAATGAAATCGTAATCGCGACCGTGTTAGTCAGCGATCACGATAATGGCTGTTATTTTGTCTCTTCTCGTTTATGATATCTGTTGCATCCACGACGTAATTAAATAGCGCGTAGCCAGCTCGGTTTCACATTCCGCTACTTTGCAGAGCAGCGTTCAACGTTATGTCATAAATCAACTCCTCTAACCACTTAACCACTCGACTAGTTGTCAACGCATGATCTCCATATTTGAAATTTCGCCACCTAATCAGGCGATAGATTGCTAAATTAGCAATTGTGCGTGTCTTTCTTCATCGTCGTTTTCAGTCAAAAGATGCAAACGTGAACAAAAAGCAAGGAGAACAGAAGGATTACCTCGATCATAAATTACATATTAAATACATATTATACGCATTGTTTATTTCTTTTTTTTTTACCATCTGTTTTATGCAACAAAGTCAGTGTTTCGAAATGAACGATATTTTACGAGACACGTTAATGCTTCACTGACTATCGTCAGCAATAATACAATCAATCAAATGTAATCACAATCGAAACCGACGTTGCCACTATAACCAATGTCGTAACACGCACCTAGGTATCGGGAAATTATTGTAAGTTGCCTTACGACCTTAATCTCGAATATGCTATTTGATTTGTTGAAATAGTAAACTATTAGCACGCAAAATGCGTGATATAATACTATAATATGTTATAATACTAACATATAGGCGAAGGTAACAATATTAATGTTAAACACGAATATTGTCACTCTTACTAATTAGACAAATATTCCCAAAGACATAAATTCTAACATAGGTAGCGTGTTAATTTTAGTTACACTACACGCTTTGCCTGGAGTACCAATAATTCTTCTCGCCCATGACATCCAACGATATCGTAGCCATGAAAAAAAGATTTGAAATATAATTAAGACGGAGCACTTGGATCTCGTGTAGATCTTAACTAGCTTTCTCGAGGGTGAGCGTGCAATTTCCAGCGACGAATGGCATGACTTTGATTCTTGAGGGCTGAAACTCTGGCGCATCGATTGTTTCTTTGCAGCGGGCGTTTATCATCGGTTGGCCGTTGACATCCAACTCTTCGTGCTCGGAACACGCCTATTCGCCGGTGACTCGCAACTTTTGCAAGATCCCACCCACAGATGCTGCTTGCCTTACCCTTCCTTTCGTGAGTGGTAATCCGAAAACTTCTGACGATTTGATAAAGCCACGGGCTGCCTTAGATTGCACCGTGAGAGCAACGTGGAAAAAGTAAGAGAAGTAATCGTTTCGCGAGATTTACTGTAGCACTTAGGAAGTTGTTTCGTGTGTACGAACGCGTTCGTTGGTGGCGAAAGACGAAACCGCCGTACCGCCCCTCAACTTTTACCGGCGCTCGTGTTCCGAATTTCTCAGATTTTGTCGCGTCAGAGTCTCGAGTGAACTTTTGATAAGGGGAATACTACTCGGCATTAGTGTTATCGCGTTACGAGGACAGACAGACTTCTCGGCGAATTCAAGCGTGTGCCAATCCCTCGGGAGAGTAACGAGGTTGATCGTATCGATCGTGCGCGATGCTCCAGATATCGTTATTTCGGTGGTTACCTGGCGTGTGGCGAGAAGTGACGTTATTCTCGCATAACCTCCGACTTACGAATGATTTGGACAAATTTTCTTGGCTCTATTGTGTTCTCTCGCGGTACGAGGACCGTTGATCGTTCGAAAAATCTGAGTACTGTCGACCAGACGCTGTTGCATTGGTTAAATTATGTACATATTTTGCATTCAATTCTCAGGATATTATTTGAAAAATAATTGTATGTAGGATGATCTCGATTTTCCAACGGCGTTGCCAGAGAGTTAATTATGCAATGCAGACAATTCAAACGAAGCGATACAACAAAGCGATAGCAGGATGTATAATCGACATTGCGTCAGAATCCACGAATCTATTTTTAATTTAAGTCCCGTTTCACAATTTCAGTACCTAACATAATTAAATTTTTCAATAGAAGCGTAATCACAGAGTTGATTATTCTCGATCGGCGTAACGAATTTTAAAAAGTAATCTTCCCTTCGCGAACTTTTTATATGAATTTTAATCACCCTTTTAACGTAACGATCTCACGTTATCAATTTGTTTCAAGATAAAGTTAAATAAAAATATGGCTCTTTAATGGAATGATCTCGTAGAAATAAACGTAGTCGCGAATGAAACAAAGAAAAAAAGAAAAGGCACGTGAAATGTACCGGTGTCACGCACGAGACCTCGCACGATCTCCAAAGGTGATAGCATAAATTCTTTCGAACCGGATCCGCTCGCTAAATACCTTGAATCGAATTAATTAAGTATCACCACTGGCGGTGATAATTTTGCTTAACCGTGGGATCAAACGGCTGTTGTGCATTAACGATCCCTTCGGTGGTCTGCCGTTTTATAGAAAATTCAGCTATTTGTGGCGGATGTACCGGCGTATTTACAGAAGGAAATGCGTGCCGTGCCAATTGAATAGCGATTAATATTAAACGTCCGACCGCAACATGACCTGTGAATTCGGCAAAGCAACGCTCTGCTATCGAAACGGTATCTCTCTCACCCTCTTTCCCTTTCCCCGCTTTCTCTTCGTTTTCCATCTCTCTTTCGCTTGTTGTGGTGCGCGCACTACGGTTCACTGATTTGCTATTTGCGAATTTACGCAATTTTGGTTTTAAATTAGACCAATCGACACGTACCGCTGCATACGATATAATTAACAAATATTTATCTAAGAAATTATCGCGCGCACACTTTTGCATAATGCGCGCCAATGTTTTATTTATCATTCCCATAAAATATGCAGTTCTAATAAACGTGTTTGCCTAAGAGGACCATCGATATGTAAATATCGTGTGCGATAATCTGAGCGTGATATTTATAAACACGATTAATAATATCTTTAGTAATATTAGTCTTCGACAAAGTTCTAGTCACAATCGTGAAATCTATTTTCTGATCTCTATAAACATTATCAGATTGTTACTTTGTGGCCAAATATAACATGGTCAAATATATATAATGTAATAATATTGTTTATTATTGTGCCTTGGAATATCAACGTTGTTTTGATTTACTAGGCTCAAAGGTAAATGAACTCTGGACAAAATATTATTGCCGTTATTTGTAATCGTCAACCGGAGTTACTTTTTTTAATAACACCGGTCGATACAAATAGACGATCGTGTACTCTAGGACAGACAGTATAACGAGCGATTATAGCGAGTCATACAGTCGAATAGCAAGCGTATAGTTGAACAGTAGCATTGAGCGAGCGACGATTACGACCGACATACAACATCTCTAAACTTGTAAATTAAAGTGATTTTAATATATACTGACTATTACGATTTTATCACTCGTCTCTTTCATAAACTAACCAACACGTATAATAATTTACTTCATGTACGAATTAAAATTATCATTATCAGATCGTAGAATCTTAGTTACCATTTCAGCTAGTTCGCAATTCAGTGACGAAATCCGACCACAACGGGCGGAGAATGTGGTCCAGTGGTACTTTGACCAACTCTCTTTAAACATGATTTCACAAAGCAGAATCAGCCAACGAGCGCTATATTAAAAAATTCTGCGTGAGTGCCAAATACGAGCGTGCGCTCGTAACCAGGACTTAGGTGGAATGTAGGGGAGCAAACATTAAGAGAACAAAGTGTACTCTAGGAAATACGTTTCCGCGAGAAGTCGTTCGAAACGAAAACGCACGTAGTAACCTTAGGAATTGTGTTGCAGTGTAACTGTTTTTAAAGGAAGAGAACGCGGAAATATCGTGTGTAGTTTTGGTCCGTACTATTCTACTGAGAATTTTTGGTACAATGTGAATAATACACTACATGGATGTGAAAGTAAGATGTTTTCGTAGAAATGGTATTTTACTAATCTTTTTTCTGGTTTCATATTTTTTTCATATTAATATAATTTCTCCAAAATTCGAATCGTATCGTTAATCCATCGGAAAATAAACGCAAATTTAATTATGCGCGTGGTTTATAAAAAGTTCAATGATTTGGAATCTTCAATTATGTGCCTTGTAAAAATATAAATCTTAATAAAAGTATTTTACTTTCTTAGCAATTTATTTATACCAAATGTAAATCGATAGTAGTATTATAAAACTTCAATGAGGCGTAAGGTACCTACGTGATATTTATTAAAAAATGATGCTTTCAAAATAGTATATTCTATCTAGTAAGTATATCTATTTGCGTCTTGCTAATAGGGTCGTCTGGTCGTTCGACGTCGTCTCGCATACTCGCCGGGGAAATTAGTGGAGTACAGTCTCGGAAAAAACACCGGTGGAATGGCGACGGAGTATTGTTAGCTAGCCAGACACCGATTTAATGTTTGGTTGAACTACCACGGCCTCATTAAACCTCGGCCTCGTACGTATTTTCCGTCTCCGAGATAAGGAAGTAGGAAAAGGAGACGGAAAAACGTTTCTTGCGAGAGCGCGCCATTGCGTACTTTCGTTCTTCGGGTACAGGAAACAGGGATAGTAATCATTCTCGTTGTTTTCACTGATCTCTCTTCTCCTTTAACGACGAAAAGCACTCGATGCTGTTTCAGAAGATATTCATCGTAAGGTGTTCCTCTCGTCCCCTTTAATAATAGTTTCTATTGTTAGGAGTAAATAAAAGTCTCGTTCTACTTTAGCGAAGAATCTCCGTAATCGTGCTCGCAAGAAAATTAATGTCGCCTAAGTAGATAAGATTTGCGACAGAACGGAATTTCTTCCGGTATCTCAGTCTCTGCTTCTTTCGCACGTAATTAAAGCCATCTGAACGTTGAATATACTTGAAACGTAGTTCCTGTTCTCTCCTTTCGCTTATTTGACGGAGAATTGCCGAAATTCGCATAAATACGAATAAATACTTAAGATTCCTTTCTTACGCTGAACAATTTTTACTCGTCTTGCGTTCCCTCGTCGTAAATACATCGTAACGACTTATCGTTTGATCTTCCTCGGCTACGTTTAAGTCGCGATTAGTACCGGTAGAGCGGCAGCCGTTCACTTTAACAATGACGAATGCTAGGTATTACGTGTACGAAGGAAGATTTGCATTGCAAAGGCTGTTCGGTACAGGGCGCAATTGGCAACGTTTGCCACGAAGTGGCACACAGTGCATCTACTTGCGTCGGGTATACTTGACCGGCAAATAATTGCGGAAAATTTGTATTCGTAATTTTTGTTCTCTCAATTACAAACGTTTTTCTACGAACCTCGTAGAACGTAGAACTTGCAAGAACGTGGAAAACTAACGAACGAATTGCGTTCGATTAATAAAGAGAACAGGTTATACTCGCGGTGTTCTCGTTTGTTAAAATACGAAGGGGATAATGATAACGAAGAATAGAAAAAATTCAAGATTAACTGTCTATTAAAAATAGGTTGAGATTTTAAGATTAATAACGTGACACGAAGTTCATTCAGATCGTGATATGTTATTTGGTCTGGCAGTAAATTCTGCATAGTCGTAAGAAACTTGAACGAACGACAAAATAAAATAAGATTCGTACGAAACGAATTTCATTAAAAAATACTCTGTTCGAACCAAACATGAAATATATTTCTGAATTTAACGCTTCTAATGAACATCGGCAACTGTCTCCCGAATAGTACACACAGCGGATGGACCTTTTATAGAGCAGAACGGTTAAATCGATTATCAGAACAATTCTCAACGTATCGATGTCTCCATTCGGCATTGTGGTTGTGAGCAATCTTGCGCATATTGATCCAAGGAATTATAGAGACACCGCAAGTGCAAACGTTCTGATTTACGTTGATTAATTACGCGATGTTTGACCTAATTGAACGTCTTGCCGCGCGATTCGATAATTCCGTCTTAACGATCCAACACAACCTGCATGTACTGTACACATATCGTGCTTGCTCGATGATGGTCGCTATTAAAATTGAAAAGCCGGGGGAACACCGGGTCGTCGAGGACTGCGCGGGGAATTAAAAATCGTGGCGCAACGGGTCGTTTTTGCGAGAAAGAAATTGCGCGGCACACTTTTTCCCACCGCCCTTTTATATTTCGCGAGTTACGTCATACGCGTTTAAATCAAGCGCGAGCGGCCTGTTTGCACACGCTGGCATTTTTCTCGAGCAGGAGACTCTACCTTGGTTTGAGGTTGGTTATATTACATGTTAAAACGGGCGAATTATGTTGCTCGTTGTTCTACGAACGGAATTTGCAATAGTTGTAGCCAGTGTTGGTCATTTTTCTCTGCGTAGTCGCGAACTTTTTCAAAACGAAGTTTACTTTCAAAGTTGCTATACTTTATCATCCAGTAAGCCACTCCTGCGAAACAAATTTTATTCCGTCGATTTATTTCTGCCTCCGTTTTCATGTTTTTTTTCTCTCACCTGTCCTTCCTGGCGTTTCACTCGTAACAAGTTGAGACAAATTAAACTGTGATCTCGATTCGTAACACACCGTGAAAATGTTTTTTTATCGATCGATATATCGGACAGATTGCGATCGTTTTTGCTACGAGACGCATGACGTGTCATACAGAGTTGGCAAGTTGGCATGCGGAAGGAATGTTCGATAGATCCACCTGTCACAGGATCATAAGGCACACTAATTTTTGTTCGTGACCAAAACTGTCGTATCTCGAATCGAATGATATAGCATCGTATGACGAAGAGAATGAACGAGACACATCTATCAATTCAGAGTAATAAACAATTTCGAAGTATTGAAACTACTACAGACATAAACTCTGAATCCTGACCATTAATATGCCATAAAAACTGTGAACACACGTGATATATCTTTGTATATCATCTTATTCCATCAAGAACCTAACAGGTTTGGGTCTTTCGAAATATGAAGTTTCTCGTACCTGTCATTTTATTAGCCATCTTCTCGTTTCTATTCCATCAAACTTGTCACTCCTTCAAAATCAAAATTCATATGATCTATCATAAATTTGTTGTCCAGAACTAATTACGCAGGACGAAATTCTGACCAACGTTTTTACCGTTTGGCTGTGAAAGACAGACTCAAAATTGTAACATCATTGAAACGGTTCGTTAAGTCACGTTTTTGTTAGCGACGCATTTTCGGGCTCTGAATAGTCGCTGCGAAGCTCGTATAATCCGTATGTTTAAAATGATACCCAATTATTGGACCAATTACTCGGCCAGATTCCGCGTTGCAGCATTTGCCTTCATAAAAGATACAGAATCGGCGCGCTCTGATAGCGGTGTTAATTAAACGAGAGGTTGAAGGGCACGCGAATTCCACTGCGAACTCGTCGGGAATTCCCATGGAAACATCACCATCGGTTCGTGCTAATAACGTCCTCGATCGATCTTTATGTACAAATGACTTGCAAACGATGATGCGCGTATGGATACTTACTATAGAGTTACTGTTGCCACCAACGAGTAATAAACGGGCTTAACGCTCGATGGTTGATGTTTGTTGACGGAATCTGACTACGATTCCATCGGTGGAATACAGGAACTGGTATTTTATTGCAGCCAGCCGCGGAGTTGGATCAAGAGAAGCAGCTTGTGGTTGCGAATGGTTTTCCGCATGGTGTGAATTCGGGCAAAGATTGAATTTTTGGGAATTGTGATCGTTTCTAGAGGATTAGAAATAGAATTTAAGTTTGCACGTACATTTGCTAAATATCAACTGTTTAACATCTGGTATAGATTATGAAAACTCGAGGATATCTTCCTACGTACTTGAAATTAGTAAACGTAATATATAAAGTCGTAAAGAATGGCATACGCTTCGTCCCAGATTGGTTTAATACACAAAGACCCGTCATAAAGGTTGTTTAGCAAACTCGATTTATTGATAGTCTGTTAATAATTTACTTTATCTTCATACAACACTCGAAGGAGTGAACCACGTGCTTTACTCAAACAGTATCTTGTATGTTCTAAATGCACGTTAGCTAAACGTATTTCATATAATTTAGTAGAGATACCCGTAAATAAATTTTCTTCGTTACGTACCGTATTTGATGACTGCAATACAAGCTTCCGCTCACTTCAAATACTCCAATTGCAAATATGTAGATATTTGAAAATTCACGAAGCGTAACATCTAACAACCCACAATTAGCATCAGTCTGCTCAATCATACTGCCTTAAGAACTGTGCCATACTGTTTGCAAGAATATTACCATCTCGAGACACTTAGCTACTAGCGCTATTTGGGTTTCGCAAGCGTTCGCTAGCTCCAACCACAGGTCTCAGGTTACGTTTGTTACGCCAACTTACATATGTCCGCACGCAACGAACATTCGTGCGAGCAGGTGGAATGCGCGCCAGTCGCATAGTTAGGAGCCAGATATCTGACTGCTCGTTAAATAGTGGGTAGATGTTAGACTACCCGAACACGCCGTGACCTATGTGTGTTATGTATTACAGTTCTAGGCTGTTGTAATGTTCGGATATTCTTCTTCGTGGACAACCCCGCGTGCAGCGTGTGCATGCATGCTCCACCAGGTCACCGATAGAATAGAGGCTGACGTGAGCAGATCTGCAGGGGTTCTCTGACCTTCCCCTTCGTAGGGTCGCATGTCGAAGCTGGTCGACTATGTTCTGGAAGCTTTATGTGGTGCACTGTTGTGCTGTTCTCCCGTAACCCTATTGGAACCATTACCAAACCGTGCATTTTCTCTTTTCTCCTCATGTGCTTTTTTCTCATAAGTCAATGTCGTTTCTTGGTTCCTTGTCTTAACGGCTCGGCTCAAACTTCACGGGTGTTTAGACATTACGTCAAATATTTGAACTGGACTCTAGCTTTGATTTATCCAGACTCCATCAGCAGGTAATCTGAAACCCCTTGATCCCGTATAGACCGCCCTGGGTTCCTCTCATATCCTACCAGCCTGAATTAGTTCCGACCCGCCTGTGAACCTGGCCGCCCTCGATCAGTTTCGCCTTGTTTGGATCCACCGGCTTCACGGACGGATTCTTCGACCTAGCAACAGTTGGGGAGGGTCAAGAAAGGCCTGGCTAGGTAGAGGAGAATAATGGAAGGAAGTTGCGGAGGGTTCACCTGCGAGGGTATTCGTAAAGTACCTCGTAATCGGTTTATGGCAGTCCCATTGGAAATATTCTGTCGATTCTTTAGTCCATGTAATAGAATTTTCAAGAAGACGAATCACACTTCTTTCTTTTTTCTTTTTTGAGATTTGATATTTAGCTTTAGAAAGTAAGCTGATGTAACGTTGCATAAATTACCTTGTTCTCTTCTTAAGGAAACAAGGAATTAGGTGCTACATGTAACATCTGTTAGAGGAAACCAGAATCAACCCAAGCGAACTACATATTAAGTCTTGAACCGTGACACGTGATTTCCAGGTGGTAAAGATCCTTCGATAGAGGCGCCCGGTTTAATCTAATGGTGTATAATACACGGAGCTTTTGACATTCAGGTGTGGTACCGTTTTAGCTTTAGGATCTTGGGTTTACCTTTGAGGTATGTAGCGGTTTTAGTCGCGAACTAATTAAGTCGCGTTTCATCTTAACGCTTGGCGATAACTACTTGAATTTCTTACTTACAGAATATCATTTAAATGTTGAATTTGACATTTAATTTTTCCTTCATATACATAACTCCTTCCTTTTTTTTTATTAATTTCTAACCTTCTGCCGCTACTATACCAGCAACATGTATACTGAAAGTTGACATTAATGCTATACCAAATCAAGCATATTAACAACCTATTAGCCCAACATCCTTTCCAAAAACATCAACGTACCTTGTAAAGGTTTTCGTATTCATATATGTAAAAGAATCCCAAAAGAATCTTTCCGAAGAATTCAATCTGCCTCTTCCCAATCAAACATCGTAAAAATCGAGATTCTCCTCCAAAATTCCACGCTTCGTAGTAAGAATACCACGCGTGCAACGGTTCGTCGATTTTTCTTAGCAGGTATGCGTCAACAGTCGTTTCCTATGAAAAGGGGGGCCTGCGACTACTTTTTAACGGGGGCTCGGTTGTGAGCGTTAGAGAACAAAGGTGGTTTGGACATGCAGCCTTACACAGTGGCAAAAGGGTAGATAGATAGATAGATCGGCGGTTCCGTTGCTTGTTACGTGGTATGTCTGGGACAATATATGCGTGCACACACGAACCGTACTCGCTCCGTACTTATACGGCATTACCATTGCAGGTAATCCGGATGATAATGTATCGTATCTTGCGCTCCACGACTCGTTGTTCGGCATTATGAGCGAAGATACTAATACGGACGGTCGCGAAGATATTGCGCTCCCAGAAGCACACTATAGAAATCCAAATCTCCGCACAGATGGCAGATATTTCATAAATAATTCGCGTAGCGTAACTGTGGCCGCGTGAGAATCGCCAGGGGACGCTTCCTGCTCGGGGAACGTTGCTTTCAATGGGGCTCGCTTTTCCTTTCGCTCGTTATCCTCGTTGTCCAAGGGTGATTTTCCGATGGTAACCTCGATAGTAAGCGATCAAATGTTAAGTATCGGCGGATATGTTATTGGGGTATTTATGAAAGTTCGCGGAACGTTATCGAATTATTTTGTCTATACATGTGGCGTTCACTGTCTAGGAAATTGTCATACATTGGGAAACTTGAAATAACGGAACTGGGATACTGTTTTCACGTTAGAATAAATTAGAATTTACTCTCAAATGCGTGTAGTATTTCACGTCGTATTTACGCGTAGACCGGCCGCGAGATTTCCTGCGGTGAAACATTAATGTTGCGCTGCGCTGTCTAGATCGTAGTCGATATTTTAGTTTCAACTCGCGGACATTTTATCGTTCGTACACTATGTTTTCGGGGATATTTGCATTCGTATTGTGTGTTTTATGTACTACATTTACATTGAAAATGAATATAATGACGTAGTGGATTTTAATTTTACTTTCCTGTTTCTCAATTAGTAACAACATTTATATTTATGCGATTCAGTTAGATCGGAAAATGTAGCTCCTATAAGATAGCTGATTTTATTGTCTACGTTTAATATACGGAAGAAAACTGATCGCGGGCAGATTTCGAATTTTTCCTTCTTGGAATTTCGTCATTTGGACGCGTGCTCGTGATTGGCGTCGCTGCACAATCAGTGACCGTTAAACAGTCCAGACGGTTACGCTCGACCGAGCGAAGAAATGCACGCGCCCCATTGATTTATTTATTGTCGAACGCATGAACCGCCCCACGAGCCTCTTATTCCAAGTATTTTAATTGCCTGAATAAAACGCACGAGTGTATCGACCACGTGATACAAGAAAAACGTAGTACGAGTAGTTTGGAATGCGCTGTAATCTTTCTTTTGCACTTTCCTTCATGTTTCGTGTTTACTTGATATTTTCTTAGTTTGACATTGAGATTATTGTTATATATCGTTATATATTTTTTTACATATATCTTTCATTCTAATATATCTGGTATAAGTTTTGTGGTTTAGTTGTCGATAGTTCCAGCGTTAAATTATGAGTTTGGCTGAAATTTCATGGGGATACCCTACGGGATACTTTAAAAATAGACTCTTAGCTAAATAAGTACGTTTTTTAGTCTAATGGATGCGCGGTACCAGATATCAGTTGGTTATTTACTGATTACGTATTACAAAAAACGTCCCACTTTCTTGCATAAGTGCTATGACTAAGTGATAAGAATAAATGTAGGTTGAAAGATATGAAATAGTTTTAGGAAATTAAAATTCCAAGGTATTTTAAGAAATACTAGTTGTTCAACGTAATAACGTATCATGTCACAAAATATAGTTAACAAGGAATGTCTATAGTAGTTTAAATCGTTATGCAAATCGAATGTAGCAGTTGTAACGAGAATAAGGCAGTAGAATTACAATGAGAGAATTCCGTTCGAACACGTATCGTTATGAATATAGATAAAAAGGTATATTGAACTCGAGTGAACATGACTTATTAATATCGAGAATAAAAATAGGTGGTGAAAAAATAGAAATTATATCAACTAGATAATTACTTGTGTACGGTACGAGGCCATTGACTTATCAAGTCTGATATTTATAATTGCAAATTGAAATTCAATAGTTTCGATAAAAAAGTTTTCATTAATACAGTAGTTTTTCAGGAATAAAATTATTCGCACTAATAATTATTGATACACTGAACCCGGAATTTAAAAATTTTGGTAGAGAATAATTATCTACAGTAACCTTCCGAGCATCACATAATTCAAGAATTATTCGTAAAATAAAATTAATTTTTGATCGCTATTTAAGTCAGCGCCGTCCAAACTTTTCTCCCAAGAGACAAATGCCATCCCAATTATAATCTTAACGAAAATGTCGCGCTTTTCATTTGTTAGACGTTTTAGACCACGAAATCGTGGGTCTTTCATGGTTGACCTCTTAGTATCGTGCGGTTTCTTTGATGACGAACGAACACGTTGAGCAAAACAACTGATGAGAAAGTATCTCCTCGTTTGCATATATCCGACTACTAATTAAAGACGGTATTAATAATGAAACGCACGGAGCAACACGATGAATTCTATTGCGCGAAGATTATTCAGCAACGGATGGCGAAACATGGTAAAACCTGGCTACGTCCACAAACAGGAAGAAATTTATTGCTAATTGATTGCACCAATTAACGTGGCCGATACTTTCTAATTACGCTGTCCGTCCGTTTTTCCGTTGGTCCGTCCGTATGACAGACGAGAAACGTTTTTGCAAGTCAAAACAGCTGTTTTTACAGAGCAACCTGGACTGATAATTGCGCGAAGCAATCGGCGAGGCGCGACGTTCAATTTCAACGAATTGCCGTGTGAATGCGTGATAAAGGCGAACAGTTATTTGAATATTTTACCGGGTGCTCATTAATTATGCAACGCTTGCCGTGTTACGAGTCGGAGCAGAGCTCAATTGTGGTAATCGCTCGACCTTAATCGCGTCGTCGATCGATCTTTGTCGATCATTGCGAAATCGATTAATGGTGGGGAGAGCAGAACGGCGAATCCGAAATTTATTCCTATTTTCTCTTTTAAGGCTATGGTTACACTGTTCCGAATAACTGTCATTTTAGGGGATGAAATAGCTAGAAAATGATATCTATTCTCATAAGGATCCATGTATGAAGATCGCTGGGACAATAATTCATCAGAAAACGCATTCTGTGCAACCATAGCTTTAGTAGCGATGGTGACAAATTTCTGGAAAGTACGTGATAGTGATCAAAGTCAGAAGCTTGACAGAATCTACACGAATGCCTAGAGGCTAATGCAGTCTAATAATTGTCCAATGTGGACGTTGGACATATATCTTTGCTTGCAGCATGGATGCATTAGAGATATCACATATCGACCCGATTGCAGCGGCGCAATTGGAAATGTTGAAGCGCGGTGATGCATGATTTTGCGAATTCAAGTGAAAGTGAAATTACGTGAGTTAGGGTTCGACGCAATGAAAGATCCATTCTATGTCGGTATCGGTATATGACAAAGTTGAATTTGTCTGTATGAAGAAAATTGCTGGATTAATATGATGAATTATCTTAACCATGCATAGATGGTAATGTCACTCTCTCTCTCTCTCTCTCTCTGAATGGCTGTAAAAAATTTCAACAAAAAGACACTTGGCACGTTATCTTTGTTCATCAGCGCGCGTTTTTGTACTATGGATTTTCATCGAAAGTTTAACGAACCGCAATATTGGCGTGTTTTAGTAAATATCACTTTGTTGAATTCATTGAATTCATTTCGGGATATTTTGGAATTTTCCATCGAAATAAATAATACTATGTCTAAGTAGACTTCTTTTATTAGAAAAGAATTCTTCTAACATCGTTAGGCCATCTATCATCGATCGAAACGTATTGGAACAGTAATTACGAAAATAAATTTTCCTTCCAATCTACTAGTTCAATCGAGACAACGATGAATCGACGACGGATTTAAAGCAGAACGCGTTGTAGCTCCGTCGTTTATATCTCGTCCCCTTGACATTGCCATTGCATTTTGTAACGCGTCACAGTGCTTGTTTCGCGCGTGTTCGCCAGTCTGCTGCCGCCAGTTTACGCATGCTCGCGTGATGTTACGGTTAAGAGAGTGCTCGCGATCCACGATATTCTATTTCTGATCCGTCACGCTGGACGCAAAGATTTGTCGGACACTTTCCACTCGAGATTGCGAATGTACAGATGTCCTGTGCTCTTACTGCGCGTCACAGAACGTAATTTTCGTTGTATGACTTGTTCCGCTCAGAATTTCCATAATTAAACTAACTAGGGAAAGATGGATGACTTGTTGAGATAGAATTATTGCCCTTTGTCCAGTTTTCTGACACAAATTGGCTAAATTCTAGGGAAATTGAAATTTTAGAACAATTGAAAAATTATTCATATATATAACCAACATGATCGATGTGAAGTAAAATTTTTTGAATCAGAACCCGGAAAATTTCAAAAACTAGTTATATCGTAATTTAAGATTTCTGGCTATTCGTGTAAAAGAAATGATACCGTTGTTTGTATCAAAATCCACGAATGAAGACCTTTAAAATTTACGAATGCTTTAGTCTTTTACCTTTACTACATTTATTAATAAAAGAACTGAATTTTTAAGCCTTCTCTATTACTTTATCCACCGTCCTTTTTCATCATTTGTATCCGAAGCGAAGAATGAAGCAATTCAAATGATAGAGAACTTCGTTGATTAATAATGCACCAGCAAAGGAACGGGAAACACGTTTCAGAGTAAGTGAGAGGTGAACTTTCTGATTTAGTTGACGGGAAAAATTGTCAGCAAAAATGTTTACATATCATTGCCTGTAGCAGCGCAATATATCTGGGATGAAATAGAGTTGGAGAATTGTTCGCGGATCCCATTTCCCTTTTCTCGCACGAGTAGAAGTTTTCCGGTAGTTGAAGATTGCTTCGAACTGGAAAAGAGCTACATAATGCGGCTGGCTGAAGAAGAATGAACAAGATGGTACTTTCGATCGCGATTGTAACGCAAGACGATCCATTTATTAAACCTTCTGTTCCTTTCTATTCTATTTTTCTTGAACGTTCTCTCGTTTCGATAAACTTCACAGCGAATTCCAATTGAGTTTCGATCGAAAGGGAACGAATATAGCGGAACACGACGCATTATGTAATACTTTCTTAAGAAAAAAAAAAAGAAAATTTACATCTTTCGAACTCTGTGCAAAACGCGTCTCTTTTTCCGACGAACGTTTTTATTTTCGCTCAAATAATTCTTTGAAGATAATACGCTGTTAGAAACGATTCAAACACATTTATACGCATTTGTGAGCATATAAACACCGGTGAGAACATCTCGAGCGTTTTCAGTAGAAAAATGTCAAATGCAGAACAGCTTGGTCGTGTCACCCGCCAGACACAGCTTCGAGATTTTGACTGCTATGAAAAACGCTGCTGTTGTCAATATCATTTTCTCGCGTGAACTAAAAGGAAGCGAAAAAAGCTGCTCGTAACTTGGTCACTTGGAAAAAGTTGAAGTATCGAATTATTTATCTGTTTTTCCAATGATGATATAGGTATCTGTAGGAAATTATTATACAACATAAAAGATTCTAAGCGTGCGAACGCGTTAGTGATACGATACGTTTGTCTTCCGGTGATTCTTATAATAATCTAAGTTATATTTTTTGTATTTCTATATATATATGGAGCTAGATAACATTGAGGTACTTCTATAGCGTATTGAGGCAGGTTGCCAGTGAATTCGAACAATACTTGACAGTTTCGAACGAGAGAGATCTATGATAAAACGTTTAGAAGCTTATATTCGAGTCTGGAATGTGACCACTAGAAAAGATTTCTATAAGACATGTAAACAAGTGGTATAAAGACGGAGATAGATAGAACATCTATTTATATGTGAACTATTCTTTCTTTCTTATGTTCACTTATCTTGAAACATTATACTTATTATTAATTAAATATTATACTTATTATTACCTCAAATCGATAGAAACCCACGGAACATCGTAATAGTTGGAGCGTTTCGATCGAGACCGAAGTATCCGAACGATACGCGCGGTATAAGAAAACAATACTCCCAGAATCCATAAAGTATGAGTCCATTGTATACTAGAACGATAGTTATTCCGGAAAGAAGCATTGTCGGTCAGCATTGATTCGGAACTATATATCGTACATTATCCTTTCCATAAACGAGTATCGACGCGGTCACGTCATCATCGATAATAATCGTATTAATCGTAAAATATGGTGTTGCTCGATAGGATTTCTCGCATCTATACGATCTCTCTGGGTTTCACGCGTCGAACGGTAAAACACCGTACTCTCGTGCGTATCGCCGGCAATATCTCGGGTTTGCTTCATTTCGAGACGCAACACGGTCTTGTGTGCTCATCCCTTTCTCCTCTAATTGCGTACCGAGTACAAGGCAGACGTTCGGTTCAATTTTCTGGCCAACGAGTCGGATGGGGATTGTCAGGATATGATAAATACCGTGTCTCGGTTTCACGGTGCGTGAGACAGCCTTATCGTCGGCATCGATCGTAGATTTATCGGCCGTTGTTCGTTCGACTCTTCAGAAAATCAATTCCACGCGCGCGAACCAGGGACTCCATCTCGATTTCTCGAGCGGAGAGGCCGACTTTAATACGGTCGTGAGTAGTGGACCGTCCGTAATCGCGACGAGGTCATTAATCTGGCGAGCATCGGCCACGTCGTGGCTCTTCTGTCTCTTCGGAGTACCTACTGCTCGATATTGATCCCTTGGATCGTCTTTGATCGCTGTCTCCAACACTAACTTGACTTTCCGTGGCTACCGTCTTCGTTACACGTCGTTTTCCTTAACTTCGTCGTGTCCCCGTCGTTGTTTTGAAGAGGGCACGTAGGTATAATCAAACGCACGATGGAATAGCCCTTCGGTAACTGTCGCGCCAACGTAAGGCAGCAGAGATGCAAAGAGAAAGAGAGAGAGAGAGAGAGAGAGGTCACCGACTGCAGGGCAATCTTGCTTGAACGTCGGTCCCCGCGGTACTCGAGATTGGATCAGCGATTTGAATGGGGAATGAGAAGAACACGGTCGTCTCGTCGAAAGGAACAAGCGTACGCGCATTGGAAGAAAAGATATCGCGGGTACAAACGATCGAATCGTAATTTCGGTAATTATCTTGACAGCGATAAGGTCGGATGACCGTTACGCCGGGCAGATTATCTATTCCTTCTACAAGACGACGGTTGTTATTGAATTTCTTCGTGTTCCATTAAACGACCTTACCACGAGCACGAATGGAATACGTGGGAGGACGGTGCCACGACCGGTCAGCTAGAGCTATGATAGGACGAGTTTCGAGTTATTGGGTAACCCGATAAAACTCGGCCCAGACACGGAATTACCAAAATTTATATTTCGCAAGTTTCGTCTTACGATAACGTGGTACGGCTTGAAATCCTTTCTCACGTGCCGTTTTCTCATTCGACTCGCTCTCTCCGTTTTCGTTTTTCATTTTTCCCTCTTCTGTTAACACGGGCTATTCGAACGGGCGCGCGCGTGTTACGCTTCGCGTAACCAGCGATAAACCGTTTCGGCTAATCGCGCTTGATATCTACCACTTCTCGCGTATACCGACGGAACTTTACACCAGATTTCCAACATGTGTAATGGAGTTAGGATAGCGGGACGATAATCCAGGGGAAATACTCGGCCAGGTAAAGTTTCGCAATCGCAGCTGAAAAGTTCAGCCGCGATCTTTGTTTCGTCGAACGATGGCTCGATGGTTAACAACGCCATAGCGCCTTGATTACAAGGAAACCCTTTCAATTCGTGTTAAGCGCTGTTCCTGGTTAATTAGGAAACGAATATTGTTACATTGGAAATTGAAATAATATATTTTCGAAACTAAATGAAATATTTGGTGTATATACTACTCCCTATGGGATCTCATTCCTTTGGAATTCTGATATTTGAAAATTTGCATTGAAAACAGATGTCTAATTACTTCAAACTGAGAGGTGCTTTGAGGAATTCCCTAACACAGGAACATTTAAGTCACCCAGAAGCCATCTAATAGCGAAGGTATTAATTCTTTTACAACGGATAGTAATTAACATAACGATAAACACTTGTTCACAAATACCATGTGCCTATACCGCTATAATTATCCAAGAAATTACATGAAATTCGTGAATTGTCTATGACAGCTCCGCAGTTTCCACATAATCTAGCATTCTTTCAAAGTTCGAACATGTCGTTCCATACGTAAGGTACCGTTGCGTTGGCGCGACAAAATTTCGTCTCTCGGCAACACAGCGCATGCTTTGCTCGATTATCCGGAAACGAACGACGAATGAAATTCTGCTTTGATTTGACCCTCGATCGCCGAGGCCAACGGAGCATAAAGTGTAACGAGCCATTCGCGGTTACAACGCGCATGTACGCGAACGTGTGTACACGTATGCGTGAGTTTGCGTACGGTAATAACGCGTTCACTTTGACGAGACGTGTGTAATAATCAATGGTTCCCCCCTTTTTTCTTCTGTTACAGGTGAGACTGACAAAGGGCTCATTGAAATTAACGAAACGTCCGGTAGTTATTGTGCCTGGGTACAAAAGGACCCCACTTCACACGCAGGTAGACGATCTTGTCCGTTTTCTCTCGCGCCTCTTTTGTGCTTTTTAAACGTTCCTCGTGCATTGTACGAAAACGCATCGGATCTCGTATGCTCGAAGAACGACGCGTACTTACACGATCCCTCGGGTTAATCGAAGCGTCGACCGGTCGATCGAAGAGCTATAATTATCATTGGCTCGGTGCGTGATCGTTGAAGAGGAGAATCAAACATATCGGACGCGGGGAAATTTAACCAAATATGAATTCACCGCCGAATCCCTTCGATACGTAGCCCGGTTTGGGCAGGTCGTTCACCTAGGGATGTTTCGAACTCGCGTTCCGCCGGTATACCTCGGATTAGCACGTGTTTGGAAGATTTCGAATTTGCACATGCCCGGAAATTCCATTGTCGCGCATTTACTCAAGATAGCGTCTACCTGCTGACGGCTCATATTGGAATATTTCACATGCGATAGCTCAGAGATAATATTGGTGTAATCGCTAAAATATTCATCAAGTCTCACGGTAGACGAAGTAACGATCTTATAAACGAAGTATATAAACACGTAAACTGTTGATTAAAAATTCCGAGCGAGTTATAATTGCCGTTATTAACGGAAAGATTAACAAAGACTTCCATTAATAGCAGCATTCTTTTCTCATCGTTCTAAATATAGTAACAAATCAGAATACGTTGTCACTATTTACTTACTCAAAAAAAGCTGCATCTGACTAAAACCTTCGTCTATAATAGCGTACCTTTCCCATCACTCTAAACCTAATAACAAATCGAACCACACTGTCATAATTTAATTACACGTTCGTTTCATAAACACACTGACGCAGACGTAGGAAAATCATTCGTTTCGTTGCTTATCTGAATGATCTGCCTACGTCAGAAATCAGCATACAATGCCGCGAACATCGACGGTTTCCGTGGACATTTACCGATGCCGTACCCACGCGGCGAGGACCATCTGTTCTTCGCAACGCTGATGGAGGTTTCACCAAGGGGAAAACGAACGCATCTCAAAAATCAGCATAGCCGCTTGCGTGCGGGGGAACGGTCGGTCGACGTCTGTCAAAGTGATCTATGTTAATGCGAACGCGTATTCTAATCTACATTTTATGCGAGACCGTCGGATTTGTGATTATAATCCCGGAGTATATGGCCGGAGGCGCAACCTTGCCGCGATTTCTTGGTCCGTTTCTGCCCTGTTCCGCGCGAACCGTCGATCGCGCACGAATCAGGAATATAATGTCTCTCCTCTCTCATTTGCGATTCCAGCCGCGACGGAAGGCCGCGAGAGACGGGAACGGAAAGGTGACTAAGCCGTGTTCGCAGAAAACATTGAATTTACCGGGTATTCGACATTCCGGAATCGATTAACGCTCGAACCATGTCCTCCGTGACGAGCGACGCGACTGCTTCTTGTACTCGGCTAGGGTTGACGCTCGAACGTGCGCGGAATCCTGTCACGCCGGTCCTTTTCCAATCGAATCGGCCTATTTGCGAATCCTCGCAACTGCCTAATGAATGCGAAACGATGGAAATTGGGATTTGTTCCATTTTGTTGATCCAAGCATGTTCGTCTAAATCATGTAAAAACAGCAAATTTTCTCAGTTTTGTTTCGTTGT
Organism: Bombus bifarius; assembly: GCF_011952205.1. NCBI lineage: Eukaryota > Metazoa > Arthropoda > Insecta > Hymenoptera > Apidae > Bombus > Bombus bifarius. The sequence goes on along the minus strand of NW_022884914.1, from coordinate 5,039,842 downwards.
CAATTCATATTTCGCATAAATTCGTATCGAAGGAAGGAGACATACTCTTTGCGAAAAAACTCGCATTTAACCCGTCGAATGTTTACTAAAGTAACCAAATATGGTGCAAGGAAAAGAGAACTCTTTTTACATCTTGGATTTCAATACGTGTGTTTCAGTATATTTTAATCTTCCTCTCTTGTTACTTTTTTGCTAATTTTTACATCTTTTAACAATTTTTAATAATTCCCTTGTATTGTATTTGATCTATGGACTATGCATTCAAACGGTTAAGAAACTTTGCTTTATGACATTGTCAGATGAGCATAACGAAGTTTATTTTTACATCTCATGTCATCTGTCCTCGTAAGATAGTATTCTTTAGAAATCTCGAGATATACGAGCGTAACTCACGCGATTGGGAATGTGTCAGGATATCGCGATGTGTATCTGCTACTGATTAAAACTCGTACCACGTCTCGTTACCTTGAACGGATTAATATCTAGAAGTATTACCTACGGCGCAACGCCAGATGCGGCTATAAATATTGAGATTAAGATTTCTCGGTGTTACCTGATATTAATATTCCTTAATGATAGAACGGAATCTAAAAACGGATGAATGAAAATGAATAACTATATCGACTGGGACAACTTTCATCCTTTCTGTGTATTCTTTTTTCATACAAAATCGTATTTCATGGGTTTTGCAAGCGACTCTTAACTCAAGGTGTTCTTTCTTTCTTTTAAGTTGTTAGCGCCAGACTATTCCTGGAACTTTCACATTCTCCACATTCTAAACCATCTTACGTTACTCTTTTCAGGAGAAAAAGCTATTCCTTTCCTCAATTTATGAGATGTTCCCGTTTAAAATGCGCATTAAGGAATTTTATAAAAATTCTGTGTTATACGTTTCCGTTTATCTTTCAACTCGAGAAAGTATTAACCCATTTAGGATCCAGCAATGTTCATCGTAATGTTGTAAATACATTGATTTCTTTGGGTCCCATAAAATTGTAAAATCTGGATAGTAGGAACAGTGATGTAAAAGATGTCGAACCAATCCTTGGAATTTTCTGTCATAGCTACAACCTTAACAAACAGGATGTCGTAATGTAGATTGATTGAAAAAAGTTTCGAATGAAACGTTGCGTTAAAGCAACGTTGATCCTCTAATGGGTTAATGCATTATGCAATCTATTCATAATGCATTATGGGGTTAAAAATATAATTCTACTGGATAAGTTATTATAATAAAGGGAAGATTTGGTAATTTTCGAGTGATATTAACATAGTTTGCATTATTCGGTTTATTTCCCTTTACCTCGATCGTTTTCTCAAAATCCGGCAAGTTTCTCAAAGATTGTAATAACGCGGTAATCTGCCATGTCAGATTCTTAATTAACAGTGAAACGTAAACGTAAACATTACGCGAAATTTGATATTCGTCCGATGTTCTTTAATTGATTCTCGTTTTCATATCGACCAAAGACGCAACGTTTTTACAGCCAACCGGTATTTCAAGATTTGTAACGTTGATTCGCGTTAATATTGGTGCTATCTAAAGACGTCGTCTAAATTATCATAGCTGATAACTGGTTTGCATACGACGTTTGAAGAAACATAGAGAAAATTCGTCTTCGATACTTTCCTGAAATAATTGTCTTGCAACGTAGCGCATATTTATCGCGGCACGAATGGTAAATTAATAAGAAGGATGAAAAGAGTGAGTATTTTTAATTCTAGAAACGTTCTTTTATTTTTTGTCCACATATTTACAAGTTTATATCTATTAATAAATATTTGATTAAGGGTGTATAAATAGTCACTCCACATAGTTGAGACTTGTGCATATTAGAATTACATGTGTAGTTTAAATATTGACTCGATAATCGATCAATGTTACGAAGACTGAACTTATTGGATTGGTCGAGGTCGTCTGAGATTGACAAAGGTCGAAATATCATATGTTAAACGTCTTCTCTACATGGATTGTGTATTTGCGCGTATTTTTATATATCGTTAACTTCTCTATGAATTTACCATTTAAACATTTAAGATCTATTTCAACGAAGAGCATTTACTCCGTGAACAAGTTGCGTAGTCTAATTCAAGTATCCAACATTAAGTTGTATTCTCACGGAACACGCATGCTATCAAGAGAAAATTAATTCCGACAAATTAAACGCTCGATGCTCCTAAGACTAGCTACGAGTTTCTTTCGATTCTGCGATTCATAGGCAGCATTAGAAGCACCGACTAAAACGCTGAAACTATTCCAGGAGCATGGCCTTAATTGCCGTTTCCCTCGCGAGTTACGCGCTTGCCATTCAACGGAGGCTAGCGGGTGACCGTTAAGTCAGTTCAGCAATTATGACTTCTCGTTATTCTTCTTGCCTCTCCATGCGCGGCGGCGAACGTTGACAATCCCACCAGCCCGATAGAATGCAAACGATCTCTCTCTTTCCTTTGTAATGAACGCGCCAGCTATTTACACCTTTCCCCTCTCTGCTAAGCTTTCGAGCTACTAATACTCTTTTCCCTTGATCCGCGCGTTTAACGTCGATTACAATGGGCCGTATTTCTTTCGAAGCGCGGACCAGACCTTTGTGTGCAAAGTCGTTCGCGCGCGTTATTTGCAGTCGCCAGTTGCCAGATTTATCTCGTTGTGTCGCTTCTGCTTATACCAGCTGCTCCGTTGTTTACCTGCAATATCTGCTCCCGGCCGACCCTCATTACGGAATGTTGCGGTCGCGTATACACTTAAATTTCTCACACTTAAATTTCTTTCGTCAGATTCCACCGCCTTTTTTCGCGCTGCCCTCGTAGTCAGGCTGCCCTAACTGGGCTCCTCCTGCGCGCACATGAATCCGCAGCATAGATCGTTTGTCTTGTCGCGACAATGCTTCAGGTAACACATCCTGGTTAGGTCTGTGGCAGCCGACACGATGTTGGTTGCAGGTGTCACGACGTGGTTTTACATGATTTTCTGTTCTGTCCATGGCTCCCTCTCGTTCTCGTCGTCGTACTTTCTCCCTTTGTCTTTGTCGCTCTCGCGTGAAATTCACCTCGGTGCTCGTGACACCAACCGTGTAGGCGTGAAGCGAGCGATATTAATGCATTTATTCATGGGAGTAATTAAAATTAGCGCGAGACAGAGAGAACAACGTTCATATACGGCGACGCGATCATTATCGCAATCAGGATGAAGTATTATCGCGCGTGCCATTAGCTCGTACAACAGCCTCGGCCGTGAAGATGCCCAGGATACCGAGTAACATCGAAGCGAATCGGCTTGTTCCACCGGCAATATCGTGTGTGGCTTCGCGATTTTGGTCTTTTTATGCGCGCGTATGGGAGGATGCGTGGGCTCATCGGGGAAAAAATATGCGTCGTCACAGGTGTACATCGTTAGCAGAATCAAGTCCAGCCGAGGCTTTTATGCAACAAAAGCAATGTCAGGAAATGGTAACGAGCGACATATTTTATTGGCAGCTAGATGAAAATATAATATTTGACCGATCGTACGTATCACGTGCGATTTGTGGAATTTGCTAACTTACTGTGATCGAAACGAACAGTGTCAACGTACAGATATCGAAAAACCTATTGCTTCGATTAAACAACCGCTTTATTGAACAAATACCATGAATGATTATCCACGAGTCAAGCATTTGTTGCGCAGTTCTCGTTATTTAATGTCAACCGCCTTCGACAGCGCGATATAACGCGGCCTGTGTAATAGCGTCGGTGATTTTAGCAACGGGGTTTGAAATTTAATGAAACAAAGCGGATGGGATTCACAATGGATAACATTAACGTTCTTTTTTGGGTTCCTGCCTGTCGTATTGATTCCCCGGAATAAATATCTCTGCTAGTAATTGTTACAATAATTTGTCAGCCATTAAACGTGAAATATCGATGCCGCGTATAACAAAAAGCATAACAGGGGAAACAGGATGCTCAGTTGGTTCGTAATTATAATAGAAACTGAAATTGTCACAGATTGACCAAGAAAGAATAAAAGTTGTATGCGGAAGATCACAGTATGGAGAAAGTTTTTGGTTATCTCTACCTTTTCTCACGCCGTATTCCCTGAGACTGACTTGTCTGAGACAGGAGCTCGAAGATTGCCTCGTCACAAAACTTTTAATGAAAGTTCGCCTAACCCCCGCCATCAAATCTTACCAGCTAATTCACGGTATGGTTCCGTGTTTATCTGGTTGCCAGAGACCACAGGGAAGCCGCTTTTCTACATGGTTTCACAGGACAAGACGCAACATGCGCGACAAGCTTTAGGAAATATTAATTTCCTAGAAGCTTCTACGTTGTGACTTCATTATCGTCTAATGCAACGTTGCATTCGGTAGTGATAGGACAAAGTATAATACATGTAACGTGGTAGAAGTGGTTTGAGTAAAAAATTGTATGAACTTTTTATAGAATAATTGATATAAATTCTGATAAATTCAATATTTATCTTTCTTTTCCTAGTTTCCTTCACTCTCTTCAGTTTTTTCTCTCTTCGGTTAATTGTCTTGATAGTTGTGTTGAAAGTCATGATTGTGTTACATTAAGGTTATTTCAGTAGATAACATAATCAGTTGATTAAATGGCGTCCGCGTGTCAAGATTATCTCAACGTTTATGACTTATGATATCATTCAGACGATAGTTGTGACTTTATCTATAGTGGTTTTATTATTTCTTAATTTGTCAGAACAATTGAAGCTTCTCAGCTCTACTTTTCATTCGTTTTGCTCAAATATATTATACAAATTCAAGAGATCAGAAATTATGATATCAGTTTGTCATTAGTTGCATCGACGCTCAAATTCAAGAGAGTAAACCACTGATTTTCGACAGAGATGAGCCGTGTTCTTAATTTACATATAGCAGTCCCAATCAAGTCGGTGAATGAAACCAGCTATAATTGTACATTTTCACGCGTGACCTTTTATTGAAATTAAAAAGTCAACGTACTGAATACAAAGAATCTAATTTCATAGTAATCATGCGAGACAAATCAAGTTCTAATTTTTCCTTTATTTCGTAACAAATAATACGATCCGATTGTTCTTTAAACTACCTAATCACATGGAAATTGTTTGCATTTTCTTAGACATTTTTCTTAGACATGGCAATTAACGGGACGAAAGCCGTGAATCTGCACGCACGTGTTAATTTTCCGAGTTAATTGAACGATAACAAAGACTGTAACTTGTCACGAGTTTTGTCGAGTACTGACGAAATGCGTTTTAATGGAATAGAAATGCGATGGACGTGGTCCAATGCAAACATCGAAGAGAACAAAAGTCAGTTGAAAAATTACATACGAGACTCGTCAACTAGACAACGCAATTTCTACGTATTTCCGTTGCTTGTATACGCCAACTTTCCTTCGCTTGCAAATGTTTGACGATGTATCGGTTTCACGTCGAAGAAACGTCACGGGTGTTTTATTGAAATTGCTCGTTTGAACAGCTTAACTTCTTCCCCGTGTTGTTTCGCCGATTACGAGAATAGTCGTGGGAAAGCTGCGGTTGAGATAAAAATCGCACGCAGTATGCCTGTTAAAATTCTAATTACACAGTATTCTTCTTTATTTTGTAGATCTATCGATTTTTATTATATATATCATTATTATTAGGGCAGATAGAATTATTAGTATTATGATATTGTTGAAATTTTTCGATATTCTTTTTCTGATTTTTATCGTAATATTTTCATTAGAAATCTTGAATCAAAAGTCAATCAAAGCTTCAATTTCTAATCAATCTTGTTTCTAAATCACAAAACAAATTAGATCACGTACTTCCACTTTTTTTCAATTAGTCTCAATTAGTTGAATCGTAGGTAGACTTTTCGCAGTAAGTTACACCACCTCGACGTGACCGAAGCAGCTTATTAGCGAGCTGCTTTCTCCTGTTCGACTTTGCGCTGGATTATACGTGTCCGTGTGATACCATTGATTCAACGCCACCATTAAAATCTGTCAATTAACGTGACGCGACGATTCGAATATACCACGAAATCAATAACATGTTGAAAATACCATCTTGAAATTTGTTTTACGCAAAGTTTCGTGTTACGTTTACAGAATGATTAAATATCAGGTACTGATCCTAGAGTCAGATTCTATTAAATCTGTCAAACAACATGTAGGTTACGCGTATGTATTTTTAGTCGATCATCTAACCACTCGTCCATCTTATCAACAAGTTTTCTTATTACTACCGCTTTCGAAAAACCTTGTAAAAATATTTGAGATGATTCACGTTATGCTGACTCGGTATAAAATTACAACTGGAACTGATACCAATCGCGCAACAAGAACCATTAATCTTTCAGTCGGCACATTTTTTGATTACAGACCGAGTCTTTTCGACCGAGTATTAAATCGTATCTCTCCACTCCATTTATAGCACACGTGATTCTTAATGCGATGTCTACCATAGACGTATCAATATTAAAAATAAAGACGTTCGTTGACTAATGATAAAATAACTTATTCAAAAAAGGAAGTATATTTTCAAGTGACAGGTCAACTCGTCTTCGCCAGTTAAAATATAAACTTCTGGCACATCATACATCTTGTACTTTTCCAACTTTAACATATACATCCACTTTGTAGCAAGTTATGACATAACTTTGTAGCAACTATGTTGCCCTAACTTGCAGTACAGATGGCGTACGAGTTTTCATCATCATGATGTACTTTACTATACATGATGTACTTTATTAGCGTTGAAGCCACTCGTAACTTATCGACACAGTCACGCAACAATATATTTAATTTCATTAAAAAGCTCGTTAAGACCTTCGTTGAAGCCTTTAAATAACTATAAGTCTTACTATCGATCACCGCAATGCAAATACGCGATAGAAGGAATCCAACGTGGCAAGGGTCCTAATTTAATAAGATGGGTCTTTGTGTACGCGTTGAAAGCACAGAAATAGAATAGCTCGTGCAAAGTATGAGTTACGCTTATACTTATTTCATGAAAGCGCCTTCGTCGTAATAACGTATAAAATAGCAAACATCGAGCAGGTCGAGTTTATTCGCGTTGACGAAGTTTTACGAGACACTACTTAAACGTGGACACGTAGCTTGCAATATTATTTGTGTATCGTCACCGCTATCCCTGTTGCACTTTTAACCTTATTATCGTCTCTTAACCGAGGTTAACCATCTATTAAGGTTAACTCAAATATTACTGCCAACGACGAAGATACCAGAAACGCCAATCTTAGATCTTGCGCCACGGGAAGAGTTCAATTGTCGTTTCTTGGATATTGCGAACGAAATGAAATTATTGCAAAGATTATTCAATCTTCAGAATTTAGATATATACATATGCGGAAATCGTTTGGAAATTTTGGTTTTAAATATATTGGAATTAACTGAATATCACAATATATGATACTAAATATTAGGTTATCTCGTTCAATTTTTACTGTTGTATAACAATTATGAGTTTCTAGTAATGTTTCCTTTTTCCGTATCATTAATTCTTTGTCACGCCATTAATAATATCGGAAATAATATCCAACACGACGTATAAATTCAAATCATCGATGATACTCAAGTCGATCGCTATCGATTTTTGATAACTCTTTAGAACTTACCGCACCATATAAACCAAACATACAACTTCCTGTCACTATCTTATTACTATCTTCTCAACGATGCTATACAGTACAACCTAGCAAACTTTCCAAAATCTTTGTTCCGCGACCAGTAGAGTTACGCGAACTTTCTCCGTAAATATGCAAAACACGTTAAAACAAGCATGAAATGCAGGGACACGAGCCAGCTGGAAGGCAACACGTGCGAAAGCCAGCCAATAAAGCGAGAAATTTGTTCGCGCGTGGTGATAAACCGGTCGACCAGACGAGAGTATCGATGATCTTGATTTTGACAGGGAAACACACGGCGTGGATGGGTCTTGCTAGCAATAAAGCCATTATCGAACAGCGGTGTGGCGCTATTAGCGGTGACACTCGCATGCACGAACGGTGCGGTACAACTAGCAATGCAAAATAGCGGCGCGGCGCGCCGCGAGTCTCTCTCTCGCAGATATATCGAGGTCCGTGTGCCGTTTCATCGTCGTCGTCCAACGCCGTAAGTTTCACCAGCCACGATTGCCGGTAGCCCTGCGACACCCGAGAAAATCTACTCTCTGACCGGGACGCGATTAGGTGTATCGTGGTGTGTGCGCCTGTGGACAGGGAGAATCGTCGCCGGTCCGTCGCATAAATCCTTTGTAAACGGAATAGACGTCCGCTGCATCGAATTAGCATCGGATTAGCCGAGTTAGTGCTCGTGCCGGTCGGTATCCACGGTCTAGAGTCTAGAGTCTAGAGAGTGGATAGTCCCTAAGCCGGCAATGGGACGATGCGAGATCGTGAATTTATGCGGCGCACGTATCAGTCGTTTCGGTGCTGCCGCTTGCAAAATCCACGGACAAAAATCACGCCGCTTTGATACGTCGTTGCTTCTGCTACCACTGCCAAGCGCCGCCGTTCCTCCTAGTACTTTTAATTAGCATACGATCGATCCCCCAACGTCGACGCTGCCTCTACTTCACTGTTTCGCAACGGTACACGCTGACTATGCCCCGGACTAGCGCGTTTCGACCCGGTTCTTCTCTCGATTTTCAATGAGTGCGTGTACTGCGACGAGCAAATGGAAATTTCATGGATTGTATCATAGAATAGACATGATCGTTGGTATGTTCACAAATTTTATGATAAAAATTCGCGTATCTTATAGGTGGTCGGTGCGTGTTTTTTTTATATGCACAGGATAATTTGACTCTAAACATACGTTTTAAATTAATTGGTAAACATATTCGCGCATTACGAAACACCGTGTGCCTTTCTCGTATATCTATTAGATGTCCATTGATTGTAACCTTTGATTGCTTTCTGGAGCCAGTAGTCATTCATGCGGTTCTGATTACGAATACACGCACAGAGTACAATCGGGGATAATTAAAGGTGCATCGAGTAGATTTACGAAAGTACTCTCGCAAACGCCGCCTGTTCGAGTATGGGGGTTACGTCATCGCGTCGAAATGTCGATACGGTTCGACCGTTTATCGGGACACCCACGGAACGCGATGTAAGCGTACTTTTTTCCTACAGTCGAAATACACCTTTAACAGATTTTCTAGATACGTACACTGACTCATGAAAGTACTCGGACATTTATCATAGAAAATTCTTGTAGATATATTGTATGCGTTATACGAAACTTTTTAAAATTTCATTGCAGTGTAATAAGACACGACTATCGTAATTATAATGGTAAGATATGAAATCAGTTCGAAAATGTATTTGGAAATCGCAAGGTGTTTTCGCAAATATACGTGATATTAAGAAATTAGAAATAGGCATCTTAAAACTAAAAACTGTTAAAGATGATCTCACTGAATGTCAAGATTTATTAGTATAACGGATAACTGACTGACTATTTAACTATTTAAATATTTTTGTGATCTTGTACTAGCAATTTTTAGATTCGTTTCAAATTTTACCAGTGTTATCATGATGTCGTGTCTAAAAGATGTTTATAAATATTCAAATATTTTCGTGCATCATCGTATACGGTACAGAAAAGTACTGGTCGGATATAAACAGCAAAGCTAAAACGAACATGGAAAGGTTCTGCAGCGTATCTTTCGAAAAATTCACCAAAGGCGGGTGAAACGTTGCGATAACGTTACACAAGCTAGATGACAATATTTACCGATATTCGTGTCGACCATTCTCGTGGATTTACTTTCAAAGGTTGAAAAAGATTTTTATCGCATGTTCATATATATAGTGTGATGGAAATCACTTACGACTCCACGACGTTCCCACTTTTCTCTTCGATTATTTTTCGAGTTCGTGCTCTCATTTGTTTGTTTTGGTGCAGGCGTATCTACTTTATTCGTCGATTGCCTATGTGTAATTTAGGCAGCGTGGATCTTGCTCATGGCGTGAAGTTTTAATTAGTGCTACGAGAGTTATTGATATTTTCAAGTATTTTCATTAATAGTACGCTGCCACGCTGGTGACAGTGATCGATGGCATACCGCACGTGTTACTATTAAAAGGTTTAATTTTTGACAACATGTTTGATTCAATTCGACGAAATAAAATGCATTTCAGAGAAAAGAATGCGACATGTATAAAGTAAGCACAAGAATTACTAAAAAATTACTTAAAAGAATTATGCGAACGTTCTCACACGACCAACACACTCTACCCTTTCTAATTTTAATTATAACTATTTAATACCAACAAACTTGGGCCAATGACCACCATCGTTGCAAAACAAAAAAGAAAAAAAATAAAAACGCGCGCACAGTGCTAATTATGCGGTTGTTACAACAGTGAATTAGATCTCTGGCGTTTCAATTGGTCGTATCCTGACTACGAGATAGGTTCTTGACTGCAAGCTTTCGCGAACGTAGCAGAGGTAATGAAGTCTTTGACGAATCTGGTTGCACGCGATTGGCCGGTCAATAGGATTGGCATCGATTATCAGGAAGCACAAAGGGGAACGAAACCGGCGAGGTCAGCGATACCCCTTCAAGCTAGCTACGCGTTTTGTTTCGATTTCCTGAATAGTGTAACCAATGTAGATCCAACGCGAATGGGTCGATTCCGGATGTAAAATGTTACCGTCCAAGCGTCCGAGAAACAGGTGTGCGGACTATATGCAGTCAGTCGATTAGACGGGTGTCCAGAGCGCATGTCGCCCAGCGGTGGAATTGTACGGTCATCGTGTGCGTACCGTGACACACGAGTCCTCCGGTACATACCGCGGTCCACAATACCATAGCGCGGTATGCTCTCCTCTGTAAGATCAGCAACACGTATATCCATGTACTTGCACATAGACACGTGTGTATATGGCGTGGTCGTGCGTAGAAATAGGAGGTAGCAAGTACGAGGAAGCTGAGAGCGGAGAAGCATGGGATTGAGCATAACCAGTTTCTGTTACTCGTCGACCGACCGTGTGGCGTAACGTGGTCAATTGGTCAATCAGCTCGCTCCAATATACACAGCCATACCGCTCGATTTTCTCGAGAAATGCACCGCGCTCTCTGCGAACGTTTCGACCTCTTGCAATAAAAGGTAGAAGAAGATTCCGAAGCTTGCCGGGACAATCATTTCGCGCCGCGTAATTGCATGGCCAATTACCGACGCCACCCAGTTGATCCACGCCGATCCGACCGGGATCACGGTTATTGCTTCTTCTGAAAGAAGTCGAACCGCTTCTACGAAATTTGCGGGCTGCCAGGAAACTACCCTGATAAGATACCTGCTGTGATTAGCTTCTTTGTTTCTTTTTAGTTCTTATCGGCTGACTGACTCTTTTATTCTGACAACTTTTGTTGATTTTTCTCATGGTTGCCGGTTTCTTGCTGGTCTTTTTTCTGATTTTTGAATAACTACGAATAGCATGATAGAAATCCTTACAGTACAGAAGATGCATGTACTGTGTTAGGTTTGATTCAGTACCAAGCGTTCTTCGACAGTGAAAAAAATTCTTTTTTTTTTAATCAATTGTTGATAACAGAAACACATTTGTGTTTTCGTCGGAAAAATATCATACACAGTTTTTGTGAGGAGCGAATGCATTTATTGTTTAGTTAGTTAATACGTTGTTAAAGTAGAATATTGTGTGGATATACGCAACACGGAATGTGGAAGAATTAATAATAATAGGTACGTATATTTTTCCACGTAATTGTTCCGGTTTAATATATTAAATGATATACTTAACGGTGCAAAGTGTATTTCGCAGCATTTAAAAATTTATTACGTTCGTTATGCGGAATCCACGGTAATTCCTTAACTACGCTATACGAGGGCTCGCTATAATAGAAGATACAATGCACGTTATCTTGACATGATTTAAATTGCTCGAAATCGTTGTATACGAGTGTGTTTAGTTGAAATTTAGTTGGTAATTGTCGGATGCGAGACGCGAGTACATTGATTGTCACGTGGGTAACCAGCGTCCAATGATATTTACCGGGTATGGAACTTTCATTGTACGGGCGGACATATTTCGGATTTCGATAGTCGAGTAAAGTAGAGATAAAACGTGGTTATGAATTATTTAACGTAATTTCTACTTTCCTATAATTAAATGCTCCGTTTATATCGGAAACCGCAAATTTTAATTAACTTATGATGTAACGGTTAACGCGCGATTGTACGCGTTACATACATGGAAATATTTTAAACTAGAGAGTATGAAATTATGTATCATAGTTCATACTCTTTAAATAACTGTTAAACGTGACTCTTTCTTATCTCTGTTTGTTAAGAAGGGAAAAACTCGTTAAAGATTGCTAATAACTTTGACCTTGTAGAAAGAAGATTTTAAAACACCTATATCTTTAACGTATAGGAAATTTACCTGTTAAAGGGACACAGCAATCTCTTATCTATCTATATCTAAAAAGAATCTTTATTTTAAAAATGAAAATAATCTACATCGTAACTTTACGTATAATCACTTACTAATTTATCTTTCTTAACGACAATACTCGAAGAATACAACGATAGATACTCATCATTCACTCGTAACGTGTTAATTAGCAAACTAAACAATTATCGCTTCTTCTCTAACGATTTAAACGACCTACTCATCTATGTTTTAGTCGTCGTTATTCGTCCATTGAAGTTCACCTGTTAATCTTTTATCTCGGCACGAATTGGTCGGGACACGGGAATCGGCTTGTACCTCCTGTGTTTTCGGTGTCGCGTCGATAAGTCTGACAGGGCCGACGAAGCGCATAGCACGCTCGGTTGAGCTATGGGTGGTAGGTGTTTTCCATACCTGGATCCAAATGGCTTATCTAGCCTGAAACGTCATGCTGCCAAAGCTAATGTACCTATGTACGTATATCTCGACTCGTTGGAACTGAAATAACACGAACGATGATGTCATAGTTGCGCCGCGTACTCTCGCGCGCGCCTTTATACGCCAGACTCGGCAATGAAATACACTGTTTGCCTATGTTAAAGCGTGCTGCATCGCGATAGCGGTAATCTAGTCGCTTAATGAATCTCTTCATCCTTCCACGTCGTTCCGCCGATATTCCGGCTTTTCAAGACGCCACATCTTACGTCATTTCTCGTGAATGCCTCCTCGCGGCGCACAGGTGCGTCTTTGTACAGCTAAAACCGTCGTCCATTTGCATGCGAATGAGCGTCCCCGCGTCCCCATGCCTCTTTCGTGAGTTCCCTGAATTTCACGATTGTTACAGAAATCATGGTCCTATCCGGTGCTCGTCGTCGACAGCCACGAGTATATGGCAAGTGGGGAAACTGCGGCGAATACTTGTTGCTTTCTCGATTCGCTCGCCACCAGGTGTATTCAACCGTGGATGATGTTTTTAGCGGGGACCTCGAGTTTAGCGAACATGTTACTATCGATGAAATTTTCAGAAGAACTCGGAGGGTGTTATTCGATGAAACGACGAACGTTAGAGGGAAAGCGGCACGTGATGTAAATTGGCAAGAAGGCGTTAGTAGAATCTGTGCGGCTTTGATCGCTCGATGAGAAATGGTTTTGTAGGATATTACGGTGTTATCTCCGCAGTGAAATATCTGGAATAAAAGCGAGGTGTGTTATAGGGGACTCGTGGTCGCAAAATGGAACAGCGTGAAGAAGAGAGGAAAGGGTGAGGCGCTTGTAATCTCGCGTGTCCAGGGGATACCGTGGCGTTCGCTATGAAATGAAATTGTCGTTCTTCCCACCTCGCTCGGGATTGTACTGGTAATAATGCCAAACTGCGCTTTACGTTGATCATTTTTGGCGAGGGAGATTTAGAGGTTCGTTCATGTTGGGGTAGGTAATCTTTAACTCGGATTATTTTTTAATCCCTTGATAAATTAACACGATGGTGAATATTCAGACAAATATTCAGGTCTTAGTGTGTTTAAAGAAACAAGAAGCGATGGGCTTCTTTTCTCGAATATATTTTATGAAATAGTTCTGTAGTTGTTTCCTCTTATCTGCATCATTGAAACAATGCCGTTTCAGGCTGACGCAAATAAAATGCAATATACTCGGTCTATCATTAGCGCAGTTAAAGCACCAGCCACTTGCTAGGAACAACACCAGGTTCTCAAACGTGGAAGAACGGTACACGGGACACGTGATACACGTAATATACGATTTTCTTTTTTTACACGCCTCTCGATTTCCGCGCAGACGTTCAACGCGACATAATAACGTACGGTCGGACAATTAGAACGCATGAGAGTGCTAGCCAGTGATCAGTTTAATTCTCCGGCAATCACATAGCCATCCGGCGTATCGCGAATTCACCGAGTTATCAGAGGTTATAAAGGGAGTCTGTCAGGAGATCTGTGTGGATTCAGAAAGCATGAAATCCGCGGCTTGAGGAGCATTCCATCGGTTCAAATCCATTCGTGCATCTGCACAAGCTGAATAGATCTAGGGGCAACTCTCTCGAATTTTGCAATCGCACCTTGCGGCGTTTCCTAGTTCCACTACACTCTACGGCATGGACATTTATTCGAACGCGACCAATACAATTCATTTAGCGAGATTTCTGTGTGATACCGAGAAACTGCATTTCTCCCACTTTGTTCCGGTGTGCTTTCGATGCTCGAGTTTATAGATCATCGCCGGGGACGGCTTTGTCGTATTGTGTTCGAAACGCGCGCAAGTTTGTCTGCGCGGCTCGCCAGCCTTGCATAATAAAGTTAATCTTTGTAATATTGTTGGGCTGTCTGTGTAAATAGGTATCGATCGCGATACCTATTGTTGCTTTCTAGTGAATTTGTTCGTTGCGAACTTGATTCCAAATACAATTCTGCGGGTGGGTGAAAAGACTTGCATTAGAAAGTTACCGTCGTGCAAGTTTGTTCGCGCATAATGCGGACGTTGACCAGTCACGTTTGATGTTTATAATTTTATTCAGATTTGAATAACGAGTATATAACTTGTGACGCTTTCCTGTCTACTTATGCAGATCTGTCCGGGAACAGATAATTTGTATGATTGAGCCATCTTGCAGAATTATACTACTGTCATTAGCGAAATTTTACAAGTCACTCGTGGATTTATTATTATTATTAGTTGGTAAATCATATGGAAGAGCGCTCAGGAGTTCACCGATTCTCCACGTTACCTATGATTTTTCCTTCAATTAAATGTACGGAATATCGCCGTCCAATTAAATTTCCTATATGTAGAATGTTCATATAACTACCTAATGTACCACAAAGAAGAGCTAAAACAGGAATATCTTAATTTCATATTCGAACAAGTCATTTAAATCGCTTAAGAAGATCACAATGGAATATCTTTAATTCTCGTCGAATAAACCCGGCCTCGAATACACTAAATATGAACTAAATACGTACGATGGAATTTCGGTTCGTTACCGTTAAAACTGGTAGTTTTTTAAGTTGAGTTTGTATTACGGGACTTTGAATTGTACAAAAGAGGGATGTGCCAGTATCGTAATATTTCGTGGATGCACGCGTGTATTGTTATTGCCTTCAAATTTGATCGAGCGCGGTATCCCCGGCGTTGCGATGCACTTGTCTCGGGTTTTAACCGTGAAAATATCAATAGCAGGATCAACCATTGCCCGGCAAATGGGCACTGAATTGCGGTTTTATACGCACTTGGAGCTGGAAACACTGGCGTGTGTTGCATTTGCACTCCTGGATTCTGTCAATCTATTTATTAGAAAGAAAAACACGTTGCGCGAAAATAGAATACGCGCTGGTGAAAATCCGGCCGGCAACGAACACCCTCTACAGGAACAAATTCGCACGGATAATCCCGGGACCTGTTTTTCACGCATTTGCATCTGCTCGCCACCTTCCCCCCTTCTCTCTCTTTCGCCCCCTGTCCCTTCATAAAGAGAAAACCATCGTGAACAATGATTTGGCTACCATTTGATGCGCTGGATTTATTTCTGCCGGTTTGCGATTCTATAAAAATACATACATATCGTATCTCTTTGATTTGGTTGGTTTTTACGCCTCCTTTTTTTCCTGTCAATGCAGACGGTCGGTATTTCATTTGTCCGTGAAATTCAAACTAACGAATGTATGTATACGTGTGTACGTGATTTTTCGAGAATGTTTCTTTCCTCGTTAAAATTGCTCGCTGAATGTCGAGTTTTTAACACTTGGCTTTGCGTGATTTCGCTGCTTGAAGATTCAAGAGTTGTTAGGATGAGAGGCGGGGTTTCAGTTTCTTGTAAGAGGTCTTGTCGTTTTGTGTTACGCGCCCAGCGATTTTTATTGTATCATGTAGGTTAGTCATGTTTGACGAGAGATCGCGCTTCTGATATCTGAATTCATTTAAATAAGCGTCGATGATAGTACGCTCGAAGGTTGCTCAAGATTTTAAGATTAAATTTTTCAAGTTAAAATTGAATGTAAAGTAGAATGATATTTATGCAAAGATGGTTATTCAAATTATAATTGCTTCTGATAGAAATGCATAGATTGGAAAAGCGCTGTGTAATTTAAAAACGTTCTTTTCTATTTAAGACATGGCTGGCGAAACCATTTCAGGTCGTGAAAGTCATTTTTCCCAACTTCCTTCGTTGAATCTGAATTTGAATCGCCATTAAATATCGTCTTGGCAGGCCAATAAAGGAAAGGGGAAACGAGCAAAAGCGGTATGCGTTTCATCCGAAGCGTGTTAATAGACTCGCCAGTAAGGCCATCTAGCATTGTCCTGGACACAGGGATAATCGACATTAGGACATCGGAGCTATATCAGTTCCATTCTTGGTTAGCTTGGGAAGCAAATTACTTCTCCCTCTCTGTCTCCGTCACTGTACCATAGAAACGGTGTGCTTGACACGGCATTACACGTATGAGAAATGTATACTCCCCACTGTGTTTCCAGCAAAATCTATTGCTTTTAATAACGGTACATGGTGGAAGTCAAAGCAGCAAGAGAAATCAAATATCAGTGATCTAAAAGATAAATATCAGAGGAAAAATTTATGAAAAAATAATTACGAGATACGTCAAGAATTTAAAAAAGGGGCATAATATAAATTCACTTTATGCATACTTTGAGAATAAATATTTTTAGAATAAATAAATATGTGCGAGGGATATCGTATTTTAATGCATACATATACAATTTCCTCAAATTTTTTAAAATTATAAATCGTTAAGAAAATTTGGCTTGGACATAAACGATCCAGTTGTTTATGGAAAGTTGACAATCAAGTAAAATATCATAAACGCACCGAACCGACTTTTCTAATCTCTCTCATATATTTCATACTAGAGCAGATGTTCGTATAAAAATCGCTATGGTCTCGCGATCCACGGTAGTATACTTTCGCATTCTCTTTGGTTTCCTGTTTTGCCGTTCGTGGCCGATGACGAAACAAAAGAGGAAGCAGCAACCGTGAGGCGGATTCCGGTGGTAGAACGGAAAAGGGAGCAATTCGCGGGCAACATTACCTAAAAGCAATCTTCGTGCTAAAGTAAATCGCTTTCGTTTTTGAGTCGGCCTGACTGCCTGCCGCACTTCATATACTTCCCATATACATACAGGCGTATATACGAGTCTTCTCACGTGGGTTACACGTAAGTGTGCTTTACATACAAGCTCGTGAATGTATTCGAACATTTGCAGACAACTTTTACGCATGCATATATTACGTGTATTATGCGATACATTTAAAAATTTCATTAGCATTTTAATGACACCATAATCCTAATTCTAATTAGAAGCTGTAAAATTTGGAACACGTCCGAAAATACTTAAGATGGCTCTGTTCATGCTATATACTTACTAACTTTTTACTAAATACAGGCTTGTAATAAATATCTTGTAATTTCTATGATACATAGTACATTTTTATGATTGGTTTGAAGTTTGGCCAATGTAATCATGATACGCAATGTTAATGAAATTTCAAAATTTTTTATACAACGTATACGAACATCAGAGCTTTTTATCGTAAGTGTTCAAATACTTTCGTGAGGCACGTATATGCGTGTGTTTCTGTTACACATGTATGTACACGTGTGCGCGAGTTACAGGCATATGTATTAGAGTGTAGGTTGTTGCAAATAGGCAGGCAACGCAAGAAGATTGTTAGCAGTCAAGCCAGCTTTCTGGCTCTCGTCCAGAATCGATAAAGCGTCGCGTCGACTGATGAATGAATAAACAAAAAAGAAAACAAATGCGAAGAAACGGCGGTCGCGCCCTCGCGTAACCGCACAGCGTGGTTTAACATCGGCGTCGACGTCGCTCGTTGCTCCACGGCTTGGTTAATCCGTGAGATCAGCTTAAAGTAACCACACACGGTCGCCCCGGCCTTGTGTAAGCGCGAGCGTTAGACCGACGTCGTTTTAATCTTACGGCGCCGATGAAAACACAACGTATTCCATGTGTGCCCGGTATATCGGCTGATTCTCTACTGTGGCTGGTAAACATAATTTGCGGGCGGAAAAATGGCGAGAACGAGCGGATTTCGAGGAATTTCAGTGAATTTCGCGTGGAACGTACACGGGGTTTATAGCGGCTGAACGAGACGATTAGCGAATTCGTGTTTAGTAATGGTTACTGTTATTTGTCAAGCCGCTAATACAGGATCTGACCACGATAACGAATGCGAATTTGATGATTCATTGTATGAACATGGGTGTACCATATGTAAAGCGCCATTCGGAAAATTAGGGCTCTGCAGGAAGAACAATTTTTGTTAAAAGAAAACGATATCTTAAAAAAATATTTAGTAGGTGCAATAGAAAGATCGGATATGAATTTTAAAATATCTACTTGTAATATTCCTGTGTAAACTTTAGATGAAAATTACGGAAATATAAGAGTTTTACATGAAATCTTATTTTAATTACGATTTCTGGGCTATAGTTTGTTTATACACTGTATTCGTTGTATTCTAAATCTACATGGTTTGTACGTTTACAGTTTGAATCAGAGTAATATTTCTTGCTTATAAACGCGGAATTTAAACTGTCTTTTCATTTCTCGAAGATGATTCATGGTGTATATGGCGATAATTAATAGGTAGCCTGTGTTTGCTCGAGGCGTTACTTTATCACGATTCGCCGTCGCTATGAGACTTGAATATGATTTAATACTCTATATTCCATACACTTTTGTAACACGAGGTTAAATACCGTCAATCTTCAGCATATAATTCTATGCATTGCGTATACAGCGTCAATTACTGTTCTTTGATTAGTGTTGAAAGGCTGTTTCATGCATTTTCCTTATCGTTTAAGATCATTTACCTTCATATGCTATCAATCTCTATAATACAGGAACTGGCGAATTCCGTTCCTTTATTTATCATTTTTACATTGTAAAGTTCGATTAATTACCAGTCATCATTAAAGATAAGTCTCTGAATCAAAATTAATCACGATGAAACGAACGAGACGAAAGATTATGAAGATTCACAGAGTTTCCAAAATTCCGCGTTACCTTCTAATAATCGTAAAGAGATTTCGATCAAACGAACGGACCTCGTTAAATTGCGTTACATTTCTGCGTTAAGTAGTCTTACATTTATCCCCTTCTCTTCTTCTCCGTGGATAAAATCAAATAAAAGTTCCTCGTTAATTGAATTACGTTTCTGCGTTAAGCACTTTTACATTTGTCTCTGTCTCTCTCTTTCCTCGGATAAAATACCAAAGCAATTTGCAAATCTTGCTCTCTGACTTTCCAATCGATTAATCATTTTTTTATCCCGCACTATCGATGTGATAAATTACTTGCGCTATACAATGTTGCACGCATATTCATTATCACGTCGTCCTTCGGTTTTTTGCAAATCGAAAATGGACGCGACGCGCGACCGGTTTAGTTCTGAAACTTTCGATGCGTTAATTTTATCGCAGTTGTGGCGTTATATCATTCAATGCCTCAGGGTTCTATCGTATAATTACGTGATTTCAACGGCGATGCGCTTTCTGATAATTGCTAGGATTTGTCTGTCCTCTTCCTCTCCCTGCCGTAGTTGTCTGTGTTTATGCGTGCACTTCGAACGCATTTATTTCGAACAAGCGGAATCATGGGTACGTTTTATCCCCGCGATGTGTTAATTGGTAATCAGTCTGCTGCAATTAATAAGGCCGGTTACCGTGTTGCGCTGCCGCCGATATCGCGGAATACGCATCGGTGATTCTGCTACGACTATCAGAATGTTATCGCAGCCAAATGAGTTTAAAAGGCATTCAACTGTTATCCACCGTGTTACTTCTTCTATCGATTCCGGTTGTCAATTATAGGAGCGTTATCTATAAAAAGCATTGCCTGCTTTTAATCCACCCTTTGCTTTCTTAATCTTTTCATCTCTTGTAAGATATTGTTTGACTAGTATTTTATATTCGAAAATTCGAGCAATTCGAACAAGTACCAGTTACAGTTAAAGATCAATATTCATGGACAAGAAAAAGATGTTGCGAGACGTGCAACATCAGATATCAGACATAATTGGAATAGACGTTTTTAGAAGTGAATGTTAAGTTCGGTATTCCGCGTTTTTTTTTTCTTTTTTACACCTTCAACTTTTTAATCGTCAGTATCGCACGTTCCACTTTCCTCACGATGCGAGAGAAGTATCCCTTTGAGCTTATCGACGAAACAACGTGCATGCTTCGCTGACGTAGATTTAGAAGTCTGATAGGGTGAAACGAATCTCGACGATGTACTCGTGTGCTTATTAAGTATCACTTGCCGTACAATTAGGCCAGCAACAGAGGCTCAGTTATATTACGTAATAGAACTGAATAAGGGAGATTCGTCGAGGCAGGAAACTGATTAAAATGAAATTTTGTTCCTTTCCTCTTGCTTTTTTATTATTTCTGAACGGTTTCATATCAGAAACATTTAAGCCCAAATATACAAAGTTGCAGAATAGAAAACAATTTAAATTATACAGTACTTTTTTGTGCTCTTTCTATCTCTCCAAATTTTTTAAAGATCGAAATGTATGATAATAATTTACCAAATTGTGCAATACAATTGAAACTATTCTCAATTTATTGCCTAATATAATCAGATATTTATGGTTATCCTAGTGACCAATTTATCTGATTTCTATTCATCTTGACGAAGGACAGAAATGCAGAAGACATTAGACGAGCAAATCCTAATCAGGAAATATTCGCACACAAATTCTGGAGAAAGGGTGTTATGGCCAGGGTAAACTTCATTTAATGTATGCTACTAATTAGTTCGAATATCTGTAGTATGTCGTCGAGGGGGTTTACAAAGCTAAAATTAAGGACAAAGAGCGCAATGGCTCGGGACATGTAATTAACCGACGTTGATTCGTAAATATTTGCACGCACTCGAGGTTAAAGTTACAAAGCTATGACACGCGTTAGTACATACTATGTGGGCCTTGACTTGAGTTGTACCTAATATTCTGGCTAACTATCGTCAGGTTGTTGTTCTTTATTGATGTCAGAGAACAAGGGGAACAGTTACAGGGGTGAAAGTTACGACAGGAATTTGACAGTAATGAGATTACTAGTTAAGATGTTAGTGATAATATTACATCATTTGTAATTCAACGTTCGTCGTTCTCATTGATAAGAAAAAGTGTGATTATCCGAGTATTCGCAATCGTGATTAATACGCTTCTTCTGGTTTGGCAGTGATGGATCATTGGTGTTTATCCAGAGAACAGTAAGGTTTTCGGTGGTTGCTTTTTGTTTGTTCCCTATGCAATCCATTTTCATTGGAGTGGCTGTTGACTACAAGTTTGCTAATAAACAAAGAATTACTAATAAAGAAGCTTTATCATCGTGTTGATCCTTAATCATTCGTAGACGAATAATCAAGATCTCAGCCTTGGAAAAAATTCTTATTTTCATTGGAAAAGTTCGTACGAGTATTCTATTGCGCAAATTTGTCTTCACGATAAAAGTAACGATTCTCTTCAAATTCTTGCATTATACCTAAAGTTTAATAGCGAGTCGTGTCTCTTCACGATTATTCTTCGTAGCAGTGAAAAATAGTAACCAACTCCGAAACAAAGCGCTTTAACACAAAAGATTCACGACCAACATGTAAATTAATTACTATATACATCCTGATTTCTCGCTGGTGAATTGTACTTTCTGAACTTTAAGCAAATGTAACCTATGCTCTCTGAAGAAACGTGCAAAGAAAAGGACACGACCGAACGAACGCGTTCGAAGAATATTCTCGTCGAACCAGTAAGATTTTACCGTGACGGGATCGTGTAAACGGCGAACGTAACCGCGGGAACATCGGACGTCTCGTTTCTTGGTCGGCTAAAGTGAACAGTTCGTTTTAGCGAGACATTACTCGCGCCGTAGTCCAAGATTGCGTACGGATTGTAGGATGGACTCGTTATACGCTCGATGCACCTTTATGGCCGCATCAATTCGAACGTAACGTTCTAGAATAATAACGTTCGCGGAACTTAACGTATGTGTACTTGAACGCGTCGTTCGTACGAGATGATTCGTTTCCTTCGTTTACCTCCAACCTCAAAAACAGAATGCATACGATTTTTAGAAGAATAGTCAAACAGTGAACAGAAGCATGTTCTTTATTAGAACTGTGTTCTTTCATTTTCCTTTTATTTCTTTATAATGTAGTCGTTATTGATGCTGTAAATATATACAGAAATAATCTCTAGAATATGTTTAACGCGTCAAAGTGCGATAAATAAATTATTTCCACAAGTAGATATGTACCTACTTGTGAAACAGTGACTGGATTAATCTTAAAACAATTGACGTATGTGTAAAGTGGATCTTGCATAATATTTGGTAAATTTTAAATTTTCTCTAATTTTTTAAACATCATTCTCACAATATCTAACTATTATATCTAGTGATATTTCTAATAACTTATTTCTAATAAAACTTTTAAGAATTCCCCATTTTGCTAAAAATTCTTCGAGATGAATGATCGTCATAGTTTCTCCATGTAACAATAGAGGCCTCGATGTAAATGGAACAAATGAATTTCTCTGTATACCTCAGACGCGACTGTTGGGACACATTTGTCTAGAAGTGTCATAAATACAATCGCTTACGCGTCGTGTCTATCTCCTGGCGGTTGCTGTAACCTATCCATCTTGTCGATGCATGCTCGACACTGAGAGGGTATCAAAGTGACCGCGAGCACGTCGAATAGACGCGACCGAGTGCTTTGCTTGATGTACGATCGCGAACGCAGCGTGTCGCATTGCTCTTGCCCTTTGACGTGCAATAACACTGCTCGATCGCTACAACAAAATGCGTGTAATACCGTAGTCTCGTTAACTGCCCCGATTTAATGGCAAAGTCTCCATACTCTTTTTATTTGAGTACTATTATGACTAATATATATATAATAATAATAATACGATGCATTAGGCTTTCATGCATCTATACATTTTGTTTATTGTGAAATGAATTGATCGTTTTTCTTATTGAAAATATATTATTTCGAACGATGCAACGATGACGCGTGGAAAGTATAGCGCGATGTTAATTATATTTTTTATTCTCACACAATAGTGATACAGAGTTC
This sequence comes from Bombus bifarius, assembly GCF_011952205.1. Lineage (NCBI taxonomy): Eukaryota > Metazoa > Arthropoda > Insecta > Hymenoptera > Apidae > Bombus > Bombus bifarius. The sequence continues at coordinate 5,016,301 of NW_022884914.1, read as the reverse complement.
TAAAGTACGAATATAAGTCAAAAAATATTCGAAATACTTTTCTTAAAAATTTATATTGTTCGAAGAACGAAATAAGAAATTACGAAAAAACAGTGATATCTTCAATGTACAATAGCAAACGAAATCATTCATCATCGTGAAAAAACATTCCGAAGTTGTAAAATATGCGACAATGTGTAGAAATGTGTACAAATCATTTCAGAGTAAAGTAAATCACGTAAGTGGTACGCAGTTAAGTCATTTGCAGCGGCGGTCGTTGTAGGAATAGTTTAAACGTTTTGGCAAAGTTTGTAGATAGGCTAAATATTGTATATCAGCAACACACCAGTCTCTGGCGGCTTCATCGCGATCCTGAGGACGCTAGTGTCCGATGCAGGTGACTTAATGCACTTTTAACTTTTGGCTTTAGCACGAGGTAGCTTGAATACTCGGTACATATTAAGAATTGCGATTTATTATAACAACATCGTACTACCGCACAACTCTTCTACTTGTTCCAGACGTTTAACGAGTCTGGAATAAACAGAATAATCTACAAATATTTTGTATAAACCATATGAAATAGAACAGATATTTATGCGAATCATTTTCATTACTTTTAAGAATTAAATTCTTCTGATAGTGAAACTCCACAAATACAATGGAAATCAACATTTTCCGGAAAATTTTCCACATAACCGTCTCTATTCGAATAAAACAAAGTCGTTGCCCAATTAGGATCAGAATCCTCTCAAACGTAATAAGAGAACCTAGTATTCTCATGAGCTACAATTTAATATCTGCCGCGAGCAATTTGCGAGATCCTGTGTTTGTTGGTTCGTTATAACAGCCCGGATAATACCGGCAAGCAAATCTGTTCTCCTTTCCGGCCGTGACTTAAGCGTAGTTCGAAAGCTCCCGCGACAGCTAACGAAGAAACGTCCCTCGACGGCTCGACAGGACGCCTCGACGGATCGCGAACTTGAAGGAAGTCGTAAATTAACTGTCGTCCGCTATACTCGCGTTTGTTGGCGCGCTACCGAGCGTAAGACGCGGCAATGTCTCGACGAAATTGCACCGGTACGGCCAAAGCATCGCCAAACAATGCACTCGGATGTCCAAAGATGGATAGTTGCGAGCTGAATGGTCCTCGACGAGTCTTTGGATGTATACGCTACACGTGGAACGCGGGAAACGCGAAGGATAATTCCCCTGCAACGGTGGATACGAGGTTCCTTGCGAATTTCTAGGCGCACGTGAGACCAACGATATTTTTGAGAATAGCAGGCGTAAGATTTTTCGTATTTCGAAGCACACGCGAGTCAAAGGAAATTTTTGAAATAGGTGGATATGAGATTTCCCGAGTTTAAAAGTATATAGAGCAGGCGTAGTGTATGAAAGTAGCGAATATAAGATTTTTCATATTCCAAGGCATACTCGAGACAGTGGAAACTTTTGGAAACAGAATGGACGTTGAATTCGTTGAACATTGAAACACATAGTGGAAAAGTCGAGAAGCATTGAAAATTTTCAAAGGAGTGGGTATGAATGACCTTTCGCTACTCTCATTCTTAGGCACTTACGCTTATTAGGATTAAAAAATTTGTTTAAGTAAAATTCTCAGTGGTGTTTTATCGGGTTTGTATCTTGTTCTTTACGAAGAATTTTAATAACGCGCTAATAATACGGTATTGCGTAATGAATATCTCTGAACCAGAAGTATCAGCACGTTCTTTGAGACCTTACGAAGTAACAGATAGGATTACCTTTATAACTTTAAGAGATCTACGAAACTCGAGAATTTTGAAAGCTTTGTAAATACAAATTTTATAGTTAACCCTTTGGAACTTTCGAGTCTCGAGATCTCCGGTCTTTGAAGTTGTATCATAGTTTATTGTGTTTGCGAAAGGCAGCGTTACCAATACTGCCTTGCCAATCTACAAGTGTAAATGTATATATTCACCGCAAAGTCTTTTTATACAGATGATGCATACACTTGAACTCCTTAACTCCAGTCCGTGTCTTACTGCAGTTGTAATTGATATGCTTTTACCAGCGATTTATTTATTGCAGCAGTTGAAGTAACCAATGTTTATGATACACTGAGATAGTGGATCTGTGCCTTGCAATTAGACTACCCACACTTCTTATTGTATACATACATCACTATATAAAAAACAGCTGCAACATTCGCATTCCAAGTTGCATTTCTTACGGATCAACGTGATACAATTATTGACATTTGTATACCGCTAGAAAATCTTTATTTTAAAGAAACGTGTTTTTCGTATTTATAAATGGACTGTCGCCTTTTATTTGCTATTATATGTTGCGTTTCCTTAAATTGTTAAAAAGGTTGCATCGAAATTTTTGATGATTTTTAAGTTGAAAGAAGTATGAACGTATTAAGAGCCACAAAGCTTAACGGTGCTGGTAATTTTTGCTCGCATATAAAGACTTCCGGAAGTAATGACTTAATATAACGTTCAATTGGAGAATGTCCGTGAAACCTTAAAGTGATAATAAAAATGGGTAAAATAGTATATGTACCGTTTCCGCCAACAGGTTATAGTGATCTTCCAGGCAATAAGGAAGAATCTCGAGTTTGGTGCCGGACGGAAATTTATTGCTGGCAATAGCCAATAAACATGAACAAGTAATTTAACCGTTTACACGTAACTGTGCTTAACATACACACCCGTAGTAGTCGCATAAAAATAAAACGATTCATCATGCTGCAATAAAAAGTACGTGTATTTCATTTCGAAGCAGTAAACGCGGGAAATAATGATTTTAAAAGCTTTATGCGTTCATACGAAATAATTTTCTTTCGCCATTGTTCGATCTCACTTAAATACCGTATTTCCTATCGTGGCGCACAACGACCACCGATAAATATTAATTTAATATTCATAAATGAACCGCATCCGCCGACCCACAATTAATAAACCATTTTGATATTTCCTGTTGACGCTGCTTTCACCATCGATCAGTTGCTTATTTTTCAATTAATCTTCCACCAATTCTCAATACTTTGCGCTCGATATGCATTCATTTATTTAATCCATCGATGATTCTTCTAAAAAGAACGTCACACAGTGTTATTTCCCTCGATGCTTTCATTACATTACCTCGTTGATCTATAGAAGCGCTTATTAATTTGCATGAACGGAGGAAATAAAAGGTCCAGTGTAAATGAATGGGATTTGAGAGAGACGATATTAATATGGATATGGAAACCTTTTATATTTTTCAAAAATTTGAAAAATACTCGTCCTGTACTAAACTTGATATTCAATCATTATTTTAATATATATCATCATCATTTTATTTCGTATTTAGACTGCGTCACAATCGCAAGAATCTTTGATTCCTATAAACACCAAATCGCTGATGCTAAATTCCTCGTCTTGGTCGATCTAAAAAGTTGACGTGCAAGTTTTTGGATAATTCACTGATGAATTACGTTACACACAACACAACGGAATGTCTTCGCAGCAGCGCTTTATTGTTTTAGCTGACGGAAGTCGATTGAACTCGCGCGTCGAAAGGAAGAGCTTTGTCGCCCAGACAAATAATGGGAATCCGTGGGTGTCTCACACCGGCACATGTATTCCATGGTGAACACTGGCGAAGTTGTCGCGTTACGGACGATAATTCGCTTAGCTGTCGCGACCCAGTCGCCTGTTCTCATAATGAAATTCCGTTCGAATCCACGGTGGCCCCAGGCTGACGCGTTTTGCTTATGGTTTAAAATCAAAGGTACCACCAGCCATCGAGTACGGTCTCGCTGGAGACAATAAACCAGAAACTCGAGCAAAACGTCCCGGCTTTAACTGCTCCGCGCAGACAATACACCCGGGAAAACCAAGACGACCGTGAAATGCGAAGTATGTACATTTTCGTTTCTTCCGTCTTTTCCAGATTATAGTTCACAGGATTTACGTACCGATTCGTCGTTGCAGAAAATGTTATTCGTATTATTGACATAAACGTTACTAAAACGTACAGCGAGTGATGGATTTCACGTGTTCTAACATTTTTGCGGAATAATGAACGTTTATTCGTTTTGTACGTAGGCGAGATTAATATTTTTATTTCAATAGAAGTAAAATGCATACGTAGCAGGAAATATTAATCGGTTATTTATCGTTATGGATATTACGTATTTCGTAATATTCATTGCATAGTTGCAAAGGCAAATTGGAAAGACCTTTTGATATCGACACACGAAGTTAAGAAAAATAGGACTAACGATATGGCAATGAGAAGAAATTAAAATTATTAAACGAATACATCCTATCGTTAAAGATTACGGAGCTCTATAATTTAAAATTCTTACAAAATCAGCGATACAATATTTTTGTAATATTGCTACGCCAGAAAAGAATTAACAAGCGTACTGAAACTTTGAACGTTAGTGTAGATTGTAGACGGAGTAGAGCGAGCGGTTGGAGAACGATCAGCACGCAAGAGCGCTACGTTTACGAATTCTTTGTTCAGGAATATGGCTACGCCTGGGGCGCATAAATTCCCAGAGGAATTCGCGAGGGTCGACGTATTGGAAAGCAGCACGAAAAGTAATATCGAAAGAAGAAGATATCTCGTTTGAGTTATAGCCATGCGGAATCGGGGCTACGCTTCGCGACGACTATCGTTTTAATAAAACGCAGTTTCGCGATCCGGTCGGCATGTTCGTCGGTTCTTTAAAGGGGATGAAACGAAAGGAAGAAAGTTGCGCCGCGGGGGATGGCGGGGTTAAAAATGAAAGAGCAAAGGAGTGGAAGAGAGACAGAAAGTAGAAAAAAGGCCGTGTAACCGCGGGCCACGCGGGCGAAAAAGAAAGGAAGCAAACAAGGAGAAACGGACTGGAGAAAAGTTAGAAAGAGGAAAAAAGACAGTGGGACGGGCAGAGAAAACGGGCGAGTAGGATGAAAGAGGCCAGGCCAAGCTCGCTAACTTGAACAATATCTCTCAAGATGCCGTGCCGCCCGGAGATCTAGGCTCGAAACTTCCTGGGTACGCGCATCTCGCTGCCAGCCAGCGAGAGACCGAGTTTTCTACGTCGGAGAGAAACTTTCACATATTCCATTCACGAGCAGCGTTTTAGATCGGTGCTTAAAGAGAAAAACCGCCGACGGGGGGTAAAACGAAGCTCTAAGAGAGAAAGAGAAAGAAAAAGAGAAAGATAGAGACAGGAAGATTTCCGAGAGAGACGGCCGTGACTGTCTGCCTGTCCGCTTTTCAAACTTCCCGTTTCTCTGACCCATTCAAAGCGGTGGTAAACGATCCAAGAGATGCCGAAACGACTCGAACTCGTAAATAAATTACGGTGGAACGCGCGAAACCTCTCCGTTGACGGCCTTTCAATTCTTCATTCGATTCCCTCGGCCCCGAAGGAACGCTCCGAATTCTCTTCAAGGGGATGAAATTACTACCCCTGCCGTGCGGCTATGACTCTCTTTCGGGCTGTTTCGCGTTCGACGCGAGAATCGCCCGCTTTCACGGTGATTTCGCGCACCGCGTAAAGTCCAAAAGGTAATCCTCCTTGTTGTTCGTAAAAGTTTTATTTCAACGTCGTCGAGTACCCTGTGCGCAGATTCTAACTCCCTCACAAACAGCGAGCTTTATTTAACGCGTCAAACGACCGCTACCGGTCGTAAACTTGGCGAACGATCGACATATGCTCCTCGTGCAAACCATCGACGCGCTTTTTGGTCCGTAGACTCCGCGATACGATACATGCGAACGTGAACGACGCTCTGTTATGTCTGTCGCGGCACTTTTTCGTTGCTTTCTGAAACAGCATAGAGTGGAATGGCCTTATTCTTGTACTGGAATCCAGGCAAGAGGTTATTTCCGGGTTTAAAAGCATGATTCTTTAAGCTGTTGTAAGATGTTTGAAGTTTGAACAAATACATAAGAATGGTCCTTAACTTTCTTATACTGAATGAACAAAGTAGGCTTTGAATGAGTTTTGATATTGAGCAATAATTTCCAGTAACGTTGAAAATGTTTGCGCTCGATATCTTTTTGTATGTTTTTATTCGGTCAACCGTATATGAAATGTACTTCAACTCTTATTTTGTGTTTTTTTTCTATTACCATTCGCAAATATCTATCGCAAACAATGATATCACGTTAAGCTAATTTAAGATGTTTACACTGGTATACCTACAATTTGTCGATGCTCTCTGATAACTTGTACAATTATCGTCCAAACTTCAAGAGTTCTAATTTATGATGTCAATATTGATGTACGGTATCTACTAACGTTACGAAACAGTTTCGAATGTACCTTTTTCTTTACACCCACTCGAGCGGTTCGAAGGAATTTACGTTTGTTTTTAGCCGGGTATTGCGGATTCGAAGGTGTAGGCCACGGTCTATTTGTACTTTTCAAATTGAGATCCCGTTACGGTCGAAAAGTTTCCTGCTTGAAAAGTACGAAAGTCCCTTTATTACCTCTCTACTTTGCCTCGACATCCTCCTGTGCCATTTTTCTTGCATCGCATCAGACCACTTGACTCGAAGACGCTCCGCACAGTCGTCAGAGTTTCGTATTACTATTCGCATCGTTTTTCTCGTGTATTCGTAGAAGCTCCCACCTCTGGAACGCGTAAATCCAGTGAATAAATTGCGCAATCATGTCGTCGACCGAGACAAAAAACTGCTTCAGGAATCGTTTTCACCTCTGCCGTTTTCATATTCTCTCCAACTTTTGTCTCAGAGGGATTTTCTTTTATAATTTACGTAATACTTAGATTACCTCTGATATGTAATATCTGAAATATCGTTACCTGTAACGTAACGTGACATTAATAATTTTCTGTTGTAATTATCAACTATTTAATCGATGTTATAAAAAATGTATCGATTAATTTAATTTAGTTGTATAATTCCAGTAATTGTAAAATATTATAATATTTCATAATAATATATTATATAATAATTGTAATACTTTAATATTAACATACGATTGAAGATTACAGGGAGAAAACATAATAAGTACATCTTTGTGTTTTGTTAAAATTGTTTTCCTGTACAAAATAAGAAACGTGACTTGTCATGTATTGTTGTGTGTCTGCGACTGTTAAAGATAATGTAAGTGATTTTTATATGCATACCAATATGAATATTTTAGTGCAACTAATAATTAGCACACAATTCAAAAACAATTTCATTCCTTCCGATTTGAAAAATTCCATAAACTTTTTAATTACGAGAAAACGTTGCAGACTTAAGCTTAGTTGAGAAAGGAACTTCCAATCTCCATTGTCAGGCACAGAGTGCCTATCGCAAGTGTAACGCTTTCGAGTAACGCTAACGAGGGACACCGGCCGAATTCAATTGGCTGCGAAACTTTCGTCGTTTCCGCGTGGAGTTTCGACCCGTGGTGTATTTAAAGGAATCGGATTTATAATCCATTATACGGCCAGTGACAAAAGTGGCGTCGCGGAACGAAGTTTCCGAGGAAACTGCTCGATTCATAACCAGTCGACGCGAATACGCGGCGAGCGTCCGCGCCACTTCCAGCCCCGAAGTTCAGGGTGAAGTTAAGCGGGCGTAGCTTTATTGAAATTTCATCTCGGTAGCTGACACGAACCCCCGACTCTTCTCGTTCTCGTTTTCAGCCCGCGGGCTAGTTGCAAATAGTCTCGTTTCATCTACATTAGCTCATCCGGTTCCGTGTCTTTGAATCATCTGAAATCTGAAATCAGTGTCAGGTTGAGCGTCACTACTTTCATCCTAGAGGCTGTCATAAGATTAGTTTCGCGATGTTGTACTATGTTTCGAAAGCTTTTGCATTTACTTGGATATAATATTCATTTTATTTGATTATTTTCTCTATCATAAAGAAACTATCAAATCCACTCTTTTATAATTTCTGTATTTTAATTAGTCGTGCTTTAACTAATTTTTGATGCAACATACAATACATTATAGTTTTTCTAAACAACTTTGCAACGAACAGGCGAGTTTACTTAATCGATGTGTAACGTAAGAAATGAAAAATTTCATAGAGGATTTATTACGTAAAGTTACTATTCAGCCTTTTGTTCGGAAAGTCATAAAAAAGCTTGTTAAACGGAACACTTTTTGTGTAAATTTACTGTTGACAAATATTCCAAGATATTTAAAAAAAAAGGGATACAATGCAAAGAGATGCAATGCAAAAGTAAAAAGAAGACAGCAGGGTTAAGCTATAAAAAGATTCTGAAGAAAATATTAATATAAAAATTCGTATATTACTTTTGAAATCGAACAACGATCAAATTAACGAAAGAAGAACATACCGAACGCTAACAAAGTATCTAACCAGTATCGCGGAATCTACAGCTTGACGATCTTGATCGATCAATTGATTTCAACTCGTCTATAGCTCGAAGCGCCACGTCTGGATCGAGAAGTCCGGTTCGTGCTGGAATTCGATGAACTAGACTCGTCCGTGTGACAACGCGCGTTGGATCGCGCGCGTGGATCACCCACGCTTCTCGCGCATAAGGGCAGAGCGACGGGTGTAAAACGGGCATCACGTCGGTCCGTTCGTTCTCGAGATCGTTAAGCCTGACCCCCCGGCGAGCGAACGTTAGCTACGGAGAAAGAGAAACGAGCCTCGACTACCGGACGTGCAGGTCCGGCGACGTCGTTAGCGATCCACCGCTTGCACACCGACCAGATATCGAGGCTTCCCGCGAGATCGCCGTCTCACCGTATTCGAGTGTGACCGCTTTCGCTTTCTAGAAATAAAACCTTTCGTTTTTACGTAACAGACGTTGTTACCTTATTAATGACCGTTTTTCTAGAACGAATCCGTGGGAGGATAGTATTATCATTTTATTAACAGATTCTGTAAGTTACTTGTTTCTCGCGATATGCATCAAAGGATGATTTGTCTAGACAAAAGGATAGGTTACTCGATCTGTTGTTCGAGATCGATATTTTTAGTATATCTATATAGTATTTACTGAATCATGCATCTTTCTGCTCTTGGCTTCTTGACTTCGTTCCTTGACGTTTCTACCTTCTGACGTATCTAAGTTGCAAACAATCGCTGATACAAGTACCAACCCTAAAACAAGGAGGTACTGGCCCCCATAAAGAAGCCAAACAATCTATGTGTATCAATAAATCTAAAATAAAGATATTGAAATATACGTCACACTTTGAGAAGAATTAATTTGTATCTATCACGTTAAACTTGGTCCATCAATTCCATCAAATATTCAACTCGATCCTTTGCAGCGCATACGCGTGGCATGCATCTCGCGACCATCTTCGCATACGGTGGAACACTTTAAAAGATAACGCCCCGCGAGCGAAACAGCCAAGAGCCGTTAGAAACGGAATACATTAGCCGTAACAAAAGGTTATTGGAGAAGAGCGGCACGAGGGTGAGCGCGAACGTTGCCAGCACAATCAATGCGGCCGTTGTGACAGAAGGAAACATTATGCACGCCTGTCGAGCCTTGCACTTCGCCGTAACCCCTTCGACTGCTCCAGACGTGTATTTACGGGCAAACTTTGCTCATTGGCCGCGCTTGAAAGGTATACTCTCTTGTCGGCAGAATAAATACTGCGCAATGACGCCATGACGCCTGGTTTCGTTCGGCTCGCCCGTGTTCGCGCGCCTGTATATTCGATTCTGGCGTGCAGTATTTATCCAACAGCGCGGCTAATATCAGTAAACACAATATACGAGTTTATCGTTTCCCGTTCGAATCGATAAAGCGCTATTGCTTTTGCATAATGAGAGGGGCAGAGGTTAACGTAAATACGTTTCTCTAATCTGTACTTATTAAAAGGAAATCTATCCTTGTCTACGTTTATCTGGTCGTACGACGACCTTTTCAGATAATAATCGGTACACGAGGCCTACAATAGAGGATAAAACGGGGCTCGAAATAAGAAGGAAAAAGTTGGAAATGTTTTCATAGTTATCTTAGTGCACCTGGATTGTATTATAGTATTTGATTGGAATATATGGGATATACACGTGTATGACGGGATTGATGGATTATATGAAACATAGGTTAAGAACACAAAATTAAATCTTCTTTACACGAGATCCTTTAATTTGTCGAGTAATAATTTGTATGGGATACAAGAGCGACATTTTTATCAGTTTATCACTTCACGAAATAATCAAATGAATGAAATTCTTCGAATGATTAACGCGAACAGATATCGTAGACGAGTTTAATGAATCAAAATACTCATCATTTACCAAGTGAACAGAAAATGTAGAGTGAAAGGGAATAAAATGAATGATGCAACTTTAGAATAGAACGAACGTTGATTCGACTGCTGGAATTCGATCATTCACCACTTATACGTATTAGCTCGCCTCCACTATTATCGCTATAAATTATGATTACGTACAAAATGCCGTACACTGTGTACACGATCGTCTGTGTAATCAATCTACTACACTTTAACATTTACAATCTGGGATGAAAGTGCAGAAAGAGACTGACTATCCTCCGATTTCGATGATTTTTAGATATGTTCTGAGACTCAACATTTCGAACTTCTTTCTACATATAAATATATACGCCGAGATATTCACGAAAAACTGCCGGTACGAAACATTAAACTCTGGCTATATTTATGCGTGTGTGTCAGCTTATGCTAGTATTGGTTGCCAGGCGCCGTGAAGCGGCCGGATAAAATAACACCTAACTCACGCCTCATTCTTATCTTTTGTTTATACTTTATATAAGTTTGGGTTGAGTGTCATTCTATCCGGCCACCTCACGGCGCCTGGCAACCAAACTGACGCATACGCTGCTATAGACGCACAACTATAGCCGGAATTCATCGTGTGGTGCTGGCAGTTTATCGCAAATATCTCGAAAACTAAGCGAGTCCAGTCTTTATGTGTATAGGAAAAAACTGTTCGTCATATCGATTTCTATAATATTGTTATCCAAAAGTCACCGAACTCGGAGGGTGGTTTTTCTACGGTTTCACCCAATCTCGTTATATCTTATCCAACTAGGTAACCAACTAAGTGAATGCCACTGTACATGCTAATTTCCTACATACATACATCCTAGGTTAACAAAGGAGGAAACTTGATATTGTATCAGAATATAATTTTCCTCGCATTCTACGACCACACTCGAATTAGATATTTTTCTACGATCGAAAGCAGTGTTTCGATAGTTACGGTATTCGACGACGCGTTTGGAAGCGGTGAGAACGAAGAGAAGCGAACTTACGACCAGACGCGATGATGTAGTGGGTACGCGCGAGCATCGCAGCACGCGATAAGATAGACTAAATAAATAATTGAACGTCCGGCTGTTAGCCAGCCGCGGGTTAAGGCGTTGATAACCCCAGGGTGAGACGACTCGGTTCTGGGAGTTTATCTCGGATCTGCCCAAGTTGGACGACTCGGGATACGTCCCAGTTTATAGTCGTCGCGCCGCAGTCGCGGACGACAGTCACTTCGTGTGTCCAAAAATTAGAGCCATCTTCTTCAAACGGATGATTATGCAGGATGAAGACGAGTAGCTTGTCGCCACTGTTCTGAGAATAATAACCGGCGATGTGGAGCGCGTTGAAATCCAATGGAAGGGAGAGAAATGTGTTAGCCTAGTGATTTATCGTGACATTTTTTTTAGGATTTTCATTGTATCCGAGATATCGTAATTTTAAGAAACTATAATATTTGTGTAGAACTTGTTGTTCAAGTTGAAAGATAACTTTGAAACATGTTTGCGATGTGAAATGTAATTAGAAGATAGTATCCTTGTGAGTTCTTAGGTGTTAACGAGACACGTCTCGATCAGAACCTCCTATTCAGCTTGAGATTAAAAATTAATAAACAGAAATTCACTTTTGCCGTTGCAAATGCGAATACGATACAACGTATTTTTAATAGGAATGAGTAATAAAAGAGTCTCAAATCTCTAAATCGATAAATCATTACGTCCATAAGACGTAAATCACTTAATCTGAGAATAAAATGTGTGTCAAGACTTTCTTTTAATCGTCTTTCGTTTGAAACAGGGATTTTCAGAGTATCTCGCAAATAATAAGAACGAAAGAGAAGTTAAAACGAAGAGAATATCGAATATTGAAAACAACCAGTAATATCGATTCGTACCACTGCAATCACGTGTGTATGCAAAAGCAGAAAGTTCGAGTGCACAGCAGTACGAGAAACAAAGTTATTAACCGGAACCGAGATCGTTCAACAACGGAACACGATACTCCAGGGTCTTCGAACTTTCGAGATGCAATTTTAGAAATCAACGTGAATTACCATACGATAATAGACAGACAGTTCTATTTCCGTGGTGTTGCCGTGTTTTCTAGCCTAAATTTTGGGCGATCGATAGCGCGAGCTACTTCTGCATGGCAATTGTAGCGGATCGTCGAGTTTATGCAAAAGTTTTCGAGGTAACGAACGATACTTACATGGCCGACGGCAACTGGCGTGCAGTTTCGTTATACGATTATTAAGAGTTTACGACGTTCGTTGGAAAGAATATATCTAGGAAAGAATCGATGATGAATAAAATAAGCTATGAAACTCTTCTGCGACTTTAACAACGAAATTACCAACCTGCAATATAATAAATATTATAGTTGAATCGTTCAGACGCTGGACAACTTCATAAATTGGAGGACCAGATATTACAAATTTTAGTTATTAATATCTACCTTGAAATGTACGATTAAAATCTACCTTGAAATTTGCGATTTAAATTTACCTTGAAATTTACGCCCCTTCTGAGCCGCGAGTAATCTCACAGAAATAAGATATTTACTTTCTGAGAAGTTGGTCGCAAATCATATAACTAGAAAGCGGAATTGAAAAGTGTATAAAAAGTTCTCAATAAAAATCAACGTCAATTTTGCTAAAATCGTCTGCATGATTTTTGGTGCTTGTAAAAATAAAAATTGAAAATTCCGATATTTTGATGGATTTGGTCGCTTTAGTGTTACTCACAGTTAGATCATTTTCTGCGGTTCATTCAGGATGAGAAAGATCTCGGTTCGATTTCACCTTCATCACGTTAGACGGTTAACGCAAGGCGGGAAAGGCGTTTTGATCGGCTAGACACGTTACGGCATCGTTTCATTTTACGACCAAGCGATATATCGCCAGATTATAATTATTAGATGTCAATATGTGAAATGTCAGCCGTTAGACAGTTTTGCAACGTTTATGTATTATAAAATGTAATTAGATATAGTGTTTGGTTACTCTGTTTCTCTTTATCTGACTTTTATCGGCACGGTTTCTGTTCCTGACGTAGAACTAACCGGCATTTATGAAAGAAGCCGATCTTATCAGTTTCCTTGGAAATACTCGACCCTGCCTTTAGTAGCATGGTAAGGAGACAAGTATCGATCGATCATCGTCCCACTCACAACACGAAATTTTTACTGCTACCGTTTTCACAAATTATTTGTATCCATACTTCTTTTTTCCAAGTGTCTTACTTAAAATAACGAGCAACTGTCAACTGTCACTAGAAACATCCTACATTTTCTCATTTGCATTAATTTGCCTTCGTGATGTTTCAATATTTGTAGAAAGTTTCATATTCAAGCCTGTCAGCGCCGAACTAATCAACTCCATTTTTTTATTAACTCCTTAATTTCATTACATAATTACATACACGATTAATATTCCATTCCAAAGATACAAATGACGTATTTTCATAAATTTCGTTCATCGAAAGAAGATAATATAAATAATGGTAAATTTGATCATTCGTCATTTTGATATTTAAATTCGGTTCTAGAAATATCCGCTGCATATTTATTGATACCTCGTATATACATAGTACTGTATCGTATAATAAATATATAACGATTATATAAAAATCGTTAACTTAGAAAGGAAGTGTCCCTTGAAACGGTGATCGCAAAGACCTCACTCATCGCTAATAGGCTTCAATCGGATCCGCAAGATTTCTATCCAGGCACGATAACATAGATTAGCACGCGCGGCCCTTGTGTGGATACACGTACCGGACATATATACATACATATGATGCACGTGCGAACTCTCGACGCGGTTGTTCGTAAATCGATTTCGATCGGCGTGTAATGCTAGTGCAATTCGTATCAGCGATAACCGGCGCTCGGCACTCCTAGCATTAAGATTAATTACGGTGTACACGGATCCTCGCGTGTCGATGGAAATGCGCGTTTGATAAACCCGCCGCCGTGTGAAAATTAATTTCGACCGACTATCGAGGAAGTAATCGCAATTACGGTAGGCTGATACGTAGCGTCGCTGAGATTGCGGACAGATACCAAAAATGACGTACAACGCATACACGTTTGATTAAACGGATGAACAGGCAGACGATACATACTCGCGTAATCAGAGAGGACGACAACCCCCTAGCGTTTCACCATCGTCATTCGTTTCATCGTAGTTCAACCGACGTCTAATCTGTAGAGGACATTAGCAGTTGTTATCGGTTTTATTTAAATAAGCATCGATAGAGCCTCTCGAAACACGATACCGTGGATATCGAGGTACAATCAGGAATCCCTTGTGTACACTGGATGTTATGTCGGTTTATACATATGGTTGATCTTAATCTTCAGTATACACTGGTCGTGATGAATAACTATGCGCGTAATATTAATTATAAGGACTGCGTGGCTGCAGAAGATGCAGCCTCCTACAGAAGTTGGTACACTGTTTGTTACGGATATGTCTCGCAGATGGAAATGGAGCTGTGAAACTTGTGTTTGAGACACTAAAATTTGCCATGAATTCTATGGTTTGTGATAGTACTAAACGAACAGAGTTTAAGTTCTGAAAATTTTTAGGTCAAAAGTTACTTCTATTTCAAGAGTTCTAACGAAGTTGGAGGGAAAAATTACGAGCAATATACAATTTTACCAGATTCACGTTGCACGAGTATATGGAAATTAATCAAAACTTGGTGCAACGATGCTGCATCGTTCTCACGGAGCAACGAAATATGTTGTATATTTTTCGACCTTCCGCGCTTCTTCCGCTGTAATCGATCATAATCGAGCCACTGCGACCAGCGTTCAAAATTAATTTAGCGCGGTCGCGTGAATTCTCGCGTGTCAATTGAAATGCGGCTCGCTTCGTTCCCTGTCGTATAACGAGAATTAATTCGGAACAGATGCGGGATAATCGTGGGGGTGCACACCGCTGGATAATTGCGATTATGACTTGTAATCGATCTCCGGACCGTCATCGATCATGTTTGTGCTCGTGCACGCGTGATCGCGTCGATCGAAACTCGTGCAATCATAAGACTAGTCATACGTGTAATTTCCAGTAGGACGATTTTAATTGGAATGCCCGGTTGTTACTTTCTGGGCCATGATTTCTTAGTTAAACTTTAACGTTTCTTCGACTGATTGGAACCGGAATGCAAATACGTACGATATCGCGTGATATCGAGAGAAATGTTAAAATGCAATCGAGCACTTTTGTAGGATGAGAGAAAATTTTATTTAGATGTGTAGTTTCTCGTAGTTTTAACCTTAATCCCAAACTAAATCTAGACTCTGGACTCTAGACCCAGAACCTAGAGACTTCTAGACTTTCGAGAGACTTAAACCTCAAAATCCAGATGTCGAACTCCGAATCCGAGGATTCTATATTCGGTTGATCTTGGTGATTACCGCGAGGTAAAGCTGAACCTCAACGTTGTACGCTCATAGGGTGGCTTGTGATAGGTTCCGCAATTTTAGATTCGAGTTTCGTGGTCTTGTGGCCTAGGAATGGTTCCCAAGATAGGTTCTATATCTCTAGATTATGGTTTTCAAATTTCAACTATCTTATAACTATTCTAGACTTGAAGATAATCTTACCACCTTTAGCTTGCGGGCCTTCTACAACTTCGTGATTTGAAATTAATCGCGTATCTTAAAAACACAAGGTTAATAACCTTTATAATTATCACGAATCTAATATGTATATTTTTACACAAGCAAGAATTATACCGGTCTTTTAAAATTATATTCCAATTTTCACTAATTATAATTTTGTTTCTTCGTTAACATACCGCCTAAGCCTTTACTTTCTCGGTTTCTCTAATTTCACGTTCATTTTCATTATGTTCACAGGTATGTACGAATTAACGAAAATTGAATTGGACAGCACGGTTACAGAGTGGAAACTGACCATAGTCACGCGCGACCGTCAGTTTCGAGCGGAAGAGCAGCGGGCCAGCGATGAACGATAAGTAAGGATAAACGTAAATCACACAGATTGACTGTACGTCGCGCACAGGTTGGTTCGGTCGGTATCGATGCGCACGGTGTTATTCAAATGTATATGACGTGCATATGCCACGAGTAGGTCGTACTCGTGCACGTGGCCACGCATGCACGCGTTCGCCACGGAAGTGCATCGTAATGGATGCGGTGCGCGATACATGGCTCGCGTGTCCCGTTCGATCTTTGCCTATTCCGCTTCATAAATTTCGGCAACGAGAATTCGTTATAAAACGCTTGGAATTAGGTTATCCTGAAACGTCCTTCGACTTTATCGCGTTGGTTGCGTATCGGCACGCGTTACGGTACTTGGCGTTGTTTAAAACGCGCGTTTAATTGTACCCTATTGTGTTCGATAGTTGGCTAGCGTCGATTATGGCGCGTGACGTTCTTTAAGCGTTCGCTTAATTGCGTCTCATTCGCCACTATCTCGGTGTGGCAGGATCGATCAGTAACGTCCGGCCCTCGTTTCGATTCGTTCTGCTCTACTGCCACAGTGAACCTTGAGATACAAAAGCGATTGCCGCTTTTTCGAGTGTGAAACTTCTGCTGAAATTGATGTGTATATATTTAAACTTAAAAGAGCGAATCGCGCCGTCATTCTAAAGTAAGGCGTGAGGGTATCGATGTCTGTATCGTCAATGTTGGTAATACATTTTTGGGGGGAATTAAAGGGCTTAAAAGGGAAAGGAAATGAGGTGGGAAGGGAAAAAGAGGATGGAAGCATGGATGTGAGGGGAAGAAAAAAAAAATGAAAAAAAAGAAGGTCGAAGGAGAAAGTAGAGAAGCAGAGCAAAATTAAAGGGGTTGAAGAGAAGAAGAATAGAAAAAGAAAAGAAAGAATAAGCAAGGGAAAAAGTGGAAAAATGGTGGATAGAAAGAAGGAAAGAGCATGTAAAAAAACAAGGGTAGGCTATGAAAGCTTTCCACGAATGTCTATTTATTAAAACACCATAAATTTTAACTAATTGCCAGTTTTTTTTTATTAAAATTGTCCTAAATTCTCGCAGTATTTTCATCGTATTTCCAGTTTCTCTTCTAAACGACTGCCTACCATTTCTCCTGATACACGGAAATCGTTCGAACAAACTCACGGCCGTGATTCCTCGTTATCACGACATATTCAACGACAGTGATCCGGTGCGGTGAGATATCGCGTTACGGCTGGCGAAAAGGTGTATCGTGCAATGTCCTCTACTTTTTCCGGCACTCCTGTTTTCCATGCTCCGGAATTCAAATTCCAGATGAAATTCTATCGCGACACACTCGTTAACCGATGGAGTTAGATCGTGATGATCGATCGAACAATTTTTCGCGATTTATTTGCGTGAGATGCGCGATTCAAGGAAAAAGAGCGGGGCTATGATGATTCGCGGCAGTGATAAATTTCGATTGTTAAAATTGTTCAACGAGATATTTTTACGCGTATACAGGTTATATTATTGTAGAAATATTCGTTAAAACTTTCGGCGTGAATTCCGTTGGTTATAGAAAGAAAAAAAAATCGTATGGGTAATGTTAATCGTAAGATCTACAGAGCTTACATGATTTCCTTTTATTGATTTCGATTATTTTATACAACGGGTTGTTTATGTGTGATAGGAAATTATAAGTTTTATCATTAATAGTATTTTTCGCTTCGAAAAATCGAATTGAATGACTTTTTATAGAATAAATAAAGTTTATGTTGAAATTAAGCATAAAATGACAATTTCTCCGTGATTTTTTCTCATTGATATATATTTGAAAATAGTTTCGTTCCAAGTTATAATTGTATACTTACAATTTTTGCTTCAAATTTTTACTTTATATTACTAGATTACCATAAAACTTTAAACCAATACTTTCGATACACCCTGTACACTGACCTAGCCATACACGGTACAAGAAAGAATATTTTATATGTTATTTACTTATTAAAATTCTTCGGTTTATTATAGTGTTTCGATAGGATCGACGTGAATTTACAGTTCAATATAACGTTATACGTGTCAGACGGAGAACCATAAAATGGCGTTTTGAAAGGAGGTACTGTAACGTGTAGCAAGATCACAGATGGAGGAAATAGGGTCGATAATTCGAGTTGAATAACTATGATTCGAGATTAAATTGCGTCACACTTGTATCGTAATTACGATCTTTTCCACAGTAACGCTTTCGCCTTTTGCCCGTTTCATAATCGACCATTTACAGAAGCTTATGTCGATTCAGTTCGAACAAAATACAGTCTTCTAGAGAGCTATACAGCTCGAAACTGTGAGATACGCCGAACGAGCGTTGTGTCAGAAATAAAAAGAACAAGCGTGATATTTTTAGAATGTAGAGATTTCTGTAATGCGGGAATAATGTTCGATAAACGTTGAATGAGAGTCAAATATAACACACCAGGGTCACGTTCTATATAGAGAGCTGTATTTATATGAAGCGACTGTAGTACTAATCTAAGACGCATCGGAGAATAATAGCTCTTTCTTGCTGCGCCAACGTCTCAATACGTGAGACTTGTTAACATTAAAATGCATGCCGTGTTTAACTTCTGATGTATTCTTCTTTGAAAAGACTAGATCTACGGTGACGTCTGTAGAAAAAAAGTAACAATGCGTAGGTGAACAATTTCTAAAATCATAGTTGTCAAAAAGGAACTTGTATATTCGAAATCGTTCGCTTCGTGCATCCGTTGGTGTACGATTTTATTATAAATCAAGGAAGGGAAAAAAGAAGGAAAAAGAAAAGTTTTCGACAACGATTGCAGACGTGTGATTGGCAGGTTGAAAATTTGATGGGCTTTTTCGTAGAACCGGAAATTGGTTTTTGTCCACATTAGAATGGAGAATTGAGAATCGTAAACTCTAGATTGGTACAGTATACAGAATTGTGTACATTTCAGGTAGGAGAAAAGTTGGAAAGAATTTCTCCCTTGCAAAAAATTTAAATTCGAGTTTCCAGGAATCTACCATTTAACGCTCGAATTCCAGTTATGTACTCCACCATTGAAAAAACATCTTGTTTCTGTGGCAATCCAATTAACGAAATTTTGTTTACTATTGCGAAGTTTAAGGAAACCACAGAAAATTCTGCTTGTATATGAAAATTGCTTTTCCACGAATGTAGCTAAGATTCCCCTTTCAAACTTCGAAAAATAAAAAAGAAAATAGGGAAAATTCGAAACGATAAATCTGAAACAATACTATAAATACATTACTTTAATCCATTCACCGGAAGAGCAGCATAAAAATGAATTTGATCGATTCGAAAAATTCGTACTATCGAATCGATAAATTTCGTGTTTGCTTGCAGCCAAAAAAAAAAAAAAAAAATAAAAAAATAAAAAAACGAAAAAAATACGCGTTTAAATCGAAATCTCTCGTGAGTCAATATAAATATATACATACATAAATAAAATCGCTAACGAACTCGACTCCTTCGTAGCATATCTTCTCTCTCGCTTTCTATCAGGTTTTTCCCACTCTCTTTTCCCATTCATCTTTGAGGTGAGTTGCTGACGCGCACGAGGGTAGTCGGCCGCACGGTTTACCGATTACTTGGTTGGCGGATAGAGTTCTGGCCTTTAGGCGCGAGAGGGAAGCTTCGTTCCTTGCGAAACTAAGGGGTGAAAAGCACGTGCACTCGTTCTACTCTGTCGAGCGCTTAAATATGAATTCAGGTCAACGGCGGAGGCTGCGTTGCAAAATAATGCGCGAAAACAAGGGCTCTGCATAGCTATTCCCATCAATTGTCTTTGATTCATAATCATAAACAGTGATTTACAATGAATTCTTTTTGTAAAATTAAATCGCGAGGAACGCAAAAGATTCCTATGACGATGCAACTGCGTTTGTTTTTGTCTTTGCTAGTATTCAATATCGTTTTGACTTTGTGATTTTAATTTGGACTGCTATAAACAGACAGACACGAATTATCTTCTTGTCATTTTCGTATTGCGGGGATTGTCTGTTTACAGTATAAGATATTTAAAAATATTTCCATCAAACTATAAAATGATGTTCTAGAAAATAAATAAAAATATTTAGAAGATGAACTCCAAACATTATTTGTTCTTGGATTGCAGGGCGTGGAATGAGTATGTATATTTGTATAGCAAGAATATGAAAACAAGAGGACTACATTTTTTATATTATTTATTATATTGACGTAAATATACATATGATAATACAGCGTACACTTATATTAGTAACATCGAATAATATTACGAGTAAACAAAAGTTAACTACGGTATACACTTCGTAACTTATGACAATAAATATTCACAGTTTATAGCAGTACGCAAATGAAAACAATGAAATCCAACACAACGAGATAAACTTGACAGTACTGAAACGAGAGATGGATATTTCGAATAAATATTTCATTAAATGCAATAATCGCGTCTTGTCACTTGGAAATAAATGATCCTCGAACGCACTTTCTCTTTATTATTACAAACGTTGCATGCATTTCTAATTTAATACGACCTCTTTTAAATCTAAAAAACCATCTTCTTCCGATCAAATCAGGTCTTATATTTTCTTTGAAGATTTATCGTACTTCTATTATCTCAAGCGTAATAGATTTTCCAAATCATCCGACACGCGCGTCCTGATTACACGAATACATACTTATTTGTAGACATTAGCATCCAAAGGATAAAATTTTGCGTTGAAATATGCACGAAGCATGTCTAACGGTAAGAGATTAAACTCCGTTTGTTTCAATGTACGACTTCGTAGACGAAACAAGGCGCGTATCCGCGTTTCTGTCATGACGATAATTTTCTCGCTCGAGCGATCTTGCTATCTATGCTTCTGCTTAAAATATTTCTTCGTACCTCACTAGGTATACATAGACACACCCATAAAAATATCCTCGTACTTATCACAGGAAATTTTTATCAATATATTATTACGAGTGTATTATATATATATATATATACTTGCACTACACATCTTGTAATTTCTATACATACATATGTATGTATGTTTTTTCAGATTTGTTTAAATCACAGTCAAGTCGCGTAACAGCGCTAATGAAATTCCAAAATGTTTCGTAGATATAATCTACATGACATGTTCATAAAACTTTTCACAAGCGTTCGAATACCCTTGCGAGCTCGTGTATATTCAGGAGCCTCCAAGCAGAACATACTCTTTCCGATCTATTTTCTCATTCGATTTCTTTTTTCTTTTTTTTATCTCAACGATCGTATGCATTTGTACGAATAGCACACGTATGTTTATGTTTGTGTTTGCGTTTGCTTTCGTGTATCTGAAACTAGAATCGATGAGAGTATCTGGCTGCAAGGGCATCTAACGGGTTCCTCGAGGCTCGTATCAATACGGTCGGTTGGCACGCTCCGCTTGGAATTTCCTGTCCACGACCGGTGTGTAACAACTTTCAGTATTTCTTCCCTCCGTGATGCGGGGATGTGACGCCGGGAACCGCGTTTTTTCACGATAAATCGTCGCGTAGAAACGATGTCTCGTGGCGAAAAAAGCCGCGCGGCTAACGCGAATTAAAACGAAGCCCGCTTCGTGAACGAGCCTCGCGAAATCCTGATAAATAGCTGGATAATATTGTGCAAACAGCGTGCAGTATCCCCGCCATACGTCTTCGGGTGGACGCGGCGGAAATAGCTTTGATACGCTCGCGTACTGTCCGCTCGAGCCTTCCGCAAATTATGCTCGAACGCGCGCCGTAAGTGAATTTAATCGGCTGTAACCTCTTCGGCCGACTGCGCTCATGACATTACCTGTTCATACAGGACGACCATGAAAGTATACTGAAATATACTTAACCATCGCCAATTCGTTTCGTTACTGTGGCGGTGGATACGTGGGTGCTCGAATCGTGCAATTCGTAAAGTAAAACTTATGAGCAGACTGACTTTGAGATATAAAGTTTTCGTTCTTTTTTTAACATATATGTATAAAACAGTATTTGATCTTTTACAAAGACTTTTTTTCATCAGTCAATTGGAGATCTTAGAAACATTTCGTATATTTCTATAGTCTGATATAATGAGTATAATAAATTCTAGTATTTTGTTGATGCAAAAGTTACGATATCAAGAACTTTTAAGTGGTTAGTTTTAAAATTGATACTGAACTGAAACGTTCATTTACGAATCGAGAAATACATCAATAATTTCAGTCGATGAAGTTAGAAATTTTTTAGTAATATTCTCCTAGGTGTATAGGAGCATATTATATCACTGTTAAAGCCAAACTTAATTTAATTTTGCTGTTTCAGTATCTCCCGAGCGATAGTAAAACGAAAGTTTTCATAGCGCTATGTACCCATAATGTTATAAATATTAGGTCAGCGAACTTTTATGTGGAGGGTAATTTCGATGTCAGTGAGTTGACGGTCAGCTACTTTTAACTTCCGTTCTCTTAAGGATCATCGGCCACCATCGCTCGATATAACCTCGTAAAGATCTCATTCTCCGTTCCCGAAACGCTGGCTCGTCTCGTGATAGCGCAGCCTTTCATCTTCTCACCTTTTCATCCTAGATGTTGGTCATGTAAAACTACTCGGTTTCATTAAAGCTCGCGTGTTCAACTTTTGACGCGATACGCGATTAATCAACGCGGCGTTAATCACCAGAAGAGAAATACTTGCAGCCTCCCCTGGTATCTCGTGCTTGATACTACTCGTCCACGTGTCTTTTTTTCTTAAATTATGTTATACAACATACATAAAATTTTAAAATATTCCGTATATCATACATATTATCTGAATAAAAGAGAAGAGAAGATACACACGATACATTTATAAAGGATGCATTTAATTTTTATTAAACTTTTGCTGTTTTTGAAAACTCAAGTTGCCATCATTATCAATCATACAATCATTATTACAGTGAAAATAGGATTTTGATCTTGCATATTCACGACCATTGAATGTAAACCGATGGATGGCACAAGATAATGGCTCATTACATAGAAAAGTAGTTAATGTTTTGTAGAATTAATTATGTCAGTAAATCTATAATGGG
The DNA here is from genome assembly GCF_011952205.1 of Bombus bifarius. NCBI lineage: Eukaryota > Metazoa > Arthropoda > Insecta > Hymenoptera > Apidae > Bombus > Bombus bifarius. The sequence goes on along the minus strand of NW_022884914.1, from coordinate 4,993,089 downwards.
CATGATCACCTGCTATAAAGAATATATAAAATACTTTCGGAGTAATTGTTCATTTCCTAGGAGAGAGGGACTACTTGAAGAGTACTTGCACCGTAAGTTTCTGAAGCACCATTGTCGGGTAGCTTTTATGACTTTCGGGACAATAAGATTGAGAGTTTACGAGCGAGCATAAACATCCTCGAGACCGTTTTATCACAGTGTTAGAGAATATCGACCATATTCTCCTCATATCTATCAATTAGATACGTATAAATCAGGAAATAATCAATGGGATCGTAAATTCTTCTAGTCACACTAGGTTGTCTTGAACTTTCCATGTTTCACTAGTTTCCCTTTCCACGGAATATTATAGTTCTTATCACACCTGGAATATGCTTCCATGGTGAATAGAAAGAAATTAAAAATTAGAAACTTGATTAGAAATTTTTGTAATTTTATCGATCCATCCAGGACCAACTAGTGAAAAACTTGATATGCAGTAGTGGCAGCTTCTACGTACATATCCAAATTTGTTTGAAATTTTTCCAAATAAACAGGATAGTCTCGTTACAATGATAATAAATATACATAAATATATATAAATATACAATGCTAGTAAATATATTCATAAAACTTTATATAAATGTTCAAATATTTTTGTAAGGCATTGTACACACGATAGCCAAAAGATGACGACGCATCGTGATAAAATCCATCATGCTCCTTCCTCCACCATGTGCCACGGAGATTGCGTGACATTGTAAAATTTTTGAACCATTGCATCTGGCGATTCTCTCTCTTTTTTTGTACGGATTCTCGACTGGTTTCCAGAGCTTTTTTTCTTTGTTCGAGGCGGCGGTTTCGCCGCCTGGTTTCGAGGATCGTTGATGTAAAGACCTCGAAAGCCTGGAAACTCTTCCTCTGTGTACTACAGGCTGAATTAAAGCAGCTGTGCGCGAACTTTCACGTGGGTCTGGCTACCATCGCCGTGCATCGGTCTTTCGCGGACCAGCCTTAATATTCGTCGCGTAACAATGGTCCACTAACCCAGATGCTGGCACACTGGTCGTGATTTACAGTTTTCTTTCTGGCCAGTTCTGTCGTTTGTGTGGTCACGTGACTTTGTCTGCGCTTTTTCGAGGCCAAACCGTGTGTACTCGCAACTCCGCCCTCGCACGGGTCAAGAATGTTTCCCTAGAATCTTGTAAAAGGCCCGGAAGATTTCTTTCAGAGATAATATCAATGAGAATGTCTTTCATGTTTTCTCCTGAAGGGGCAGCTACCTCCACGTGAATAGAGAAACGACTGAGCATCGCCTTCATGTTATAATCAGGAACGTGTTTAAATGTTCGTATGTAAAATTGAGACTGTCGGGAAAAGCGGAGGCTTCAATAATTGAGGTTAAAAATAATGATTAGAGCAAAATTAGATGGACCGAGCTAAAATTAATGGTACATTAATCATTAGAGAGCGGCGACCCATGCGGTGAGTCATCAGACTGACACCAAAGGTTGGGGGCTTATTGTCCGGGTCATTTGTAAAGATTTATGTTACTAGCCAATTTTCGGATTGCAACTGAACAAGGTCGTTGAGAAAAGAATCATGAAACGAAGAGTCAGAAGCATAAAATAGATGGCTTTGAACTTAAGTAGGAAATGAATATTCTACTCAGCCACTGGGCAGAGGCCCGTTAGTATATGCTGGTCAGATATGTGTTAAGATCATCGAACTTGGCTTCTGGATAAAGTCATTATCTTATCAATTTCCAGGTTTAATATTTATTTTTTCGTGTCCTTGTTCATTCACAAAATATCTCGTATGTTTGTACTTTTATATTTCACTATATTTTTATATATCTACGGTAATAATCGTGTGTGTCACGATAACTGACTGGATAGATAGTTAAACGTGTGTACATTGGTAAGATAACGAGGCAACAGTTGCATGTGGAATGTTAAAAAGTTGCATTCTAATTGAACGGCATGCACAATGACGGAGTGTCAGCGCGAGGGTTGAAACTTTTCTGCTCGCTAACGCGCGTTTACCTGTTTGCCAGCGGAGAATAGCGCCGGCCCCCTCGGGGCTAGGCTCCGTTGAAGCTAGACAATCTGCTCTTTCGACTCTGTTTATGAGGAAACTTCGCGACGAGTCGCGGCGAAGAATAACTTGAACGAACACCGGACGGTCCTTTTGTTCGTTTAATTGCGTTTACAGTTGTACGTGTTGGTTGTTGCGACGTCTGGTAATTAGACAGACTTCTCCGTTGAAATAGGTTCAAAATAGGTTTATTCGTTGTCACTATTTCGTATTTCTTTTATTTCATAAGTAGGTTACGATGATTAAAAATATTTCATAGATTTAATTAAATAAAACATTACGTTTCCTAATAATAAATTGTTCGTTCAGAGACTTTCGAAAATTATTGAAATATCTTATGTGACAGTCCGGATTTTTAAAAAGTTTGTAAAATTTTTATTTGCCGTGAACAAACTGTGGTGGATTACTACTACTATCTTTGCCAGTAGTGTGTCTGAATATTATAAAGCAAAGGATTAAAACTGTATTCAGTCTAAGTGGAAGAGTATGTTTCTGAAAAGTAGCCTGACAAAAGGACGCTTCAATTTTTAAAAGACTGTCTTGTATTATTCGCGACAGCCTTCAAGTTTCCAGGTGTCACGAGTCACGACGCCAGGTCTCTCGCTTCATGACGTATTCTTTGTTCGAATGTATTCTGCGTTTGTCCCGCGGACGGATCAATATGTTTGTCGTTGGGGGAACATATTTTTCCACAAAGAACTAGAGACCGCCATGAATTTGTATTTGCAAAGTAGCGCGAGAACGAACGGCATTAAAATTGATAATACCCATTGAGATGCAAAGACTGTATTTTAACGACGCTTTCACGTGGAAACGATCCTTTTTCAGGTGCATCTGGTTTGTCGATAATTTTGCGATACATTCCACGATTCTGGAATTTCATGTTGGGGTGTTGCAAAAAACGACCTTTAATGTAAAACAGCCTTTCCGTTGAAAATATCATTTATAAATATATATTTCTTATATTACAATGAAATCACAGTCTTGCACAAGCTTTAAAGGCTCTTAAATGTCAGACTGAAATAGATCTGGATAACTCGTAGCAAATTGATTTCTATGAAATATAGTGCTTTTACATAGTAAAGTTACAGATATTTCTGCATTTTTACTATCACGATATTAAAACGCCAGTATATATGTAATCATACGAAAGAAATAAGATCGGTGAGTTATTAAAAATTATGAATTTTTCCCACTAGTTGATTAATCTTCCTTTCACAATTGCCTGACATATTGATGATTGATCTTCTTTCAGTGCTCGCCATTGTATGGTATATCGACGATTCAGACGTTGCTACGTCACTCTTTTTGAAAAGCAATATTTGTCAACTTTTTGAAACTAATTATTTATAATAAACCCGTTACAAGATAGTAATAGTTTCAATGATTTTCTAAATATTTAACTATCTTGATCAGCATGCATAGTCTCACCATGTAAAACCTGTTCAAATCTTTTTTAATATTCTATGCCAATCAATTCATAATATCAAACCAGAACAACAAATCACGTGTCATTTAGCGTTCGAAATCCGTCAAGAAGCAATTATGCGATCTCGTAGTATTGTTCGAAACAAAAGCTTGGCCAGTCACGGTTGTCTACGAAGCAAGAAGGAATAGAACGAGCTGTAACGCGTCGGAATGCACGCAACAATGCATCTTGGTTGGTTGATTAGATACGAGTGGAACGATAACGGTCGTCGAGCAACCAGTCACAATTTGCTGTCAGGCAAACGCTGTTGGGACTCGACGCCACAACTACGGTGGCTGAGGAATGATGGCGCCTTCGGCCACGAAGATGCGCACAGACAACGTTGCAAATTCGTGGCCGTGGTGCACGCGAGCTGACTAATGTACGCGTTCCACACTAGGAAGTGAACCTCTTGCAAAATGTAACACGGCTGAATCCACTAATTTCTACCGATCTTCGACTTCTGAATCTTCGATTATTATTCATGACCGCGTGAAACAAATATCACTTCGATCCATCCTTTACATGTGAAACTGGGCGAGAAGAGAATGAATCGGCCGGGAAAACTGATTATTCATTCACGAATGAATGATAAGTAAATATAAAGCTCAATTTACAATTATGGTTACCGTTAGGACTTAAGTGTTACCTGTTATGCGAGAGTAAGGTACATATTTAAGAAAATACATTGTGTTATACTTCCCGCGTGTAGTCGTTGCATTTATTGCAATGCACAGTGTGAAAAAATTCAATGATCTAAAAATCTGTTGCATCCAGTCATTGTATTTATTGTAATTCAAAATGAAACGTTGTTACGTGGAGTTTAGGTGAGTGATAGCTCAGGCCGTGTTTATTACGGCAGGTAACATTTCTACGAATCTTCTTCGAAATGAATTGCATATAAACTCCTTGTACATCGTATACAGAAAAACTTACTTGTCATTCAAGCGCAATCTCTCATTGTAGAGAAACTCTAGACAAAAATTCCAACTTTCAAAATCTAATTATAGAGCTCTTTCAAATGAACATAAAATAAATTGTTTCGAAACATTCGAGGTGATATAATCTTATAGAACAATCTTTCTCTTAACCAGATAATTAACAATTTCCCAAATACACGGTGATACAATAATGAAACTCTATTATACCTCAGTTTTGATACTGTACTATCTACGATTTGATAAAAACATAGATTTTCCTTGGTCGATCATTAAGCAGAACGCTCGTGTGTCGTGTATTTTGTTTGTGTGGGGCGTGCAAATCGTTCAACGGGGGATTTAGCTAAAATCATCCACGAACGTCAGCGATCTTTGACCTTTTGTGTCTCCAGTCCGTTGATCCCGTCGGCGTTTCGTCGAGGTGGTCTCGAGCAGCGAACTTTCTCCGATGCTCACGAATTACACGCTTCGAGGTGTTTCTGACATTCGAGCACGTGCGTCACGCTGATATACGCGCGTCGAGTTCTAGATTCTAAGCGCGCGACGCTTGCGGCACGATACCAACCAGCCTAGCCGAGGCCTCGTCGTTAACCTTTAACGAGCGCTCTTCGTGTATTTGGAAATCTATTAAACGCGCTACGCTGATCTTTCGCCCAGCTCGAGCTCGCGCGATCTAGCCTGAGTGTTTAACTGTTTTCACGATCTGTTCGACGTTGATTAGAAATAAGATCTTGGGAAGATTATCACAAGGTGTTTCTTAGAAAATAAATAATTATAAGGTTTAATTAAATTATTATAGGCTATAATTATATTATTATAAGGTATAATTACATAAATAAAAACATAAATAATTGTAAGGCTTGTGTTAGTCTATCGAATTTCTGATACTTCTCTAAAAATAGCGTCTTCCGGTTTTATGGGATCTTCCTCCCAACAGAACTGAAATAATTTAGATATAATTTACAAATTTCAATTCGAGTAGATAACAAAGATTTTCAGAGACCACCCTACCTTCCACTTTCCATATCTATGTGAGGAATAGGTTAACAGGAAGAAAACGCAATAGACGAAATATAGAAATAGAAAAGATCGACTAGGATACAGCGTTAGAAGAAAAGGAACGAAACTTCATGTCCAGCTACATTGTTAGAGATTTGATCCATTTGTATATAGTACACGAACTACGAGTCGAAGCACGTGATGTGACTGTAAACGTGGTCTACATACTCGATCAGAGTTACACTTCAGAGAATTGCTCCGAGCGATTAAAATCTTTGATTTTGATCGTCACGCTCTACAGATTTCGTCCCTTTAAGTGTGTTATCATTGCCATTATTGCAAATCAAATTAAACACCGGATTTCAAAGCATCTAATAAAGAATATCTTAGCAATGTATCTAGCATCTAGCGATAAACATCGAGTCGTTGTTTCAAAAGCTGGCACACTCGATTCTCTACTACTGTATAATCACAAAACCGTGAGTTGTAAAAGCACCGAAGAATAGAACACGGTTCATTTGTCAAACTGAACGATCAAGATAGGAACAGGTATGTACTTCTTCCGCTCTGCGGTTTTTATACTTCGTTGAACAAATGTGTCGTTATCGATGATGATAAATAGTACATTTATTTAGTATTATAAAATATCAAAGATATTAGAAACATAACGCGGAAAATATCAAAAATACCAAAAGTATAATGCACAAAGTGTCAAAAATATCGGAAGCGTAGCGGAGAAAATATCAAAAAAGGAAAGATAAATATAAATTACACGTATAGCGAGAAAAATATGAAAAGTACAAAGCGCCAAATATGTCCACCTTTACCTACGATATCGAAGCAAAAATGAATCCATTAATTAATTCACACCTTTAATCTTCGCTTTGGAAAATAATCTAAGCAATACTTGGCATAACAGTGCCAGTCGTTTCCATAATTGCAACTCGTGTTCAATTTTCCAGCGGTTGTAAATCACCTGGACGTCGTTGGGCTTGCGGGCACGTATCTCGTCGGGGGGATCGACGTTGCTTCAATTGATATCGCGACCGGTCGCGCTCGATTCTTTAAAGCGTGATTAACGCGCGACTAATAGGCGTCATTAACTTTCGCCGCGGCACGATAATCAGCGACGACCGGGTTCAGGCTCGTGTGTTACCTTAGCGACGCGTGTGAAAGGTGGCTCGACGACGTCCAGAGGAAGAGAGGATGACTGTCGAGGAGGAGGACGGGGCTAATGAAAGATAGATGCGTTCGTAATTATCGGTTCCACGCTGGGAAAATGCTGTTGGTTCGATGCGTCGCGGTTTTTCACGGATAGAGACGCGGCCACGGCGGAATTTATCAAAGCGGAGAAAACGAATAGTCATCGTGGTAGCTATTTACAGGATACTATTTTGCAACGTTTCCTGGCATCTAATAGCGTCTGCCATTCGAGAAAGGTGACTGTGGATCGGCTGCAGAAGATGCTAATGATCGAGACAGTGGGTTTTTTTATTTTTGGTAAGTGTGATTGAAACTAAGAATTTTCTTCTTGCGAGTTTGTAAACACTTTGTTGGCTGCATATATTGCGTTTTATCAGTAGTAAATTCGTTGGTCATTGCATATCGATACTTGCAATGTGATCACGATGTTATTTATGATTGCGTATTATTATGAACTTTCTTGAATGGCAGAAGTAAAATAATTTTTTCGAGAAGCAAATAAAAAAGAGTAGATTAATTCTTTTTTACTTTGTTGTTGATATATCGATACACAAAAATATTTAGTAAGTAAAACAAATTTCAGTTTAAATACTATTTTTTAGTTGCCTCCATGAAAATATGAATTTGCATGAAAATTCGCTGTCAATTAACTCATCGTTGTTATTCGCACTAATAGAAATTCCTGCTCACAAACGAAAAGAGATAATAGGAATATTTTATCGACTTTTATACGGATCGAATGGCAACGAACGATTAAGCGTAATCGTTCCTGTTTCGTGTTCAAAGCGATTCGAGCTTTGAACACCGTTGAAGTGTAACCTTTACTATCCTACGTGGCATTCTATCCTTTGTATTTCTGCCCGCCCGTTTACTCCACCCTGTTATTTGTTTTAAGGATAGAAATTGTTAACCTGCAGGTACTCTTTCTTCTCACGCGTATTGAAAAGCGAGACGCGTAGTCGGATTACAAAGAGTAATTTCTGACTACGGCAATGCTTTAGCGATGTGGGGAAAATGATCCTGAGAAACTAGTTTATTTTTAGATTGCTGCCCCTGGAAACTAATCAAGCTATAATATAGTAGCGGACTTGTTCTAAAATTGCTTACAGAGTCGATGTGCTACCCATACAAAAACTTGCTCGTATCAAGCTGAATATCTCGCCCTGTCATTTGCACGGTTGCTGGAGCTTTTACACGAAATGACATTTAACCAGTGTTGTAAATCATTGATCTTCGTGAAAGTAGAAAATTGAATAAACGTCGCTTGATCGTCTAACTCGATCGTATGAAAATAATCTTCATCTTGATGATCTGTCCGCTTTTCGGAGAGACAAACAAATAACTTAAGAAATTAAATAGATTGAAAATTCCAATCAAGAAATTTTTACCAATTTACAAATTGCAACAAGGGAAGGAAAACACAGACCGAAGGTTTCATAAATTGCCGAAGCTTCTTATTAAATACCATCTAAAGATTCCATTAAATCTACCCCACAAATATCCGCTGGATGTTCATTTAGGAAAATATCCATGACGTTCCCCTCGGAATTACAGAGCTTCGAATCATTCCACGGCCCCCGGCAAAAAACTTAGTCATTTCTAAAAACCTCAACTCGCGGGGGCAATTACAAAAATCAACGCAATCAACGTTCCTCCGGACGATCAAGTAAAACCGAAAAACAGCAAAACCGATTCGCATCCTGGGGAAAAAGTCGTGGTCGTGGTTAATGTTAACGCAGTGACGTGACAGGGGCTCGATATCATTGAGTAAACACGGCCGAAAGCGAACACGACGGCATGAGTCGGACTTTTAAAAAAACCTGTTCGCGACAGCTATATCTCGCATGGTCGACGACACCGGTGTCCGTGAATGGCGTTGGTAATATTTGTAACAATGATGGCTGATCCCCGGCGTCGATGAGAGGCTCTGCTCGCTTCTACCTGGACGTACAGGCGTAGAATCTTTGTAGTCGATAGTAGCGTGTAGTGGTCGAGGCAACACCGACGGTGGACTCGAGCAAGGAAGGAAACTCGTAGAAGGGCGAGAGAGACTCGAGGTAAACGCGAGACGTCCTACCGAGTAACTGGACGAGAGTGGAGGCCGCTACTCGTCAAACCAGTTTTATCGGCTACTTCCTTCGGGATGAGCAGGTAGAACGATATTCAGCTCGAAGCCACGGCACCCACCTTGCGCCGCTCGTTTTCGTCGGCTACAATGTAAGCGGGCCACGGTGGTTTCTTTTATGGGGAAAAAGAAATTACCGTGCTCCGATTGGATGTAGGAAATTTCACATCGAACCACCAAATTCTCTTGTTCGTTCTTCGATCCCCTTTTTCATCGAACGCTCTTTTTCCTACATTGTGGAATCGCGTTGTCAGGATTCAGCTGAAAAATCCCTGAACATTGTGTCGAGTGTCGGAGTTTGGGGCAGATTTCGTGATCCGTGCGACACGGGTTCGCGTCTAGCTCTATTGAAATTCATTCGGTGGAAGCTGGAACGATCGTGTTGGAACTGGTAGTCGGATGGCGACAAAGAGGCCGTCTACGCGCGACGACCCATCTCCCCGAGAGTCATCGAGAGTTGCGTATATGTACGTATCCTTGGAAACTGCAGGATTTTTCTTTCATCGAGTTCTCCGTCTGGAGGCCGAGTCGAAAGGTCAAGAACGTCCACGATTTTGCTGGAGGTTCGAAGTTCGCTGTGCCAGACGACTAATTAACGCGTGGATCGGAGCGTAAATAGAAATTACGGTAACCGGATAGATAAGCCTTGACGAGAACTCGGGAGTGTCGAATAAGCGTTCCGCGCGCGGCGAGCTCGAACGCCACGGGGATTATCAATTATGAGCTACTGTGTCGAAACGTGATATACGTGCACGTTCATGCGTCTCGGTACGTGGCCGCATTTATGCGCGCGGATTATACGCGTGCACGCGCCAATTGAAGCGGGCCTGTGTCGGTACGCGTACCCGCTCGCCTATGAATGATTATTTGGCACGCACTGTTACGCGGAGCTGATTGAATAAGTAAACTGATGGACCGCGGTAATAATCGATACACGCCGCTCGTTACGAGTGAACGTGTCTCGGTCTAGACATTGCGGACTTTCAATTGGCGCCCCGTGTCTGACGAGAGCAGCCTTAGGCACGCCGCTTGATACAGGCGTTGTATTTTTTTGTCTCGCGGGGAGCATGCACTGGGAAAATTGGGTGAGTTATAATACTCGATAGTGTTGGTAGTACGAGCTTGTGTGTGAGACGAAGCGAAGGAGCAATGTCATTTCTGTTGGTTAAGGGAACACGCGTCGAACGGACTTTGATATCTTTTATTCAATGGTGTTTTGATGTGATTCGAAGTTGTCAGGCGTGGTTTATGATCCTTTGGAAAAGATATCTGGCGCGAGTGTTTAAAGATGTATGAATGAAGTACGGTTACGAAAGATTTTGATATCAGGATTATGACGTTACTTTCACGTTTTCGTTTGTAACATATACATTTTATATGAGAATTATTATTAGAACGCATCTATGGTAAAAATATAATTGACAGATATATAGAAGTATATTTGCTATATTTAAAAAGTATTTGTTGGAAATATTTCACGGAGATCCAACAATTCCTTTTCTTATTCGAGTTACGCGACACCTGTCGCATTTGCCACACCAGACTCCTCTACATCAATTCTCTCTCCATCTGAAACCTCTTATTCTAACCTCTCACTTTATCGTCGTATAGACCCTCGTTCTAACGTCCCTGGTATAACGCCGGTATCCCTAGGACACTGATCGCTAACAGACCTTTACCATTCTACCCATTTTTTTCTCCTCTCCTCTCCGATCTCTCCATCAAATTCTACGATCGTCGAATTATTCGCGATCGTCGTCCATCAAGTTCTCTGCTTCACTGATTGTTCAACCGTAACAACACCGAAATAGTCGGAATATTCTTGAAACATTTCCTGTAGCCTTCTTCTCGCTTGAAAATCACGGCGACAATTTGCATTGCATCGCGACATTGCGTCACAACGATTCTCCTCAAGCTGTAACCGCTTGCTTTCCGCGTTTCAAAGATATTCCGACGAATTGTTTTCGAAGGAAAACGAAAACTCCGAAGGACGCAACGTTGATTTCGCTACTTTCGTACGCCGCCTGTTCTTTGCCTTGAAATTCACTTCGGTCGTTCCGTGTACCGTTTCGAGAGTGGTTTCGCGATATTACAAGCTCCGAACCTGTTCCCGACGCGAGCGGGATATGAAACGAGCCCTTGCTCGCGACACACGCATCGTCTTCTCTATCTCCGATCCGCGGAATGTACAATTGCTCAAGAAGACGGCGAGGATCGCTGGATGTCTGCGCGATGACTCATTGTTGGTGAGCAACACCGAGATCCAGAGACCGGTTTCTCGCGACTCGCAGGCCTTACGATCAAGGTCAAAAATGTGGAACATTTTTAAGGGATCGATCGAAGACAATAAAGCGATCGAGCAATAAAGCGAACGATCGAAGCCAGAGAATTGCTCGATCGTCGATGATTGCCGTGCCGATGCTGCAAGAGGAAGTATCGTCGTGTTGGAAGGATTTCTTCTCGGTATGCCGGATTTACGATATGATGTGCAATGGGTGGTCATGTTTCGAGGGAAAGATTGAGAATTTCGACGGATGATCTGGGAAGTTTGACGATGTTTGAAAAATTGGATAGATTAAAGAGTTCCAGGTTGTTTGATCTTATAGCGTTTGGTTTGATAAAATGGAGTTCGCGTGGAAACGTGAATTATGAAATACTTTAACCGGTATTTCGGCTGTAACACATATTTTAAAAAAGCAGATTGCCAAGTTTCGCAAGTTATACAAAGATAATTCTCTTTATAATAGAAAGAACATGACTTTTCGTATTTATCGAAAATTCGATACGTTTGAAACGATCGAGCAAATATTTAAAGAACGGGTAAACAGCGAGCGTATAGGAAGAATCGTCTTCAATAAAGTGTTCCAAATTTTAAATCGCACAGATAAATTTGCATTCTACATGAATAATGCTTATTATTGTCCTATGTTTCACGAAACAACGACAAATGTTTGAAGCAAACGATCGATGTTTCTTCGAGAAATGCAGCCGGAGTTGAACGTTGGGGTCGAAAACAAAGAAGATAATTGGTATTATCCTGGAAGAAAGAAACGATCATAAATTGGACGCACGCAAATAAGCGCAAATAAAGTCCGCCTATGGATCGGTGCAACGATTGACACGATTGTCGCGTTGACTTCGCCCACGTTCCCAATTAGCGAAACAGAGAGGTGTAGAGCGATTCCCAAGGATGTTAGCCGAATCGTTGTGTGTTTAGCTTGCAATTAAGCTTCTACGGCAGGAATATACGAGGTATTGACGACAGACTGCGAACCATACTAGTATATTTAAACAACCGGGACACGATACCGTTCAGGGAGGTTTCAGCACTAATCGAACGACTGTTTGCCATCTAATTGACGTTTGTTCGTTCCAGAAAGAGCTCAGCTTGCCTTGTAATATCCTGAGTTTCACTTCCAGGCCGGCTACTATTTGAATTCTGGCTGTTTCTACTTGGCTAGCTTGCTGAACGAAGGAATTTGATCGATGAACGGTAGAACGTGTCGATCGATCGCCAACGGTTGACGTTTCACTGAATGCGCTTTTTGTCGATGTCTGTGCAACTCTCTAGGAATGCAAGTGGCAAAGATTTATGTGCGGGAAGTGGCCTGAGCGCGACGGTCAACGAATGGTCAGAGGAGGATTTAAGATTGACGTATCGTTCGAGTTTTCTAATCGATGCCAGCGACATATCCGGTGCGCGTTGTTTTTGAAAGTTGCCTGGAAAAGTAGCACGAATAGCGCATATGTATATACGATAGGACGACTATTCATCGTTGGCTGACGGACAATGAGAGATAACCTGTTTGGATAAATTGGAATCGATGTATCGATTATCGATTGTCTGAACCAAGCTTCCACATAAAGGGAAAAGATATTAAACGCAACTGTACTAGTTTGGGAAATAGGGAATTTCTATTAATGTATTTATTGCTAAAAGATTAAGGTTTTTAGAAAGAAACGATTAAGACTATCTATCATACCGCTTCTCTTCATACGTATACGTTGTGCTCATATATTTCTGTAGAAAGAATTGTTCCAACTGTAATTCGTTGGTGAAGGATTTATGATAAACGGAAAATTCGCAGGTGAAATTGGGATCTTTTCCCAGTCGAAGACACGGTGCAGTTTTGTGTGGTAATTTATGGTTATCCACAGCAATTTCCCTGCTCGCTGATCAAACAGCCGCGTAATAAATTTAACCCGGCGCCGTGGAAGCTTGTAAATAGTGCGCGAGGGCTAAAATGCCAGTACCCGGCCGAGGTGGAACTTCGTCGAGCCTCGTCTCTTTGACCCCGGCAACGGCTTAACTTTCTAATTAAAATATAAACTTGCCTGGAACTTGGTCTGCTTACACGCTTAAACAAGAAAACAAGAGAAAAAAGCGAACAAAAATCACTTCTGTCTAGGCCTCGCAACCACGTTCCTGTATTACGTACTCGTACATATTGTACACGTTAACCTGCAACAAACAGGAAGACGGAAAAGGGTGTAACTCGAGTTCTGTCCTGTAAATTCCTAATCTTGATCTGCTCGTTATCTCACGTCGCTATTAACGTTGTTTGTTCGCGAATTTATCGAAAGTCCGATAACCAGCTGATTTTTCCTTCTCGTTCGACCTTTTCTCTCCACGACACGCGCGTTACTTTTCGTTTTCCTCTTTCTTTCTTCTCACAAGATAGATCCCGCTTCTATTTCGCCTCCATTGCTTTTGATCCGCGACCTTTCTTTCTTCGAAACTATCCGAAACTCCATTGGTCGTTAATCTACGATTGCAATCGAATGCATTATCAAAGGGGAACTTGCGATCGTTATATTCGACCACATTTCTATCTATTCGGCTATTAATCTGCGCGAATCGTTCGCGTTGCTTTCCCGCGATCATACCGCTGCATAGCTTCTTTTATCCGTGGCTGTATCCTGTGTCGATAGCTTTTTCTCTGCTTTTTAATTTTCTTTTTTATAGTCTAGCCGTTGCTGGTTAGTTTTATTCGAGTGAAAGTGAAATATTGTTTTAAGAGAGGCAGAGAGTGGGAGCAAGTGGTTGGCCTGAATATTGTACTGTCGCCGAGCAATTAAACCGATGAGAGAGAATTTCGGAAATTTCTCTGTGATTTTACACTGGCTTTTAATTTCCTCGGTAGAGATTTGCAGATTGTAGTCAGAGAGAGTTTTTGTAGATGTCCGTTTCATATGAATTTTATGTGTAAAAAATTATGATGGTGAAGATTCCTTTAATCGTAAAAAGTCGTAATTTAACTCCGTGACTTACTTGTCGCAGTCCAGATTTGCGAAAGTCTTACGTATTTTACGATCATTTAGTTTGACTTTTCGTGTCTGTTTTATGACCATACTTTTTACATTACCTCAGCGTTACTGTACGTTTCTTTCACTCGAATATGCATAAAATTGACACGCCCCGTTCGAGTCATCGCTATCTACAATATCATTAGAAAACAAAGCGATATTGAATTGCCCTGGATAATCGTTCACGGGTATATTATACCTAGCGTGTAATCATTCAAGAAATTTCTATCACAAACCATCATAAACGCTAATAAATGTTATTTGCATGTACTTATACCTGACATATGTCCACGTTTAAAATATATTTACTCGAGCGAAACAGAATGAAGTCACGTTCTTATATAGAATTTTCTACATTTATTCTCATAACTGTTTTCCGTGCACGAAGGCTGAATCAATTTTAAAAATTTCCTCCTACTGTTCATGCTAACAGACGTACAAACTTTATTTTTCAAGATCTATGTATAAAAGCATTTAGTAACTATAAGATTATCTTAGTGCTTGCTTTCCAGACTTAACACAAATCTGAAACCTTGACGATACTTTTGGATAATACTTGCTAGGATGGCGTGTTTAAAAAGAAGTCGCATAGAATGTGCACATCGATCGTGATCAACTTCTTAGACGAACGAAGAATCCCAATCCCTCTTTCATCTTCAAATTTCACACTTAAATTATTGATTGACGATTTAGAAGCATTTATGAATGTATACTTGTTTCGCGAGTGGTATATTTTATTAACAACGATAATACAACTCGTTAATTATTCTCATATTGATCTTTGTCAAACCTAAATCGACCAAAATTCCATAACTTTGTTAAATCGCTGTATCACATGTCTGTTTAAATCACGTATAGTGTCTTTATTATAGACGCACATAATTGCACAACGTTGAAATTGCGACAATAACCGTGATCGTTAAATCACCTTAGCACGACTCACCGATACATCAGTTTCGTTCAATCTCATTTTGCTGGATCCGGCTTTCCCAATTTGTTGCAGCGACGTAAGAATTACGGCTAGGTCTCGTTACCGAGCGCGTTGAAGTTACAAATGTAAGCTAGTCAGGGCAGAAATAGATCGCGTACTCTCCCGTGGCTCGCGAAGATAAATCATCCACGATCTCGATGAATTTCTCGGCCGACACTTTGACACTGTCAGTCACTGCTTATTAGTTTAAGAGTCGCTCGTTCCCCAGTCACTAATTTAACTTAACGAGCCTTTCATACCGTTGCCAGACATTTCGTAGGAATCCTGGCTAATAAGGCGTGTTCCCGCTGGTTCAATTATCATTTCGTCGGGGTATCGCGTGCTTATTCTCGACAATTCGTTCGTTTGTTCGTTATCACGTTGAGCACCATCGGCTGAAATTGCCAAGATGAATTGCGATCGCGTGTTTTGCCAAATTTCATGTAATTATCTTCGTTTGATTACACTTTTTTCATGTTACTCGAAGCTTAAGAGTGTGAAAAGAATTTCTTTACGGCGGTGTCCTAGCGTTAAATTTGAATTTAAGTGTAGGTTGTTATGATAAATGAAACGCTATCTAAAAGAATTTGCAGCGAAGAAATGTTTCAGGTTGTAGTAATTAAAGATTGATTCGATGAAATTTTCAATTTTAACGTTCAATCTGATCCTATTTAACCTTTGATCGTTGGTTCATAGCTGATCGGAGTTGCATAACTTTAGAATATTTAACTTTATCTAATAGGAGAAACTATTAATCACATTTATGTCAGATTCGAAATTGAGTAATTTCTACCAATTTCAGATTAAAAACGGCCAATCTTGATTAATAAAAACCTTGTTATATCATAGTTTACAATGTATTCTGTCAAAATTCACCATCTGTTCGATCAAGCCGATATAAAATCGCTCACGAAAAGGATTACCGGGTACAGGTTCAAGCGGGGGATTGTCAATGATTGCACAGTCGACGACGCCAACTTATTTACGTAATCATTCTCGTTTGCTTGAGAATTTTTCAGTGCGATGTTCCGTTGCCATGAGCGTACGGTTACGTAACAGCTAATATTTGGTTAGTTTATTATCTACAAACGCCTGTTCCTGTTTGAGAGCACGTTGGCTCGTTACGTCGGATGCCAGACGTTAAGTCCGTGAACCTTGCATTAATCCGACGAAGTGCCGGACGTTTGTTACGCTCATGCTTCGTCATAGACAACCACGATAAATCTTATCAGTTTTAAGCGCCAACAAATTGATGAGCTTCCCTATGTTCTATTCGAAGAAACGGACACCCAAGTAAACGACGACTGTCCAATAAATCCACGAATATAATAATTCTGATCGCTCAGAAATTATGACGAATCGTTAAAGTGTCATGTATGTTCGTCGGATTCTTCAAAAGTAGAAACCGGACGTTTAAGAGGTTGATGTTTTAAGAAAGCCTGTAGTAGCTATAAGTATGTGCTTAAGATAGGAAATCACGCAACGAATGCACATTGAAAACGATTCTTCCTGACGTGCCTCGAACTTAGGAAATCTATCAAGCGATAAAGAGACAGAATTCGATCTAAATAGAACGATTCAAAAAACATAGATGGATTGAAGAAACCAATTACTCCACCTCCTTTCCAAAATCACTTTACGCTCCTCAAACACCATCGCTTGCGGAATCGAAACGATGTTTCTGAAAAGCGTTTCGAACGCACGCACAAACACACACACGCATGTATATTTATCGCGTGCGCTCAAGGAGGATCGTACTCCGCGCGGAAACGTAGCGGAATTCGATTACGCTCGGAAGCAGGATGACATTCGCGGGTAGGCGTAATAACATTCATGGTAACGTGTCGGTGGTAGCGCGCGGCAAGGGATACAAGGGAAAATTCAATCGAGCCGCGGTCGTAATAAAGCGATATGTAAATCCGTGAGCGCGCGAGCCCCGCCGTTGAATTTGACATTGTTCGCATTCGCGGTGTAGCTCGGTCGCTTCCTCTTTGCCGCACGACCTACCCCTAAAGAGCTTTAATTGGAAGCCTGTCGCTTCAAATTACTGTCACTAGAGACGCTCCAGTTACTCCTTTCGACGCTTCGTTCCCAGCAGCAGCTTTTCCAGCTGCGCCGCGGCGAAGAGGACCGACATTATTTCAACAGGAAGTAGGTTTATAGGTCGTACCTCTCTCGCGGGGACAACGCGTTTACCTTCTCTTCCGTGGCACACCGACCGCGTCGAAAGCTCTCGTTTTGGATTCCACTTGTACCTTCGTTATTTTTCCCCGTTTCTTTCCTTGGCCTTGGCGCTACGCTAGCTTCGTCAGCCGGGGGAAATCGCTTTAACGCGATATCGACTCCCGACGACTGTCGGCTTTCTTTCTCTTGCCATCGTGTTCCGCGGAGATTTCAGAGAGTTGAGAGACGTTTCTGCGAGGGGGTTGTTTGAAGTCGAGCTTCCTTTGTGTCGAGTTAGGGGATGGTCGAGGTAGCCTGGTTAACGAGCACCGTATTTCAGGATTGTGTAATGAAATGATTTCTGGGTCGATCGTATTGATCAGAGTTTATCCACAATAGGATTTTTAGTCGAATTTAACGGGACAATTTCTTTCACGTTGAATTAATCGCTGATCTCAATTGATATGGGTGAAATTCTGCTAGAATTTTGTTACACATAGTAGGCTAGAACTAGGTGTCATTAATTTTAAGTTATTAATACGGGGGTACAGTTTACGACTTTTTGCCTTTCACTATATGTGTCAAGGAAGAATAATGGCTGACAGCCTATGGTCAGCCATTATTCTCATTTATCATGACTATTTGTTATGTGAAATGTAGGAGTTATTTTACGCAACAGTGGTCCCTGTTATCTTTTATAAAAGCAATCGCACCCTTTGATTTGCCTTGATAATTACGGAAATTGTAGTGTGCATTTTTGTAAAGGTACAACGATAATACGTACGTATAGCAAATATTTCATGTTTGTAATACAGTAGTTGGTTTTGATAAGTGTGAAATTTGATTATTTACGAAAAATTTTCACTCTGACGCTAGGAAATCGCTGCGAATTGAAATTTTTATTATTAACGTGGCATTGCACGTTCGGCGCGCCTTCCTCATGTGCTTTATTTATGCTCGTTATTGTTGATAACGACATGCATACGTGCACGAGTACCAAACAATAATTCTACGCAGCAACTAAATTATTTTGTAGCCAACTGTTACCGACATAATTAATGAAAACAACTTAAATTAAGCACGGTATCCCGCGGAAATAATAACCTGCGCCAACAGTTGAAACTCTGTTTATGCTTTGTATCATTGTCATGAATATAAAACTACAATGTTTGCAACTTTCTGGGTAGTTCATTAATATTCCTATGTTATATGTTTGTGTACGAATAGAAGTAATTTTCACTTGCCTGACCATGAATTATTATACAAAATAATGAAAATAAGTTATATCAATTTTTGTGCTTCTGCAATTTGTGCTATTACCTGTTAAATTACTCTTTACTGCGTTCGCACGAGATCAATGTTCTGTTGAAGAGGTCGTGTTCAATTGTTCGTTTATCATTTCATTCGTTCCATTCATACTTCTATTTCAGCCTATGTTGTTGCAAACTATCCGAAGCAGGATTTACAATCTCACTAAGTCCTGAATCAGGATTTTGTGTACACGTTGTTACAAATAGTGGCGATTTTAGTTTCTCGCAATTGTACAAAGCAAAGCAGCAGGAATATACAGAAGGAAGTGTTATTAGACTTTTGAAACGCGTAAAATGACATGTTCTGATAAACATCCAACTACAACTCCTTTCAAGTTATGAGATAACTCATGCTTGAAAATTGACGCGAATGACATTTGGTTCGAGTTTCCGATACAATCAGCGACACGACAGATCGATTCAAATCTCGCTGTCTTACATATTTCTAGTATCTCGTAGTTATATTTCGCTGTATGTATCACAATTTCCGTGACAGACAACATTCTTATCTATAAACCACTAAATACGTGCTTGCTAATTTTGAACGAAATGTTTACCGTGATAGATAATAGTTAGATTTTACTAACACGATATAATTCCTGTTTTGCTTAACAGTTTTCTACAAACTTACACCGGATAGCGTACGTGTCTAAACTTTACTTAAAAATTCACCCTCTATATCTATTAAATCATATAGCGCTTAGTAACACTATCCGAAAATGAAATAAATGTCACAATTTATCGTTCTATCTATCCCTTTAACTCCCCCTAAAATACCAAGAATCCATTTGACACTCAAGAAACTACCTTAAAATAGAAAAAAGTCACGTTCCACCAAGATGTCGCGTCGCGTCATTTCGCTCACCCCAGTCTATAAACTACAAACTCCTCCATCAACCTTGCGCGCAAACACCCCAACGTCATCTTACAATCACCACAGTCCCTCCCCTGTGAGGAACATCTAATCCTTAAAAAAACTAGTCGAAAATAAAAAAGGTGACACTCCATCAGTACATGGTTCGAGGGAGTGTTTGAGCCAAATTGCCCGAACACGATCACCGCGCGTGTAATTCGAGCGTTTTGCGTGTCGAGCGTCAGAAAAATGCACAGCAGAGACTGCAGCAGCAGCTGCCGCCATGTTTTTCGTCGCAATACGGCTGCATCGACGCGCCCTTTTAAACGCCGCGCTAGGACGCGAATAGAAGCGTTTTTATCAAGCTCGTTGCGCGTTAGTTTTATTCTGGGACGACGATTCGAACGCGTGGCTTTGGCCGGTAGTTTTCGTCGAGTGCGCGCAAACGACGTTCACCACGTTGTCCTCGTCATCGTGGTCGCATCTCGCAGCGAGACACACACACACCGGTGACTCGTTAAAGCGACATTCACGACACATGATTCCATGGGAGGGCTTTTTGCCCGACGTCGTTTGTCATGCTTTTGCTCTCAGAGGCTGTTGTTTCACGGAGATAGGACGTAGCTCCTTATGAAGCGCGCCGAGACTCCGGAAATTCAATTTTATACTTTTGCTGCCGGAACACGATGTATCCGGCCCACGCCTCTTTCACGATTCGCCGTATCTCTCTATCTGGATCGCCTTGCGATTCTTTCCCTGTTAGATCGCTATCCAGCGACGTTATGGTAATTTTGTTTGACGCTGTGTGTCGTAAATTAGGCGGACGACTGTGCTTTCTTCGTCCTTCTTCGAGTAGCGATACGATTCGGTGAAGAGTTATTGAGAGGAAAATTGCGAATGCCGTACTATAGTAGATTTTTTGACAGAGAATATCGTGTAATTTAATTTAGTTTTCCAAGACTTTCGAACATTGATACGCGAACATCTTTTTCTGAAGTGTAAGAATTTAGATAGTTTGTTTATGACTCTTTTAGAATTTTCCAATTTCTTTTATTGCATCTATGGTAATATTCTTTTACCTGTTTCTTGTCAAGAAACATACCTTTATATAGCCAATTTTAATAATCACGTATAGAACAATGTGAAACACGCATTTGACTCGTTTTTCGAGACTACGAGGGAGCAAAAGTTCAGATCTCAGAATATTACCTATCTGCAAGAGAGAACTTATCAAAGAGACTGGATGAAAACCGTACAGAGAATCTCAAGTTGAAACAGTATCGCGGGTGGTTCGTGTCTGTCGCGTATCAATTTTCTCCCGAGCGAAGCGTGATTCACGCCTTTCCCTCTCGATGTCTCTCGCCTTTCCTTTACGCTCTACACTGTTTGATTAGGTCGGATAAGCTTGTACGTGTACCTAGCATTCCGGCCAAGGTTTATCTGGCTGAATTAGAGATAAACTCGAAACACGGTCCTACGTTTAGATGGAACGTCTCAACGTCGAAGTTTGTCGACGCGATAACGACCAGGTGAAAATGTATTCCGACGCGATGAACGTGGAAATCTTGTAGCACGTGTATACGATCTGGAAAACGAGTGGATTCGTTTCAATCCGATCGTTGGCTGGCTGCTGTGTTTCTGGTTGCTCTCTTCTGGCACTCTCGACCGCCCACCGTCTCATTGATTTACTGTCCCGCGTCACGATCCAATCGATTGACCGATAAAATTAATCATAATTGCGCTTAGCACACGGAATGCCACGACTTGTGCAATGCTCTCCGCCGAGAGTCTCGACCGAATCTCGGCTTATAGATAGAGCTAGCGATATTAATTAGTCGTTAATAACATGTTGCGCGAACGGCTCCATGTTTCCTTGGTTTTCCAGGAACTGCGTGATTGTCCGATTGGATATGTTTCTCTTCTCTTTCTCGATCCTGAACGTGATCTTGTTACGAAATAACGAAGAACGATTTCGAAAGTGAAATTGGATGAATTCCTTCTCTGGTGGAATTTGTGAATGAAGTTCTGTATTGAACGTTTGGCATGAATGGAGTTACACATGGGGGATTTAGATTGATGCGAGTGACGAGAGATTGAGATTATGTCGAAGGGATTAAGTTAATCTGTTTAGATGCGATGAAATGGAAATTGGTACTTTGTGTTGCGTTCACTTGTTCTTGTCATGCATTATCTTTTTTACTCGTTTATTTCTTCTTTTTTTACGTACCGAATTTTTTTTTTACACCTCCTGACATATTGAAATAATTAATATAATATATCGGAGCAAATGGTATTGATTAGGAAAGACGTAGACAGTAGGCTAATTGCTAAAAATATGTACTCCGTTGTTTCGTATATTTAATTAAAATATCAAATAATTTCACTATCTTTTTACTGATGAAATAATGCACGCTTCTATAACACGTGATTGATCTATATTTCTAAATGTCGAAGACAACCTAGTAACAAATAAGATATAAAAGTATATACGAACTAGAACTTAGAGGTTGGCAGAGAATAGTAACACAGAATCAATATCTGTTTCCTATTTCGTTAAGTTTCATGTAAATTTTTGCTACAAACATAAGGACAGTTATAAATTACAACATGCATCTTCCTTCTAGGATCCGAAAGAAAGAGCTTTCTTAATACAGAGATAAAATGGTCATATTTATCCCGATTCAAGTTAAGTAGAGTCTTCTTCATAATCCAATTAGTATCCGTCCCAGAGTTACATCGGTGATAATTTTTCCGTAAGGGAAGCAAATTTCTCGTTTGCAAAGAGGGATCCACGACAAACACGACGAAATAAGACGATGGAACGAAAACAGACCGAGCGTGCAAATTTATCGCGTCGCTTTTGGATTACCGTAGGAGCGTAATTGAGAAACGATCCAAGTTTCGCGGGCTCCTCGACGATCGTTTAATTGAATG
Source organism: Bombus bifarius (assembly GCF_011952205.1). Taxonomy (NCBI): domain Eukaryota; kingdom Metazoa; phylum Arthropoda; class Insecta; order Hymenoptera; family Apidae; genus Bombus; species Bombus bifarius. Next base: position 4,970,743 of record NW_022884914.1, on the reverse strand, counting down.
GGTCGAGGTTTGCAGACTGTTCCACCATCACGTTCCCGTAACGGAACGGTCGCGATAAATTTTCATACGACGCTGCTCCGTTAATGCAATTATATCCAGCGATGAATTGTCGTGACGAGCGCTTTGATAAAACTAATGCCTGTTTAGACTCGTACTCTCCCCGTTTTCAAGGATATAACTGTGCTTAGGAAAAAGACGATGCTTTGGCTCGAGAGAGTTTCAAGGAGATCCAGGACCATTGCGAGGTCCCACTTTGAAATTAATTCTTCTACCTTGTCAAGTATCGTAGCAGTAGAGTTGTGAAATTTTGAGAAAATTGAGTTAGCCAATTCGACTCTCACGCGCGAAGATCACAGGGAAAATTATAATAAGTCAAATTATCGAAGAATTAGAAATTTTTATTTCGTCTAAAGAATGCATATTACGATAAAACGCTTAAGAAATAATTCTTTTTTTTTCGATATAAATTCCTTCCTACAAAATGAAGTTACTACTACTATTACAATGAGATTCAGATATCTCCTCTAATAGAAATATAAAAGGCTTACCAAGGATTAAACCACTCAATGAAAACTATTATCTCGAGAATCAAAGAAATTTCAACGAAATTACACGAAATCAAGGTACATTCGATACACCATAACTTAAACGCGCGGCAATTGACGCGAGGACCGATGACTTCGCAAATCTATCGACGTGGCCGCCAGTAGAAGCCGGTTTGCACGCGATTGTGTGGGTGTCGCCGCTATGCAGAAGAGAAAGTAGTGTGCCGTTAATTTATGTAATGCTGATTTATACCCATCCAGGATGATCTTTTTTAATCGACCGACCGTTGACGCGTACAGCCTTTGTGCAGGGCCATCGTCGCGCTCGAATTACGTTCATCGTCGTTCTTCAAGAACGACCTAAATCGACTTAAATCGAAGATTTGTCGACGGAAGTGCGACAATGTAACGATGCTCCCCATTTTTCATATATACTTTAATCGTGGCGTTCCCTCAATACCTTTAACACTAATCCTATATTATCTGATTTTTTACATAAAGAATTTACATAAAGTTAGATGGACAAAAGAAATAACAATGAATGTACAATTCTAAATTAAGTTTTGAAACCGGTCATTTGACTTGGCCTGGTAACATTAGTATTAATGTTGATTGATTTGTGATATAAATAGATTAGTACATTTTATTCGACGATAATATGATAATATGGTGATATAAGAGAGATTAATCGCGTAAGAGACTAAATGAAATAAGCAAGGAACAGTCAATTTTAATAAAATATTAACGATATTTAGTAAAATTGAAATATCGAAGTCCGATTCAAATGATTTATGGAAATGAAAGTTTGGACAGGAAATTGCGAGGATAACGATTGGCAGACGAATAGATTCTATTCTTCGTAATGAGTGTGGGAGGTGTCACTGTAACTGGAATAGTAGCCTTACTTTCACTGTAGGTTAGTCACTCGCTCAGAGCACGGTTAGAAGGTGAGCTCATATCGAAGTTCTATGTGGGTTCTTACGTTGGGAGTTCCGAGTATAGGAGAGTATGTATGTAGCATTGTTTTTACTTCCGTTCCATCGCGTTTCATTATACTACGTGTCCGTTGAACGTATATTACAAATGATTTTTAAGAGTTAGTCGAGATATAGAACGTAGATGAGAATAATCGAGATATAGATTAAATAGAGTTTAAAGAACACGAACCAAAGAATGGAATTGTTAAAACAGCTTCTGTAGAATAAGACATATCTTGCCTAATAACGCCCAATTACGATGTCACGGAGATTCAATATACATTGAAGAAACTTGGGGGATCAAAGTTATAAAGATAGCTACCAGCATCCAGAAAGTGACACACGAGGATCATGAGGGTTGTGCATTGTGTATCCTCCTTAGCCTTCCTTCTTTACAATAGCAACTTTATGATTCAATTTTCCGCCATTGTCTTCACAAAAGCAACGGAGAATGCTATATCTGGGTCTTTAAGGGAACGCTGCTCGTACCAAAGAGCGTTCATAGCGAAGAACTTAAATAGAGGATACGAGGACCAATACCGGAAAGTTTAAATATCACGATCCTCCAGGCAATCTAAGGTTACCAAGGTGAGATCAAGTGCGATCGAGAGAGAGGCAATTTTCGGCGAACGAGGAGGAAGTCGGAGCGGGATAAGAAAATCCATACTCCTCCTGCCTCTGACGCGGCTCGAAATCCGGCCGTAAGTCGATGATCCAGCCGCAATTATGGGAATCCACATCCTCATAACGTTGCATCCCCTCGCGGTTTGCCCGTTGCACCTGCCGCTCCAGCCAGGCTGGTTCTCCTCCAGCCACTCCACCATTCTTCTTCTTCTTGTTTATCTCTTGCCATCCTGTGCTGCGCGCCCTTCCTCTCTCGTGGCTCTTTCTCCCTTCCTGTGCCGGTTCGCTCGTTCGTTTTTGCCTATCGTCCTCTCGTTCCGCGTCTTCCTTTCGCCCGTTGCCCTTGCCGTGTTGCACCGACTGCTCCTCGGAAAGAACCTTTTCCTCTCTTCTCCTCTCGTTCTTCTTGCCTCCGAGGCAATGCACCTCCGAAGAACGTTGACCTCGCCTCCATGGCTTCACGGGTCCGCTGGTTCGGTCTGTGTTCCTCGCCGAGAGTAGGCCCTACTCTTCTCTGCGCCTCTTGCTGGTTGCTGCTGTTGCTTACTCGCTCGCTGTTTGCTTCTTCTTCTTCGCCCCTACTTCGTCTTCACTCTCGTCTACTTCTATTTTCTTGAGTTTCGCGTTCAGTGCCGCTGCCGCCGCGCCGCCAGGAATAAACCAAGCTCGACGCGAAGCAAACGCTCTCGCTCCGGGCCATCGACGAAGAATCTCGATAAGCCGCGTGGAGAAATTAATTGGCTGGCCTCGAAAACGAGCCTACCTCCCCCCGAATCGCCGCGGATCGTTTCGCTTCGTCTTGAGAATCGCTGAATCTCCTCTCCTGGTTCTCTTAGAGGTGGTACCCATAGGGAACGTCGGATATAAGTAAATTGGTACCGATCGCTTGAGCTTCGATGCCAAATTGGATGCCGTTGTTTCTTCTTCTTTGCGTCGATAACCCCGCGCTTTCGGGATTCCAGTTATGCAAGGATAATTTGCTCTTGATTTTTTTTGTTCTAGTATAATTGATATCGCAAGTGAAATATAGTTGCGTACGTAGAAATAAATGTCTAAATAGATTTAGGTAATGTATTAATTACTCTTTCATGATATTTCATATTTCGATTACAAAACTACAATTCAACGAGTCGGAGCAAGTAGTATTTAACCCCTTCTGCTAACAAGAACCTAGATATCGCGGTGATTGTGTAATTAAAGAAAGCTCGTCTTTTCTTTAATAAAATGACCTCCTTCGCTAATAGGTATCCAAGTACCGAGGTTATTAGTTAATTACAAGAGACACGAGGTCTTGATTCATAATACGTAATTTCCAGCTAGATAATTCTCTTTTTAAATCTATTCCGCACGATACCCGTCGTCGTTAACGCTTTAACGTCGAGACATCCAATACGAGATCTCTGAATACTTTTCACGATTTCTCCAATCGCATATAGCTTCCTAAGGCATACGATGAACACCGAACTCTCTGGCTTTAAGATTTGAACCGAACGTGGCCCAGATGAGTGGGCTAATTGCAATTAAGGACGCTGGGACAGAGGTAGGAGGGAGAAACAGACAGAAGGTGGAGAGGAAGGACAATCCGTAATTGTCATTCGCGCGCTCATTATCCTGAAATCCGTGGAATCGGCTGAAAGTGCATTAGGAAGAGGCCGCAAGGAGAATTATCCGAACGGGCAGATATGACGTTAAAGTCTCCATTGTTCTCCGTGTCGCGTTTAAGGCGCGAAGACGAAATTGGGTCAAATAGCGATTAACCTCATCCAGAGTACGTGAGCAGTTGAACAGAGCGAACTTGTTGAAAGGACAGGCACCAAACTAGAGAGAAGGGGAATCCGTCTTTGAGACGTCGATCGTCGAAAGGAGGAAAGGGTAGTGAGTCGATGATAGCGCTCTTCAGACACCAACCACACGATGTTCGTGATATCGGAATAAGAATCTGTGGACGTGGACTCGGCTCTCAATGAAATTGCGAAACCTGGAACGCTTTTATGTTGATTAAAACCCTTAAAGGAACAATGGATTGTTGTTTACGCTCCGCATAGTAATGGTTTTGTTAATATAAAAGGTGGAACGACAATTCGAGAAGTTAGATTGGAAAATTAACAGGGGGATCTGGGATTTAGTAGAGTCACAGTACAGTAGTTGAGAGGAGAGAATGCTTAATTTAAATTCTTACAATATTTTATGTGGATACTTATATGATATTGATTACTTACTGCTCGAATATCATGATAGATAAAAATGTGTTCGAAGTAAAATTATAATTCGTGTTATAAATACTCGATATCGTAAGAGATATTTGTTTTCTACGAATAGATTTGTGTCAGATAAGACGTTATCTCTGGTTTTATTATCAGCATATAGTTCTTGTTAGGAGACGACTCTGAATAAGCTCTTGGTGGTTTACACCTTACTACGTGCTGCATCAATATTATCTCATTTACGAGTTCGGTAAATGCGGTGGTAGAGCAAGATTAATTAATACCACGAAGTTGATATCCGCGAATACAATTAATATTGTCCATGTAAATTTAATTCTATATATTTAACCTAACAAAATTTAATTATAACCGAATATATACTTTCCAAAAGAATAAGCTACTTAGCTCACCAGGAAGATAATTCTACTTTTTTCTGAAGATCCAATCTAAACCATAAATCTACAAAGTGACTTACCATTCATTTGACTGAAACAATTTATTACAAAACGTGAACGAGCAATTCCACCTTTCCGGCGAGTAACTTTTATTTCAACGTAACTGAAACTTCAATTACATTTGGACATCTGTTTCCACGCGGCGACAGGTCCTCCAGAGCGGGTTTCCGAGATCGCGGTAACCTCCGGCATAGCAGCAACGTCGTCGATCAAGCGGATCATCAATCGCGAATGATGCTTCTCGGAGGGTCCTCGACGGGTTCCGTTTACACGTCAGGAACATTGAAGGAGTGTCTGCTCTTCACGTCCATCAGTAACCTGACAGATTCCATCGGATCAAAGGACAGACCAACACACACGTGATCCCGTTCCATGGATTCAGTTTGTTCTGGAATCGACCGATCTCTCCCTTTCGCTCCGAAATTCCAAGAGCCACCAGTTACTGCGGCATTCCCCTTTGATTGGCTACGCACACGATAAGATGACTCGATATATGTCAAGGGTGAAATAAAGAAGAAATCTAAAGATCGGCGTTTACGATTGATTCGAATTGCTTCCATTGCGCAGTAGATTTTGCGGAACTGACGCAATTACAATCTACGCGTTCAAGTATTCACTCGTTCAGAATTTATGCGCTCAGTATCTATGCGCAGAATTTACATGCACAGGGTTCACACGCGCAGGATCCACGCTCGTAGGACTCACGCGGTTAAAATTCACGTACGCAACAGCATCCATATGTTCAAAATTTGTGTAAGCAAAATTCGCTTGCGTAGAATCCATGCATGCAGAATCCATGCTTTTAAAATCTACGTATGCAGAATTTGCACGTGCAAAGGATGATTATCACAAGAGTACGCGTCATCGAAATTCGTGCCACCTCTATTCTCCGTAAAGTATTCTCAAATTCGAAATCGCGATAAATAATCGTAATTCGAACGAAATGACCGAACGCTCGAATAACGTAGATAACTTGCGCTCGGAGAAATATAAATTTACTTCCTTGACTAGGTAATCTGCGTGGTTGTGGCGCCGCATTTGTTTGTCTCGATGACACGCAGTTTGATTTGATACGCGCAGCAACAGGTTACAGACCTAATCGGCTCGTTCGATTATGTCGAATATAGCAGGATACGTTTACTGGGGGATGATCTTCGTCATCGTTGATCATTTTTCAAAAATTGGGAAGTATTTGCGAACGTTCTTCTTCGAATTTACTTTTCTCGATTTGAATTATTCAGTGACACGTTTTTCGAACGTTGTTTCGCACACGGTTTGATAAATAAGTGAAAATGATAATTTAATCGAATTTTCAAATACCAATTTTACATTGGGATATTAAATCAGTTGATTAACGAGTATTTGGTAAAGGATAAAAGATCATTTATATGCAACGAATTTAACGATAATTTAAGCAGCAACACGAATTGTTGAAATATTTCATAAGTCCTACTAAAATACATAACGTTCATTTCAATGGAATTATTCAGATTGTCTTGTTTTGAAAAATCAAGGTTCTTCCGTTTAATCTTCGAATATTTTACACGTCACAAATATCAGGATGCGTTTCAACTGGTTTCAGAAATAATTACGAACCGCAAGGAACGGTTACATCAAATACAACGTATAGAATGGTGCACAACGGGAGAGAAAATTAAAACGGAACAGCAATCAACGTTCATCCAATCAACAGACTCTCAAGTCACGAGCAAACGGTACACGTATATACCCGGGGCCGGCATTGCAATGACTCATTAACTTTTGCCGTGACCCGTTTCGCGGTTTTCGGTTCCTACTTCGTACAATAATTATCCATTTTCACGACGTCTCGTTATCTTCCCTCTGTGACACGATTACCAGTATGCCATTCAGTTGCAGTATTTCTATTCGACAGAAGCGAAACGCGACCCGAATATTCGCGCCAAAGTAAGAATGGGCAAGGAGAGAAAATGAAACGAAGAGAAAAAAGCGAAAGAAAGAAAGAAAGAAAGAATGAATGATAGGGAAGAGAGTGAACGAAGGTAAACGGGGAAATAAATTACGTGGCTGGGAAAAGCGTTCAAACAATCGACACACACGGTGGCTTAACTGCACGCGCACCCGCGTCTTTTCAATTCTCCGACTCGGCCCTTTGATCACCGCTCGTCCGTCATTCGCGCGGAATTTTCATTGCGGACAGAGTTGTACCGCGTTACGCGGATCGCAGTCGTGTCATAACAAATAGAGAACAATGCAGCCAGCGCGCGGATGGATAATCTTTCACAGTTTTGCGTACAATAGCGTCACGTTCTAGCGCGGCGATGTGTCCCTCGGCCCTTTTTCCAGCCGGAGCTTCGCATGCCACTGCCACCCGCGTGATCTACGGCCGTGGAAAGTCAACGCGTGTTACTCTGTTTTATGGAGAAACGAGATTTCAAAAAGAGAAAACAGCCGGAGCTCTGCTCTTTTTTCCTCGTGTAGCGTGCACGGTCTTGCTTTAATGGCGCGTAATTAGTGGTTTGGGAATAGCGTGCCTATACCTATGCCATTCTGAAAAATTTGAATATATATAATAGATATTTGAATAGATATAAAAGATACACGTTCGACACCTTATTAGACATTTTCCTTGGTCCTATAAATGTGTTCAAAATCTTCAAACTTTATCGAATTCTGCGGTAGGTCACGAAAGTATTGGAACATTTATAGAAATTCTTTGAATGTATTAATTATGCACGTTATAAAAAACATTAACATACAGGTTCGAAAGTTCTTATAAGCATCTTAATGCTTTTTACAAGCCTGTGCCTGTTTATGTACATGCATTTTACACTTGCACGCTAATGGAACTTTATTCTGTATATAAAATAAATGAATAAATAACGCGAAGAATATAGAAGACGTCCATTATGAAGTATAATATTTAATGGGTTACGTGAATCTTTATTTGGTTTCCACTAGCCCTTGAAATATGTACACAAAAATGACGTAGACGGTGGAAGGTAGGAAGGTTCTATACAACTGGCCTTCGAAAGAGGAAAGAATACTTGGAAGAAAATGGAGCCATGCATTTGAATAAATATTCATAACAAATAATATTCGTACGTACCATCCTGAACTTTTGCCATATCCACACGCGCGCATCGAAAATGTACGGCGAGCGGATGTCCTGGCTTTGCATCACGAATGAAAAATTTACGAATTTTTCAGATAGCAAAACGTGATCTTGCACTTTTGAACGACAGCGTATTTCTCTGAAATTCCGGCGGTCTGCTGTATCACGAACCATTTCAGATACGATCTGTAAGGGGGGAAAGAATGTTGGGAGAAACGTCGGAAATTTTCGCCGGAAGACGTGAAAAATTCCAATATTCATCAATTATATCTCTTACATGGAATGTAATATCGATATTTCTATATTAGCGCGATAAAAGCCAGTTTAAACCGACGTGATTCTCTGCCACAAATTATATTTTTATCAGGTTGTATAATCTATCGTTTTTTATACAATAATATAAAAATATTCCCCAGAAAAAATGGTGTCGAATATTTACATGTCGACTTATCCACAAATGTGTGAGTGTTAATCCTTCGGGACCGAATTTAATTCAGCACCGAGTTTTAAAACAATTGTCATACCTTTTAAGCCGCTGCTGCTCAAATAAATCTTTATCGTTCAAAAAATGTTTTCTCCGAGACAACTTTATTATTGACAAATTCCACATACGGAGCTTAACTTCTCAGCTTGTTTTTTGCTTTCTGGTGATAATACTTTTATATTTCTATTTTCACGCTATAGCTTTTAACTTACAACGTTCTAGGACAAATTGCTAAATACACAGCAATTCAAACCACGAGAACTTATTATCTTCACAAATATTTTATAACCCAAAACTATTTAGACTATTCAGTCAGCAATCCTACCATCGCTATGAGGACAATAAATAATATATTTATTATTCTAAATTAATGAATTATTTCGGATGTCAAATCCTTTAAGAAATTAATGTCTAACCTTCAAATTCTTCTATACTCGCCATATACCTTCAAACACAACACAATAAAATGAATGTAATAAGTCAACCTTACAAAACATAACCGATCAAAAAATTCAAAGCTGTAAAGTTAATCGCATATTCACGTTCTACGTTGAAACGATGCTCGGTCGAGGGTTGTAACATCCACCTGCGGACGTATCCGAACCTTGATCGATTCCCAGAAGAGGCGTTCTTGCACGTTCCAACCGAGGCGAAATTAAAATCTTTCGTAGAAAGCGGGCAAGAACACAAAGCAGAAGAAACCGAGAGAGAACAAGACGACCGAGGGATTCAGCTTATCCACGGTAATCGCGACCACGTTTTTGGGCTCCATAAATCTCATTATCGCGACAGTTTTTGCCCCACGGCGCTACGTTACTGTTGCACTTCCCTCACCCTCGTTTTTCTCCGCCTCGTCCTCACCCTTACTCGGACATTTGCAAGGTGAAGCTCCTCTTCGTTCCAAAAGACCTCTTTTCTTTTCTGTCGCGTAAAGCACGCGGCGAGAAGCCGCTGAAAACGACTCGCAAATTCGTCTTTCTCCAGCCGCGTAGCTATCGCATTATCTTCCCGCGTCTTTCGGCAACTCTTGGGACTTCTCGCGAGTTTGTTTCACAGGCGGCACCGCACAAAGATGCTTGGTTTCGCGGCTGGTAATTACCGAGCGGCCGAATATCCTCTTTCTTGAACGCAGCCGTAATCGCAGCTACCAGAAACACGCGCGTGGCCGCGAGCATACGAGCAACGCAAAAACCGTTCCTGTTTTTAAATCCGTCCCATATGACCGTGTAATCAGGCTGACTCTTTTCGCGTAATGGAGTGGAATTGAGAAAAGTACCGAGAATTCAACACAAGTACAGGTGCGAGCTGGTTTTAAGCTCCGCGTGAATCGAAATGGTTCCATTCGTTTCGAAAACGACTTTTCAGACCCTTTGCGGTTTGTCCTGTTGGGTAATTGCTGAGATACAGCTGCAGTTGGTTGATGTTTCCTTATATGGGTCTTTGCTACAGTATGAGAGACCAATGGATTCTCGATCGGAAATAAAAAGATCTGCTGACGTACGTAAATTCTAAATATTCTTTATCTATGATCAACTACAATTAAAAATTCTAATTAAGCTTCAATCTCGAATCTCATTCGAATTATTAATCTATCATCGCCTTAAAGTACCACTTTAAAATCACTCAGGATTCTTAATTGCATTCCTTCACTTTCTCCATAAGAGATTATCTATAGGATAAATGGCCAGACTTGAAGATGCTTCAAAATACCTACGTAATATCATACTCTAAACACCACACTTCCATGTTTCCCGTATCTCGCGGTACACGCAAGATAGCATCGGTACACCTATATCTGTTTGCTAATAACCGACATGACTCGCGTCCGAATGAATGATTATTTCATCAGACAACGTAGCTGCGCGCAGATGATATCGTGTCGCATCACGGCGGAGCGTTGCCAGTCGCTAGTTTTGCGACGAGATTTAATCGTTTTTCTTGCGGATAACGGTGCCACGTCTACGCAACGGGTCCATTGTTTGCGCTAGTGGGGCGCGCAATAATTCATCGAACGTACGATCCCGTATAAAACTCTATTCGAAGCCATCCAATAGTTTAGTGAAGCTGTCCCAGCTTAGTCGAGCAGTTTAGTGAACTGGTTTGTCCACGCGGATTATACAGAGCTTGGTCGAGTGATTTAGTCCAGTTAGAATCGCCGTCCTTACGAGTTTCAGGAAAAGTGCTTGTTTACGATGGAAGTTGTTACTGTATCCTGGTTGAGATTTTATATCTGTATTCCTCCGTCGGACGTTTCTTTTATTAAATTGTTCGTTTTATTTCTTCGGTATCTTTTATAGCGCTTTAATCCTGGAATACTTAATTTTTAACATTGGTCATTTTGATTCAATGCTATTGCAAAAGTTAGATGATATTTTCTATTCAATTCTTATTCCTCTAATATGTATCGTTCGAAGATATGTTTTAAAAAGATAATTACTAGTTTTCCCCTAGTTACAAGAAGAAGAATCAATGAAACAACCAAATAAACTGAAACCATTGTAAGAAGGATCCTTTATCTGTCATAAATTAATCCTTCGCTAAACCTACTCGACAAGCAGAAGCAATCTATGTACATACACCTATTAAACTTAATGGTTCTACTAATTTAGTCGAAGCTTCGTTTGAAAGCTACTTGTCTGTCAAGCAGACAATGTTTCGATTAAACTGGTAGAAATGTCTAAAGCTGTCTCTCGACGAGTAGAAGGCAAAGAGCGTGATCAGGCAAGAGTTAGCGTGGCATTTGCTTCGACGGCGAAAAGATCAATTGACATTTCAGCGCACGAGAGGCGTCGAGTATTGATTTCATCGATTGCACAAACAACACGGCTGACTCGTGACTGTACGTTGCAAGGGGTGCGAAAATATTTCACCACGATTTCAATCCGAGGCGATACCGATCCTCTTTTCTCGCGCAATGTTTCCCAGCATCGAACGTTGCGCAATCTGTACATCCCAGCAAGTGTTTAACAGTTCTCGATGGGAAAGTTCTAGGTAGAAGCTCGCGTTTCTGAAGTTAATTAATCCGAGCGTCTACGGTTTCCAATAAGGTTTGGTTCTCTGGTTGGAAAACCGAGAATCGACCAAACGCTCGAAATATTCCGGAGTATCGTCGATACTATTCCAGCTTAGGCGGATACCAAACGTTGATTTTATGATAATTGCACGTCAGACTGAACGCAGCCGCGGGACGTGGCGAGCATTTGAAAGGCAAGGCCAATAGTGTTAGCCTTCGACGAGGAACGCGCTCTTTATGATTTATGCTGGCAATGAAAAGTGCCAGGTATTATGGAGGAAAAGGTGAAATAGCGCTGGAGTTGTCGCTTGCACGGTGAATAGTGGAGGGTGGGTCGTTTGGAACGAATTTCTGACGCGGTTGATTAGTGTTCATGCAGGATGTGTATTCCAGATGATGTTATTTGAAACTGATGGTTTCTCTTGTAGACGTTACGTAAATGTGCATGTGAATTTGATAGATAGAAGTGATTAATTCGATCAAACTGTGAAATGTCACGTCAGTTATACCTGACGGTTTTTGACAAGCACTTTATCGGCATCCACGATTATTTTATTCAATAATGTAGTAGTTTAATTTTCAATCTAATCTTGTGAACTTTGTGTGCTGCACATTTTCAGAATGTTTCGTGACATAACTTTTATGCATCTCACGTTTGGAATTAACTTAACAATTTTAAATTTTAATTTCAAATTGGAATTCAGATATTAACTACACGCATGCTATGCGGCGTCGAAAGAAAATTACATATCAGAACCAAAAGCAGAATCGCAATGACGAAGAATCCACATCAATCATTCCTTCCCACTAATTCCGGTACTATTCACCTCGTACCAAGATATCTGATACCCTCTATCAAGAATTTCGAATCATCCTAGTACCTTCAACACGTTAACACACCATTACACCATACACCATTTTCAATCTTAGAAGGTGATTTTCAAGCGAAGGTACATCGTCCAACGTTCGCGATTTCTACCATTAATGTTCACGATTTCAACCGATGGACAATACTCGCGCAGGTGAAGTCAAATCGCGTGGCTGTGGTTAACTATGGTGAAACGTCAATGGACGCATCGAGAATAACCAGATCGTATATCAAAACGGTTTACGCGTCCCGGATCTCCGATCTTGCTCCGCGAGCCCTTTCACCTCGTGACCAAGGTTGCGGGCCAACGTTACGAGACTCGTTGATTTGTGCACCGACTTCGCGGTCTTCCCTTCAACTGGTCTTTCGGTCGTTCAAAGATCTGACTCTACGCTGTCTACGTTCGAAGATCTTCTCTGTACGCTGTGAATCCGTAGCCCGACTGATTCGAAACTTAAGCTGCCTTATTGAACGATGGATAACGCGAACCGCATTTCACGCCGAATTGCAATTGACTGCTTATCGATTTCGATTTTACCCTTTGAATTTGGTATTCGAAGATTCAGATTGATTTCTGAGTGGAGTATGATGAGCACGTCTTGCCCGTTAGGGAGATTTTCAAGGTGGTTGTGCGTGGAATTCCTTTAGGAGTTCTCGTTTACCGAGTAATCGAAGAATGGCGCTTGGCGAGAGGGTTTTCTCGCAAGGGCCGTTTTAATTTTACTGTTAATTTAACAGGTGTTTCCATTTACTTTTCATTCGGAAACAGGCGCGTGAATAAACACTAAATAAATACTGGTGTTATTCTGTTTTTGCCGTTGCCCATTTATTGGGTATTTTTTCATCAAACTGCGAGAGCTTTTTGGGATTTTGGTGAACAGTGGAACAAGTTTACTCGTGTTATATGATATTTTAATATGAAACAAATAAAGTGTAAAAGTAACAAAGTATTAATTACGAGAAAATATCGATAATATATCAAATAAGAAGTTCATATTCGAAGCTAATAATGCCTATGCATTTCTTCACTGAGAAGCAATTTTCTTTAGACTGTAAAATAATACGCGAAAAGCAAGAAAGAATTCCAAAAATGCATATTCTACTACAACATGTAAACGAAGATGTTCATGATCGAACAAAACAGCCGCCGTAATTTATGAAAACCGTTCGACGTTAAAAGCTGTCGACGACAGGAATACAGGTCTTTTTTCGAGTCGTGAAAGAAATCCCAGGCCGGACAGCAATTTCCATTCCATCGTTCATCCCCGCAAAGCGTCTTACCATTGCGGACGTTTCCTAGTGCCTTGTCTCGTGGAAAATTCCGTCTTTCCGCCTGCCAGCGTGGAAGCCCTCCAGCTTTGCTCCCGGAGTCATAGTTTTTTCCGAGCTTTGATCAGAAGTCCCAATCAAGATTCATTGCTCAAGATGAAACGGAATCTATTTCGCGTCCGACGAGATTACGGGGTAACGCGGGCCAGGTTGAATGTTAAATCACTGACTGTCATTGGGTTGACGTGTCCCAGAAAGGCCGAGAAATGCTAACGAGCTGCCGATGCGGCGGCACAGCAATCGCCTTCAAAGCTTCTAAATCCACGATTCCACCACGTGTCCTTCTTGCTTTGCTTCTTCTGCTCTTCGCTTTCTCCTCGTTCGAACGAATTCTCCTCAATTTCTGCTATTCGTTCGCCTGAAATTTCGCCCAGTTTTTGCTTCAGCTGGCAACTAAGCTGATTACGACGAGCCCGAAAATGGTCTGAAAATGGGATCCAAAGATATCCAGCGAACAACAGCGTCTAGAGTTAACCGAGAGTTGGCAGAGACCAAGGGAAGTCAAATTTCGAGTACCTCCGCTTTTCCAGCGCGCCGCATCGAAAGTTCCGAGTAATTGCGCCACCGAACCACGTTCCATATATCCGGATACTTGTTGCTCGGCCACATAACGATCTAATTTCGCATTTTTACCGAGGCACGCTCGTTACCGAGCGCCAACTGCGTTGTCGAACCAAGTCGAGGGAAAATCGCTGGTGGAAGTCTTCGGAAAACGAGTACGAGGGGACATGGAGGAAATTTATCGAGCGTGGAACTCGGAACTTGTCTCGAACCATCGTAAATAACCGATAATCCGGGTGTAATTCATATTTTACGAGGAAGTGGGGCTGCTTCGTTCTTCACGGGTAATCGAATGTAGTAAACGTTACTGCGTACGGATTGCATCGATTGATCTATGTATCCGTGGCTCTACGTGATGACTTACGTGGTCTGTTCGGCTCGAGTTGGAGGACGTATGTTGAATTATGTGAGGTAAAGTGGCACATACAGGTCGAAATCGAAATAATTGTTTCATATACAGCGAATACACAAAGTGTTTGCACAATGTTGTATGCAGTGTATAGTTAAATCCAAATATATTGAATTTCCTATCATTTGGTTGTAGATACTTTTATGTGACTAAAAATTTCGATGGTCCTTAAATGAAATGTAGGACCTGATAAACAACACATCATTGGAAACTAATGGTGTGCGCAATTATTTCTGCAGCCACTGTATTTTTTACATTCGAAAAATGAAAAATGTTGCAGCAGTAATATGTTCTTGAAGTTATTACCACTAGACTAAGATTTTTGTAAGCAAAATAATGAGTTCCAGATTTTTTTCCAAAATTAATACTAGCTTTTATTAAAATGGAAGCTTTATATATGTACTTATTTTTATTAACTTGCTTTAATTATGATCATTCGTGTATAGAGATACATACACATACATATGTATATATGATCTTGCAAAGCAATAAAGATATGGAGGTCGTAAACAGCTTTATGGGTGAAACAAAATGAATGAAACGGTGAAATAAACATGTATTTTTAATGGGAAGAAAATAGTGGCGAGGCTTTTTCGTTTAAAAATAGAATTTCCGTACCGAACAGACTAAAATAAACTCGAAAAATTTGGACGTGGGTTTGAGTCGATACAAAACAGAATGCATACGTGCGTGTGGTTATTGCGAATGACAATTTTTGCGTAGGAGGTATCCTGAAACTTTGGAATTGCAACAGCTGTGTCAATAGTGGACAATTTCTCAGACTATTAGAGGATCGAATTACGCGCAATTCTATGAGTTGATATGAAATACAAGCAGTGTCAATCATGCGAGTAACTGATGAAACTTCATAACTGTCCGCCATACAAATAATTCCAGTTGAAGCTCGGCTTGATTGAAATTACCCACAGTTTGTTACGTGTGTCGTTTCAATACTGTTTGCAACGCGTATGGAGCTTGTGTTACACCTGTATAGATCATTGTAATTTAATTCGCAACACGAGCAGGTTAAAAAATTTGTTTGATTTTATTCTGATCATTCTCAGTTCGGTCATATTCAATTATTAATCATCGTTCTAGCAGATATCGATTCCAATAGAAGTTCATAAATTTCCTTAACGTTCTCTTTATATTGTAGAATATGGTTTATAATTGTGTTCATGAATACAGAACTAAATTGCAAATAATTTGGGAATAAATCACAGACGACTTCTTCGTTGTTCTGCAAACTATTTAAACAACCGAAAATTCTAGGGAATTTCTATTGTAATATTTCACCAGTTTCATAAAACAACAATTTTTATAAAATGTCCCATCGTGATTTACGAAATGCTATAACAGACGATGTATATAATAAATATCATACTATATCGTTTTACCACAGTCAAAAAACAGGAAATAGTTGAGAAAATAAATAGTCAGGGGACATATCGAATACGTCGTGAATTTGGTAACCACCGAAGAGTTTAACGAGTGTATGACCGACCCGATAGAACTGGCACATCCCGGGATTCGTCGACTCGTCACCCCCGCTTCGATCCGGTCAATCGAACCCGGAAACTAATTCGAAGTCCCGATTCGGGCACCCGGCTTCCGTGAAAAACCGTGCTCCTGGGTGTTCTGTATTATTCGAGCTATCTCGACGATAAATATCGGCGTGCACGCGGTGGCAAGCTCGTGGCGAAGTGCATGTACCCGCCACTACCGGCCGGGGCACAGGAATATTTACACGGCCGTTCGATTTATCGCATGCTCCGACCGCACCCTTCCCTCCGGCACTACGCCTTTCTTTCCCCTGTCCCGATCGCGCGAAAATTGAAATATATTTCTGGCGAAGCCTGGCCGATTTTATTGCCCAATTCGATCCAGCTTCAGCCTCAACAATTGTTCGTTGCTGTCGCGTCGCGACGCATCGCGAGGCCCAATGTGGACGAGATGTTATCGTGATTTTGTAATGGCGATGTTGGACGATTTGGCAGCTTCGTGTTTTTTATTGAAGGATTGTACGCTATTGTGCGCTGTGTTTGGTCAAAAAGTTTCGTGATATATTCGTCAAATATGGAGAAATTGTTGTTGGAGAGAAATTTGACAGTTGCTAGGGGACTTCAGTATTTTTACTGCGAATGCAACATATTTTGTCGTGATAGTTTTCCTTATTAGGTATAATGGAGATGGACGACGACGCAATGTTGCAATTTCACAGCGGCGATGCAGCGTAGAATTCGGTATTTCTACATTTTGAATAGCAAGGTCGTCGCATGTTCGTGCATCGCGTCACGTTTGCGCCGAAAGAAATCACAGATGAATAAATCAAGGATTTGAAAGAAGTTACAAGCGAATGCAACAGCGACAGGATGATACAGGTTTATCTCGACTCCGTAAAACGATTCGGCCGGATTTCCTTCCGGTTTGGTTCCTTTCCTTAGCCCAGTCGCGTCTCGACGTCTTTGCCAACGTTTTCTTAGCGTCACCAAGCAAATGTGTAGAACGCGACTTGAAGGAAAGTTCGAGGCTGGATAAATTCCAACTACCGTAGGCTCCTTTGACGGCAGTTTGTTTTGTCGGGATCGATGCTGTTTCTATCGGAGAATTTCGGGTGACGTTAAGTCAAATAACGCGGAGACTTATCACAGTGTACAACAACGATATTCTTATGGTGGTAGTTGAGTAAATTTGTGATTTTTCTGGTTGGGACTTTTAACCTAGTATTGTATTTTTATAGATTTTTTTGTGTGAAATATTAATTTCTAGATATACCGATTGATTTTTTGCGTAGGTATATAAAATATTGAATTTACATTTAATTGGATCTTTTGCTGGCTTTATTCTAAGTTAAAATCGATATCAAATTTTAATAGAAATAGATATCTTATATTTGAAATAGAAAAGAAGACTAGACTGAAATTGTGCAATTCACTTATTCAATTTACCTAGTTAGCTTATTAAAGATCGAGCAATAGTTTGTGACAGTGTTACAAACACCGCAATTTCTTAAATTTCATAAAATCTAAGTGCTAGGCATCCATTCAAGTGAAAGAAATAGCGATGAAAAAAAATATCACGCGAGTTTCTGTCCAAATAGTCCCAAAAATTGCCACGCTTCAACTTCGAACGTAAGTAACATTTTCTATCGTTGGAATCAAACATTCGTCGCATTTTTTACGATGGTTATTCGCCGGACGTCGATCAAGCGTCTGGTACTCGAAATACCGGGCGCGCGAGTGGGCGTAACGATTAATTGTCTCGACGTTCAGGGATGGCGTCGATTACGAGAGTTCCGGACGCACGTGCGTCGGCATGCAAGCCGCTCGTAACCGCTCGACGATGTGAATGAGCTGCCGTCACGTCGTCGAGTGCCTCGAACAAGAAAAGACGGTCGTTCTCCGCGAAAGAGGCGTCGCGACGCCGACGAAATGCTACGTTCGCTACGGCGTTTTTAACGCCTATCGTCAACGCTCTATAAGCTGTATATTCAGTGATCAATGGATACGCCTCGACAACAGTCGTCCCTGTGCTATTGAATCGCGCGCGCTGAGTTTTCTAAAGCTTCTGTTGGAATATATACGACAGACTGTAAAGTGAATTTGCGCGAATGAACGTCGGGAAGGTGTTTCGGCGATGAGACGGATGAAGTATTATGGAAAATAAACATTTAGAAACCAACGAGACATAAATAGTGACAGGAGTTGTACAGTTGATAAGTGAGACGGTTGTATCGAACTTGTCATCGGCCGATCGTTATTATTTTATCAACGATCGAGTTTGGAATGAAGAGATCAATCGAAGCAGTAAGGGATGCGGGTATTGTTTATGAATTGTTTATGGAAAGAAATCTCAGTTATTATCGTCAGGAGCTGAAATATCGCGATAAATTATAATATTAGATAAATGTCGTGATAGGTACTTAATGAGAAGAGAATGATCTCGTGATATCATCGTGGTTGCAACATTTGATTTGATGTGATTGGTAGGTACGTTCTAAAAATATTCTGTATTACGATATCATCGAGTTCTCAATGAATAATGCATTATGATTCTCTGTAAGCGCCATCATAGATAGTTCTCGACAATTGCTGACGCCTTTCTAATGGTAGTTATAGTTAATGGCAGGTTTTCCTAACGATCGTATTTTACGGTACACTGAGTAAATATTGCATATTGTATGATAAAATGATTATGACGAACTGCTAGAAATGTATTAATCCTGCAAGTATTTGCATTCTGTTTCTATATCGTTCGAGCACGTATTTGATCTACTGACGACTCAAATATTCGAAGAAACATCGATAAAAGATCAACACCTTCGCGCCAATAAATTAATCCAAACATTTTCTTTGTCACTAAACTGCGTTTCAACGAAATAAGCAGATTTAATTCCATTAGAATGCAGAGTATAAAATATATTCATCCAACGTTACGTAGTTATAATCTCAAACGCGATTATCGAGGACTAAATTCTCTGCAAATAATTCGTATCTCTTCCCGAGACGGTTTTAGCTGCCACAATTTCAAACGAACGCCGTTCTAAAACGTTTCGAAGCGGTCGGAGTCGCGCGTGCACGTGCGAATAATGCAGGGCCCCGGTGCACGCACGTCACTGCGAGACAAAACGTATCGCCGTCGACTAGCTGCAACGCGACGCGACGTTGAAACGTGCACCGCGGTTTCTATCCTGGAAGCCCGTCGCGGATTACGAGCGCCTGTACCCGATGAATCGACAAACAATAAGTGCGACGGCTCCCTGTGCACTAACGCAGAAACAAAGGTATATTCACAGAAAGAAACGCGGTGATTTTGTCTTACGCGTCGCTCAAAATAGTCTAAATGGATAAACGCGAACCACATACCAGTCATGAAGAACAGAACGTGCTCAATCAGTTTGAGATTCGATTGTCGAATTTATTGGAGATAAAACTATGATATATAGGAAATTTTCTAATTTAAAAGTTTGGTTGAGTGAAGAGGAGTTTTACGATTGGAGTTAGATTAAACGCACACATCTGGATAAGCGGTGAAATCAAACCAATAATTTTAATTATTTCTTTCTAACAACTATCTAATAACACGTCTCTCGCAGAAGAATTTGCATAGGTGATTAAATTTAATAAATAATAATAAAAGGTAATAAATTGTTTCGGATATATTATTGTATGTATTAAATGCATTCATATACCTCTGAGTAGTTATCAATGTAAAAACATTTAACTATTGTAATATAATTTAAAAATCGTTTAATTCACATTTACGACATATTGTATCTACGTGCGTGTAACGATATTAAAATATTTGAATAAAAAATTTATCAAAAATTATAGTAACAATCCTACGAAGCCATCAGACAGAAAGTATAAAGGACTTCACATTTCTATACAAGTTTCACAATTTTTCCAATAACAACTTCACACTGTCATGCGACGAAACGATCTTTGCGACTCGTAATACTTCCCAATTCAGAAACACGTACACGAACGAATACAGCTATTCTGCAGTCCCTATGCGGAAACGAACCTTCTCCATGGAGAACTACACCCGATGAATGGCTGGGCGGGACAAAAAGCCGCGCGCGTGGTACGAAAGTGAAAATAATTTAATTCGAAAGCACGTCGTTCCGTTTCCTTTGCACCGGCCGATTGTCCCGTTGAATGTCGCCTTCCATGACATCGGTATAAAACGGCCGACATTCAGAGAAGAAGCACGGCAGAGGGATATTGATGGCGTGGAAACAGAGAGACCGACGTGCATCGCGTATTGTTCCAACCGACGAACAAAAGGGCCCACGATAAACAATTCCTGTTACACCGGCACGCGAACGCGCGCGTTCTCCACGTTCCAAGATAACTTCTGCTGTTCGTTCCGGCATAGTTGACAACAAGGCGTGGAGCTAGTAGCGTCCGTGTATCTATTCAGAATTTCTCATGTCACGACGTGGGTTTTCGCGTTTTAACGCTATAATAAGCGGTGACGCCACGGTGGCATCGCGCGAGGCCCAACCGTTAGTTAAAACCATATTGGTATCACGTAGGTGTTCATTGTTAATGTGTAATTACTATTACTGAATTTTATCAAGTGCACTATATACATTTCTACTGGTATTAAAAATTATTGTATTTTTCTACAAACATAAATAACCCACCATCCTGAAGCGAATGTCCACGTTTATGTTATGTCTCGAAGGGATTAGGTTTACGTGGCTCTGAGTTGCTCTATACGCGCGAAACGTGAATTTCATGGTAATTCTTACTTTGAATAAGAGATCGTTGTGTTGGAGGGAAGATGTAAAATGTTTAGGGTTAGGTCAATGGTTAGGGAAGGGATACTTTAAAGCATTTGAAATTAGGGAGTTTAAGTGGGATGAAACATTTTGATGTGGGGAATAGAAAAACAATTTAAGAGTACATATTTGGAATTTACGTTCGGATAAGTAGATTCAGTCGGCAACAGTTCATTTGGTCAGACACTGAGCAAGATATCGTACTAATACATAAAGTTCTATCGTAGAAATGTACAGAAATATACTTTCTTATACATCGTAACAGAGCTTTATGAACTTTAATGTACTTTTATTCTCATTTTCCAAACATACGATATTTCGTTACACTACTTATCAATATACTGTTACATTTTCAATGTATTTTGGAAAAAATAATCGTTCATTAAATAATGGGAATATTTCTTCCAAACCAAACCTTTTCGACTAAAATACAATCGTGAACCAGAGTAATCACCAGTTCGGTTTTCTTGTCTGTTACAGGTACACTGACTAAATTACAAGCTCTCCTGTCAACAGCTTCATCAAAGAGAAACATTTGGATTGGTCGACCTGGCCTTGCTTTAGCTTGAAAGGTAGCCCCTTCGGTTTGATTGTACACGATACCCGTCTTGAATCTCTGGATTTCCTCTGAAGGAACGTTTTGATTTTGCCAGTGGCAATTTCGATCGCAATCTCCTGGTAACGAATATGTTTATTCGACCGGGTTTGCTCACAGTAACGCAAATCGATTTACTTAAGGAACGCAATGAGGATGGTTGACCTGAGTAACTTTGATTTAGCTTGCGTAAACGTATGTACTTCGTAGTGTTAGTTTCCGTGAATAATCGTTGAATCGAACGAATAGTGGTTGTAGCAAATAAATGTAAATTCTGAAAGAAATTGTGAAAAAGACAATGCATCGGTTATTGGAAAGAAATTTTAATTCAGGAAAAATTCATACCACTTTGGTTGTACTCTTCTGTATAAATGTTACTAACGGAATTCTATTTAGGTAAAAAAGAAAATGTTTATTTTGTCTCTGTTGCCATGCTATATGGATATCGACTAGATGTTATTTGTGACGAATTTAACGGACAATCGATTGTTCCCAACAATCGTTTTAGTGGTTTATCTATAGGCAGCTTTAAATTAATCGTCTCTCTCTTCAATTTACTTTGACATTCTCTAAGTGCTTTTCTTATAATTCGAGGAATTCACGATATCTGATTTATGCATGACATCAGCATGCTAAAACAGTATTCGAACTTAAATGTTTTGTCTATTTTTTATTTGTCGATCACTGTTCTCAAATCGAAACTGATAAATTCTCTTTCTTGAAACTATGTCAAATCTTAATTCTGTTATTATTTTTAACAAGTAAAAGTTCCATTTTTAAATTGAAAACTGCATTAGACAGTACCAAGAAGAAT
Organism: Bombus bifarius; assembly: GCF_011952205.1. NCBI lineage: Eukaryota > Metazoa > Arthropoda > Insecta > Hymenoptera > Apidae > Bombus > Bombus bifarius. The sequence continues at coordinate 4,948,482 of NW_022884914.1, read as the reverse complement.
AATGAACGCCAGTTAATTCCCCTATCTTTATGAAATGTATGATTACACTACGTCAATCCAATGTGTGAATGTTAGAATTTTACTGCAAAATTACCGATGAACATACCAAACCAAATATTACCTTTTCATAAATCTCTGGGGAATGAATTCTTCATCGGTTATTAGCTAATATACGTTTCAAGTTTCCATCGAGTGTCTCAGTTTATACCAAACGTTTATTGGATCAATCGACGAGCTACGTAAAGTTCGTCCGCTCGATCGATCATAAGCCGCTCAAGTATCTTAATGGATTCATCGGATTAAGCGAATTCGCAAAGTTGTAATTACTAGGTTCTGGGAATTTTTGGTGACTTTCAGCGAAGCTTCTCGAGAACGAACATTAGTCTAACTCCTCGGTGGTTCGGGAACTTTGCTTTTAGTCGAAGTTGACTTTCATCGGCAGCACACTCGGAGAAAACTCGAAACACTTTCTTGATAAGTGGTCGTAGTTCTATCTGGACGAATTTGTTAATCAGAGGGGCCAAAAGTAAACTAATAAATAGAGCGCAGCTTTTCTCTTGAGGATACCGTATCGTTGAAAGTGCTGTTCGTATCGAAAAACAAAGACAATTCTGTATCGAATGTTTGTGCTTTTCGAAAATTGTGAAAACGCTACAGGGGGCAAACAAGTAAAACAAACAAGCAAACAGAAAAAAGAAGGATATCGATGGAACATTGAAACTCTTCTCGCACGAAACGTTTTCGCATTTTTAATCTAATTGCCCGCGCGAATAATTTGAATAGATTGAATAGACGCGTGTTTCAAATTGAAATCAACGTATTTTTCCATAAAATATTGCTTTTTATATTTTGTGCTGATACTTAACAATTGGAAAATCTAGTCGCCCAATGTCATATAACTGGATATAAAAAGTTCTTTGTCTCTTTTTTTTCATTGAGTGGAATTACCGATTCGAGTGTAGCGGAATATTTTCTCTGCGATAGGGTATTGTGTACAATCGATAAATAAATCCTGTCAGCGAAATACTGTTTCGTTTCCATTGTTACGTAACGAATTTTTCTCGAGTGTTTATACCCCGGGTCGAAAACTATAAACTATTCAAGGAGCGACCTGTTCCCATTGAGTTAAAGCGTAACCTTCCTAAGTCGAGCAAGCATTTTATGCAAATTTATTTTCAAAATGGATTGGCGAGTTAGAATAACGGTTCGAAGTAAAAAATGAAATTTGTGTCAAAGTAAGAAATATTGCTCTGCGATTTAGGAAAATTAATAAAAAGAGATAATAATATACTCTGCAACTATCTATAATACAGTAGATCAACTAAATCAATTTCTTAAAATACTAAACACAGAATTATAGAGAAAATACGAATAAGAAAACAAATTTACCCGTGAAAATGAGCACATAATTTGTCATCCTGCAATTTGTAGTTCTAACACTTTCGAGGTACCACGAATGTTTTTACTTAACAGGCAATCATTTTTCCACTATCAGTTACATCAAGTAGATAGTAGTTTCTTCTAATACGAACGCAGACCGCCTGTCACAGTTTTAATCTCATTATCTCCATTAGCGTGAAGAGTAATAAAAGACTTTACTTGCTTCTACCCAGAGAGTGTTCACCTTTTAACGCTAGTTAAATGAACAAAAGAGTTCCATTGCGATGCAAAAGGATCACGAGTACAAGCCCGTTCCAGTAATTACCTGACTATTGTAATTAATTCACGAAGCAGTTCGTTCCACGCGAGTGCATCGAAATCTCTCGCTTCCACCAGCCAAACTCAACTATTCACATTTACAATTTTTATGACCTGTTACAACGAAATCCTTTTATTCTCCAATCCCACGGTCGCGTCATCCATACAGAAAGAAAATTTCGTATAAACTGCAAACAATATTATAAAGTATATTTTACATCTTAATAGACATATTGTAAATAGGAAATTCCCAAATGAAATATATTTCTAAGGATTTCTTCGAGTGTAGTTTCGTTTAAACGAAAATAACCAATTATGCCTGCATTAACTGCATATTTATCATATTTATTTTTTGAAATAATATTAGATAAACAATCCATCAAATGTCATTCTCTTGATGAGAAATTAACGCTGAAAATTCGCGATTCTTACTCGTTCACCTTTAATTAAATACCCCTTTAACGTGAAAATTAGTATCTGTGTAAAAGAGAAAAAGACAATTTCGCGTTAATGGTTATTTCTCCATTTCGTAGTGCATTCGCTGAGAGAAATTTTAAATTATCACCATTCCATATTATTCTCCATATTATTCCGTATTGTTTTTGAAATAGTCGCTTACTTATTCATCTCGAGTCAGTTTCCACGAGGATATTTCCATCATGGGAAATGCGTTATGTAAGACAAGATAATTTCCTCTCGTCCTGCGACCGGTACAAAATCAAAAATTTTATTCTAAATACCGCGACGGAAAAAATCGTAAGAATTTTTACTGGAAGGATTTATCGAGGCTGACATCTTCGACTGGAATTTACATAAGGAAGCGGTTAATCGCCCCCATCGGAACACCGAACTGTTTGGTTGCGCATCACTGAATATTAATTTATGATGAAATTGATACCTCTGCTTCACGCCTCTCATCTTTTTGAGTTACAATCTTCTTTAACCAATAATTTTGATGTATAGGGTATACCGTTCAATTTGCGTGGGTTGAAGATATCCGTCGATAATGTGTGAAATATTGATTAAAGATTACATTTTTTTAAAGGTCTTCGAAAGGGAATAACTTTATTTTTGTGTAGTCTATTTTTATTCTTCGCTTGTAGTTCTATGTAATCCGTAGTTATTCCGTAGCTTGCGTCAGCTACTAATTTCTTTTTAGTTTCGCAATTCTACAAAAATGTCATACTATGAAAATGAAGGGTAGTAGCTCATAAAAAATTACGTTATTGAAGAATAAAAGTAATTTGTAACCATTATATTAGAAATTCTAATAATATATGAAGTTGATTCATTGAGAGTGTTGTAATAGAAATATGATTGCAGTCGCGTTGTTGTCAAGTTTTCGATAATTTCGCAACATATCACTAAAGGAAAATGTCCCTTTTATTCTACGGCTCTAATTTCAATTTTCCTCCCCACTATTCATGAATCATTTTCGATCTATATCCACACATTTCGCATGAAACGTGATGGAGAAACGAAGTTTCGGGAAAAAGTAAAAGGGGATAGGGTCGATTAAATATGGACCCCGTTTAACCCAATTCGATGGTCACAGGGGCCAAACCAATAGTAGTAGACCTTCCCCCATTTAACGCGATTCGTGCATTGTGCAGGGGCCTTAACGGGCTTAAATATTCAAGGCACGCGCAGCTGCTGCCATTCGTGTGCCGCACGTATGTCGTTCGTCTTGGCCGTAGTCCCCAAAAACAACTCGTCTCCGATATAATGCGCGCGAGAGTATTCACGCGGTTACTCTCCCACACACTTGCGTGAAAATTCTTTGCGGTCACGTCGATGTACGACCGAAATTGTATCCAAATTTATGCTAAACCGTTGGAGAGTTGGAGGACCGAGCGGTCATCGTGTGGTCAGACCACGAATTTGTTGCGAATTGAGTTTGATCGAAGGATAGTTGATATATGGCAGCTAAGTCGAGCTGGATCTTGTCGTCGCGTCGCTTCGGCTAAACGGCAGGGACACGTTTATGGTAATCGATGCGAGTACTTTAATTCCTTGGAGCTTAGTTTCCTATTAGAGATTGCAGTTTGGGAGAAGAAGCTAATAGGATTGGTGGTTTCGATAGTGGACGCTGATGATTTCAGGGATGTTGATCCTTGATCCTTTTAGAATTTGGTCGGAGGTTTCGGTGGAGATGTGGTTTGGTTAAGTGAATATAATAAATAGAATGAGAATGTTTATGCAGATTTATTTTTCTGAATATAACCGAGGAAATATTACAACTTGCGCAAAAATTTGTTTTATGCAGTAAATATTATAATAAAGTATTAAACATAGGTCTAACTTTTTTTAATTTAATTGGACAACCTGCATTTCTTGATTTTTAGGAAAGAAACTCTGTAGTTTCTGATGTCGAATTTTAAGTACAATTATAGTTATGTGATTGATATTCACAAAGTAAAATAATGAATTATTTCGATGAAAACTAATCAAGAACCGCTGATGTGTAAAGACAATCAGTCACGACCGAAGTCATCCTCGATATACACAACAATTATAGTCATTCAGTAACGAAACAGTTAACACAATGGGGACAGTGAACAACTAGAACGTTCGATACTCTCAATAACGAAGGAAATCCGTAACTCTATAGCAGCAGAGACCAGTCTTAAAAGTCTATTGTACGGATTTTTAAACTGGTTTTCAGGGGTTACACAACAAGGAGTTCGTAAGGTTTTCGCGGCGTGATCATTCGACGCGATCCGTTCTTTACTCAATATATACACGCGATTTAAGAAGAATGCGAGCGCTTTTGAACGCTTATGCACAATTGAAACAACAGTAACAAAATTATAATGAATAATTTAAAATTAAAAAATTACAAAATTCGAAAGCTCATGTATCTATTTAATTACTTAAAGATATCGTAAAAGAAAATTTCAACAGTTTCCTGTAATACACTAGTACAGGGAGTACAGTGATTCTTGCGAGGTTTGAAGCAAATTTAAAACAATGAAAAGAAAACATATAAGAATGAATTCTGAAGGCGAAGCGACGCAGCGTGCATGCTTGTTTGACAAAGCAGAAACACGTAGGCTGTTCGATTCGGTGTGTGCAGTTCGTGCAACACCTGGCCATCGAAACGCAGAGAAATAAAAGCTGCTTCATCGAGTAACCGCTTCGAAAGTGTTAAACTTTCTTCGGCATTCCAATGAAGTGTTTTCAGCCGCTCTGGTCAGAATGTAAAAGCACTTCGTAACCAGTATCGTTATAGAATCAGCAGGGTAGTTTGAAAGTGTTCGCAAGCCAATGCAGACGTGCAAATTGAAAAAGAACCCTCGTTTTTCTTCCTGTAATTATTCCTTTGGATTTTTCATCTCGCGTCAGATTCTAGCATCTAATTATTTGACAATTATATCCTTATTAAAACATAAATTTCGAATACAGTGATTAGTTTATCGAAACGTCGGATTTGAATTTTACATTTATATCATTTATCACATTTATTAATCATCGCAGCCAGTTATCTTTTTTCTCGATTTTAACGTCTGGCATCACACATAATTAAAAAGAGGAACAAAGAATAGTTGGAAAGATATCATCTAGAGGGTATTTGCACCTTTACATAATTTTACGCTTCGAACAGCTGATATCTTTCCAGCATGCAAAGATTTATTAGAATATTTAAATGCAAATACGTGTTCGAAAAATTTCAATTCGAATGCTTCGAGAAGCTTGAAAATTCAATATTATTTGATTTGGTCCAAACAGACTTGTTCTTTATGAAGCAACAGATAACAAGTTTGACAAACTGCGACAACTCGACTCATCGACACCCAATAATCGATACGATATACTTCATGCACATTGAATTAACCATTCCATTTACGCGTAAATATTGCGCATCCACCCCACTCGTTAATAATTGTCATATACGCTGTTAAAGAAACGGTGTCGTAAACCTTTCAGAAAGCTCCATTTCCTGTGTTTTTAATAACATCGTGAGACGATCATCTCGTTACATAACTACATTTTCTCATTCATAGGTGAACGGGTTTAGGCGGTCGATGAGGAGTCGATTAACATAACAAGCTGGCCGTTTGTTCGCGTCCTAACGGGGTACGGGTATTATCGGGGTCATCGTGATGAAGCTCGAAGCTACTTGTTGTCGGGGTGGAAGTATCGGTTTCCTCTCTGTTGCCAACTTAACTAACAATAAGATACGAACCCATCGTAGAAAGTAGGGAACAACGAACGAAAACTCTAATCTTGCTCCACTGTGCTCGTATACACGGAAGAAGACACTCTGTACAGTTAATCGACTTGGAGGCCGCATTGCCGATAATGAAGTACGATGTTGCCGCTCCGAGCCAGCGATTCTCGAAAGGTTCGTTTGCGCGACGTTTGTTGATTTTTCAAATGGCCGCATCTTTAGTTCGCGGACGCGCAATCACTTTGACTTGGCTGTAGAAGTTTCATTGGCTGTATGGGATGGAAAACAAACGAAACGGAAACGTGAAACCCCCTGTGCCCGACATTTCGTTAAAAATGAAGGATACGCCGTCGTAGTTACGCGAAACGAACTGTTCGAAAGCAAGACCGATCAATGATGTAAATTGGAAAGCAGAGACGAGCGAGGATATCGTGAACGTTCTTTCTTAAGAATTGACAAAATTTACACAAAAAGATAAAGTTGATCAATTGAATTTCAAAGAGATACAAATTCATTTCTTTTTCGCCTCTGCATTGCATCTCGGTGATTCTGAAAAATAAACGTTTCAGTTAAGACGGTAAACAATTTAATACGCGTCTTACGAACTGTTGCGTGGTTACACTACACCGTAAGGGAATACTCATTCGTAATCCTCTTTCGATTCTCCAAAGGTGTTACCGGTAAACCACGTTGTAGAAACACGATATTTATTCGTGTTACCAGCATCTACTAATTAATTACTCGTCTATATGAAATCATCCACGCGAAGAGTTACAATTTAACTCAACGAGGATTAACAGCAAAAAATTACTGTCCTCGATACTTCATTCTCTCTCTCTCTCTTTCTCTTTCCCTTTCTATTTCATAATACCACCGCGCGTTACACGCGCGCAGCGTTCAACGTTTAAAATGCTAATAACGAGGCTGTTAGCGTAATGGCACGGCGTAATCCGGACGCTTTCGAGCGGCGAAATCTCGCGTGTATTTAGCCTGGACTTGGAGGTAGACGACAAAAGCCAGTCAGCCGCGACAAAAACGTTTAATATACGTAATTACTCGGCCGGATGCAATGACCGTTCTCGGAAACTATCGATCTGCGCGCGAAATTATGGAAAACAAGGATGGAAATCGGCTGGAAAAATGTCACCCGATCGTCGCTGTCGTAGAGAGGCGAGAAACACGGGGGCATGTTTTCCACGGGGGTTTATATATCGGCGCAGCTGGTCGAAACGCTCGTTTTTATATCAGTCGGAACGATGGCTCCGCAGGACGAAATGTGAAACGAATACGTGGCTACCGTACTCTTCGATGCCAATCACGCTTTTGTCATCGTCGATTAAATCCGCTTCATCGAAGAATAATTACGACCGAGAATATCGGTCGTGTTGGATCATCGATGGCGAAATGCGTTAATCTTTCGACCTATTTATTCCACAGAAAATAGTTCGACACCGCCTCGTTTCGATAACGCATCCTTCCGGATAGATTTTCAGTCAGGCTTTTTCTCTTGATAATACGCATCCGTCCTCTGCGCGTTGCCATCTGTACGTGTATTGTAGCTTGCGAATGATTGTTTGTGAACTTGTTTTTAGGTCTCTGAAAGGTGCAATAAATATAAATTTTATAAATAAAATAATAGTAATAATACGTACTTGTTTCGTGATTTTATCAAAAAAGTAATATGCAAAAGTATTGGCGCTTCTTTCTTGTCTCATAGAAGTAATCTTGTTCCTGCTGTATTACTATGTTCAATGATATTGCTGCCTAGTGGTTCTTCGACTGATGCCTGTTGTTACGTCTGAATCAAGTTCGTATCATTTGTCGTATCTGTTTCCCAGATTCTGGATGCGATTTCTCAATCCTTCTATCAATGTTTCGATGTCGCAGCTGATCGACTCGGTGTTCAATCTATATTTCCTATTATATATAAAACTACGTCTTCAGAAATCGTTTGGACATTCCATTATATAATACAGCAAGAAATATACTATAAAAGAAGCTATAGAATATCTCTTCTTTATCTAAATATTATCCTTACGAACGATCGATTATTATATAACTGTTCGCAATACGATTAATCAAGTTTTCATATTTTTTATTTTCACGTTACTATCGATTCGAAGAACCATCGAATGCAACTTCCGCCAAATTACCAGGCTTCTAAAACGTGCAGTAAACGTAACCACATACTGCCACTAAAATGTAACCACAGAACAACTTGGGCCAAGTTGCATTAAGCCATCTTGGGCCCAGTTTGATTCTGATCGGCCATTAAATTGAAACTCGCCAGAGATAATACTCATCGTTCCTAATTCAGCGTACCTCCACATATGGACAAGAAATTAAGCGCTGCAACCGGCTAATGCATGTAATTGTAACGTTATAAATGGACCAGAACCGAAAGTAATGACGGCTTTGTTAATCGTCTTTTTCTGGATCAGTTTGCGTCTTTCTTCAAAATAGCTTTGACCTGTACCTCTCTTCCTCTTTTTCTTTCTCCCGATTGAAAGTGCAATGAAACGCGTTAGCGGCGTACACTTTAATTTCAAGCGGAAAGTCGAGGAATAACTGTGGTTTCAGCATTTTTTTTTTTCGTTTTAACTTAAAGCAAGGTTTAGTGGATTTTTTGTCAAGAAAGGAACAGAAATGATATCAAACGGCGTAATTTAACGCTAGACCCACCGAGATAGACGAAATAAATGATTTCTAATTTTTAATAGAAATTTTATAAGTTTTCTAGGAAGTTGAGAAACGATTTATTTTTGGTAGATCTGAACCATTTTTTTTTTACAAAATATATACATGAGAGCCTCTATTTCTCTTTGTATTATAATATAATATTTCATTTTGATCCATTTGCTACAAGTCCTATAGTTGAGTCGTCGGTAGCTCTACTGTTAATACTTGGCGATTCAATCGCGCCCACGGGCATCTTCGTGTGTTCGCAGCGCGAGCACGACGTGTCTTGGAAGTGATATTAAAATTTAGATTAGTGGTGCTACGAGTGTAATGAATGATACCGGTTGAACGAGAGCAATTCACGAGAGTAGAGGCGAGGGCGAGATCGAAAAGTATTAAAATGTAATTTTATATTCATGCCGCGGTCCGTTTGGTTATCTTTCAAGTTCTCGCTCGAGGTTTGTAAACGACTTTCATGGCTGTCGTACTCTGTCTGATTTATGCTAGGGTTTGCCCTATTTATCTTACGTTTATCTGTGACATTTTATATTATTACAATTCTCTGATTCTGTGGAGGATATAATTAATAGTCCGAAATAGATCACTTAATGAATTCTTTATTATACAATCGTTATGATTAATTGGTACTTGCGGTTTACAATCCAAGTCAATCCAATTGTCTGTTATTCTTGAAGAGAACCAACTTTTCATCTAAATTCTACTGTAAACATGTAAAGATATTTTCACGTGACTATACATATCTAGGACCCAGGATGTGCTGTACTCGGTTATTCGGTTGATAAATCTCAGTAAAAAAGAAACTTTCAGTAAAGACACCAATAAGATGCCGAACATACCGAAGACCTATAAATCAACAAGTATCATCCCACTTGCCTATCCTGGGACCGCGTGTATTCCCGCAAAAATGCGAGCGCACGCCTCGAATTACGTCGAATACTACCCTGTCGAAACGCGAATTGAAAAATGATAGACACGCTCTCTCTGCGAGCGGAAACTATGACCGCAGGAATTTAATATCCCCGTTGAGATCTCCGTATACAGGTTGCTGTATACGTTCCCAAGGAACACGCATCGTTGTCGTCGTCGATGTCGTCATCAAATTTATATTTCACCGGCTGGCGTAGGACCAGCAGGTGCCCTCCATAGTGGTCTGTCCCTTATACTCGTTCGAATCGACATGGTATACGTGTATTTATCTGTGTGTGTGTGTGTGTGTGTGTGTGTCTGTGCCGTAGGCGCGCGCAAAAGATGGCAATCATTATAAATAACTTAGCCGACAGCGACGTCACTATAGTACAATGGGGGCTGCACTCGCGGGGGAAACGGCCGCGATAAATAACTGGGTAATAATAAAAAGCCGCGCGAAAGGGGCCAGAGATCGGTCGTTCGGTAAAGGAGCGTTATTTCCGACGAACGGGAACGAATCGGGTAATGTACAGGGGCCACGGACAATGCGTTGCACACCGAGGGAGAGCCAGAGAGAGAAAGAGAGAGAGAGAGAGAGAAATCGAACCGCGCGTGTCCCACGGAATCCAAGTTCTGATATTAAACGCTGCGGCCAGCAAGCCGTTCGGAAAATCGTGAACGAGATCTGTGGACCGTGGAACCAATGACTCAACTCCCCTCTTCCGCAACCAATTGGATCCGAGTCGAACGATGCGGGAATCTTGGTACTCGCCGTGTTCCTTGTGACGTTTATAGCTCGAGCCAAAGATTTAGGCCGCTCAAGGTCGCTGGTCCCCACCACTCGGACAACTGGAAACGATCGCCAATTTTATGATCTCGTTAGGTCCTTTCCTGCTTGTTACTAGCGTTACTAGTGTAGGTAAATGATTTTCTTCCCCGTTTTATTTGTCCCTTTATCGTTTTATTCCTCTCTTCTTTCATGATACGATGATATAGGTGTTTATGTCAAAAGAATAAAGAGAATCGAATTTCTTTTTGTGCGGTGAACCTTGCTTATTGGGCACAGCGAATTTAGGATAAATTTAACGTTAAACGTCCCCGAAGAAACCTTAAGAATAGATTAAGCCTCGTTATAGAATTCTTTCCGAAAATTCAAGCGTTCGCTATTGAAGGTTTAAACCGACTTCAGAATCTGAAAAGGTGCTTTCCAAGCGTTTCAATATAATCCATTGAACGGAACATGTTCTCGAGGAAACTTTCGTTCGGCAAACTTGAAATTTAAACTCGAAAATTACTCAAAGTTCCGGAGGTGGGTAGAGTCTATCGTCGAACGACGGGGTGACAATCAGTTCTGTGGAGAAGTCTGCCAACAGGCAAATACCTTTTCAACCCGTAACCCGCTATGTTTGTTCCAGATATTGGGTTTATTTTAACGTCTGTTAACTATTCGCCAGCTATCGAGTGTTCTCGGCTTCCGACGCATTGCGCGCAGAATTCGTGGCTGAATTGAATTATTTCGAGGACGAGGCTAATGAACTCACCAAGGGATTAATTGACTCGACGTTTAAACCGTATAACGGAGTGCGGTGGAAAAAAGCTGAATGGTAACTCGTCAGAATATAATTGCCGCTCGCGCATACTTGCGAGTTATATTCAGAATCGAAACGGGGCCGTCTCGAAGGTAACGAGACTGTTTTAAGTTCATTAGCGCCCCGTTTCTGATTACATCCACCGGCAAGGGATTGAATATGCATCGACGATGTTTCCGTTTCTAATTAAGTAAATCTGATCGCTGACTCTAGCTAGAGGCACGTTCTTTCCAGTTGATTTTACCTTTGCTATTTGCCGTTAGGCGGCTCGAAGGATGTTGATACACGATATAAAATCTTGAATGTGCCAACTTGCAAGCTGAAATTAGACCAGAATATATACTGATAGCGCTCTTTTACCGTACGTAATCTTTGTTTGTATTTATCGTGTACGTTTCTAGTTTATTAATGGAAGAGGAAATATCATGGGTCGACAGTATCAGGCGATCTTACTCGACATAATTAAACTGTGAGATTTAATTTTTTGGAATACGTAAGTAGATATACGACTTGTACAGGGTAGAATAGTGACGGATTACAAAGATATTTAGACCATAGTTTTCTCAATTTTGTAATTAGTTTCTTAATATGAAGTACTTTGCGTTAAAGAGAGAATAAATGGATACAAGTTGAGCTTAAATTAAATCACCTTTAGATTAATTTAATTCTTTACAATATTCACCATGTAATTAGTGAAAGTTTACAGGAGATGTTGGTATATTTTCGTGCTATCTTTCACTAAACTGAAGGCAAATTTTAATAATTTCGAAATAAATTCGTCGTGGATATGACGTGATTTGAATAACAGACAAATCTTAGTTCGTTTGAAAAATGGAGAATTTAAGCGCCAGATAGCTTTTATTTTTGGATTTACGTGAAACAAATTTTTAATTAAAATTAATTTGCTGCTAGTACGTCTAAAAGTATGAAGTGACGCTGTAAATTGTAATTTTACCTATTTTTTTAAACAGTGAACAACGGTAAATATTGCGTCACAACTGTGTATAAAGTATGGTAAAAATGTGTAGTGAAAGCTTTCCCTAACAACTGTTTTGTGTTCCTTGCCGCGCGGTTTTGAGGATAACAGCGAGAACACAAAAAGAATTAATGCTCAGGAGGCGAATCCATTTTCAACGCTTTCTCCGTAGCTTTAATCATTAACGCTCGGTGTTTCTAACTTGAAATAAAATATTAAGCCGACGTGGTGCGGCATCGCGGAAAAATAAACCGATAAGAAAAAAACAGCTTAATTTATTACACGGCGTTCTATTACGAAAATAAACACTCGGAGACAATTATTTCGTCGAACGGTAAATCAAACGTGCAATTTAAAAACTCACATATTTTACGGTGATATATTCGCATTACCATAACTGTCTACAATATTTATCATATCATTTGTACAAGACTACGACCGAAGTTAATGATATCAAAGTTAAACCACATAACAGTCATGCAACGATGTAAATTTCATACGTAAAATATTTTTCCTTTGATTTGACGGAAAGAAAATACATATATCAGCTGGACTTTTATGCACTTGCTGTTGGTTTATTATAAAATGCATATTATATTTTTTATTCTCGCGTAAGAGATAGCGTATGGATTCTAACACTTTCAACACCGATCAGATGTTACAAAAAAAAAAAAAAAAAGAAAAGGATCGTACAAACAAAAGGTCGTACAAACCGCAGCTCATTTCCATCACTTTTTCCAGCTAACTTTCACCAAGCTCAGTATTTTATCCAACTTCCTCCATCGAACCGCGTATCCTTCTTATCCTCGGCACAAAGTAGCACGATCGGTACTTCGTAAACGAGCTCGTTTTCGATCCAACCCTGGATGAGATAGCAATTGAAGTAAAGCGAGAAACAGACTTCTTTACCGCACGTCCTGAAATCTTAATATCTTTCGTAGAAAACGACGATGTTAGAAGAAAGGACAGACGAGACTTCGACCTTTCGAAGGGCGGTGTTTTCGATTTTCAAAATGGAAGGGCGCCGTTTTTCAATTCCAATTCGGTCTGCTTCGAATGACGCGCACGACCAGCTGCTAGGGAAATACGCATCGATTTACGTGCAAATTACAGCTCGTTGTTCGCGGCCGAGGCTTTCCAATCGCGCGCACGCCGAGAACAGCTTCGCGGCCGAAACCTCGTTCCGGAAATTGCAATGTATCCGGTCGGCGAAGTTGCTGGCCGTGTGTGTGCGCTTTGCGCGAAAGTAATTAAAGCTTTCATGCTTCCGGTCCATTGCCGCGCAAATTTGTTGCGTCAGAACTGACCCACTCGCTATCGAGGTAACCGTGTGCGATAGAACCAAAAGTTTCGATCACCATGTCAAGGAACAAATCGCTTTGTTTCCTTATCGAATCGAGCGTACCTCGAAGCGAGTGAATTTTCGAGCATTTTTTTCTTTTTCGTTCTGTCAAATCTGGGATATTGTAATGCAGTACACTGCCTTCTTAATTTATGAAAATAAATATAAATAGTTTCTTTCGAAGATTATATTCTGGTTAAAATATAAATTAAAACACAGTAGAACTCCGTTTGTATGAACTGAACATTTTTATAATCGGAGTTTATAGGATAGGAGCCTACTAACTGCAATTACAATTTTTCGTTAGTATAATAGGAGTTCACGTTCAGATAACCATTGTAGGTTCAACCCAGAGAAGTTCGTTTAATGGAGTAGATTTCGTTCAAATAACTGGAGTTCGTGCAAACGAAATTCTACCGAGGCATAAATTATTAGATAAAATATTTCATTACACTACATTTTTGCCAGATATATACTGTTACCTTCATATTTCAAAGAATTATTAATATTCTCTAACTAAATTGTAAAATAATATATTCGTCGTCGAATTACAAATTCAGAAACTAACATCAAATTACAAATTCACAGATGTAATTGTTCGAATCTGTTTTCGAAAAAACGATCTCTATTCCGCGTTGTCTCTTTTGACGTGACTCGAACAAGGTAACAATTTTCATGCTACGATTGCTAGATCGATTGGCCGAGTCGGATCGCGGAAAAAGAACGAGTTTGCAGAGGAACGAGAAGGGAGAGTTGCGCGTGGAATTTTTTCGCACACTTGCTTTATTGAATTCGATATTGCATTTCAAAGTAATCCTCTACCTATGTGGTTCATGCTCTCGACCAAAACATTTTATATCATGTTTAGTCTATGAAACGTTCTTTGAACGTTTACGACAATTTACAGTAATTTACGCTATGATGCCGAAAAATCGGTATAAAGTATATAGAATCCTTAGTACATAGACTAAGAATCGTGGTTGGATCGTTTCGAATGTTAAATAAAAAACCAATTTTTCAGGAAAGGACAATGTGGAAATTCGTGTATCGATCTTTCGGAAGTATCGTCCCACGTAGTACCTACTCTTTCCAGTATTTCGGAACGATTCTGCGTGTATGTAATTCAAATATTGGATCAATGTAATTGCATCGAGTGTCGGCGGCAGAGGTAAAATTTTGTTCGACCGATGAAACAGTTTCATTCTGGAAGCATAAACGTTTGCCTACATACAAAGTCCAAACTCACCGCTGCAACTTCTTAATTTCCTTTTTCCTTACTTTTTCTGTTCGCTTTTCACTAGCGTAGTCTAGAATTATTTAAATTTATTTATCTTCAAATTTTGATCTTGACTCCCGTTTTTTGATATAGATATTCCATTTTCACCAAGTTCTCGAATTCTTACATTTAAATTCAAGAATTCGCTGACGACCTATGTATGTACGATGCAATATCTTAAACATAAAAGTAACGAAATATTCGGCAAATTATGTAAAGTTCGCGTTTCAAAATTACGAGTTTCCAACGCGAAACTCTTCTCGTGAAAAATCGACCCTGTTTGAGTTACACGGCTTGTTAGCATAATTGTCACTCGCTGAGCTGTCACTTTTCGCCGATTTAGCGTCGCGGCGTCTCAACTTGGAAGCTGAAGGAACAGGAGATATCGATTTAACGAGTTAGGAAGCGTAGACACGAAGCCAGACACGTCTACTCACCCTCGTCCCGGGTATCGTTTAAACTGGAGCGAAGCCCCTTTGCGATGTCTTAACCGGAATTTGGTCGCGGCGAAGAAGGCGAACAACCTCGAGGCCGCTTCATTTATATCTACCGTACGTGTTCCACGTCCCGTGACTCGTTTGAGGGATTTGTCTGTACCGGGGAAACAAAATAAAGGTTGACAAACATCCCCTTAGTCCTAGCTCTCGAGATTCAAGAGAACCGTCGAGGATAGATTGGCCCGTGGATTGCTTTACGACCTCGAAAATAAAAGGATATTTTCGTACGGCTCGCTTCGTGCTTTTAACGTGGAACGTGTTACGGACCGAGCGTGGGATTGCTCGTGTGGATTATGGGGGATAAAACATTTGGGTAGGAGAAATTTCGGATCAGCCACTCGGAAAATAAACTGATCTACTCTATTTTCCGGAAGTTTCTTGATTTTAAGTATAACGATACGTAATTCAAGTTTAATTCTTCAAAAATCAAAGTGCTAATTTTGATATAGTTAATCAGTTTCATTTCTATATGGCTCGTTTATCGAAGTAGTTTTCCGAGAATTTATTTCACTGGATATTCGATGGTTATTCTGTTGATTAATATCGATTTATCTTTGCAAGCCAAGGAGGGAAGGGAATATTTTGTGAAACAAAATAGAGGTTCATATATATTTTACAATGTATTCAAGTACTATTTCGCGTTTGTATAGTTTCCATAGTTTACGCAACATTGTAATAAAAGGCGCATCGAGTCCGTTTCAACTTCTCAAAGCATAGTAATTGAATCAGATCCTCGGGATACCCTTCATTGTCTATTTTCTTAGTAAATTAAGTTGCTTCTGGATTCTGGTTTCATACTGAGGGAAAGAATATCAGAATCCTCCAGGTGGATATTGTGTTCAGAGAATCATGTTACGCAATCGAAAGTACCGTAGAAAACTCGAACGAAAGGTAAAATATCATCATACGATTCTGGGTGTTATTGCTTAGTTTACATAAGTTTCCGCTATGTCGTAAACGTTGGTATAATCTCTTGTGGAAAATTAGTTTTCGGAGCAACGTCATATCCAGAGGCATTCTGAAAAGCGTCGTTTCATTTCGAACCGAATTACGCCAGGCAAAAAGCATCACTGAGTCTAAGCAGCGACCGTCGAGAAATTATTCCTATTAATCGTCCGCTTCCTGCATCGATGCTCCTATTCATCGTCACCATACGATGTCCATTGGTTGTGATGCAGTCATGTTTTAAATCATATTAATCCATATTACGATTTAAACCATATTAGGACAGATAGAAACGAAATAGAATTGATTAACCATGACGTAACCATTACTGATGTACCAAGTTTAATAACATGTCCATTTGATCTATTTTGTTATATCTACAATATTTACATATATATTCATCATAGTCTTCCTCTTTATATCACATTAGAACAGCTTCAAATAAGAGCTGAGACACATTTGACAATTTTGAATGAAGTCCAAAGATATATATACACTGAGTTGACCATTATTATTCTTGTCGGTTCATACACATTCTCAAGAAAAAGTCAATTAACTTACTATCCTCCCTGATCAATCTACTCGAAACTTAATTTTCAAGTCCCTTGAACACCCAAGGGAATGAAAATCGTTTCGTTATTTTCGTCGTCCAAATACCTCAGCTTCGGTCTCAACGTGTGTGTTTAAAACGAGAAGTCAAATCGAATATCCGTGGGTGTATTAAATAAAAATAGTCTTATAGAGGTCGTTTGTTGCTCTGTTATGCGTTCGGTGCGACATGCAATTAAATCTCAAGGGAGTCGGTCATTTTGTTGATTAACGTCTCTGGCCGATTTGAACGTCCACTGTCTCGATAATTACCGACAACAAAATTCAAGGCGAATCTCGTTGGACGTTTTATCACCGGACTTGAACCACGCAAAAGGAGAGAGGTCTGACCATCGAGAAGAGTTTGGAATCCCATTTGGAACAGATGCAGTCCAAGCTGAATTTATCGTCGAACCAAAGGAGCACGAAGTCCTTCGAGCAGTTTTTCCTTTCGGTGACGATTAACACAAAAAACGAACTGGCTCGAGCTTGCTTTAGTATAATTACCAGCCTCAAAGAAGGTATAACCGGTTAATCGATGGAATTGATCGGTGAAGCGCTAAAATCGTCATCGGAGGTATGGGAGGAACGTTCGCGGTGGCAAAAGCAATTTAAACGAGCGAATGGCTGTCGATCGTTCGACCGTGCGTTGCTAGTTAATAGATCCTGCTCCTTTTCAGTGAACGAGTCCAAAATCAATTGCACGTTGAAGGTCGTCTCGTCTTCCTTCTTTTTCTGTCTCACCGTCTCCAACACCTTTTCACTGTTATCTGATACATTTTAAATTGGGAATGCGTGTCTAAATTTCTCGCCGTTAAAACGAGTTATATGAGAGAAGTGTAGAGAAAAAGGAGGTAAAATCGGGATTAAGGTTGTTGATTGGTACCGTGAGATTTATTCCGTGGTATATCGTGGCGTGCACGCTCATAAAATGAGTATTATATCGAAAATATGTTCGATCTTTTATTGAATCGAATCGTAACTCTATCTGTTACAGTAAAACAGGTTCTACTGAAAAGTTATTTCTCACGTGCGAGTACTTCGCTAAATTCTAAATAAAGTTGGTGCGCTTATTTTTATATATTTTTGCAGATTAGTAAAATCTTTCGAAAGTATAGCAAAGGATTATTAAATACAGATATAATTTAATAAGATATCCACGTTTATTTATAAAAATATTCTCTTTCATCGTAATTCCCAAATAAATCTTAAAGCATCGGCTTATTTGAAATTTCATTCCTTAGGAAAATTGTTTATTAATTGTTAAATAAAACAGTCTAATTTCTCTACCAAATAAACGGATGAATGTAGAGAGACAGGGCGTATCTTCTAGATTGATTTAATCGTCAGCGGCTGTTTGTCAAGGGTGACGTCGAAATGCGGGTGGCCTGTCACCCCTTGCTCTCTGTCCTTCCTGCGGAACATGCTCTTCTCTCCCTGGGGAACCGGCGACTCGATTAGGCTACTTATAGCTCGTTTGTCAACGCAATCGCTTTGCACCGACTCTCCACGGATCCTTCCTACTGGTATCCTTAACTTTAACGAATCCACTCGAGTTTTGAAGCCAAGAAGTTGTCGCTTTTAAGCTGTTTTCTAGAAAAGTTTGGGAAAGTTAGAGAAACGGGAGCTCGTTTAAACGGAATTTGATTAGATCTTCCTTGCATCGAGAGGCTTCTAAGTTATGTATTGGAATCTTTCCTTTGGAGCAAAGTTTCTGAATGTTTTTGCGAGAGAAAGGACACGACACAACAATGCTTCTTGATTATATCTAATTTATATGAACTTCTTCTTGATATTGTCGCAAGCTTTTCAGAGAATCACGTCATCAGTCTTTCTACTATCGATAAACACAGACATGTAACACTCTACGCGTGTTCATAAATATGCAATGATCACGTACTTTGAACCCTTTGCAAGTAATTTTATCCTGCTTCGTTCTACCATTTTCCATATCTTGTAAATTCTTTAACGAGCTATAATTACGATCATTTGAAATTAAACGAACAATTTCCTCATTCGTAAAAAATCTTTCGAATTTGTTCTGCTTAATTATTTCTGCGAGTTATTTTGAAGACAACAATCCAACTGAGATTACATCGTAATTACATCATGCCATATATCAAGACACTGCATCATCAAGATATTACTATCTCTACGACTTCATTATTCTCGCTCACCTCATTTTTGCACCTTCCATCTTTTATCATTATCGCGATACGGATTGCCACCTGGAGGCTATACCGTTTCGAACTAATAAATCAATCATCCTTTCCACCCGTCCGTCCAACTCGTCGACAAATTCATCCTCCGGCTCCTATCCCCGTTATATAGTTCGCTTTATGAATGAAACATTATCGTCCGTAAACGATAGCAGCTCGATTCAACGCGGGCCAAAATGCCGCGCCCTATCGACCACGGCCTCGACACCTGCCAACTGCACGGAGTCGATAGTAAGACACGTTAATCGAGCCGAGTATCTGCAAAGGTCGAACGTGGAAGTCGATTCGATGGCGTGGGAACGGGTTAGAACTGGATCGTTCCTGAGAGACGTTATGTTGTCATCTTTGAGAGCTTTGGTTGCTGATCTAGTAGTGGTACTAGGACGAATGTTCGCGTTTCCAACGACCGGACATGTCGCTTTCCAGAACGGCTCAAGAAAGTTTGTAGTATAGACGATTATTTGAGCTTCGAGTTAGCTTGGCACAGAATTACCTGTGAGTAGACTGCAGATTTTTATGCATTTAAAATTAATGCGCTCTTTGTAACAGCTTATAGATATAATAAATTTTTAGTTAAAAAAACTCTCCATGTTCATAAAAATATGACATTACATGAATGTTTGTAGTTTCTTTATAAAAGTGCAACGTTTTATTTTCTTTGTGTTGTTACACTGTTGCGGAAACCACGAATCGTGCGCTTTATTTTTCCAGTAGTTTTGAACTGCGCGTACTGTGTGTACTCGTTCGTTTGTTTTTCATATAGCCAACTGTCCAATCCTTTAATTCTTCCCGCTCGTATTATCTGTTTCAAGTTTCAATCCATTTTCTATTAAATGTGAACGAGTTGCATAAATTCCGAACGATATGAATCATCGCAATCGAGCAATAGTATACATAGAATCTGACCAAACACCGTGGGAAGTTACATAAACAGAGTTTCTTCTACGTCTCCCCAGGAAGCAGACACGTGCTTATACCAGGGCTAACTCTTGAAAAGACGCGATAGTCGGAAGTATAGCGATCCCAGTCGTGGTCTGGTGATAGCGAGAATTTGATAAAATGCAGCCATGCCAACTAGCGGAGAAAAACCATAAAGAGCACTCACGCGTGGCGGAAATCCGTGCACATGGAAGTTAGTCAAACACCAGTTCAGACAGATGGTAAAATAATGGCTTTTCCGGCTGGGTGGGCGACCGGGACCGCCGCGAGGTCAAAATAAAAGCAGCCTCGGTGCCGCTTTGATAGAAACCGCCAGCCGCGTTAGGATTATCAAATACTGAGAACGCGTGCGCGAGTTCACAAGTTCCTTGGCCAACGGGAAAAATAAGCGCGAGCCTCTGAACGATCTCTCGCGGGTGTTCTTGCGACTCGAGGGCCTAAGGCTAGCTGCTTTTTTACCCGTCTCTCCTATTTGCCGATCGCAAAATGGAAGAAAAAATACTTGATACACGGAGTCCTTTTGGGACTCGAACGCGTGATCCTTAAAACTATCGTTTTAACAAAAATGACAGCGAAAGCGTTGCTAGGTGCGGTTCTTTCTCAATTTCAATTAGGATTTCAATGATTTCAAGTTTAAACTTACACCAGGAATTGTCTTGACTGCGTATAATTTTCTTGATTCTGTGCATATTTTTAACAAGATTTATTGTTTCGTCGTACCTGATTATCAGGTGATATTCGACGATTTGTTCTTATTTGTTAGCCGATGAATTTTTTATTTTTTATTGGAACGAGATAATGTATCGTAATGTAATGTTTGTTTCATTTAAAATTCTGTTCATGTCGGAGAATATTAAATTACAAAGAAGTAATGGTTTTAATCTATTACAAAGATGTGTTGAAAGTTGTTGGATTTAGAATTTGAAAATACAGCTGAAAGGCGAGATAAATGTTGCGATTCTTCGTTTCTTACGCTATTAAAATTCAACAGGCATTCCATAATATTCCTTATCGATTCAAACAAATGCTAGCTTTCAAAGCAGCGGAGAATGATCAACGAAGACGACATGGGAAAAATAAACAAGAAATTAAGACATTGGTTACAGAACGTATCGAAACAAGCTTCTACTGCCTCAATATCGTGCTTCTAGTATCACTGAAAACGTTGTCGTACTAATCTGACAGCGTCATCGTTCGCATCGACAACTAGATATACAAGCGTCCACCTGTTAATCGGATTTATTCCGAGTCATACGCGTGGCTCTCGCGAAATACCGACAGAACGGTTAGTTTCCTCTTTTATTTTTACACCGTACCGTACACGTTGCAGAGAAATGGTCGGTCGCCGATGGACGACGTTTGCCGAAGCTCAAAGAAATTAATTCCACGCTCTGTCTGATTCCTCCACCGGTCGTTCCGTTAACGAATGCGGTCGCTCGTATCGTACAGCCAAAATACCGACCGTGGTCCGGTCTACCATTGTTTTCATTCGTCCTCTGCCGATTCTTTGATCGCGATTGGAAATCACCTGAAACTTTGCCACTTTTTCTCTTTGGCCTTCGTCTTAACACAAATTTACGTTATCTCCAGTTAAAACGTTTTATTTAAATTTAATTTATTAATTTATTCAATTCTCCAGATATGCTGAAATATTTAGAGTTCTCGTGTTCCTTATTTTTTAATGCAGCGTTTTACAAAAGAATAACTAGATAGTTTTGATTTGCCAAAGGAAAACATAGACGGTGCAAAGAAGATGCTGAAAACTTCGATTTTCTTAGATTTTGATATAGTAGATAGAACATTTTACCTAATGTCTATTACAAGTATATTCATTGATACGGAAAGTATTATTTTCTAAGAATTATCTAATTTCTGAATCGTACAGCGTCGTCAACGTTGCAAAATCATATCATCTGCACTGTATCTAATATTTCCATCAGCAGAATCACACGATCGCTCGTGTTGCATCATTAGAAGTATAAACTTGCTGAATGGCAGAACATCACCGCTGTCATATCGCAACGACATGGCATTTCTCGTCGGCGCTAAGCTCGGTTTGAAACATGAATTCACTTCCCGGCAGACTTAGCTCGCCGTTGATGTATCGGGATCAGTCGCGCGTCTCCGTTTCTTTTCAGCGACGTGACTCGAAAATTTATTTTGCCAGCTGACATCCCGCGGGACCAGTCTCGTTTTCGTCGCCTTGGTAAAAGCATTGTCTCATCGGAACTCTTATCGTGCCTCCTCGCCTCGTTCACGAGGCCACCTTACGAATTGGAACACGCCAACACGAAGAAAACGTTCCTTCTGATAAATGGTTCAAGGTAAATCACTGGAGGGTGGATGAACTCCTCTGGCGTTCGGTAGAGTGAAGGCCGTTTAAAATGGCGTTAAAGTGTTTCGTCGGAACCCAAGGTACGAGGTATTTCATTTAATACCTGTTTTCAAACGTGCCATATTACGTGCGCGATGC
This sequence comes from Bombus bifarius, assembly GCF_011952205.1. NCBI lineage: Eukaryota > Metazoa > Arthropoda > Insecta > Hymenoptera > Apidae > Bombus > Bombus bifarius. Next base: position 4,926,163 of record NW_022884914.1, on the reverse strand, counting down.
ATTTCTTGGGAAAGATGCTGCTGCAGTTCTTGGGAGATGTTCGGTTAAAGTATATTAGACTTCTTTTTAGTATGCGAACCAAGTTCCTATTTTCTTCTTGAATTTTTATTTTCTGCAATATTGTACGATTGTGTCTTGTATTCGTATTTTTCTCTCTTCTTCCGTCTAACATTTTCCGTCTTTTATGAAATTAATTTTTGCAAATTGGCTTCTGGGTTTAGACGTGGAAAAATTAGTACCTTTAGAAATAAAACAATATGTTCCATCGAATAATAAATGCAAGTTAAAGAATACAAATTCCATATAAAAAAACTACAAGATATTTTGACTATCCTTGTTCGTTGTTTAGATCGACTGAATGTAAAACGAAATTTGGCTATCTATCAAATTCTTATTGAAATACTAAATACAATATTAGGTATAGCGATTTCTTCTTAAATAATAAATTTCTAAGATTTATTTCATACAGTAAAAATGCACATACCATTATTCAGAGCTATGAAACGAGAGAAAGAAAATGTTTTGACATTCCTATGTTCAATAGTTTCACCGTAACGCTCGTCTCAGCAATATACAAGAGTCAAGCAAAGCTCATAATAAATCCCATAGGTGTTTTGCAACTATCTGTGTATACCACGCCCTCCGTCATCGGATCCTGCAGCAACTTAACACGTCGCTCGCTGAACATTTTGTATCGCTAGCACGTACGATGCCGCTTTGACGAATCGAAATGAACGATGCGAAATGTTGGTTCTCGGTACAGGCCATTCTCATAAGCAGGTGTGGAAAACGGGCGAGCAAGGTTGTCTCGGAAGGTTGGTTCAAGGTTGGTTGGTCGTCTTGCCGAGAACGAAACGTGAATGGCTGAGCGGCGCCAACCTGGCGCGCTCGCTATTCTCCGTTCTCGCCTTGTAACGTGGAAATCTCGAGAATGCCTAAAAATATACACCGTCGTTTTGGCGATTTTTATCTGAAACAACTCGAATCATGGTCTGTTTGTGCCGGTGGACAGGTTCGTTTCCTCTTTGGAAAGTGCGAGGAGTAAAGCGAATATGTCTCTGCGGGAGTTTAGCGAGCTCGTTTATGGAATCTAAAGTCACCTATCCACTGGTCGAACAAGCAATTCGCGACCGTTTCTTGTAATATGGATAGATACGACTACAGCTACGAACACGCAAACGTTTAAAGTTGTTTGAACTTATCTCACGTGTAATTCAATCGTTTTCAAATAACTAAGTGTTTGCGACTGGTATAACAATTTTTTAAATTTGAGTTCATTTGAATTACCTGTCCGTATATTTCTGTGAATAATTTCCCTGTTCGTTGTTTAACGTGTAAATATATGTGTTTACCTAGCGTACTTGACTGCATAAATACGTATAAAATGGTATATTTCGGCGAATAGTTTATCTAATGCCGAATACTTTCTTCGTATTTTGCAATTATCGAAGTAGGAAACTGGTTTTGTTTTTATTCCCACGCATACCACAATAATAATACTAATAATAATAATAATAAGACGTACGCTGCAGGATTCGGCTTTATCTACGTGTCATTAAAATTTATTTTCTCTTGCCGTGAGGATCGACGATACAATACACACACATATACAGGGTGGTTGGTAACTGGTGGTACAAACGGAAAGGGGGTGATTCTACGCGAAAAAAGAAGTCGAAAATATAGAATGAAAAAATTTTTTTTTATTTTTTTTAAAATCTACAGTGAGATCCGTTATAACGAGACGTGATAAAGTGCATGCATAGCGAAAAGTCAAAATCGATTTTCTCGAAAACAAAGCCTCAAACGAAAAATTTTTATTCTATATTTTCGACTTCTTTTTTCGCGTAGAATGACCCCCTTTCCACTTGTACCACCAGTTACCAACCACCCTGTATATATGCATGTACTTCTAATATAGAAAATGCACCCAAGAAGTCAGATATTAAAGGATCTTTTTTTCTCTTTAAATTGATAGATGTTTTTCGATAATAAGTGACAAAATTAATTATACACTGTGAATGTTAATTTATTAAACTAACTTTGTTCGTCGTTACATGCAAATTTGACCAGATGTTGGCGAATGATTTTAAACATTCTAGACAGTCAGCGGTTACGCTGTTTATGTGTAGCGGCGCGCGCCGTAACACGATGCTGTTTATTGTAGTAACTGTACTGATAATCTCGTCGATTTTGCACCGTGTAAGAAACCTGGCGAGCGGCGTGGAAACGCACCGCGATAATTAGCCGGTTTGTCTCGAACGTTTTTCCTCGACGAGGCTAAACGCACCGTTAGCAGGTCTGACTTTTATGTTCTGTGGAGGAAAACGTTGGTTAGAGCCTGTCCGGAGATTTAGCAAAGAAACAAGATGAAAGGGGGGGAAAAAGATTCCAGTGTACGGCGTTTTACCAGCGTCTTTCAGTTGTCTAGGCGCGCGCTTTGAAGTTGAAAACTGCTCTTGGTTATGCTGCGATCGCGTATTAACCGGTTGATCTTTGCGATTATGCGGAAATAAAGGCTTGTGTTAATTTGAAGAACAGAGAAGAGCTTTAGAGAGTGGAAGATACGCCGGGTTTCTGACGAGAGTCTCCTTCGAGATACAATATAGGAAGCAAGTTACATGGAAATGTAAAAAAATTATTATCACTGTCTGCAGAAGTAGTGACGAAGAGTTATCGTTCATTTATTCATTATAAGGGAATGATCGAAGTTCGAAAATTGTAAGTTTCAATGTTCTAGAAAATTGGAATGTTTAAATATTTGAAATTTTAAACATTCGAAAATTCGAAAGTTAAAAAGATTGACAACTCGGAAATTCAAGAGCTTGAAAATTTAAAGGGCAAAATGTCATACTTGGAAACGTTCGGCAATAGTCGGAGAGAAGCCTGTGCTTCATCATCGTTTCCAAAAAATTCGTACACCAATCGATACGAATGAAGTAAATAGTCGGCAACACGAGAGCCTACTTCATTTGTTTATATTCGAAACAGAACGCATTTCACTGCTTTTTCACCAATCGATGTATCGATATCGTATTTCCGGAGCTTTGCCGTAGCCGAATATATCGATCAGTCGGATCGTCGCTGCTGGATACGTTGCGTGCCAGGGAGGAACTACAGATTGAAGAGTGCGAGCGCCGATCGAGAGCTTGGTCGTGAAACGTTCGAAGATAGGCAAAATCGCGGCGCCTGTTATCGGATCCGACGTTTTGCATTGTTATCAAACTGGACTACTGGAACTGTCACGGTCGAAATATTCGCCGGCCCGGCTAGAATTCGAGTGAAAATGTTTGTGCAATGGTATGACACTTCACTGAAATTTACCGACTCTGTAAGAGCGTAATTGTGATGTACAAGTCCGATCAATTAATCTCGAAATGGAAAGTCGTAGATTGAATGGAAAAAAAGCAAAATTTAGTTACAAAAGTTTAGATCTTGATGTGTATTGCTTTTATAGATATGGAAGTGAGAACTGAAAAGTTTCCTAATTTAAATCCAACCACATTATGTGTCTCGTTTGTGCATTATTGTTGTCAATTATTAAAATGAGGGAAGTTGCTAATCAAATATGAATTGAATGACATTCAATTTAAGAGAAGAATAAAGTGGGACAAGAAACAATGAAATTATTATACTTCGTTGTCTAGAACGACCAATTATGAATTAACAGGAACAGAGATATCTTTAGTGTTTCTATTCTATTTCAAGTGATTCTACTGCAACTCAGTAAAACTTTAAAGGCATTCAAAGATAGATATGAAAGTTTTGTTATTAAAATATACGTGTGGTTCTACCAATTCAATTGTTCCTTTATAAATCAGAAAAACAATTAAATGCATTAAACGACGTTAAAAGATATTTATAATCTTAAAATGGCGCGTATGTATCTTTTCTACCTAAAAGCAAACGTACGAGCTCTATAAAAGTGAAAAGCAAATAGCAAAAAAAGAAAAAAAAATAATACGCGAATTAAGTTGACGATAGATCGTTTGTGCGTAATTGAACGCACTGGCATCGGTTGTGCATCAGATTTACTTTTCATCGCGCTTAATAGCCACGGATATCGCTCGAAATTGAGCGTTATTTTCCACGCTTTTAACAATCCTCGTTTCTGGATACGCGTTTCCAATTGATGTCAATTATCGTTCGACTATTGAATTCTGGCTTCGGTTACGCATGCTTCCAAAAAATTATCGCATGGCAAAATCAAAGTTCGATAAATTCATTAAGCGAAACGACAAATCGATAGTCGTGACAAGTCTGCCACGAACGCATTATATCGTGCTCTCGCCGAGCATTAATCGAACTCACGTATCGAACTCGTATTAATCCTAGAACTAAATTTACAATTAGAATTTCCAATGAATCGTTTACGTTGTCTGCCATCGTTTGCATTCCCGTGAAACAACTTGTCTGCTACACCCTCGGGCGGATCGACTCTGTCACATTTGTAGGGAAGCCAATCGTACCACGTATTTAGTTAACAGAACCTCTTGTACCTTGTCAGATTGCTGGTTAAACCGCGATCTTTACTTTTTGTGTCCGGTGAAACCTCGGAAGGATTCAGTTTATCTTCACAGAGATTGCTTTGAAAAATATTTTGAAATTTATTATTATTACTCCTTTAATCTAATCTACAGTACAATTAAAGTGGGCGATAATAGTCATTAATTTGTCATGAGATACCTGTACTTACACGTAAAAGTTCCATTTGGCTACATTACAAGATTCGTTGTTCCGCAACGCGTGCATCGATCGAGCCGCTCGAACCCCATCACAAACGATATAAACTTTTACCCTTCGCTGTCAATAGCCCTTTCCTTAACCCCTTCGGGTAAACCATCTACTCATCATGCTCGATCGAGCGGAAGCCAATAGCTGTCGTCAAGGATAACCCGGATTTAGCGCAGCGACTGCCACTTCATCCGAGCTTTTCTCTCGAATCGATCCTCTGGTTTGGTTCGGCTAAAGGCAAACGACGTAAAGGACGTCCCCGATTCTAACCACCATATTATTTTCTGTTCACAGGTTCGGCCAGTTCAACAAGGACGGAAAGCTCAGACCACGGAGCCACGGTTCCCTCGTCTAGCCAGGGAAACGACGGATTTCACTGGCAAAAACCGCTGACGATGAGCTAGCGACACGACGATGAGGAGGATGAAGCAGCGCGCGCTGCTCGCCTGGCCATGGTTGTGGCTGTGGCTGTTCGCGGCCACAGCGGGTTCCCCGTCTTCCGACCCTTTCGCGTCGACCACGTTTTCATCGTCAGCCAGTAGCAGCAGCAGCATCAGTAGCTCGAACGCCAGATCGTTCTCTCCGACGCTACCGACATCCACGTCCGCGTCGTTCACCGAAGACTTTCCCTTCCCTCCAGGTCACAAGTTCCGCTTCACTCTGCCGTTGTACAATGTGTCGATTCCGGAGAATTCGATCGGCAAGACGTACGTGGTGCCCGAGGAAAGAATGGGCATCAAACTCGCGTCGCCCGACTCCAATCTCGACATTCGTTTCCGTATAATGAGCGGCGACCGCGACAAGTTCTTCAAGGCCGAAGAACGCACCGTCGGTGATTTTTGTTTCCTGTTGATTCGGACTCGAACCGGTAACGTTGACGTGTTGAACCGCGAACGAAAAGACCGTTACGTGCTCGAGGTGCGCGCCACCTTGAATAAAGGCGACGGAAAAAACCGGGTGACTATCATGGAGGCGGATACCACGGTCGTAGTGACCATCTTGGACACGAATGACCTAAACCCGCTGTTCTATCCGACCGAGTACGAGGCAACCATCACAGAGGACACGCCTCTGCATCGCAGCATACTCAGGGTAATAGCCGAGGACGCCGATCTCGGCAGGAACGGCGAGATTTATTATAGCTTCGCCGAGGAGACCGATCAGTTCGCCGTTCACCCGGTCAGTGGGGTAATAACGCTCACCAGGCCGCTCAGGTAGGTCCGCGTAATAGAATTCTGGTGTTTCGTTTGATGAGCTTGAGGATCGTCGGTCCACGCCTCGAGATACTCGTTTGCCTGATCGTTTACGATGCCTTGCGATGCTTTAGGCGGATCTTGTCATGTACTTGGATGGGTTCTTATTCTTCCTTTTTTTTTTCTTTTGATACAATGTTATGCCGAATGCGTAAGGAGAATGTGAACATACTAACGAGCAAATCATTTTTCTAATTTTTCCATGATCTTGATTGATACTCGAACTTCTTGCTTACGACGGGATATTATTTTCCAAGCGTGAATATCGAATCATGAAGTATACAGGAAATGCCTCTGAAATAAGCGATCGCAGTTTGGAAACGTGTTAGCTTTGAAGTTGAAAAATTGACTTTTATATAAAACCTTGCAACAGAGTTATTTCAGAATCATTCGTTTCTACGATAATACTCCATTTATCTGACCTCTAATTGGCGGAACATTCTTTTCATTGCCTAATTTACTGAATTTCGCGCTATGTAAATCCAAATGGCTTCAATTATGTAAGATTTTACAATACTACTCATATCACGAATGAAGGTATATTTGAATTCAGTTATTCCAATGTAAACTCTGGTTATTTGAACGAAAAGCTATGGGCAAGGGAAATTAACGAACTGATATTACGGAAACTTCAAGCCATCCAGTTATTTGAACTATTTTATCTTCAAATGTAATGAAATAAATGGAGTTGGATCGTAATTGTTCAATTATTTATAGATTGGTCGTACTAAACCATAAAACGTAACCAAATCGAATTACCGCTATCCTAAAAACTTTTATTAATCGAACAATCAAAGAATTCAAATCAAATCCCCAACAAACTGATGCTCAACTCTTTGAAAGTAATTTATCATTACGTATTTTCACCCAGATACTCGGAGCGAGCACTTCACGAGTTGGTGGTATTAGCAAAGGACCGTGGAGCCCTTTACCGCAGCGGAGGGACCAGAAGAGCCAGCACAGCCAAGGTGACCATTAGAGTTCGTCAAGTCAATTTACACTCACCCGAAATCTACGTGCACCACCTGCCAGATATCGTAGAACAATCGAACGCCGATATCTACGCGATCGTTCGGGTGGTCGACAACGACGAAGGTATTCACGGTCAGATCGCGAGTCTGGACATCGTGGGTGGTGACCCAGCCGGTCACTTTAGGGTACGGCCAGCCGGTGGACCACATTCCGGTGAATACAATATCGAGGTGCTACATCTGCTGGATCGGGAGACGGCGGTTCAGGGTTACAATTTGACACTCCGTGCAACAGATCGGGGCGTTCCACAACGTTACAGCTACAAATTTGTACCCGTCCATCTGGCCGATCTGAACGACAACGCACCAGTGTTCAGTCGAGAAATCTACGAGGTGAAGGTGCCCGAGACTGCTCCCATCAACACGCCGGTGATCAGACTGAAGGTGACGGATGCTGACGAGGGGAAGAACGCGTTGGTGTTCCTGGAGATCGTGGGCGGTAACGAAGGTGGAGAATTCTACGTGAACGCGGAGACGGGAATGCTATACACCGCGGTGAACTTGGACGCGGAGAAGAAGGCGTTTTATACGTTGACAGTGTCCGCGGTGGATCAAGGGAACGCTGGAACGAGGAAACAGTCGTCCGCCAAGGTTAAGATCAATGTGGTCGACACGAACGACAACGATCCGACGTTCGAGCAGTCGGAGATGGAGGTGTGGATCGACGAGAACGAGCCAGCCGGCACATCGGTCGTGAAGATCACCGCGAAGGATCGTGACTCCGGCGAGAACGCCTACATCTCGTACAGCATCGACAATATCCAGAAGGTGCCGTTCGAGATCGACCATTTCTCCGGCATCGTGAAGACCAAGCAGGTGCTTGACTACGAGACCATGAAGAGAGAGTACTTGTTGCATGTGCGGGTCAGTGACTGGGGCTTGCCATACCGGCGACAGGCAGAGATGCAGCTGCACGTGAAAGTGCGCGACGTGAATGATAACAGACCGCAGTTCGAGCGAATCGATTGTACCGGCCACGTGCCTCGATACGTACCCATTGGCTCCGAAATCATCACCGTCTCGGCCATCGACTTCGACGCCGGCAACATCATCAGTTATCGCATTGTCTCTGGCAACGAGGACGGCTGCTTCGCCCTGGACTCGGCCAGCGGCGTACTATCCGTGGCTTGCGACTTGTCCGACGTCAAGGTTACCGAGCGAATGGTCAACGTCACGGCCACGGATGGATCACACTTCGCGGACGTGAATCCCGTACACATGCACCTGGTAAATGCAAAACGGAACCTAGGCTCGCAGGGAAGAATTCTAACGGACCAGAGCGGCGCCTTCGAGTGTCGTGACACGGGGGTCGCTCGAAGATTAACGGAAGCCATCGCTGCCGCAGAGAGAAACAACATGCCTTCCAAAGACGACGAATATGCTTTGACGCCAAGCAGATACGGCGAGAACATTCACGCGCCCGAGTTCGTCGATTTCCCTAGCGAAATAAAAGCCAACGAATCGGTAAAGATAGGAACGACCCTCGTCAAGATACGTGCCAGAGACAGAGACTTGGACTACAATGGGAAATTAGTATTTTGCATATCCAGCGGTGATCGCGACTCGGTATTCGGTATCGATCCTGACACCGGCGATTTGAACGTCATAGGCTACCTGGATAGGGAACGCGAGAGCGAGTATTTTCTGAACATCAGCGTGTACGATCTGGGCAAGCCACAGAAGTCTGCGTCGAAGATGCTCCCGGTCACAATTCTCGACGTGAACGACAACGCTCCGAAATTCGAGAAGTCCCTGGCAAGCTTCAGGATTTCAGAGACTGCACTGAATGGAACGAACGTGTGGCGGGCGAACGCGACTGACGCGGATCTCGGGGAGAACGCGCGCGTCACTTATTCCCTGGTGACCGAGACGAACGATTTCCGTGTAGATCCGGTGACGGGCGTGCTGACCGTTTTCGGCAGATTGGACAGGGAACGACAAGAGATCTACGAGCTAAGAATACGAGCGCAGGATAACGGTGGCAAAGGGACCGACTCACCGCCATTGTACTCGGACGCTTTGGTCAGGGTGACGGTCGACGACGTGAACGACAATGCACCCAGTTTCGCGTTGTCCACGTACACGGTGAAAATTCGAGAAGACGTACCGATATGGACGGTCGTGGCGGTCGTGGACGCGACCGATCCCGACGAGGCATCCGGTGGCGACATCGAGTACTTCCTGTCTGACGCCATGGAGAGCGAGGGCTACTTCAAAGTCGATAAAATGTCCGGCACTATTAGGACCACCCAAAACTTAGACTTCGAGGAGCGCCAAGTGCATACGTTGACGATTGTGGCGAAGGACAGAGGTGAACCATCCTTATCCTCCGAGACAATGGTTATCATAGAAATGGTCGACGTAAACGAGAATCTACACGCACCGGTGTTCGATGATTTCGTCGTGTCCGCGAGTGTATTTGAAAATCAACCAATCGGGACTTTAGTGACCACTGTGCGTGCTAAGGACGCGGATCCGCTAGGAGGAGACTCCAGGATTGGATACACCATTAGGGGCGGCGACGGCATTGGGATCTTCTCCATCGACAACGAAGGTGAATACTTCTACTTAATAGTTCTACTTAATAATTCTACTACTAAGTTCGTCGTTTTAATTAATTCTGTTATTTTCGGAAATGTAGAAAATATGAAATACGTAATATGAAGAAGGTCAGGTTTTCTTAAAGCGAAGAATTTTTAAGGATTTCGTGGTCGGTTCTTTTAAAGTGATATGATATTTATTTTATCCCGAGGTTAATGAATATTTGCATAATTTCAATGGGCTGTTAAAATCAATACCCATACACAATAACCGTAATTCTGGCATTAATTCATTGAAATAAATTCGATCAAGATAACACGTGTAGCTTTCTCTGCATTCGTTAAACTTCCTGACCTCTCGTTGTTCCGCATTATTTCCACAACGATTTTCCCGACATGAAAAGGAAAGTTGCAAATCCACTGCTCTGACACGCGACCTGCTAAAAGTGCTAAACGCGAAAATTAAGCAGCAGGAGGAATATTAACGGCCGGTAGCGTGGTACGACAATATTTAACTTTTTCATCCGATTAACTCCAATCCCGCGCGATAACGCAAATATATTGGCATGGAAAAGTTGCTGCCGGACAAGAACCGACAGCTTTCAGCAACCGGGTTCTTCGTATACCCATAAATTAATCGTACTCGATTTAAACTCGATATTCATCAGCTTTCTGTAAAGTAGTTTCCATAGGACAATTTCACATTCCGCTCCTCTATATTGCGTACATGGTGTTCCAATTTCTTTCACCATACGTTTCTTGAATTATAGAATATTCTGACATAGTTTCTTCCTCCGAAATTGAGAAATATTATTTGAGAAATACAATGAGACAAGTGGATTTCATTTTGTGATATTTGTGTCGTACTCGTCTATTATCGGTCTTTAATGTTTTAATTCCAAATTTTTATTTCAAAAGATTTCTCAGCTACCGTTTATTTCGCTAAAACAAATGCCTGTTCTTTTGATGTTCGTTAATGGAAAATTTGAATTTTAAACGAGGAACAGAAAATCAATCGGCGTGTCGACGTAAACGTTTATTTAAATTTTCACTCGCCTTTTGACGAGCACCCGCCGCATTAAACCATCCGGCTGTCGAACCTGTCGTTTGCATATTAACCTTTTTTTTTCGCCGGCAAGTTTTCCCCCAGGCGTTTCCGTCGCACCAACGGCCAATTTAAATTCATTTCTTCCCGACTTTGAAATTTCACGCGCGAAATTCTTCTCATGTACCGTTGGAAATGGTCGATAGTTCCCCGTTCGAACGCTCCATGAAAGTGTTACTCAAGTTCTCACATGCTTTTAGGCGACAACTTTTGTGTAATGCGTTCAATTCGGTTAGTTCCCAAGTTTCTCCGTTCGGAATTTGACAGTTTCACGATTGTACGAAGTTCGTGAATGCGTCTTAGGGAAAAGAAACTTGTAACAACGTTTCTTTGTGTTCCTTCACTCCTGCGGGTGTAATGTTGTAAACTATCTTTTTCCTTTTAATATAAGATTTCTGATATACGACAGTATCTATCGAGCAATCAAATTTGAGTTTAATTTTTTAAAACTATGTTTACAATTTTTTCGCTCTCCCTTTAACAAGATTAACCCACTTAGAACCATGCAATAAAATAGTATAAATAAAAGTTGCGTAAATTTAGCTTCCTCTGATAATCTTAAATCCTTAAGTTCTAAGAGTAATTTAAAAACAAATACAGAAAATTACGAAATTTTCTAAATTACCAAATTGAACTGGAACTTAATAGTATCCCCTATTTCTCTGCTACACTACATTCTATTACTCACCAGAAAAAAACTAATTCGACTAATTCGCAACAGGTCAATGGGAAGGTTGGATCCCGTATCCAGCGAGAAATCGAGTCGAACGAATCGTGTTTTCGCCTCAGAGGGTTCGTGTTTTCGTAGATGGGAATTCCGTTCGATGCCCGGAAGTAGATTCGAGAGCAACAATAGTTTACTTTAAAGTCGGGCTGTGGAGTTTGTCGCAACCGTGTTCCAATTTATTCTTCGAAACGGACGAGCCGTACGCCGTACGCCGTACGTCCGCGGGACATGTCTCTTTTCCGCTTTGCTTGGTTCATCTATTTTGTTCCTTTCCTGCTTACTTTGTGCCGCTGTCGATCGATCAAAAGAAACGAAAGAAAAGCAGGAAGAAAATGAACGAAGAAACGACGGGGAAGAAGAAGAAAGAACAGAGAAAAACGAGTGAGAGAGAGAGAGAGAGAGAAAGAGAGAGAGAGAGGAGAAAAAATACGGACGAAGGGGAATACACGTCCGTTGTGCAGCGCTTTTACATCGGACAGGCGAAAGCCGATGTTCCGTGGCACCAGTCCAAAACGAAGTTACAGCGTCGCGGCCCATTAAATACCGACGCAGTGGGTTTAATTGAATTATGGGACTTGCAACGGGTCCCTTTTTTCCCGGGCCAAGCCTGGTCGCGCATTAAATTCCTACCGCGGTCTCCTTTCACCGCGAAAACCGACTCGAGAAATAGCACGTCATCCTGTTTAATAGTTGATCCTTCTCGATTGGACCGCGTTCTTCGGCCACTTAACTCTGCAACAAGATTCTCGCGGTCCTTTTTCAGACCGATTGCGACTAATTTTTATGAAAGGACGAAATGGAATTAAAGTAACGTGTGCGTTCCTTGTCTTTTGGTATTGTTAAAAGAGCATCTTTGTTTATGAAACTGTTTTATGAGTTAACATATTTGATGAACTACTCTTAAATAAAAGAGAACTAGGGCTTGTGTATCCAGCTTAAGCTTTTAAATTCTGTATTTTCACTCGCATTTTGGTCTACGGTTGTGTTAAACTAGTAAACATTAAATAGGAGCTGTAGTTTATTTGCTCTCGTTGAGTGTACAGACGACGATATAAACGTGACTGAAATTCGAGAGACATTTAAGAAAGAAGAGTTTGCTTATACTTTGCTTAAACATTACGTATTTAGTTTTCTTATTCTCCTTTACTCTTTAACAATGGCAACCTGATTCTGAATTTCAGTTTCAAGTTAGAAAGAGAAAACAGAACGGAGTTCTTTTTGTTTCGTATTCATAAGTAGAAGCTTATATTTATATAATACAAACAGAGATACAGCTTTAATCTTATTCTAAAAAGCCTAAAATGATTCTATACTTCAAGAACGATTACACCGGAGTGCTTGAAAAACCTTCTTGGACGGAATCTGTCCTTCGCGTTGTTTCCTGCAAGACAGTCGCTAGACGTCTAATCCGAGATTGCTCGTCGGATCTTCTTATTTTTCATTTGCAGTTTAAACGCGCGATTTTCTGGAACGAGCCCCAGGAAAGGTTGAGACCAGTCCGGATTACTTGAAGCGCAGCCGGCTGAAAATATCTGCTAAAATCTCGTCGTGTCAACTCATCCCTTTCACCCTTCTTCCTATCTTTCTGTCAGGGAAAGAGCCTAATTGATATAAACGCGATGCGAACGATACGGAGCACTGATCACTATCGCTAGCAAGCCCGCTTACTTTTTTCTTCCCTTCTTTTCTCCCTTTTTTTCTTTAGTCGCGATCTATTTGCTAATGACTAGTCGACGGTTAGATTCGCGGAGAACGACTGTCGGCCGGTGCACAGCCATAAATCGAGTCGTGACGTTTCGATTCCAGTTGTACATTTCGCGCGATAAAATACACCGGTAGGAGGTTGAAAAAAATACAGTGGCCATCGTCCACGTTTTAGTCACGATCGACGAGTTTCCATCGTTCACCGGAACAGAATGCGGTCGTGCGCGCAGCGCTCTCTCGCTCTGCACCCTGTGGCCTCGGTGCTCTCTTTGCGAATAAGCTTATACACGGTGAGCTCGTTCGAATGTTCCGTGACGATTTTACGTCAATATCGTTATCGCCCGGGATTGATATGCCACGAAAATATCTGCGTGATATTGAAACGGGAGGAAGAACACGTAGAGAAATTTTTTGGAAATATTTTGTCTTCAATTCTTGCGAAGGAATTTGTACGAGAAGAGGATCGAAATATAAATGTTGTCGCAGTAAAGTTAATCTCGTGGTAAAATTTATCACAAATCGAATTGTCATAATAAAATTTGCGAAATGGTTCAACTTTACCTTCAAAGTTTCAAAGTACTTACTCTTATAAAATTTCAAATCCATTTCTTCACTTCTAAAATAGCATAATTTTTATACCATAAATCTTCTCAAAAAACCAATAAAATCGGCAAAAGTCGTCGAGCTAAATTTAATGCAGCGGAATCAGAAAAATAGTTGGTGACTTTAAGACGCCTCTCTATAAAATTTTAATTCACGCTGTCTCCTTTAAAATTGTACGATTTTATACCGCCCAACTCTTCAAGAACCGCTAATTTTAACAAGAGGCATCAAATCGAATGAGTTCACCCCATATACGTGACCAGGTAACCCGCCTACTTATGTAGTTCTCTGTTGCGCGAGACTGTATCAAATGGCGGGAGTCGGTGCGCGGTCGAATGTGTGCCGCGCGGGGGTTGTATCGATCTCCCGTCGAGCAAAAATAATACATTGTCAGTGGTATGCATATTCAACCGGTGTAAATATTCATAAGTTGTGCTGGTGTATTGCCTTCGTGTTTGAAACACGACCGATCGTAACGTCGTTCGCGGTATTGGTGCAGTTCCTCGACTGACAAATCTCGCGACTGTAACTTGCGTTCTCGTGGGCCGCAATGGAGGATATTCGTTGTAGCAAGATCGTTAGAATCGTTCGCGAGTTTAACGAGAACCGTTCGCCGAGCAATCGTGGCGTTCTTTTCATCTGAGAGTGATTGCCTCCTGTCGTGTTTGATTACGAATCTATCACATGTTTCCCAATGTGTACGCAAGTTTGTTTTCTAGTCTTTGGCGATGAAATTCACGTGGGTTTGGCTGTTAATCAAGTTATGATATCGTTTGTATTACTTTTTAATTGTAGCCTTTCGAAACTGAATTAGAACGTGACATTTACGTTGTATGATTTATTGACGAGGGAATTTATAAACATAGAGAGTGAAAGAGTTGGTGTAAGAATAAAGTGGGTAAATAAGGCATAGTAATAAGAAGATGAGTTTACTATTGCACTCGTGCGTACACAATTTTAATACTTTATTGCCTTCTGTCGTATATTAGTTCAACATATTACGATTTGATGAGAAAATTTGCATAAAGCTCTTCATAAAAAATGTTCTGTTATCTACACGATTATTATAGTTTACAGTCTTTTATTCACATCCATTCTACATTACTATTCATCCTAAAGTAAACTTTGGTCACATACCTACGAACGTACCCCTTCTATTTGCAACCACGTTAACAAACAAATAACAAATAAAAGGATAAAAGGCAACGATCACAAACAATCATATAATCTTCCAATATAACAATATCAATCATCAAATTTCCGAAACCATTCAAAAGCCTATACCCACCAGATATCTTCACGCGCATGGTTAAATCAAACCTAAATCAGGTTTGTCACGAGCGGCCGTTGATTTCACAGATACGGAAGATTACATCGGCGAAATTGGAGCGGCGCGTAGATCCCGCACACCCGTATGAACACGGTCGTTAGTCGACTGCGGATTCACTCGTCCGTTAGACGGTTCGTTGCGAGCGAACGACGTCGCCGGACGATAGACTAAATTTGCCATGACGCGGTTTACCCGGTCGCCACCGCGAGGAAAATGCAGTTAAACTCCGATCACCATAGAAAACTGGCGCACCTAGTTTGCGCGGGATGGAGCGGAGAGGCGCGCGTTTTCCAGTAAACGAGCTAACGCATTATTCCGCACGCCGCTGTCCACTTTGTCGCCCGCGGCTCTGGCGGCGTTAGTCCATTAATAAAGCGTCCTATACACATGCACCTGTGCATACGTGCCCATATTACTCTCGTTGTTCGGACTACATCAACTATATACGACTCAAAGCTCGATCTTGGAATATCGTGACTCTGTCTCTCGCTCTCTTTCTCTCTCCCTCTCTCTTTCTTTCTCTCGACTATCTAAGAAACGTAACTTGAAAAATTCGAACGAGTGAATTGTTTTATTTTTTCGTATTTCGGTCGTTTAACGTGTGGTAATAAAAATAGATCATGGGTGTTTACGCTTTTTAGAGAATATAGATATACACGCGAAAGATTTAATCATTGAAACAATTCTCTCGTTTGATTCCAGTTCTGTTATTGGATTTATAAAAATATGAATTTGCATGAACATCGTTTAATAATAATACTATGAATGTTTATACAGAACTGCGCTGAATGCGCATATGATATGCAAAAATGTGCGAAATGTCTAAAGATTAGGTTTCAGTTTTCTAGTTACGTATGCAAGGATATAAATTTACATAAACATCCGCAATAATAGTCAATGTAGTGGAATAACATTACGCGTCTCTGTGACATACATCCATCTTTTAAACGAAGAAAGAATTTTCGCACGTGTCCTTCGAGTGATGTCTACAGAATAAGTAGATTAGGCAAATGCGTTTCAGACTCGCAGACGTGGAATAATACGTTACACAGTCTACTGATCAGACAAGATTGATATCAAAGATATACCATACAAGCGAATATGGAAGTACATAATACATTATGAAGATTTGTAGACTCAAATTATGATCGAAGACTATGGACTTATACCGTGATTGAACACTTGGTGACTTATATTATGATCGAAACATGTACGGTGGAATACGATGTTGCTCAATCTACTGATTTTACATTCTAGGATATAGAAATTCTTATATAGTATTCTTTTTTAATTAATGATGTTCAACTAACACTGTCTAACCACATTTTCTGTTTATCATACATTTTCATACAAAAAAGTGTAACAATACACGTACATTACTCTCTGTATTTGACTCCGAAACGCGTTCAGGTCTGCCTTTTACGAGCACGGTGCCTGGCAAAGCAAAGGGAAACGACGCGCGGTCAGACCGCGTAATTTCAAGTAGATGAATCGGTATCCGGAAACGGTTGACCTCGCCACCTTTTCCCCAGTTGGGTAGCTGGGACGTGTTCTCTTTTTCTCAAGCTGTGGCGAGTTACTGTCTCAGAGGCAAAAGGTCCGCCACGATTCGCAGCACTCACCACGATAAGACCGGTGATCCATTACGACGAGCATTCGAAGAATTCCCGCGGACAACCGACATCGGAATGTAACCCTCAGTTCCTCTTTTACGAGAAAGAGCTCAATACGAAATATTCTCGTTGCAAATTGATGAGAACTACACGTCGCGCGTGTTTCTTTAATTAATTAAATCATTCGAGCAGGTCGCCGAAGTAGAACATTTCGCGAGTAGAACAATTTATAGATTTCCTACAAGTTTAAAAAATGTTCAATATATTTTCTTTTTATTCCTTGTCAAATTAATCTCATTCCGCTCATTCCTATTGCTTCGCTCTCTGACTGCTTGCTCTGATCTCTCCATTTTCCAGTCTTTAATCTAAACTATTAAAAACCTCAACGAAATCCTCATTCTTTATTTCTGCTTACACTGTAGGTTTTCTTTTCTAATTTTCGTAAACTCTAAATCAAGTTAACTTATTAAATTCAACTCTGATAAAGTAGCCTCGTCATCGTTGCAAAGAAACGGTTCAAGGACTAGCTCGATAAATACTAAGCGACTCGTCGGATAAACGAATTAAACGATTCATCTGATCGAACATCTCATTAGTAACGCCGGCGTTATAAAGTAATTATCGGTGGCGATACGTCGACGGGACGATGTCGATGGAACGAGAGAGTTCCGGTGACGTGAACGCGCGAGGAATTGGACAGGGAAGGAGGAGGCCTCTCTCATCCCCATCGACGCGGCAAAAATCCAATTTAGCCGACGAGTGGTGCACAAGGCTGGGTATATTCGTAGCAGCTCGTGAATTATACCGAGCATAACGATCGTGCGCGCACCCGCCCTAAATTACCTCTATCGACAAACGCGATGTTTTTATTCCCCTCGAAAGTCGTTTCGTTCGACTACGCTCCGCGCGCACCGCCGTTCCACGTCCGCGTTTTGCAATATTGGACGATCTATCGATCCCACTCGAAGGAAACGAAAGGCCACATGCAATCGATGATATTTTATTTACGTTCTTCTTTCGTATTAATTCGAAGCTTTTACGATTTAAAATGGTGAGCAACAGCGGAATTAAAGAAAATGGTACAACCCCCTGAAAGAGATGGTTCTGGAATTTTGCAATTTTTGATCAACGGAGAGTTTAAACGTATTATTTTAATGATTACCTGAATTGGGCGAATTAGATTAGATGTTTGCGTTCCAAGTATTTTTGAAGCTACAAAGTTTTTGAATTTGAAAGATTAAGTGCACCGTTTCTCCCTTTTATCTACATTGCGCAAGTTATTAGATTATTGGAAATGAACTTCCAATAAAATGATCTGTAAAGATTCCACCAAGAAAGGTAGAATTGAATTATGTAAGATGTTAATACTATTTGTGAATTGACTTTTTTTATTAGAGTACCTTCGATATCGATCGACATGCTTGACCTGAATTTATTTTACGTAACTCTGCCACTTTGCAATGGTAAATTCCACCTTTCGCCGCATATTCTATTAACGCAACTAATTACGCTATAAATACTCATTCATAAATAGATATTCGTTATCTAATGTTTATGCATTCATAGGATATTTAAAGATCTAAGAAATGTACGTAATGTAGATACTATTCGAAAATGTATAAAATACCCGAAGTAAAACGTTTATTTTGATATGCGACGAGTCTAGCAAATTTCTACTTATATTCCGTTTCTTTAATCGCATTCGTAAAAATACGAAATTGCATAAAGATTAACGTTTTAATAATTAGCGTCGTTATCTACTAAATCACTCATTTATCGAACCAAACATTAAATAATTCTAAGACCCCAGACATTCCTTTTATATCGTAATGAAGACATTCCATTTTCTCAGAGCAGAGAAATCACGGAAGCCAGATCGAGCGTCATCGATGGTGGTCAAACGATTCTAAGCTGTCGTTGGTTCTTGTCGTTCCTCGAACGAGCAACCCGGCATTCAGCGCATTGTGTCGTCGGAATTTCTAGCATTGTTAGCGGTGTTTTGCTGTTTTTTTTCCAGCCCTCTGCCAGGTGGGAAGAACAATCGAGACGACATCGTGGTCGGGACAGTTCCCTTTGCCTCCTTGCGCGCCTCTTTTCTTCACGGGCAACGTGCACTTACTTACGCGTCTGTCTCTCGCGACGAACACGCTGCGTAAGCCGTACAAAGGCTCGAGAAACGCGCGTACCGTTTTTGTCGTTTGAACAAGACGCGCTGGTGAACATCGTTACGATCCCAAGAAGAAACCCGCGACTGGAAAAACACGGTTTTGTATAGAGCTACTTTGTTTTAGTTTAGAATAAAAAGCAGCTTTTTTTAAAAGTAGGTGCGCTAGTATTTAATTAAAATATATATATAAAATATAGGATTTTAAAATTACTTCTATACGAAAAATTAAAAATATGGATTATCTTGGTCTCTCCGCGTCTTTGATTTCTTCTGTCATTAGAAATCTATAGAAGTTCCTCATTTTAGTGGACGAACATGATAGGTAGATAAAAATTCTGATCTTCAATGTGTTAACATCACAAACTAAACGTAGGTCTTAATTCAATAAAAAAGTAGATAAATATTTTCTTGGAAAATATATTTCTGAACCGTGTTAGTATTTTCATGAATTTTTTATAATTTTAGCAATAGACATAGAATTTTAATATACTTTTCTAGAATACGAAATTAAATTTTTTATTCAGTTACTAGAAATTCCTACGATATTAAATCCATTCTTATTTTATCATAATAAAAAATGTCGAGCAAGCCACATACGTTTGAAAAATTCAAGGCATTTCATTATATGATCGTACTATAGCTCTACCTTGCAGAATGGACCAAGCAGCATCGTGACGAGAGGAAACGTCGCAGTATGCAGAATGAAATTTTGTTTGTACATTCGTTTCGCGTGAGCTCCGACGAGCGGTACACGATAGAAATGTTACTTTTTAATTTCCCTTTGAAACATTAGTGATCGTTTAATGGATATCCTTTTGACACACAACAAACTTCCCGAAAAGTGGTATTGCAGGCAAATTAATGAAGCTAAAGAACATTCTTTTAGCGCGAAACTAGACAAGATTCATTCGGCTGATGTATGTCCGGCCACGAAGCTCTACTTAAATATTGTGCTAGAATTAACAGGGCCGTGTCGAGCTGCAACGAAGCGAAGAAAACGAACGAGCACAACTGGAATAACGTATACTTACGCTCGACGATATGTTCGCGCCTCGAAAGACTGACCACGGTTTGTAACTGTCTTGGTATTTCTTTAATACGCTGTCATTATTATCACGTGGTCGAAAGATTGGCGGTTTAATGCTCTTGGTGCTCCTCGTGTGTGAATTTAATCTTCCGTTTGTTAATTTTAACGAGCTAATTATTGTCTCTGTTTCTGATGCAATGATATCTACCATTACTTGAAATTATGGAGAAAAATGTGATAAAATTAGGATTAATTACTCTTTTGTGCGTCAACTTCATTTTATTTAGGATATTCCTTCAATTTTCTTTTTTTATATAGCGATAAGAATATTGAACTACACGCAAAACTTTTTAAAGACAATTATTTCAACCTCGTTTAGGTATTTTATATTTAATTTACATTGCTTTAGAGAAGAATACTTAACATTTTGTCAAAGTAGCTTCGTCGAAGGTTTATAGATTTGTTCTGATATTTTTGGTTTTCAATTGCAGGGGATGAGAGATGATCTTGTAAGAGGAAGCCGAATATTAGTGATTAATTGAGAATTAGCTATTTGGATTGAGTGAAATACCACTGAAACGATAGAATACCATTTTAAAACAAAATTACTTACATCCAAAACCATGAAGTAGAATTTAATTAGACTCGTGAACAGTTCAATTAATTACCGAGAGGACTAATTAAAATTGAATTCGCTTCCACGAAATTATCTCTATATATAAATCCGATCTTCTTTAACGTGCCAAGGAACTTATTCTCTGTATTAATTCCAGATTACAAAATGATTTAATATATCGAACTTAATCTTCTACAGTAGTATAGAATTTATGACGCGTTTAAAGCATCTCGAACACGCGGTTCGCAAGTAATGTTTCATCTTCGGGAGTGAAAGTATACCACAAAATTGATCGTATTAAGTATTCAACGTAGTTCGGCAAAGTAAATCAACGTCGGATCCACATAATACAAACGCCCTTTTACCGATGAACCCTTAATCGACAAACAATAAAATCAAACTCCCATTAACCTAATATCCCTTCAAGTAATAAATATGCAAATACGGACTTTTGCCACGTAGTAGAAACCGAATGTAGAAGAAAATTCCTTGCGCGCGAAATATGATTTAAACACCACATTAAATTCCGGACGATGTTCCGCCGCGTTCTCGATATTATTTATGTTCGATGAATCGAGATTTCGTGTATCGGATACTGACGATACGAGAACAATATCTTGTCACTATCAGATGTCTCTTTTCTTTACGATTTTATAATTTTTGCGTCAAATAAGATAATCAGATAATGTATAATTTGTAAGATTTCATTTATTTCACTATCAAACCTCCTAATTTTAAGCAAGGAGATTTATTAATACCCATAACTTGTAACTTGTGGTTTATAAAATTTCGTTAATATTAATTGCGCGAGGTGGCCAGGCAAGCTTTAAAATAATTGAAATCACGTATATTAATTACGTTTGTCTCTTTCTAGGTGTTTCGAGTATTCTGTAAAAGTAAACTGTAAAAGCAAATTGTAAAAGCGAAATTTTTAACCTTTGATGGTATCGAATAGCACGTAAAAGCGTTATCGGCAAGAAACGGGAACCGTTGAATCGAACGTAACTACAAAGGACATCTTTTTCAAGTCCATAAACTTAATTATTTACAAAAAGGCTCTGTACACACAGCCTGCAACACGGAGAAATTGGAAAAGTAAATAGTTGAAATGCGCTTGTTTAGTTTTTTTCCTGTGCCCTCTGAACATCAAAGCACAAGACAAATTATTTGTTCCAACTGTTTTTAGTTCGGTAAAGCTAGATATTGCTCCCTGTTTCGTAGAATACTAGAATATCATGGCTTTTCTATTTTCGTGAACGTGCTGCACGAATGCAGACGTTATTTCCTATCACTTTTGGAACGAGATAGTCCGATACTCGTTGTTTACAGTGTTTTTCGATGATGTATATAATTCGATATAGTCATAAAAAGATTTGGGTAGAGCGGAAAATGTCGATACTGTTTGGTTTGAAATTTGCTTCTGTTATCGCACCTGGCGAAGCTTTTTTCAGATTTCTGTGCCAGTTTTAGATATTGATATATTATTGGCATTTTTCTCGTGACGTGTAACATAAACGTATTTGTTCATTTACGTGTTTCTATTATCTCTTGTATATCGACGTTTACCTTACGATACGATCATTGTAGTCTATCTCTGATAACCTTTTTAAAGTACAAGTTGATGTTCTGTTTCGATGCATATCGAACATTTATCACGGAAATTTAATATCTAGGCTGAACGTTTATAAAACAGTTTCCATTCGAAATTCTACATAGAACGAACGTAATTACCGTTAAAAGCACAAGTGAGACCGATGACAAGTGTCACGTTTAATGTATAGTTACAAGTCACGTAGCATAACGTCAAGATTCCGGGCGATGAATGTAACGTTGTAAAACACATTTTCGACGGGCGGTCGTGCGTGACGCGCGTACGAATTTTCATCTGAACTTCTTATACGCGAAGGTGTCATCAAACTCGCGTCATTAAGTCCACGTATCTTCGCTCGCTGCGTTTAGCCAGCCTCGGGTAGAAGTAGAGTCGGTCGACGAAGGTTGGGCCACCTGTGTCCCAGCGAAAGAGGCTCTAAATCAGCGTTACTGTAATGCACGGTGATTTTCACATAAATTTCGGAAAGAGAATTTCAGAAAGCGAAATAATCATTATGGCGAGCAATAAAATGTTCGCGATAAAATTGAGCGATAAAAGTTGGTGCGGCTGTACGGATAATTAGATTTCATTGGTATCGGTTGGTCGATCTTGGTGCACGATCAATTAAGTCGTAAACGATGGTAGAATTCCAAGACCAAGTGTATTGCCTGAGAACAGAGTCTGGCAAAACGTGCAAGAATCTCGATCCTTTAGTATCAAGAGACTCCTGTAGCACCAGACTGTTAAGATAATTAGTACTTTTAATATGTTGCTCAAGAGCCCTGCGATAAAAAGTAGTTCACCTGTATGTATGTTTAAAATTTTTAGAAGGAAGAAAGTGGTAGATGGGTATGACGAAATTGCTATGACATGTGTCATGTTAAACATTATTAAGACAACATCATTACGAAATAACCATATTTACATTTCTCTAGTTATACGCTACGTTAGCGCAGATTTTATGAAGGCAGTTAAATATCTAGTATTGCAAGCTATTAAACACGGCTCGTTACATTTTGAAAATCTATTAGCATTCTTAACAAGTTTATGATCGGGCGGAATAAATCTTGGGCATACATATGTATTGAATAATTGAATGTCACTTAAATATTAAATACATTTTGATAATGCAGTGTTATTAGTATACTATATATAGTATACTATAATTGTGTTATATAGTCTACTATAATTGTTCCGTAACCAATTTACATTATATTATTTGTTGTAACTCCTATGACGTAAAATGGTGAATGGGCACGCGCGCACGTCGATATATTATCTGTCATAAATTAACGCTACAACACAATATCGCGAAGAGCCGAATATGTTAAGTCAGCTTTATTGTCACGTATGATTATCCGGGTTTTAAAGCAAACAAGCAAATGGATAGAGAAATTATGCAAGCGGGACAGTTTATATTTCATAGGGTTGTATCGTTACAAAATGACGAGGATGTTGATGAATCTAATCTACGCTGCTTGTAACCCCTGTTATTACTAGGGATGATTATAACGTGTCATAGAGCGGTAATGATTTAATATTCCATAAAATAGGTATCCCGTTATAGAATTTTACGAAATTTTACGTATTTCATTATACATAGAAGAAATATAAAAATGCAATTTCTACTGAAAAAGAAATCATCGAGAAATGTCAAGAATTAAAACGAAGTTATAATATTTTTGTCTCCTCTATTATTAGGAAACATCTACACGACAGAGGCGTGAAATAATAATAACAATAATTATAATAATAACATAGCCGCTTAAGTTCTCAAGTGTATTTATAATCTAAACTTGCACAGCATTTGCGTCCGTGGCATTGATACAAAGCGATGCTTGCATATTTCGACGGGAACGAGTTCGCTAACGAGCTTGCTGAAAGCATTAAGGGGTACGGACACGAGCCGTGTCTTCGAACGAAAAAGGAAACAAAAGAAAACAAAACGCTAAGCGGAACACAATGTGTCAGTAATTACGAAGTCGTCGCGTACTGGTTACGTGCGAAGCCGTCTTCGAATCCGTCACTCGGTTTCTTTACACCAAATAGTTTTCGTTTTACCGATGTGCAGCATGCATACGTGCACGTACTTGGGAAAACGTCAACTTTTCGTCGTTTATAATAGACGACGTCGAAAATGAAACGGTCGTAAGTCACTGACAGTGACTCAATTTGGAAGTTATTATTGCTATACCTGGCTGAACGGGCCGAACGACCTGAATATTTAATTCCAGCCGTAGCTACCAGACAAGCCAATTGTCTGTTAACTGCAGCTTCCTTTGTCCGCCGTTTTCCGCGTCGAGTATTTTAAACGATGAAGTGCAATTTGCCTGGTGAATATAATAGAAGGAACGCCTCTTACCTCTGTTCCTCTGGAAGCGTTATTCGCCTCGGTTTTCATTTGGTTTCCATTGTAAAATACCGTTTGTCGTTGAAATTGATTGTGTTACGCACGGTCTCTTCGCAAGCTGTCCATCAGACAGACATCGTACGCTATGCCATCGTCTAACGACTCTCTCTAGTCGCATTCTGACTTGTGTTAAAACCGTAACTTTTCTTTCATCCTCCCGTCTGTCGCTCTCGCCCCTACTTCTTTTCTAGATTTCCTTTCTTCCTTTTTCTTCCTTTTTCTTCCCTTTCATCTCTCGACTAATGTTCTTCCCGACTATTTCCTCTCCGCGCTAGCCAACATAGCGTCCGTCAGGAGGAGGAAGAGACCGATGAAACTTTTTTAATAAGTCCACCGGCAATGAAGTTAGAATCGGTGCTCCATAAACCGGTGCACGTATCAACGTGCAAATTTCATAACCGATTAAACATCTCGTCGAGACTATTCCGCGTACGCGAACCAGCCGAGACGGACAAAGAGCTCCGGGGATAGACGGAATATCTATCTCTTTGACGAAAGATCGAGAAGAACGTAACCTGGGCGCGGATAAACCGCGCTCGTAATTGACTGTCTTCTGAAAACGAGGGAAAGACAGGTATATATATATATACCTGAGCATGGCCAAAAGTACGGATTGTTTAGAGCGGAGCAAACCAACCTCTCTCTGTGCAAACTCTCTGTGTATTAAATAGAGTCCAAACTCGGGTGCGTTTGAATGATTTCGACGTCAACCCTCCGGAAGACTCGCCAAGCTAAAAGCTGGCGCGAGTAGCTTTTGGAGAATGCTCGCGGTGAAGATGGCGGAAGGGTAGGAAAAGAGGAGAGAGAGAAGAGGAAGCCAGGATGGGTCATTGTCTCGAGACTGTGCAGGCCGCGATATACGCGTGGCCCCTATGTGACGTCACTTCCGCCGCCCCCAGCCTCTGCCTCCTCGAAAACCGGTATAGAGAGAAAGCGTGGTTCGCGAGAAAATCTCGATGCAGCTCGGCTCTGGCGTGGGCGGTGTTTCACCGCTTCGGGGATTAGATTCACGAAGAAGCGCATACCGGTCATGCTCTCCTCACCCTTATCCGCTGCATTACGAGCACGTAAGTGCTGAGCTCTCGTTTCCTAGAACATGTACCGGCGGCTGAACGCGCTGAAAAGACCAACGATTTACCCCTATACACGTGTGCCTCTAAGTATATCGGAATCGCGCCGCGGCCGGTTATAAAGCGGTTCTTTTCACGGGATCATCGAGTTTTTTGCCTATTTATCCGATGTGTGTGTGTGCTTCTTTGCCTTCTACCTATTCCGGTCGCGTCGAGGCTTCCATCGTCGAGTTTCAACGTTTCTGAGAGTTTGGCCTTTCTCGCTTTCGACTCGTAGATCCAAGATCACGGCGTCGGGCCAACGTGTGAATATACGCGTTTAAATTGGTTTATGTAAACGGAGATACGGTGTCTCGTCGCGGGTTAATCCGAGCAAACCGATAAATTACACCCGGCGCTCGAGTCTTTCGGGCAATTAATGGTATCGTGGCATCGATGCATTACGCGCGCGTTACGTCGATACCCGTACACTGATAAACGGTGCGCGCGTGTTATAAATCTCGCGATGTCCGACTTCGTAGCAAGGGATGGCTATGGCAGTGCAAAAAAGGGCCAGGATATTGTGGATATCGTGGTCTTCTTAGAGTCGTATCCTTGTGTGAATATGTATGAACATTTTTTTTTATTATGTATAGTCCATTTTATTCCAATAGAACAATATGAAAATAGAACAGTAATTGAATGGAATAATATGAAACAAAAAATGTTGTGCATCTACTATCTCCTTATAAAACGAAAGAAACTTTTGGAACTACCTGATATTAACCATATGTCCATGTTGCATACACTTTGAAATTCTGCAATCTACCTGAACCAACAAATTGCTTCAGCAAATTCCTATTTCCCTTACCTTGAAGATAGTCTTATATATATTATCAAAAATATTCTTCACAGCATATGCGATTTCTATCTCTCGTATAGAAACATTTCTTTCGAATTTCTTCCGACCTTTCCGTTAGTCGCAAATCCATCTTTTACATCCTACAAATCGACATCATGTGAATCGTTCGCGAGGTAAAGGAACGCGCAGTGCGAATTCGCGAAGGAGAACGGCACGAACTTTCGCCGCGCCCATCGATATACATATATTGTAAGGTGCGGTGGGTGCGTGGACGTGGCGCATACATCGACTACGCGGGGATCGGCTACGTGGAAATGCACGGTTGGATGAAAATTATACGGTCCGCTGGCCACGGGCCGGCGGCGGTATCCTATGCCCTTCATTGCTTATCACTTCGGCTCGATAACCGGCGAACCGTGGAAAAATCTTCCTGTCCGATTTGGAACCATCAATTTTCACTTGGCGTGCGCCCGTATGCGCGCTGATATTGGCAGCTCCGTGCAAAAAGCTCAGCCTGACTCGAGCCGATACGCCTAGATAGATTCTATGACGGTTCGTACTATTAGTAATCATCAGATGTTGACTTCAAATATGATCGATGCTTGGATACATTTTGAGTTGATAACTTGGTGACTCGATATTGATGGATTCATTTTATTTTGTCGATTCGGAAGCAATTTTCCATGAGAGTTCTCCTTTCGAAACACTTCTTATCGTTCGCATACCAAAGAAATCCTATTTGAGAGACTCTAAGTTAACCACTTTCTTTAATCTTCTAAAACCAATTTGTAAGTATTTGACTTCCCACTTCTGTTGTCAGATAGCGAGATATTCTGTAGTTTTACGATACTTTAGAGTGTAATAGGGAATCGTATAGGAGATACCATTTTGGGGCTAATGGTCGAAAAATCTTTGACGAGTGTTGCGTAACAGGATGAAAATAGGTAAATTCCATCGTACTAACTCTTTTATTCAGTGTGGAGAATCTTTTATATAATTGTTAATGATTAACGTACTACTCAACCGAGCGTTTTCGAAGCTAGTATTAGTTGTCGAATAAATTAAGATCTCGATAAACCTTTTCTTCGAACTCCAGAAATATGCATTTTCCAACTTGTTTACTACGTCCGTAAGGAACTGGTGACCAGAATTCACGATATATGTACGCTTGAAATAAAAAAGTAAATCTGCGCTCTAAATCGTTCGAAATGGCACTAAATCGTATCTCTCATATCTGGTCAATTATCGTAAATAAACTTCTCGCCCGACGGCGATTAAAAACGAATAATTAAAACGAGCGCTCGTTCCTCACGTGCAAATTCTGCACTTAAACCTTTCGAAATCTCCTGGCCAGAAGCCATTACGATGCTGGTTTTTAGGCTGTCTCATAAATCGGCGTCAATGTGCCGTCAGTTATACCATAAAATTTTACACGATCGTTCGCGACACGATCGTTGCATCTAGCGATCGTAATCGAAGCAGAAACTCGTAAAGATTAAAAATTTCATAGGCAATCTGTTAATATTATACTTTGGATGTTAGGAAAACTTTGTTATATAATCGCGAATGTTATTCAATCGCTCGAGGTATCTTCCATCAAAATCTTTTGTTGAATTTTTTTTTAATGTTCCATTACACGCAGCAATTAGTCAGTCTTCGCCTACAATATGTTTTTAACATGTTTCGTGCTACGCGACTCATCCGTCATTCGCGATAACCATCAAGTGTAAAATTTTCATTAGACGGATAAAGATGTCCTTTGATTCAGTGTTCAAGCAAAGCTTGTATGAAGCATTAAAGTACCCAACGTTGGAATTCAATATTATTGTTGCTTCTCTGTAATCAATTCTATCCTTTAAATGCTATCATATCGTCTTCGTCATCTATTCCTCATTCAATTTCCTACGATTTCACGCGAATGCGATTAATCTTCGTGCATAAGTATCTTTGTTATTAAATGGTAAAAACCATCGTAATTATCAAAACATCGTTGTCTCGCATGTCTGCTCATATTACCGTAGACATTTTTCTTGGCAGCTTGGACAAATGAATTGCAAAAAAAACTAATACAGTTATTTATTAAAAATTCCGTTGCTTCATACGTTTACTCGTATCACCGTACTACATTTTCTAAATAAACTTTCCTGCCTGATGGTACTTGAGGTTAGGATAAAGATAAACGATCCATAGGGAGGTAACGATCGATGGTGCCCCGTCATTTCCATTGGAGCAGGGTGAATCGTTGTACGAGCACGCTTTACGAGCCCTTCCCCAAGCTCGTGCAAATGGTATACATCTAACGATTAGTCGACAGAACGATTAACCTAAATTCGCTGCGGGCGCACCTGCACGCGTTGCACGGTTAAGCCGGTCTTTTGTGGTTAATGATACACGCTGTCTTGCAGGCTACGTAACTGCCGCGCGTTCACTTGTTAACATTCACCGACTTTAGGCGAAGGCAAGCGAATCCGGCTAGAACGGAAAATTTGGTTACCTCAGACGAGGTGTGTGCCGTCGTTGTGTTCCGTGTCTCTCATTTCTCAGCCAACATCGGGTTAAGCTCCGCATTATGCCGTCTTATTATCAATTCCAGAATTAATCTCGACGAATATTTCGTAGGACTCGGCTAACTTCGCTATTGTTTGGAGATTTCGAAGTGCGTGGAATGGAAAACGTATCACTGTGTATGGAAGAAGTCACGTTGCAGAAATTTCAGCAAGTATTCACAGAGCTAAACGGAATTTAGTAACGGTGTTTTATCAAAACAGTGTTTCCAAAGTACCGTATTATGCAAAGCTTGCTCAATTTTCTGGCCTTCTTATATCAGAGTCGTATTCCCAAAGTACCACGCAGTATAAAAGTTAGGCGCGTTTTAAATTAAAAGTGTTTTATGCTTTTTACTTAACAGAACCATTTCGTTACGTCCGAAGCATGTAATAAATTGTTATATCGTTCTTTTTTCTTTTTCTACTGACAAATAATCAAACGAACTCTTATCCTTTAAAGTCGCATAATAATTTTCAATTCGTAATTTGAATTATTTTGCTAAAATTCACACCACTTTAATTTACGTATGTTCTTCTTATATACAGGATGGTTGGTAACTGGTGGTACAAGCGGAAAGGGGGTGATTCTACGCGAAAAAAGAAGTCGAAAATATAGAATAAAAATTTTTCGTTTGAAGCTTTGTTTTCGAGAAAATCGACTTTGAATTTTCGCTCGGTACGCTCGGTACGATCTCACTGTAGATCGTTGTCTGGATAGAAAAATTAAAAAAGAAATTTTTATTCTATATTTTCGACTTCTTTTTTCGCGTAGAATCTCCCCCTTTCCGCTTGTACCACCAGTTACCAACCACCCTGTATAAATATTATTCTTATATATCCAAGGTATGTGTCGGAAAAATTCATCGTGTTCAACTATCTAAACTGGCGAAACGTCTCGATAAGATATTTCCTCGGTAACAAACTTCATCTCAGACTCGACAATTGTATCTCGATTCGTTAGAAATTCGCGACACCACAATACAAGACGTATTCATCCAGTTTGAAGACCTATTCTTATTTCTCAAAAGCGGCGCCGGAATGTCGCAACGTTAACTTCCGCTATAAATTTATCTGGAGTCTCGTTAGTCTCGCTTTTATAAGCTTCCCAACGTAAGCGAGAAGTGACGCTGCAATGTGAAAACAATGTGAAATTGTTAGTATCAGAAGACTTATTTCGGAGACCATACCGAATATTCATTATCAGGACTGACTTTCAATCGTTCGTGGTGACCTACACATTCTTAAGTTCCATAAAACCGAACAAAATTGACGTTCCGTGAATATTTTTTGATTCGAATTGAGTTGAAAGATTTATTATCTTTTTCCTGAATTTATGAACGGTTCGATGTATTCTAAGCATCGAGTTCAATAACGTTACGAAAAGCTACAACGATTGGCGAGCGGGCTTGGCGGAGAAACCGTTTGTTAAAATATCAATATAACGGTATTTTATAAACTTCGTGTATTCGTAGATAACTGGTAATATTGTTTCGACTGTGTGAGGCTCGTAACTTTTTTCGCGCGCGCTGGGGAAAGGACGTTAGTCTAGCGCGAAACGTTTCTTTCTACGCAGACAGTAAATCCTGTTTTGATTATGATTATTACATCATAGACACGGAATGGACAACAACACGCGATGCTGGGGAAAGTTTTACAACTCAAGACCGTCTCCTGTTCTTTTCGAATTCTCCTTAAAAAGCTTGGAAACTGTCGCTCCGTAGTTTATTTCGGCGGCCGCCTTGGCTCAGCCTCGCGACGCTAAACTTCCCTTTAACTGTCGTCGTCTCAGCGAGCTTTTATGCCACGTTCTTTGCGTTAGCTCTTGTGGATCTGATGTTTTCTACCGTTCCATTTACGAGGCTGTTATGAGAAACGTGTCTCTAGTCTCTGCAAATTGTTTTTCGTATTTTTAAACGACCCCGACTCATTTTAAGGAGTTACGTTACATATACGCTTTTACGCTTATAATTAAAACCAATGGTAGTTTTTTATTTCATTACAAATACATATACATGTATACGTATAATTTCATCGTATAAGTTTGTCGGAAGTTTTATGAATTTTAATTCGTAACTGGTGCAATGTTCTTCTTACTTACGAAATTCAGTATGAAAAATTTTATAAGGACCAAACGAACGCTATTTTTTAAATATAATGTGTATTAGTAATCCACGAAGTTCTGTAATAATATTGTGACAATTTATATTTTCAAAATGTTCAACAGGACGCTTCCGACAAGATTTAATCCTAGAACACAATTTTAAAATGACTTCATCAGTTTGTAGATTTCAGATCAAAATAAAAGAGTCGTAATCCATTGCGACTCTTTTCTCGAAATTCGAGTTATGGAGGGTTTGGAACGAGATAGAGTTGACTGATCCGTGTCGGGTAATGTCACGTACGGGCAGAGGCGAACGAAACTAATGCTTACGATAAAACCGGGTGTCGAGTGCCGCACCGCACACGTTTCCAACTTACAGAGCCTCGAAAAATACGTGATACATGCCGACGATCAGTCTCGTGATGGATGGCGTTTCGTGGTAACCGTGTGCCAGCCTGTACACCGTAGAAACTTCCGCTTCCTTTCGCGCACGATCCTCGCCAAGTTTCCGCGAAATCGTTTCGACGGCGGCGAAATTTCCTTAATTCCCTCTCATGAGCCCCGTGAACTCCCTTCTTGAGGAAAACCGACGTTACGAGAAAGATGCTAATAAATAATAAAATGAGCAGGTTTATTCGGCTTAGGGTTGTTTTATGATTGAAATTTTTAAAGGAACACGGGCATGTTTGACGAAATAATAGCTCGTTTTAACGAGTAATCTTTCTCTGGCAGTGTTGAATTTCGAAAGTTCGAAATCCTGTTTAATCGAGGGTGATTTAAAGAGAAACGGTATAAGAATGCTTTTAAGAAAAGTTAGCGTTGAAAAGATAGTGAAAAAGTATATCGAATTAGCAATGATTGTTAAGAAAATCGATTGTTCTTTCGAATTTGCGTTAATTGGTCAAGTAAAACTTGTTGAGTTGATCCAGCTTATAATTAGCCTCAGAAACTAAAGCTGAAATGTAAATTTCGATAATTTAGACGAAGAAAAATATTTAACACGTTCAAAGTTCTACTCTGGCCATTCGCTATTACACTGATAAATTGCGGCTTAATAGAAGATTTTTATATAACATCATGTACTTTTAACTCTGGAAAAACATACAATGTTTCCAACGGTTTAACGATTCAGACTAATATTATGCATCCTTAATATCGTAAAATACAGAACTTCCAAACTCCAAGCTTCCTAAACTATAATCTTAAACCTAACTCTGCAAGTCTACACCTTTATCCCTTTACATTTTTTAAATCGCTAAATTTTGCGTGCGAAATATAATTCCAAATAATCCAGCGCGAAAATACCACCTTCGATGTGTACCACGCGAACATTCGGAAGTTTCCTCGAGAGACTATCGGCAGCAGTTGGACAGAGAGGCGATAACGCGATGATG
Organism: Bombus bifarius; assembly: GCF_011952205.1. Lineage (NCBI taxonomy): Eukaryota > Metazoa > Arthropoda > Insecta > Hymenoptera > Apidae > Bombus > Bombus bifarius. Next base: position 4,893,763 of record NW_022884914.1, on the reverse strand, counting down.
TATGTTCGTGGTCCTGCCTACGACGCGCCTAACGCCTAAAATATGGCGTAGGTAAGGCGCGAGTCCGGTCCGGCCCACATCCGCACATCTCGTTCGCGGGTCGCGGAAGTCGCTGCTTGCAACTGCAACCGGCGGCGGCAGGAAAGAAGCTCGGCTGGCCCAGTGTCGGTGAAGTTCGCACGGAGGAAACAGACTGTGGAGAAGGAAGAGAGAAGCGTGCACGTCGAGCCGGGAAGACGAAGAAGAAGGCGGAGATGGAGTCGTGTGGGTACCCGGATCCGATGGCGCATGCGGTTCGCAGAACCGATCGGGAGAACCGGTTTTAGGACGTGTTTCGCGCCGTATATGCACGCCGGATCGTCGATAATGGACGGAAGAGCTGTCCGCCGACGGTGCCTCTCGTCTCTTTTTTTGCAGCTGAAACGCAAGCGGGAGACTCGTAATAATCCGCAGATGCGACTAGAATTCGATCTCCCGTGAGCATCGAGCCCCTGTCTCGGCCACGTCTTGTCCACCGGGACGAAGAGGAAAGATCGTTTCTTTGGATGGCTGGCTGGTCGCGACGACGACGATGACTCATCCCGTAGACCCATTTCTCGTGTTTACGGTGCGTAGGTTCGACGCGTTCCTTCAGTTCTTTCATCTTAGCGTTCCTGAAATGATAAGTATTGTTGAGTGTACTGCTTTTTCTACACGTGTAATAAGTAGCTGGTTAGTTTCGCATGTTAACTATTTTTTGGTTCCAAAGATTAAATATACGATTTCTTATAGGTTTTAAGATTGAAGCTGCAATAGGAAGATAGCTACATTTTCAAGTAATTTGAGTAACTTAGTGAAAACCAATTGATTAATTTACTTTTCTTTCATTCAATTTTATAGTTTTATAATAGTAATGATATTCATTAATGGAGCGAAGCAGGGGAAATTTGTTCGATCTATGGCTTAAAATAAAATCGTGGAATGTATAGATCGATTGTCCCTCGAAGATAAATTCGAATGATTAGAAATATGTATATGATTAATTATCGATATATCTCTAGCTTGGTAGAAATCACTTGTTACGTTAACTGATCCTAATAGATCGATTGATCAACCTGACAAATAACCACATAGCCCGAACGCGTTTTATTGATTGAAAACTAACTATAATTGCTCGCCGCTTAATTAACTAGAAAACCTTGAGCGTTTCTTGATTAATCCATTCGTTTGTAATATTAACTACAATCACCCATCATTAAGCTTATATTAGCTGCAAGCGTATTATTATAAAGAATGCTACTTTCACCGTAACAAAAACTACGACATATACATCCTCGAATTATGAAGTAACTTATCAAGAGGATTATAGTTACACGAAAGTCCAAGAATCGATTGGTTTCTGACTAAATTCATTAGATAATTGGTTTGTTAGACAACATCCTAATTTGCAACAGCATCTGGAGAAGAAACTTCAGCAACGACGTAGTGGTATTTGCTGTAAGATCTTTGATCCACCACAGTATTTATGTAGATCCGTTGTAGCTAATCTGAGCGTTAGCTTCTAAATGAACCGCATCTTTGCCTTGCTACAGATACAGTGGCTACGAAGACTATTGGCACGTGGCCTTATTTCTCAATGAAATATTTTTTCATTAAGTTCTACATTTCATCTTCATGATCTTTCATCAATGCATACAATATATGCATATGTACATAGAAAATTTTTTTATAGTCAAATGTTTACAAATTTTGGATGAAAAAATTACTAAATGATACGGAATTTAATATGCATGGACATAATTGATTAATATGTAAATGTTATGATGGATGTAAAGATATGGCAATATTTTTGTAACCATTGTAGGAAATGGAAATTGCAAAAACGTTATGAACAATAAATTTCGATTTCCACCGGAACGTTAGGTCGATGATAAGTTTTGAAAAATGTCGTCGTTGCATATCCGTGAATTTTCGTACTTTTCAATGTGGTATCTCTTACCTGCGTTTTTCGGAACCACTGCAAGTGGCTGCTTTGATTTATATCGGCGTTCCCGTCTGCACGAAGGAAAATGGGTCAGATAAAAGTTACATAGTTTTAAAAAGGACGCGAAATGGATGAAATAAAATCTTTCTCGGTAGAAGCTCATGGTTTGCGTCTTTTTTTTACAAGATCCTCTGGATAATATAAAGGTAGATGGAGAGAAATTTTGAGTAAGAGATGCGAAGTAAAACATATCGATGCAATAACGCGGGAAATTGGATAGTGAAACATTGATTTATACATTGATTTATACATTAGTTACGTGAAACCTCCTGTTGGAAATGAAAGATGATTTTATCTTTCGATGGAACGTTGAAAACTTTGTAAGTAAACCTTCACAGCGATGTATAACGGACGCGATACATTAGAAAACATATATTTTAAAAATGAGCTTTTACATCATTGAAGAAGCTTTCAAGGTATATCGTTCGACCTATTTTAAAAGATTCATTTTATTTTTGAAATCATATCCTCTTCTTTCGAATTAAGGCTTGGCACTTTTATAAAAATCGTTAATTAGGTGAAATTACTTTTCTGCAATTGAAATTCAGGTTAGAATTATGCAATTAATAATGTATCGCGAAGCTTCTCCGTAATAAATCTGCTCGTTTGGTTAAGGATCGTAAAAGAAGATTAAGCCCGCTTCTAATTTCATGATATAAACCCAGCTTGCAATTTAGTTTGAGATATGCATCCACCGTAATCCGTTAAAAGATATAATAATCGATGCAGCGCATATTTTCAAGCTTTCTTAATAATTTTTAAAATGACAAAAATTGCCGAGGAATGGAATCGCAGAGCGAACGTTAGCAGCCGGATAACATGACCGAGCTCGTGCTACACGAGAGAAAAATTAATATCCAACGAGATAAGCGGCAGGAAAATATAGAACGGCGATAAAACTGTGGCAAACGTTCTTTGGCACTTAATGTCCGGCGTGTAATTTACCACGAGTTCGAGGTAGTTAACTTCCACTTTGAAGTACGCTGGCCCGGGAAATTAGCTATAAACTCGAGTTTATCTGTAAACTTTTCTAGTGGTAAAACCCACCACTAAGGCGAATAATAAATACATTCTCCCGGTAATTATTATTTTTAATTAAGCGTCGCGACGCTGCGGCGAGGCGGCGACGAGTGAGAAAATTTCGTCGAAGACTGTAATTAAACGCGGAAAAAAGCATTTTTGCTTAAGGCGAATTAAGGAAGATTGAATATTTTATCAACATTACGGAACAACAATCTATCAATTAAAAATTTTAATTTCAACGTAAATATATTTTTGGCTTGTGCATTTAGTAGGTGCATCGAATTATGTTGTTCATATTTTATTCTGTTCAGGTAAATGTCTTCTTCTCTCGGAATTTTCAAAGATATATATTCGTATAATATTATTTCCAGATACAACAAATGATGTCTGACTGACGTTCCAAATCTACTTTAAGCGCACTATTCTCCAGTTATCAACAAACTTATTTTCGGACACGGAATCTTGTTCGTGGCATGGATTATGGATCAAATACGACAAAAGCAGACTATTTATATCAAAGTACGATCTTAACTTTATATGTATGTGCTACTTGAGACATAGTGTTCCAACAGCAAATCAGTAGTCCCAAGAGAAGATTTGCAATAAAAGTAGTTCAGATGACACGTGAAATTGCCAGACGAAGCTAAATAACTTACGAATCGACTACGAGTTAAGAGCATTCGTAGATTTTTCTTTTTCTGCCGTTTCTCATCCGCAAGAACACGTATCCTGGTTACGGTACTATCGTCTCGCGAAAACTGCTAACACGTATATAGTCGAAGGAAACGTGGACGCGCGGCTCGCATATGAAACTGTCGAGACACGTGGAACACTAATTCAACGCACGTGTCACCTCCTGACACCGCGGCACGTGCAAGTTCTTCCGTGACCACTGTATGTGAACATTGTGAAGCAACTTGCCGACACGCGATAAATTTCGTCGTTTGCAACATCCTCGCGAATTGTCCCGTGCCAATGACACGCTACAACGCTGGATATTGCGCTAGCCAAAGGAAACTAGAACTCTATTCGATCATATATGTTCCCTTAATCGTGACATTAATCAAAATTGAATTATAGTGTTATGGTTAATCTTGAAAATTATTATTTTATGGCTGATGAAAATTCGAACATGCAAGAAAGATTCATCAACTGCGTCAACTATTGTACATATTAGATTTTTAAGAAATGAAACACTAATCGTATATATTATTATTAAAAGTGAGAAACTTCTAGAAAATAGAATCCATATTCCGATTTTTAACACGATCAAGGTAATCGGAACGTCGACTTTGCTTTCGGTATAATTACAGCTCGTGTATTTTACTCATGGACATCAATCGTTATAATCGCGCGAGTTCTCCAATTTCGAAACTGTTAAGGTTTTCATGCGCTCGAACTTGCCTCGATCGCCTTCACGGTCAAAATCATTCAAAGTCTCGAAAGGCCTCGCATGTGTCGTCTGTGCTCTCGAAAACCGTGTAATTATGCTAAATGAACGGCCACGCGGAAATCGAGACAGGAAAAAAATCGATAAGTACGTAATGACGCGTTGCAAACGGCGTACCGTCAATTATCAGTAATACATTTGCGTATCGATACGTCACGTGAAACTATTTTTGTCTCAGCGGTTGTTTTCGACTTACGAAGGCCGCCTTCCCTCTTGCTTTTACCTCGAAATTAAACCAAGATGCATTATATCCTGTAATATTAAACTGTTAATGGTTAATCTCGAGGAAAGGAAATTGTGTCGAGAAGGAGCAAACCGATAGAAAAATATTGAATTTGGTCTCGGCTCGGTGAACCGCGGTTTGGGTTCTACTCGTTTTGCCGCATGAATGCGTGAGAAAAGTCTGCGACATTCAGAAATCGTCGGGAGTTATACATCATCCGCGAATGATAGCGCCGTGCCATGAAAGTTATTCGTTTCAATGCGTACATTCATAGCGGTGGCTGAAAGTACCGACATATTCCGCCCGCTTTTTCCACGCGATCTCTGACCATACCGAACGAATTATATTTACGAATTTTCTATAATTTATGTTACGGTAAACAGAAATCAATAAACAAAACATATATTGACGAATTAGAATTTGCATCGTGCTTTATTTTTATTGTGGCGTAACTTTATTAAAAAAGAATATATAATATTCGATATATAATAATATGTTCGATATGTTCAATATATTCGATAGAATTCGATATACTCTCTTTTATCGAGTTTTTATCGAATATTATATTATTAAAAATACTTTAACATTATAACAGAAATAAACACGATTCTTAAAATTACGTGTTTTCTCATCTTCAAAAGAATGGATATTTATCTGGAAACTTTCTCATTTCATTCAACGGATTTTATGTACACTGAGATTTCTTCATATCTCTTTTATGAAATGTTCCTATCTTGCGAACAGCTTTCATTCAGATCCGATGGATTCTTGCTCAGAAGAATTTTCGCTTTCCTCGGCAACTATCAATGGCGAATAACTTTAATGGAAGTTGTTCATCATCGCACGATACGCTTCATCGTGGCAAGATCGCTCGTGATCGGATACCTAATCGAAAGTCACGGCACGTTTTCCAGCCAGATCGGCATCAAGCTATTTCGATCGCGATCATCGAACCGCATACGGTCAACAATGACCCTGTTGAGGTTTTCTGTCCATGAAACGAAACGTTTCACGTTCTTCGCGTAAAAGGAGGACATTCATACTCGTTGAGACTTTCTTTTACGGACATAACGTTCTAGAAGTCGAAAGTGAATAAATATAGTGGAAGTTTGTAAATTTTTAAATATCAAAATTATTTTTAAACGTGTTAACTTATCTGAATTATTTTCTTTTTTTTTTAGTCAATGCAAAAATTAAAAATTTTAGAAGTAACTTAATGTTTATAAACCGAGATCTCCGAGTATTTAACTTAATTAAAATGAGATAAGAAATAAGAATAATTATATTTCGGTGATATAGGCGAATTAGAGAACATCGTAGCTTATAAACAATTTCATGATGTTCGTCGTAATTAAAACGAAAATATAAACGTGATTGAATTAAGACTGAAGCAAATCGCGAAACGCTTTTCGTCGTCTCGTCGTCGTCGTCGTCGTCGTCGTCGTCGTAGCTTCTAAATAATTTCAGTTGCCTCGCGCGAGCAGTAGTTGCGTTTCATTCGCCTTTGTCGTGTTTAATTCTCGACGAGGCTGAAGAAATCACGGAATCCCATCAGCGCTTGCCAGGGCGAAATTCAATTCGCTGAAAGAACTTTCATTAAGACAGAAATTAAAACGAATCCAATAAAACCCGATTAAGTATTAATTGTTTCATTCGACTATTTGCCGACGGCCGGCGAGAATTCTTCACGGCCACGCTCGACAGTTAATTTTATCTGCTGTAGCTTCCAGCAGATGCGACCATGACTTTTTAATGTTTCCTTCGGAACGCTAATTGGAAATGAATTTACAACGCGAATGAAGCATTTGTCGTTTTCGAGACGTTGAGCGTCAAAACTTGAATATTTTATTCAGTTATAATTTACATATAATATAAAGGTTTTAAAAGTTAAAAGTAAACGCTACCTGATCGCAGCGTAAAGTTTTAACAATGATAAATATTGTAATAAATATAAATTTAAATATAAATTATAATATTTGAGATTTTAATATTGAGGAAATATTTACGGAACATGTTTTCCTTAAGCTTTAGGTAGATAGAAAAATTCCAAGAGAAAAGAGAGATTAGAATTTTTCTATAAAGCCCAATTTCAAATTTCATGGTTATTTTAGTTTACTGAATCTTTCGAAGCATCTATACGTTGATCAATTTGAATCGATTTTCGATCTGATGCAACTCTTGACAAATATGTTCGTGCACCTGCTGAATCCACTAGGATTACTCGTATCCCGAAGTGTGTATTTGTATTACAACGTACTCTTGATACTCGCATTCGTTCGGTATTTATTCATATTTCCAACGCAATACAATCGTATTTGATCCGTATTTTCGTGCGTACCATCAACAATGGATTGGTAGATAAGACGATTAAGATGGTCGCTGTAAATTACGGCCGCTTTGATTTTACGTGAATGAGGTGCGATTTCACGATGTGAATGATGAAGCAAATACTTGTTTCTCCGCGAGCTCTTTCCGCTTATGAAATTTAATAGGATTAAATATATAATTTTTAAAATACCTATATGTAAATTAATTTTTTCCAATCATCTAATAGATGATATCATAGAACGTACACGTCCGCTTGTTATCGTGTCCAGCGATATCCTCCAGTAAATAACGTAACTCGTTCACTAAGTTTTCTTAATTAACTGGATTTTTCAAAGAAACTGCATCGTTTGCTTGTGAACAGGTTCTAGAAGGCGCGAGCAACTTTGTAAACAGAATTCTGCCAACTACTTGTTAAACGGTTGATGAAACACACGCAAAAGAAGTGCAATTGCAGTTTTCTCTCATTGCCTTTCCTCTTTCTGTTTCTTTCGTTTTTCATTCGCATCGTTAGAAAACTTCCAGCGATTCAATTCCTCCATAAAACCTCAAGTATTCGAGTGTCTTCCGCGTAAGAAACGGTTCATTTTTTGATAAATGTAGTATATTTCTCGTATCTTACGAGATTATGAACTTCCCCCAATTTTTACTAGTCTCATGAAACGGCTCTTGAATGTTCTCGAATTAAATTTAACAATATTATAGAGAAATCAGAATTTGTTTGTATAATTTTCTGTTATAAATATGGCAAATTAGTATAAAACTGTTTTATGCATGAATGAATACATTTCATTAACCTTCTGTAACTAGCATTTCGTTTGCATACGAGGGGAACAGGTTATAATTCGTTATAATTCGTTCGTTTAATTCAAAATTTAATATTAATTATGCAAGTAGCAATTGTCGCAAATAAGTGATTTCTATCAAATGTTCAAGTACAGCATTGCATTAATAAAATGTATAATAGTACAATGGTAGACAAATAAAATGATATTAAAGAACAATTAGCACACAGTTATACAATTTCTGTATCACATAGCGTTATAATCTTTGAATTAATTTTTAAAACATACTTTAATCGCCAACCATTTAATATTGCTCTAATTAAAAAATATACAAATGTACAAATAATCTCCCATAAACATTGTTTACGAAACATAATGTACAACGTAAGATATTGTATAAAATATCAAATAATCGAACCACAGATTCATAGTATATATTCACCCCTTATTTCAAACCCTTCAACAGCACACTCTGACCCAAATACAAACGAAACTCAGTACGCTGTAAGCTCGATTCGTCGAATCCGTAGAAGTTCCTGATTTATTCCGTACGGTTCGCAGCTTCCGTGTCAACAGAAATCAGCAAGCCTGAAGTTTTTATCGGATTCTAGCTATCGTTGCGGGTTAGGTCGACGGGGATAGCCTATATTCTAGTTACTGTAAAATCGAGAAACCGACTGGGAATCACGTTGCGGCGGCACATCGAGACATCACTCAGAACAGTGTTAATTAACGAGGTTCTAGGTCGTTTTGCGCGAAAGCATCGCCTGTCTGTCGGATGTGCTCGGGGAACAATCACAGTTGCCAAAGTTCAAGCTAATCAAGTTGCACAGTTTACAGGTCGGTGATGAAGCGACAGCACGGACTTTGACTAATTCATCACCGTACATTGAAATACTTCGCTCGTGGACTATTCGAACCGTTTCGATTATCGTGAATGTTCTTTCCTCTCTTGGCAAATGATACATAATTCGTTCTAGAAAATATGTATATGCACAACGAAGGTAGTAAAACTTCAGTGAAGTCGAAGACGAAGTTCGAGTGGATCGTGCGTGACTAGAGTTCGTTAGCTAGAAACTTTACAATCCGAAGTCGATGGAGCACGTACCTTTTCTTTACGCTGACAGCAATAACGAGTTGGATGGTTTAGTGTCACGAAACGGTGTATTCATCGGATCAGATGACACGTTGCTCGTAAAAATTAAGATTTATTTTTCGGTTGTGCATTGTTTTAGGTGCTTGTACATTCTTATAGCGTTTACGAAGTGTTCGATAATTTTGATTTATAGACATTATCTCGTTGATATGTTCTTTCGATTACAAATAAATTAATGCAGATGTAAATGACTGTATAACGCATTGTCCCGGAAAGTCAGAAGTTAACGCAACATCGTTGTATAATCTGCGGAGGTTATTCAAAGATAGGTATTTTAGTTGACATCAGAAGGTACTATTTTAAAGACACTAGGAGTTTCAACATTGAATTTGTTCTAAAGAAAACTCTTTCTATTTCGTAATCTGTCATTTCATCTATCGCACTTCTACTCAACAATTTCAGGGACGATACAACACCTATACGTTATTTTCTGAATAAATTTAGCGACAAAAGAAATCCTGTGGTAGAACATTTACGTATTAGGTTGTCCGAAAAGTGTCTTTCTTTTACAGACACGTCTTTTACAACAACGCATTTTTATTCAAACATGAAACCTAATCTGTCGAACGTTGTGATCTTTATTTTGATAGAATAAAATGGACCATACGTAATTCGGTAAAATAATATAAAACGGAAAATGTGCATCCATTATTTCCTTATAAAACGAAGGAAACTTTTCGGATGACCTAATACAAGCAATCCCGTTGCATTGCTCGTAATTACCATAAACATTTTCTCTTAGTCACGTCACCGCAACTCGCATTTAATTGGTTTGGTTAACAGGATCGTGAATTTTTTCGGTCATGCGGTAATCAGCGAACTTTTCGAGTGGGGAAAACGACGAATAGCACGGTTGGCTAATAATTAATTAGGAAGCGGCCGATGCTCGATGATTGGGTCGGTGATCGCGTTATGGGTATCGCGGCGTAATCATCCGAAAGCATTAGGAGCATGCGAATAAGCACGGTATTATCCAGGCTAATGGGAATAAAATTATTGTTCCTGTGAGTCGATCGACCGTTCCAGCTAACGTCGCTGGTTTGTTGTTTGGCCTCGTTTGCGATGGTCGATTTCAGCCTTCGACGATCGCCGCCGATAACCGAATGATCTTCATGGTGTGTGATTTTCAACTCGCCTTTGGGTTTTTAACATCGAATTACCATTTTTGATGGCCCGCGATAGACTTTGTGGTCGTTTTTGCGGTTTTAATGAATCTGTAAATCGGTGTTCCTGTTTCATATCGAAATTATAGGTTCTCTCGTACGGGAAACTATTAGTATTATCACAGTAGGTTATTATAATCCGGGTTTATACTGGACGTTGCACTAGTATTATCAAACTTCCTTTTTCTTTTATTTTCCAAGAACATTGTAACGAATTTTTAACATTGCCAGGAAACTTCTTCGTAAAATAAAAACTTTGCCGTTCTTATTCGTCGTTATTATTGTCGTTATTATTCGTAAATTTATTATTTTCTATCTTTTTAACTACATGTTTTCGTTATATTTTGTCTTTCAATTACGACTCATCGATACACACATACATATTTCCACTTATTGCAATACATCGTGACCAGAGTACATTAAATTTCTCATTTCCTGATGAGCCCAAAACGGATTAAAATCGGCTAATACTCAATCAACTACTCGAATTATAAATTATTTCCTTGACTCGTTAAATCGCGAACCGCAGTTAATTTCACGATGGGCCGACATATCCGACATACATTATCGAATTAAAGTAACTCTTTTTCTACCACCCAGCAGCCACGAATTGTTTCTCCATTAAATTATCGCTGTACACTGATCCAAGGCGATCGATGATCGAGTAAGATAAGCCTGCACACGAAATGTCGTGCGTTACCAACCTGAATCGACTATGTTTTTTCGCGTTTTCCATTTAACAAACTGAAACACGAGGAGCCACGATACTGTTCGCCAGATAGAAGAGGCGAGGCTCGGTATATCATTGAAATAGCGCCAAGACAGAAACGGTAGGAAAAGGATTTCCAGATAAAAATTCAATTAAAACGAAATCCTTGGCCAGCAGTTGTTCTTGAAACGTTGCAAATAAAAATTCGATTGCATCGTGTTATTAGGATGCATTTAGAAGGCTCGCCGAGAAAATAGCTTGTGTGTATCTTTTTCTAAGAACGACATAAATACATACGAGAAATGATACATAGGTCTTGTATTTATCTACAGAAAATTTTTACAAATGTTTCTTTATGATATTAACGACATTTAATTTCTTAATATTTAGAAACGTACAGAGATATTTTTATTAAAATTGACTCTTCCCACAATTCTTTCAAATTAAAGATCTTATCTTAATAATAATAAAAGATTGGTATCATAAACCGATTGTCTCGAGTATATCATCGAACAATAAGCAGTTTGAACGTATCATCAATTTTAATAGAACAGCCTACACAGACGGAAATCGTATTCTATCGTTGTCACATCGTACTGTATCCTCCTCTCTAGTTTCTCGGCTTTTATTCATTTGTCTCGCATAATTGCCACAAGACAATCGATGTATCAATCTAATAATAAATTCAGTTGCTTCAATGGCGTAAAATGATCGTGAAAAAATACAGTAGATTGAAAATATATTTACAGTTACGGAAACGATCTTCGTAACGTGGTCGACTGCTTTTACAAGAGGAAAAGTCGACGAGGACGGTGAAGGAGGACGAAATTGGAATTCAATCGAGACACCGGTGAAATCTTCACAATTGAAAAGTACATCGGGAAATATAATACTAATTGGATTGTTACCGGGATTGTATCGCGCAAACACAGTCGTCGCCAATAAAATCAATCTAAAAGCAGTTACGATTTTCGTCGCTTAATAACGTCGATTGATTTTACTTTTCTATCTATTTTTTTCTGCTTTCTCTGTTGAAGTTTAGCGGAACTGGTATTCGACCGCACTTTGACGAAGCAATAAACGTAACGTATGCTCGGAAGGCTATTTGTTTAAAGGTTTGATTCTTTGTTAAATTTTATACAAATCACACTTATTTTTATCTGATATTTCCGTTAAAAATGCGCCATCGACGAGATGTGAGATATTACTCATTCAAACGAAGAAATTGATACACGATAAGATGACAATTGATTCGCGATCACAATTAAAATAAAGCTGGTTAGTTGAACTATTGGTACGGCTAGTCGAAATTGGTACGTACAAACTGATTTCGTCGTTCCAATGAACGAAGTAATTTACGAATAACGTCGATACTTCTAAAAATAATACACTGAGAAAATAATATCCAGATCGATCAATTAGCAAAATTACTTGTAGAAATACAAGATTTACTGAAATATTGCATATTCCATTCGTTCACGATGTTTCAAAGAATAATTCTTTATTCTTTTTCCGAAGACTAATTTCTGCAGGCTAATATTACCTTAAAGCAATATTTTATTTGCAATTTTTTCGATCAATTTACATTACCAAATGCTGTCTTTTAACATTACTGCTATAAAAGGGAATTCCAGAAAACCATCATTATTTCCACAACTTAGATCTTACAATTTCATGCAATTTAAAAAACCTAAAATATGTACAATATTATAACAAGCCATTGTTTGATCGTTAACGGATTAATCTTTTTTTTTCCTATCTTCCATAGTAGTAAAAATAATTTAGATACGCAACTTAAGACTCCCTTTAGGGAGACATTCGCTTGTAGAACGTGAGCATCATCTTATTCGAAACAAAGGTGTAAAACAGAAGATAGAAGGCTTGACCGAAGTATCTGTGAAGGCATCCTTTCGCGTGTAAATCACACAGGCGCTGGAGCAGGCGAGTTTGCGCGTCACAAAGCCCGAACTTTTACGTTTATTTCCCATCGGCGAAGTAGCCGTTTCCTTTGCCTTGCAACCGAGGGCTAGCAGCCGAGAAAATTGTTTCTCCGATTGCTGGCGTCGAATTCAACTTTGTCAGCCACTCGAATAGTCTACATAAGCTGGCAGCCGAGCAAAAGGATAGTCGGGCTTGGATGCCTTCGACGTGAAACTTCTCCGACGCCAAAGAGGAATTCGCGACGTTCCTTTGCGCGTATTCGATGCAGATACCTCTTTTCCTCCTTATTACCATCGCCACTCACCATCTCCTTTTCGCATGTGTATTTATCAGAATGGAAGATCCGAGACTGTTTTATCGCTTGTATCAGTGTCGCTGTGCATCGAATTGAAATTCAATTAGCGCCCGGTTTTCCCCTCGTTTGCACTGAAAACGAGATCCAGATGGGCGCGATCAGTCGTGTTAATTCCGTATTAACGTGTTGGCGCGAAAATACGGGTCGTACTGGCTGGTTTTTCGTTTCGATTATCGTAGGTGGACCTTTGCCCTCTCGCGAAGGATCACGTGAAATGAAAGATTAGCGAGATTAGTTATATTTGGAATGGGAGAGTTGGATACGAACCACTTCGAAACCATGCTTCTCTATAAATTCAAATGGATAGAATAATAACAACTACAGACATTGTTTCTAAAAATGTTCCTTTAAAATTTGGGAAAATCAAACTTACAGAATATCATTAGCGAAATTTTACAAGTCGCTTATAATACGCCGTGTAACAGTGCGAATAATTTTTCTTGTATAACGGTAATAATTTTGGTAATAAATCAAATGAAATTTTGCTATCAAATATTACAGACCGCGAATTGTCTGATTATCTTATTCGATATAAAATTGTAGAATTATAAAAAAAAAGTCTATAACTCGTACCCTGCAAGTTATCAATTTACCACTATTATTAGTTGGTAAATTATTGTATGAACATCTACATGCAAAGAATTAACAAACAAAGCAATGATTGAGTGAATTGCGATAGAATAAAGAAAGATTCGTTTCCTCAGTCAATAACGATAGACGATGGAATCCCGACCTTTCCCTGTTGTTTCGCTTGGTAATTGAATTTTTCCCGCTGCAAAGAGAGACATAAGGCAGTACACGCAAACGTTACGTAACATCGGATACAATGTGTATACAGTGGGTTTGAGCGTTGCAGACTGACCGAATCGGCAAACCAATAATTTCAGTTGGCGTAAATGTTTACGGACGTGGATAGGTAAGCTGCATTAAATCGTACTAGTCCAATGTGGTAACCCGCGAGTGTGACGTCGCATCCGGACCAGGATAATTCGTAGCTGGAATGTTGAGCGGTACAGATCACCCGAAGATCAACAGTGTACAGAATTACGATGTTAGCGTACTTGAGTAATATCGAAATCGAAACGTTAGTTTAACGTTTTCTATTTGTTCAGACTTATTACAGCAAATAATATTTTAATATTATCAATATTTTAATAGCACGGCGAGCGATATTTAAATAATTTTTTTTTAAATATGAAAGAAGAAGCACATGTTTAGCTCCAAAATCAAATAAAAAGACAATTTTGGTAACATGAGACAAATTGATAACATACGACATTTTAAAACTGTTTCTCTCTAAAAGATACGTTATAAGTCTGAAATAGATAATTTTAGTTATAGATACCTCATCAGCATAAGAAGCTGTAATATTTTTACGGTCAATATTTCTTTAATATCATATATGTATATAAAAAACGAGAACGAAAATTCTGGCTTCATTTTCCTATGGAACCAAAGTCTTATCTCCCATTTCTCGGGGAAATGGGGTTGATTACTGTAAAAAGGGTGGTAGGGTCGATAAGAGAGTTCGATCTCGAAACGCGTAGCGAAACGTTGGTCTGCGTCATGGAGGAAACAAATTGAGGACGATAGATAGAAGCGGCGGACCACTGTCAGGATGGATAGTCACTTAAATAAAAACAGCGAAAGGAATCGAGGCAAAACGAGTAGGAACGCTGACCCGCGTTGCGTCAGGTGTTAGGAGATTCATGGCCGTCCGTTCGCTCACAAATGACGTCGTTACATAAGTACACCCTTGGCCGGGGCCACTTCCGACGATGAAAGACACCCTTCAGCGTAGAGGTAATGGAAGTAATCATTCTATAAAGTCATTTGAATTTTTATCCCTTGGGAAATCGCCGGTCGGTTTATCTTCCTTGATACGCTGAGACACCGGTTACTTCACTCTAAATGGAGAACGCGTTCTACGTGCCTGAAAATAATATATCCTTGGCGAGTTAACCACGGTTGAAAAATCCCCGAACGATTAAATTACTTCCTCGATTACGTTTTTCCCTCTCCCGTCGATCAATCGCCTCAGAATTTATAATGGAAATTTATTTTCTACTTGGTGAAAGGTAGCCCGAGTTGTGCACTGTGTTTAATTTAGAAGAAAACGAAAGGAATATGTTTAATTAGGGACTGGTAATAAGCAGCTATCGAACCTTCGATCAAATTAAAACGATTAACTAATTCTGTGTATATCCGTCTCGATATTATCAATTATTCCATGTAGCATCGTATCGGGGCTCGGTATGCGAAAATGAAAAAGATTCGATATATCGTAGACTTCATCTTCGAAGACCCTTCGTTTTATTTCCATCGCGTCGAATGACTCGTTTTGCGTGCAGGTATCGTTCGTTGAAAGCAAGAACAACATCCTCGGATACTCCGCGACACGTACCTCGAGCCGATGAAGGCTCGAAGGCAATCGCTACTCAGCGGGATCGAAAGTAATTCCAGCTATTTGGTTTGCACGTTACTGTACGGTTGATCGACGTTTTGTCTGACGGATAAGGTGATGCTCCGATGAACCGTTTGATCAATAATCGTTCTTCTTCTAAGATAATGGTCACAGTGGCTGGATGTGTTCGGATGAACTACTCTGACGAATACATACGTCACAGCAATTAAATATGGATATAGATTCTTATGATTGTATGCGATCTTCATACGTTTCGTTCGTCGAAATTTACATAACGAAGGTATTTACAAAATTCATGAAATTAATGTGTATGATATCGCAACGAATATATCACAATGCTGAGAATTAATAAAAATTAATACAAAAATAAAGATATGAAACAGAGGTGACCAGATTTCTCGAGAGCACCGTAAACACCCCCGTAAATGTTCTCAGCTCATTTTTCCTTGCTCCAAGACACGACATCGTTCCTTCTAAATTTTTCCCCGTTTTTGCGTTTCAGTAATAAGCAAGAGAGTGCTCTCTACCGCGCTACGTATCAGGATGCAGCGAAATCGTTTTTCTGGCAACCTTCTGTCCGAGGGAACTTTGAAATATCTGGCATGCTAGTGCCTGAGATGAACGGTCTCTCGTAATTAAGCGACGCCAGCGGGGGGTGGCGACGGCGCGAGTACTAGCGAGGCGATTGCTCTTCCGGAACGAGTCGCCGCCGGAAGGAACGTCGATCTTTCTCGCGTGATTTTATTCCTTCTCTTCGTCTCAATCTCCGGTGCCTTTCCTCTTTTTTCCACCAATCGAGAAACGCAAGAGCGAAAAAAGAGTATAAAAAGGACGAAAACAAGAAGCGGGATCAGTTGGAAAACATTTTCATGAAAATAAATTTGTTTTTGCTATTTTTCCACGGATTGAAAAGTCTTTTGGGGCGAGGAGAGGGGCAGAAGCCTCTCGGACCGTGAATTGGATTCCGACCAACTTTGATCCTTCCAGACTCGTCCCAAACTCCCTTCCTTCGGAAATCATGCCTGCCATGAAAAGAAACGCCCAGTCGACCACTCCTTCCTCTTCGAATTCATTTATTAATTCCCTTCCAACAACTTCTCTTTACCTTGTTTCCTCTCCTTCTTGTTTGTTCTAACTGATAGCTGTTTGTTTCTCTACCGAGTTCTTTGTCATTTGCGTTAATTTAGTCAATATGCGCGATCGGGAATTTTATTCTTCGTCGTACTTGATAATAAATTATGATAGCGAAGAATCATCTAGGTGTTCCTTTCGCGAAAGTTATTCTTAATATTTCTTTTATAATGAATGATGATGGATCTTGGAAGCTTTTGAGCTGAACGTTAAATGCGAAACACTTTTTGCCACTTAACTCTAGTGTAAGCAACCATTTCTATATTTTTTTTTAACAACCTTTTTATTCCTTATGCTCATCCTCTGGGTATTTTTATGTTGAACTTTGCTGCGAAGGTTTTAAATATTAATCTCGGTAATCTGCAGCATGGAGGTTGCCTACTTGAGGGTCAATGGAGAATTCTGAATTACCTTTAATACCTGATGTATTTCCAACGAAATTTTATTATAGAAGTTCCATTGTGTCCCTCTTTCTTTTTGTACGTAATGAAATATTTATCAAAAACCTCTCAGAAAAACTCGTCCGAGGACACGTCTATTTAACAGAATCTGATACTTCCATTTTTATGAAACGTTTAGGCATTTAGATTTATGGATTCTATAATGGAGCTGGGAACACTCAGGTGACAATTTTGATTGCCTTACAGTTAAGTTGTTTGCTCACGTCGTGGAAAGAGTTACCCACAAAGAGTTGCCTAATCAAAGAGAGCGACTGAAGATCGACAAACTCCGTTTTACGCTGTGTATAATGTGTATATAAGGAGAAAATCTCAAGCAAGAAGCAGTAGTAGACTTTCTTGGTTATTTTGTCAACTGTTAGAAGGCCCTCTTTCGTGATTGGAAATCTTCGAAAGCTAACTAGAAGTCACCGAAGTTCGTCTTCGAGTTGAACAGCTCGTAATTTCGAGAACTTCCTTGTCGATGGAAGATGAAAGAGAACGAAATTTTTCATAAGATGCATAAACATGTAAAAATATAAGAAGGAAGACTTCGATTTCCTGGGAAAGAAATCAAAATCTGTTTACGTACAGATGTTTTTTTACATATCGACTATTTTTAATCCGAGCTTTACACGTTACTATTTTTATACATTTTTTATTAATATTACGATTATTGAATTATCTTCTATAAAATACTTTCATTTGCGAAAGATATCCTCTGCTGAAAGAATTTGTGAGAATTGGATTCGATCCGCGCAACTTTCTACAAAAGTGTAATTTACTTTTTTCTTAGAAAAATTCTTCATAAGAAAAAAGAACACGTAGGGAAATGCAAAGGAAACGAAGAATTTTCCAGCACGGTGTTCTTGGTACTTTTCATGCTTTCTCCGCGCGATTGTTCTTGATACATTTAACGTTTATTCAGTTCCAAACTCGATTCAAAGTTTTGCCTCGTGCGGAACATGTTGGTCAGTTTGCAATTCGAAAAATAATATCCTAGGCAAACCGGTGGGGTATAACCGCGGACATCAAGTTTGTCAGCTTGTCGAAGAAAGTTCGGTCTCCGGAGCATCTCTGGTAACCGGATCCGCCGACTTCTATAAATAATTCTTATTTGGATTTATGGATGTAACGTACGCTCCAACTTTGGAAATCGACTTCTCCCAGGGCCGGCCGTGCTCGTGCGAGGACTCGCCAACTTCTTAACGAGATACCGGTGTTTTTCTGAAACGTATAGTACGTGCTTGAAATGTGGTCGAATATGGTTATTACGTATTACCTCTTCCCATTCACAGAAAAATATTTACAGAATTATGGAAACATTGAAGTGTTAGAATTTATCGTCGATATTAATGGAATAAATTATTCTTTTTATATATTTTATCCCTTATTAATTCTATACATTTCTATTCAGACCGCTTAAGGCGTCTCCGATAGTATTCAGTGTAGCTTATGAATTTCAAATTGCATTTACGTTTCCATGAAGACGATAATATACTTGTAGCCTATGTTTCTTTATGTTTTCTTCGTCCTATAAATATTATTTTTTAATGGCTTTACTACGTATTTAATCTTTCCAATTTTGAAGCTGGTATAGATAATATCTGGAAACTTTTGAACGGGAGTGTATGTAGAACGTAAAAGACATTTTCTTAGGCTTTCGTATAACGTAGAAAGGCTTTTCATGTAACGTGAAAAGACGTATAACGAGTTTCGTAAAAACCCGTATTTTTCGCGTTTAACCTGTAAACTTTACCACGAATCACGCGACAAAGGATTAAAGGGACAAATTTTCATGTCGCTGTAATCGCGAGAAATCCTCAGCGTACAAGGAACGTAGCTTGAACGCGTCGCATTAAGAAGAGCAAAAAGGCATAGACGGAATATAAGAGGATAATAACTTGTTTCGTTCGTTCCACTTGACGAAGTGGCAAAATTCTAACGTGAACACGGGCGAGCGAGCATTTTTTTGAAGAAAGACGGCTACGAACCTTTCGAGGAAAAATCAAGGTAGCCGAGTTGAAAACGAGTAGCCCGGAAGATTGAATCATACTCGGTCAGGCGATGCTTTTCTGCATTATCCTCGACGTTTTTCCGCGCGGAAATAAAGCTGACAAGGACCGCGGAAGAAAGGCTAAGTAGGTGGAGAAGGATCGAGGGACGAAAAGAGTTGGAAAACCTCGAACGAAAGTCGTGAAGGTGGTAACCGAAGTGTACCGAAAGAAAGCCTCCTCCGACCATCTTTTCTTCGTTAAGAGATTCGTCGGAATTAAAGCGACGTTTCGTTCTCTGTTTACGAGGATCGGCAACAATCGCCGAATTCTCCGAACCAACCCGGAAATCTTTTAACAAAGAATCAACGGAACTGTTATCGCGAGTCTCGTAGGCTGTTTCCGCGAACCTTTCAACGTTGGGACCACAGCCGCTCAGCAAGACGACTACTACGCTGGCTACAGTCCGTCTGAAATCAATTGGTCGCTCCAGGCCATTCATGGCTCTACTCTAGCCCCACGTTATCGTGTCTTGGCTGTAACTAGGGATAGCGATTTTCACGAGTACTTCTCGAACGGAATTGCACTTAATCTTGAAAGTTAATAGCCGGAAATAAGTTTTAGAATATTTTTGTCTGTTTCTCGATTTAACGGTGCGCGAACTTCGTATATAATAATAGGATACGAGAGAGTTGAAAGAGATCGGACGAATAACGTGAAGGTTATTTTACGATGAACATTACGAGCTATAGAATTGGAAATGTCGAACCGTTAATTTTATTAAGTAAAACGAAGAGATGTTTGGGAAGGATGCTTAAGAATTTGTCGTTGAAACAGAACTGTACAAGTAATTACCAGCTTGGAGAGCTATTTTAATTGCTCGATTATATCCTTCCTACTACAAACCACTGAAATGTAATATCGTTTCAAGATATCGATCAGAAAATGGCTTTAAACAACGAACTATAATCTTGGAAATCACAGTGTTTGGGTCTTCGACGGCCGATGGTGTGTAGCTCTTCCGGTCTGTTCTCCTCCCGGAGCCAAAGCGATAGCAAACAGGCTTTCCCTGGCGAAATTCCATCTAATTAATTTCCTCGGCTCGGCGTAGCCAATTCGAGTCGACGACGAACGGGCGTGGTCGTTCTAGTCGCAACTGTTTTCCGGATTTCCGTCGTCTGGAACGTGAGAAGAGAAATGGTAGAGAACTATGGGAGGAACATGAAAGCGAGAAAGCGAAAGGGTATCCCAGAACACAGAGAGAGTCGACTGTGTCGGTGTTTGTCCCGGGCTAACCTGTGTACACACGTGCTTCCTCTCTTTCGGCGGCCATTTAAATTCAATGTTAAACCAGCGTGTTTCCTCTTCTTCCATTCGTTGGTCGTCTATCGCGCTACTACGAAGGACAACGAATGGATCGTCGTCTTTGTCGTTAGGAAATCCTTCGAAAGAGAGTGTCTGCTCCCTCGAATGTATCCAGCAAGAAGTATGTCGACTATCACGGAAGGTGGCAGACATCGTCTTCGTTCGACCGGAGAGAAAGAGAGAGAAAGAGAGGTCGAGTATGCAAATGAACAGCCCGGGAAGGTGCATTGATATGCAGGTGAGGCGCCATCGACGGGCGTCGAGGTGGCTGTGAATGCTCGTTGCATTTCGCAAGAGAATGAGAACCATTAACGCGCTTCCTGGCTCTCGTCTCCGTTGCTCTGCGCCTCTTCTCCTACTCCTACCGGCCGTCGCGCATTACGTCTACGTGTCGTGCCGCGCTTTGATTGACTAATAGCTGTTTCCTCCGAATTGCTGTCGCTCGCCTTAGTCCGTGTCACCAGTATACGCGTTCATCCTAGATGCATTCGAAATGTTGACGCCCATTCGTTCCCTATTCCGAATGCGAGATTCCTTTACCATATCACCGGAGATGCCGTTTTCCAAGTTCGTTATCTATTTATCGCTGCTATATCCTCATTCTACAATGCCAATCGTAGTTTGTTTAAAACTTATGTTCAATCGTTGTCTAGTAAATATTCACGATTGATGCAAATTCCATTGTTTTAAATTCCGAAAATATAATTCTACTTCCAAATATTTCTCTCTTCCTCCAAGGAATACGTATTTCTTCTATCATTTTATGCGACCTTCGACAAATATGCCCAGTGCTTTATCTATATTGCAACCTTATTTACTTCAAAAACACCATTCTCTGTCAGTGATTACAAAGGAATCAAATATGCATCAGTTTATCGCGACTATTATTCTTCTCCCCTCACGAAGTAGAAATAGAATGTGGCGCATTGTTTGCCACGAGATCGTTTCGCGTTGTACAATAAGATCTTGTTCGAAATCCAGAATCCTTGACTGGCTCGCGGTCTCCGAAGAACGAACGATCCTCCGGCAAAGGGAACGTAAGAACCAGCTTCGCCGTTATTGGCCGCCATCGCGATTTATCACGAGCTCGGGGGTACGAACGGGGAAACGAATCGTTCCCCGGAGCACTCAGCCAATAGGAGTTCCGTATCTCGTTCCGTCGACACTTACCGCAAAGCGCATTGGTATCCACGCGCAAAAACCATGCAAAAACAATTTCACGAATGCCAATCGCGGCTCCTTTTTCTCCCGATTTTCCTTTACCGTCTCTATCCACTTGCTTGCCACCCTGATCGCTTCGCGAACACGCTATTAACGTGACTGCACAGGGAAGCCAACCAAAAACTCTCGGATACCGAATTTTTAGGAATTGAAAGATGATCGGATTTGTGCTCGAGGATTGATGCTTTGGTTGATGGCTCTTGGATGGTATATTATGTAGAGTTTCACTCGATCTTTTCTTCGGAAACTTCATGGCAAATTCTCCATATTTTAGAGCTTTCAGATATGTCTTCTTATAATGTAGTGAGTATATTACTCTTTGTGAGTTGATATTTACTCTGTTCACTTGTGTTACTTTATCCGAAGATTTGATAAATTTGAAGAATTCCTGCTTTCTAGCGATTAGGTTCATAGCGCTATACGATAAAATGTTTTTTTCTTTAATTGTAATATGTACAAATTACATCATTATGGATACATCTCTTATGGAAAGTAGAATATTATACGATATAAATATGGTAATATTATTAAATATGAATGTATGGAAATTTAAGCTGTAAATTACCACTAAAAGCATCATGATTATAGGCGGAGATTCCATATTACACGAGGATTAAAGCAGAACTGTAGAAACCGATAGGTTGTATTAGATACGCAAAATAATAATCATATTTTAATCTTTCGTTAGTTCTGCAACAATCTTCCTTGACAAATATATTCGCAAGTATTGCCAATTAACTATTTACGGTAGATCACCAGTGACCAACCTACATGTCGTAACCTATGCATAGTGAAATCTTGCACAACAGTTATTCCTTGAGCATAACAAACGTCTCTTGCTTCCAGTCACTGTGATAATAATGCAGCGTTAGTATATAAATGTAATTTGACCGTAACGAAATACTTAATAATTACATTTCTCACGCCCAATCTTCTAACATCCGTCCGCCTATAAATGTCTGTTTCTACTGGGCGTTGGAATCCCGTCATCGAACGTGTTTGCATATGATTCACGACGATGACGTACGACCTATAAATACACATATGTATACGTATACCTCGTATTTCATTCATCTAGCTCTTGTAATACCGTTCGCAAGAGCTTATTTCGAGACTTGGAAAAATGGTAGGAAAAATGTATTTTAATCATGATCGGATAGACATATCTTTGTAATTTCACGTATACGAATACACGTTTCCCTATCTACAGATTGTAATAAACAAAGATGGATAGAATTATTATAGCATAGGTATTTGATAGTCCAAAATTGAACGACAACTCGAAACATTAGCCATCTCTCATATCTATTCACATACTACTCAAACGATCCCCTATCCACAAGAACATAAACAACCAAATCCAATATTCTACCCCAGATATACTAAACTAAACAACGTTCTACGCGAAATCCAAAATTGAAGCAGCCGCCGAAATAAGAAGGCAGTTCCACTTTTCTTGATTCCACTTGATTTTAGAAAACTAACGATATCCATCTGAAAATCTATCAAAGTCAAACGACTTTTTGAAACATAGTCGACTAATGCTTGTAGTAACAAACTTATACATTTTTGAACATGAAACCTGTACCTTTCTTTCTCTTCCAATAACTACAATTTAAATGTTGGAGTAGCCACTTTTTTTCTGCAAATCTTTCAGTTCTTCTTCACCTGTTCGTCCAAATTGACATTCCTTGTCAAACTCTATCCAACCAACAGCTAACCAAACCGAACATATCCACATTTCTCACCCATAATTGCTTCCTAAATCAACACGCAACCAATACTCGACCGAGAGCGCATCAATAACGTTCCCGGGTAACCGATCTTCCTCAGGAACTAGACACGACACACGGTTCGCGCGCGGAAACAATTTCGTGGCGATATCCTAACGTAGTCATCTATCGATCGCGAGCCAGCTCTGTAATTTGAATACAAAGGTTCCGAAGCGGCGGTGATACGATCGATGGTAGGAGAATTCTCGATTTCTAACGTTCCATTGAGAATAGCGCGAGCGCGGAATTCGAGGTGTAGCGAAGGTTTGCTGGCGGAGCGACGAAATTGTGTCAGAATTCCAACAAAATTCCCAGGATAAATCTCATCGTGTGTTTGTACGATCCATAGCGTGGATCGTAACGTTCCGTGAAAAAGAGGCAGACGTAGACGAGGTTCTGCCGTAGATCAACCGGTTTTCGATCGCGTTTTGAAATATGTAATCAACGGCCGTGATTTATCCTCGTGTCCTGATTACTATCCTCGGCTGATCGGCCGGCGCTGATGCGCGCCGCAGTTCGCGATATAGCTTGTTTACCGGAAACGGGTCGTGATCCGTTGTTTCGTTTCTGTACTCGGTCTGGATGGTCGTGTCATGGGTCATTGGACAGAGATCGTCGAGTTTTTGACGCACACGTAGCGTTCTTGAACGTGGTTAAGATTTAGCCAAGGTGGAATCGCTTAAAGTGTCTGTTATATTAGAAGTTGAGCGGAGAGCTTAAGTATATTCGTAACAGCCACGAGTAAACTACGAATTTTTGTGAAAATTCATATTTTTATGAATAGAGATTTCGTTCACTCTCTAAATATTATAATGTAGGAAGTTTATTTGAAGAATTTTATATAATTTCGAGGATTAGGTATGTAAAGTAAAATTACTCGTGGAGTGGCTTGATAACAGGATAATTCGATCTAGAGCGATTGTAATTGGTAACCTATCCATTATATTCTCAATAACATAATCAGAATATCAATGTTTCTATTACGATTCATCTAACCCGTAACAATGGATTGCGAATAGCAAGAATAGCATTCGATTCAAATACGGCCAGATGGAATTTTGAGGAAGCCACGGTTGAAAATTACATCGCGCTTATTCCCATTGAGTGGTTGTAATAGCGTTGCTCTGTACCGCGTTGGAGATCGTAATTAAACAGACTCGCGGCATAAATGCACGTCTGATTAAGCGGTTGTCGCCTGAATCGGTTCGTTAATTTGACATTCGGCGAATGCGGAGTCGCGAGCGGTGCGATTCTCTCTACGGCGACGTTTGTTATTTCCGAGCAGCTGTGTCCCGGATCGAACACGTTAATTACATCATTACAATCGATAATAGTCGAAATATTATCAAAAAATTCTATTTCGCGTTAATTTGTTCACTTTCCCGCTATAAGTCTTTAAGCTTATCTGCCTTTTTCCTTCGATTAGCTATCCTAGTATCACCATAAATTATTGGCCATCTACTTCCAAAATCAGATATTATTTATTTTAATTTCTGAAACTTTACGATTATGTAAGAGCTCATCAGATAGTCAACGTTACATCACGAAATCTATCCTTGACAGTCTCACACGAAACACTCCTATGACTTACATTATTTAACACGTGGACTGTGCTATGTACACGCTGACATGTCACACCTCATCTGACCTATTGCGCCTGCCGATATACCGCGTTATATTATGGTATGTCTTATTTTGTATTCTAATGTTACAATGACATGTTTCGCTTTATATTCTATGTCTTACATCAGCTAATAGAACAAGTTATTGTGACCATTACACGGCGTGTAGAATCTATTTCATTGTATTTTATTTTCGTATTTCATTCGTGTTTTGAGGGTTGCTTTTACTTCGATTGAAAAAATTCCGAGATAAATTTATCATTTTGTTTACTATCGCACGTAGAGAGAAAAATAGATATTGCAGAAATTGTATCCAATGTTAATATTATATAAGATTGAACATAGTTCCCATCATTCTATCATTCTATCTTCCTGGCGATTTTTCCGCAACCAACATCACCGTGTTCCAACCACACCGCTGCATTGCATTCTAACGAGACGTTTGTTCGCCGATTAATCGGCCTTGATCCGGATCCAGCAACGGCAAACAGTTTGCACGCAGCGCAAAACGACGACCAATCACGCCCCGGAATAATAGAACAGTCAAATGTCACGACGAGCCGGATGACGCCACTCTTCCGTTCGGCCACTTTACGAATTCGCCGCGCAATTCCGTCCTCGCGCCGATGATATAAGAGGCGTCGTTGTTTCCCGCACACGAAATGGCCATTTGGAGCTATCAAATACGAACAATCAACCGTTTTATTTTCCTCTTTTCTGTCTTCTCCCACTCTTTTTTTTCCTGCTTTTTTCGTTTTTCAATTTGGTCGTCGACGATTCTATGGTGACGATTGATTATACGGAAACAGCAAGACATCAAGCAAACGCAAGCTCGTTCTTGGTTTACAGTAAACTGCACGCGTTATTACCACGCAATAATGTGGTGATTAATTAAACGTTGGTTTATATCGGTACTACGTTGCAAAGGAAACTAATTCACATGTAACGAGCTCGTCCGTGTATCGATAAATTTTCGAGTGGTTAATTAAAAAGTAATTACGAACGAAAAATAATTTCATCGGTGGTGACTTTCATGAGGCTGCTGCTCGACTGTTTCTTTAACGAGACGCACGCGCTGCGTATTGACACGCCATAAAAGTGTTATAAAGGTCTCACCGTAATGCTGGTTAATTTTCGAATGACATTTAAAATATGTTATAAAGTATATTTAAAAATGCATGTTAATCGTATAGAAAGCGATCACATATTTATAGATAAACGCACACGTATATACAAAGTATTACGTAAGTATCTTCTTTGTCAGAGAAGTTCGAATCCTCACGGCCGATCGTATCTCTCAAAGCTGTCTCCTCGCTCGGAGAAGAACCGAATCCACCACAGGGAATTCGAAATTTGTTTCTTATCGAATTCACTCTGTCACATACCGAGCAGGCGTGCATACACGAGAAACAGTACGAGAATCGAGACACGTAAAGCACTGTTGTAGAGGCTAGCCGGGTATTCCATCTTTCTATCCTTCTCTCAAAGTGGCAACTCGAGTTTCATTCGAGAATTGCAGCTCCGTTGAAGAGTTTTTCGGCTGCAGACATTTTGGAGGAATCAGAATTTTTCAAAGTCGATAGTTTTCCAATAATGGAAGTACTCCAACCGATTTGAGTTATTTGATGCATAGCAGAAATAGGAATTAGAAATATCTTTCATATTTGAAAATGCTCAAACGAGACGTAAATCTCTTCTTTTGCTTCTCTGTAAAATCTACAGGATTCCGTTTCGAAACTAGCGTTTGCAGAACAAAAGATTTGCCGCGATTAAGAAATACAAAGAGAAGGCAATCAAAGGGTGAGTCGCAATTGTCAATAACGATATTCGATTCAGACGTGATACATAAATTGGAAAACAGAGCACTTTCGGGGTCGAATTGTTCGTTTTACGCCAATGTTTGAACGCCAAACATACGCGGCACAATTCCACAATGGATATCATCATATCGAGTACCATTATCGATTTGACGTCAATAAACAAATGGCGTTTGTTTTTTAACGAACCGGCTCCAGGGAAGCGAGTAACATCATCGATTCGCTCGATCAAACGTGCGAAATAATCGAAAATCCCAATTAGTTGAAAGAACAAGTTCTTGAAACTACATGAGCTATTACTTCTTTAGACTTCACGATGCTAACGAGTAATTGCAGGATATTGAAACTAGAATTCATTCGTTCCGTTTCAGTGGTACAAGTAATTTTCGTAGCAGAATTTATTCTAATATCTCTCTATCCCAGTAACCCGACGATTTTCTCGACTGTTTTCTGTAACACGAGAAAAATTCACGTAAATCACTAGATGTAGCATTATAAATTTCACATCTTAAATGTCATCATAACGCAATGATTATTAATATTTAGGACGTACAAGAATTTGACAAAGTATTCATTTCTTACAATAAATCTTAAGGATAAAGAAACAATTATTTTCCAAATTCTTCGTCCTGAATTTATCGTCATTTTCATTATACTATCAGAGGGTCGAAGCTTCCAAGAATCAACTTGAATCAAGCCAAGAATTCCCGTATATCTACTATCATTCACTTCCAAACTATTTCTCGCTATCTACAAACAAGACGCTCAACAGAGTGGCAAATCATATAGACGTTCCTCGAACACGTCGAAACACAACGACCCACGTGAAATCGCGCGGCGCTTCGAGCGACGATAAAAGACACCGCTGTTCTACGTTTCTCTCCAGAGAGAGCGGCTTTTCATCGCCTGCAAAACCGCGTGTTTGACATGCCAGATTTAAGGTATCCGTCGTCGACAACCGCAGAATAATAATGTTCCCGTGGAAGTGAGCTACGAGGTAGACGTGTCTGCTCACGGTGCTTGGTGTAGATCTGCCACGTACGATCGCGCACCTCGACATGGCTGGCACATATTGAATGCCCTCGCTAGAGGCTTCGCCGCGATTTGCGGATATTCTCGTTCGATTTCTTCAAGAAAATACGTCGAACGTGTAAGTTCTCCTGTTTTCTAGTCGCATTCGGGCTGAGCCGATCGACAGACGATCATTGATGATCGCCAGCGGTGGGTCGCGCTGAAACGCGCACTGATTCTTTCATGCGATGCAGGTTGATGGACAAATTAAAAGATAATCGCGCAAAAAGTAATCTCTGAGAGAATGTGAATTGGTGGATTGGTGTCTTTTATTGAATCTCGAAAAGTATTATTGTTGTATAACTAATTTTGAATTTCGCAATCGTAGAAGTTTTTGGTGAAGAGAAGAAATTTAGTTAAGAAGTTAATGATAGAAATATTCGTTTGTTAAAGGGAAATAGGAAATCTGTGTAATAATAGTATAATTGTAACAAAACTATTGACTTTTCGTGGGTCACTTTCTTTGTATATACGAGTATAGTGCGTCAAGTTTGAAAAAATTGAAAGTTCGGGTGCAAAAATTCGAAGCATTCATTGAGAATTTCGATGAATTTGCAAGAAGTTTTAATTGTGACCAAATATGGATTTCCATATTCCCTCGTACAATAATTTAATAATTAATAAATATTCGAAAAGTTGGAAATCTTTTAATCGAATTAATTCAAATATCTCTGATAAACGTAAATCTCATCGTTCTTGTGCCTTTTATTTGTTACAAAGCATCGACCTACCAAATAGTCAAGTCTCTGTCGCTCGACTTAGCTCCGTCGCAGGAAATCAAATAAAAACGTCGTTGTACGAGGTTGTAGTTGGTGAAGTATGGGTTGGAGTATATTCAAGCGAACTGAATTCTTGTTTCAACGACCGGCTGAAAGAAGTTCGAGAGCAAAGGATTCGTTCTCGAGAGAGAGCAGAGAGAGAGAGAGAGCAGAGAGAGAGAGAGAGAGCGCGCAAGGTGAAATTCAGGCCCTTCGCGGCTCGAAAAGGTCAAGAGTATCCTGTGCGTCTGCAGGCGAAACGACGTGCAAGGTCGCGGCGCGAAATTCAAACGTTGCGAGCCCTTGTCCCGTGAAGGAGCTTGCTCTTGTACCCGGTGACCGAGTTTCCGAGTGCCGCGATTATCGAAACCGTGTCTGTCGTTTTTGTCGCTTGTCTTGGTTTCCTTTGCTCCGCTGAATCGACCCAGCTGTAGCTCATTAGGCCTGCCAACGGAAAAAAGAACGAAAATCTCTGCAGCATAAAGGCTGCGTCGTTTAATTTAGACGATCAACGAAGAATATTCTCGCGGATATCCGTGACCGATTTCTCTCGAAGAATGCGAGAATGAGAAAGATGAATTTGCAACGACGTGTTCGAGCGATAATATGTAGTTTAATGGAATGTTAAAAATTGCACATATTGAGAATTTATTATTCTGCATTAATACACAATTAATGATAGTTCTTTTGAATGTGTTATATTGCTAGAACGATTCTCTACAATATGTTAAATACTATTAATTATTTATAGTAATGTGTAAAAGTTTGGCTACCTTGGTATGTTCTAAATAAGAATAGATTGACAAAGTAAGCATGTAATGATTTGAGTTATAAATTGTACGTTGCAACTCTGAATAATTCGCATAATAAATATCGCGTCAACAGCAATGCTGTTCACAATGAAAAAAGGTAGGTTAAAACGCGCGAACACGGCGGAACGAAATTGAAACAAAAGAACCGCTCTTTTCCGCTGTTATACAGTTTTCTCTTTTTTATTCGGTCGATGGTATATAATTAGTGGAGTTCTCGCGAGTACTCGACAATGGCGGATCGAAGCGAAAGAACGACTAATTAAAGGGCGGGCTAGGAAATCACATGATCGGATAACCGAACAGATGCTCGTCGTCGACTTATCTATACGATGAGTTCAAGAAGCGTTCCTGCTCGGAAACTGGCCTTTCCCTTTCTGGTTCTTTGATCCGGAGAAGCAAAGCGCCAGCCGACGATAAGCGTTAACGTGAGAGGTTGTCGGATAAACGGGGGCCGGAAGCGTTATTTCGGATTGAAATAGTTTCCGTCAGAAGCGGCGCCAAGGTTTCCGGTATCATGGGTTTCAATTAAAACGTCGGTGAAACGGAAAAATGTTGATACCTTGCATCGTTTTGCTCGATGGCAATTACGCGGAAACGGTCGGTGGGGTGAAGAGACGAAGAGCCAATGGGAGAAATAAAAACGTGTTTCCCGTGACGGGTTCCCCGCGTTCTCAGCCGAGCAGAAAATTATATTTTGTCGTAGCTGGTTATTTGCTCGAGCCTCGTTAAAAATTACAATTTAGTTTATGAAACGACAGACATATTGACTGACTTTTTCTAACTCGCACCTTCTTCGTTTGACGGTTTGCGAACAGAGAAAAGTTTTTAGGTAAATACGTGACGCGTTACGGATGATTTTACGTCGCGCTTGTGGTTCTGTGGAATATGCTACAATTATAGTAGAAGAATTGAGGTGAAGCGGTATTATTGCCGAAATTGACTCACAACAAATTGTTTTTTCTTCGCACACCCTTCGTGCTACCATATTTCATAAAACAGCAAGTTTAAAAGATCTACTATAATAGCAACAGCAGCAAAATCTTATTCTCCTTTGAATTCTCTCTACTTTTAATTCTTCCACATCACACAAACTATTAACTATCAGCCTCGTAACCTCCAAAACAACGTTATTCCTTCACGAATCTCCCATCTTATTAAATTAAAGTACCATTAGCATTCCTTGGCTACGACACACCCCCCGGCTTGCATGAATCTCCGTTGCCGTGGTCGTACGTATTCGTAATAGCGTCTTTCTCCTGTCCTCTCTTCTCCGTTCGCGTTAGTCGCGCAGCTGGTTCGGAAAGGAGCCGCGGGCGTACACGGTCGCGGCGCATGCTTGACCTCTCGTACGCGCCCGTATACGCGGCTGGATAATTTGTAACGCGGTTTTGCCGGTCGGCCTCGGTAAAAAGCAACCCCGAGAGAGGTGTGCACCTTTTTCCTACGTTCGACTGGCTCCGCCGCTACGGAAACCAGCGGCAGGTTACCTCCACACCGAGCTTGCTTGCTCGTGCACAGGCTGCGGCTTTATCGCAGTTCACATCAGTCTTGCAGCTGTCTGTTTATCGTTGGCTCGTAGCAACGCAGCAACTCTACGTCGAATTTTCATCATTTCGAGAACCAATCCTGTCTTTACGTTTGTTTCCTTGTAATTTTCTGTTACAAGAATAGGAGAGTTACGGGAGGAATCGATAGCTTTAATATTATTTTCTTGCGTGATTGATTTTTAATTTAGAAGAAGATAGATAATTAAAAATTTTGCAGCAATAAGAAGCTCCAATATTATTTCATTTCCTCTTTGTGTTAATTCTTGTGAAACAAATAAATTTGATATGCGTCAATCCAATACTATGTAGAAAATATACCACTTTCTAGCACGTTCTCGATTTTTTCAATAAAATAAGGCCGTAATTATTCCGTGTCTATTAGCAGTATTTGTATTTTGCCACGCATACCGATGTACACGAATTCTTATAACGAAGAAACCACTTCTTATTACGTAGATTGTAGATACTGGTCTGTTTTGCGATTCGGCGTTGAATTCGAATTCCAGCCGCGTATGAACCAATATTTGCATATTCTACTCTCGGGTGCATTTCTCCGGAAAATATTCCGATTCTACGATCATTTCCCGCATCTAGGGCAAAATCTAAATTTATTGTATCTCGTCTCTATTGGACCTTTTCTTATTTTTTTTTTTTCCTTTTTGATATCAGTAGTCTATTTATCGAGGATTAAAGTTTTGATTTATATCTTATTGAAAGAAAAGACTAAAAACGTAAAATACTAAATATTAAAAATGACAGAAATTCCTTTCATAGATAAATCTAATAAAATGCAGGTGACAAGCGTTCAGATCAGCATCAGTTGATCGTATAAAAGCTTTCCGAGGCTTTAATCCGACTCCGTGTTCACAATAGCGGCGGGCATAAAAAATACCGACAGCGGCACAACGAAGAAAATTTCCTGTGGTCTGTGCTACGACAAAAGGAAGCGTTCCCTGGGTGGAGCCATAAGCAAGAAGATATGTGAAGGAACCAATTTACTGCTCAACCTGCCCTTTGAAACCACAATCCTGTTCCGAGTATATCTCACTTTCATGAAAAGTGAATTTAGCGCTAGATTATATCAATTTCGTCTCAATCTTGTTTGCTTTGATTGCGTTTTATCGATTCCACTGAATCCCGTTAACGAAACGTTCGAAACGATGCATTCGACATTTTAAATACGAAAATACATGTCGAGGTGAATGTTGTGGATGTGAGACTTCATGTTGTGGACAGATCCCGGAATACGTTCGCTTTCTTTGCGTGCCGTCTTAACAAGGATTTCGATTTCCTCGAAATTTTATTTTCGAAGTTTGCCAGGATGCTCCATTTCCGCCGTGACACGCGAACTTTCGCACGCCTTCGTCATGCAACGCGCTCGTTCAGCCCTTCCAGAACATATTCACGTGACCTCGCTCCTCAGAGACCGTCCGCGAATATCGTTTCGAAGGAGCATGACTCTACCTCCTAATTTGAAGACTTGAAAACGTGACTTTCTTCGAATTTCAAGCAAATGCGTTTGAATTTCAGTCGTGGAATTCGTTGTAATTCATCCAACTTAATCGAACTTATCTCTTTTATTCTGTTTTTCACAGAATTATTTTTGCTCGAACTCTTGTATTTTCATTCTTGTTTTAAATATCAATTTGTTTAAATTAAAATAAAATTTTTATCTACAGTAGGAAATTTTATATATACACGTGGAGTTGAATAATATAAGTTGTATTTAAGTATTAAAATACAAGACGTACCGCGTAGGTATCTTGCATATTCAATACGGTTGAGGTAAAAGTAGAATATAAAATACGCGTGGAATTGGTGCAAATAAAGAGATTATAGATTTAGAGCTGATAGCTATGCAAGTAATAATTTTTGCAACATAGTTGTGAAGTAGCTGTCGTTAAATCTATATCTATGATTTAGTGTCGAGTAACGAAAAAAGGCTCCTTACCGAAACAAATTAGAATTTAACGAGCAGAATTTTTTTAAAAACTTAGCCTAATCTATTTTCGATAGCATGTAAACGCGTTACAAATCCATCTAGGTTCTAGAAAGTAACGCATAGATTAGTTAAGGAGATTAGATTGCAAGTAAATGGCGCGCTGAGCTAAATGTCTCGGTGTTCTAGTAATTACAGTGTTGTTCGATAAGCCGTTTAATTAATGAACTTTAATTAAGAGTCTATCAATTGTCAACGCAAGACATTTAAGTCTTCGAAGAGTTAGCTGATGTTGTAAAACTAGTTACTTACTTGGATCTGAACTAGTTATTGATCAAGCAGTGTCAATTAAAGTAAAAGGAAATTGGCTCCTACTAAGTTAAAATCAAACCATGAAAACTAAACTTCCATAATTAATAATTTTGCTTCTTGTTCGTTTCAGGTAATGGCAACTCAACGTTTAATCAATTTCGGGTCTTCAGTAAGCTTCAAACAGTACGTCAAAAATGAATATATATTTTTGACAGAATTAACACAAGTTTCAAGAAGTAAGTCGATCTTTTACGTATAAGTTTTATCTACAGAAATCATTACAAATGCAGGACTACGAATTCACAGCTAGTATTACTAAATTATCTCATCTTGTCATCACATTTTCGTCCATATAAAACTAAGTCCAAATCGTTAGAAAATTAATTACACAATAGTACAGAAAATCCAATTTCACTGCAAAACATTGTACAAACCAAATAGCCATACAAACGCACCTACATAAACATTTTCCAAGCTGAATTACCAGCAAAATTCTCCGAAATCAGCGCGTAACTCTTTCTTCGTTGTAATCACCCAACGATTCGAGGAAACGAGTTTCTCGAGCCGACGAAAAATTAACTCGAAGCCTCTTTCCTCCAAGCAAAGCTAGTCGCGACTGGTCTTCCTCGTGACTGAACGCTTTCTCTGGTTTGACCGCGGGACGATATTGAAATTATGCGCGCAATGCCCGAAGCGGCACGGTACAAAAGGGCCCGGCTGCTCAGGCATAAATTGGCCGGTCGAAATTCCTCGAGGCCGTGCCGACCGATACACGCCTCGAGTCGTGGAAATCTTCGGAGGATCGCAGCTTCCATCGAGTGGTTCGCGAAGAAGCTTCGAACGAAACGAGATTACGAATTTATGGGAGGAGGCCTATTAGCCTTTTGTTTCTTCGGTTTCGATTCGACGCCGCGACGAATAGTTTAAGCTTCCACGGTGCCATTTGGCGAAACAGCTGCCGAAGATCCCGTTCGACATCTGTTAACCGCCCGCTCCGAAAAGATAAATGCAGCCGCCCTTTACCGATTGTAATTCTTCTCCCGACTGACCTAATGGCAGAGAAAATTAGGACCCTTGAGCTGTGAATGGTACTGTTTCGTGTGCAACGCGCGAGCGCCGTATCGCACCTATACTTGACACCCATTGTGCCGCGGCCGGTTGATGGATGTTTGTCCGTAATTTCGTTCGACGCTCTCGCCTGTTTTGACGAACGTGTGTTTGATGACTCGTGGTGTGACAATGCTTTTATACAGTTCATTACTGGGTTCTTTGTGTCCTTCTGTTCCTTTTATGCAACTCGGCAAATCGAGCTTTCGGTGAGAGCTGTAACACGTTCGTGTGCGTGCATCCTATTAAGAAGGTGTTTACTGATGACTCTATTGGCGAAAGTAATACAAAGTTTTACTGTGGCATATGTGAGGTTTTGCTGATTACTATGTTACTTGGAACACACGATGTTACGGTCTTGCGAATCATATATCATCACCTTTTTCATCATCATGTGGAGGTATAAATTTGATACTCTTTATTCAATTCTAATGTATATTTATTTAATTAGTATTAAATCTTACAACTAATACCGAAAGGGATTTGATTGATCGTAAACATATTTCTAAAGAGAATACTGCCACTTTTAAACCCCTTTTAGCTGTTAAAATTTTCCAAATTCGTATTGTACACAGAGACAGCGTTCGTTCCCGTTGCGATCGTAACTCGAAAATCGGAAGTAATCAAATTGATTCTCGGCCTGGCGGTAACTTTCGCCGATTTTACTCGCGTCGAATTTACGAGTGGGCTTCGATCCCATCCGAGCTCTATTTACGCGCTGTCCACGACGAATATTTCCAAGTGGTATCTACCGGTGGAGCGATAGTCCGTGAACAATTACCCCGGTTAGCGTTCGTAGCCGCGATAAGTCGCGGAGAGTAAATGCGCTCGATATAAAGTGAAATAAGACTGGGAGATTTTGATAGACTATCTCGTTGGCCGGTGATTTATAAACGTGCGCCTCTGGTTCACGGCTGAAATTAGTTATTCCCACTCTCTCCCGCGCGGCTCCTCGCCGTCGGTGAAATATGAACAGAAAATGAAGCCGGTTTTAGTGAACATTATGTCGTATATCCGGCGCCGATATGTAATCACATGAATCGATCAACGCGATTTCGAACGGTTCCGGACAATTTGTGCTTGAGGTTTTAGCGAGATTGTTCTATTTAATAGGAAATTTCGGGTGATTGAAGAAGGTAATGCAGTAGTAAACTGCGGCGATGGAGATCGTAATTAAATGGAAAAGTATATGCGCGACCGAGGTCTAAACTTTAATCATGAATTTTTTATTTATATTGAATTAGGTGCAAATTTCGTTTCTTTGATGTTCGAGTTTGATGAGCAAATATTACCAGTTAAATTTAATCCTATTACATAAATTTGTCAATTATCAAATAACTACGTCAAAGGAACAATAATTTATGATTAACTAGGTAGATATATTCTGCATACATATGAGAAGATTTGTAATAAAAATATTAAGATTCATGGCGCATGTAGCATATATATTTCTTATAATAAAATTGATAAAAGAAATACCGTAGATAGATATTAAATTTGTCCCTATGAACATTTTTATACTATTGATCGTAGTGGATTCAAGAAGAAGAAATCAGTTTCGTCAATTTCCCAACAGCCTTCTGTTGATGATTTCTTACAAAAATTACGCTTGTATCAGACATCGCGACACTCTCGATTATTAACAACGTCAGATGGATATACATACTTGTTCAACATGATATTACGAAGGCAGTGTTTTGAATTGCATCAAATGCTGCGTATTTATACGTGCAAACCCTACAGGTATGTTATACAGCAGATATAGATGGATCATATATGTCCACTCGTATATATTCTCCCAAGCACAGTGCAGCATTTGTAAATTATTAATGACTATCAAGGTAAACTAGTCGTGTCGTTTCTGGTGGCTAATTTGACGTGAATCGGAGCTAAATATTCCAAAGAGCACTAGCATATCCGCGATATCGTAATTGTATCTATTAAACAACATCGATTTACCCTTCATCATTGATATACCCTCCTAACAATTATCTCCAAATTTTCAATTTAAATGTACTTCTAATGAAACGAAATCAAAGATTCCAATTTATGTACGAGCAATAAATAAATAAATAAGTAAATAAGAAATAGATCTAAGCAAAGACGTACAGGGAAGGAAAATTACATATTTTGTAGCAAAATTGTAATTCATAACTATACCCCAGCATCTTCTTTCTACAACGTCGATATTCATCCGATTACATCACCTTGTCAGACGCTTTATACTGGAAACCTTCCCTCCGATCGATTCGATCGGTCCAGTCGAGAATACTGCTGGTTCCGAGCATTACATGAAGCCCAGGCTGTCGAAGGAAAGCCGAGTGAAACCTTAGACTGCTACGTCACCGGAGAACAGAATCCATATTGAAATGGAAGGAAGCCGGCCCGGCTCGTGTCCGCGTTCAAGATAGAGTTACTCTGCAGACGACGTAACAGTGTGACGATAATAAAGCGGCATGAATAATTCATAATTTTCACAGCATGTCCAACAGGAAAGCTCTCGTGGTCGGCTACGAACCGATGGATCGCCTTCAAAAATTCATAAACCTGTCTCTCGATAGTTCCCTAGAAATCTATTCTCGATCTCACGGAACGCTGACATAGTCTCCACGAACAATGGTATCTGAATTTTACAAGATACCAGATCTTTAGGAGACAACGTTTTTCAAAACTATGAATTCACTAGCTTACACGAGAAGATGTAGTAGACGTTATTCTGAATAAGTATTTTAGACTAAAACCAATATAGTATTTTGTATTTATAAATCAGTTAGTGTTTTATATTTAAACATCGCTCTATTGAAAGACACTATAATGCTGTTTAACAGTCCAAACGCTGTAGATTGTCCAGGTTAGATCATCTCACAAGTAACGCGATTTTCCAATAAGTTGAGTTCAAGTCAACCACTTAATGGTACTCATCGTTGATTAATTTTACCAAAACTCTTTATCTTCGTTTGATATACGTATTCGAACGAATCGAATTACTTAAAGAATGACCCAATAAAATAGCAAGCTTAACCCACAAGAACCGTGACATAAGCAGGATCGTGCCCTCTCGTAGCGCAAATAGTCGCTTGTAGAACAATACGAGAATCTTTTTCTGCGAGCGCAATCGGCATGTTTCTCGTATCATTCGTATCATCGAGATTCGATAGTTGGCGAATGGACGGATATGTTCGACTCGATCGCTGCTTACTCACGTGGTTACACGCCGCCGCTGTCACGAAGATTCCCGTCTGTTTGCTTTATCCATGACCCTGGTGGCAGGCTAACAAGACCCCGGGGCTGGCGTACAAGACATCGACGATTCTGTGGACTTCGATTCGCCCAGTCATTACAACTATTACAACGGGACCTTTAATTCGACCCCTTGAGCGGATTAACGACTTCATCTTGCCTGACGGGAGAACACTCTGTCGCCGTGGCACGTCGCGCAGTCTCGCGTCCATCACCGATTGTTCCTTCGTTTCGTGGTTTTCTCCTGTCACGTGAACCTTGGTGATCTCGCGGAGAGGAATTCGCGCACGGATGAAACCTGACAGGATTTATCGAGCCGCGTGATTTATTTTAAACTACGTCTCCACCGTGGAGATGTATGTCGAACGAGTTTTGTTACTGTCGGGTAGGCGGAGAGTAACTCAAGTTTTTCTAGAATACGCGACGCAATAAATTGTCGAAGAAGTATGACTTGGTCTTCAAAACGCTCGGAAATTATGGCGTCGAAGGTGAGCGTATTTGCGTTCAGGATGCAAAACACGCGTTCGTTCTTCGTATTAGGATTATTGCATCTTGTATTTGTTATTGGCTTGTGTAACTGGGGATTTGGATATCAGTGAAAGATGTATAGTCCTGCAATATTGAAAAATATGGAAAAAATGGGGAAGTGTTAAACGTATTGATTTTCAGTCATGTTCTTCTCAATGGGGATTAGCATATAGTAAAACTAGGTGATTGTCGAATTTCGTAAATACGTGAATGAGGAAATTACGATCGAACTATTGAATGAAGCGTGTGGAACATGCGTATGGCTTACCTACGAGGGTGCGTATTCTTGGTCAGGGTGATTCATAAATGGAGTTCGTGTGATTTAGGGGATTGTGAATAACCCCATATTCCCTATCGTCGTCAATGATTCAGAATGTTTAAAAAATTATTATTAGAAACTGATATGCACGAACATGAAAATCACATTATCTATAAATGTTTATTAATTATTACGTGCAATTTGGATTTATTTTAAAATTATACCAGCATGACTGAAGATCACGGGAATCTTGTTTACCGAATATGTTCGTATTAAACGAAGAAAAAAGCTATCATAACCTACTTCGTACTTACTAATCAAGTAATTCACATTTTTCGATATAAATACATACTTCGGTTAATTGCAGGAGATGGTAGCTTACCAAAGAATGGATGAGCGAGCATCGAAACGGTA
The DNA here is from genome assembly GCF_011952205.1 of Bombus bifarius. Taxonomy (NCBI): domain Eukaryota; kingdom Metazoa; phylum Arthropoda; class Insecta; order Hymenoptera; family Apidae; genus Bombus; species Bombus bifarius. The sequence goes on along the minus strand of NW_022884914.1, from coordinate 4,854,839 downwards.
CTCGGCAAGTACGTACCGCTCGAGCGGTAAGAAGAAAAACAGAGAAGGGAAATAAACTCAAAGATAAATAAAAAGAAGTAAACCACGTCGTATCCGTTGCAGTATCTCGAACTAATAAATCATGGTTTTCGATATAAATGTTACGTGGTCGAGTTACCCCGAGGAGACGTAACTCGAGTTCACGCTGAAAAATTACCCGCTCTTAATTCCCGCCGACATTTAAAGGAACGCACTTAATTTTTCGTAATGGCCAATCATGGTTATTTATATGCGCATTTATGTATGAACCATCCAACGATGGAGAAGTCATAAAAGAGCGTCGTCGGGCGTCCGAACACCAAATTTTCCTTTCTTTCACCCTTTCATCCCGCTGTTCTCCCCTGCTGATCGATAGTTAATGTAAACGTGGCGTAACGAATAAAACTGGCCTGTCTGCGGGGGGTAAAACGCTTGATCGTCGTCGTATAATTAAGCATTTTGGCGTGGGCTCGATAAGACACGCTACGGAGGTAATTAAACGTCGGCGTGTTTTCAAGAAGCGATGTCTGACGTCTCGACGCATCGTTCCGTGTGGCCAATGTTAAGTTAAAATTGAGGATGAGTTTATTGGGCGGTATAATTTTCTGATTAAATTTGATGATCGAGGCAGAACGATTTTAGCACTAGAGTTATCATGGTGAGAATTGAAAGATAGATAGTAAATATTTAAATTTGATGAAAATCGAATATAACACGATAAAGGAGAATATAGTAGGTATAAAGTAGTCTGTAATGTTATTAAGAAGAATTTGATAATTTATGTTATACGTGGGCTATTTAAGGTTATTGGCGCATAACAGAGTATCTATATACAATACACATTTTGTCTCGTACATTTTCCAAAGTACATCCTCAAGTTTTCAGCACCTATCTTGTGTTATATCTCTATGCTATATACCCTCTGGATTATTCTATTATTTTATCATAAGCTCGTAAGATGGACTCGCGTATTAAATCATGAAATTCCTTCTAAGGATATTACTATTGCATAAAATATGAAGTGAAGTAGATACCACACTGCAGAAGAATATGTTCTTCTATTATTATACGTATATTATATAATACTAATTTAACAACCTAAAACCTATCGATTAACTTCGTTGCAGAACTTCCGTCTATATATTTGTATAATTTGCGATAGAGATTTTAAATATTGAATACAAACAATAACGCACACCTTATCCAAAATTACGATTACAATTTCAGAATAACATTTTTCCAAAATTTGGCGCCAGGGATATGGGAAATATAAAATTTTAGAAAAATATTCATATATGTACATTTCAAAGAGAAATTTGACCACTTTGCAATTTTATTCGCGACTTCTGTACTAACCCACCAATTGGATGTACCGTTACTTTCCGTTTCTGTTCGATTTCTACTTTTCGCGTGTCGTTGTACAGTTCACGGGCCATCAGAGGAAAGAAGAAGACGCCGCGTGCGGTAAAAGGCAAGATTCGATATCGAAAGCGCTGTTTGGTAATCAAAGAACGGTACTCCGGCGTGTGGTTCAAGGGTCAACGGTAAGTGGCATTGCGCCAGGCCAGAAAAACGGGACGAATGTGTAATTATCGGGATCGAGGGAACATAGTCGGATAATGAATGTCGACCAGATCGCGCGGTACCTTGGGCGCAGCTTTCGCGGTTTGTCACGCGATCGAAATTTTCAACGGTATGCAAAACACGGTATACCACTTTCGTCTGTTGCTAATGGGACGAGCATACACGCTGGAGAAGACGTAACTCGGGTTCACACTGAGAAATTACACCGCCATCCATTCCTTCTCTGTGTTTACTTTGATTTCTTTGCTGTTTCTTTTTCATTGTTTTTGTCGATTTTTTTTTTATTTAAAAAAACAAAAAGAGGTAGTCGATTTTATATAAATTGTTGAATAGAATCGTAAAGGCAGGACATTCAGGGTTTTCAAGCTTGGATAGAAATAGATTGAAATCCATAGAAAAGTACTCCAATCTGTAGTATAATCAATGCACTGAATAGAAACGAGTATTTGCTTGCGTATACTCCATATGAGTATGTTATTTGCTACCATGCAACTGACCAGAATATACATCGCGCGGATAAATCTTTCAGTTGGAAAATAATAGTTTTTCATCAGTATCATTCTTCTTTGTTCGTCGAGAGCCATTACAGTCACTAGATACATCTCAAATAAACAATTACAAACTTTTTAAAAAACTTCATCACATTTTTTTTTACATGTAGTACACACACGTAATATATGTACAGTTTTGCAGATATTTTTATACAGAAAGAGATCTTGCGTGGAAATTAGCGAAACATAAGTCATAAAGATTCGATGGACAGTGAACGCATTGATCTAGCATGATCCGTTCTTTCAAAATACACACTTTGTATCGAGAAATCTCTGGTAAACGAGTTATCATAGTTTGCATAGGAAATAGTAGTTGATCCTACTGATCTTCGCTGATGCGCCTACAGGGAAGAAAGTTTCGATCGAGCAGATTCACCGGTGGAAACGAAACTATCGCATGTAACTTCAATCGTACGGTCTTCTTTAGGTTTTTTTCCGGCGATGATATCTCTCAGTGGGGCATAATTTCGCGCGGACAGGATTGGCTAAAACAAACACGCGGAGCCCATTTAAAATTTCTACTCGTGACGTCTTCATTTCGCGTGCCACGCCGCCACAGAAATAAATTGTTCGCCCGTGGCCTGTCGAGATCGAGTCGCGTGTTCATCGATTACCATCGACTTTGCATGGGAACATTACGGCCACGGAGAAAGTCGTTCGTAGGCGTTCATGCTCCCCTCGTAACAATTTCTAAAATCCGCTGTTGCGAGACCTCTTTCGAAGCTGTTTACCTTTTTAAACGGTAATTGCAGGCCTGCGTCTGGTAATTGTCCCTCTTACGGAAGGGACACTCTGTTATTTTTCCCCTTGAAATCTTTCGTCGTTGGTTTTTTACGAGGTAAGAAACGAGGGAAATAATAATAGCGTATTTTTCGAACGGTAAGTAGATCGTGTCAGAAGAACCAGACATCGCCGAGAGCATGCCTTGCACGACGTTCTCTTTGTATAATCTTTTTGCATTCTTGTCAATCATAGTAATCGGACGATGTAACGAGGCGTGATGCAACCAGGGAGAGAGGACAAACTTTGAACGCGTAACTTCGCTCCACGTGTCGATAAGAGCCTTTGTATTTTAAGACTTGTCTGAATGAATAATTCGGTATTGCTTTCGTCTTATATAATTGTACGTTTAAAAGCTGCGTTGCTTTGAGAGGTTTATTTTAAAGAAGAAGTGAAATATGAAGGAACTCTTACAATATCTCTAGCCTGCATAAATGGTTCATTACTTTGTCAAATTTAAATATGTCAAATCAAACCACGTATCTTAATTTAAATTATCGTTTGATCTGCGATATCGTAAAAAATAAATCGAATTTTTACAAACGACGAAATTTTATAACCAACTCTTCCCTTGTTTACACACTTAATGAAAAACATGATGCCAAAAGTGTTCATCAAATAGGAAGAGGCAAGACGAATACTTTTACCAGCATTAAACGACCGCGTGAGTATGTAAACCGAATAAAAAATTCTGAGAATAATTGTCTCTTAAGTTGGCCGACAGCCTAGATGTTGAGATATTCCCACCGGTGTGGTTTCCGGTCCCGCGGCCAATTATTATCTACCCCGGGCCGGATGCCAGGCGAAAGAAAACCACTTACGTGACACGCTAATAATAGGTCCTCGTACACCGGATTACGCGGAGCTTTTGTTCATTAGCGTACCATTTCGGTTTAATTGACACCTCTGACCCCGTCGGCGTCGGCTCATAGGCAAATAATGGATATCCTCGTCACTTTGTGGACGCCGGCACCGGTGGTCCACGCCAAAACCGATCAACCGGATGTGATTTTCCTTCGTAAGCCACGAATACATACTCCGCTTCTCTCGGCTTGCTGGTCAATCTTTTACCTTCTTTTTTTTTTTAGTTTTTTTCCTTCTCTGGGTTTCACAGAGTAGACGTCAAAGGGTAGAGTGGCTCGTTTGGCAGCGATTAGAAGTCGTCGTTAGCGATAAAAGTGGATTGGTCGGGGTGTATGGCTTTGATCTTTGATTGGTACGAACTAGTGCTTGTTATGTAGTTAATTGCGATCATTGGAATTGCTGGTCGAATTAATCGTAGATAATTTACTGCTCTTACGTCTTGTATTCTACTTAATATACTATCTTTTCTTTTATTAAAGAGACTAGAATATCAAATGGATAATAAGAATATATTATCTATGAATCGTATTTTTGTTTTAGAAAGGGCTCGAAGTTAAATTGTTAAAACTGTTTGTTTCTCGACATACATTTTTAAAACGTACCATTTTAAATCAATATCAAATGAAGATCTCATTTTCAGACCGCTATGAAAAACAAGTCTCTCGGATTAATGACCAGCCGCACGAAATACAAGGTATAAAACTTCCGATAATGTTCCAGATAAAGTAAATGGAGCGGTGAAAAAAGCGGCAGGCTGGCGACCGCAGCCAATCAAACGCGATGTCCTAAAGTAACAGTGTAAATCATTTTAACACCAGCCCCATTAACCGACGTCCAATTAAATAATAAAAATAATTAACGAAAAATCGCTGCTGCGATTCTCGTCAGCGACAACCAGGTTGATCAACGAGAAAAAAAAGAAGGACAAGAAAAATCGAGATCAAAGAGGAACACCGTGTGTATCGATGATGTCTCTCGAGAATCTTGTTTCGACACTCCGGAGCCGGTCCATTAACGAATTAATACAGGGAGAAACTTGGTAATATATTCATGACCGGTAGTCGATTTTCTCGTCATCGACTGGCCCCTTTTGTACGCGCCTTTCAGCCAGAGATCACACACCACTCCGGTTAATCACCGTACTCGCCTCGCAGGATTATTAACCCTCGTTCGATCGAGAAAGAGGCGCATTACCGGCGTGTTCGAGTAAAAAAACAGTGCAGCTTTCTCGTCCAGCGTTTCATCGATACGCGTACCGGTACAGAAATCGATCGATTCCTTCGGCCCTTGCACGCGAAACCGATTGTATCGGTGATTTCGTCATACACAGCCTGGTGCACGTGTATCTTCATATTTTCTTCCCTCTTCTCCTCTTCTTCTGCTCTTTTATTTCTTCTTCTTTTGCTCTTTTTTAGTTTTCTTTCTTTGTTTTTTCTTTTCTCTTTGACCATTCTCTCGATGGAAAAAAATAATGAGGCAATTTTTGTTCGGTCGCGTGTATTGACGTAACGTACCCGCTTCTCTTAGGCAGAATTTTAAGCGCTTTCACTCTTGTTCGATCTCGTCCCAGTTTTTTCTCCTCGGCGAAAGTCTCCAGAGGGAAATAATAACCGAGAGCAAAGGTACGTAAAATCGGCGGATCGTTTTAACGAGATCGCGAAGCGATTGTGTAGCGATGATGTGTTGCGAATTCGGCTTATGTAATGGAGGAATGGGATGATCGAGTATTGAACATTTACAAGTACAAAATTAAGAAGTAGGAAATTGAGAACTCGCCTGTGTTATTGTGCTGGCAGATTATTCGCGTGAGTTTTAAGTAAATTATTTATTGTTTCATATTCAATTATTTTTAAAAATCTAATATTCTGTTCGCACCAAGATATCTTCTTACTGGAATAAACATTCATTTTAGGAATCTTAGGTGATATAGTAAAAAACTGTATGCATTTTTTAATATTCGTGTTATACATCGTATCACATGAAAAAGACGCAATTATAGATGTATATATATTTTTTAATAAAAAAATAATTATCCTCGAGATCTCAAACTCACATTGGTATCATAAATCCTAGCGAGAACATCAAGAAGTCACACATTTGTAAAATCCTACAGCTATTTCTATCCTCGATGCAATACTGGTCTAATAACAATAATTTTTACCAACCTGTCGAAGCTTCGTTCCTGAACTTCCTGAACGAAGTTTCCACGCATAAATAAAAATAATATCTCCGCTGGAAAAACAACAGCGACTAAAAAGTGGTACTCTGGGAAACGCTTAAGCTTCTCTAATATACCACGAGGCAAAAAGATTAAATGACAAAACGGGTAATCAAGGATTCGAATGAACTGAACGCGATTCGTGAATTGTCTGGCGAACTGCTCACGCGATATGAGCCGACAGAACAGGACAAACGGGAATTGGGATAACTTGCCATTATTACCATGACGAGGCGGCAATTCTTTTGTTTCGTCCGAAATTGCTTTCACGTATATGCGCAACGTAATTCCAGTTGCAGGCCGAAGAGACACCGGGCGATTCGTCTTCGAGTTGATGAGAAAACGTCCTTTCCCGTGGACGAGCTTATCTCGCCGCTGCCAGAACCACTTTCGAGAAATGAAATAACATGGTAACCGTGTCCCTTCAACTGCTGGAAGTCGTGCGACGACATCGCGACGTCCTATTCGATGAACGTGTAAGTAGCAGCGACAGCAGCAGCTTCGGCCTCTCGAGTGTCAATCCTTTTTGCATATCGGACGAGAATCACCGAAGGAGCTACCGGTGATATCGTGTTTATGCATAGAATATTTCTATTTAACGTCCACGAGAACAGAATATCTCAATTAACGCGATTGTCGCTAAGAGAGCACATCTAATAGACAATGTCTGCCGTTGAAAGGACTTTCGTTTCTGGACTTACCTTGCCAAAGAATGTTTCGATGTATTAATTTTACTTCGTCTAGTTCGTTCTTTTCGATTGTTCTTTAGAGAAGTTTGTTTTAGAAGAGAAAAGAATTCCTCGACTTCTATTACATTTTTACGTTGCTGTCAATTCTTACATTGAAAGGGAAATGAATTTTATTTTTCGTTGGATTAACGTCGAATTTCGTGCAGCGAATATAATGATTTTATAAGCTTGATAGATCTTTGGTGTGAAACGTACGCATGTGACAAAACATAAAAATACGATTTACTTCATTTTGTTCGTCCTATTGTCTCGAATATTAATCGAAGCATCCAACACCAACGTTAATCACGAATTAAACATACGCTTTGGAACTGATTCGCTCTAAACGTTACGCGGATACCAAACGTCAAAGTATCAGGAAGGTGAGTCTTTCACGTATTCCCAAAACCGTCCATTACAAATTCCTCGTATTTACATAAAGGCGATTAGTATGTATATAGTCAGCGGGTCAATTGACGTGACCGTAGCAAGCAGAACACTAATAAATGACCAAACTTGATCTAATTATCCAGCCGTGCGGCAGCGTATTGACATGTGCATCGAAACTCACGTGCTGATTTCAATTCTCCACCCCGACGCGTAATTGCATCTATTTGCTTATGCTCGATTGGCCCCGGCGTTACTCGTCGCAGTTCGTTTCGTCTGTCCATCACCGGACAACGCTGTGCCAATCGTCGCCCCCATCGTCGATCATAAATACATTTCCATTTGCGAGACACTTTTTTTTCTCGCCATATTTTCAATAGTCGGGGTATCGATTGACCACGTACAAATGTTTGATAAAATATCGCGGAAATATTGAGTCTGGACGATTCATATTTGGATAGTTTCAATTTAACAAAATTTCAGAGATCGCGATACCAGGGCCGATAGATTTCCACGAGGGAAGCCGACCGTTCCGTGTATTTTTACGGCCAGCTTTATACGATAAACGTCGTTTTAATAATTCCCTGTACGGGGCCGCGCCCCGATTTATTTCCGTGCGATTCCACAGCCACGGAAAACCGCGCCGATACAACACGCTCGATAATGATCGTAAATATTTGAAAGCAAACATTTCGTTGCCAAATATTTAATATGTTTTCGCTGGGGATTGTGTTAAGCGGTGTCGTTCGATCGTTAGAAAATAATTATCGTTAAAACAACAGAGTTATTGCCGACTGTTAGCGAATATTATTCCCCTTTGTCGATATTTATCTACGTATCAAGCGAGATTCGTTCGTCGAACGTAGTAGGTTTTTTAAATGTTTGATAAGCTGGAAAAGGAAAAATCGTTCCACAAAAAGATTTCCTTGTTCGAGGATGAAAAACAACGAACAAAGTAGCCTTTGGGACTTCAAAAATCGCCGCTCCTATATCCTACGAAGGAGAATCCACGTGAAATCTTAATAAGTCCGGTAGAGATCTCGCGAAAAGATTGGATACAAATAACACTCCTTTTTTCCTTACATCAGATGAGAAACGCTGCGTCATACTCGCGACTGACCGCGAACTCCATTCACGAAAACTAGGTTACGTTCTTCGAAGTAACGATAACAGTGACGAGTTATCGTCTGGTTCGACTCGTTCTTCAAAGACGCGAACAACGATAACGACGCGACGAGCGGGAGCATCGCGTCTTGTTGGTGGTCTTTATGTATCACCCCGTAACCGCGCCCCTAAAAGGCCCATTCTCGGTTGCATTACTTTTTGAAAGTGCGCCATTCTTGCCGCGACTCGCAGTGAAAAGCTCGTTCCATGCTCCTCCGGCGAGATACTATCGTTGTGTACGACCTACCCTTATTATCGGACTGCTTTATCGGCTCCATGCTTACGAGTATAAGAGCGTGAAGTCCGCTACGCCGTTGTTACTATGGTTTGTAGGAGGTTAATGCGAGCGTCGCTAACGATTTGATGGACACGTGTGTTTTGTGCAGCGTGTTTAAAGTGGAATGCTGCCACGTTTAGATTATGATGAACGATCTTTTGATTTTGATGTTCATGAAGTCAGTTGTTTGAACATTCTTGTAATCTGACCGTGATTTAGGCTACGTTTTAGTAGCATTTAGAGTTATAACTCTATTTCCCGAAGTTCGTTTCCTGCGAGTGCACTTGAGGATAACGGAAATTTTAATTTTATTCTTGCACGTTTCAATACGGTATAATTTACTTTTATCGTTCCAAGTGACAAATTATCTCGCCTTCCACGGTCGATAGGTTAAACAACAACGCATCACCGGCGATTAGCGAGTCGCGACCTTCGTCGCATTCCCAGTGCGGCTCTGATAGTTGTTCTCGCGATGTGGGTGAAATTGGGCGACTCACGGACGCGTAACGACATCAATTACCAATCCTCGAGGAAACGCAATCAGCGTTTATTGTCACGTGTGCTCGGCGTGGACGCTGGCAGGTGCCAAAACAAACGAATCTCCGACGCATCGTGTCGGACATGCGCGCGCGGTTAAATTGGCGGCATAATCTGGCTAAATCGGATAAGCAATTAGAACGATTCACTTGATACGCTCGTTATGCGAGGAAATAAGAGCCTCGTAAAAGTAGCTCGTAAAACGGTCGATGCGACCGACTGGGAAACACGGCCTTCTTTTCTTCTTTTTTGCTCTTCCTTTTCGCTCTCTATCTTTTTGCTGTCGTCCTACCCCCTCGTTCTATTCGTAGTTTGCGGAGTGGAGTCGACGTACGCGACAGAGGGATTTATTTACTACGTGCGGGGTAAATTCAGACTTTGACGAGCGGCAATATTTACCAAGTCTCGCACCAGGGATAAACTGCGACAAACTATTGGATTAAAACTGTGAAATCGAACGCGTGAATTCGACATCGCGATGGAAGATAGGATTTCCTTCGGTTGGTTAAACGAATGGTGCATCTTTCCGATTGATTTATCTTTTGTAGAATGCTCTATGTACTTCTGACTGCTTTTTAATTGTCGCTTGGGGTTTTTAAGGGCTAAGGATCGTTCTGTTCCATTATTTTTATATATCAATTTGAAAATTTCAGAAGCTCGAAGGGCATACTGCAGGAAGAAATAGACGTCGAACAAGACAGATCAGGTGATTATCTAGTCGATATTTCATCCAATTTATTCTTCGTCGCTTAAGACACTTTTCACTAGGTCAAACTGTTGTTTAATTCCTTTTCGATCGATCTAGTAATCTCGAAATAGTATTTTAACATCATTGAACAGTAGGAATCATTCTATTTCATTTCGACGTGTTTAGGACTGTACGTGGAACCGTAATTGAACTGTATGCATTTGCAAACGCGATTACATTCATATCTGTGAATTTTTATTTGTTCGTCGAAAACTCTGTAGGTCCATTGAGAGTTGAAACTTGATTACGAGGCTACACAGAAGATATCGATAAAAAGCATAGAACCACTCGTGGCTAGTCGTTGGGTCCATGAAAGCAACCACGTACATTGAGACTCTGCCACGAAAATATACGACGGTCTGGCTGAACTAAATGGACTAAGTAAAAGAAGATTTAATTGAAACGAGCTGGCCAACGTTGAAACTTTGATGGATATATCGATGGAGAAACATCTCATAGAAGTGCGATATAGTACTCTTTTTCAGAGACTGTAAGAGAGTAAATCTTATTAGTTCTCAAATTTTTTTTTATTGAAATACACATCTTTCAATAGGAGCTTAAGTCGCTCAGGCCACGAGGGAAAGGAATCGCAAAACATTTTCGCATAATAATTTGTCAATTAGTAACATGGTAAATTAAAGATCAAGACAAGTTACAAATTTTAGTTAGACTTGTCTTTCATAACTTTTCAATTCTGCGTCGAATAGAATATTCAAATAACCTCTAACTTGCAAAGATTGACGCTTGTAAAGTCATCGTTCGCATGTAAAATTATATTCACTAACTTCGTCCTTATATTCTAAGACTACCAACTAACTTCTACAATTAATTTTCTTTTACACAAACGACAAACGAGCCATCTCTTCTTCCACTATTGTTTTCCCTATGTTTCGCAACAACGTTCGTGAGCTTACGAATCCCCAACCAGTCACGTCCGATATAATTACCGGCTAATCGAGCGGCGCGTAACGCGGCACAATCACGACCGCGACTGCTCCATTCGATTCGATGAGATAATTTAACGACGTGACATCGACGAAACATCGTTAGTAATTAAATTCGTTCGTGTGTTTCGCGTTAGTCAAACTCTCTAACCATCGTTCACTCTACGTTTATTTCATCCATTAATTATAAATCATCTTATTTTCTGGCGAATTTTCGGAAGATACATCCTCGATTAATATTATAGGAATTATTATATTAACGAGATCGCTACTATCATCAATTGTATTGTTATAATTTGTAAACATTTTCAACATTTTTCACCTATCAAGGCTGAACGTTGCCATAGCGTAACATTCCATTCATAGTCAGATATAATACCAAATCCTAATCTGAGTATCCATGATCAGTTCACTTATAATCTCACCAGCTGCCCGTATGAGAACACGAACGAGAATCTTCTTCTTTCGATTCGCGTTGGTTTAGTTTCGTTTTACCCCTCGCACGGTCCGATACGCTTGACCAGGCCGGTTTTCCCGTACTTTAGCCGCTCGCAGAGCGGAAAAAGCGCCGCCGGATTTGTCTTCTCACCCCATGGTGGCTAGTGGTTCTCGCGAGCTCGTAAACATTGCCGGCAACGTAGTTTTTCACAACGTAGAGCGTTACGGAGGGCTGATAAGGCGAGAAAGATAGAGTGAACAGGCGTCGTTGGTAATACACGATCGATCGAGTCGTGTGGACGTTGATAAATCCTTCGTTCGATAAACGATGTACACGAGGCCTCTCGTGTTATGACTAACTCTATAAATAAATCCTGGTTGAGATGATCGCGATGTGGAAATTAGCGGTGTTTAGCCTTATAAGCTCTCACTTAACGCAGCAAACAGTTTTGGAAAAATATACATGTCTGACGCGAAGATATTATTAATATTAATAGAGTGCTAAATTTTAATAATCTAATATCTTGTAGTAGGATTATGACATATACATACATATGTATAATGTAGTAACTAAGGAGATGGCAGTGTAATATTGGCTTTTCAGGTAGGATACGAACGACGTTTTGTTTTCAAGCATCTCAGATTCTTCCTGACTGTTTCAACAGCTTTGAATATTAACGAAGCCATCGGTAATGAAAGAAGATTTCAAGCTTCCTTCCTAAACTTCTATAAATTATGTATTAGTTGCTCTTAACGTTTGTACTACGAAATTTACGATTCTTAATAGAATCTTAAAAAAATACGCTGCGAAACTATATTACAATATTTAAGTACTACAAAGATGTATTTTAATGTAATATCTTCAAACATAATTTCTCAAACTTTTTAATATAATATCCACTTTTAAGAATATGTCCAATTACGATAGCGGGACAAATTAAAATTCATTGGTTTAATACAATTTTTAATCTCTTAATCCCCATTAAATTTCCTAATCTCCAGCTAAACGAGTGACCCACATACACGACTCTAGAAGTACCAAGAATTGGACTTAAATTTTAGGAAAATAAAAAAAAGGATTGCTTCCATCTCCTTAACGTTACGCATACGCTCTTACGAATTTCCATCTTATCCGTCCGAATTCCACTCCATCCTATTTTCATCCCAGGATACTGAGAACGCGTTCCTACACAAATGCAGCGATCTCTACGTAAATTTTTTCCATCCGATGAGAAGTGACGCGATGCAGTTTCCATAGGAAAACTCGAACGTGTATCGCGGCGAATTTTACGATTTACGAAACTTTTTGACGCCTTCAGTCACCGCTTGACTGACGAGTCTATCTAAACTCTGCTGTCGGGATACTGGAAATGTTACCAAGCGTAGACGATAAGCGTATCCGTTGCTGAAGTTCTGATTGATTCGTGTGCTCAGAATCGATAGAAATAGTTTCGAGTACAAACTTCGAACGGCGATGTCGAGTTTTGAATATTTTGATTTTTAATGTAACATTTTGGGATGAATTCAGACGTAAGGAGTGAATTTCTAATCAACTAGAATTGTTAACTTTAGGTGAAATTAATATTCGTGCAATTAGTTGAAATACCTTTTTGTAGAAATTTATATTAAATAAAGATATTCTTTATAACGTGACAGTGGTTTAAAAAAAGATCTAAGAATCAATTTAAAAATCAGAACGTTCAAAGAAAAATATGCTATCAGAATTCATCCCAAAATTATTATTCAAAAATCTCCGGTACCACGGGAAATAGTCGTTTTTCTCTCGTTTTTAATTTTCCGCTCGTTAATCGATCGTTCCACGCTCTAAACCAAAACTTTAACGCGATATATCAATTTCCGAATCTATTTGAAAATCTATTTTTTGTTACAGCGATAAAGGGGGGCGGGAGCAGCGCGAGAAAATCGTCGAGGTTTTTGAGTGAAATCGAGTGAATTTCATGTTGCAGGGAATGCATTAAACTCGAATGACACCGCGTCCAGGCTGCAGCGCGCGGAATAAAAGAGCAATTGCTGTAACGGGTTCGGTATTCATTTCCATTGAAACGCGACGTTCGTAAATGTTTTAAAATGAAAGACAGAGAGAAGCGATACCCACGATCCAGGGGATCGAGAAAATGCCGCTCTAAGCTTCGTATGATTCGTTTTACGTATCATGCATGCATACATTTCGATCATGTAAAAATACATTTGGACCAGGTGTTCGGTTCCCAAAAATTATTCCGTTTGGTTGCTGCAGGCGATACAATTTCGTGCATTATTGCATTACCGCCCTTGATTCCATTGTAAAATATCGATTAGGAGAGTGTCTCGTTGTTTCTTTCATTTATTCTATTTGAATAGACCTACATTTTAAAATTTTGGAATATGTTGTGAAGTTTGCGAGGAAAATAAATGGGTAAATTTACAGATATTAATTATCCTTTTAATGATTTTCATTGTACATAATTCTCAGAAATGGAGCACGTAAATAATAAACGGAAGCGTAAACGTAACAAAGCGTAATAGCCTGTTCATCAAAATCCGATATTCAAACATTCAAACATTCAAACATACACCAATATTTCGATATGTAGCAGCAGCTTGCCTCGCTTCAAAATTAATTACTCCAAAAGGAGTCTTCCATTAATACAATATTTCAAATTGTTATCGACGAATATCTAGTTTGAAATGCAAATATTTCTGTATTATCGGAAAAGATTTTCTGTCGATCATTCTATAACACAAACTTTAAAAAGAAAGTTCTGTAACATACGTATGTACCAAGGAAGTAATCGCGCAAAAGAACACTCGTAGAGAGAAGCACTTTTGCATCGGGTCGACACGTGACACGAAACGAAACGAAACTAATGTATATACAGCTAAGAACGAGAATGGATATATAGCAGAGAGGAAAAAGCCATCGGGTGTCGTCTTTCGTCCGTTATGGATCATTCTTGGTCCGCTGATTTTCCACGACATAATAGCGGCTTTAGAAGGTACGCGAGCAGGATACGCGCACCATGATTGAATGCCAGCGACGAAAAATAAACCAGGTCGACGAGCATGAAACTGTGCAACGTGACGCCATTGTCCGGCGAATAGAGTGAAGCGTCCCCGGCGTAGCCACACGGTGTCGTCCTGTTGAAAAATGCGTCCCGTTGACGCAAATAAACTTCCTCAACGTGTAATGGATATACCCCTGCGCGCCGTTTCTGCCACTGTCGACCCAGATAATAACCCCTTCGTCCTGCCTGAAACCGTTCCTTCCACCCCACCCATCGTCTTTTCTTCTTTTGCTACTTTTTCTTCCTCTTCGTCCTTTTTCTTCTTCCTCGTCTTCGACCTACTGCTTCGCGTATCTATCGCGGCAACGCGTGCGACAGGACACGTCGTTTCTTATTAATGGTCGAAGACGCATTCGTGGCTCGAACCATCTCCCCTAGCCGTGTTTTACGGCCCTTAATCATCCGCAACGGCAATGGAGAACTTCTAAGGTTGACGTCCGTGATACGTCCCTATGCGAGACACCCCGTGTGTAATTGGATGTTGTTAGGTGCTTCGCGTGAATCTTGGGTACGCACGCTCGTATCGTCAATTTTTGGATTTTGCTTGGCTTTTTGGTGGAAGGATAGAGATTTCAAGACAGGTAAGTAGAGTTCTTCTCTTTTGTATTTGGAAAATGTTTGGTCAGTTTGGGGTTAAGTTTGAGTAAGATAGTTATCGGATTTAGATTAGATAAGATTTTATTGTATACTTGCGAGGTGTTTTGTTAATTACAGCATTTAATCATGGTTAGTAGGATATATTTCCTTGCAATGATCTCTTTCTCTTTATTTACGATTTATTACTGTCGTAATATTTAATTCCTCCGATTATTATATGGGAGAAAAGCGATTCCTATGGAAATTTCGATATTTTGATACGGACTACGTAAGCGTTATTTATGGATGAAATAAAATTTATTTATAACTGTAGAATTAGCTTTTGACCAGCCGTTTACCCATTCTAGTTCATAATTTTAGTTGCATGGAAATGAGAAGGTTAGATGGAAAAGCGAGATAAAGTTTATGTGAGATGATAAATATTATTAGATGATTATAGACTAAATGTTCATGGTTCGTTTCACTCTCTGACCTCTTTAAAGAGTCTTCGAAGAAAAACTTGACTCTTGTATACTTAAGCAAGGGGTCAAGTATGACAAATCGGTCAGGCCTGACCACAGTCACGTATACCCGATCATAAACTTCCGTTTTATGAAGGTATAGAGCTTGCCATTAGATTTATGGGGAGGCATTCATTTGTTAAGAACTCTGATTTCTGTCCGTTTAACACGTTTAACTTAACGTGACTCACCAGTAGGTCACGACGTCTTGGAATTTCTGTAACAATCAAAAATACTTGTTAGAAATAATACGGTTATATCATCAGATATTTGTATGCGTGTACAGTTTAAACGTATTGATTTAATATTTTATATGTATTTATAACTTTCTTCATGGTGAAAAATTGTAAAATTTACTACTACTAACTTCTATTCCCTTTTGTGTAATATTTGATCCATTTTCTAGAGTTTGATTTTCTTCAATGCATGTACAGAAAAGCGAAGTGGTTTTCTTCGCTTTCATCGAAATTCAGCGAACGTCGCACAATTGTCCGCATTGTGGAATTTTACCATGATTCAGACAGAAACGCGTCGATCCTTGTTTCCTTTCTTATAGGATATCATGGACAAATCACCTGCCCAGGAAAATCACTCATTCGCCAATATCTCGTATCCCTGATCTCCCTTTCTAAAGTCGACCGCCGCGTTCTACTGGCGTCCAATAAACTTCCCGTGAAACCTACGCGATCGAGACTATAAGAAGCAATCGACCCAATCAATCTTTGCTCCACTGTGCATTAACCCTTTCATCAGTGCTTAATAATATGGCGAAAGTCGAAAGCGTCATTTTTTAAAGCATTTAGATTACTTCTTGTTGATACGAACAATGTATGTTTCACGTATACATCAGTGTATTATAGTTTACAGTCACTGTATTATCTTCTATTTTCTAGTGAATTTCTTTTCTGAATAACGAATAACAAATTCTATTGTTTCTAATTGAATAGTCGATCAGATTGTAGAATCTTCGTCATCAAAAGTCTTCATATTTTCCCATTGTATTTATAATAATGTTCATTGTCATTCAATGCAATATTATTTATTATGGATCATTTAGCGATATAAAAAACAGTAAATTATTTTTCTATCGTTGGATTAAATTCGCCAAGTATTCTTACAAAAGTTTGAATCAATCCTTGACAACGCTCAATAAGTACTTAATGAAAAATAATGCATCCACAAGTGAAAACAACTCAAGAACTCTTATATTATTTTTCAAAAGCACGCTTATTTCAAGACTTCAAGTACTATTACTCTCTGGACTTCACCTTCCAATAAGAATTTCATGCAAGATATTCAAGCTCTTTCTCGCGCGTATAGAACTCGTATCGATACTTTCGCGCGTTAAACTTTAAAGTTGGTGAGCAGAATGGAACCGTTCGAGCGTGCTGTGAAATATTCGTGCCGGCTAATAACGCGGCAGATACGATCGTTTCTGGCTTACACTCACCAGGAATAACGGTTTCTGTATCCATGGAATAGAGCTGAAACGCTTCCGATATTCCTTTCCTGATACATGCTTAACAGTAACTTAGTAGTGTCGTAAAACATGATCGAATTTGCATCGTTCGGAGAAGAATGACGTAATCGGCAACCGGCTCGATATCGATCCCCGATATATCGTTAACAAAACTTAGCTTTGTGTTACGAAACAAATAGAGAAGAATTTTTGTGATTTATTTTACGCGTTGATATCTGCGCATAAACATACATAGAATTTAAGTCCTGCAGAAAATTGTTATATTAAATTAACTGTGTACATTAAAGTGGATAAAATGGTTAGTTAGTGGATAATTTGGTAGTAGCTTCAAGCAGATGTATAATTGAATAATTGACAATTGTATGAACATATTTAGTTTAGTTAAGTAGAGATTAAAGAGATTTCCGTTGATTAAATTGTGCGCTGAAAATTTTGCTATTCGTCCCAGCAGAATGATAAATTTAGTTAATAAGTTTAGTTCGTGCAGCATGATAAATTTAGCTGAAATTAAAGAGGTTGGTTAATTACAGTTTGAAATAAATTTTTTAAAACTTGGCTCCGTTCAAAATACCTCGCTTTATGAGATTATATTTGAAGAGTAATATTCCAGAATTTTCTAATATCGTAGAATAGTAAGATAGAAGTTTAAATTTAACTAAAGCCTTCAAAATATAAAATTTAATTAACCAACGTTTGAAGATTGAAAGAATTATTACTTAATACATAAAAGTTGCGAAGCCAAGATTAATTACGATCAAAGGGCACCGATTAAAAGATGAAAGGGAAGAATAAATCAGTATATAAGAATTATCGCTTAAAGATGAAATAATACAGCGCGATTTTCATCCATTGTATCAGGGCTTAAATTAAGATTCATTACTTTTCCTGTATTATAGAGGATTCCAGTATTTAACCTACCTATTCTTTGTCCTTACATAATCTATTCTCTGTACCCTTAATATTGTTAAATGGAGCGCCTTAATTTTTTCACCTGCAAAATATATCTACCGCTTTAAAAAGAAAAGTGAAAGAAATAACACGAGTAAAATTGTTAAACAACACTTCCCTTACTTTAAAAGTAAAAAACATAAAACTCATCTATTATGAAATCGATAATATTTCACACGTCAGATAAACTATCGATCTATAAAGGATCGATACAATTGTAGCGTTGATTTGACATAGTCGAAGGAGTTGATTTATGGGGCGACTTGTACTGTTGCAACTCGGTCACCTTACAAATTCTAAACCATATATTGCAATGCAAGGGAGAACATTATTCAAGTATCAAAAATAGGACATCGCAAGAAATTTCGCGAACTCATATTGTCGAGCGCGTTTGCGTGGAACATGCGGTACGATATATCACGTGGCAAGTGGACGAGGATTCGGACGGAAATTAGTCGACGCTCTTTTTCAGAGACAACAAAATAGGTGTGCAGGGACAGGTAGATACGAGGCTGGACGCGGTTAAAAAGAAGAAGAAGGGCGGAAACGAGGGGAAGAAAAAGAAAGAGAAAAAGAAGAAGACGTTTGCCGGGTGAAGTTCTCGGCACCGTTAAACGAACTTGGGACTGGTCGTATTTTTTCTCCAGCTCATTTTTCCTTTTACCCCGGCAACTGCTATCCTTCGCGCTACCCGGCTGGGATTCATTGTCGCTGCCGGAAAAACAGGAAAAAGAATGGACAGACGAAAAGCGACGAGCAAAGGCGTCGCTTTGCACGCTTTATTTACCGCCGAATCTTGGACTCCGTTGTAAATCAAAATCAATTGTTTGATCCATTTCGTACGATTGGATTAATGTTACTAGATACATTTTACAAGTCACGAATATTGTGTCGTGAGATTAGATTTATGGAGTTGACAGAGCCTTTTGAAAGGCTCGTATAAATATCGAGTGTATTTTCCATTAGTCAAATAATTGAATTATTATGAAATTATAATTTTGTACATATAAAAAGAAGAAAGCTGTTTGACAATCGTAACAGTTACCCATTCACGAACATATATAATATCAAGAAAGTAGAATTAAAATTTTCAAACTTTCCAATTTTCCCAAGTTACCATTTTGTCTTACGTACCTTTCTTCCAGAAAACTTTTCAATCGTAAGACTTGTTGAATCGTAAATCTTGTCAAACTCTTGCCATTATTAAATTCCTCGTTCAGTAGATATATGATAATACCGATATAATGATAAATTGTCAATAAATTGAAGGAAATCTTGCAAAACGTAGTACGAGTATATTCCACTTGCAGAAACGGATTGCACGGATTCGTTGCACGCTAGAAGACGCTGAGAGGTACTCCTAATTCTCCGACAGAGCTTCCTTGACGATTGTTTAGCCATGAAGAAAATTACATGTTTCCACGAGGACGATTCGCGTTTCTCGAAACGTAGCGAGCACACGACCAACCATCAGATTTTTCAGTAGAAAAAGAACCGAGTCCGGCATCAGGCAGCCGCCTGTATACGTTCGAATCGTTTTAAACTGGAGGCAGATATTTCGATTTTTAAATTGGGAAACACGTATCGCTGCTTTAAGTCTAAGGGGTTAAAGATCAGATAACCGTAAACGCTGCGGCCTACGTGTTGCTCTTTCCATGGAAATGTTATCCGCGAATGATTTCCGTTCGTTTCCGTCGATTGGTGAAATTGATATGCCAGGATATCTCTGTATAGCGGCGGAGAGGCGATGAATTCATGGATTGATCGTTGCGCAATGCTATGTGGCCTTAGGCTCCTATTGCTTTTTCTGTTTTATTCTCGGATATAAATAGAAGTGTAAAAAACGTGTTCTTTCTAGTTTCAATGCAGACGATGTATTACATAAGCTTTTAAGCACGCTGACTTTTTTTATTCAAACAATTTTTATACCGAATAAAGACTTGGTAATCTGCTCTGCTGTTATCTTCGAACATAGTTTAAATACAGAATATAATTTTCTTCTACAAAGAATCTAATTCTTTTAAAGAAACTTGATAATATATAATGTAAGTTCTTTGTAGAATATATTACAGAATTTTTGTAGGAATTTTGTACTTAAATAATCCACTGTATAATCTAATATGCAATTTAACTTGGAATGGAACGTTGGTCTGAGCGGTAACTTTTGCAGCCACTGCATATGTATCCCAGCCATACTTTGAAAAATCTCTTTAACGTCACTTTGAAAAGAAACTAAAAAAAAAAAAAAAGAAAGAGAATCGCATCACTAAATCCCGGTTACTCTAGCTCAAAGTTCCGTTAAAAGAACTTGTTTTCGCGGCTCATTCACTCGGGCGCGAGACCAATCAGCTAACCCGTGCACCGAGACAGCTTCTTACACAACACTGTCATTCATGGGCGCAATTACCGTTTTCGTTCATGTTCCGGCTCGCGTATTACACCTAATAAAACGCGCGCAAACGAAGGACATTCACGTTAAACCAGGCAGAAACCGCACAATCGTAACGTGGTTGACCATCGAACAAAGCGAAACAAATTCTGACACGGGCCGGTCCAGGCGATGAACAATAACGGATCTTCGTTGAAGCACGCGTCTTCGACAGCTGACGCGAAGGATTAAAGAGCAGAGAGCGAACGAAAACGGTTGTGCAACGAGGGAAGAGCGTAGAGAACTCATTGAACAAACGGCGCGCCAGTGTGAATGACCTTGCCGCTTATTGCTCACCAGTCGAACGGGTTGACAGCGGATATGCAAATCCCGCTCATGGCCTGTCAGAAGCTGTCCTTCCGTCCTGCTTCCTCTCCCTCTATTTTCTTGCGCGCAGCCAGACGCTCGAAACTCGTTCCGCGCGGAACTGGGACTCGCACAATGCCCGGAGAAACCGAATCGCATTCTCTACCTTGTGTATTGTGACTGCGTTTATCTGCACGGGACATCTCGGCCGGGAGCATCGAATCGAGACGCGACGCCGATTCGGTTTTGCGAAACAGGAAGCAGCGGCTGCGAATGCCGAGGGCGTGTTTCTGCTGAAGTCTGGAATGTCGCACCGAGATGGTTTTATCGTGGCGGTTCCGCGAATCTTCGTTGGAGAATAGCTCACCGGCCATTTGTAGAGGATCTTCTAAGGTAGATGGCGATGAGGTTTTTTGTATGATTATTTCGTGTACATAGTTCTCTGTATGTGCATAGTTTCTTGTAGTATTCTGTCTCTTATAGGTTCTTTGAAATTGCTGTCCTTGATATTACGCAACTCGTTTCTTTTTATGTATTCAAAAAGATAATGGAGAATTTTATATGTCGTTTCTATTATCTGTATTTTGTTTCTATGTATCTTGTTGTGATTATTCATCGTTTAATGGATTCGTAATCTTTAAAATCGAAAAACTTACCAACAGTTCTTATTGCTTGTATCGTACTTTCTCTTTATCTTGTGATTATTTATTGTTTGACGAATTTATAATCTTTAAAATTAGAAATTTTCTCAGTAGTTTTCTCGAGAATCAGTAATTACTCGCATTTTATATTATCAGGATAAACTATTTCTAAGGAGATCATTCAATGGATACACAATCTCACAACCACTGCTTCTCTTTACAAACAACTTACCTCTCGATACAAAAAAGTCTACGATCCCAAAGAAGAAACTTCTCGATGAAGTCGACGCATTCCATTATTCCTTTCGCGGACTCGAAATCGAAAGCGAGCGAGAGAGGCTGGCGAATACATACATAAGTATACTTGTTCGCTGCACGTTCGAACAGCCGTAACACACGTGCACTCGCACGTTCTCGGACCGGACCTACGCAGGCGCGTTTTCATTCACGCGCGTTGCCACTCGTGAATGGTACGGGAAACCGTGGGCGGACGTCCGTGGCTCGAGCGTGCACACAGTCCAAGACTCTCAGCTTCTCTCTGGTCGGCTTCTTTTTCCATGAATGAATTTACACTGAGTACGTCGCTTCTTCCTCCGCCCGTTCGTTTCTCAACCCTCGTCGTCATTGCCCGTTATACCTTTATCTCGACGACCCGTTCCGCTTCTCTCGTTTTCTTCTTTCTCCCTTTAGCGACTCGTTCTACTCGTATGTGCTGTGTACGAGTGCAGCATCGATGTTGTTTCGTGTTTCACGAGCGGAAAAGATTACACAGATTTGATTGATAAAATGTGGAAGATTTGGTTAATATCATTGTTTACTTATGGACATTTATACTCGCAGAATGAAATGTAAATAGAAACGGCAGAATTTTTATAATTATACGTGTAATAGAGCTAATGATTACGGTGGGTATAGTAAAGTTCAAAATGCGAAGTAGAGTTTCATATTTAATCATTTACACGAATCGTTGTACCACTGCATTGCGCAAGAGTAAACTAAACCATTAACACAGATATTATGTAGCTTTTCAGAGAGATGGCCGCGAGAGAAATTTTCTTTCTATTTTACCATTTTTCCTCTGTTTGAACAATTGAAATAATAAATGAATAATAAATAACGACAGAAAAATGTAATCCAATATATTGAATTAAAATTTCAAATGAAGGATGCAATTATTTTGGCAAATATAAAGAACAACTTCAACATTTTTATATCGGAGATGTGCAAGTACTAACTCGATGCAAAAATTTAATGAACGTATGCGATATAAATTCCAAATAAAGAATGAAATCGTTTCGAAAAAGATCAAAGAATAAAAGTTTGCATATGTGTATGTATACAAAGAGTACCACCCTCCCTGCAAACAGAGTTGAAAAACACATTTGCTTGGACGTCGAAACATTCTGTGATTTCGAGCCAGCAGGGCAGAGATCGGGATTGGATTCTTTTCCCGAGGGGTCGCGAGATACGTTTTACCAGCGTAACGAAACTTGCCGCCGATTTACGGCGCTTTATGGAAAATCCGAGGCGGAAGAGATGCCTGTTGTTCGCCGCGTCCGTAAACAATCCGCCTATGATGTATCTATCGCGGAAGTTTCAATGGAAATACCGCGAAACTTCTATCCAATTTCGTCCACGTTGGCTCGCCATATCCATTTATGCATTGCGTCGATACGAGGCCAAAGTTTCACCGTCATGCAGTGTCATCGATCATTTGTTCAGCACTGGTTAACTTGTCGAGACTTTAATGGAAGGAACGGCGGTATCCCCCCGAGGAATAAGAAGCGAATGAATAGAAGTAACGACGCCGGAAACTATCCGGAAGTTATGCACTCTGGCTTTTACTTAAATTTTTCGTTATGGCTCGATTATCGGAATTTTGGTCGTTCGAGCACGTCAAAATACTTCCATTAATTTTCTGTATCGACCTTTATATTGTAAAGCGTATGAATATATTCGAGCATAGTATTGATTTTGCTTATGACTATGTTGATTTTTTCACAGTTACAGGTTTTTGGAAATTCAAGGTGTTCGTTCTGCACCTTTTTTGGATATCAAGGTAGTAGGATGGTGTATTAGTTCGTTTCTATTACATTTTATAATTTAAATATCTTTTGTGCGGTTCAAAATCTTTTAACGATTATATTCTACGTTCTAATATAATATCGATCTTTCTTACAGTCAGATTAGAAGCTTCTAACATCCAAGTTTGTTCGTCTATATTTTTATTGATTTTAGAGATCGAACTAGCAGGATAGTCTGCCAAATTCGCCAAATAAAGATACTGATATCACCGCACGTAACAACAATCAGATTCATCCGCATACTTTTAATTCCAAAACTCAGCACTTCGTTTCCTTCCATCTTCCAGTCACTGATACGTATCGAAACTAGGCAACGAGGTCAGATATTTCTCCACTCTCATCTTCTTATACCTTTATTTCACACTTATTCAACTATCTTGCTCTCTCTCTCCACCCCGACGTTTTCGCGAATGATCCGGATGATCCGATCCCACAGGGAAAGCATCGAGCTTCCCTTTCGAGGGGTTGGCTTATAGACTTTACGTAACGTCCCCGACGACGAGTAATGACGAACAGCTCCATTGAGAGATACTTTAGCCGGAAGATCAACGCGTTCCTCGTCTGCTTTGCACGCTTCTAGGGGGTGGTTAAAGACGCCACTCACGTGTCTAGAGAGAGGTTGTCGCTTCGAAAGGCTGTCTGCTCGGTCACTGTGTCCCTCGTTAAAGTAGTCAGGCCTGCATCATCGTTGTATAGTGTCCTGTTTGCTTTGGCAAACCTGCCATATAATGAAACCTCGTGAGACGAAGCTGAAGAGGAAGAGAGAGATAAACAGTTAGGGAACAGCAGCGTAACGCAACCGTGGAATTAAAGACGGAGAGTAGCTCTGTCACGGAACAAGTGTCAAAGCAAATAATTGCAATTTGCAGTTTAGCTCGGCACACTACCAGACTTTAGTAATTAAGGCTAGCTCGGACAGCGTGGAGACGTTACCGTTGAAATAAATCGTTTCGCAGCAGCAAGGGACGACGAAGATGCGTTCAATCCTCGACCAAGCTAAGCGTGTAATGAAAACTGTGGACTCCTCGTTCAGCGAGTCATGACGAAAAATTTTACTGGTTAGATGGGAAGCACGGGTATTGAAATTTTTCCTTTTTCACGGATTTTCGTCGGACAATTTGAGTAGATTAAAAATGCTAGCAGTGAAATTGTAGAAAGCTTTTGAAAATTTTAATTAACCACTAGCTTTGCGAAGATTATTATTGTGTTAGGTAAGGTATAACGGAAAATAAAGGTAAAATAAAAAATTATAGGCGAAAATTACACGAAGAATTCAAGTGCAATGATAATGAAAGAAAGTATAATTTGGGGCAGAATATAATATAATATATATTTATAATATATATAATATTATGTTGAAATATGACACGCAATAGAAATACGTAAATTCTGAATTGCTATCGAGATCCGAAAAGTTTGTCAGGATTAAACTTCGTCTACGTAGACGTCTTCCCTTAAAGTACGTAGGTAAATTTTCCATAAGTCTTACGTTCGTACTTCGAACTGCCATGTCTAAATACTTTATAGTCTCATTTTGAGTTTCATTTACATGTTTCGAAAAGGAATTTACCCGAAATATTTAAATTTCAATTCTCACGCGCCGACCTTTCTTTCAGCTACTTTTAACATTTTTCTATTACAATAAGCGGTCAAAACAATAGACATTAAACAAAAAATAGACACGTGAATTTACGCTTCCATATATCGTTCAAACATAAAAGTTGGAAAGAAAACCTATCCATATTCGATGGGATCAACTTCGTCTCTCAATTTACCGACGGAATATTCGGTAAACAGATAATCGAAACACAATATGTTTCTCTGTATACGATTCCCGTGGCATTGTCAAAACGTTTACTCGATGGAGAGCAAATCAGCGTGAACGATATGGTTCGAACCTGGCGACCGAATAGGGAAGACTATCGCGATTTCGTTCGCCGGAAGCAGAGAATTCGAATGGACCGACGATGCTTGACAGCTTGAATTCCGTGTCGATACGAGCTTGCGTTGGAATTTGCGTTCGCTAAATATTCGCTCGGATGAAACGGTAAAATAGAAACGCGTCGCGGTAAGCGGGTTAGTGTCAAAACGTCTTTCACGATTGAAAAGATGAGACGGGAGCGATCGATAATTTCCTTGTAATCGGTGTATTCGCGAGGAAACTATCGACGGTAACGTGTGAAACCGGAAGATAAAAGAAGATTAAACGAGGTAATTAAAGGGAATAGACAGAGTTTGGAAAGAATCGGCGTGATATGTGAATCTTTTATCTCTACTTGCTTTGAATACCGTTTGTACAGTAGGATAAGTACGTGTAAGTACAGCAATATCGACAGGAGTTGCTGCGGAATGTGCTTTGCAAGTGTTCTGTGTGTGTGTGTGTGTAGTTATTACGAGAGGATGAGAGATTGTTCCATGGGAAATTTTCTGGATGGCAATTCGTACCTTGGAAGAAACGTAGGTAAGGATACCTATATTCACGTAGATATATTGCTATTGGGTCGTGTATTACGTAATTTCAAATTTACTAAGGAATAACTATTGACTGAATGTACGATCAATAACTCTGCTTAATTTTTATTGTGTACTCTTTATGACGAGTAAAATATTCAAACATTTATTACGTAAATGACTAAAATGTTAAAATTTCTTTCTCCGTGCAATCTGCTAAATAGCATTATTAAACAAAATTTATTAAAAATCTATTTATTCATCGAATTACTCTAAAATAAACATTCTATATGAACGTCAATTCAAACAATCAATATGACGATATTTTCTAACAAGTGAGCTCTGGTCGATTAATTTCTCTGAAAAAATAAACAAAAAATGAAATGAAATTGTATAAATGTTCCGAAATTCCATGCCTTCTGCAGCGTGGGCTGGCAGCGTTTTCTCCATGGAATCGTGTGCTCCTCGGTGAATAGAATCTCATCGAGAGGCTGTCGTTGGTGAATGTAAAAACCGAAAAAAGCAAGAAGGACGAATGGAGCAACCGCGGTAAACAGTCGACGAAATAGCTGTTCGTCACTCGGTTGACCGCAGACTGCATGCTGAACGTAGTTTCCCTTCACAGCGACCTCGTCAGAAGTGCACGCCGACCTGCCATTTTTCTAGATGATAAGGATGATGCCATGGGTCGCCGTCGAGGATCAGTAGAAACGAAATTGTCGGGAAAATTATGGGAACCGTGTCCCTGAAGCTGGTTGCGGTTGCAGGTTACATCTTTGAATGTCCTGGGTGCTTGTAGGAATTTTGACTCGAGAATACACGATCTTTCTTGTAGTTTTAGTGGACGAAGATCGAGAGATAGTTAGAAATACCTGGATACTTAGATTTACTCGTGAACGATGAAGCTTCGACGTGATAATTTTGTAGAAATAAATTTTTAATAATTCTCTTACTCTTAAAAGTAATTAAATATTAGTATTGTAGATTAAGTTACCTTCTATCTATTTTAAAAACATTTTTAGATGAATTTTTGTGAGTTGGAAAGTTCCTATTTGTTACTCCGTTTAAATTTTGCATCGTTGAATGTCAAACAAACTGGGTAAAATCGTTTCATACACTTTTTATAGCCACAACGGTGCCTGTGACGAATGACTAGAGCCACACACATTCAGGAGAAGATTTAAAGCAAATACAGCGATATAAAAAATATAAATGTAGTGCTCTGACTCGTACATCGTGAAAAAAAGATTTTCAGTGGAGGCATTAATCAAATATTTATTGTTGCTTTATTGTACCTTTGCGTACCTTTATTGTACCTTTACACCGTACATCATGTTTTGTGGAAGTGTCGTCGTGCATATTTGGCGAAATATCATGCATCACTAATTTTGTATCATTTCTATTTTTGTATTTACTGTTTAAATATAGGTTTTTCCGCTGCAATTGCAGATATATCTAGAAACTCTGAACAATTTGCAAATTGCATGCATCGAGATAAAATTGCACGTTGTGCATTAGTAAATATAACTATTAGTACTATACTAAATATAACTAAATTACTATATATACTACTTTACTAACTATAAATATATTTATAAAGAATATAGATAGAGATAGAGATTTTTTTAGGTATTAGTTCGTAGTTTGATTTAAAATATGGACAAAGAGTATCACAAATAAAAACAGTTTACTCACTGCCTACAATTTTCTTAACAGACTTTACCCTCTTTTACTTATTTCTATTATAGATAGCTATTACACCAACCCAAGTTACAATCAATTTTTCACGTCATCGAATCTAATTATCGGAACTTCCATCCTACAGGCAGGTCGTAAACGTGACGTTAACATGCAGCAGACGTGTAGAACTGCACTTTCTCGTGCCATTCACCTTGTTCTACGCTCACCTGCTACCAACTGTGTTCTCAACTTGATTGTCAATGCCCCTAAATCAACGTAGTTTCCTGCTTCTCGAATTAGCCATCAGGCATCGTGATGAGACGACCGCTTTAAACATCTATCTCCTCCTCTTTCGTACCCTCTTCCTCTTATCCTCGGTTTTGCTGTCAATTCGACGTAGTCTCAACCAGACGTCGAAAAGCATCGGAAAAAGCGGCTTCTCGAGAATTAGTGTCTCTTAAATTGCACCGAATTTAGTAGACGCTGTTCAAAGGTTGTTCGTATGTACGTTTGCTTTGTTCCACTTAATTCGGACAAACGATTTGGATTTGAGATCTGTGTGTCTAGCGAGATCTTGATGAATAAAAACTTTTTGTAAATTTTTCAATTTTATTATTTGGATACGTGATTAGAACTTCTCAAAAAGCTTCGATAAATTTAATTCTTACAAAAAAAAAAAAAAATCACAGAAATATGCGCAGATTCTAAGGAAATTTTTAAAAACGTTCGTTATATTCAACAGATCATTTTTTATTTTTCAATTTATGGTGTTGGTCATCAATTCCGCGCGATCATACCTTGGGCAGCTCTATTGTTTCATCTAAAATTTCATGATGGCTCACTGAACAATCCAACACTCCTACAGTTCCAGCTTTCCTTTTTACTTTTCCCCTGCTCGCTTCTATTCGATCCAACTTCTGTTAAATACACGAATTCGTCAAGCGTGTAATTAAAGCGGCACTATTGTATACCTTAACGTTGTAGCAGTTGCGACGGAGTTACAAAGCGAAATAACGAAGCAAAGTAAAAGTAATGAGGATATCATTTAGTATATACCGTTGCTACTAAACATCTTTATTCGCTAACGATATAGTTCAAAATTTCTCTTTTTTGGCGTTTAACAATCGACATTACGATATTCAATTCGGGATGATGGAACAGACGATAGATGATATCACAGATATAAATATTGCAGATGATAGAAATTTTAGTCCGGAACAAGCAATTTCTAATCCACTCTGCGTTATACATTCACGAAATTGCGATGGAGCTAGAGATAAGAGCATCGTCCAGTCAGGGGTTCGTTTATCTTGCAACGATCGCCCGAAATTCAAAGAAATTAGACAAGAGCTTGATTTATAAGACGTAGGTAAAACGTTTCTACCATTCCTTAAAAATCAAGCACTCGATTCCTCCTCTTTTTAACGAAAACTCGAACATAAAAACTTTATAGTACACCTTCTATTTATATTTATATGAGCCACTTAGTTTGCTAAATAAATTAACTCTACAGAACTGAAAGTAGGGAAAATCGATGAAATTAGCATTTTATTTTATTAGATAAGCATCGACCAATCGTGCGTTGACACTAAATCGTCAAAAATTTCAAAAATCTCAAACGACCACTTTGACCTGTAAACGACTCATAGATGTAGATGTATTCCTTTCGCAAAAAATCGACTCTTCCTCGGTTACATCACAATTTCTTTTCACGATTTTATTGTCGATAGTCATCGATCTCGCAGACGTTTGAGATAGGCGTAATAAAGTACGCGAAGTTATGCAGGCGCACGGCCACTTCACGGCGGATATGCACTTTAGCCCGGGTGAAATTAAGGGCATCATCGTTTTAATTAAAATCCTCCGGTCGCGAACCGCCATCAGTTTATGTAAATCTCGCTGATAAATGGCCCACCGTGATATACGATGAAGTTTGGCCGGTTATCTCGATCCTCGTAACTAGCTCGGTCACACTTTTAAACGCCTTCACATTTTACAACTCACTCCTGTTTCATCGTACCGTGCGCCACGTTACCACGCGTCTATTTATGGGGGTGGCTACATCCCTGTTGCCTCCGTGTTTACATTCACCGAAAGAGAGAAGAAAAAAACAGCGTCCCACCCCAGCTCTGGCTTTCTCGCTGCATTTCATCGCAAAATCGCTTTTTTCTTCGCTGTTGCGAAATAGGAGTTAGAAATATATTACATGGGAATGGAACATTAATTACTCGAGATCGTTTCGCAAAGCGTAGCGGTTGTTCGAGTAAATTTTAGTCGATGAAAGGCAATATAAATGGCGTGTTAAAGTGGGGAAAAATGGGGAATGTTATATAATTGGTGTTTGAGATATTATTGACGTTAAAACTTGCATTTGTGGAAGATGTATGAGGAGAAAGGGAAAACTTTGGGCTTTTACGTAATTTCGCGTCTGGTAGTGTTTCGTGTTTCGAGTGAGAGATGAAGTTACCGCGGAGTAATACGTTGGTAGAAAGTTAACTTAGTCTGGTCTCGTTTATGTTTTCATAAATTGGTTTGGCTTATTATTTCTGGGAATATTGTTGCAACTAATGAAAGAAAATATAATTGTAGTGTAATAAACATTATCTTTTCTGTTACATGAAATCATTATATTAAAGGTAATTGTATTAAGAGAGTATAATAAAGCATATTAAGTATGTATCAATCATACCTGCAACAGTTACGGTTTCCAATGATGTTTCCTGCTTCTGAGTTACTGTCTCTGCATCATTGTCTCGCCAAAATTCCTAGGATAAAATATACAAACACTTAGGTAATAAATTACAATAATTCCAACGGAATAATACGCAGAATAATACGTTCGAAATTTTGTAATAGGGATTACAATAAAAATATTTTTCATGGTACAAATAACTTCAACTATTCTTATTAAAAAGTTCCTCTTGCATTCATACGTTATTAAGTGAATTATTAACACGATCAATATTCAAATTATAGTCAAATATTTACCAAATACTACGTTACATATTATATTAATATCGTAGCAAATTAGTATACCCTCATAATTTCATCTTCGTAATCAAAATCTAAAATATACATAGCATAATAATTGAGGCAAACAGGTATATCAATGAAACATTTTCTACCATAAATTGAGTCGCATGCAGTAGATCATTAAGTCCACAAGATCGCTTATTCGGAGGCGACATTTTATTAAACCCAGCAACTTCATTTCTCTTTTTCCTCATTTCGCATTTCATTCCGTGCACCGCTAATACTCGGGCCAAAAACGCGGCCGTTAAAACAATATACAATCCCGTGGCGCAGCTTCTAATAAAAACAATCGCGCGGCAAGAACGCAAGGTAAGCATCGAGCGTAATAAACGAGGCGCCAAAAACTCGGGACCGCTTTCGCCTCGTCACTTTACCAGAATACGTGAGCCAAACCTTTCCATTTCTCGAGGATGGAAAAAACAACAAGCTCGCCGCGCCACCCGATAACGTAAATGCAAAGACTAAAAGCGCGTGTTCCTGTTGACGTGTATGCGAGCATAAGTTTCTGATAGGCCTATCGTGTTGACTGCGCAGTCGGTTCCGGTTCACAGTTTGCGTACGTCCGCGGCGTCATCGTGGTATGCAGATCTCGTGTTCGAACTTGGCTTTAAGTGCCGTGTAATTCAGTCCACAATCGGCAACCCTTTGCCTGTATCGTTCCTCTCTTCTCCTCGTGTATTTTTCACTTCCTTTATTTTCCTCCGTATAATATGATTTTCTACATCGCAATTTTAGAGAGATAAATAAACTTAATTATAACACGTGGGATCTTACAGGTGATGTTATTTATTAATCGTCGCGAAAAATTTTATCAATGAATTTAGCTAACCGCCAAGTCCATACAAGTTTCAGATGAAAATATGTTATCCTATAAATTTAATTAATTTTTTCTAAAGAATCGTTATTGTTAGTTACACTTCATTTTTCACTTGGCTTTTGCGATTAATTTGAACTTGGTGAAGACTAAAGCAAAACATCGACGTCCCAGATCATCGCGATCGAGCGTAACGAAACTTACAGCCTCGTAAAATTGAATACACGGAATCTCGGTTCTTTCGGTACGTGTTCCTTTCTGTGAAAAACAGACGGCCGCTTGGCGTAACCATTAAAATGGCCACAGGACTTTCGAGAAGGCACAGTTTGTCTCGTATGAAATATTTTTTTTTCCAAGGCCTGATCGTCCGACAGATAAACGGGCAAGATTCGCTCTGAACCAGATCCAGTACCGCATGCAGAATGATTTATCGCAGAGACGTGCCACTTAAATCGTTTCTTTTCGAGAGAAGACAAACGCTACAACATAGTCGATTACTGCCCTCGTATCGGTGCAATTTAGTTTCCGGTGCAACTTTCGGTACACGGTTAAATGAATTCCGTGAGTTATGGACGGCGATTGATGGAAGAATTGGTTTCGCGATCGTAGGCTCAATGCCGGTGCTTTATAAGTCGTTCGAATTTTTATTTTCAAGAATTTTGTATTCGTGATGGTACTCTAAGATTTAAGATTCGCGCGAACAGAACGCGTTAATCGAAACTTCTGAACATCGTGTATATACGTTACAGCGATAGGAATTCGGATAAAAATTTCCCACTCAATTAAATTGAATATAATATCCTCGAATGCGTAAAAAATACTAAGATTTACTAGCACGACTAACGATTAACGAAAGTGTTAATTAAAGTTGACCTGGTAGCTCGATCGGATCAAGATTTATTAAACAAGCCTATCGACAAGATTATTGCCTACCGATAATTTATTGTCGTCGAAAAAGATCCCTGGAAGCGAATCTCGAGCAACGATCTGAGAAAAAAAAAAGGAACCATGCAAAATTCTCAACAGAACTACTCTCCGTCCAGATATTGATTTATTATCTGTTTATATCTAGCTTTATCGGCGAGTGATATCAATTCGCGTTAGGCGTAACTCGATGACAAGTGTGCATATGTGCTTGGTACCGCGAGTCTCGCGAGAAGGGGTTCGATTTTTCGAAAAAATCGGCCGGATTCTGGTGTGTAATTTAAAATGCAAAGCGCACATTGAAAAAACTGGTTCGCCGGGTCGAACCACGCGGTTGCGCTTATAATTACACGCATGATATATCGCGCGTCCAGGGTAGCAGGGTAAGACTCGTTATATCGACGTGTCCAACTTACTCGATTCTCGATAATCGTGATACGCTTTCGTAATTTCTCGTTCGACGTCTTTTTTCATATTTCTTCTTTTTAATCTTTCTTCCATTTTTAATTCTCTTTTCGAGCGAAACTTTTTTCCCCTCTGTCCACGATTTTAGACGAATTACGAGCAGACCGCCAGATAGATTTCGTTCGGTATTATCAATCATTGCCTATTAAGCTTCACCGTCGTAAAGACCACTGCGGTTTATTATTAAAAAAGCAATCTCGTTCTTCATCTCAAGCCGCTTAAGACGCGGCGACCGTTCAGATGCAAAAAGGACACTCATGCCCTGGTCGGGTGGTTTTTGAATTATTCATAGGTTTTAATACGAAGTGCACGCCTTCGTTTCGTCGATTTCCATTAAATTGCGATACTTTCATTTCGTTTCATTAACCGAGCCGTTTTCTCGGCACGTTCGTTCGTTCGTTCGTTCGCGGGGCTACCGGTTTTCTTGGGTTGTCGTTCGTCCCAGTTACGTCTCCTAGCTTCCTGTAATTGAGAAATTTCTTATTGCGCCGGATATGAACGACGTCCGCTTCGATTTCAACAGCCGTTGCGAGAATTAAAGCCATCTCGAATTATAGATAATTCCACGTTCCTCCGGTATCGTGTCTTTTATATATTCAGAGACGAAGCTGTTATCCGGAAAAATTTGACCGAATTTTGCTTTCAGTATAGAACGCTACATGGTATTTTATTGTAGAAATCGCAAGAGAGAAAGTTAGAAATCGTAGAAATTGCTTGGTGAATCAAAGAAAATTGTCAAAGAAACGATCGAGCAGTTTGAATATCAATAGATTCGTTTAGGTTGCTATTCGAAATAAGATTTCCGTTCGTTAGAACAACTGAAAATTGTCGAAGATGAGATGAGTGTGGATATGGGAAATGAAAAGATATTCAGGTCTGTCAGTGGTTGCCAGACGGATCGAAAATCGATAGGGAGAACAGAGGGAATTGGTGGAATGCGAATTGCTCAGTTGGGAAATTCCGTGTAGAAGGGAGGTGTAGAATTTGTAATAACAGAATGTAGAACTTGGAGAATTTAGCGTAATGGTTTACTGATTGCAAAGTGCACTTACTTATTCGGAAATAAAGAGACAGAGCAGATTCTTGCTTATCTTTGATAAGAAACTATTTTATTACAAATTAATTGTGGCAGTTGCGTATTGCGAGAAGTTTTATCTCAACTTTTTCCTATAATGTATATTTTCGGATTTTTTTTTCGAATTTACCAATATAATCGTAATAACTATGTATCATTACAATACTAATGTTTCAAAATGTTTTAATGTACAACACGCAGAATATTATGAAAGATATCTATGAGTTTTCTTATAGAAGCTGTACGCTACAAGAGTCAAAAACATCTTTCTTCTTGTATATAACATTTTTCTCTCGTGACTTCTCATTAACCTAAAATCTTTTCATAGCTCTATGTAACATCGCAATACGAAAACAGTTACCAATCTATGGAAAATATGGGATTTTTGCGCGCAGAACATCGCGTTAACCAATGCGCGCATTAATCCTTAATTTACGTTTCAAAAACAAATATCTGATGTAGCTTGCGTGTAATTTGTAAAGCGAGCACTGAAAGAGCATCCGATTAAGAGTAGCAAGCTACGATCGGAGACTACGATACTTCACGACGCAGGATATGGGATGTGGTGTCAAGCATCCTCCTGTCGTGGATTAACGATCGACTGAC
Organism: Bombus bifarius; assembly: GCF_011952205.1. NCBI lineage: Eukaryota > Metazoa > Arthropoda > Insecta > Hymenoptera > Apidae > Bombus > Bombus bifarius. The sequence continues at coordinate 4,820,504 of NW_022884914.1, read as the reverse complement.
AAATTAAATTTATTGCGAGATTTCGTTCGCGTGATACTTAAAGTGGCTAAACAAGCGTGAAAGGGACTCTACTTGCTTCCACGATTTCTACGATGAACATAAATTAAAAAATCCAGCCGTTTGCGCGAATGATCGAGAACTCGGATCTAATACTTAACATTTAAATCTAGCGGGAGCCGAGGATGATTTGCACTTTGAAAACATCGTCTTGGATGTAAGTTCTACATTCGAGTCGTTCACAAGCCATGTTGATCAACTTTATAGATTGAAATTATTTTTAAAGCTTATCTTGGAATTTGCTGCTATTTATGTCATCAGTCTTTTAATAAATGAACTTATGGAACTAAATACATATTTGATTTGGTTTCTGAGAGGCTGATTAATTGAAACATGTTGCAATTCTTCTGTATTAAATGACTCTGATCGATCGAGGCTAATGGTAAAAATGAAATTATCGTATCAAAAATTTCGTTTTGAGGAGCCTACGTAACGAGAAAATTCCGTGGTCGTTGATACGTTGTGCAAGTAAACGTGCCACGCTAAAAATCCAAAATTCAACACAGCGCGAAGAAAAACAGACAGAGAGAAACGGAACAAAGCGCGTATCAAAAATTTTCATGCATTCGCTACGTTCAGAGGTAGACCATGATAAAAATTTTACACCGGCCGCGACCAAGCGTTCAAATTTCGTCCACGAGACACGCGATGCACGCGGGCTTTATCGTACACCCAATGTTTCGCGGAATGTACACGAACCACACTACAGAATTAAAATACAACAAAAACACAGCGTACCTATTTTTGCCCTTTGTATTTTTCTTACTTTTATTTTGTTTTCCATTTCCTTTTTGTTCGCGCGTTTCGCCTCGCGTAACCTGCGGGAAAAAGCTTTTTCATCCACGATATCGCGGCGGGATCGCAATTATCGATGCATCGCTTATCGGAATTTCCCATTATACGAAAATCTGTTAGTCGAAGTATCGATAATCCGAAACAACGAGGGGTCCATGGAGTTTCACGTGCAAAATATCGGCCGCGTTGGCTATTAAGGCTTCATCGATAGGCTAACGAATGCAGTTTTACGCGAAATTCGTCCTCTTTTCATGAACTCTCGACGAACAACAATGAGAGAACCGAACAATGATGCCATGAACATTAAATCGAAACCATCTCACCGCCGACACCGATATACGCGTGTTGCGATTTTTTGTCCGAGATAAGCAACGAAACTACCGATCGCTGATAACGTTTGTTTGTGCAAGCAAATTTTGCTTTTTAACAGCGTTTTTTTTTGTCAGAAAATCGTAATGTTTGTTCGAAAGGGTAATTTTACAGAATGGTAAGTTCGTTAGTGAATTTGATGATTTGTTGGAAATAAACGACTGTATTATCGGACACCGAGTGCTGGTAAATTGACTGTAAGTGGAACTGTGTGCAAGCGATTAGTATTAAATACTTGTTCGAATTAGGATTTAATTGGTAGCGTAGAATAGTATGATAAAAAGTGCGACAAATTATGCACGTTTCTTTCACGTAGAATACGTTTACGAATAAGAATGTTTTCGTTCGACAGAAACAATTCAGGCTGTAAAGACAGCGTCTTTAGGAAATTGCAATTTACCATAGTAACGCAATATATTTTCATTTCCTTCAGACAGCGTAATTCACAAAGAACTTTATAAATAATTCTACGAACGACAAATATTAGTTTCTGCGATAAAACATGTACAATCGATTGAAGCAGCCATTCTTCCGTATTTATTCTTCTGAAGAACACGATACTCGTCATTCTCGAGGAAAAAAATTCATAGAGCAGTAGCATAATCCGCGATCAGCGCGTAGCAAGGTACACATAACGTTTCTCGCGAGCATCGCATTCTCTGTTCGCATTGTTCGACATTGCATTCTCCGTGCTAGCGCACGGCTTCTTTTCAAGACCAGGTCAACTCCTTGCTACATCGAAGCAGAAAGAAAGAGTGGCTTTATCTCAGAAAGGCACGGTTGGATAAAGCCACGGTTGGATAAAGCCTTTCACGACGCGTCGAACTGGCTGTTATGCGACGCGATAATGCAAAAGCTTAGAATTTGATGCGTCGATCCTTTACAAATAGCCATCGAGAAGCAAGCATCCTCAAGGCCCGTGCAAATCAGCTCACCATGGAACGAGTTAATCATGATTGATATGGATTTGCTTATCGCCTGTCCAATCTCTATTATTCTGCTCCTTTTTTCGTCACACAACCCCTTTTCACGCTTTCTTACATTTTCTGTTCCTCGTTCTTCCTCTTCAGTTTAGTTTCTCTCTATTATTGCTGTATTTTCTTTTGTTGTCCTGTAACTTTACTTTTCACCAAGGTTCTTCGCTTCAGATGAATTAAATTTTCAGAAGATTCGATAGAAGTCTAAGAAGAAGTATTGTGATTTATTATTAGTATCGTGAGTTATTTTTAACGATGGATAATAACGATTTACCTATGGGATGGTACGTTGCTCGAGGTAGATGTGCATGCAAGCTTGATATATATGGCAATCGTTCAATAGTCTTTGCTTCTCTGTACTGGAATTAGCGGTAGGATAGGGATGAAACACGTGAGAACATAGGAAACAGATGTAGCAAGGAATTTGGATTGAACTACCTACGCCAAAATCAAAGCAATACGCTTCCACTTACGAAATTAGTGTTATAATTCAACAAAATGACTCTCAGACATTATGCGTTCTTCTTTCGTTTCACACCGATTCGAACATTCTTCTAAAACGCAACATACAAAAAATTACAAAATTATAGACACTAACCGGTCAACTAGCACGTCACGACAAGGTGTCGTTCAACGAGATCGCAAACGGAGAAACGGAACGCTCGCCATTTCGCGAACTCTACATCACCGTAAAGCTTCGCAGTTATATTCCGCGTTATGAAGTCGCGTAGATAACAGCAGCTTCGTTGTCGTTTAGATGCTAGAAGAAGGCCGTGATGCCCTTTCTTCGCCGGATAACGTCGAGGGTGAAAAAGAGATTAATTCCATCTGCTTGTGTATCGCAAGCAAACGTGGCTAAAAGGGGTTGCCTGCCCTCTTTCTCTTGCTCTCGCTATGCTCGCCTAAAGAATTGCTAATTAGCCGAGACTTGCTCTTTTTTGCCGGTCGGTGTTACACGCGCGTGTTTTCCCTTCAACGTTCCAGCCTCTTGCATCAATTTCGCACCTCTTTCGCCTCCGCCATATCTCTGCGAACATCTTTTGCGTCCATTTTCCCGGACATGACTTTTTTGGACGACGGTTCTTAGGAAGCCGAACGGTAAACAGTTTTCGGAACGTGTTCACGGGACCCAGACCGGGCTGAAGCTTTTGGAGGGAAAAGGGTTTAGGAAAGGGTTGTTACGTACTTCGGATGATGTGAAATAGGAATGAAGGGACGTTTATTAGGATTGCGTGAGGTGTGTTTGGAAAACGCTTATTGGATGAGGGATAAAAAACAAATTTTATAGTTACTGGTGGACCTGATGTTTATGCGTTTATGGGAAATTTAAGAGTGCGAAAATGTACAGGCTATGTATGAAGATCACAAGATCGAAGACGTAATAATTTCTTGCTAATTTCCTGATGTTAACGATACCTTTTCTCAACTACGATCGATTGCGCATTCGCGGGGACTTGATTAAATAGCGCTCAACTAATCGGCGAGAATCTCATTCCTCGCACTTTCACTGAGATAATATCGACGATTTCACCGGTAGCTGGTTACTTCGTGAATAGGCGTGGATCGATCTTTTGTGTTCTTTCTTTCTCTCGTTCGCTCAAGAAGACAGGCCTTTGTTTTGGTATTTGCGATGTTGAAGACAGGCAAAATAGTTATATTAAGAGATTGCATAAAGATGAGAGGAAAGGTTGGCAAGTTTATGATTCTCTGAAAAGAGATTCCCACGAGGGAATCAGACAGGCGTAGTTTCATGTTAAATGAAAGTGATTTGTTCGTTGATATTTTTATATTCCTTCGAGAGAGATGTTTAACATTTGATATTTGAGAAGATGCATATTGTTACGAGCGTTTGAACGCATGGAAGGAACGCAAAGAGCAGCGGCGGAAGATGCATATAAAATATTTGGCTGAAAGTAAACTTCGCTTAGATATTCTTAGATATTCTAAGTAAAGACTATGTCGACCCAGAATCCTCGAGTTACCGTGGACGATTCCGTGAGCTGTCAAACGCGACGCAAACATTAGACAACTGTACAGGCAGCACATGACATCCAATACTGATAATTCGGGATCCGTAGAAATTGATATAGCTCTGCTTCGTGCCGTTAAATCCGATACAGATATTGCTAGGGTCATAGAATTCGATATAGATCACGTAAAGTCTAGGAACTGGATATGTACTAAACCCAAACCTGCGGGATCTCATCTAGACTTCGTCAAACACGCGAGAGCAGATGTAAATGATTATTAACCCAGGAGATGTTGACGGAAGCAAACGTATTCGTATAACCTAGCTCCGACATCACAGGATTGGGCAGACCTGATAGAGACGTTACCAGATCCATAGAAACTGTCATACGAAAGACGTTCCACCTATGAAATATAATATGTGAAATATATGCGTATAATATAAGCGATCTTTGGCACGCAAGATACAATATAGAGGATTTAAAATTGGTAAAATTACACGCTACTAAATCTATCTATGAAATTTAGACGTCTCCAAAATTGTGCTATTACGCAATTAAACGGCGGATTTTTATGTATTTGTAGGAAACTTGAAAGAGCAAGATCTAATAAAATACACATAGTATGGAGAAATTTGTAAAATATCCGAAGTATAATCTTTTCTATGATACTTGATGGGTAAAACAATTTTCTACCGAGGTTCTATGTTTTTTTATTATATTCTCGAAAATATGAATTTGTATAAAAATCCGTAATCTATCTGTTAAATTCTATAGTAGTCACTTGTTCTATTCTCCGATTCCAGTTCCATCTCAATTCTCGTTCAATAAACCCATTATCATTACGTCGATAGATTCTATCGACACATGTAAGTCTAAATCGTCAGTGAATGGACAGTTTGCAACAAGATCTGTACGTTCAGAGTCATCTGTATCCTATTGTATAAACGTGACATCTGTACCGATTCTCATGAATTCGAGGATGTTTGTGACGTGTCCCTGGAGTACATATCGTCTGGTCTAGTAATCCACTACTTACACGTGTCGACTTTTGTTGTTACATAATGTACCGTTGTTGTCTTACCTTATGTGTCCGAAAACATTCGTTGTGCTTATAACTATAGCTTTTAGCGTGTACAGTTCCAGGTCTAGCAGTAATAACAAATACCACTGCGTACTGACGTTAATTATTCTTTCAGCTTTTTGGTTTAAGTTTAACAAACATGTAACGTAAATTGTAGGATCAACACAAACTTGAAAACCTAAAAACGCACTACAAAGAAAGTCATGTACATACTGTCAGAAACATATAAGAAATTAATTAATATCGTAGATTAATACTCTTACGTTTTACCTAAAATTTAACTCGGGTATAAGCAACCGGGAATTCGTTTCTATACTTCTTTTAAGAGCTCTTTTATTTCTAGATATTCTAAATATTAAAAAACTTATTTATATGCTAACTGAATAATCATAGAGTTTCGTTGCTTACATAAATTTCAGATCTAAATAAAATACATTACAATGTACAAAGCTCTAAGAATATTTCTACGACAGAAACAGGAAAGAAATCGCAGTAACAACGACGGAAAAATTTCATAGGCTCTTTTGGAAAATGTAAAGGCAAAGTTTCGGTGACTTATAGACCATAACTGGTTGCCTAAGTTAAACGGCTGGAGTTTTGCACCGGATAGTGACACGATGGATTAACGATTCTCCGCGACAGCAGAAAGAAACTTTTAATTTATACCGAAACGGGCCGTCCCGCACAGAAGAGCCTTTCCTTTGCGATATCTTCGTCCACCCATCTTCCACCGTGACCATCTGGATATGGGACTTCTATTTTCCGACCAGTGTCCGCGTTCTCCTTTATATTTTACCAGCAAACGTCAAACGATGTGGAAACTAAGATATCGTTCCTATCGGACGTTTCTTCTTATTCTCTCAGCCAGCCGAATATCATCGATTGCGACTTCCCTTCAGGTTTCGAGGAGTTTCTACGATTTCTCCGCCAGACTTCTCGCAATGCTATATTACCTAGTTTTTTAAAGCTTCGAAAGGAGTAGTTGAAACGTGAACTTTCGTTTGAATGGATCAAGCTTCTTGGTTATTGAGAAATATCTTTAAAGATGGTCAGAGTCTTCTAAGTACTTTCTTCGCTCGTTTTCTTACTGTGATTATCCTTCGACGTGGAAATCCAGAAAAAGGAGAATTGATTAACGAAGAAGAACTTGCTTATTCTGAAAGATATCCGGAAGTTAGACTATGTATCAATAAAGAATATATATCCAGAAAGACTATATTAAGATTCTATTCGGATGGATGAGAAAAGATAGATTTCTTACAACACGAAAGCTTTAGAAAATTAATTATTTAATTAAAATCTGATTGAGCTGTCGGAGAAATAAGAAATGTCAAGAGTAGATAGTAAAATTTTCCTTACGAAGACCGAGTACCGTTGACAATCTAACAATAAGTGAAATCTCTCTTTTCTTTCGAATTTTTGACTTAACGAACGATTATAATTATATAATGTGAGAGATACGTCGATAAGTATTTCAGAATCTTTGTTAGATTTCTGAATACTTATGCCAAAAATTTGTTTATCCTTGAAACATTATATAAGATATAAATTCTTTTTAAATAATTTTTCTACAAACTACAAATCAGTACAATATTATTTAATATTTTCTGTGATATATTACAAATACCACTGCGAATTTCCATCAGTCTATTTCACTCAGTTATCAACTATTAACTATCCACCGCAAATTACTTCGTTAATGTTAGCATTGGATTCTCGTGATGGTTTCTTTGACTAAGATCTTGCTACACTATTCGCTCTGAGAGAATTTCTGTTGTGAAACACTAGTTTCCACAAGTTTCGAGTTAACAATCAATCACTTCGCGTGGATCAGTTGCCTGAACGCCAGGCACAGTTGCATTTAAAGCACGAGCTTTAGCTAGTAGGCGGCTTACTGGCATAAACAACCGTTTGCTCCATTCTCCGTCATCGTTTCGATATATCCCATCGTTATCATTTCGTTAGAAGTCATTAGTTTCTACCTGGATTATTCACGCTAAGTGAAACCAAAATTTGCACCATCATATATTAATTTCTACATTATAATTTTTTCAAATACAAAAATTTTATCAGTCTTTCATAGTTAAATAGATTTTATAGAATAAAGTAAAATGAGTCAAAGAAATATCGTTGAGAAATTAATTTCTATACAAGACTGAAATGTTCTACAATTATTGCTTCAGTGTGAGATTAAATAGAAAGGCTTGTGATGCAGTGAATTTAGGTCAATGTAATTCTCGTTTGAACGTATTCCCAGTACACAACGTAATATCGAAAAGGGTGAAATATATAAGATCAAGTGTCTGCACCTTTCTCTTGCTGTGTTGAGAAAATAATCTACGTTTTCTCAGATTAATAATTTAATACAAGAATTATAATAATTTAATAAAATAATTTATTACAATCTTCTTTCATGAAACCTCAAATCAAGTGGTATTAAGTCTTCATAATCATATAATAACAGGTTAGATTATTCCAAAAATCCATTTATCCTTGCTTCTAATCTCCCTGAATCGCACGACACAACAATCAACCCTCTTTCACGATCTCACAAACGACATAACCAATTACTAACTCCAATTCACGTGGCAGTCACGTCAAACAGTTATAACCTGTTTCGTTAACAATGGATAAGCCCGTCGTTCACGTCGATGAAACGATTATTAAAATTCTTCTTATCTGACAATTTCCACGGCGAACACTAGGAACGTTTGCGATTCAACCCGCTGCGACCCTTGCAGTCGTAATGTATTCGCGTCGTACCAGAGCGAGCAATATTTCAGCAGAGACTGAGATAGCGTCAATATGGCGGCTACCGGGCCCGACACCCATTGACCCCGCATCCCACTCGTTCGATCTTAAACGGTTCATTCATAAACGGACGGTGGGCGTAAATGAATCGTATTCCGGCGTTGTTAATATCGTAACTCGGTGGCGTGGGCGTGGTCGCGGGGTTTGTTAATCGAGCGCCGTATCTACGGACGCGGAGAAAATGTATTACTTAGCCAGTCGGAAGGGCGTATCATAAATTTCCCAGCGCCACGGCCGAGATTTATATGAGACACGGTCGAACGCAGCGTCGCTCTACCACCGTCTAATCGCTCGCCCTTCTTATTACATTTTCTTACGACCTTTCTTACCTCCTGTTTCTTCGCCATGTTCTTCACCACGAATTTGTCCCTCGGAGAATAATCGTTTATCCGAGAAACCGATTTGACGCGGGCCTGAATGATCGACGAGAAAACGTTAAAGATGGTTACACTTGTTTTGAGAAGTTTTTGAAATCTCTAGAAATCTGGATGTCCGCCGTTGTTCGATGTAAATAAGTTTGGTTCAAGGTACTTCGGTAGAGATTCTTCTTGTTCTGACTTGGTGGAGTTACAGTTGATAGCAGAAGGTTTCAGACACTTTAACTCGAATTAGTAATTTTCAAATGAAAGAAGAAATACGTACTACGAATCATAATTTGCATCATAATCGCATATTATACTGATTTGTAACCTAGTTCTGTCTTGTCTAAATAAAAAGTTACCACTCAAATTATTGAACTATAATTACCGACTGGTTAAGTAATTCATTTCTGCCACGTTCAATTTTGTGACAGTAACGTAGAAAATTAATGATAATTAGAAAGCTGAAAAGAATCGCGACAGGGATACTAGCTTGATTAAGCTATTACGACAATCAATAGAAATCTTCTTCCTAGTAGTTTAATTGAGTTCAACTAACTGCCGTTTACAATTCTACGAAATCAAAGGTCGCTATTTGTTGCTTGGGAAAGACAGGTTGTAATTTGTAAGTCATCTTGAAATGACAAAGGGGTTATACATCTGCTAGTAGGTTGATAGATTTACTTAGGTTGAATGAAGATATATCGATTGAACTAATGCGTATAGATCTCGCCTGATCTGATAACTTGAATTCAGTCTTACGATGATCAAAGTTGTGTTAGCTTCTTAAGATCTATTGTCACGAAACGCTATAAATCCTGACTCTAGACCAGGCTTTTGACGTTCTATTGTGCAGTGCTAAACAGAATTTCCAGTTCGATGGTTCACAAATATTTTACTTAAAGGCAGTAATATGGATCCTATCTATTGCAGAAAGGCATTAAATCGGACTATTCTTTCCTTCTTCCTTTATTACAAAGGTATGAAAATTCTAAATTTTATTCAATGCCTTTTACAATAATTAATCTGTGATACTATAATTATAATTTTCTGCACGTTCAGACAATTCCGTTCAATTTTCGTAATTCTGTTTGCTTAAATACCAAGTTTCACGACAGGTTAAATGCCACATAGTAAATCAGAAACCAGAGGGTTCTTGAATAATAATTTACCAACTAATAATACCAGTAAACTGATAAATTGTAGATTACAGACTCATTTTTACATAACATTACGTGACAGAAGTTGATCAAATACTTGTAATTTGCAAAATTTATTGGTAATATTTTATCAATTCTATGAAAATCGTTATTCTGTTAAGGTAGAGAATTTCCCAATATGTATTTATATAAATATATATAAATTTATATAATATAAATATATTTATATAAATTTAATAAATATATTATATAAATATATTTATATAAATTTATATAAATAGTTTATTACTTGTGTAAAGTTTCATTAATAATACTAATTCTATATACTAATTATATACTTAGTTAACACTAATTGTGCAAGAGGATCCAGGACTTGTACAAAAGAATTACTTAAAAAAAGGAAGCTTGTTCTAAAAACAGAACTCTTTAAATATAGAAGACTAACCATTATACACATATATTCGTGGCAGTTGTTGCGGCAGATAGTCACTTGAACGAATCAGGCTTTTCCCCGGTGCTACGGAGATAAAGTCACTGGGACACATCGGGTAGGTAAGACAAATAGAGGACAGCTCTGTCGGGCCTCCCGGTAAAGCCGACCAAACACTAATGAACCCGACGAGTCCCTTGGAATGGTATCGGTCTGGGGACTCGACCACGCTCTGGGTGATTAGTCGTTAATGCTTATCATTAACCCCCGGGGTTAATTCCCGCATTAATTACTCGGCCGTGTCGCCTGTTGGAAACTATCTCAACTCGGTGCACGCGTGCACACGCTGCCACACAGGTGCTTCTGGTTTCGCGTGGTTCGTGTGCGCCGCTACCGTGAAAACCAGACCCAACCTCCTGTTCACGAGAACCAGAGATCGTTCGTCTTCGAACGAATTACCTCACCAACGATTTATTTTCCTTCTGATAATTGTAATTTGAAATTACCCCGTTAAATTTTACTTTTAATTGAAACATTATTTGTCCCTATTCTTGTTCCTTTTTATTGAAATTTCCTTTTTGAAATCTATAAGCTAATTTGTTTATTTACTAATATTATTAATCGGTAAATTATTACGTAAGAGATTTCAGCAAAAGGTAAGATTTGTGTACCGTTTCTATGTAATAGGTCTACAATATCGATCATCATACTTGTTAAAATTCATTTCCAAAACGCATTCACCAAAAGGTATTTTGAGCAATTATGTTACATAATGCGCCAGTCACAACTCACAAAAGGAAGGAGTGAACTTTACGATATACAGATATCATCGGTCATTATATCACACTGATATAATTAAGGCATCGCGGTGGTCAGCCAGTACGTTTACCTGGCGTTTAGATCGACCAGAGCAGTTTAAGTTCAGCGAATCGCGTGTTGAGAAAATATTACGACTGGCCGAGTTCCCCGGAAATCCGCTTCTTTATGCTGACGCGATACACATCCCCCGCGAGGATCCTTTAATTCTCCAGAAACTTAGATAATACTAACAAACAAAATAACTATATAACAACCGCAAACGACACTCTTTAAATAATGTACTCATTAAAATGTCGTATAAAACTCTTTTTAAATCCTCGCTGAAAGCTCTTGGTCACACGTACATTAGTCCGGAAATTTTCCCTGTTACACAAAGTATGCATTTCTAACTTGCGCTTTGCTCGAAAGCTCTCACTGCCCCATTATTTCGACGCGTGCGTTAATTTGTTAAAAAACTATCGTGAGTCACTCCGATGTTTTCAACGACGAAGCAATTAATTTGATCACTTAGTCACCGACCGATCTAATTCCTATCGAACCCTTTGTTCAGTAGAATTCAATTTGTCTCGAGAACAATTTATTACTCTTTTAGGACTATAATTCAATTTATCTCTGAAGCAATTTATTCTCGTAAAAAAGAACGATGGAGTGGTTCGAACGAAAAGCTAATTACGTCGTGAAATTTGATAATGCGCCATGAATAAGGAATTTGTGTTTCGTTTGACGAAAAATCGCGGACATGCTCCGGTGACGTAACGCCAGTGCGACGTATCGGATATCCGGCGCAATAACTTCGGCTCGCAGGACAAGTTTACGAGGGAACTGTCATGCAATAAAGATGTACAGTTCGGTAAATAGCATTTGGAATTCAATGCAATGTGTGCCGAAGGCATAATACACTTGTAACCGCCATACAGAGCCAATAAAATTTCTCTTGCGTTCTTCGCCCTCCCGAGTGAAGATGTCTGTCGTGAATAATCGTGCCACGAAGTCGAATCAATCGCGCGAACGCGGCTTAAATTCTGAAAGAAGTAGCAGTTTGTTGACCCTGAAAAATACGAACGTCGTTTCCAACTCGAATTCGGACTGGTTGCAGATCACTTGTTTAAACCAGAATTTTTTTCAAGATCTCCGTCTGTTTTGAATTGTAAATGAATGAATTTATAACGATTTCCTTTTGGCTTGATGTAGCAAGAATATTAAATTTAAAAGAAACCTTCGTCAATGTTTGATTTTTAAAAAATGTTTACAGTAACACGAACGCCACGAATTTAATAATAGAATATTTAGAAGAATTCATTTATAGCTATAGCCTTTATAATCAGCAGTTTTGCCGTAATATTTTATGCATTCTATTTAAATATTCTTCATCAAGAATTTTCCTTGTAGGTTCTTTTACCCAAGCACCTTGGCGACTTCTCACTGTGAATCAGGTTTACCGTTAATCGCACAAACAACCCGTCTGGCCTCCAGATTTTTTCTTCGTACGTTCCTCAATGTTCAACCATCACACGTTCCTGAAGAAACATTCAACCAAGAAGATATCCAACATATTCTTTCGAAATTATTTGAATTATACTTCACATATTTTTCACATGCTGTACACTTTTCTTCTATTTACATCATATTGCAAACCTGTAATCAACTTGAATAAATCTCTTACAGTAATATGATTAATATCGTTGGTAAGCAAACTAAATTCCAGCAATAGAAAAGTAAGACGGTTCGAACAATACAAACAAGACGAGACTACAAACGCAGGCGTTTTTTAAAAAACGTTTTTTAGAAAAAAAGGTGTGGCAGCTGTATCTTTGATCGTTTACAAAAATAGGCAGGCCGCGTCCGCTGTAACTCTCCTCGGGGAGAGATTTAATCGTCCGCAGCTGACCGAAAATATATATCGCCTAGACGGGTGGTGTACGGAGCTGAAAATTTCCTTAATTTCCCCGACGAAATTGCGCCGACCTCGATGAAACCGGCCTCGCCTGTGCCTCGCGCCGTATATATCCGAGCATGAGACCGGTCTTTCCACCCTCGAACGAGGGTGATGGCTGGATAGACGTTGCCAAGCCAGCCGGGGTAACTTGAAGTATGCACTTGTCGCATGCAACCTCAACTACGCCGTGTATTTTCGAGCAGACGCGGAAGCCTATCCTTCTTTTCTCCTTTCCGGAATCCTTACCTTCCTTTCATTTTTCTCCCTCAATTATTTAACCCGCTGCCGTCCATGAAATGTTCGGTGTAATTTCGTCTTCCTTGCTTTTTGTATATCAAAGAAATTGGAAATCTTTTATTGTATTTCGTAGGAACTAAAATTAATAGGAAAATTTAAAGTAAAATTTGCTTTAGTCGTGTTGTGAAATAGAAATTCTAGGCAATTGAATTAACGGATACATAGTGAATGATATTATTAAAAAATGTATCGATTGAAAGTGAATATTTTTAAATTTATGACCAATAGTTTTGGTATTTTGTTAATGGACAGTAAATAGTCGCATAAAAAGTGACTGAAGTTCGTGGATTTCTCAGTGTTAAGTACGAAGAAAGTTCAAGTACTAAACCTGAATTGTGAAAGATTCTGTCTCTGAGATACAATTACTTTGAAAATCGTTCCCTTGTTGTTGAACTTGCAGTCTTGTCTTATAGTTGATCACTTTGAGATCGCTTTGTGTTACTTAAAGCGGTTTGGACACGTAGTTGCTCTGTACTCTAGTAATCCGTAAGCACTGTGACGAGAAGTTTCCTCACGGGTAGATAGATTGCAATGGACCAGTTACACGGTCTTCCTTTGGAATTGTAGTATATTTTGCTTCAGTACAAACGCCTCAAGAATACAGAAGTGCATAGAGGGGACTATGTTCCAACTAGAATTGTTTTATGTTTTATATCTTACAACTTTAATTCTCAAACACCATTATAAGATTTGACATGATATAAAATAGTAGTTGAAAGTACAAAATATACGAATTTCTATAGTATCCAGAAATAAAATATTCGTTAGACGAACAAATACATTCTTCAATTACACTGTTCGTGCAGATGTAGGAGAAGATGAAAATATCAAAAATTCAAATTTCTCTTCCTCTAATCCTTTGACATACGATTAAATCTGACAAAATATTCTACATAAATAATACTTAATTTCATCGAATTCTCCATATAAAAAAATTACTAAAAACGAAAGAATTTGTATCATTTTAGAATTCAATAAAAAGTTGATATTCTCATAGTACGAATAAAAATATTTAACTTGTTAGCTATTGTTTGATTTAAATATTCTAACTTAAAGTTCTTCATTCCGACACCTGCTGTTGTCTGTTCACGAAAAGTGTTAAACCACGTGATTCGTTCAAACTTATCCGAAGTTTGAAAGTGGTGGTTCGCCCTCCGGTCCTTCGGTTCGCTATCGGTTCTCTCCCTTGGAGACACGTGTATCTGTCGTCGCTCCGGAAGTTCTTTTCATCTTTCTTCTCCTCTGCCTCCCCTCGAACGACACCTCGAGAAAAAGTTACACCTTGGCCAACTTGTTCCCCGAGTTTCTTGTGTCAACCAGCCTCTGTACATGGCTTCCAGCGGCAGTTTGGCGATTGTCAAGGCGGTTTACAGTTGGTTTCGTTGTCGTGCTAGGGGACTCTCGTAACAGTGTCGAATTAATTGGCCGTCGTCCCGTCAATATCCAGTTTCGCGCGCGTGTTAACTGATACACGAGATTTACGAGGCGAAAGCGCGAAAAAAACCAGATATAATATCGCGCCGTGGTGGTTCTGAATAATGAGTCCGATATCCATAATTGTCTATCAAAACTCGTTCGCGCTCGCGTGCACCTTGATCGTCGATTAATCGTGGCGCAGCGAATCGTTTCTTCTCGATCCTTCGCTTGCTTTAAAATGAAAAGGAGGGGCTAGAGACTTCCAGATTTGTGAAAAAAAAAGAAAGAATTATGCGGGAGTTACGTACTCAGTGTGGGTCAATCCGGTAGGCGTTTAGTCGCGAAAAATCCTACAGGTTTTGTTTAGCTTGTTGGTGAAAGTTTGGTCAGGTTTGTAAGTGACCCGATATCGATGAATAAATTAGTCATTCTCGAGATATACGAATTTCATTGATACCATATCCTTTTATTCTACTTAGAATATAGGAAGAAAAATGTTGGTCCGTTATGTGTACGAGATCTCGATCTCTTAAAATTTTTTAGAATTTTATTTCTTTCCATGTTGTAAAGTATATCGCCTACTTCACATCGTAGGAAATATTTATTGTTCTCCAATTTACTTACAATGCTAGAACATTCTTGGTACTAGTTTTATATCAGAATTTCGATATAAATACCTCCTTTGTAAATTCATAACTTGAAATATGATCTGTCTCAAAGACCAAAAACCAAATGTCCATCGTCCGCAGCCACAGTATCCGACACGTTGCAAGTTTAATCTCCCATTCAAGAATCAACCGCACTCGCGATTTCGTCGTTGTTACACGTCGTTGTAAACGAACCAACCGGACCACCAACGTGTCAAAAATATCCGCGTATTCCGGCAAACGGTATATACGTACTTCGCCTGCGGCGTAGCTCTGTCCGAAAACGAGTGAAACAAACGGCGTTATAGACTCGCGACGATCACCGGCGGTGAGCTCGTAAAACGTCTGGAAACTTGTGTGGGAGGAAACGTCAAAGTTAGTGAATGGTCCATTCAATGCACTGTCGCGTCCGGTCAAACCGGTCCACGATCTCTCGCTGTGTTTATTTGGTACGCTCGCTATCCTCGCGCGGACGAGACTGCGACGTGGAGACCGGAGGAAACAGAGAGGCCGCGAACGACAAGAAAACGAGACACGGAAACACTATAGAGGAAAAACCGACGGAAACGTATAAGGGACAGCGGAGAATGAGCGTTCGAGCACGTTTATCGCGAACCGAGCACGAGAACTTTCTTCGTTTCCAAGTGTTATCGATTCGTCTCGACAGGAAAGGAACACTATCGAAGGACAGGAAGTCCTGCTGTCAGCTCGAATCAGAGCGACGGCAGCCAAGTTCCTTAGCAACACTCTTACTGTTCGAAGACAATGGCTCGTGACTATGGCGCGTCTTCGAGGACCACCGCAGAATATTGTCTTCGTCGCTTGAAGCACAACTCGAATCGATTGGCTCGCGAGAGTTGTCAAGCACCGGATGATTCACCGCGTCGTTAGCATCCTTGACGCGACATGGATCGATTCGCAGCTGGTCGTGGGAAAAAGACAAATTTCATAGGAACGCGAAAATGGGCCAGGGATGATGAATGTGCATTCCGAGGCTCTCTTCCCTGTCGCGTTCCACCGATCTTTCTTCCGATAAAAAATAACTTCGCGTCCGTGAACACGTTTTTCGGATCGCGCACATGAATCCTTGCGATTTGTTTTCTTTTTTCTTTCTCTTTTCATTTAACTTATTTAGAATTTGCCAAAATTGTCCCTGGAAATCCTTGCTGTTGATAAGTTTGATGAGAAATGTTGCATACGTCTCATACTTTTTAATGCTTTATATTGTCGCGATTATGTCGAGTTATGTCTATTTATATCGCCCATATTTACATTTATACGCAATAACTAGCATTACCTTTTAGTTTCGATATTTCGAAAGTTAACGTTATGAGTTCATCCGTTCGGCGTATCAACCGAAGGAACAAAACGAGTAGTTTAAAGCAAACATTTCTTAATCCAGTGTCGCGTTTGCTTATACGATCGACTTACAATGACCATCACTTTTTCTGTTCCAGGTAAGCCTATGGCAAAACGTTTTTCATTCGCTCGATCAAACTCAACATAAGCCGTGAGTATTTGACGATGAATACAAGTAAGAGCGTTGGAGCAGAACCTTCAGCATGTGTTCATAAACAGCGGTTCTCATCCGATTTTCAATCTACAATTTTGCTATGTTGTACACAAACGAGAAAAGAATCAATCGATTTCAAGTATTTGACCAAAAATCGAATCGTGTCTTTTTAAAATAACAAAAAATAGTAGAATCGCGAAATTCGAATTTTTTCTTGATAAAGATACAAGTATATAAAATATCGCGACGTGTGAAATCATACCGGTTTATACTGTTCTTGTCCGACAGGACTATGCACTCGCGATCGTTGCAAGTCGAAACGGTATCGAGACGTTGTCCGTCTTGTTTCAAACTGCAAGCTTATCCAATCGAACTCGAGTCGAACGTGCTGAGGGCAATTGTTATTCTCGTATAACTTAATGCCTTAATCAACAATTCAAATCAGACCTAGCATAAAATGCACCAACGACAGCCGCTATCTCTGGGGTTGGATATTTCTTGCAGCTGTAAAATTGCCTTCTTGCTGACTATTGTTTATTTACGGAACTACTGCGTAATCATCAATTATGGATGAAGCTACGAACCGAAGGAGAGGAAAGAATATGACCTACTGAGAGGAATGTTTTGTTGGAGTTGAAATTGAAAGGATCGTAGTATGTATTTCAATGTGAAAGGTTTTAATATTCTTTGAATTTTTGCGTTGCGAATTGGAAAATGATAATGTTAGGACGTGATCTATAGAACGTTTCAAAATTTTTCATATGGCAATCTTAAAGTAACATCTTAACGTAGACTCTTAGAATTTAGCATTCTCCTGTCTTTCTTTTCAGTGACTGTTCTCAAATGTTTGTTTAAAATTCAGAATAAAAATCATAATTATTTTCCCGAATGTTAGAAGACACGTAATATTAAAAGTCTCTTTCTTAAATTTATGTTCAAAATTCCTACAGTCAAGAATTACCTTACCCAAACTGCACCAATATTACATCAAGTAGTTTGTGTCAGTCATTAGTCAGACAGAAAGACAAAAAGAACAATCATGCACGGGTACCTTTTTTCACATACGTAATATAAGTTGTGCGTAACTTAGATCGACGAAAGACACTATAACGATACGAAATAAACCCAGAAAATTTCTCGAATCGAACGAATAGTAACTTTCGAAATGAGCATTTTTCTTACAAATGACAGACGTACGAGGAGAAAATCAAAATAAATTCAACAATACGAGAGACCAATCATTGTCAAGATCACAAAGAAGAATGCCCGCGTCATAATACCATACAGACATATATATTCGTCACAATATACTTTCTAATTCCTCAACACCAACACACAGTCCAAAGAATCAGTGTGCAATCCCCTTTGACAGATTCCTTTCGTCATTGCTAAGTGATCATACACCGTCCTCATTATCGTCACTGTAAAAGGAATAATAATTTGCCGATCGTTCACTGATACAGTTACGAAACTTGGACGAGGACGTTGATCCTTGAACGTAGGCGGAAACATGGTTCTGGAAAGAACGCGTTTCTGACTTCTGGCAGGCAGAGGAGGGCCGAAAGGCGGTTACACGACTGGACTCGCGCGTGTTACTAGACCAGCGGCGATCTAGTATGCGGATACAGACATTAGCCGTACACGGGGACCGATAAAACGCTATGCGTGTCGCGTTTATTATGCACGCTGTTGGCTTGTCGTGGAATCAGAGCCCGCGTCGTCCTCGGAATCTCGGTCCTCTCTCTCTCTCGATGCAATTCCCCACGGCGTGTTCCGGTTCTACGTAGCTCGCGTGCCCGCCCGCGAATCGCGTGCGGAAAATCGCTTGCCGGCACGACCGTTAACGAGCGTAATTAACTTACAATCGGTATCACTTGCCAGATTGCGAGGTTCGTGTCACTGAATACGATATCATCGATGCTCTTCTTGGAGATTGATTTGAGATATGAAGAGATTCCTCAAATTAATTTGAGATTTAAAGAGATTCTCAGGGAGAAAGTTAGCGGGTGTTTCAGTTTTAGTTGATCTTTCTCTTGCGTGATAGAAAACTACAGATACGTGATATTTTCTGTACTGGATTGTTTTGCAGTGCTTTTGTAAGTGCGTGCTTTGTTTTGTTTGTTTCTTTGTGCGAGGGTATTAATTGTAATGGTTGGTGATGTAATAAGACGAGACGCTAAAAATATTCGATGAAGTGTTAGATAGGAAAGCTTGGAAAGAAGCAACTGTTCAGTAATTTTCTTAATAGCTTGATTGATTAAAGTGGTTAGTAAACAAGAGGAAGTTCCAAGTCGCGATTCTGATACCATAATCCAGTCACTGATTACTTCAATTCATAGAATTTTACAATTTTTTATTTCGCTTTTTGATGTAGACTCTTACTGAAGTATTGCTACAAAGAATGCAAATATTTTTCAAAGATAAGTATCGACACGAATCTCCACTTTCGAAGACAATCACACTACATTCTGCTCCAGGTACGAACTACCACTGCTCTATTGCATACCGCAACCAACATTTCCCACAAGAAAAGCCAACAAACTTCCACATGCACCGTTGTAACAAATCTCACTAAAACTATTCACCATAAACGTTCTCTCGTTACAAATCCTGTTCACGACAATGTCTGTCACGCGATAAACTTTTGCACTCGATCAACCAGCAAGCGATCGAGCGAATAGGCACATAATGTTGCGTTCACACTGAGAACAGAAACACGTGATAAAAACTTGGTGATTTGGACATTCTCGCTGCGAATTCGTTAGCGAATAGCTAACGTTTTTTGTCAAGGATGCGGTATATTATGATAAGCTTGCTTTTAAGCTGTTTGTAAGCTCCGCAATGCTACTATTCACAATTAGCACTCCATTTATCTTAAACTAATAAAGAGTGAATAATTCGTGTAATAAAAATTTACTGATTCGGATAACTGAATCTAAGCGGCAGGAATATCAAGTTTGAAACTAGAATTTTGTTGCAATAAGTAAAGTTGAGTAAATAGAGTTCCACTGTAGAACACGTTTACTTTGTGTAGTGAATCCACAACTCCGTCATCTACATATCGGAGCAGCAGCAAGCGTAGCATATCCCTTACTCCTAATATAGTGAACTTAGTTCTAGTATAGTAATCTTACTCCAAGTATAGTACAGTAAACTTCAAACCAATACATTTCCATCCACGTATGGTACGTCAGTCTTCGATTCGTAATTAAATTGAAGTCGGCAGTTGATATGAAATTGATGATGATAAATATTGTTGCGAAAGTGACGAAGGTTGGGAAATAACTTTTTGATAAAGGAAACAGAAGAGATGGAATTACATAGCGCAAATGAACAGTCGTAAAATTCGACATTTCTTAATTACTGAATCATTGGAAAAACCACTGTGTTGTTAATTCGTTAATATACGTTATCGATTTGTAAAGCACTGAATATTGTTCATTTGCTGTTGAGTATTTTTAATTCAAATAATATTTTTAAAACGAAAAGTACCTACTTTCGATCACGATCACCATAAAACAAACGACACTCAAACAGTTCCGATCAATGTGAACGCTGCATAACGCCATCCCCTCGCCACAAGGTCCGAAAAAAATCGGTTGGATGCAGCAGCCACGGCGTTTAAGCTTCAATAATTGAATTCGTCAATATTAAGCCGTATATTTCGTATTAAAAATTCAGGCTTGCCCACGCGTAGCTCGGTTCCGCGTGGGCGGTTTGTGCGAGCTTGGAGCCTCTTTATCTCGAAACCGCCTCGACCCTGGGATCGAACGACATTCGAGGGATCGTTACAATTCAGATAGCATCGAGAGAGAGTCGCGTTATTACTGCGACGGGATGACACTCGTGTCACGCATTTTATGCACGCGATGCCAGCCGTGAAGCGGAAAGTTGACGTTCAAAAAGGGTCGACGGGCGTCGAAGCGATTTTCGTTCCAGGTGTTTAAAAGGAATCGGACATCGGTTGTGACATGGCATACTGGCTACTGTGCTGATCGTAACGGGGACTGGTATTAAGTTCCAATTGACGTTCAACTTTTTCTGACAAAGATGCAAAAATTTAGAGAATACGGAATTTCACGATATGCAAAAATATACAAAATATCGTAAGTGCACGGCTATTATAATAAAGACAATGAAGTGAAAATATTTTCTGTAGCTACTGAATGACGAAGATGAAACGAATATCTGTTTAGATTCTATTTTTCTAATTTTATAAAAATATCTTTTTATAATAGCAGAAATTTCTGAGGAAAATCTTGCATGCTACAATTATAGTGAACAGAATTCTTTCTATAATAACAATATGCTGTTATAAAATTGAGATTTTTATGAAATCTGATTGCACAAATCAATGATGTTAACAAAGCAAAAACTCTCATTTCACGAATGTATTGTTTGCTATGCCACGTCATATTCAATCTTGGACGCAATATGTCACAATCAATCGTGAACGCGTTACCAAAGAACGGCAATCAACCGACAGAAACGTATCGAATCGTGACAGTTCATTCGCTCATCGTTGGGCAAACGTTTTTGGCATTTCACGTACGCGTTGTATATAGAGTTATTACAACTGCCACGAGTCGCAATGATTTTGAAACAAGATTTATCGGCACTATATGCCATGCATGTTTGCACGAGAGAAAAAGCTTAATTTTTGTCAACCGCTATTTTTTGCTTGATGAAGGCATAGTTCTGAAACGTTTTCGTGTCAAACAGAAAATGAAAGTTTGAAAAACATTAATCTTTTTCCTCTCTATACGCGCTTAAAAGGGGTAAATTAAAAAAATTGCTAATGAATTATTACTATACGTATGTATATTCATTTTTTTTTTAACGATACAATACGATGCAACGTAAATCGCCATTGATAAAAAAAGAAAAAAAGAAGGAAAGAAATTGAAATGACAATCAAAAAGGAGAATCGATATCTCCTGTAGTTGTCTTAATATTTCGTAGCTCGTTTTCGAGTCATCTCGACGAAGAGCGTCAACGTTTCCTTGTCGTTTTTACCTCGTACGAAAGTCACACACTTTATCCAGTTTCGCTGTACGAATCGTAATTAATTTCGATGGGAACGAATCAAGAGATTTCACGGACGTCTCGTTCGCTGGCGAGAGATACGGCGCGCGAAAAAATAATTTACCGCGTGGCTCGATCGGGCAGGATCGGGGCAATTTACGAACGGGTGAAAGTCATCGATTAATTTAATGACTGACGGCGTCGACTTCGTGTTCCCCATCAGCGTGTCTCGGCCACGTTCGTTCGTTCGTTCGTTCGTTCTCAAAGGCGACAAATAATTCTCGGCCGAAAGTAGAGTGTGCGTTGCACGCAAGAACATGTGGTGAAACTCTTTTCTCTCGCGGCGTTCTTTCATACGGTAAATTAACGAGGCGCGTCCCCCCTCTAGGCGACCAGTAAAATCGCGTAAAATGCCGGCATCCGATTCGTAAATAAATTATTTATACCGCACGCCCGGGGTAAATTACAAATGCTGCCAAGTAAAACGGATTACGCGCATCGTCTACGTTCAACCGTAATTAAATCATAAATTTCTCGGTCGTAAGAATCCATTGCATTCCCTGCTAGGTCTCTTTATCGTTTCAACCGACCGACTCGTTAAGACGTGTAATTAAATTTTGTACAAATCGACGGGTAATTGTTCATTATCCGGCTGTTTTAAAGCGAACCGCATCACGCTCGATCTTGCGTCCGTCGCTACTCATCGGTCGTTTGCTCGTAACAGAAGGTGCGAATGTTCTCTGTTTATCGTATATGCCGTGTTTTATCGTTGCGATTAAAAGCATACCTAAGTGTCAATTTTGTCTGCATTATATTTAGGATCAAATCAAAAACTTATCAAGTATGAGCATGTTGTCGATTTTATAGTAGCGTTACGATAATATAAATTTAACTTTAGAATGGTTTCGTAATTGTGAAACACGATGCAGTTACAATTAACGGTGCATAGATACCTATAAATTTAACTCGGCATATCTAATAAATTATTACAAAAAACACAGTGCTGTTGGTGCTATTTCCGTAAGTCGTAAGTTGTTGTGTCCGTGTGTATTTACATCCAGATATTAACATACAATTTTCTTGACGTAAAATATTAAACGTCCAGCTCATTTATTGTCACTCCTTCTACGTTAATAATTTCACCTCTTTCACGTTTCACGACGAAATAATATGAATATGGGATAGAAAGCGAGATGCAAACAGGGAGAAAAAGTAAGGGAGCGGTAAAAAGAAGAAAAGTTGGCCTGCAAAGAGAGACGTTTTTGCTGTTTATGAGAATTATTCGATTGCACGAAATGTCATCTCGTCTGGACATTGTCATGTTGTTTCGCTCGATGGCACCGTTTAATCCATGCAACGACGTATCGCGATCGTTTTCCCGATACTTATTCGTCGTCCGGTTTTATTGTAGCCTCCCCTTCTTTACATGTTGAAATTAATTAGAACACCGATATGGCTGGATTAACGACGTTCCGCTTGACAGGCCACTGAGATAGCCAATTTCTTCTTCGTTTTCTTTCTGATCTCTCAGTTTGTTTCGACGTTTTTTTTTTTTTTTTTTAATTATCATGGAGAGTTCAATGAGAAGTAATTAAGCGTTATGGTAATTTCTTTCCTTTGAGTCGATCGTCTTTATGTTTTTTATTCTATCACGAAGATCTTGAGTGATTTTAACGAACGGATGATAGAGTAGGGCTTCTTTTTTTCAGATATGAAGTTTCACAATTTTTTCCAATTTTCTAAACGTAATTTATCATTTCCCTTATCCTGCTATCTTGTACGTGTTTTATTTGCCATTAAAACATTCAATGTTGGTATAAAAACCAATTTTTAATTATGCATTGGATTTCCCGTTGAAAAAATGCCGTATAATGTTTCTTGTTAACGTGGTTCATTTTCCTTCAACTTCTCGCGTATGTTTCTTCCACGAATAGATAAAAACGCCCGGATATTTCAGTAACTGGAAAACAAACAAATCCGAAACCCATCGTTTTAACAAGGAATGCAAATTTTCCTTATACCGGAGTCTATATTTGCACATGTTTATAATATCAGGCTAACCCCCTGCTTCTTCCAATAACAAAAACGTCCAAGTCTAACTACCCAAACTTTTATATCGACGTAACAACGCCATAAAAAATACCACTTGCCCGGCCATTCAGTCGACCATGCTCCCTAAAGATCCTCAACGGATTCGATATCCCCTCGAGTGAAAATCGGCCGATTCGTCCAACGAGGGGAGAACACTGAATGAATCGATAAGAGCGAATAGCGCGTGGGTCGAGATCGCCGGCAACGTACTACACGCCCGTCTCATTTCCCGTCCTTTTCTCTTTATTATCCGGTTTTTACCCATCTGTATTTGGAATTCCGCGTAGAACCAGTTTACCTTATGTTCTTTCCCCTCTATTTCACTCTGGTTCTCTTTTTATTTTTCTCTGTTCGTTCTGTAACACAAATAAAATCCTCGATTACCAACGACGGAATAATTTCTCGATAATGCGCGCGGAGTAAATGTGGAAAATATCCCAGCAGTGTCTACGTCTTAGGTTTTTAGAGAACGTATTTCAATAAATTTCGAACCTGTAATATACTAGACAGGTATAATACTAGGCTATTTTGCGCGGCTTTTATTCGGGTGGCACACTGACGCTTACACGCACGCGAGAAAAAGGCACGTCGTTAACCGCCAATTACTTGACAATAAATGATTTAACAATTTCAAGAGTGGTCGATTTATCTGTGACGCATCCTATGCTAACTTTACGTTCCGAGCTTTCCTTTAACTGTTTCAGCTGCATACCACTTCTAACGTACAAACACACGTAGCTATCTCTAAATACCATACACAAATAAATTACCAGAATTGCGAACATTAATGGTTGGTATTTAGGTTTAATTGTCGCAATATAATTAACCAGCAGTCTAAGTTCCGTAGAATCTTTGCTACTTCTTTAGGCAAAAAATTCATACTCTAAGAAGCAATTTTTCTGTTGTCCACTAGAAGGAGTGGCAATTACCGGTAGTTTAATCGTGCTGGTTGATTTATGATCGATATAATTATTCGATTACGCCGGGCTCGAGCGTCGAGCCGGTTTTATTACGTCCCGAGCGATGCTCCAGCCTCAGCCTCGATACGCGTAATTAGGCTAGAGACGATAGCGATTTTAATTGGCTTAGGACACACGGCCAGTGACGAACGATTCAAACGAATGGAGAACAGTCGGACTGGATGCTCGTGTTCTCGTAACGAGATTAGGCGAAATAATAAAGCGTTGCACGCGACCATGACGCGTTAACGACGCGTTGAGAGGATATTTCGACCGCGACGATTGCCGTTTTATTCTTGCACGAACCTTGACGTTGCTTGTTGACGTTAGGCTCGATGCGTTTGTTTCTGCGTCTCTTTATCTCTTTCTCTTTGTTCCATCCCAATTAGCAGCGAGTTTGTCGCGATCTCCTCACTTGTTAATCTCTCGAGGACGATGACGTGTATCGTGTTGGATTCAAAATGATGGATCTTGCTGCGGTTAATAGCGATTCTTAGGTAATTTAATCGAATTGGATTCTTCTGGATCGATGGTGAGATTGGATAGATATTAGCCAAGTGGTAAATAAGGCTGGTTTCAGAGAGGAAATTTAGAATTGATATCTTTGATCGTGATTGCATTATTAGTCTGTAAAGTAGAGCTAAGGTTTATGATGGTATAAAAATACGGTGCGCGGAGATGAAAGACATCTATGAGTTTATAGCGTGACTTTAATACTGGTATTTCAAAGTGTATCTACAGAAAGGATGATATAATATTGAAAAATTTTCAAAGAATGTTGAAAAAGCTCTCGAGCGAACTAATTAATTCAATTTAGAAATTCGTTCAGAATTGAGAAGTGTAGAAATTCTCTTATCAGTTAGTTGTATGTATTATAAGTTTCATGTGTTTCTTATAGGAAATGAAAGATTACTTGTTTATCGATTGGAGAATTTAACGAAGGATTTAAAGTAAAGATATATCTATCGCTTTAATTATTGCAAATTCGCCTCTCCAGTATTTATGAACTGTAAGCATTACTGAACGAAATATCTCCGACGGAAGAAATAATATAGTATTAAAAATACGTTTATTACTATTTATATCCAACGAGCATTCTCATTGAAAATCTTAAATCTCACTATTGTCTGAGTCTCAATTCGACAGTGCAATCTCTTCCATAATTAAACTTATCTTTGTATCTTGATATTTCATTAATATTTAATACCCTCGTTTGTATAAAATTTCAATTTCATCCGTAGTCGCAAACAATTGCTTTTGTCATACAAATGACGATGTAAACGAGTATTCGCTATAAACAACCGTTTTGAGCACTCAATTAAGGTGAGAAAGAATTTTGAAATAACCTTAATAACGCTATTTAAAAATCGATTCCCTGCCAAAATTTCTCCTTTCAATCGCAATCTATTGGCCTAACCATTTACATTTAAGTGCACTGCTTAACCAAAAAAGACAAATATAACATTTTCAACGCGCGATGCTCCAGCCTTTTGTATACCACATACAATAGATAAATAGGAAAAAAAATTAGTGCGTCTATCTCTTCGCTATTATATACTTCTTTATATTCCATCAGATATTTATTTTCAGTTAAATCTTATTTGTTTCTCCTCGGTAATATAACTAGCTTCATATTACAATTGATCGATGGATAATTAAAAATATCTCATATTGTCATTGGTACCGTGAGCATCTTTCCCGGTAACACGCAACGAAATTATCGGTGAACAGTGGACATTGTGATTTCTTTACGACTATTGCGTGTGATCTTCCAGAAGAAACAGTGTGACTCAACGCTTACAAATTTCTTATCTTTTAACTCCTCTCACAAACTTCTCCTTTTCTCGGTTTAGAAATATATATCACGTTTCAATTTCGCATTCAACTGCGTCGCTTAGTCCAAAGTGCTGCGGAATGCGTTACGAACAGCAACGACGATAAGAAAATCGTGAAAAATCTTCTCTGTTGAATTTTTCACGATGCTTAATGGAGCCGCGTGTGGTAGGAAAAGAACACAATTTCGTTGTGTAACGTAACAGAGATACTGTAAGAATGGCGAGTCGGGAGAAGAGCCGGTGTTTATAAGAAAAGGGAATCGGTACGAATGTCGTCCCACAGGAACGCCCACCACGGGACGAGCTTTGCCAGGCGGACACGTCAGACAGCCTTGCCTTATACGTCGCTCGGCTGCATTTCCACGCTTGTAACCTGCGACACGGCCCTTTGCATCTGTTCGCGTCTCCGCGGTTTTAATGGGACCACCTCTGCGCGTTCTGTCGCGACACGCACACTGACAATACGCGGCTACGTTGAGAGAAAAAACAGCAGCGCTCTTATCTTCTATAACCAAGGTGAGAACAGAGAGACTAGAAAAGGTAATCACAATAGTTTTCTGTCGTCTCTCGCCGAGTCTTGTGCTGCATGGACTGAAATGACACTGATACGTTTGTAATTTCCATGTTTTTTCAGTCTCAATATCTATGTATCTCAACATTGCGCCATACAGTTTGTTGTTTTCCCGGTACATAAGCGATGAATGATTCTATTATATCTATTTTATTCTGTTTCTAGTTTATATACAGTGGCGGGAAAAAGAGGGTTTAAAATTCATACTTGCGTATAACTACACTACATTGATAGTAACTTCGCAGTACTAAATATTTTCTACTATGTTGATGACATCGATGACAGTAATTTATGTTATATTTATTCGCCATTTAATTGTTTTTGTTGATTATAACTACTTTTTCTAAAATTGTGGTGTTTTCGTGCTTACCCTTTAAACTTTCCCTTCTCCTGCACGGTATATTGTCATTCTTACTCAATAGAATTTGCTATATGAATGTTGGTAAAATATTCACTATCTAAACTTAAAATACAGAGAAAATGATTGTGTGTGGAAAAACAAATGAAGCTTGGTTTACGCTAACCTAGTCGCTGAATCCAACGACTGCGTTCCAGTGGTTTGACTATAAATCGATCTATATTATTTCAGTCTTTTTTAAACTATTGATAGTGATTCACGCAAAAAGCGGTAAAACAATATATATACAGCCAACACTGGATATTAAGTCGTCTAGACGATTCCAGTAACGTTGAGATGTATCCTCGATGGTGGGGGTAAGGACGCTGGATTAAAATGTACGTATCCAGCCATTGACTCGCTCTTTCGATCTAGTCGTTGAATTGGATTGCTTTCTGGAATGACAAATACTGGAATGAAAATGCTGTTCACATTACTGCAGTTATGATCCAGCGCTGCAATTTCATTGAACTGGAATGCTATTGGAACTCTTAAATCCAGTTTAATGAAAAAGATGAGATGTTAAAACAAATCACGAAAATAATAGAAAAGAGGCTACATTAATATATCAGACTCGATGTTGAATCCTTCGATCCGATCATCGAAGATTCGATTCGATTCGAGAAGAAAGACCTCAAAGAGATGAGATGTAAATTAAAGGAGGCACTGGATTAACGGTTGAACGGTATGGATGCATTGTAATCGTGTATGTGCGCGCATGTACGTCGGTGTGAGACCAGGCACCCAAGGGAGTCACGTTGATCTTACGGATGTCACGTAGACGCTACGGGATCAAAAGGTCAATCTGTTCCTCTTTCTTCTCTTCCATTTCGATCCATGGCACATCAATTTCCTCGCCGCTGTCATAGAAGCACGTAACTTCGGTGTTAGTCCTCGCACTTATCGCCGGATCGAAACCCTCTTGGAACTTGGAACTTTTCATTTGCGTTGCAGCGCTCCTCTATCGAGCAAATACGAGTGACATTCGATCTCTTCTCTTTCAACACGGTAACAGTGTTCAGTTGAAACTCATCGCGAATTCTCGACCATTTATCGTCTTTCTCTTACAGATATTCGTGAACGGATTGAATCAAGCGACGAATATATACTTGACAGTTGCACGGAAGAAAGAATTATCTTTCTACGTTCTTGTAGCAGCAAAGAAATTGTCTTCACGGTTGTTAAATCAGCTTAAAAGTCTTGGACCTTTTAGATAGGTTTGGCTAACTCGTTTTACATGGGCTATCTATTGGAATTCCCAATTTTTTAAATTGCAAGATAAAATAATTGAGAGGTTTTCTTGGGAAAGAACCTATAAGAGCAAATTGTGAATCGAGCAAATTACTTTGGAAGTTTCAGTTCTAGCTTTTAAATATTAGATACGTTTGAATTGATAATTGTAATAGCTTTAAAAGAAAAAGTAACATTCTTTTTACACGATAAAAGCTTGATAATAATTCTATGCATTTGTCATACTCATTTCTTTCAAAAATACAATGAAAAAATTGTCTTGTTTTCTCAGTAAAACTTGATATATATGTTTCTTCTGTTTGATCCTCGCACGAATAACGAGTATCCAATAAATAATTTAAATCAATATCTTGAGTATAAAAATTCTTCGTTTAAAACCAAAGTAATATAAAGTTAACGTTTATTTGTAATATAAAACTTTGTCGCAGTTCTCCTTTCCGCGCTTGTAATGAAACAGAATATTAAGCTTAATTTTCAGCAAATTTTCTAACGACCAGAACTTTTCACAAGTTCCGAGAAACAAATAAGGCAATGTTTTCTTTCCAGCTCGTTCTTTCCCATTCGAGCTAACCCGAAATAATTTAGCGCCGCTCGAAACAATGCTCGAGCAACCCGATGAGCGTATTTCATGCGATTACACGCATTGTGGTGAAACACTGCTCCCATTTCCGTTTTAACCTGATTGTATCCAATTACCGGGAGTTTGTTACCAATTGAACAGTAAGTTGTGCAGCATTCTTACCATACACAATGCTAGATCGCTGGCATTCAACAAGCCAACCTAGTAAGCAACGTGTTTATTAGTAATTCACAAATCGTATAACCGATACTGTACTGTAAATGACGTTATATTTTATTACACGTGTATGCATGCGTAAAGAGTATTGCATGTTTAACAATGTCACGGAGAGGCAAATGGCGAAGCTTCGTTACGTTCGCAGCGTTGCGTTGTGTTAAACTTTAGGATGATCGCCATGCGTGCATAGAATATTATATTTGATAGTATCATTAATTGGTATCACGTGCTCTCAACTCCTGACACGTTTAGAATTTAATTGGATGCAGCGAAACAAGTTACACCAAACGAATACCATTTCGATAGCGTATTTCTTTTATATAGAGAAAATATGTATTTCCCTTATGGAAATAGATGTTATAGTAAAATTCTATATTGAAATTTATTGCGCAGAAAAGATTTCGCGGAAAAGTGACGAACGAACCGAAAAATGTAATCACATATTGTTCGTTTGGAAAAATGTATTTCAAGCTCTTTAGAGATTAAAAATATTTCTGACGAAATAATTGTATACACTGTTGCTTTGTGCGCTTTGATATCATTTTTTCATATCGTTCCATTCCCATACTTTTCCGCCTTTCGTTCGGAAAATATAAAACCCATTAAAATCCATAATTTTTGGTATGTAATTTAATATAGATATATTCTCAGTGAAATAAAATTCATGATTAATTAAGAAACAAATTCCGTGATATCTCGACAATTTACTAAAAATACGTTTTTTAATAAACAAAATTCTGTTGTCGTACGATGTAATATTCTTTGATGGAAATTGTGTAATTCTCTATTTCTTAGATACTACCTATCGTATACGTGACGATAACTCGCCGCAAATTGCTAATCGACACTCGAGAGAGGAAAGTTATCGATAGAAGCTGGCGATATTAAAGTCACGGAACAACGGTGCCGGTCGACGATGCGGAGGACGATACAAATATCGAACACGTCACCGGCCATTAATCTAATGTCCTGTAGCTTTATCGTGCCGTCTAATAGCGGCTATCGGCGCCGTGTCCGGCCGCCGATGTCTTCCTCTCGCCGTCGATCAACGCAGCTTATTCGCCACCTGCCGCTGCACCTGAGTGCTTGGAAATCGTTAGCCTCCGACGTGGATTTTCTCTATTATGCTATCGTTGAACATTAGGCCCGTTTATCGCGAATGCTATGACAGTTTGTGAAACGACGATCATCGAAATGAAGTACCATTTTCATCGTTACAATATTGGTTTCTACTTGATTAGGCAGACCATTTGTTCACATTTCGCTAATTAAAATTTAAACGTAGAAATTTGTGCGAAGCTTCGAAAATTTGAAGGTTTGAAAATTTAGAAATTTGAATGTTTGGTGATTTGAAAGTTGGAACATTTGAAAACTCGAAAATTTAAAACTTTGGAAATTAAAAAAATTTATGAATTTGAATTTTTGTTTGGAAGTGTTGCAATCTTTCATATAGCATTACCGATTGCCAGATGATTATCGAAATCTGTTCTCGTTATCGATTTAGCTCTTGTACTATTTGAAACATATAACCGTATTCGAGTCACGCGTCATTGATCAACTAGTCATACGCGATACCTAGCTTCTGTATTTTTTTTTTTTTTATATTTCTTCATCCCTATTGTTATCTATTTTGTTTATCCACAATTGTTTATCCCCTTCACCGTGCTGAGATATGTCTGTTATATTTTTTAAACTGCATTCTCCTATTTCTCTTCATATTTCTACATTTTTCTACGAAATTTCCAGAAAAAATTCCACAACGGGTTTCGTTGTTTTGGGATAACGAAAATAATTTTGATATCATCTCCTCTTTTTATGTAGAAATAAAGTTGTGATATAACAGATAATAAAAGAAATGGTGAAATTAATAGCAGCCAGCCATTTGAAAATTTAAAAGATGACCAGCCATTGTGGAATCGTATTCAGCGAGTTAATTTTTCGAGAATGTTAAACCAGCAGAATTGATAACGTTGAAATTCGAAATTTATGAATGAATGCAAAGCGAATCGCGATTCGATTTGGGCAATAGGAAAAAGTAGCCGTTAGTCAGGCATGGAAATGGCACGGGTAATAGTTGATAATGGCTTGTAATATCGAAGCAACGAATACGTATTGCGCGTGGAAATGGAGAACCAAAAAGTATTATATTACATAATACTGCCGAATAGTCAAACCAGAGCATGCATTAATAATCTGGCTGCGCTTTGGTACGGATACTAGCTACTCGTTGGAATTTTATTATCGTAGCCATATATCGGATTGTTTTTCGATCGTATGTTATTATTCCCCTCTTATGTGTACTAATATTCTCGATTCAGCGAATGAAAACTTTCAAAAAGAATGATAAAGAGTATTTTATACGTAGGTGGTTAAACTTTGTAAATGTTATTTAAAGTCGTCATAAAAAAAGTAAGATTGATATAGACATGGACTTATAAAAGTTCGTTTCCAAATTATAAGCTTTCTATGATGATTTTTATATACAGACTGTTTCATTTTTATCTATGCTCTGTAATAATCGAAATGGACTTGCGACGTGAAATTCAAGATTTTAATAGAATATTCTTTTTCATTAAAATTGGAGTTTGTACAAGAACTGCATTTATATAATTAACGAAAGAGCATAGTAATATAAGTATAGAACTAAAGTCGGAACTTTTACCCTATATATAATTCTCATCAGTATGCATCTATGCTTCCTTGAAGTTTATGACTAATACAATTAAAATAAACTGAAAAGGATGATTCAGATAAAAGCTCAGCAAGATGTTGGTGATTCAAGGAAGTGTATTACAATTCAAGAAAGTCTACGGCCCGCAATTATCCCTCGAACTATATTTATTATTCTTAAAAATGTTTCGAACAGCGATAGATGAGGCGAGGAAGGTTCATCGATAGACGCCTCCATAGGTTACTCAACTAAAATATTACGAGAGACGGGTGCACGTCGTTTTGTTCCGATCGAACGCGTCGTTCCGTAGGCACGCACGGCCAGCTGCATGAATACACCAAGATTTATGATATTCTTTCCGCGTCGAGGCAGGACGAGAGGCTTTGCAATAAATAACATTTCACCTCGAGGACACGCATACGAGCTACGGCGTTATCGATGCAAATGCACCTTGCCGCACCTACTCACGATGGAAATAAACAGGGTCGAACGATTTTCGGAGAAGCTCGGCGACACCCGCGATAATTTATCTGGGAAAATTTTCAAGATCGAACTTGCCTTTCACCCAGATGTGTACGAATGCTAGCTTTTCGATACCGTAGTTATTAACGATGTGCGCGTTTTAAAATGACGGCGCCAAGCCGTTTCAAGCGTGTGCTACTCGATTCTCGATGAATTTTCACGAATTCATTTTTCGCCTCTTTCTCTTATTTTTTGTTTGATTTTTTCAATTTATTTCTGTTTTTCTTTCTTATTATTTTCGTTTGCGCTGCAGGATATTGAAACGAACGCGTCATACCTTATTGTATCGATCACGATGTTTTTTTTATCGTTTCACGTAGGACGAATTATTTTGATGACGAAGCGATGAAATTTCGAGGTAGATGATATGAAATGCTTTTTTCTTCAGCCTTCGGGATGCATGAAAACCGTTAAAACAGCACAACCCGTACGATCTATACAAAATTTGCACAATGTACATTTATACACTTTATACAAATTGTTACAATTTTAATTGCACAAAAAGAAACTGCACATTTAAAAGAAATATTTATATCAGAGCCTGTAAAGACTCAAAATATCTTCAACGAGTGTGGTCGGATCATTTCGAAATAACTGCACGGTATTTTCCTCTGACCAGTTGGTTTAATCGGCAAAGACCATGACCACGCTTTTACAGCCCTTCTGAATATCTTCACAAAGAACGATTAAGTGAGATGACCGTGGTCGAGGACCGGTATATCGACGCTTCTAATTGTCCGGTCGTCCCTTTTAATTTTTCCACCGCGAGACAATACCAAGTGACGTAAGTCCCCGTTGAAACGTCGTCCGGGCAACCGCCCACAGCAATCATAATTCCGCCTAATTGCCTCGTTTATTAGCTCCTTCAGGCATCCGGCTATTTATAGGGAGCTAGAAAGACTGTGTCTCGCATCTACATTATATCACGGTATAGTCGACTGTTTTTCCATTTGCCTGGCCGTGTCTGCTCGACGAAAAATCATTTCGAATGCTCATCCACCTTCGAGCGTCCCTTTTCTCCCGCCCCCTTTCCCCTGAGCAGTGATCGATTAACTTCTAATTGACTCTTTTCACAGACTGGTCGAGCTTTCGAAGCTGGCGGACTCCTTGTTTCACCGCGTTCTGGCCGGTCCATTCCAACGAAATCTAGTTAAGACCGTGTCCGATTGGTTCTGTACCGGCCAGCCCCCCCTAATTGGATTCTTTTCCCTTCGTGTTCTCTTTTTCTCATCCGCCAGCCGATTCTTTGGCTACTTGTCCTTTGTCTCTATTGCGAAACGGTCTGGTTTAACGCCGGCGCCCTGTTCCGTCTTTTATTTATCGTTCGTGAAGTTACTCGAACGTAACAAACGTATAGATATTATCGTCAGTGTAAGAAAAAGTTGGAAACATTGACTGGTCGATGTTATGGGAAGAAAAAATGACGATAGAATTTGAGCTCAAATTCGGATAGATGATAGGTGTAAATATACCGTAGTATTATATTAGGCTTAATATCGTCGAATCGAGATTTTTATTTCGATCGATTCCAACGATACCTGGTGTTTTGAGTAATGAACCTGATACGCGTTGGCAAATAGCGGAGATTCGCCTCCTCAAGAATACAATAATATTTGTAACACGCCAGCAACGCTATAGAAACATGGGTGGTTAACTTTTGGGGTTAAAACCCTATCAGAGGCCACAAACGGTTTATCTCCTAACTCTGTAACAGTCGAAGGCATTTCCATTTCGAAAACAAACGACCGCCTAGCCAAACGACGTTTCGTTTCGTTACCATTGGAACATCGCAAACCTAACCAGCTCGAATCGTTCGAGTTTCGTCGATCGTAGAATCGTCTCTTAATCGTGGCATCCGATCGCAATTGTACGCAAACGGGAATTTATGGTCGCTCGATTCCCGTGAAATAACATTCGCGCGGCGCAGCCTGTCCGCGTCGTTAAACCGGAAACTGCTTTCTCTCTTCCTCGTGTGTTTATCGAGTCAATAAACCCGACCCCTCTGAATTTTCCACGGTTACGGCTGGATCCTCGCCGGAAATTATTCTCGTCGGTCGGCTTTATCCTCGCGACATAATCGACCATCGGCTCGACGACCTTCGAATTTTCACTGGGACCATCTTCGACGCGTGCTCGGGACAAAAACCATTCCGTTGCCAGACGATAGCGATGACCGCGCGGTTCGTTGAACGTCGAGCGTTGGTAATACGAGCGAGTTTTCACCGAACGTCTCGCGGAGCGTGCACCGATTCAACAAGAAAGTTGGCTAGTGTCCAGATGCCGGCAGACGCCACCGGTAGTTTTCGGTGTTTAGCGCGATCGCCACGATTGCGCGCGTAATCTCGCGTGCCAAATGCCTGCTGCCCTTTCAGCACCGCCTCCGTTGTTCTACCGTTCCCGATTAGTACTCTGCTCTACGAAATATGCAGCCTCGTTCCCTGGAATCGATATTGCGTCTCTGCAGTTTCGCCTGATTCGCTTCCGGTGAATAGACAATGGATCGTCTATGGAGGATCTTGTAATTTATACGCGTGTATCTCTGTGTGGTTCACAAGTTACAGAGCACAGGGGCAGGAGTCGTATTGTTAGAAGTAATTAAGGTTTTATCAGGTTTATGATACGGACGTGGTTCCTCTGCTATTTCCGACACTGGAACTCTGCTATCCGTTCTTTATTTTTGTTTGTTAGTTTCTCTACGATTATCGACGTATCATGAACGTATTAAAGTCTGCAGTCCTATCGTTGCAGACGACTAGTAGATACTATCACTCTGGGGTTTTCCTACCTTGAATAACTTTAATATTCCGAAGACGATCAATACTTGAGAATTTTACTAATTTCTTATTGATCAATGCCTAATGCCAAATACCTGAATAAGAGAAATATTAGAAATAAGAATTTCGTATATCGTCTACTCTTATAAAGGAGAGGAATACGTGTAATGGTGGTCCTACAACGCTATAAACTAATTAGATTTGCATTCCTTTCACAGATCAACTTTCCAGCCACGAACATAACACTACGTAGTTAGGCTACGTGCTTCTTATTACGTGGTCGATGTCGATGAGCAAGGTTTGAAGCGGAAGTTCGGTTCATTGTGTACGCCAGAGGGTTGGATGAATGAAATGTGAATGAAGAGTACCTATTTGAAAAGTTGGCTATGAAGCAGAAAAGTGATAAATAGTTGCGTGACATGGTGAAAGAATTATGTTGGATGTACGTGACTGAATGATTTTTAGAAATGTACGAGAAGAGATTTAAAAGAGTATAAATATGCGTGAAGCATGGAGGACTGCAGGAAAGACACGAAAGAAGTGACAAGACAAAGTGTCGGGAATCAGAGTCTCAGTTAAGGAATTCTAGAGCATCGTGGGAAAAGACACGAAGCTTTTTTGCAAGTCTAAGAACTCGGCAACTAGAACTTGTAACTTGTATGAGTATAGGAGACTGAACGATTTTTGTTGGAATTTACATAAATTCCAAACAGGTATAATAACATTATCATAATTTAGAAAAAGACGATGCGTGTATAACATTATATTTCCGTGTTCTGTAATTATTCTGGCACAATAAAACGGAGTAATTCATAAAATAGAATCAATTAGCGTTTGCTAATTGGTACTTGGATCAATACGAGAGACGCATATTAGAAAAATTATTTGGAAAAAGTTACATAGTTCGTCATAGTGTTTTAAATTCTTCAAACTTGAGTACTGCAATTACATCGAAAGTTCATAAAATTGTAAAATCTCGTTGGAAGGATAATAACGAAATTGGGGAAATTCCTGAAATTCCTCTTCGTAATCATAGTATGAATTTGAGAGAGCTTAATCGTGTGAATGGACTACATCGCAAGTATCTGAAAAATGTTCATGAACCGTTAGAACGAGCACCTTGTGTATACGCTTTGTGAAATCGTGCATCGTCGAGACGAAGGCGGATTTAGCCCTTGGCAGTGAAAGTAGCGGTAATTTTATCATCGCATCGTCAGGATAGTTTGTCCTACGATCAGGTACTACGAGTTAGTAGAGAATTGCTTCTCCAATAAATTTAACACAACGAAGGAAAGTTTCCCTTGAAATTTACACAGTTTTTCGATAAAGAGAATATTCTGCGAGCGTTGTTTTCGAAAATCCTCCCCAGGGTAGTCAGATTCCTTTCGAAACACGAATCTTACTAGAAGCAAAGAGCCGTAAATTTTGCCATCCTCTCATCTGAATTTCCAAAGCGACGTTGGCAACGCGATATATGTTGCTTGGTTCGGTTCGATGCGGCGGAAAGCGAGGCATCGGTTTTTGCTCCCTTTTCCCGGTGGAGAACTTTTCGAACACGTGCGGACGTACGGAAATGTGACAAGTTACGTTTCGGTGACGCGAGAGACACTCGTTATCTCGAAACTTAACGCTTCGACTGGAGCTACGTGCTTGACGGACGCGTATAAATATCCGATGATAATGATCTTCGTTTAAAAACTGTCGACCCTCTTCTTCTCTGCCCTCGGTTAACACGAACCGACTCGAAAAATCTTCCGGTCTCTCTGTAATTTTACCCGCAAATGTCTTTTTTATAATTATATAAATGTAATTGTAAATCGTAAATATAATTGCGATTCTTCTGCCAAACCTAATCTTTAAGATCAATTATTCAAATCCTGATGGCATAGAAAACTAAGAAGTGGCGCAAGACAAATCCATATTTCGTTAACGCTTTCGTTTTCCTTAAAAGTGGTGCGTGCACCCTCATTGATTCGGCGTTCCAGAGCTCGAACCATCAGTCGTTTCACGAGTGATTTAACTTCGCGAGCGAGAGGGCGCTTCCCTGGGAAAACTAGGCTTTTCCTCGATATTTCATTGGGTTTGTGTGGGACTTTTTAATGCGAGCGTCGAGGGCCAGTTCGAAAGACGGCCTCATTAGGGAAATTGGGACTACACGCGACAATGAGCCGACGAACGGACCGTGACGAAAGCCACAGCGATCCCGAAAAGATGTTCCCGTTGCTGAAATGCATCAACCTCGTCCGAGACGTGCTCGTTTGTAGCGATAAACGTGACCACGACCCGGAAATTCGACCTCAACGAATTCACTGGTCCTTTCCGTTGACTTCAGATCTCCTTGAGTTTCGAAGATAGAGGTGGATGGATTTCAGAGCGAATGACGTGGCAAGCGCATGGTTCGAAGTATACGAAGAAGCTTTCTGGCGAGACTGACGATGAATGATTGGCGTGTATGAGTTTCGATGGGTGAGCTGGCGCAAGAACGAAGTTGAGTGAAGACGAGATGGCTGTGGTTACGGCAATGGCGAAGAGAAGCAAGTTCAGTGTAAGAAAATGTTCTTGTAAATTTCTATTTGATTGATATCTTTCTGTTTGAAAGCTACAGGGGAAGAACGTTATAAGATATATTTATTACCTTTTAGAGAAAAGTAGTTGTCAAATTCGATACATTTTCAATCAATAATAAAAATGTCTCCAAGATTTAATTATCATTATATCTATGGATATAATATGTCAGGAGTAAATATTTGTCTATCTCTTCTTTTTTGTGTCACAATCCAAATATAACCTGTTTTATTTAAAATACAGACTAAAATTCTTGAACGCTCGCGGAAGGGAAGTACCACTTTTCATCGTATAGGTGATACTTCATTTTAATAAATTTCGATCTCCGGTATTTTTCGAGAGCTTTAAATTACTAACTCGGACAACGTAGAATTCCATGGAAATTGGAAAAATCTTCTCCTATATTTAATGACAAATAAGTATATAAAAATATGTTACCAACTGGTTTCTATTCTTCAAATTATCCCTGTCTATAAAATGCTTGGTTCCAAAAAAAAAAAAAAAAAAAATGATCGTATAAAAGAGACTCAATGATTTATACCATACATTTTTTATTCTCTCGCGGACAAAAGTTCAAAAAAAACCTTATCTTTCGTCGAATTTATTTTAGCGACGATAATTT
Source organism: Bombus bifarius (assembly GCF_011952205.1). Taxonomy (NCBI): domain Eukaryota; kingdom Metazoa; phylum Arthropoda; class Insecta; order Hymenoptera; family Apidae; genus Bombus; species Bombus bifarius. The sequence goes on along the minus strand of NW_022884914.1, from coordinate 4,781,788 downwards.
ACGAGCCGTGAAATTTTCATGGTAACGTACGCGACGAAAGTGAAGTTATGAATATTCATTCCACCGACTGTTACACGATTCAGAAAAAAAAATCTATCTCCTCCAGCTGTAAATATTCCGAATCGATATTCCTCTCTGGTTATAAACGTGCTTTTCTTTCTGGCGCGCAAGACGCTCACGAACACCGTCTATTGTTGCGGAACCTGAATAAAAATAAGAAAAGACGCGGCGAACGAGCTTCGAATACGCTTTCACGCCTCGGGAATCGACTAACGAATAACGCTTTTCGCGAACGTTTGAAGATGGACCGAATAAAAATTGTCGCGACGCGATGCTTTAATGTGACGTAAAACTGGCGGGACTCGTCCGAGCGTTTCCGCGTTCAACCTAGATTCATCTAGGCTGCTCTTTATGCACCGACGAAGAAGCACCTGCAACGAACGATACGCTGAATAAATCATAACGAGGCAAACACGAAGGTTGCGACCGCGTTGCCCTCCTATAACAGTTAATGTCAGTTGGACAGTTTTATCATATCCTGGAATAAAATGTTAGAGCCTTTGCGAGGATTATCAAAGAGACCGAATCGAGAACGCGGTGTATATTCATCGTTAGTGGTCGCTGTTTTTAGATTCGGTGTTTGCATTTTAATTCGCTACGACGGCAGTACTACGTGATTCTTTTTCGGACTTATCGTAGGTTAACGTAACAGTGAAACACGTGTTCGTGTGTTCTGTGAATTTATGTCGATTCACCGTTTAGATACTTGTTTCGTCTTTGGAATCTTTTCGCTTTGGATGTTCAGAGAAATGGCGGATTTTTAGAAGGTAAAATGTAATTGTGTCGAATTTCCGTTACAGAACGTTACAGAATCAATGATACTGCGAGAGAAAGTAAATAATAAGTAAGTAATAATAAGTAAGTAAAACGATTTGTATTTTATAGCATATGGTAACATTTCCATTTCTGAAGGAAGAAATTCGAGAGTAACAGGGAAACGATAAAAATAAAATAGCAATCTGTAAATTATAAGTAGAGTATGAGAAGTGGACAGATCATGAATAGCGAATATTATAGATTCAAATACGTAAATGGTACACGTGTTAAATTCCAGTTCGATAGCATCCCAGCTATATTTCCCTCTAAATCGAACGATTTTTAGTTAACCTGTTCTTCCTGTCAATTTTCAATCAATTTCCGAAAAAATTTCACTTCGATCTTGTTCTCGTTTGCATACTGATTGTATATTATCTTCGTAACTGCTGTTTTTATTCATCCACAGAAATGATCCTTATAAAAGTTACTGAAAACGTATTTTCCTCTAATTCGGGCATTAATGTGCCATTAAATTCGGTTGCTACGTTAAGTGAACGAGAGAAAAAAAATAAACGACATAAAATTCGGATACGTACTGGTACTCGAAGCACGCGAGATGTGCAATTGAACGTGGATCACGCTTAAAACTCAATAAAATAGCTTTGTTTCACGCTGGCTGAAAATGTACCGTGGCAAGTTTTAAAGTGTTCGACCTTTCGGCTCTCTGGCATCGCGGTACTTTGTTAAAGGGAGACTCTCGAGATCCTGGCAATGCAACGAACACCGTTACCGTGAGAACTCTGCAGCCTCCGCCAACTTCGTTAAGTTATAGACCTTCTTATGCGTTACTACGTTAAAACCATACCCTAGCCCGTGGCCGCAATAAAATTTTCAAACTTGCTGCCGCTCCTAACGCTTTCGCCACGTTCTCTCCTTTCACAACTTCGTTGTTTCTTTTACAATTATTTGTTCATGGTTTGTTCCCTGTTTCGGCACATGAATTTCGTATCGTTTAACTTCCCTTCGTTTCAGGAGGTTGCTTCAGTTTAAGTAGATCTTCTTTAACGGTTCTTTGAATTTTTCTCTGCCTTAACTAGAAAACACAATAAAAGGAAGATTTCGTTAAACGGGAAATCTTCCAGTTTGAACTGGAAGGTTCGGAACTTGGAGGTATTTTATATAACTTCAAACGATCTTGAACTTCATTTATATGACCTCAACAACCTGCACGTGACCTAATATGAATCATCAAGTGACCTTGTTGAATCCTAATTATATGACCACATAGAATCTTCAAAGCAAGTGCCATTCAAAGTTCAATAAAACACAAGACCGTAAGACGCAAAATCAGCATTAACTCTAGAATTTTCGATCGTCGATATCGTCGTCCAATAAAAAGCTTTAAGAAAACTCATTTCTTAGTGGGGAAGGTGGCGAGGCTGGTTTCCCAGACCCAATTTGCCGGGAGTCCTTTGAAACTGTAACGCGAGCAGATCCCTCGTCTCTGTCAGGGGGCGCGCTTGAAGACGATAACATTTATCATTCAGTTCTCGCCGGGGGATGGTCACGTCGCTGCCTATTACTCGATTGTTGCCTCGACTTCGCCCCGATCGAGTCGTTCTTTTTTCAATTCCCTCTCTTCGAACTCGCGTTCGATTCCCCGCTCACAAAAGAGACGAGCGCGAGATTCTGACACGGCACTGGGAACGAGTTTCGATCGCCGGCATCCCCACCCTTTCGCTTTTTGTCGTTTCGCTTTGCATTTGCGAGGTCCATTTTCCTTCTTTCTATCCATACCGTACAGAAGGGGGAACAGTGAAAGAGGCGAAACACTGTTCTTCCGCTCAAGTATCGAAGAAGGAGCTTTTATTGTGGGTCGATGAACGCGGAAATAAACGATATATACGCGCGAACGTGAACGCTAAGGCAACCCTTTGCCCCCGCCCCTCTGCTGCCACCTACACCGCACCCAACTCTCCATGAATGCATTTCGCCTCTCTGCGTAACAACAATTTTTCCGCGAAATCGCTCTTACCTGGAATTCTATCCGAGCATCTTTTTCGCTCGTCACTTTTTATCTCACAGAAGATGTGGATGATATCACATAGGGCATGTGAATGAGTTCATAACGCCCGAGGATGGGATGTTTTCCATTACCGTGTTGATATTCAGCTGACGTGGAAATGGTTAGTATGCGGTATTATCTAAAGAAAACGTGTGTCGGAGGGGTACGGTCGTTTCCCTGGAAGAAAGATCGAGTCTTCGAGTTTAAGTGGCAATAATCTATTTTATATTATACCCATGCAAATTTCAGTGGATGGATGGTGATGGTATACTTTGTACGATGGTATATGCTTTGTTTTCTTATCGCTTTTATCGGAAATGTACAAGTAGGCAAGTAGAGCTTTTTTCACATTCCATGAGCGAACCAGCTAGCTTTTATTCAAACGAAATTTTTTTCAGGGAGAAATCTAAAAAATTCTGGAATACTTCACAACGTTCCGTAACCACGTTAGGTACGCCATAGTTCGCGAAGTCAAATAGCTGGAACTTTTTTCAATTAAAATGAAAACTTTTGGTTGAAATTTAAGAATGAAATTTCGCCAGTTTGTCTATGAAAAATTCATTATGCGGAATTTTTTTCTTCCACTATTTTTTGTTTCAGCTGTTAAAATTAGAATTGTCTTGCTTGATCTTCCACGATGAAAAATAAGAACTTCAAGATAGTAAAATTATTAGAGCCAATCGTACTTGTTGTAACAAGCTAATTTTTCCTATTCGTTTGCTGGCTAGCGGTGTTTTTCGACATTAATTTTGGCGCACGTTTTGAGCGCGAGTAATTTTAATTCAATCTGGCCGACCTCAAAAGCAAATTGACGTTCACGACGGTAGTAGAGCCATGTAAATACCGCTCGGTACATATTCATGTTCTCGGCACGGAGCTTAACATGACTATTTAATTCTGTATAATACCGGGAGGGACTTCAAACACGACCTGCATAGCAAATAAATTGTTAAAATCCGTGGTAAGCCATAGTGAAAATAGCGAGAGTTCGCGACGATGGTGCTCCCATGAGGAACAGAGAAAAAGAAACACTTTTCCTGGCAAACAGTAGCCGCGCTACGATTCTCAAACTACGGATAAAAATACACACACACCGTTAACGAATATAATCTCGTTAAAAATTCACTTTTTAGTTTCAAAAATACCCTATTGTGTATTATCTGATTGCAGTACAATGTGTCTCTAATCTTACATCTAAAATTCTCTTCAATTGTCTTTTCTTTATTCTCGAAATATTTACATGGCTGATGACCATATTCTATGATTATGTGATAAATTAAATTTACCTGTTTATTTTATAACTTCGGTGTTTATTATTAGCACGAGAAGTAGAAATCGCGTATGTAATGTCTCAATGGATATTGACGATAATTAAACGTATCAAAATGAATAATAGTCTCTCTTGTAATATTTCACATTTAAGAATCGGAAGTCAGTGCCATTAATAGTGTTTTGTCATACATTGTCGTTTTACTACTTGTACGCCATATCTCTTATATTTAGTGATACGAAGCTAGAAGTTTATGCTTGAGAGAACTTTAGAGAGAACAAGACGAGTGGAAATAAATATGTTGTAATTATCAATATGTGTTATACTATCACATCGGTACTCGCGCTTCATTCACTGATACGTTCATTCACCTCTCGTTGCAAAAAATACACCATACTGGGTGGTCGTCGAGTTGATCTCATCCATGGCAATTAGATCGTCGGCAAAAATACATAGCAGCAACTTGTGCGACCTATTGATCCACGCTTATATATTATCTAGTAAACTCGATAAAATTAGATCAGCAGTCAATACGATAATCTCATTTGTTTTAGAATAGCGAAATAACATCCTGGCAATGGATTGCACAAGTTTAAACTAATAAACATCGTACAAATCGCAAAAGTATGAGGCGAGGTTAAACAATTTTAATCAAATTGCAAATCATTTTTTTAGTTTCTTACGCTGTAGCCACGATCCAGGACTCGCGTAGTTCTGAAACCACTTGGCCATGAATTCACTAAACCCTAATCCCTAGGAAGATCTAAGGATTTATCATGCACCAGGATGCACCGAGATTAAACGAATTCTGAGCCAAACAGATCGCAGATCGAGCAGTCCTTAGGATCAATGATATCTTGACGACCTTACCACTCTCAGCATCAAGTAGTTCCTCTATCTAAATGGATCCTTGAATTGTCAAGTATCCCAAAAGTCTGAGTCATTCCTGAACCTGAGTAGGGTCAATACAAACGTTTCTTATAGACTACTTAAACGCTCTAACAAATTATAGGACATTGGAACCTCTGATATCAAAGTACCTCAACATCACGAACACAGAAATCTACATTTCTACAGTGAATATTAAAAAAATTGTGAACGAATAGAATCGAAGCGATGTAAACGCAGCTAATAGTTGCGAATATTTCACGTTAACGCCCGAGGGTGGCTCGTTATCAAATTTCTTCAATTTCATCTCCAGCAGGAGGGTGGATGGTTAACGTGGAATTACCGGCTGAAATTACTGAAACCCTCTCTCAAAGAACGATCGACGTCGTAGATCTGCTTTCACTTGCCGCGAAATTTCTCTTCCCTTGTGAAACATTCCCCGCGTCGCATCGTCGATGTAACGAAGCCCGCGATTAAATTCCATTAAGATAATCTCCTTGCCGCGCTGATCGTCGTTATCAGGGACAAGCGGCGAGCGCCGATGGCACGATTAAATCGCTGTCGGGTTATTACATTTCACGAGCTCTGCCTCTCTCCTTCTTCTTCTTCTCACATCCCTTGTGGTTCTCCCTTTCTTCGTTCGCGATTATTATTCCTGCGGCGGTCGATTTTTCGCGGGCCAAACGAGACGCGTTGCCGATCGAGAAGGGGGTTAGACCGAAAAACAGAGGTAGGCTCGCCAACGGAGAAAACGGGAACGCCGCCTCCGGCTGTTCGAGCCGGTCGGAATAATTGTTTGTAAATTATCGTGTGGTGGTGATGGTGGGAGAGCCGGTCCTCAGACGCAGCTGCCACCCGTCGAGTAGCCCGCAACTCGAGAGGCTTTTAGCCCCGAGTGAATACAGAAACTTCGTCGAAATATCAGACTCTGTCTCGGTTTTCTCGTAATTTCGTACCTCCTCTACAGTTCCGTCTGGATGTTCTCTATTCGGATCGTCTCTGTCGCCTTACTGCTGTTTATATTTACGCGGCGAACGACGATTTTGCATACTTCGTTGTGCGCTTGGATTTCAGAGAAACTGGAATTTAGTGCCGTGATGAGGCAAAGTAATTTTGATGAAGTTTCTATACATAGTGATTGGTTGAATGTATGCGTAGCATGTTGTTGCTTTAATATATTATCCCTGTGATTCTTGTTGTAGGCATGTATTTATTGTTTCAGCGCAAAATTATGTTTAATGAACCATAGTCTTAACTTCTTCAACTTTTGTTAAATTAATAGTTAACTTTAACTTTGTTGTATGATATTTGATTGTTAACTCACGACTCGGATATGAGTCGATATCGTACAGCTAGGAGTTAGATCGACGATTAAGTGATCTGGAAGTATGTATTCTTCCTCTGAAATTTATAATAAAATATTTTTACTATAAGGGGATTTAGTGTTATCTTTGACCTCGATATCTTGATTTTATTTTGTATTTTAGGGTATAAACGAAATTTAAGACGTATATTTAAGAAACATATTGTTTATTCCTTACGACTGAGTAGTAATCTCATTGCAACTTTCCTAAATATTTTACAATCTATAAATATAAAAAATAGGTATCTGTATTTATCTAAATTTTATATGAATCTAGAATAAAATTTTCTAAATGTATTCGTTTTAACCTGAACTCCCAATTGCAAATGAAAAAAATGCTATCGGTGTTTAAATCATAAATAAGTGACAAAGACTGATCAGTTGAGGGGTGAGTTCGATTTTTTCGATGGGTAAACCGAGGAGAAGTGCGCACTTCGTCCAGGGAAAGAACAGGGCCGCTGATTTTCTATCGCAGTCGGATAATTTCTTTCCGGTTGGTTCGCGGGATTCTGCTCGGAAGATCCTAATTAGACACGATTCGTTGATTGCCTTCAGAGAGCGATGTTACGGTACCAATGGCTTTTGCGCAACCCCTACAAACGTTTTAAAAAACAAACATTTTCCTGCCTTTTTAACCGAAACTCCTTCATTCAACTTTTTATTTCTTAAGACTTTTCCTCCTTTTTTTCTTATTCTTTTTCGTCCCTCCCGAGCTACTTAACTATCGCTAGTACGGGGAAATTGAGAGAATCTGCAACGATCGGAAGGTAGTTTATGTTTCATCATTGGTCGATCTGATAATATTAATTTTTAATAAATGAATTTAGATTCGACATATTTCGTATTAAATTTATGTTTTTACAAAGGTTTTTTTTGTCTAATTGACGAAGATTTTGTGTCGGACGCGAAAGAGGTTGTAATACTTCCTAAGACAAGATACGGAAACTTGTTTGGAAGTTGGAATCGTTGCCATTTTACATCGCGTCCACAAAGTTGCCTCCTTCTAGGAAAAATTTTTCTCCTTCGGCTATTTCCCTCTTAGCTTCCTTCTATCTGTCTCGTCGTCAAGGTTTCTCGATCCCCGGATATCATCGGGAGACGAGCACGATAATTAATCCTTTTACCGGAAGTCCCTGTAAACAACCGACAGGGAAGGGGACGGTGTGTACGCCAAGTTGCCAGAAACTGGTCCGACTTTCGAAGATAAACAGTTCTGCCGACACGGATATCTCTGACAGTAAAATCGTGTCCTGTCTAAAAGGCTGCCAACTGCCGCAGTGTTCGAGTTGTCAAAGTCACATACCACTAAAATGATTAGGGGATTATCCGTGAGTGTTAGCGTGAGACGTCGCGCTGTTAACAACCATTGCGTTTCAGTTGAAATTATATTGATAATTATTACGATCATTTGACATATGCAGAATGTGACGATTCGTTTAAGAGGATTTCTTTCGATATTAAAACTAATCTCAAGATATGGGTTTTCATATTAAATTTATGATTATTTGAGGTATATTTTTCTCTTTTATTCTTTAATCCTTCGAAGTAAGAGCACTTTTACGAGGACTAAGCTTTTATGTTCGTTTTACATTGTATCCACAAATGAAATTTCTAAGATATCTACTTACAGGGAGGAATATAAAACGAGCAGATGCACAGATGAATAAAAAATTACATATAAATACACAGAAACTGTACGTGGTTCTTTGATATTTTCTTTACTAAAGTTTCATACCTTTACCTGTCAAATAATCAAAGCAAGTTACTAAAGATGATAATATAGATGAAGTAAAAAAAAAAAAAAAAAAATACCTGTGACGCATGTTACAGATATACGAAAAGAAAAATTTTAGTGATTTACGATGCTGCCTCCAGCTTTACGTAAATATGAAGGAAGAAACGAGGGACGTTCTACAAATCGTCCTTCTAAATCATCGTGTAACGCGATATCGGGTGGAATATTACGTGAAATAACGAGCTGGTGTCGGTTGAATCGATATTAATTACGATATTACCGATTACCATTCGGTTTGCGAAACCTAACCAGCACAGCGGTTATATAATATTATACGATCAAAGCGTTGGTTAATGCAATTGGTTATTACCTCGTGTGCACTTGGTGCGAGGTGAGGATCGAGGAAGCGTGCGGAATACGCAAAGGACGCTAATATCTTTAGAGAAACGCAATTGAAAATTTATACAAGATTATGATAATTATCAGGACGAACGATTACGTTTGTCATCAGCGAGTCGCGACGTTACAGAGTTATCCGAGCTGATCGACTGTATGTTATTTAATCGCGTTTAATAGAAGTATTAATATTTGCCAATATGTAGGTACAGGATACGGTTATAATGATAACGTATTGTATTTGCGATAATCGTGATCATTATTATCGTGGCTCGTAGTTTACCTTGCGAATAAACTTTGTAATTACACCTCATCGGGTAATTAATATTTTATACCGTTCGTGTAATCGATATTATATGAATATTGATGTTGTGTAATATCAGTTCGTTCTTTTGAAGTTAATTGATGTAAAAATAAAGTAAAGGTGTGAAAGTTATTTTTTAATAAGCTTATGATAATTAACTGTTTATTGCATATAAATTTCCATCCGATATTCAGTTATGATTAAAATGTTACCAATACAAAATATTCCATAATACATGCAATGTATTCTATCGAAAATACGAAATGTAAACTTGCTGATACTGCAATCTAGCTGAAAGAATCCATTCCGTACGTGCAACGTGCGCAAAAAATATTTACACATACCTTCTGTTGGTAGTTGAATCCTGCATTTTTAACATTTTTATTTCGGAACACTTTCAGTCCATGGAAAATTCAATTTCTCCTACCGCTTCCTACAATGAAAAATCATCGCTGTTGGACTCTACAAATCAAAGTTAAATCATTCTAACATTTACATAAGCTTCTTCAACCGCCAAATCCATACCTTCAGCAACTTTTACAGTGCATTTCCCAAGTTTAAACTCATAAAAAAGTTACGCGAATATCCGGATGATTCATGCCGTTAAACAATGAAGTTCCCAAGAATTGTATTTCTTCTTAAAATGTACTTCTTAAAATTCAATACACGTGTAATATACATAATAAATTTCTTTTCCCTTTCTTTTTTTCTTTTGCTACTGTTTCTGACAGAAATTGTATATCGATCAAAATTTAGGACATCGTATTGTCGACGTTAACTTCAAACTTTGAGAAAACAATGCTACGAATTAATCTATCATCCTATTCACTTGTACAAAAAAATTTAAATGGATAAACAGATAGTCGAAATAATCGATCGTTCGAGAATAGAAAAACGAGGAAAGGAGATGTTTAACGAAGAGTACGTCGAACAAGAAGCACGAAACGAAGGCAAATGGAAGGAGTTACATCGCGACGAAACGCTAATGCAGACGTCGGATCAACGTTATATAAATAACGATTACCAAGGAACGAAGAGAGAAAGCAGGCACGTTCGCCACCGGCAAAATGCTTGGATCTCACGCGTTTTACCGTCGCCGCTCTTATGCTGATTTATCGCGGCTGATAAAACGCGACCGCGAATATTACGCCGCGAAAATTTATCCGAGACACGAGGTAAGAAGAAGCGCAGACTCGAGTGCTGCCTTTCAGCCAGCCTTTCGCAGCCTGAAAATACGGCTGATCTTTATTGTTTCAAACAATCGGTCCACGATGCCGTTGGAAACACCGCCGCCATTTTGGAGAAGCACGGAAATTTAATTTCACTACGAGTTTACCCGCAACTCTTGTAACTTCGTTAATATTGCGAATTTTCTGATAGAATTACGTATACTGTACGTCCTAAACATTATTTACTTTAGGTAATCTTTTTCGCTTTCCGTATCTATCATCGTCATTTTGGAAATCTATAGGAATTTAATTTCGGTCTGAATTTACTTGAAAACTTTTGTAAGTCTGTTACTATGTATTGCGATGGAATTACATAGATGTTCTGTACATTCCAAACATTATATCATTGTATTTATTATACTGCCCGAGCATTTCGTTACAACAGTTCTAAGTTGTTTTTTTTATAAAAAGCTTGCGGACCTTCAAGCCAGACATCGGCTTCAGAGTATATACTCTCCGCTGAAATAAAAATCTTCTGCATTGTTGCCTTTCTCAGAGAATGTCTTCCGAGCAGTAATTTCAATAGAAAATGTTTCCAGACGCGAAGGATCAAATACTTGAATTTAAAGTTCGCGGTTTAAAAATTGCAACTTTTGTTGCAATTTTCTCCATGACGCGAAACTCGTTAAAGGTTCTCGGTAAAGACAAGACATTTCACTCGACGATAATTAATTTTGCTGGTCGGTGGGTTTGCGTCGTTTTTAACGTCTCCTTCGGCGACAGAAAACGATTTAACTGCGGTCGACTTTTAATTCGAAACCGGACAAACGTTACGCGGGCTGTTGATTGCGCGCGGTTAACGAGTCTTTGTCTTTAATTGCGCGTGTGCAGCCCAGCGGAAAGATGGTTAGCAAATGAAAGTCGTTATAAAGTATTCTATAGCGCACTCTCGGTTATGAAATTTTTTCGCTATTGACTGTTTGCCTCCAAGTTTATGTATCTATGCTGTCACCGATTTTTGTCGTTTTCGCGTTCGAACGTAACAGCAGAGAAAACCTGTTCGCGTTCAACAGTCGGTTTTGCAAGCTCGATGACCGAGGGTTTGATCGTTTGAAGATTGGAACGTGGCGTTTGATGGGCGTGAAATTCGTCGACGTGACATTTGTCAAAGAGTAACGATTGTAAAACACCAACGCTATCTCTCTTTGCGTTTCCAGAGGCGAGGAAACATCGCGTGTTCCTCGAACTGCAAATGGTGAATTCCTGGAATCAGGTGTTTCGAGCTTAGTGTACAAGAGTATCGATCTACCGCTTTGTACACAGTGTATTGAATATCTCGAGTTAGTATTAAATGACGCTTTGTACTAGAATATTGCAAAGTCGAAATTATTTCGGACTATCTCTAACTTTTATGAGAATATCGACGATAAAGTTGTCGTAAAGAAGTGCAGCGGATTCAACGTCACGTCTATTTGTGATCGATAGCGCAATTAACAAGAGTTTCCATGGAAATTAATGGCTACATCGGAACTTTAAAACAAAATCAAAAAATGGGATCTTTAATGACAAAAACATGAAAAGTTTGCAGAATTTGTTTTACTTGTCTCATATTTTATCTCTGATGACTGACGTTAATATGGAACACAGAACATAATACTTGCCTTTGAAATAAATTATTATTATTTGCATACATACATTGCTTATTTGCGTTGTATTCAGTAACAAAAAAAATAGATATTTAATATATATATGTCGGAGATGAAAGGACACCGGAACCTTCGGATAGCCCCGCAACATTGCAATCTAAAGTCTACTATAACTGTAACTAAACTATTGTAGTTATTCAATCCGATTGTAATTGTTCGAGATTAGTGACGGTGAGCTTTGGCTCGAGGCGACAGTCTGTCGCCCAACGTGGCCGCGGTCGAGGGATGAACGCTTTGCCCAAGAAACGTATGGAATAATTCTATAGCTCTCCTTGAAAGAAATATTCGTGGCGACACGCGACAGTAAACATTCCAACGGTTTCTGTCCCGTGGCTCGCCACACGCAGACCCTATTCTTCGAGTAAGATGATTGCCAGATGTCGATGCGTCTGGTCGCCTTCCTCCCTGGCGTTGTGTACTCCTCTGCTGTTGCTCACGCTTCCTCGTCCTACAATCCGCGAGCTTATGTCCTGGTTTGCCACAGTGAAGGCATCTCGGGAGGCGGGCCGACGAGTGGCGTCGCTTTGCTTCAGGCTCCGCCGATGGATTATTTGGCGAAGGTACTGGCCTCTTCTTCGCGTGAGAGAAGATTCTCATTTCCCTCTGGAATTGCTCGAGGGTCCGAATATCGTCCCCGAATGCTATTCTTTCGAAACGCTGGTCGTACCAGATCAGTCGCAGAAGGATAACGGCGTTGATCAGCTCGACATCGGATAGACCTCCCCACTTCGCCGACAGAAGGGAGTGGAGGCGATTTCCGAAAGCCCCAGCGGTTTCGTCCTCCAGTGGTGATTCGTCGAGCACCCTGATTAGCACCGAGGTTGCCGTCTCCGTGCCTCCGTAGCGAGCAAGAAAAAGTTCCCTAAACTTTGTCCAAGTAAGACCGTTGACCGGGACATGCGTAAGCCACTCTGCCGCGGTACCCTCTAAAGCACGACTTATAGCAATATATAACTCGTAGTCTCGTAGGGACACTTTGTCCATAACCGCACTAACAGCCGCGCACCACGAAGCTGGGCTGGTGCCCGCGTTCCCGGGGTTGAAACGGGGTAGCGCTACACTCATCGTCTCCGTACTCGGCCTTTGCGTCAGTGTCCGAATTAGCTCTTCCATGGCGTTGATCCGCCCTTGCATCTCTTGAATCCGTGCGGATCCCACTTCTGATGTCGGAGAAGCAGGGGGGATAGGGTTGTCGGTGTTTGAGGAGTCTTCATTGAAGGTAGCCATCGTTGCGGTGTAACGAAGATACGATTTATTGACACAGGTATGAATAACACAGGTTTGACAATCTATCACGGCGGTGAGACGTTCGCGACACTAGTGACAGTGATCTCAGGTTCAATAACGAATCCGCGGTCAACGGGATGACAGATAGGCGTTCTCGCTGAATCTAAATCTGACTCGTAAACGATAATTGCTGAGCGTAAAGACGTTACTCTTTAGTCGACGGGAGCGCGTCAAAGAATGCGCGTCCCGTCCCGATGATTCCACAGAGGAAAACTATACTGGGGTGTGTCTAAGGACACGAGATCATCGGATTCGTCGAGGAAAGCCTTCGTTTAGGAAGTAAGGGAAATCGACGTTGCTGCTAATTGGTCAATCTCCATATCGGTGGTTAGAAAAAGATGCTAGCCGCCCTCGAGGGAAAGTTGCTAGTGGGAGACGCCGTTCGTTAAAAAATATGTCTCCCCTATCTTCCCGTAGCTGGGACAAAGACTGTTTGTCTGTTTGAAGGACTTTAGTTAACTAAACCTTAAGATTTATTACGGGCCCTCGGGCTAGCCGAACATGTACTGCGGAGACGCATCGACATCTGGCAATCATCTTACTCGAAGAATAGGGTCTGCGTGTGGCGAGCCACGGGACAGAAACCGTTGGAATGTTTACTGTCGCGCGTCGCCACGAATATTTCTTTTAAGGAGAGCTATAGAATTATTCCATATGTTTGTTGGGCAAAGCGTTCATCCCTCGACCGCGGCCACGTTGGGCGACAGACTGTCGCCTCGAGCCAAAGCTCACCGTCACTAATCTCGAACAATTACAATCGGATTGAATAACTACAATAGTTTAGTTACAGTTATAGTAGACTTTAGATTGCAATGTTGCGGGGCTATCCGAAGGTTCTGGTGTCCTTTCATCTCCGACATATATATATATTAATAATTTTAAATAGATTTAATATTGCAGTTCTATCACATACCGTTATAAAAGCAAGTCTAGTACCAGAAATATCAATACCTATTTGTGAACCAAATAATGGTAACGTTTAGTATAGGTCAGTTAAGTAGGTATACGTTTAATATAGATCACTATACATAGATCACTATTCTTGGCAAATCAGAATCATTCAATTTGTCGACACGAATGCTCCTAACAACGTTGTCAACTAAAGCTCGAAGGACACAGGAATATTTTTTAACCGTTTTTTAACACCTAACTGGTCTCACAAAGCAATGGCACGCGAAAGAACTTTGATAACGCTTCTTTTCATCTTGCGCAGTCGAGCATAGCTGACATATGGCGGCCCGTGTCGCATTTGTCACGAACCGTATCTGTTAAATCAACGTCAATTGAAACTCCTACATCTCAATACCGTTCCCCACTCTTCGATTACGCATGCATTTCATCATATTAGGTGTGAAGGAATCGTTACAACAATGGTAACAAGACAATCGGTACTTCAAACCGCGAATAATCGGACTGTCTGCCTCCTGACAAAAGCCACAGATACGAGTACATTGTTCTCTCGTTGCGTCGTTGAACGCTTGCAAATTCGCTAAGATGCATTATGATCCAATAAATATTAATTATCTTCAAAAGATTTATTATCAGACTTATTACTGTGGTACGAAGATAATTATTGATATCCGTTGGTAATTCGTAACTTGTAAAATTTCGCTAATAATATTAACTGCATTGCGCAAGGTGGCTCTGGTTTGGTTGATTTTCGGATTTGTGTCTGTGCCGCCTTTGATAAATCAGCGCGGTTAGAAATTTTGTGGCCCAGTCGTCGGAGGAATCGACGAGTAAAAGGATCCGGAGATGAAACTCGCTTGGTCGGTCAGAAACCTCGTTTCCGAAAGTCGATATCGTGACTTCCGCCGGAACACGGCCGGGAACTGTCGTAACCCGCAGCCGTGAACCTAGTGGCCGTAAAGGCGCGTGCAATGAAAAGAGTGGGGCATAACTTAAATTTTTAGAAACGATGATTGTACGAACGGTGCATATAATATTAGGCCGAGTAGAAGAAAATGGAAAGTATCAAAATATCTGTTAATACTTATTTAGGATGTATCGTGTTTAAATTAAATTAATATTTCTTACATTTTAGGATCATTTTAAGAAAATAGTTCTTTTTATCGTAAAACGTAGAGAAGGGTGTTTAGAAGGATGTATCATCTAACAGTAAGATTTGGTTCTATAATATTTCAATTATCATTTTCCCCCTTAGATATTCTTCTATATCAATAAAAATAATTAAAATACTGTAGAATCTAACCTTAGTGTTAGATGGTACACTTCAAAAGATATATGTCTTATTTTTAAAACCTATATTAAAAATTTACTTCTTTCAAACTTAGAGAATACAAAACATTGAGAAAGGAAGAATAGTACGATTAATTAGGAAAAGATTCGGAACTGTAATCAAATATAGGGTTAAACGCAGGATCGAATACATTTTACCATGCATTTGCGTAGACGAGAGGTGGACGTAGGTGGAACGTAACAATTCACGCATCTCTTGTTGCGGGTACGCTGGTTGAAGCTCTGTTGAATCGGGAATCTGCAAGCGAACCGTCCGTCCAGCTTGCGTTAGCCGCGTACGAGTAGACGCGTTGCCGCGCTGGCGAAAGATAGAGAGCGGCGTGACCGCGTGTCCTGCCGAGCGTTTGGTTTATGGCAGGTAAACGTATTTGCATGTAAACTCGTTTGCATGGAGCGGGGACGAACGCGGGATTCCAATTCCAGAGGACCACGGGAGTGCTCGTCTTGATGCGCTATCGGCTTGGGATAATTCCCGTGATACACCGCAGAAGGTACTTCATAATACCGTGTCCGATAATGGCACGTTGCTTTTGAGTTTTGTTCTCTTTTCTATTCGACACGTTTCAACTAATTACGCCACCCGTTCGACGTATAGAGATGTTACGTATTCGCTAATGTGGAAGAAAGATCATTTTGTCATTGGGATATATTGAATATCGTCGAATGGGACGAATGAACTTGTGGACGTTGGACTTAAAGACTTTTAGATGCTCATTGTGGGCGTTATTACGTTATTGTCGATAGGTAGATTGGTTATCAGTGGCAGACAAACGATGTATTGAATTATAATGAAGATATTTGCGTATATTTTGACTTAGGATTTGTATTTTAATATAGAAGGGTAAATATCGAATTCGTTTAGTATGCGACGTTAAATTATTCTACGAGTCTTTACGACACGTCTCCTCTACTTGCGACTCACGTAGTTTAATCGCATTTATTCGATAAATATACGCAAAGAGTCCACGGGAAGAAGGGAGAATTTTGGCATTTCTCACGAAACGAAAATTTATTTTTCAGTATATAATATCAAAATGTCCTATTTTCTCGCAGATACTATATCAAAATAAAACATTTTATTCTTCATTCTATTCTGCATCGTTTACAACTTTTGCGTACAATTGTAAATAATATATAACACATTAAAATGTAAAAAAGTGAGAAGTACATTGTATACTTCAATTTCTTATAAGTTCTGTAAAATTCAGACAATCGTAATTCAAATTAATGCTACATTTCCAATAATAAAGAGCAAACACAGGAGCATACGAATGAATATTAAAGTCAAAATTTGTTAAAATCGACATTGCCTTTTTCCCCCGTTCATATACAATAAACCTGATAAATATAATATGACTAACAGTTAAATATGACCCGTTCGTATCGATCAGGTCTAAAAATCAGAAAGTAGAGCATGTTAAGTGGTTGAGTTTTTTTACGAATTTTTAATAAAATTTTAAGACGATGGTTTGGAAATCCTACATAAATCAAAGATAATTCTGTGCTTGAGAACAGATCAAAGGCGCCTTATAAATTGATTTATCGAGTCAACTTTCATGAGTATTTGAAGACTTAGATAGATGATAGGTGAATAAACGTAAAGATTGCTATTTATTTGTAAAGAAAAAAGGCTTGACGAAATACTTAATGCGTCTATGTGGTATCGTACGCAAGAATTCACTTCCATTGGTACATTTGATCCACTGTTCGTAGGCAACGATAAAAACAGTTGATTGCGGCAGCAATTTATTGTAAATTAAGATGTGATCACAGCGTACCTGTCATCAATCACCCCGGATTATGTTAGTGTGTGACGTATACATCTCTGTAATGTACGTACGTAACATATAATGAGTTCAAAATCGTAATACGAGATAAAAATCACCTTGTCGGTGTAATTTAGATCGCATTTCAAGAAACAACCGATGTCTACGAGAAATAATATTTATGATATTTATTTCCGTGACATTTATATTCTTTCCTCGTGTTTATCTAAATTCAAGAAATTTCACTTATTTAGAAAAACGTTCTACATATTTTGTATTCCGCCTTATTGTACAATTTCTGATAGTATCGTAATATTCGGTCTACATTGTACTTAATTATACATTTTCCAACCTTATTAAAAATATCTCACACTCTATCCTACGAATCGCGGTAATACCCGATCATTTGTTCGAGCAGTTTAGATAATCCTGGCTGCCGCGATCGTTCGTTTTTAGAGGAGGAATAATTATACATCCGGTCGGAAGCGAGAGAATCGGCACAGTTTCGAACCTATCTCATATTACAGATCAGAATGATAATTTTAATCGACTATAGCACGTTAGACCTGTCCACTGGGAAACGTTCGCTGTAATGGACCGATTCAACATTCCATTTCTGGTATCGATATCGTGCCAAAAATTCCACGGTATCGTCACCGTAATGTCCCACCATTACCTACATCGAATACAAATCAAACGACCGCGATCAAATTCATTGGCAAACTTTTGCAGTAAGATGTTTTAGTTTCCCCAGGAAATCGGAATTCCCGGTATCAGGGATCTCTTCTCGACTCTCCGACTGTTCCTTCTTCGAGTTTCTTTAAGCGTTCCCGATTACCATAGACGCTTATCGATCGAACAAAGCGATATCTTGTGGAAACACGATCTCCTGATACGGTCGCCTCCCTCTGAAACCACGGCTTCGCTGTTCACCGATCAAATATGGCCTCGTTCTTCCGAACAGCCAGCTTGTTCGATGAGAACCACCGATCCCAGGGGTGACTCGTCTGGCCACAAGGGGACAGTACGTTTCAATCGAATCGAGGAGACATCGTTCGCACCGGAGGATTGAAATTCAATGAAAAGGGGGAAAACGAGGCAAAAAGGCAGGAAAAAAGATGGTTCGTTCTAAGCTTCGTTTCGGACATTGGCTCCTGATTGTTACGAAGACGCACAAAGGCGCGATGTCCATTAGGACGAAATGGCCTAGGATCGCGATGAGTGCGTCGTTTGCTGCCGACAATTCTCCAAACTACCGTTGCACCGCAAATAATTCTGCTTTCACCCTCTTCGCAGATAATTCTCCCCCGTTGGTAGTTCGAGTATTCGAGGTTCGAGTATTCGAGGTTCGAGTATTTGCCTCTTCATCCGCCTAGGGGAATTCGGTGTTACTTCAAGGTGACTGTGGAACATATAGGAAGCCACATCTTTGATTTAACTACGTCTTTGTGGTTCGGTCGTGGACAAATAGCCGCGAGCGTGATAGGTGTCTTCCCGGGAAATCTCATTAAGAGCCGCTTCGTGGCGGTCAGATAGCGGATTCTGCACAAGTACGCATTGACGATGGGCGTGTTCCAAAACGAGGAAAGTTATTCGCACGTAAAACGAAAGCTGATTTATATGCTAAACGCTGACTGTTTAAATCGAACGGATTAGGATGGATTTCTAAATTTTATTCCGAAGGGATGTATTTGACGAATTTTGCCGATTCCCCTTTGAAAATGATAAATTATATTATTACAAGTTTTGATTGATGCGGTTATTCGAATGTAAAAGGTTCAACGATTGTTCAACATGGAAAATGCTGGATAATACCAGGGAGAGAGAATGGTAGAATACGCGATCATCTTCCAATAAAAACGTAAATGGCAGCCAGAATGGAATTCGGTTCGATTATAAATTATCGTTCGACGCTTTTATCCCGTAAATAATTATTTTACACCAATACGATATCTTCGCTTGAATTTCTGATATTCCAGGAACAGTGTTCCGATTTTCATTATTTTCGAACGATGTAGGTCGCATTTTTCCTCGATTTCGTAAATATAGAAGTACTCCAATATCGAATATTTGAATATTTCAAATAGCACGTAAATAGAAAATTGATTGATCGCTTCAATTCACGCGTGTTTTAATAAAAATATACCTACGTCGTAAAACTTCAAAATAAACACAAACTTCGAGTAATTAACTTCACAGTCTTTTTGCCTCGTCGTTCGTCGACCTTTCGTTGAATGGTCACCAGCGAATTCTTATGGATTTTTTTTCCGGATGATAACGATCGCAGCGTGAGTCGAACGAAAGAAGGAGAAGTAGAACGCGGGACGAAACAATGCGGTCGGTAGCGTTAACTTCGCCGAGAGTTCAGTGACGCGACTTGAAGCAGCCGAGGAGTTACGTGACGCGGCCATAATCGCGTGCAGTTTCGCAAACTTCAGAACAAAAGGGGGTCTGGCATAGAGGAGGCAGCGCGCAGCTCGACAAGCAAAATAGAGGTTCGCGATCAACAGCTTAGCTTCGTTGAGAGCCAGAACGTCAGCCGATTTCTGCCAGTCTAGCGTCTCGCTGCTGATATCTCGCTAATACGCGTCCCATAATTTCGAACTCGCGCATCCTACTTGGACGGGTTTAATAAGTTGGAGATAGAGGAAGTTGTTCTAGAATGAGGTATTCCGAGATAAGAAAATAATATAGGGAAAATAATGGTAGAATTAAATTTTGTTTATTTGTAACCGTTCAGTTCTTTGCCTAGTTGGTTTGATGAATCTAATTCAATAAACAATTTTTTAATGTCTGTGAGATATTTTTTCGGCTTTCGAAAGGTTTCTTGTTCTTCTCATCGACGTGAGATTTTTCTATAGCATATTTAAATTGAGTTATATTTATACTATATAGTATAATAATAATTTCAATCCGATACCCAAACATTAATAACGCATATCTTCGTTTCTCCATCTTGTGCTATATTTCATATTTCGTGCTATAACAATTTATTTAGACACGAAAGGTATTAGCAGATTGATCAGGACTCGAGACGTAATCCTCCGTTTGCGAGGGGAAAAATCTTCCAGTTGCTAATAACAATACCTATCCATCGTATTAAAATACGAGCGCGGTTTCGGGCTTTTGTTTGAATTCCCCGCGCTACCGGGAATAATGATGATAGTAATTCGACGCGATTAATGTTAACGCAGGCGACGGTTACGTCGGTAACGTTCCCAACAACGGCCGAAACGTTGATTCTTGTCAGCCGAATTGGCCTGCGGTCGACCGAATAATCGCCATCCTCGTAATTTTCCGGCTATCAAATCTCCCGCGCTTTGCCGCGCCCGAAATGCGCGACGGTCGTGTTGCTTCTGAATTTGTTGTAACATGGTCGTGGAAGGTTAGGGGAAAATTGGAATACCAATGATATTTTATAAATAATAGTAATTTTTGGAAGAAGATAGAATAACATAATGACGTAGATAAATTTCTTGCTCCTGTATTTAATGTTCTGCGATTTAAAGCACGATCGAAATTAATCGCATAATCGATTTGATTATCGAAAAGTAAGAAAGTAGAAATTCGTAAGCTTCGAGTATAAAGTAAAACGAGTTTCTTGTCTTACGGTAATCTCACGTTCGTACACGCATTTCTCATATTTACACAGTTTACAATAAACTTCTGTGCGTTCCATCGATCGCGGCGTTATTTTTGTATTATTGAATTGTTCCAATTCCATTGGAGGAAGAGTTATTAAGATATCGAAGATAAAACGGAATGTTCCTCGCAGACTCTGTTTCCAGAAAGACTCTTTCTGAGAAATGTTTTCAAATATCACAATTCTGTCGCCGCCATTGGAAGAGATTTATCTTAGAACGTACCTTCGGTTTTTACCACCCCCGGTTCTAGGTGCTTTTCACCAGATGAATCCTATTCGTCTCCCCAATCGATGACCCATTCTTCCCTACCGCGACTTCCAGATCAAATCCATTTTTCCACCGCGATTAATGTCCGAGAAATCCGGTCGGAACGCGAGTGGACGATTAATGTCGTTCAAGATGACCAATCGGTGGTGCGCACGGTGTATCCTGCAGAACCAGAAAGCAGACACCATATTCTTTCTCCATTGTACTCCCACCTTTTCCTCGGTCGGACAACAAAAGCCTCTCCTTAAGATGACGTCCACGGATGTGTCTCCGATGGCACGCCTAACGGTTCCGTGTCGCGGAACACGGGCCCAGGCTCGAGCGCGTACGGTGCCATTATTTCAATTTCATGGGTGACCCGCGGTGGATTCATCTTGATGCACGCCTAATGAGTGTTGGGATTGTCCCTGATGCGGCAGGGATGAACAAAGAGCGGTTCAGCCTCGGCACGCACGAGCTGCTCATTAGAGGAAGCCCTCCCTGGAACGAACACGCCCCTACCGTTCTCACGACTCTTTGGTAATCGTGAATCGGTGCAAAATTGACCGTTTCCATTTACCTTTTTCTCGGCCCACGTACATCTTGCCAGGTGATGCTCGTGCACGGTTAATGCGTTGGTACGTTGGTCGCGACATTATGAAGCGAAGGAGAGTCTTTGGAAGGAGAGTCGTCGTTCTTACTGGATCGTCGTACCTTCTTTCGAGATATTATCGAAGAGAGAAGAGGAAGAAGAGAATTTTTGAGCGAAGGAACGAGACGTGTTCGAGCGGAACTCGGTCGAGTTCGAATTATGTCTCGGCATGAGAATGTAAGACGCCTCTCTCACGAAATGGATATCGAAGTCGCATTTAACACGCTTGTCATTGGTCCGCGGCGAGATGGCGTTTCGAATGAGCCGTTCCGTAAGGGTCAGCCGCGTTATTGATGGCCTTGCGTTGCTCCCGTGGCGAATCTTAAATGGCAGCGAACTCGCCTGGAATATTGAAGGTTTATTGGGATTACGAATCGCGAATGAGGTTGTAAAAGTACGCTTCGTGAAACGGTCCATCGGTGCACTGACGCGAGATGCAGCCAGACATACCATAGTTGCTGCGTGAGGTGTGTTTGGTGAAATTTTCATGGTAAACAGAGAATTATAGAAGCTCTTTAATCTGTACTATTTTTTTACTTACATAACTTTACGTTATATATTTTACCATATATTATTCAATTTGTCGAAGGTAAGAGAATTAATTGTATAATAATAGTAATTGATTCATGGAAATATCATCTTTTTTTACGTTTCGCTATTTTCTTAACCAATCATTTTTCTCATCAACACTTTTGAACACAAGAAGATTCGATGACAATGCAATTCTTCTTATAAGAGAAAAAGGTAACAACGAGTCTTAAAACATCGTTTCGCAAATATTTGATCACGATTGCTTTCATTTCCAACACTAAAAATAAAACTACCTATCAGAGATCATTTCATTTTCGAATAAAACATCTGACGAAAGAAACGATCATTCTTCCACGGTGTTTTTGTTAAAATCAATCGACGGTGGAGCATTAAATGACATTGATTCTGGGAATGGCAATGGTGATCGCCTTCGTCGAAACGTTACGAAGTGTTGTATCGATTTACCGAACAATAGAGATAGGACGGTAGAAAATCGTGAACGCTAATTCGCATCATCGCAGTCGTTCAGATTTTCTCACGGATCATCGATTACGCGCATGTTGCGTGTCAGCCGTGTCGCGTGTCAACGACCGCCACCGCTCTTAATATTGTCCAATTCGAAGCCAACCGCGTCATCGTCTGTTCTCGGTAAACGACCACACGATTCGCGCGAACCGTCGATCTCGCCGTGCTCCCGTTACATAATTCTCCTTATTTTGAAATTGTCACGACCGATCTAACAGGGGCACTTGAAAAATTTCAGTATTGTCAGAAATTAATGCACACGCGATAAGACATAATAATCGTATAATAATTACTGAGATTTTATGAATCAGTGTATCTTGCGATATTGAGAATATACGTGTACTTGACAAATTTTATACGATGCCTATTATATTTAGAAATGAACACGAGCAAAACATCATATTCAAGACCATAAAGTGACGATGCAACGATTACCTTATATCGGTGGTATTATTGAACCACTTCTTATATTATTTAAGAATCACCTAACGATACGCAGGCGGTCAAAAGCGGAACAAGGCGAAGCGTGACGAAAGCAATCGAAAATCCGCTACGAATCATAAAAGGAGTCATTAAATGGCCCCTGCTAGTCGTTCATCTCGCCCACGCGTCTCACCTGCAACGAAACACTGGACGGTGGAATTGCTCGTTTAGCCAGATAACGTCGTTGACTCGTCCTCTATTCTGTCCCTTCTCCCTATCTTCCTTTCTTTCTCTCTCTCTCTCTCTCTCTCTCTGCCTGTTCCCCTGTGCATCTCTTTAATGCCACGCTCGCATAAACGGCGCGCTGTCTTGCGGACTGTGACGCGGCAATTTAGGCATTTGACCCGAAGGGTCCTCGCTGGGTTCAGCCGTTTAACCTCGATGCAATGTCTCTGTCTGCGGCCGTGTCGGCCGCAGCGTGCCTTGCTCCTCGCGAACGCGCCCACACGATCTCCCCTTGTGCATTCTTCCTCGGCATTCCTCCGCTTGTCTTCCTCCCCGCGCCGACCGACCTTCCCGAACCGAGCGTCGACTGCTTCGTGGTTTGACCGCCTCCACCTCATCCTCCTTCCCCTACGATCAAGTTGCATAGCGTCTCGTTAATCCTTTCGCGACAGAAACGCTACTGCTTCACCAGAAGATGTTTGTAGAGCAACGATAGAATCCTTTCTCACGCAAAGTTACCGAAATTTCTGAAATAGATCGGCTGACATCGTTAGAAATACCGATTTATCGAAATGCGTGAAATCTTTTTGCAACTGAACGCGAAACATTCAGAATGGGAATTTCACGTTTAGATAATAACAACACGTGCGTGAATTTCAATGCGGCTATATGTGCGAATATTCCAAGTATTCTGGCGGATGATCTTTAAACGCATCACTATCCGAGTGAAGAAAGAGCGTGGCATCTCGCGAGCAGCGAGACTTTAAACGCGTTTCTCGCCACCTTGAGAACAAAATGGCTTTCGAAAAAAGTGCGCATACTCCGGGGCTACATAACTGGGTCTTCGTAATTTGCCGCTCCCCAAAAATATCCTTAATTCTCCGGCCTGGTAATAAAGCACCGCTTCATGCTGTAGCTCTACTCCCTTTTACCATTTTTTTCTCTTCTCCCTCTTCTGTCCGAGTTTTCCTTTTTTTTCTTTCTAATATTATCCTGTAATTTTTGTTGGCGTTCTTTTAAACTCATTACAAACTGAAACTGCAGCCGGTGCTTTGCGTGCTTCGAAGAAAATTAGGCGTCTAGATTGTCCCGAAAAATACACGCTTGCTCTTGCGGAGTAACTGATGTGGTTCAAAGATGATGCTTGTTCGAAGTTTACGACTTTTGTCATTTGGAGCGGAGCTTGTTCGAGGATGCGCAAGTAACCCATTAAGAATCGATAAACTTTTTGCGTTTGCGGGTCTCCGAGTAACTTGTTCGTCTGATACGCTGTTAGGTATGATAAAGATTCTATTATGTAACAGTGTTCTTTTATACTTCACATCTAGATTCTTTACGTGTGCAGTATTATCAAAGTTTTACTCAAAATTTTGATTTTTATGATGATATTGCAAAAATACGCCGACTTAGATGCGAGATGTACGCAGTAAACGTATTCATATATTTAGTAGCAGCTTATGAAAGAAGAAATTAAAGAAGAAATTACTATTTGCAGAATTGCTAACAATTATGATTTTTAATAAGACATTTCGTAACAGCAGAGAAATTTCATAAAAGGCAATCAGGGAGGAATCTCGGCAGAAAGTTCAAACGTATCTTCTCAACACGAGTCATTACTCAACGAAAGCAATTATAATGATTCAAAGAACTCTACCTCCAACAAGATATCTCTTTTCTTTTTCCCATAAACTTCATATATCGCGAACGTTTGACGGACTTAATTTTCTGTAAGAACAGACTGAACACGGCCGTACAATGCATCTTATTGTGTTGGTCGAAATGCAGTAAACTGCATAACTGCGCAACACGCGTTCATCAGCGTCGCGGAAGGATTGACGTGACGCTCGCATTGGCACAGACCATTCATCAACGCTGACCGACGGTGCATTTCGAAGCCGGATCATTCGTTTGTCGAACGACAGGTTCGACCAATTGAGCTATCCAGACTGCCGGTAGATCTCCTCCTTCCCCTCGTAATGCTCCAAACGAGCACCACCTACACGACTCTAGACGGGATTCCTCGACTCGCGATAATTTGCATAACCGCGTCTATCCGTCGAATATTAATACCAATGCCGCATTGCCGCTGTTGGAAATATTAATCTATGGAAATGTGCAGCATTTGAAAAGATTTTTAAAGATCTCCGGAAATTGCAACAATGTTACATCATTCGTTTACACTCGAGCTTGGTAGACGTTCTTTCACGACCACAGAGTCGAGCAAAAATACAATTTCGCTAATCGTTATCGTATCATAACTCTATCGCCACAAAATGTTCGCTATCGCAAAGAATATTTTGCCCTACTTTCGGAGATCCTTAAAATGGGTTCAGCATCCACGGGTTAATCGCGTTTAATGATACTTTCAGCTACAAGCTGCGGCAAGAAAAATTTTCACGAATGTGGAAGCAGAGCGTTATTAGTAAGAACGAGGGTAGATATAGCCATAAATCGTAAGAAAAATTCCCAAGTAATCGCCGCGAATTTTTCCTGGTTTCCCCCTTCTTTTTCCTTGTTCTATTTTTTTTCTCTCTTCGTTTTTTCTCGGTTTCCTTTCGTAACGCGCTCGTGCATCATCCCCAACGGCCTTCCAAAAGTGCAGCCGAGCAGAGCAGCAACCTTCAGGGGACGGTTAACCGCTGCTCCGTGAAACGGTTTGGCGCACCGTGAGTGCCTCGTTAACCCGTAAATCGAGTGTCTTCTCAAACCGAAGAGAGTGCACTTCGGTGTACTTAATGTCGTCGGCGAAAAACGTCGAGCTTGCCGATAAGCTATCAACGATTAGCGCCTTCCTCTTCTGGTGAAACGTCTTCCTGGTCAAGCGCGTTAACACGCTGAGAAGGTTCGAGCATCTCTCGAGGCACTACGAGGAAATTTATCTGCTGATGCGAGCAAGATTTTCGTAATTATACTCGAAAGGTTAACGAACGATATATGAAATCGTGGAGCTATTGTTAGTGTTTATTTTAAACACAATATGTTAACCGAAGCAGACTTATAATAATATCTTCGGATTTTCTTAGTTTCATGATCAAATGATAGCGTAGGTCAGCAAAATCCATGCAAAGATTTCCATAATCTTTGGTAATTCATATTTCTATGCTTTCTTCTTCTGATTTCCATTTCTATATTATTTACTGGAATGTTCGTACTTCTATGTCAATCTTGTTCTCGTTTCAACAAATAACAAGACTTTCGATACTTCGAAAAAGTTTGTAGCGCAAAATTGCAAGGAGAAATCAAGCTTATCAAAAACGATTTAAAAAAATCTTTGAATAGAAAATAATCCAAGAAACACGGTGAGATTAAATATCTAAACTTCTATCTAATTTCATCCACCAGGACGAATCAAAACACATATCTCCTGAGAAAACGGAATGTACTTACATCCTACATACGCATTACGCTTAATCTCTCTACAATCGCTGAACCGTGACTGAACTCAAGCTCCAAAAGTAGAATCTTCGGCATCTAGTCTGCTCTAATGCTGGCACAAAGGTGTCACATTGTGAAAATCAGGAAACTGGAAAGGACAACGGAGGTCCTCCGCCTAGTCTGGTAATCCTCCTTGCATAATCCTCTTGCGAATTTCGACAGTGTTCTACTTTGCCCCGTGTTCTGTGCATGGAACAACATAGAAACGATACGAGTTACATTCTAGAATTTAAACTCCGTACTATATTCTCTGGATTCCGGATCTTGATAATTCGAATAATTATACACGTCTCGGTTAGCACATTCCAAGCAGTGGAAGCTGGTTCGCGAGGAGAAAATGATCGTGGAAAGTGTGTAGATGGATACGTTTCTCCGTGGGAGACAAACTCTGTGTCCAAGAGAGCACGCGTGGGTGGGATTACATCAGCTTAAATGTCGTTTGGATGTCTTCGTGTATGTCTGATGGATAGATAATGCTCGTGTTCATTACATTAGTCGCGTATGAATATTAACTCGTTTAGGTAGAAGGACGTGTCTCATTTGCCTCGCGACTATAATAACGAGAATTACATCTATCGTACGAGTCGAAGATATCATGCTTCTTCCGTCTATCAGGATTTATTCTGAGGATTTATCGTTTATTTCGAAACACCTGGTATACCGTAAAAATTAGATAACGTTTTCAAAGTTCCATAGCCCTCGTAACAAATTTTTCTTTTTGTTATTGGAACGGTTTAAATCCGGGTTTAAATTAATGGGTTAATAACTTTGCCGAGGCAAATAGTTAATCATTCCGTCACGGGCCAATCCGACACGACGAACTTCTTCTATTTTCCGCCACGTCGTACGTAATTAGCAAAAAGCTACTTATCGTCTTCCTTAACGCTGTGTCCAACACAGGTCCAACTTTTAATGGAACCGTGGTTAATTATGTACAATAGCGATTTTCACCAAATGCACGAATTTACGGAACGTGGCGGTATCAAGGATTTAAGAGTAAAAGATTGCTTTACACGCAGATCAACACTATCAAACAGGCTTTACAGATTTGACAAGAATAGGCTTCGATCGAATCCCATTCAACAACGTTACCAATAACAAAACAACATACCTATGCGCAGTAATTATCGCAATTTCGTTTCCTATGAAAGATCGTTTGTCTAAGTTGTACGGTCGATCTGTTCCCCTTGTTTTTCCTTGGGTTTCAGAGACGAATATCGCGCAAAGTCAGGCGAAACATAGACGGGTTAAAGTTAAAATTATCCATCGACGAGGTCCCTGCGCGGCGAGTGGCGCTTTAACAACCGTCTGGAGTAGCAAGTAGTGCTAATGACGAGTCTGAAAACTGTGAAGATGCTAGAAGGGTGCAGTGAAAAGAAGGCTCTTGAAGCGGAACGTCGGCGTGGTTACACGTGATGCATGAAGATCGCGTGCCATCGCCGCTCGTGAAAAGGAAAGAATAACGTTGCGTAGAAAACCGAACTGATTACACACTTAGACAATGACGTCTGGGGAACACGAGGCACTCTCGAGGTCGTGAGACGACGCTAAGTTCCTTGAAACGCGACGCTAAGTCCCTTGAAACGCGACGCTTTGTCGTACCCTTCGCAGAAAAGACGCTAATTTCCATATTGCGTTTAAATTCTTCAGATGATCGTAGACCCGACAGTATAAAACCCGAGCTTCATTGAGGAATTACCGTGTTGTGCGTTATTACAGGCTTACGGAGAACCTTGGTTACGTGCAAATTGTAATGACGGTACGCATAGCGTAAATTACGCTTTCTTTAGCCTTTTGGATTTCTTTCGTTCATTAGCGCAATGGGGAGTTTCCTTTCTTTCGAAGTTATTTTAACAAGCCGTGTACGTTCGTTATATCTTTTTTGATGCGAGAATTTATAGTCTTTCGTAAGATTTACTATAGTAAAAAGTCATTTCTTTGGATACAATATCCGTCGAAGAAACACGCTGAAAAAAGTTAAAGAATTTTCTCTCGTTTATAGATATTCTGATAATCCATTGCCTTTCATAAACCTTGCTGCTCGGAAAAGAATCGTTGAAAAAGAATCTCCTGCCAAATTTCACACGTTGCACAACAATGTCAAACAAATTTCACAAAAATGTCGCTGCCGCGGAATACACGCTAAAATTGAACAAAAACATATTTTACTTTTGATTATTTAGAATTCATTGAAAGATTTGCCATGTAGCGGGTTTGTGCACGCGCGTCCAGTCAACGAGGAAGAACGTTCTTTTGTGTATCGAAGAATCGGGGTCGCGTCGCAAGCCAATTGCGCGAGCCGTGCTTTTTAAATGGTTTTCCATGCGAAAACGTCCGGTTGACGAGCGTTCTCCGCGCTCCGACGACCGACAATCATATATTCAAACTGCGCACTACCATTTACATAAAGAGTCACGGAAGAATGATTCCTAGATTTCGAGCGTTCGCCTTCACAACGTTGCCTACGGTTCAGGAACGCTTATTCGATGTAGCATAAAGCAGAATTATACGGCGGCCTTGGTTACGAATTGATTCTTATGTTCTTCTTACGATTTCTCGACTCGATAGATTCTTACTACTCTACGCAAATCTTCGATTCGCGATATTTTCTTTTCGCCACTTGGTATTTTCTTTGTCGTTTTGTAGATTATATCGTAGAGTGGCTGAAAAGTTAAATAAATTGGCTTGCGAATAATAATTATATACCTACTTATGGTGGTATTTAGAGTATCTGAGAGTATTAATGTTTCTAATTGTAAACGAATATACTTTGTGTAATTTTATCATTTAATTTTATTCAATTAGATGATTTTATGGGATTCTGCATTCCATAAGATTAAACTGCAGCTGTTAAAAATATTTCACCGTATTACACGGTAAGCCGAGGCAGCCTGCCTTTTTCTTTTGATAAAATGAAAATTGCTTCACCCCCGAGGGATGCTATATAATTAAAGTGGGAAAACATATTTTCAAATGTTGAAAATAAGAGAGATATTGCGCGTAATAAAATTGGTGTATCCAGTAGAAAATAACATCTGACGTAACACCTGCATGTTCGTGAATAGATATAAAAGTCTGCTGTGCTCGTATGCACTTTATAAAAACCTACATAAGAATCCTATCTATTAAATTGACTCGTATTTCATTACGTTTCCATTCACTATCATTTTATCATTGTATCGTATATCTAAATAATTACCAAGAAAAACCGTAACCTTTACAACAATACTTCAGTCAGAAACATTGACCTTTTCACCTCCATGTCTACCATGTATATACGATCCATGTAAATCAACGCCAGTGTAAAACACCGTCATTAATGTTGATTTAACGTAGCATTCTCTCTCTGCA
The DNA here is from genome assembly GCF_011952205.1 of Bombus bifarius. Taxonomy (NCBI): domain Eukaryota; kingdom Metazoa; phylum Arthropoda; class Insecta; order Hymenoptera; family Apidae; genus Bombus; species Bombus bifarius. The sequence continues at coordinate 4,751,732 of NW_022884914.1, read as the reverse complement.
ATACTAAGCTACGAATCGAACGTGTGGCGCACCTATTGCGTCAGCTCTACCTATTTACGCGTTCGATCGCCAATAAAATCGGTCTAATAACGATCATCTACGATTCTTTAATGCCGTAGCATCTACCGTGGGATCGGCGCGTAACTTCCACTGGTAACTGGATGCTTCTTTATGAACACGATCGCGGTTTGCAATCGGGGGGTAAAAAAAAAAAAAAGAAAGGGAAAGAAATACAGGGGAGACTGTATCGGAAGCGAACGCAAGGTTATATTATGCTTCATTAGCCGAAGAAGAGAGAGGCCGCGGGAGCGTCTCGAGTACAAAACGAACGCGATCGAAAATTTACGGGGGATGTCGAACCGTCGAGAATATGGAAACGGAAGCCTGCACGATCCAAGTTAATGGCCGCTAGGATCGCGAACGCGAAATGAGCAGCCTTCCCATCGGCTTGCTGCGCCCGCTTGCCTTTGGTCTCATACTCGCTTTCAAATGTCACTGTGCGGTCTTTAACGCGGGCGTAACATGCGAACTTTGCACACCGATAACGAGGCGAATCTTAGCGGTATACCTGGCCTTCGTCGTTTAATCTAATGATATTAGAATGAGCTGGGTAGTCAACGTGATCAATACGTAATTTACCATTGAAATTTCAGAGATCAACGACGATTTGGGATTAAATTGCATTCTTGAAGATTTTGTATAGTTTTTTGTAAAATATATTTTCAAGTAGCTTTCATTTAGTTTTCAATTTGATTTTTGCCGTAAAATTCAAAACGAATATGAAATTTAGCGCCTTACGTTTTTCCGTCTTTCATACGACAAGTTTTACAAAACAAAAGTGAATTAATAATTTTTTATAGAGAATTTCGAGCTGTATTAATTAATGTATTAAAAAATACATGATTCTATTAAAAAAAATAAACTTGTCCTTCACGTGAGCCTTACACACACACCTACAGAAAAATTAATAATATCAGAGTATGTCCCCTTTGAAGTCATTCAACTTTTGTACGAACCATTATTCGATGTAATTAATAATATCGAAAATATTTCAGCTTAAAATCTTAAGTGACTCACCCTGTATATTAGTCATGTGTCGTTGAGTTTGAAAGTCTTGGAGTTCTATGTGAATATGTTTGGTTTGCTTTTTATTTTTTTGGAAAGTGTAAATGGTTTACAAACTATACAGGGTAGTTGGTAACTGGTGGTACAAGCGGAAAGGGGGTGATTCTACGCGAAAAAAGAAGTCGAAAATATAGAATAAAAATTTTTCGTTTGAAGCTTTGTTTTCGAGAAAATCGACTTTGAATTTTCACTCGGTACGCGTGCGGTACGTTATAACGGATCTCACTGTAGATCGTTGTCTCGATGGAAAAATAAAAAAAAAATAAAAAAAATTTTATTCTATATTTTCGACTTCTTTTTTCGCGTAGAATCACCCCCTTTCCGCTTGTACCACCAGTTACCAACCACCCTGTATATGTGAAATATAGACGGAGATTTAAAAAGAGCAGAGGTGGTAGCGGAATAAAAAATTTTATGAAAATATTTGCGTGAAATATTCGGTGGTAAAAGTAACATTCTTGTTTGCTCTGATTGATCTTTTTTAACCTTGCATGATTTTTGAAAATATTTCGCTAGAGAGAATTTTTGGTTTAGTACGTTCGTTTGAAAACGAAATAGCAACTTGATGAGATAAACGAATGTTCTGCTTCGGACATTTTGCTCTCGAATGTAAAAAAAAAAAAAAACGTACGCATGATACGCGGGTTTTCAATTACACATGCATTAAATTGCGTTCTCAGTTAAAATTGCATTAATTCAAAAATATTAAATTGAAGGTGCACTTCGCTAGAAATAAAATATTTATAAAATCTACGTGTTTATATTGAAATATATTTTACACAATTTATTGTTCAAATAATAATATTAATCCTTCGTTCCTACCCTATTTGCATAGGAAAAATTCGAGAAAATATTTAATGAAGTCGAAAGATGGAAATACGTAGGATATTTCGTGTCTCGCGTATCTTGTCATATAAAATGTATCTTTTTGCTTCTCAGAACTCTGTAAACTTTGCGCGTTTGTTAAACAACTTCCTACGCGATGTCACAAGTTTACGGCATATCAATCATGATCGGATGCTACGATGCAACATGGAACTTTATGAAGCAACTTCTAGAATCTCTCCTTATTCGACTATAAATATCAATCAATTTGATTCGCTTTTACTTTTACTTTTATACTCCTTCAAAATTCTAATTTAATATCCTTCCACGCATTCGTCGTTAAACCTTACATAAAAGAAAGATCAAGAAATGGAGAGATAGAATTTTCTAGATTACAGTTTCATTATATGGTTACAGTACACAGGAGTAACTACACTATCTCGCAACAATCGTAAGAGGCTAATTGATTTTAGGCGCAGCACGCTGTATGTAGTCCGTAGAAGAGGTATAAAATAGATCGTAAATTCGAGCAGGCGTCAAACTATAACATGTTTCAATTACCGGTTCCTCTCGAGACAAGGACTCAGAACCGTATATATTACATTCCATTTCCTTGTTAAGCACGTAGTGATACACCTTTGTAATGGAGCTAATAGCAAAGACTGAGAACCAAAATATTAAATTCTTTTCATAACTTTACCCTTTCTAACATTATACCATTCATGCATATTATGCACGTTACATAAAACATTCTTAACTTTCATTATTTCATTTTATCATACAAGCAAAGTTTGAAATAAATCTGAAAATGCATAGAAGCTACAATTTATTCTTAGAAATTTACAATTATTTCTATATTAAATGTCTAAACACGTTTAATGTCCGAATACAACTTTTATCCTCCATTCGAAAACATGCATTAAATTCCAAATCTTAATACGGCCAGCACCGCTCTAATAAACTTCCTCCATATAAACCCGCTTTCAAACAATTCTCTTAATAATTACATTGCCAGTACCAAACGAGAAAACGCAATTAGAGACAACACACTGGAACTCTCGTCGATTTCCTAACCAAACACTCCCAACAACCACCAACGATACTTAGACGCGCGCATCCTTGCTTTTACCCATCCTTCCATCCCAATTAGTCTTCGAACCACTTTTACCGCGGCGCAAGAAGAGTCGCGGAGGAACTGCATACCTGCGGTAGTTTCGAATAAATTTCTCGGCGTCACGTCGCAGCCAAGTTGCGGTTCCGTACGCAGTGAACTTTCTGGGAAAGATGTATGTATATTGTATACCTCCCTCTGGTGGAATCCGTCGACGGGACCGAAGTAATGGAAATAGCGAGGCGGTAGTGGTCTGCACCGTAGATACGTGCAGGAGATGGCGGTATCTGACGAGACGCAGCCTCGGGTCTCAAGCGTGAGGCTTAACCATGGCGGAAGTGCCGCGAGATTCTCTCGGAGGAAAAAGAAAACGTCGACTTACGCACACGATATCGAGTTCCTAGCACGCTCCATGTATTTTTGAATCGAACTCACTGACTACTATCGTGATCCAACACGATCTATCGTTCCGCCCTATCAACCATTTGCTTCGAGAATACCAGTATTCCACCGATTGCTTGCTGATGGTGATCGTGTATTTTTTTTTTTTTTTTTGACAATCGACCACCGGTCTGATTTGTTGTGGCCACGGACAGTCAAGAAATTCACTTTTCGACCTCGGCATTTAGATATGGCTCTGTGGTAACCCGTGTCTACTCGTTTGGTTACATTGGAGAAGCTTGACGGTTATGATCTTGTAGGGAGAATATGAGATGTGCAAAGAGCGAAGGAAATGTTACAAGCGAATGGTATTCTTGCTGGTGCTTGGAAATTATAATCCGTTTTATGATAAGCTGTTTGAGCAAGGGTTATTGAGCTATCGATCGTGTGCTTTAAATTTTGGTGAAGATTTCGGTTGTTTCGGATGAAACGAAAACAACTTCAAAATAATTCCTAGAAATATTAATTCTCTGTGATATTAGATATATCAGTGTACGTTCACTTGAATCTATATAGCTCCGGTTAGTCTAGAAACGTATCCAGTAGAAATATATATATATTCTATATACTAAAACTGGAACAACAATGAAGTATGTCGAGTTCAATTGAACACAGAATGTCAGGATTTTAAAAATACTCCGAGTCGGACTACGACTTTTAACCTCTTGGTAGATATTCGAACGCGTGTGCATTTAGTTCTTCTTTAACTCAAGCATAATTTAAGAAGCTACAAAAATACAACAACTACGTATTTTCCCCTGGAATTTTAAATAATCATAAAATTAAACATCACCAGCATCTTCGAACCGGTCACGACGTTTCAAAGCGAATAAGTATCTTCTAACTTCAATAACCATAAAATAAATCATGAACTGAGGCGTTAATAAAGCTACAATCTCTACTTGCAACGCCATTCCAAACACCTGCAATCACCAATGAATATCTAACCTAGAAATCCAACGAGAACCAGAAAGAAATAGAGAAAGTTCGAACCGCGATGCATCGAAGTTCGCCAGACGATGAAACCGGACGTCAGGGCACGAGTGTCGATCGCCATTGTGGGAACGAAGTTGCAACACGCCGCTTCCATCAAACCACGAATCTCTTTCTTTCTTTGGTTCTCTATGCCTGGTATGTTTCGTCAGCGGGGCTCAGGCCGTCGATGTCAGTCGGATACGAAAGCGCCCTGGTGTTTCAGAGAGGCAAGATGACTGCCGGAAAAAATTAAAATACAGCCGGGCGTGTCCGGTAATACTTCCAGCTGAACTACAATGAACCGATGTACCCTGGAAAGCGATTGCTACACGGAAATAAGCGTATATGCTGGCTGTACCGGCTACATGTATGATAAATAAGGGGAGAGGAACCATTGCTCGGCCTTCTTTCTTTATTTGCCCCGCTCTTTACCGCTCCCTCCACCTTCTGGAACATCGCGCGGATCGTTCCTGCGATTGTTCCTACGAGAGAAACTCGCTGCTTGCCGTAACAACCGCTGGTCAACGATTGTGCAACCGTGATCTATCGTTTCTTCGTGAAATATGCGCAGAATGCTTGTATAGTTTTCGTATCAACAGATGATCCCAAATTGAACGAATAAACTAATTTCTATAATTCTATTATTTTTATCCGTGTATTTTTTCATGTCTCTGTGTCGTTATATTTTATTATTGAAAAAATTTGCGAAAGGGTTCGTTCAATCGTCGAGTATCATTTCACAGTGCTTTTATTATATGTTATCGGAAATTACAGTTAAAAATTATTTTTCGTTTCGCTTCTACATTCGTGCCACTCCCACTGTACAGCGTTCTGATTTTTTTAATAATCAAGAGTCGCAATTATAGCTTCCGAGTAGAGCCAAACTTCTTATCATTCTCTGAATGTCATTTCTGAGACCAAGCCGTTTAAGCAGGACAAATTATAATTCAGAAAGTTGAGAATCTCGTTTCATTTATTATCGACTTTGTTGATTCTCCAAGGGAAACATTAATTTCTCTCGAGCATAACTTATATTGCGTTCAACACAATTTTATTATCAATAGCTAAGAGCCGATTTCAACTTGTAGATATTCCATTAATTTTCTTGTAGCAAGCTACTATCACTTATATGTGTAGCAATCATTTAATCGTAATATTTTCACAAAATGAATTCCAATAAGCTTTGCAAGATTTCAAACATGAAACTGGTCTAAGAAGGACTACAATTTAGAAAACTATTAACTACTCAGCGTAGACTTAACACTTTGACAATATTTTTAACAACTTCCTTTTAAAAATCCTAGAAACCACAATTGTACCTCGTTTGTCACCAAGAAGAGATCTGCTCTGTAAATGTTTGTGTTGTCTAATCCCGAGGTAAAATCGATTAAGTCTTTTATCAGAGAAGCATCTATCGATCCGAGAACAGGGCTTTGCTCAAACATCTTGGTTAAGATATTCTTTTATCTTTCCTTTATACTTTCTCCGAAGTTTTTAATAGCTACACAGACCGCGTAAATGTCAATTTTGTCAGAAACCGTGCGATCACGATGCTACTTTCTTCATGGTACTTCATTCTCCACCTTATTTTGTTATCCTTTTCTTCATCAGTCTCCGTTGAATAATACATGGTCGAAAGGTCCGACCGAGTTGTAATTCATTTATCAAAGTAATAAATCAAAATATGGTTTCCGAATTATTAATAGCTTCCATATTTCTGGTATAAGTACGATTCACCAGAACGGGGATAAAATGCGAAGAGCGACTTTCTCGCGCTTCCTCGAAACGCTTTTCGTTTCTTGACACCTTGAACGTGACTCAATTATACAAAATTTATGATCTTTCGCTTATGAGCAGACACGAGCAAAAAATATGTTTATAGCAATTATTGATCGTAATTAATTTCATTAATCATCGTATAATGAAGTTGGAAATGCTTCCACTCATTAAGGATTTAGAAATAATTTTCCATATTTATTTAAATTTCATAAAATTGTAAAATCGAAGTGGAAAAAAAATTGGTCACGAAAAAACATTAAACTAGTCCTTGGGATTAACTTTTAGATAGCTTTTAACTCTTAGATAGACAGATTAGAAAATAGAAGTCTATAATATGTATTTTTCTTTATTTCTTTCTTCTCTTTTTTCCTTATTCTTCCCTTTCTTTTTCCTTCTTTCAATTCTTTCTTCCATACCATTTTTTTCCAATTTTTCCCCTCTATCTTTCATTCTTTTTCATTTGTCTTGTCTACTTTTTCGATACTGCTTCTGTAGAATTTCTTCGCGAAAAGTTTGTTCGCGTAAAATTTCATAAAAAAAATGAATATCTTCGAACAACGATCAGGCCAATATTGCGTCTGTTCCAGCGAACCCGTTACCGTATCCTTATTTAATGCAGCGTTCGATGTCGGTTCCCCGTGTACGAGTTTTCCCTTGGAAATTGCACGCAAACGGCGCGCGAGGAGGGCGCGTGATCAATAATTTTCACGTATACCGACGTTTTTATCTGCGGGAATAATTCAAACGTGCGCGTCGACAACTCTGTGTATTAAACGCGTGCACCACACACGAGCGTCGAACGCGACGTTACCAAGAAAAATGAACCTTTAAGCGGGCCGCAATCGTACCCGTTTTTATTCCCGTTTATCAACGTTGCGCGATACGTCACACGTTGACATTGTAGTTGCACGCTTATCGCGTTGTTGCGATTCAACTTCTCGTTTTGCAGTTCCATTTCGCGTTATTTTCTGGCACCGCGTGTGCGTTGCCGAGTTTCGATGGGTCAATTGTGTTAACGTAAAACTGCATCGCAACAACCTAGTATACCGATGATAGTTGCTGGCATGACGTTTATCTCTTCGTTCGTATCGAAGTGACACAAAGGCATGAAAGAGAGGCTGCAAATATCGATGAACGTTATGATAAAATCCCACTAATAGAACGAATCCACGTTTTTATTTATTTTTCGGTTATAGAAGATTAGTTTAACCGCGACATGATACGTATTAGAACGTTATGCTTTCTGTCGTAAAAATCGATTTAATAAATTTTCATCACGAAATATCGGAATACGAAACACTTGTAACAACGATTATCAAACAATTATTAAATAATTTATTAGTTATTAAGAAAAAAGTGATAACAAATTCTATTTAAATATCACAGAATCATCCTTTAACCCAACTCCATCCTGCTAACCACAGATACATATTAACCACGTTAAAATAATAAAAGAAGTTTCTTCAAAGCTATTCCAGCATCCCCGCAGTGTTCCAACAGACCCCACGCAGTCAATTAATTTTGAATCCCGAGCATAACCGTAAAATTCGCCTGGCGACTGCCCATCAAGATCCCTCGCGTCCCCTTGGAGGGTGCGATATCCCGCATTATCGCTTCGTTAGTCGTTGAATGAATCATTAAACGAAATGGTCCGCGGGTAGGCCGCCTCTGAGACTACTTTCGATCGATCCGATAAACAAAGCGTTCGCCACGTGTCCTTTGTGCGTCGGGGCGTCGTGATTAAGCCTCAGCCAACTCCGTGATGAAAAGGGCGACGGAATTTTTCACGCCGCGAAAACGAGAGAGGGCCGTTCTCGCGTTCTTTCGGTCAGCCCCAGTGAGTCCCATCGAGTTCTCCTCTTCACCTGGCACACCTCTTTAAGACGTTCTCTTCCCGTGGCCTGTAGGCGCGTCATCAATAACGTCCTTTCCATTCTCTCGCTAGCTCGAGGGCGAGAGAAGCACCGACGTAAGTAGGAGAGGCTAGCTCGAACCAAGAGAAAGGCACGACAGAGAAAGGAATAAAAAAAGAAGAAAAGAACGGACAAGTCTGGCGTGGCGCTGGTTTTTCGTAGGGAAGAAAGGGTGGGCTTGATCGCCGGGCATTATCTTCCTAAATTGCCCTGGCGCACCAATATCCGCATAAAGGCTGCACCAACCAACCCCAACGTCTCCGGGTTCAATCTCTTGTGTACCGAGGCAAGAGTGTCGAACCGGCTGGCGCGCTCTTCGAGAACGAGCTTCTCGCACCCTCCCCGTTATTATTATTATTATTAACGCTACTTCTCATCTGCGTCCCGTAGACGTTCCTGAGGCGCGTTACAGAGCTCAATTCAACCCCTGGTGAAGTTGTCTGGTCTTGGACCTCCAACTAGTCCTTATGTTTTCCTTATGTTCGTTGTACCGCGACGAGCACATGGTGTTTGATATTGATAATTTGGGACTTGAAATCATTTGGGAATTAAAGATGTGTGTTGAGTATGTGGCCTAGCGAATGCAAGATTGGAACTTCAAAGTTTTATTGCAATTAAGTTCTTAATAGCATTCTTAATAGCACCTATGAATGTAAATACATATATGATTTACCTATACGTGTCACTTTGTGGATGTTCACATCAACGTTACACTTAATTTAAAATACGCCACAATTCGAGAAAAGTAGTGGAAAGTTTCTTCAAAAACGATCAATTGATAAAGTGTGTACATAAATATGATTGGATTAATGATTAACAAAGTCGACTATTTTTAGAATCTCGTTTCGCAAGTTGTTCGTTAGCGAGACACCACGTGTGCTTTTAGCGATCAACTCGCGCGTACGCGCGTGCAACCAGTCGATCCAATCTAATGCAAGTAGTTTTTTCCGCTTCGCTGTTCGCTCGGCGAGTCACGCGCGGAAGTACACCATTAACCTGTCGGTGACTTATGGACAGATCACACATAATAGCGCGTTGATACACAGGGGTCACGTGGTGTAATAATACGGAGAAAGGCCCGCAGGCATGCATTAAAATAGTCTAATCTGGCGTCGATGCACGCATGCCCTGCTACGAGCCGGTAATTATTGTATTCCGAGAAGGTCTTCGCAAAGTGGATAATGACTGGTAAACTTCATTGGCTCCTCGAACCTGTTAAACGCCGCCTGAGAAAATCGTTTTCTCGCTTAACAAGAATTTTCGCTCTTATCTAGCAGTGAGCGGCTCTTTCAATAAGACCAAGGGAAAGAAAAACGTTATCTTGATTTTATATCTTATATCTTGGTGGAAATTTAATTAAATATAAAACAAAGGAAAATGTAATTTTCTATCGTACGTACCTGGAATATTATATGCGTTATCTAACGATGAAGTTATTTTAAATTTGTACTGAATTCAAGTCATGTTAGACTGTTGAGATTCAATATGCCGTTCAGCAAAATCATCGTTTCGTGTTTCAACGTTTAATATGTCGAAACAAATATTTTATCAAGCCGTGTTAATATTACAAGTTTTTAGTTTAACATATTAAGGTCGCACTTAATATCACGAAGCACTTTGCTTGGAAACATTTTGCTTCTTGATGTAGAAATATTTCACTGTAGTTTATTCCTTGCTTAGTAGATTATGCTAACTAGTGTTTTAAAGCAAGTCCAAAAAACTACACGTGTGCTTGTACAAAATATGCATACGAAGAATAGGGTTTAAGATTAAGTATGTTAAAGAAAACTCTCCGAGTTAATATAACAAAATAAACTTTAACATTTTACCATTGAATTACGAATTCAGTTTATACATATTCATTGAATTAATAAAATAAATCGTTCAACGTTACTACCTTTGTATAAGCTAATATTAAATATAAAAAATATTAAAACTAGACCTTAATATCTTCCCATGTATTTTTCATGTTATAAACGTAATTAATATTCATTGAATTAACAAAACAAGCTTTTCAACGTAGCTATTTTCATCTTACATATAGCAATATTTCACGCTTTCCGCAACAAATCAATTTGCTAATTACACTTTTCTTTCTCTGCTTACAGGTAAGAATTAGCAACCCTACATCAATACCAACGACTCGTAGTCACAGGAAAAGCGAAGAGCACATGGTGAGTACAGGCTCACTCGATCATCCGAACGATGATGTATAACCGGACGGTTCGTCAGCGATTATGAGGATCTATTCTTAACGAACGGTACTCACGACCACCTTGTCAGCGTTTTTCCATGATCCCATTCCCGCGACGTGACTCTACTCGTTTAATATTCGCGTCTCGCGGTGAAGAGTTTTCCGGTCAGCCGAAGAAAGAGAGGAGGAAGCGTGAAATTCTATGAATTCGCAAAATTCTTCGCAGACGCCGTAGCAAATGCTCGAAATCCGTTTCTGATAGATGGTACACGGTGTACAGTGTGTATTTCATTTCCTGTATTCAATGGAAATTCATGCGCCCTCGCTATATCATCCACGTGTTAGTCGCAGTAATATCTTTCTGCTTAAATGATATATTCCTGGCGGACCATTTGAGACCAACGCGATCGAATCGACGCGATTCGGAACATAGCTTCCGTGGTTTTCGTTAATTGAAACGTTAATTTTCATTTGGTTCGAAGTTTCCTTTCGATCTGTCTCGTGTACTTATGTATTTGTTAGAGCGAAGTATTTTACGCGTACCTCGTTTTACACGATGGTATAGTCATTTATGATTCTTTGTTTTTATCGTAAAAAAAGTACATTAATGTTCGCATGTCAAATACGACCTATATATCGTAGCACGTCCGTTCAGTATGCAGTTTAGTAACCCCACCCCATTATTTTCTTACCTCTTTACTACATAATAAGAAGCCATTATGGAAGTATTTATATGCTAACCGATAGGGGGGTTATAGCGCTGACAACATTCATTACTTCCCATCTCGAGCCCCTTCGTGTGTGCTATTTTTAATTCCATTACACGCTCATTATATTCAATGTTAATTACATTTCTCTTTTTATGCTACACGTAATACGTCGTCTCCCTCTCCCCCCCCCTTATCGACTCTATAAATATTCTCATTTTTCCACCCTTCTCACCTGGCTTTATCCCGCTTCGAACGATCGAAGAAAACTTACATCGACGAATAAAGCCTCATTTTCGTGTTCCGTTCGATCGTTATCCTCGTAGGGACGTCGTTACAAGCGATTCAATTCGTTTTATCCGCGGATCTGGAGTCGTGTTCAAGCCATCGACTTCTCGTCGTTTCAGAAATTGAATGCACGATAAATGCGAACGGGAGAACGGGAATATGGAATTTCAGGGAATACGCGCGACGTTCTGTAATGGCGCGAGAAACGTCGATCCCTCGGTCGTGCGACTCCGGTGAACGATAATAATTAAGGTAAAAACGGGACGGTTTACTGGCTGTTGGTGAGGGCTAACCACGCGGTTGATTACTATAGTTAGAAGGACATCAAGAGCGGCGGTTTTCATGCGAGGGAACAACGTAAATAACGCTAAGTCGGTCTCCATCGACGGTTTCTTTCCTGCGGGAGCCAGGCGCGAAAGCTGTCGAGGATGGTAAACACCGGTGCGTATACATAAAACGAAAAACGAAAAACGAAAGCGGCCGTTTCGAGAAACTACTTTGTTTAAGAGCTGTACTTTCATGGTCACGCGAACCTTTCAGCTACCACGGCTGTTTCCTTTCTCTAGACTCGAGTTTAAATTGTTCTACTGGCTCTTTCAAAATCGTCTGTGGTTCTGTGCTATTGGTTAACAGAAGTTGGCAGAGATAGAATAGTATTAATCCTTTATATGACTGCCATCAATGGGCGATACTAAGATTTGAATTGATTTTCAGATATGGAAATTTTATGGATAATTCTATTTCATAATTACTTTCCCTATACGAATAATTCAATAAAGTTTCGTGTTTATGATACATTTCTATAGCATGCCTAAAGAGTTCATCCATCAAGCAGTAAAATACCATGTAAAGCTTTTGTTTTCATAAGTAACTTCGAAACACCCTGTATAGGAATAACAGTGAATGGATTTGTATTTTCAGTGAGGAAAATGATCGTTTTGGAATAAACTGTTCCTAGCTCAAACACATACATTCCTCGTCAAAAGGATAAGCCAGGTGTGTTATCTTTAATTTCTCAATGACGCGTGCAAAGTTTTTCGTCTGTAACGTTTAATATCAAAACATTATGAGCTCAGGATATGCGGTTCGTTGAAAATAATTAAATATCTTATGAGGTTTAGTGTGTAACCTGGGTTATCTTTTTGACGAGGAGTGTATGAACCTCGTTAGTGTTTGTTAGAAGATAATATTTACACGATATTATTCTTCGCTAAAGTTAATAAATTCGTTATATATACTTTCCGTTAGAAATTCAAGGAATTTATGGAAACGTAGTGCTACAGGTTTGGTAAACATCTTACAATTAGCGTATTCGTTTTTTGTTCAACTTGTCGTTTGGGTTGTAGAGTTATAAAATTTCTTGCATTATTTATACTGCTCGGCGCTTGGTATATTGCTTAGCTTGGCTATAATGCATAGAACTAAATTATAGTGCGCCGAGTAATTAATCGCCAGATGAAGTAACTTTATTGCTCCGCATGATGTTACAACCTACGTGGCGATTTAACACTTGTAACAGGATGAATATAAAATCAGGCTGGTAGAATGCGAGAACAGTTAGCTTCTAGGTGATGAAGAGCACGTGTTACTATTCTGTTCGAGTGAATACGGGAAATTTTCAATGAGGATCGGTAATTTTCCATTTATTGTACGATGCAAATGAATCTGAATGAAGGATGATCAAACGCTCGTGTAAGCAAGTTTGTTCGTAATAAAAGAGATTTATTAATGTTCTAAGAATACCCAGCTTGATAGCGGATTGCTTAATCTTAATCGAGACCTGCTTACGCTACGCAAATGACTTTATGTCGAGAATAACATGGAGAGACTCGTTCATTTTATATTCCCACGTTTCGTTCCGATTATTATTAGTACAATAGCAGCGTACCAAGAGATCGAATGCTAAGGAGAAAAAAGTTAGACATAAAATTTATGCAATATTTCTTTTTTGACATTTATATCAACTATATACATAGAATCTAGCACGGAAATATTTTCAAAACATTATTCGAATTAGTTTCGTTATCGATCTTCTAGACGCATATATGCGAGAATAATCGAAAGCATCATCGTAAATAGCAATTTCGAACGTACGACGCGAAAGTTACATGGATTGCAGTTTTGCAGGCTGTCGACGCGGAAATAGGGGGTGCAGGTGCGCGCGGCGTCGTATCCAAGAATCGCCGAAAGGTGAACAATGTTTGGAAGTTAGAATGTTACGAGGAAGACTGTGTATGTACAAAAGAGTGTTGCGATAGAAGCAGGAAAAGACAGAGGGGAGAGATATATAAATCGCTAAGGAAAGTTGGAAAGAGGTACGAAAAGTGACGAAGAAATGTGCGAGAAGAGAAAGTAGAGAGCAAGAAAAAAGCAAGGAAATTTAGAAGAGGACTAAAGGGGACCAAACGATGGGGGTGGGGAGGGAAAGAGGAGAGAAAAAGAGAAGGAACGAGGAAAAGAAAAGCGAACGGAAACAGAGGGATGAAAGAAAGGGATTTCAAGTGGGGAAAAGGAAAGAAATAGGAAAAGAGCAGGACAAAAGGATGAAAGAGGGGGAATAGAGAGAACTTTGTCGACAACTATCGCTGGCTCGAAGCCCTGCAGGCACTGGGGAAATATGCGCTGTGATCGGAACGTGTATTGTATATCAGCGTAAAAATCGCACGACAGAGATGCCGAATCGATTCCCGCGGAACAAATCACGCTCTCTCCCAGGTTCGTTTCTTGCTCTTGCACGGAGGTGTCTCGCGAAAGGGAGAATTGATTTCACCCCGGTCGTGTCACTCGATATTCGCGATAAACGCCGCGAGAATACTTTATCTAACGAGCGCTGTGATCCTTCTCGATCTAAAGAAAGAGAGAAAAGTAAGAGGAAAACTTTGTACGTAGTCGGTGTATAACGTGGTTCGGATTACTCGAGTTACTTAAATTCGAGTTTGCGTTCGAATAAATGGAGTTACATGACTTGAAATCGTTTGAATTCAGATAATTTCACTTTAAGTGGATAGTTATTGTTAGTGGAAAATGGATATCTGAAATGGTCTGTGGTTAAACTCGATTTGGTTTAGAGAACCAATATTTGAGCGAGCACGAAACTGGAAATACTAGGGAGAACTTAAACCTCGCTCGAAACTTGAAAGAATATTTCAAGAGAAATAAAATAACAGGTTCACGAGTTATTTAACTTTGTATCATTTGGATTCGAGTAACTTGACTAATTTGTATGGGGTGTAACCGGCAACGAATCACAACGTTTTAATAGAGAATAATAATAAATTGTACATCCGCGTTAGAGAATGTACAGAGGTTAGCGCCTGAATTATGCAATGTACCTGGTAAATACACCTGGCTTATTAACGTCTCGGATCCTCTATTATATCGTACACGATAGAACATTTGAATGGCGAATACTTGAAATCCTTATTCGAAGAGCATTCCGGAAATTGCAAGGATCCTATCGATCTTCCTCCTTCTCTTTCTAAAACAGCACGATCGATGTAATTGTTTCTTCAGCCACGACTCGTGAGAGGAAAAAGTACCAGCGAAAACGTACGGTACGCGCGAACACGTAGCCGACCGGCAAACTCATTAAGACCTTAAGTGCCGGATTAAACAAACCTTCCCGAAGAAAGCAAGCAGATTACAGGCTTGCGACGATGTAAACGAGTTGTTTCACGAGGTGTATATGTATACATAACTTCACGTAAGATACGTAATTGCGAATTAGTTTTCTTCAACGAATTCCTCGGTTGTCCGCTCGATAATCCTCGTTTACACGCACGATAACTATTATTAATTTCCTGTAGCCTAGTTGGTCGATACGGCGCCGGATCAGCACGAACCCTAACCAAAGCGAGAAGTACTACATATGTACATCCCGCTGGCAAGCTCTGTACGTAGACATAGTCGTATTTGATATGAAACAAAATGCCTATAAAGAAACTGGCTTCCATTAAACCATGCGTATTCGACACCGATAGCATTTTCGTGTTCAATTTCCTGGTCGATCCACTTTTTTCTCGTCTTTCGGTCTTCGAACGAGCACCGACATAGCGAAAAATACGCCGAGACCATTCGATGAGTTTTTTAAGCTCTAGACATAGCTATATCTCCAGAGGACCTGCTGCGCGAAATTGATATTGTAGGAGTGGTTGGTTGAGCTCCCGGCATGCGAATAGTCTTTTGGTTTTCCGGTTATAAATTATAATAAAATTTCTCTGACTGACTGAAGATCGAGAATAAAGATATCGTGGCGCATTGGTATCTTAAGGGAAATATGATAGGTTATTTTAGAATTACATGTTACGGGTTCTACGATGTTATTGCAAACATATAAAAACTTTTCCCTATGGTAATTCCTTGAGTGGCATCGTATAATAAAAATCTAACAAACATGAAAACATGGAACTCAAGTTTCATAAAAGAAATTTCCAAAAAATATATTATTATTTTCTATTACGTCAATCAAAATACATATTACCTTCAGAGTTGAAATAAATTTATCCTATCGAGAAAATGAAGAAATAAAATATCAACGAGACCGTAAAATTTATGACTTGCCTTTGAAGCGAACACTTTAGTACAAGTTTCGAGAATCATCGCAAGAGACTCGAGCGTTTTTCCGCCGCAGTGGCGATAGTCGAACTTTCTTTTTACGTACGAGTATCGCGAGTCGAGGATATCGTCCGCGACACTTATTATCAGAATCATTGAAAGTTCCCAAAAGTCGTAACCCAACGGGCGTATTTCATCCGTCATGGCCAACCGCGGACCGTTATACCTTAACGATCCTATAAATGGACCAAACAGCGAGACCGCGGAAGCGGAACACTTCTAACGAGTTTCATTGAAATTCACGAGAATCCTGGCTGACCCCTCCATAGTACGATGCTCGGCGGAACTTTCGAATAAAATTACCTTGGACGCACAGTGAATCGCGAGCGTGGCAAAAGGATAAGAGCAGAGCGTGTACATATCGGTATTTCGAGAGCGTAGAGAAATTCACCGGTGGAAATTCATCGATCGTCGTTCATCGATCATCATCCACCGATGACGCGATGACAATTGGTGCCAATCGAAGCTGTAGAACTGCATATGGTCGCCCAAGAAAGTCTCCTAATGAAAGATGGCGTGCTAACGCCGCGAACAGCAGAAGGATGTTGCACGAGTAACAGAAAATAAACGAAATTTCATTTCGAGCTGAAGTCCGTTGTGTCAGCAGTATTTGAATAGAGATATCTCGGGTGATAAACGTGTGGTTAAGAATCTCTGTTGAGTAGTGGACTTATTAAACTTTTTTATTTGAAAATTCCTGAAATTCTCGAGATATTTATATCGAAATTTTAATATCTTATATTTGGAATATATCGTCAACATTTCCTCAGGATTGCATTTGAAGTTTAAACATGATAAATGGCAAAATGAAAACAGGAATTACGTAAGCCACACCTAAGATTAAAAGTATCTCACAGCACCTTGCTATCTAACTCTATGAATACGTATGACGCATTCTATCTTTGTACATGTATGTATTTATTTCTTAGAAATGTGATTACTCATATTCAAATGTTACTTGCGCAGCATTTTACCAGAAGTATTTTATCTCGTAACATAGTGGCACGTACTTATATACTTATAAATTATAGACGAGTATTGGTAAATAGAAGTATTAAAGTATATTCATATCGCTTGCAACTTTGTTCCGCCACATTCTCGATAACCCCATGGAGAGAGTCGTTAGATCTGATAACCGATAAACATAATATGCGTGTTACACGATAATGCCACAGGGGGTCATGGTCTTCTTTGAAAAACGGCGCCAGAGTTGCACAGCGAGATACTGTTGCAGAGCTTAGGCCCTCATTCTCATACGTGCTATATGTGACGTATAAATATACCCGCATAAATTCCCATCCTCTTTTCCAATTGCATGTAAGTGCGAGATTTTGATTCGAAACAACGTGCATTCCATTCTTTGAGCGTTCCAAGCTGTACGTTACACTTCTAGAAACATGCCTTAAAGGTAAATTTTTCGTAGCCTTAGACCGCATTCTTACACGTACGAACCGTTACTCTGTTTTCCAACTGCACGCACGTAAGAATATAATTTTGACACAGAACAAGAGTCCCACTTTGCACGTTACGTGTACAGAAACACGCCTTAAGGAAACGTTCTTTCACTCTTCTTAACCTAAACGATTCTCGGAATTCCGTTACTTCAGAATCTACATCAAACTACTGTATTTTGATTTACAATTTCGAGTAACATACAACACTTAAAAAAGATAAGCTTTCAACGTGTGATTTACTTCAAAAAATGAAGCTTAATTAAAGCTAAAAATGGGGATTAGCATTCAACACTCACCAAAAATCTAATCATGTTGCACGTTGTATTCTTTCGCACTCCGTGTAGCGTCAAAATTGATGTCTTTAGAAAGATTCGACCTTGTTTATCGTCCAAACATTACAGCGATGGAAATTCGGCTTTTTCAGCCACATAGTGGCTCCGGCTCTACCCGAGGCCCAACAACACTTTCACAGTTCGGTATTCTCCCATAGCGCAACTGTATAACGCGATAATCGCATCATGCTCGACACACAATGGCGGATTAGTTGCCGATTCTCCCCACGGCGTACAGCCAGTTAGTTGAAACGGTTGCACAAGCAAATTGATGCGTGATCGTCACATTGTTCCCAGAACTAGTCCTCGGAGACAAATACGGCAAGATTTCGCGATGCCGTTACATCACAATCCCATACACAGATCCGACAAAAATTTCTTAATTTATCTGCTAAACTGTAAGGTGCTTCAATCGTTAAGTATAAGTTGTGTATATCAGATGTGTACAACTACATATACGCTGTTTATTGTCGTGCGATCGCAGCGCTCTATGACTAGCGTTCGATTTATAAAACACACCTTATAACAGTAAGAATCTTATTCCCACCATAATAGTGTTGGATCTGTATAATTAAGTGCGAATACGTGCGTTGCAATCGAATGTCGACTAATCTTTTCAGGGAAATATCGTATTTACTCGCCCGTTCGAAAGACGATACTGGACATAGCGCGACCGCTGGTGATATTTCATCTCTTAATGTTCCTCGATCGAGCAACGGAAGATTAACCGTCGAATATGGCTGCTGCATAGATATTTCAATACGTATAATAGTTTGATGGAGTACACACAGACGTTAGTAAGAGGATTACTGAAATACACGGAATGGAAATGGGGTTAGGTGAGAAATGTTATCTCATAAGATAAGCCGCCAAATGTTACCGCATTTTTCCTGCGTGGTCATATATCATAGTCTGTATCTTTTAATTTCTTCCGCCATTTTCTTTTCTAAGACGTTCTTTCACTGACATCTACCGTGTTCTCTCGCAAACATTTATTGCATATAAATGTTAAGTACCGTATTCCATTATGAAATCCGCTCAAACAGTCTGTGAATTGCATAGAAATTGTTCTGATAACAGACATCTTCGAAACTAATGCTCGCGAGTGCAAGCATCCCGGCAATTCATAAGTCGATTTAACAAGATTAAGCGGTAGGGAACAGCGTGATTCGTACATACCGTGAGTGAAGAGACGCATGCCGTCGAGAACGGTGTCATTCGATCCGACGTGGCTCGTTGATTTGCTCGATAAATGAAATTTACGAGGTACATATAATGTGCGCGGAAAGTGGTGACGAGCACTGAAACAGCGGATCGAGCGATTTTCCCGAGTAGCATCGTCTAACCTCTTCCGAACGACACGACAACGACGATGACGATGTTGACGAGAAGAACGGTGTCAATGGACGAAAACGCGAAAGGCGAAAGAGAACAGGGAGGAAGGAGAAAGATGGGCAGCGTGTACCAGGTAATGTATTAATGGGATGCAGAAGCAGCCGAGTTACCCAAGTAAGTGTCATTAATCTTTCGCTGGCGCCTCGCGCGCAAAGTGTCAGCTTGTATGGGTTGGTTCGTGGTGCGCGTCCATAGGTGCCGGCTGCATCGACCGGAAGTCGAGACAGTCCGACAAAAGTGTTCCCCTCCTTCAGATCGGAACTTTTTGCTGGTAATTAATGGCAGGTCATGAAACAACGGCGCATGCAAAGAGATCCGTTAAGTGTGTACTAAACGCAGCTTTGTGAGCTGCTCGAACGGTCGAACATCGAAGTGACGTTGCACCCAGAGCAGCTGGCTAAGGGAATGTGGATGTTTTGCAAGAATGTGAGGATCCCTTGGTCGTAGGGAAGGGTATAAGGTGTTGAATTATTTTAGGTAAATAACAATACATTATTTTAGATGTGAAGGTGAGAGATGCGAATGTGTATAAGGATCTATGTTGTTACTTGAAATACTGAAGTAGAAATTAGGTTCTTGTAGTACGTAGCATATTGGTCTAGATTGATAAATCGGGTGATTAAGCGTTGCTTAAATATGGAAAGCATTTAAAATTAGAAATTTACATCAAAGCGAGTAAGGATCAGCCTTTATGTATTGATATTTGTACAGAAACAAATTCAAACAATTTTGTCAATATTACTAGTAAATTTTAAGAGAACACTTCGTAACTGTACATTTTCTATTGTACAAAAGTTGAATAAAATATAGCATCAATTTTCAATAAAATTTTCCATATACGTGAAATCATCACAGATCCAACGCATATGTATGTTAGCCAATAATATTGAAACTTTTATAGCTGAATCAAAATCCAAATAGGTCGTAGAAATTCCTCTTGAAAGTTCTACAACCTAGGCCATAAAGATCTCTCGAATAGCTTCTGCAGCTGGATGTTGATCGTTGGAATTTTCAACCATAAAAAATAGATGCATCAAAAACTGGATAAACTCAAAGTACGGCATTATAAGGAAAGGACAAATAAGAAAGAGATCCTCTTTACACGTCGATGATAATATGTATCGAGAAATTCTCGATAAAGTTAACATTGGTCGGCACACACATAGCAGTTACATATTACATTCGTGCATTTACAGACAGATTCTATACGGTTATCTTTCATTCTGACGCAGATCGCTCGAATTGATAGCGTACGATCCCAAGGAGAAAGTATGCCGCCATCTGTGGTTTTATCCTTCGAAACAAGGCTCGGTTAAATACGAGCCTGACATCCTGGCGAACTTTCGCCATTTCGTCGGTCCTTCAAGATTTAATAAAAGCGTTTAGTTGTCTTTGCAAACCGCCATTTCGTTCCAATCACTTTATGAAGTCGCGTTAATTCTGTAATATTTGCCAATTTTTATATCTTATAAAAAGGCGCAACTTTTAGAATATGAAGGGGTTTGATAACTTTGTTTGCAAAAACAAATTTTTATTATAAATGTCGGGATGTGATTCATATTATTTAACGAACAGGGTTTACAATATAACCAATTTTAACATCTTACAGTTTTTAAAGGTGTTGCGTAGGTTAAACGAAAGTTTCTAGATTCGAAGAACATGATATTGAAATGATTATCAATAAAAATTTATGAGAAAGATTTACATATCTCAGAAGTTAGTGTCTACACTTTTCATACTTTTTGAGATTGAAATGGCATTTAGAGTTAACCCTTTTAGTGCGATCGAAAGAATTATACCTAAGCGAAGAATATCGAACCAGTTTGACGTAATTTGGTAAGGTTTGAGAAAAACATTATTCAAATTTGCGGAACATCTCACATAGGGCTTCTGCAGAGAAATTCAACCATTTATAACGTTTCATAAATTTATTTTGAGATAAAGTTCTCTCGCGATGCAAATAGTAAGACGCCATTGCATACGTAATGATGTATCGTTATTGGCACTTTTCGCAAGTGTTGCTAACAACGATATATCGTTGTTCGGCACTAAAAAAATTAAACAAGAAAGCATTAGACGATTAATGGATTTTAAAATTATTTAAATAACTTGTACTTTTGAAAGTAAATTACTTACATATAAATTCCACATAGATACATGTATTCTATCGGTAAATAAACTCCTGAAATTCAGCTTTAATTATACATTTTTTCCATGACATTGCAAAATATTTGCCATTTTTAGGATTCAAAAAGTTCATTCACGCGCACATTTATATACGAAGCGTATTTCCAACGCCTTTTCCCTTTTCTTGAAATTTCGATTTTCAAATGATATTCTTGGCGAACGAGTGGCAGCTGAGGATCACAAGTGTAAATAATGATTTGATCGCGAGGAAGAGGAAGGGAAAGATGGCATATTCGCGACATGGTGCAACGCTTATCGGTTTTTATGCTTCCGGTGGAACTTCTTTGGATATACGAAGGATAACACGAGGTATAAAAGTGCGTTCTCGTAAAAGTCAATATTGTAGCGCACAGTGTGTGTCTGCGTATCACTTCTTTATGCGGTATAGATACACTTTTTTTGTAGCGTTTCAATAAAATCACTTTACTTAATCCGGATTACTCCTACGATATCCCACGAGCTGCAAAATTTTTTTGGATTTTTTTGGATCAAAATTTTTTGTCAAATTTGTCTAAAATATTATGCTAGATCGAGTTTCTATCATGATTTGCAAACTCTAATTTATACCTACATCCGACTATAGTAAAAAAAAGGACGTATTACGTTTGAGTCTCCCGATTTCCAGACGTTTCATGTTACGGCATTCCTTGAAACTTTTCGGCAGAGTTACTGACAGATCCGACTGCCGAATTTCAACCGAGCTTCTGGATGTTGCTTTTGAATACAAAGTTGTTAGCGTTCGCTGGGTGTAACGAGTGAATATAAAGAAGAATTAAGGTTGCATATTTTATGTGACGAAATTAAATATTTTGCAGTGAATAGATATTCTCTTATGCTAAGCACCTTGTATAATATAATATCAGCTAAATGAGCTTCATTTAGAGCACAGAGTACATACATATTTTATACATAAAGGATAGTTATACGTTACTACTATATCATATATTATTGAATAATTCATACAGTTGATCGTGATTACAATTTTTCCTGAAACAGGAAACCTCAACTAAAATTACTGAACATTTAAACGATCGTCTTATGTTCACCCGAATTTCTTCCAAGACTTCGCAACATATAATACATCCACGACCCGCTGCAACCATAAAAAGTCTAAAAGTTAAAGTCCTAAGAGGATTATACAACGGGAGGATCTGTCGCTTGGAGCAAATTTAAATCGCACATTCGATCCACGAATGGCGCGTTTAATTATCTTCAGCCATCTAAATGTGACAGCGTGCATGGCAACGTAATAAACTAGCCTCAATGTGTTACGCCGATGCATTCGGTGCGGTTTTATTTGCGCAAGGAAATCTCGAAAACCGGCTCGGGTATAGCCGGTTGGAGGCCGCTCCAATTCCGTAATAAGATCTGAAATTCCCGGGAGACTCCGACCCAATTTCCGTCTCAGCACAACGCGGTTTCATGCCTTCAACCGCGAGCGGATCGTTTAATTCGCTTCCTTCGACCGCGGGATTATCGCGTTATTGCTCCAGTTATTTCGGTATTCATGACCCAGAGGCAAACTTCCTTGTGTCGAAGGTCTCGATTGCTGTCCTGCAAGTTCCCCGTGTACCTTTTTCCGATTGATTCTTTTATGCTCATCCATTCCAAGTTGGTCGAATGTTACTGTGGTCCTTGGTTCGCAGACTATTGATGAAAGTTGAATGGAAATGTATTGCTGCGTTCCTTTTTTGCAATTGATTCGATGTTAATGTAATGGTAGAGGGAAGATAAAGGTTGATTGAATGTAATGGATGAGGCGTGGACTTGCTGAGGGGAGGTATTGTGTGTTCAGGTTGATGAAGGTCTGCAAGTAAATGGGGAATACAAAGCAGTATTAGGCTCCATGGTGTTGATTAAGAATATTTGAGCTATATTCTTATAGCAATCGTTGAGGTTGGAAGTTATTTTTCGTAGGTGGTTAAATATTAGATTTCTGAAGTTTACCTTCTAAACTTTCGAAACTTAATTTTTGTATAGTATTGGGATTTATATATTTTATATTAGGTTGTCCTAAAAGTTTCTTTCGTTTTAGAAGATAATAGATGAACATTTTTTGTTTTAATGCAAACGAAACGTGTCCTGCGACAGCTAGAAGACGATCGAAGATAAAGACCACAACATTTGACAGATTAGGTTTCATGTTTGTATCAACATAGCCAGATAAAGCAGCTGCGTACGGATAGCGAAAGACATTTTTGGGACAACCTAATATAAATATTTATATATACATAGTATTGATTACTATTTCGTATCTATATGAATTCAAATATTCATTTAAAGACGATACCTGTTTCTCAGGAAACATTCTCAGATATATGAAACTACAAACTCACACACTTCGCACACAAAAAGTATTTAAAAATTTACTGTCCGTATCTTGTGACTATCTTCAGTAGACTTTCTCAATTAGAAATAGTTATATTCACTGGTTTACCACCACGATGCCATTAACCATGTATCGAGTATGCCTAACGACATCCTCGTTACTTCGTACCCGATTTTCTTCTCGTTTCTCCAGGAGCGTGAAGCAAAGGCGGTGATTTTAGTTGGAACGTTGCTGCAAGGTTGAGAAGTATTCCCCAAGTACAAGGATACTCCTTTCACTTTAACAGCAGGAGCTTTGAAACTCTAACCTAGCAAGACGCGTTCGCTTTATAAATACCAGGGTATCGGGTTCGCTGGTGAATTTATAGCCGAGAATTTTGCGGACTAGAGATTACCTGGAAGCTACGGCTTCATTCGATCCGTTTCTGAGGCAGAGACCTTTAGTGAACCTATAGCAGATGTTCTTAGTAGATTTTTGGAAATTTTAAGGTTGAAAGTAGCTGAGACTTTTTACATTTTTCTGTCTATCTCTGTCTCATGGTATTTTTAACGTATTAAAATTTAATATTTTTCTTTAAATTTTCCTTTTTCAACGTACTGTGAGTTCTCTCAAAATTCTTCTTTTTGAAGAATTTACAATTTCTTGCTGGTCGAAATTTACATGTTACTGATTTTTATTGTTCAAGTAATTATATTTTATTTATAATCTCGTTACTAGAGGCGAAAATTACTACAATAAAAACACCTAATGAGGTCAGCTGATTGCCAAAGCAAACAACTAGACGCGCCGCAATCGTGACCAATTCAGACACAGAATAATTTCAAAGGGATATTCATTAAGAATGGAAATCAGTTCACTAAACTGTATGAAATGAAAGAGCCTACATACATAATGCACATCGAGCTTTATCCAAGATTGCTTCTATGGGAAACACTGTTAATTTAGTCCATGGAATTAACTTTATGAAACTTCAGAGTTCTAAATTCACATCTACAGGTCCTACCATAAAATCATATTAAAAATTCTGAATTAGAAAATCCTCTTTAATTATTACGCAAATTCTTAAATCAAGGGAAGCAAACAAAAAGAAAAATGCAGAAAGGGAGTAAATAGGGAGAATTTTGATAAATATCCTAGAGAGTACAGGAAGGATAGATACTGCAAATTTCCGTAATCGTTGATCCGTTCGTTTTCCATGGATAAAAGAGGAACGACGACGTCCCCGTTGAACCAGTTTCAGAATTGTAATATCCAGGACGGGCTAATATTTACCGAGCTGATGCAGCACGCGATATATGCTCCCTTTCGGTTACGATTTTCCAGAGTAGAAACGAGCCACTCTTAAACAATACGACTACCGGTAACCGCGTCCGTTCGCCGCGTTTATTGTGATTGCAGTCCTCCGTGAAGTCGTTTCGCGACGTCGCTAACTTATGCGAATATATTAGCCCGACGGTAATAGTAAAAATTAATTTCGTGTCTCTCGTTCCGTGACCGACCTCCTCCCTCTCCCCCAAGTCTTCCTTCCAAGGATGATAATCACGTCGTTCTCCTGCAAAAATGCTCGTCCATCTTCACTCCGTTGCCGATGACAATGTCGGTTAACCGACGACAATCCCCAGAGACGTGGATACAACGTTGAATTACCTTCCAATGTCGCCGCTACAGAACGAGAACGTTTTCAGTGGTGGAATCGTTTCGACGTGATTTGTTGCTTTTCAGGACCTGGTCTAAAGGTTCAAAGGTTAAACGATTTTGTAGGATTGTTAAATGCCAGAGGGAGATTTGATTATCGTACAAGGGAACGACGAGGCTGGAAATTTAGGATTAATGTATGGGTAATACGTCGCTCTGAGAGGTTTTGTGATATTCCTGGCGCTTTCGCTTTGGACTAATTAGATAATGAACGCAACGATTCTCATTTATGACTCTTCTTAGCTAAAAAATTTATTGAAAATGATGAACTGGAGCTCTGATCTACAGAAAGTATTTACACGCATCCCTATTTTCCAATGAAGTTTTATTTTATCAGATTCTATGTATTTCGTTTTTATATTCATTTCGAAGTATTAAATAATACGGAATTTAATATACTTGGATCTAATTAATCAGCGTGTACATTCTATAATAGATGCAATGGCGACACAATACATTTTTTAGCTACTTTAATTTCTCTAAAATACGTATGGCTTTATGTACTTAGATTCTGAATGTTAAAGCAAGCTAAGAAAAGATACAAAGCGAGAAATATTATTATTCATATTAGAAAATCTGTAAAATCAAATCAAGGAGAGATTCTAGACCACACTTTATCACACTGCTGTTCACTCTGCACTCTATCGCTCAACTAGTACTTATGTTTATCGTATTCCCCTTTAATTTCCAATTCTTCATTCGCAAGTTTCTACCAAACGCGCACACATTTAATCCTTCACCCATGAGATTCCCGCGAATTTTATGCATAATGCGTATGTACAAAGCCTGGTCGCGGTCGTTTAATTAAACGCGTAACGATCGCGGCGACGCCGATGGATCACGCGCGACGCGAGTCAGGGTCCAGCGTGACCCCCCGGAGCGGCCTGTTCCGCTTTCTCCCTTCCGGCGTGTCACGTTCCTATGTTCGGTTCACCGGCGGTCAACGAGTTCCTTTAACTCCGGTTTCGCCTTTGTTTCGCGGTCTGAAGCACGTGCTCCGTGACTTAGCGTCATAGTTTCCCTTCGGTTGAAGAGAAAAAAGGTAGAACGCGAAAGTTCATTAAATAGTCCTTCAATATACGCTTCCGAATCGAATGAGAATTTCAAAGAGAGCCGCCACCGTCGACGACCACCGAAATTCCTTCGTTTATTGCGTCGGAACGTTACGGCTTGTGACGCGCTCGAAACTTTATAGGTGGTCCTCTACGGCCTTCAATTTGGATCTATGTAGGTATACCGAGCTATACAGGGTGTCTTATTGTATGTAGGACCCACTTCAGGAATTGTATAGCCGAAAAGAATCCACTACGATTAATTCATTTATTTGGAAAGATTTTATTTAAAAATTGCTTACAAATTTCGAAGAACACTAGAATGCATTGCAGAAGTCCGGACCAATGATGATAAGATGTCTACGATCTTATCTTTAAATACAAAGTATGCAATTATTTTGAGCATACAATCTGATAACAAATAACGAAACAGAAGATTCGTATTTCACGAACAAATAGAACATATGTATGTATGTATGAATCTTTTTCACTGTGTGTTCAGATGTCTAATTATATAATTTCTGAAGTTGAACCCACACATTGCGGAACACCCTGTATATGTAGATATGCTTTGACAGAGGAGAAAAACGAGAATCTTCATTTTTCGACGTCCCTTTATCTATCTCGTTCCTCTTCTCGTTTATCCAAACTGATGATTCAGATTGGCGAGACTTTGCTTTATGGCGGGAATGCCACTTCGAACAATGTTCCAAGGGGATGGCATCTCGAACCGCGATGTTTGTCGAGTTACATTCGGATTACGGTTTGTCCGTGGCGTGTCGTCCACTCGAGTGGAAACCAAGCAGTAAACTAACGTTTGCGGTGCCATTGGGTTTGTTACACGACGCTTTCGTGTTTGCCTTGCCCTGAGGAGACTCGACGATATTTCTCTCAGAGCATTTTACCTGTGGAACCGTTTTGCTTTGGTTAGATGCTTCGTCAATAAGAAATTTAATGATATTTTTAGATATACAGGGTGGTTTGTAACTGGTGGTACAAGCGAAAAGAGGGTGATTCTACGCGAAAAAAGAAGTCGAAAATATAGAATAAAAATTTTTCGTTTGAGGCTTTGTTTTCGAGAAAATCGACTTTGAACTTTCGTTCGGTACGCGTGCGGTACGTTATAACGGATCTCACTGTAGATCGTTGTCTCGATGGAAAAATAAAAGAAAAAAAAATAATATGAAAAAAATAATAAAAAAAATTTTTATTCTGTATTTTCGACTTCTTTTTTCGCGTAGAATCACCCCCTTTCCGCTTGTACCACCAGTTACCAACCATCCTGTAGATACAAATAATACAAAAGATAGTGTTTCAAAATATCTATATGAAACACAAGTGTCGTAGGAAATTGATACATACATAGGTAATTGGAACTGAAGTTAATCAATTTACGAGCTTTTTTCATATCTGTATTCAGTCTTGAACATCAATGAGTGTATATGAAATTCCATGAACAACTAGAATTAAATGGCGGAAATCAAAACAAAACTGCATGGTTATAATTCAATTTAACGCAGGAAAAGAGTTATTCTCTGTATTTTCGGTGAATTCGGTGAAGATTAATTTGAAAAAATTTAGAGAACTTCAGTGATATCTCATTCATAACTTGGAACGATTTTGAAAAATCGGTTTACAAATAACCTTTCAGTGAAATAAATTCAAAATTGAAATAAAGGCGGAAGGGCAGAGATAAAATTATCCAGAAACGATGAACCTATGGAAAATCAAGTTCGTACAATTGCGTGTATCGATTGCTAAACGTCCTTCTGACGCTCTCTGGCTACCCTTTCCATGTAAATAAATTAATGCCACTTAATCGATCGTCAACGCCGTCGACGATAAACGGGACATTTGCGAAAATTCATTTCAGTCGATGGCACGCCGTGTTGGCGTTTAGAGTGAAAAAAGAAAGATGTAGAGGCGTAACGTTGCAAACGCTGTATTTCGAGAGGTCCAACGATATTGGTAATCAACGTTATGTATCACACTGTTAGCGCGTTGCAACCGAAACTGCGTTTTCCAATTAAAACTGAAAAAAAGAATGATAAGAAAAATGAGGCCCATTCACTGTAAATGAAAATATGTCGACCGTCAAAAGGTAATGGTTTATATATGTACGTATCTAGGTATAACTTTGTCCTTCGTTATGACGCACGTGAAAGAATCATTTAAAGAATATTTACGCTCTAGAGCAGTATTTAAAACTAAAATTTAGGCATATTAATCAGGGAGTCGACATTTCGCTAAGGTAGATTTATTTAAAAGTGGAAAGTAATATGAAACTAGTTGAATCTGTTAACCGGATTGTTCCTTAATCAGCAAATTTCATATATAGTCGTAAACTGAAAAATTAATAACAACAAATTAATTAGAATTTAAACAGTTCTTATAAATACGAACATATATAATACATATGATAATTTATTTTTAATAGAAATGAAAAGAAAATTCCTACGTAAAGAAATTATTATATTCAAAAGAGTAATAGTCTGCTTCAAATATGAAATTATAAGACTCTACCTTCTAATCAGAGATCTAGATCCTAGGCAAGAAGTTCAAATCGAAAACGCAAAACGTAAATCGTATAGTGGATGCATGCAATTAGTTGAAACTTGCTAAAACAATTTCTGGAATTAACGGGCGGTAGAACCATCCATCCGGTGACGAGAATTCCAGAAACGTTCGTTTGTGTTTAAACTGTTTAAAGTATCAAAGCGACCGCGTAACGTGGATTATTAACTTGGCGTGCCAGCCGATTACAGACTGTGTAATAGTATCGCGGGTAGCGGAGCAATTTTTCTCGCGGTGGAATGTAACACGCTTAAATGGCGGAAATTAAATTAATCAATAACATTACACACTCTTTGATATTTTACTTGTAATAATGGCCGGCCATAGGAATAATTCGTTTCGGTCACGGATTATTTGAATCCCAATTCTCTTTTGTATACTCATGTGACAAGTTTACTACGTTATGATTGTGCTAAATGTATAGAAAATACGAAATATAATCATTTAATGTAACTGTTATGAGAAAAAGGAATTGAAATACTATATTTTCTTTGAGAAATTCGTGGAGATTTTTCGTTCGGAAATATGTTTTGTACAGTTATATTCGGAGATTTAAATGTTTGAAGTGCACGTATGCATTTGAGTTGTAATAATAAATTTGGAGGCCAGTGGCCTGGAAAGCTTCCGAAATAACGCTCGTTTAGAATGCTAATTCGCGTGTGTTTGACAGATCCCAGAATCGCGTGCATTGGAAAGATTCCAGAATCGTGTATGTTTGACGTAGGTATTTGGAATTTGCGCGAGTTCGGTAACTTCAAAGTTTGATATGGATTAACGTTAAGTCTTAGCTGAATTTTCATGAATTTTAATGAATCTTAATCGAGTTTAAATATGATGGATCTCTCTCTGATTGACGAATCGCCAGATTTAGAGTTGGCCAGAATTCCAAAATATTTGCAATATTAACAAATATGTTTAATGTAAATTTAATACAAACATATGTCACACAATATTCAATGACGTATAACTGTAATAATAATATAGGATAAAATCATCATTGATATCTATTCATATATTTGTGATACTATAATTGAATTACCTACATCCTGTCAGGATATGTAACATTCAGTTAATTAATACTATTGTAATTAAACATGTCAACAAAATGATGTCCCGAATTTCACGGTACACAAATATTAATGTAATCGTATCCTAAATACATGTTCGGGCTCTTTCGAGCAACCTTATAAATGTTGAACAAATTCTTTTAATAAGTTTTCCAGATTAAATGCGAAAGTTTTCTCGGTAATAGCTTGTCTTCTTAGTTAGCATACACTGGCGAGCTTTCGTGCTCTAAAAAGTTCTGAAAGCTTTCGCTGAGATACCATTGACTGGATCGTCCAACGATCTTTGTTGGCTCTCGTTGTGTTGCGTTGTCTCAAAGCTATCGTAACTTCAGCAGTTTCGCGGTTGTTTAAGGAGAGATTTTAACGTAATCATGCTTCTCAGTTTCTTCTCTGTCTGGCTATTCTCAAGTGTATTTTCTTTGCGATCTGCACACAAGCTCGATCCACTGGCGTGGCATCTCCATAATTTTTTCCCACTCACAGGCGCGCACACACATTCCTCGCGACTGTTCGTCGCCGTGATCCCGAAAGTTATCTTCTAAAATTGCCTTTCCGCTTACACGACGCGAAACTTTTTTCCTTTCCTACCTTTTTCGGACTTCCCTCTTCTTCCCTTTTCTTCCGACCGACGATCAAATTAAACTCTCGTCCGGACCGTTTGAAGTTACACATAGCAACCAACCCTCGTCCATTATATGTAAAAATTAGGATTCAAATGATCGTGTCCGAGACGTTTCCATGCTTTAACGAAACTTTCCTCGTTTACGTTCGCATATATCCTCCCTTAGATATTTACCTCTTTTTACTGCCAGCCTTGTTGAAACTTTTTTACTTTTCTCCATTCTGTCGCATGGATTGTAGGTCACTGCGATTGCACAAATGAAACGCAATATGACGTTTCGATTATGGAATTGGAATTTTTTGGACCCAAGTAGTTTTCAAATATGTTTTTTACAACTACCGTACAGTAGATTTTCATCAAAATTTCTTGTTAGATTGCTATATTTTTTTACAAAATAAATCATTCCAGTGACAGCTGAAAATCGTTTAAAAGCATATTCTTACAATATATTTCAATAAGATATCTAACATTGATAGTAAATCTTTAAGTGTGAACACTGCGAACGCTGTGAAAAGCGTCTAACAACAAGTGGATGCAGACATCTGACGTTTATTGGAAATCCCATTTTGACAGATATTTGATATATACTTAAATTAATACCCTACATTCGTCCATGACACAAATTGTATTCAGAATGAAAATCAAATTCTATATAGACCATTTTGAAGATCATCGTTGGGTGTTATGAAGGGCGGTGCGAAATTGTTCACGGTAATTGAATATTTTTTTTCGCACAAAATCCTTTCGACGTGGTCAGTCAAGCGACGATGCACGCGCAGTAGCGGCAGTCACTAACGATCACAGCTTTTAATCAAACAAAACGTCCGGTTTGACGGACGTGTAAACATAGGGCTGTGAATAAATCGTGGAAAAATAAACGGGTTGGCATCCGAAATGCAGGCACCGCCTGGTTCGTCTATTCTATACCACGATCCCGCTCGTCTTTCTTTTTCCTTTCTGTTTTTTACGTCCATTATTTTGTTGTTTTGTTTTCTTCCGTTTATCAGCATTTTTCCTTTCGTGTTTTCGATTAAAAAAAAATTTCATCGATTACCGAACGATATTTTATCAGCGGGGCATTATGAAGAGAACGCATTCTCGCGTGTTTCATACACAGAGGAAATGGAAAACTACTCTCGCGGATGATTGGCGAGAATTTAATTAATTTCTCCGTCTCTTCGGCATTTAACCCTCCATGGAAAAAGCTCATACGGATGTTTTCACGGCTGATAAGGAAGCTCTTAAAGCGAACACGCATTCCTCCGCATTTTCTATCGTCTCGATGGCTGCTTTCGATGTGCTTCGCCGCATTTAACGTGCCTCGCGTTCAACGATCGTTGAGGGTGAATTTGACGAACAAATCGAAGTTTGGAATGCTTGGTGGATTATTGAAGCAACTCGTACAGCGTAGAAATAATTTAGCACCGTGGTTTCGCGGTGATTAATCTGTTAAATTGTTGAATTGACGTTAATGGGCATCGAGTGCTTAGCGCTGAGCGAGGCAATTAATCAATCTTCGAAACGGTTCAGAAATATCTTGACGAGTTAGAGAAGCTCAAAGAGAATGAATTGTCTTTCTCTTTTGTCGAATATCTGCTATTTGCAATCTCTGAAAATATACAATGATATTATTAGTGTCAGTTTTTTTATTTATATTTATATCATATTATTAGAAATGTATATTATTAGAATCAGTTGATTGATCAAGATTCGAGGAGTATTCAAAGGAATAAAACTAAGAGGAAGTGACATCAGAGAAAAATATCCGAATACATTCTGCATTCTTCAACTTAATCATTCTACTTATTTTCATTTTCTTCAACTCATTTTCACATTCTTACATCACCATCATCATCATTTATTATTACATAATAAAATTCTTATTTTAAACGCAATGATCAAACACGATCGTATCTCAATAAACTCTTCGAAAAAAAAAAAAAAAAAAAAAAACAGACCAACACAAGAAGCTGAAAAATGAAAAGAACGGGTTCTCGCAGGATCTACCATGGACGATCATCGAACGGAACAATTTCAATTCGTATCAAAGCCACGTCGTCTCTCGAAGGATCCATCGGCTCAGTTTGGTCCCGTTAGCGTAAAAACCGCTAGAAGTAGCAGCGTGTCGAAACGGCGGATAGGTCACGGCAATAATCGTAAACAAGCATAGAGGTTGGAAAGAAGGAAAAACGATGCGGCGAAATCGCGGGCCATGGCGCGGACATTCGTTTTAATTCGGTGTGGACCGCTCGATTGCAGGGAATTTTACAATCTGTCGGCCGCAAGAACGCAGCGAAAAAACGCGGCAGAACGAAAGGAAGAGGGCTTCTCGTTCGTGGGAACGTCGCGGCGAGAGTTTGCCTCCGTTCGAAACAAAGAACGACCGCGAAACTTAACACCGGTCGCGGAATTCAGACAGAGAAATGGAGCTCCGGCGTAAAACACGGTTCTGGACGTGAAAAATAGAACAGAAGGGTGGAGGGTCTTGCGAAGCATCTGGAGGTCGAAGAGTAGGAAGTTAGGTGGAGGTGGTTGCTAGGTGGTTTGAAATAGTGTGAATGAATTGGAATCTAAATCCTGGTCAGATTCTTTGGACAAGTACTTTGAGAATTTTAGTACTGTACAGTAGGACTCCAGTGTCTGAATTAATAGGGATTCATTTACAGGGTAATAGAAAGGGTACCTATTCTTCTTTCTAATAATTATTTTGTTCTTTATGAAGTATAATTCCAGTGTTATAAGTCCAATATTTTTCTTGCTGTTAAATCATCTAAGTTTTGAATACAATTGAGTAATTGGAACAAGATAATACGCATAATGTGCTTAGAGCTATAATACAATATTATTCACGGATATTACTTTCTTAAATTTACTACAATCCTTTGAACATCCTCACTCAAAATTGCACCGTTGTATGTACTCGTGTAAAAATCCAGAACTAAAAGCCATTGTAAAGCTGCGGATGCAATCGAGAACTGTTTTAAATAAAATATCGAATTTCCTATTCATTCGTAATAACATTCGGCCAATCATTGCTCCCGAAGGGGACGAGTAAACGACGAACAGGGAACGTTTCACGGGCAGTTGGTTCGCAGACACAGGCGGTCAGTTTAAACGCGAGCACACAGTTAGAATACGCTCATCGTGTCTGACAATCACCGATGTAAAAAAAAAAGTAGGAAAGGTTTAAAAAAAGGAGACAACTAGAGATAGAGAGAAAGAAAGAGACAGAAAAAGAAATGAAAGAGCAAACCAACTCGAATGAAATAACCGAACAATCGAATCTCGCGGAATCGTCGTGGAACCTTCAGCGATGCAGAAAATTGTTTGCAACGTATTGTTGTTGTTGTCGTTTTGAATTTTTTATATTTTTACACACGCGATACAAGCCAATTAGAGATGGGACGCGCGCATCGAGGGAAAATAATTATATTTGATGAGCGCCAGCTGCACGTTTCGCGTACTTTCCAGTTAGATGTCGTTGTTTCCGCCCCCATCGAAGCAGGCGATGCCTCCCTTTACGAGTTGCCGTAAAAAGGGACACGTTCATTCACTCGCCGCGGAATCTTTTTTACGCCTCTCTTTAATTTTACTACTGCTCGTACGATCGCACACTCTAAAACGATTCACGACATTCGAAATCGAACGGCGAGCGGTCTTCCATTGAAAACAGGCCGTTTCTGTACGATGATCGCTGCTTCTGTACTTCGAAACTCGAAAGCAGTAAAAGAGATTTAGTGGGAACGAATGGATGGTTTTAGGTGGCATGTGAAATTTATTTCAATCGTGAATTAAGTGTTTGATATACACATTTTACGACGTGATGGAATTTTGTTACGTAATTTGATAGAATCGACGAGTAACGTACATACATAAAAATATCGCGTAGAATTTATTCATGTTTTTGCTCTATTTTTTTGCGTTATCGTTGCAATTTTATTTATGTTCGCTATGGTTATTTTTCCGTAATTATTTTTTTACGCAAATATTACAGTCTACGTATATTTTGAAATTTTTTTACCTAATGTCTATATCGAAACTGTACTACTATATTTTTTTACTACTTTATTTGAAAATGCAGTTTGAATAAAAGAATAAGGAAAATAAGAATAACATAAGATGACAAAGTGTTGTTAAGACTGAACGAGAAACATTTAATTTTAATTTTCATTTTCATTTTCATGTTCCATTTGCCATTCAAATAATTTATTCATACTTATAATATTTTTTATTGTGTTACTTCTATATCATATTCTTATACCACAATCTTATATCAACTATTCTATCTATCTATTCACTATATAATACTAGCCAGTAAAGTTTTATCTGCACAACATATATTTTATTCAAATCACCTATGAATAAAACTACTAAACCTTGTTCATCGCGGTTTCGATCCAACTAAATTTCATATCGAACATTTAATAATCGAACGAATCCCACCGAACGTAATAATTTCCAAATATCCAAACCGCGAACGTCCTGGTCGAAATAAAATTCAACACTGATAAATCACTTTTTACCAGTGTACGAGTCTCTGAGCGGCTGTTGATGGTTTAATCTCCGGAGAATCGCGTATTACATCGCGATAGCGAGCTTGTGAAATCAAACACATCAGAACATACCAACGATGCTTGCCGATAATTAGCATATTTAATTAAAAATCGGTTAATTTTTAGTCGCAGATAATACGATTAAAATACGGATGGTATGCTTTAAAATGCGAAATCGACTTGTTTTTCGTTGTATTTTCGTGGCTCAAATTATTACATAACATGGGGAATTTTGTTCATTGTATCTCTATTGTTAAATGTTTCGAGACTTTATTTCGATACTGTACAATCTTTATCCTGAAACTATAAATCTTCTCATTATTTTAGCCAATAGTAGAAAAATTTAAATCGATAATAAAAAGAAATGAACGAATTCTTTGAGGTACATTTTCTAAATAATTGCATTTTTCCTTTAATTACATGTTTAATTACGATTACTGTCAACTAAATGTCCATTCTTTCAGAGAATACATATTGACGATTGCGATTATCGTTGAGAAATAAGAAAATAAAACTAGATATCTTGAAGAATGTAATCGTTAAAATATTTTAGAATCCACTACTATATAATTTTGCTTAGATTATGAAATAATAAAAGATTTCGCCTGTAAATATCTATGAGAATCGGAGAATTAATACATCGCTGAGAACGGAATCGTAATTTAACGTGGATAACGTCGTACGTATTTACATTTTGCAAAAAAAAGATGGAATAGACGCGCATCGGATTGCATAGGATCGGCAAATATATTCGCCACGAACAATTCCGCGGTAAAAAATCGACGGAGATCCGTGCGCCTGATGGAAACCGCCCTCGCGACCGGGGCAATAATTTCTTCATCAAAATTCGACGACATAATTCGCGACCGTGTGCCCGCTCGCACAACAATTGGCCCCCTTCAAAAGCAGAACGCCACTGCGACCGACCAGCGACCATTTCCATGTTCCATCATCCGCGTGTACCCGTGATTCGTTCTACGCTGGGAAATCGCTATCGAGGACCCACTAAAATCGAAGCCCCTTGTTGGGCGAACGTGTTCGAATCAACTTCGAATCGTCGAAAAAGAAGGGTTTATAGGGACGACGAAATTTTCTTGTGAAATTGGACATTTGTGATTTGGGAGAATTTGATTGGTCCATTGAAAATCAATGTAGACATTTTGGAAAAATTTAAATATTGTTTTGCCGAAATATAATAAGTTCAGTAAAGTAAAATAAAAGTCAGGGATATGAGAAAGGTGTCTATGATTTGGAAAAAGGAATATTAAACCAGGAACATTAAAAAGTAGAGTTCGGTAATGTAGATTAATGAGAAAAATTACTTATGAAATGTCGTATAAATGCAGCGTAGATTCTCGGTGGGATAAAATCAGTGATGCTTTTTTGTTATTAAATATAATTCTAGCATAGGCCTCTTTACGCTATCTATACATCGTATATTTATGGTAACAATTTTTCCGTTCTAAATTCTCAAAGTGCACAATTTGTTTCAAACTATATTAAAGTACTTAACCAACAACCTCGAATAATAAACTACCTAATAAACTACCTTGGGCAACGGTTAGACGGTCGAGAGTAAGGAAATTACGAAAGTACAAGCTTCGTGCTCTGTCGCAATATTTTGGTTTATATAAAAAGATGAATTTTATAGCCGAGATTAACGAATAATAATAAACAATGTCGAATATATCGTAGTAGATAATTGTAATTATTAAACGAGACCTTATGACATGAAAAGTTTAATCAATAATTATGTACAAATATTTCATATACCTCTAGTATAGGATATACTTTCCAGCAGGAAAATAGATCACGAATTTGGAACGAGTTGAAAATAGCCTCGATTTAGAATAGTATTGGACAAACGAATGAAATAGTTTTTACACGTTCTCGATACTTAATCTACGTTAAATCATGTGCATACATTGCATATAAATTAACGATAAAAACTGTGGTAATCAATCGATTGCCGTAATTAACAAGCTCAAGTCCAGAGTAGAAAAGCTGATAACGGAGGAAATTACAGCGTAATCGCGGCACATGTCGGAGGTTAATAAACTTCGAAAGCCGTGGATTGGAAAAATTTATGTTCAACACGTTCGGGCAACGTGAAATATTTCGTGCACCTGAGGATCGTTACGAGGAAATCTATGCAACAGTCGCGACACCGTTAACGAGTTATAAAGAGTAATTAGGGTACTGGACTTCTTAGAAACTCTACGGTTGTAGACATAATAAATTACAACCCTCTAACGTCATTATACTCTTGCAGAAGACCGAAACCTGTAAGAAGTAAAAACTTTGTACAAAAAATACCATTTTTACTTTTGGACAGTGCAAAGAAAACAGAGTCAGGATGCTCATCGATAGAGCCTCAGAAATTCTAGCTGACTCTCTCCCTCCACGCCAATTAGAATAAATTACTTCTCACAACGATAGCAAGGAGAGAAGCGCGATATACCGGGTAGGAAATCCGGATTGCTTGGTTCCCTTTGTTTCCCTGAATATTCATCAGTGTTCGATTCGTTCTGCGGGATTTAAATGGACTGCCGAACGAAAGAGAGGACGTGATCGCCGGAAGTTCAGCCGAATTCGATCGATCGTCGTATCGGGCGGCCACAGCTGCGCAATACCAACGGCAAAGATCGATAGATCACGCGTTATTCGACGCGTACTGACCCGCTAAAAGTGGATAGCGCACAGTTGTTAGACTCGGAAGAGCATAGAGGCATAGTATGTGCGCGCAGACACCGAGGAATCGTTCACGGTGGTTGAACGCTTAGACTAACAAGCTTACTGGTTAACTGGATCCCGATTGAGCGAAGTCGCGCGCATCTCGTGTCACGAATTCGCGAATTTTGATTGCTCTGAAAACACCCATACAGGCAACCTGTTACAAGCGTGTTGGTAGGCTGGGCTACTATGTTATCTGATTTAAATTTAGAAGGTGTCAAATAGGAAATATTCGCAAAATTTAAATTAATTAACTCCACTTTTTATTGATTTCTTAATTTTACTATATAAACTACACAAGTTAGTATTCAGTGCCCAAGAAATGAGTTAGTTCAGAGGATCAGTCGTCGTAACAGGATCATATAAATGATGGTAAATTGGAAGGTAATTTTTAAAAACGATGGTGTTTGTAACATTATCGCTTTTCTCACCTTTTAATTCGTAGAATTGATAAACGGAAAATAGTCTGATTATAGTTAAATTTTTCTTAACTTCCCCTGCGAAATTTCCAAGCAACCTAATATTTTGGTAAACGCCTATAAACTTCTACAACACAGTGCAAAAGACATAAAAGATATATCACGCATATTCGTAGTAAATTTATCGTGTTCACTGGAAATCAGAAGATCAATCTCGAACAGCGCACATATATGGAGCCTCCTGATTCCCACATTTTGAGTTGGCGTGCGAGCTTCAACTTTGGAGCGGTATTCGACGACTTGTTTGGCAGTTTCCACCGTGCAGTATTACTTTAAAGCGTGTCGCATGGTTGGTTCTCCCATCAGTTCCGGCAAAATGTCAGAGCCAAGAAACCTGTCAGCGTCGACAGATGCGTTGCGTATCCGCGGCGTCATATTGAGCGTGCTCGTTTCAACGGTGCTCGCGCGTGTGCTCGGGGTTTCCGCGGTGAAATCTGAATACCAGCCGCCCTGCTGAAGGTAACGGTGCAAAATTTCCGGCCGTGTGCTGTTAACCGGGTCCAAATTAATTTCTGTAACTGCCACAAACTCGCGGACCTTTGCTACCCGCTGTCTTAACCCTTTCATGACTAAGAAGTTCCATGTTGTCGTGTTCATGTTGATATGCGAATGGTGTACACGGTACTTACGTCACTGTGAGTCAGATTCGTAGAGGAAGCTGAGAAAATAAAGGGATTTTTAAACATAATATGTGTACATATTTGGTATAATTAAAATATTATAGCTTCGCGAAGAGTTTTCTTTTTCCAGTATCTTTTGTAGGCTGCTCGTGTTTTGTTGCAACTAAAATAGGAAATAATATTTGGCTATCTTTTTAAAAGTAAGTAGTTAAAGAATGTAGTTTAAAATATATTAACGAATAGGCATGTAATTTTCCTTAAAAAAATTATATAGCCACTCAATATATAAACAGAGATAAATATAGATCGCTAGTATTTTAATTTCGACAACTAAAAACTGTCCAACAATTAATTTTTAAGCGTTCAGAACTACATATCGTTTTAATTGCAAATTACGTCGAATAAAAACAGCTAAAATAGCCTGACAGATAAAAAAAAGTACAAAATTCGAGAAAGTAGTAAACATAGCAAAAGAAAGGAAATAACAAAGGAATATACAGACTAGAAACGTACCGCGATTACCTGTACGTGTATTGTCTAATTTCGCGGTGGCTAGTTTTATGAGAACGAGTTTTGTAGCAGCCCTTGCGCACGTTACCCGCTTCTGCTCGTTCGCTAGGCTGGCGCACGAATCTTGATTACGTCGCTGAGTCACCGACAGTGTTGGAAATTTATGGCGCAGCGAACGATCAAATTTTTTTTCGTCCCTTTCTTCCCCCGCTCCCAACCCCCTAGAGTCGGATAAACGGGTCACTTCTGTCCATTAATCCGTTTTCGCGGCGTGCGCGTTCCACTTTTATCGGCGTTGCGAGATTTACAACGCATTCAATTGTCCGTTGAAGGCAGGGGAACCCCGCGACGCGCATTGAAAGGCCGAGAATCGGCTTTTATGCGTTCCCCAGCCCCGCGAGAGCACTAGATAACGCTCAGGAAGAGTTGATAGTTATTAGACAACCATCTGCTGAATGAAATACGCGCTGAAGTGATAAAAGGAAGTGGAAGGAGAAAGTTACGGTAAATTTTGGCGATTTCCTACATTAGAAATATTAGACGGTGTAGTTTTTTTGGTAGTAAACATACCTAAAATTAAAAATGGTCATTGAAGAATAATCTATTATTATTTTAAACAAGATATCGAGGAACGTTTATCTTCCTTTGAACATGAAAAGCTTGCAAGTAATTACAAGTTATTAATCGAAGTTAATGCATCTTGGAAAGTTCGATGATTTTAGAACCTTATATGTGTGTAGTGTTGCAAAAGTATTCGTTCACATACTGTTGGATTTTTTCATCACACTGTGATATCTCATTCACGTTTTCGATGTTGTATAACAATTGTGAATTTTTAGAAATATTCTTCAAGCACAGAAAGTATTTGATCGATAAGCTCTATAATTTCCTCCTCCTTAGGGGTTGAATTCTTCCTGCGAACCATCTTAGATCTTTTTATTTTACGTGACTAAGGAAAAGGATAGCCACCGGGAAAGAAATACGACGCTTTAAATCGCGTTTAGAATAATTTTTGCAATTTCGTTCGCCTTTATTTGCCTCGTAATTGCCACGAGTACACGGTGTTCGCCAGCGGGCTCGCGAGGAACGGCTCATAATACTTTCAAATCAGCCATTTCCAGCACACTTGCACTCCCTTCCCGTCCAGTTATGTTGAAAAACTCTCTCTTAGCGCGCGACGATTTATTCGATCCCCAGCTTGAAATTATCACCCACGGAAGCAGTTGACCGAACGTGTCAGCACACCCTTTAACATCGAGTTCATCGTGGTTTGTTACACGATCAGCAGGCATAATTTCATGATTAACCGATACACGGCCGCAGATTAAGCGCCAACGTGTAGCAAATCGCTTAGAAAACCCACAATGTGAATTTAAACCGTGCTGTTAAAACGCGACCCTTCGATTTCGATGGTTTCTACAACGTCGTATATTTACCGTGTTACTAAATTGCTGTAATTCTCAAACGAATCGGCGTTTGGTATGTTTCTTCGCTGTTTCACTTGCCGAAACGTGAATCACACTGAAAATCGCTGGAGTGAAATCTAGTTCTACCAGAGGGTATCGACTGCGTATGCAGAGCTTTTCTTAATATAGAGCCTGTTCGAATAATAAATATCATGCAGCCATTTGGGAAATCGATGGAACTAAAAACGAATCGTGTATGTACGTAGTTTACAAATCCGAAGGCTGGAATGCTTTTTCATGAAACATATTGCTATTCAGGGAATGCAAGTATTGAGAAACCATGTAAATTGCCGTCTTTTTCTTTGAAATTAAGTGTCCTATTTATTTGGAACAAATCGCCACTGGAATATTTTTTCATATATTGCACCAACTTCTCACATTTTTCTATCGAATGCTTCATAGAATAACGATCATACTGTTGTCAAATTTATATCATTACTATATTAAAATTATAACTATGACAACCTTATAATCAAGTCCACTGCCATCGTCTTCAGTTCTATCGTAAATGAACATAAATAATATATAATACAAATTCCCAAACGCTTCTCAAGATCTCCCAACCTATCTTCAATCGTTCTTCTGCAATCTTCTTTCCCTTACCTATAACCAATCTCGATAATCCCTCAAGCAGTACCCGACTCTTCAAAAACCTATTACATCTCGATGATAAAGGAACGAAAAAGAAATCGCGGGTATATTATTTATTACCATAGCAGCAGTTTTGTCACTTATCCGGTCCATGTCTGAGGGTAAGCCATCGTGAAAAGGGATCACGAACGCGATAACATTCGTCTTGTCGATGGTTAGCATCGCGGTGTATCGGTAGGCGTTTCCCTGGTAAGATTATTTGCATGGAAAGAGCTTGTTACCGAGCGTGTAATTTCGCGAAAGTTTTATCGGGGGCTGGGTTGTTCTGGAGGCCGGCCACGGGGATGAAGCCACGCGCACGTAGACCAAAGCTTAACCCTTCTCTCTGCTTTTGCTCGGTAATAATGTTGGCAGCATATGACAGTCACGACGTAATTAAAGAGTGGCGGAGCGCGGGCGCACGTTCTCTCTCTGCTTGCTGTCCACGACGCGGCCATTAAACGTTTTCTTTTTCGCCAGCTGACGCTCCTTCCTTGCTGGATACGTCCTCCGGATGGTTACGTGGTACGGCCACCACTGTGAGTCGCCCACTCCGTGGTCGAGCAAGCGACAAAGCTTTCGCGCCGCGCACTACATTTATTTTTCTCCTTTTCTTTTATTTTTTTTTTCTTCTCTTTGTCTTGCTCTACCTTTTCGTTCTTCCTTTTTCTTTACCTTTCCCACGCTAAGAACATAGGGTTTAGAGTTAATTTTTGCTAATACCGGGAAAAACACAAGTTATTTAAGTCGACTGCAGATGGTAGAGTCGCTAGTTTTAACTTGTTTCCAGCAGTGAGGATATAAATCGCCGAGATTTCTCAGAGATGCTTCGTTCGTTGCGCGGCGTTGCTTTTCATTTGAATAAAAGAATCAGATAAGTTTGCTGGAATTTGATAATTACAATCGTTTACTTGTTTAAATTTGAATTTGTCTGCATTTGCCCGGACCATTGATTATCTGCAAGCATAAACCAGGAATTCGAAAAGTCTCGGAGAATTTTTTAATTGTACTCCCCGACCTCTCTGAAACCACTACCTCTATCATACAATAAAATCAGCCAACTTTCCGCTTTCTTAAAATCCATTACAGAACGGCGTAACCTCGGAATCGACGTGCCTCGAAACGGCGGCACAAAGCTAACGATCTAATAACCGTGACATACGGTTATAGCGATGCGAATTCGCCATTCGTAAATTCGCGAACCTCATCCCCGATATCGAAGGAAACGACCAATAAGCGTGATAGGAATGATCTTTATTGGCACGATTCGCGTCGCAATAAACACATAGGGTAAACGTTGTGCCACGATAATTCGAACCGTTTGGAATCCGCCGGTCGAAGAAAAGAAAATAGGAAAAAAGAGAAGAAAAATATCGTTTATCGGTTGTTGCAGGATATTTCGATTGGTTCAGCGGAGTATATGCCGGAAACGGTCGATGGCGAAATTAAAATTCAATTTGTACAGGTTTAGCCAGATCGTATCGAGTCGAAGAAACTGGAAAAAATCGGTCTCCCCCTTCGAATTTACATATCTTTGTTTCTGGAACATGGTTACGGTAATGGGCACCCTCGATCGCCGCGAACGATACGCAGTCAACGATCCTTTCGCTCGCGAATCACGAGATGGAATAAGCGCGTCGATTATTTCGGAGATAATTGAAACCTGATATTTCCCGGCTAGAAATTTATAGCCCACCTGGTTTTTACGTTTCTTGCGAAGAATGCGTTTTTACATTTACTAAGTCGACTAGGCTCCTTTCATTCGTGTGGAACACGTTCTTATAATCGGAGAGAG
Organism: Bombus bifarius; assembly: GCF_011952205.1. Classification (NCBI taxonomy): domain Eukaryota; kingdom Metazoa; phylum Arthropoda; class Insecta; order Hymenoptera; family Apidae; genus Bombus; species Bombus bifarius. The sequence continues at coordinate 4,708,267 of NW_022884914.1, read as the reverse complement.
GAAAAAAGATTTTCTTTTCTCTCTCTTCCGGTACCCCATTCTACTTCCCTCTTATATACTTCATTAATCACTCGGTGCGTCTCTCGTCCGCGTTATCCGAGCAGATCTTCGCCTTACTGTTCTTGCACTTCCGCTCATCTTCGAGTTTATTCAATCGTTTCATCTCTCATTTACGTTTTTAATTCGGTTCTTCTCGCGCCTGTGCTCGCAGAATCGCTTCTCAAGCCGTGTAATTTCATTAAGATTGTTTCTCCAAAGTAATTTCCGCAAGGGTAATCAACCTTGGATTTTGCTCTATTTATGCGTTTCTCCCAGGGTAAACTGTTCTTAATCTCTTTGATAGCTATGGTAATTCGATACACTCGCCTACAAGAGTCGCAAGAAATTACCGGATCTTTTTTGGCAAAGTGTATCTTCTAAACTTTCGATGTACGTATAGAGTTTCGAAATTATATACTGAGGGCGGTGAAACAGGCAATACTTTAGATCTGGAAATAAATAACAGGAACTATGATAGAAAATTTGACCTAAATATCAATGTGAATTTACTGAGAAGCGTGTCGAGCATATTGAGAATAATATCTGATTTTATCGTACATAATCTATGAAACTTGTATTATAACATTGAACGTACGATATTTTCTTCCTTTGTCGTGCAGGTTCATTCAGATCAATGTTTGAAAGGAAATAGAGGTTCTTATAGTTGCTCATAAATATATCAATATCCATGAACAGAGCCGTATATCGGCATCAAAGGATTAATCCTTCTATCTAAACCGAAATGGTATTCTCCATAAATCTTGTCCTTTATATTAAAACGATTCGATATCGGACCACTATGATGACCCAATCAATTCGAATCGAACACAGGTTCTGTCTCATTATCGCGCAAGTCGGTTCTAGCGAGCGAGTTGGCGCGTAAGATTTAATTAGAAAGCGGATCGTTTAGCGCGTACTCGCGAGCTTTCCACCGTTAATCAAATCCTGAAGCAATGGTAAGTAATGCCTGGAGCGAGCGGGTCGCCATTGGAATTGGACCGATCCCAATACAAACGGCAGGTGCCGCTAGTTACGCTTAGGTAAACGAGTTTCTCGAGGCTGATCGACCGAAGCCTTCTTTTTCGTGGTTGCTATCTGCGAATTCCGTTTCTGCTTGGTGGAAGCCGCCGATAAACCGCTAGACACAGTCTTCTGGCCCTGTTTTCCTTCCATCCTTTCCCTCTGAAAGTCTGAAATCCTTTGTCGCCACTTGTCGCCGCTTTTTCACGACCCTCTAACTCGTTCGCTCGAAAAACAAGGAATTCCGGGAAAACGGACGTTCCAACGACGAAAACAATTTCGTAGCCAGCGAGTCTATCGAGAAGAAGGTAGCGATGGAAGAGTCTATCGATTAGACGTTGAATAATGTAGCTTCGATTACTGACTCTTTTCCCTTCCCTTTAAAAAAGAAGAATAGAATCGATGCGCGCCGACGTTTCTTCTCTCTATCGTATTTACTGAATCCACCTAAAGTTCAAACGAGCCAAGCTCTCTTGTCTCTTCTCCTCGCTTCTCGCTATCTCTTTACGAAGAAACTTCATTTATTTCGCGTGAATGGGAGAGGCTGATCCTTGCGAGCGATTCTCTGGGAATCGCGAGGATCCCCCTGGCATTAGTCAAACGAACTTTCGAACGTACCAAACCGTTTTACGCCGTTCAAACGACGCGAGCTCCTTTAATCTTTGACTCGATCGCCTCTGCTGGATCGAGAACTCCGCGCTGAAAGGGGAACGAGACTCGACCCTGTCTGCTTAAGCAGTATATTTCCAGCTCGCGCCTAGAAGAGGGTGAAACTCGGCCACGCTGGGTTCTAAGATAGAAAACAAGTCTCGCAAGACGGTTTCGAAACCTTTTTACGATCCTCCGTCTTTCGCTGATAATTTTCACGCTCTACCCGGAAAATCTTCGATAATCCACAACCCCGCTTCGTCCTACTTTCTTTTGAACCTTTCCATCATCGTCGTCCATCGCGTCTTTCAACCTCTTTCTCCCTTCGTTTCTCCAATGGTTTATTAATCAGAGGAACCAAACGGCTCCGTAACCATGTCGAACAAGAAACTCCGAGAGTCTGCGGTTTCATTTACTCGAGATTTGCCACGTTGATGCGTCAAAGACATATTAAGGATGCGTAAGAAGCTCCTTTCAAATTCGGCAAGGAATAAACTCTAAGCAGATAACTGGAATGCTAGATTCTTTGAGAAATACGCTGATAAACGAGATGCAATTTTGGTAGGATATTACATATACGTATACACTTATAAACATCTATGTATGTTACACAAAACATTTTACGAAATATACAATATGAACTTGGAAGTTTTTCCATCATGATGAGTATTTAATAAATAAATTTGCCAGCCACTGTATTTGTTGCAAAAAATACCAAAATGGAAAATATTTGAAGAATTATTAAAGATCACTGATTTAAGAGTAAAGAGCTTCGCTTTGTCAAGAGTCGTGGATATCACGACGCGATTTCTTGTTCCAGGTTTTGATAGAAATGTTGTTTATAAAGGATGAAGCGCTGACTGCTGTTTTCCACGCCGGTGGAACAATGTGCCACGTCAAAGCTCGTAATGAAATATGATAATTTTATGCCGCTCTTTGTACTCAGAACTCGCTCTGTTTAAAACGCTCTTTCTTATTGATAGCATTGTTGCAGCGGATGTAATTCATAAAATTTTCGCAAAATGAACTCTCCTGTTATTCTCGTTGATATCTACAAAGTAATAAATAGTAATTGAAATGTTTCTAGAATTACTTGTTTTATTATGTCGAATCATTCGGTGTATTGTAAATATTCATATTTAGTTCTTAACTGTTAGATTCCACTTGGAATTATTAATTTATTTAGACGATCCAGGATTTCAATAGTTCCAATTGGTATCACTTAAAATTATTTTTATGGAAACACATTAAAAATATTTTTACATGTTCTCGTTTTTTGACATCTAAGGAATAACTTTCTCTAAAATACATTTTTCGAATTTGGAGGAAACGATTTAAGTCGGAAAGGATTAATTATTCGTCGAAATTTTTACCAGATATCGATCAAAACAGGTCTACAAACTATCAATTACTCATCTCACGTATGACGGTACGAAACCCATTTAATCTTAAATAACAATTCTTCAATAATTTTTCGAATCGAGATAATCAAAATAACAATCTCGATTTACAACCATAAACATTTTCAAATGCCAAAAATCTTAAATCAAACTCAAAGAAATATCTCTCTAAGCTTTTAAATCAGCTCACAGTAACATGTTCTAAAATCAAATATTTCTCACTCGTGCAATTTGCGTGGCACGTTAATAAAACAAATTGGGGAAACGGGAAGCGGAAGTTTCCGGGTTTGAATGGCTACGGCCGTGGAAGGAGAAGCGGCGCTCGTAACGAGAAAGACGTGCAACTTCTCAAAAGCCGGTCGTCCCTTATTCCACGGGTATCTCGAACGAAGACACCGAGCGACAGCCCAACGGAATAATTAATTGGCCCATTTGAAGCGGCTCGGACCCGCTGTGAATTTCACCCTTCCGGTTAGAACGAGAAACTGTATGGTCGCACGAAAGAAAGAGAAAGACGGATGAAAGAACTGGTGGATCGGAAGGTCTGTGATGAAAAACGGTGAATTCGGGGTTGGTTCCGCGTCTAATGAAAACTTTTTGCATAAGACGGACACCGCGAAGACGCGTAATCAGCCTTAATTCGAAAGGACGTCGCTAATTTGTTCGACAGTAGAATTGGAAGTTGAGTCCCGGAAAAAAATTTGTCGACAAATGGTCGTGAAAGAAATTTGTTCAAAATTGTTTTATCGCTTGGGAGATTCGCGATAGGAACTGTGAACACTTCAGGAAATTCAGAATATTCGATACGAAGATCACAGAAGGGAAACAAGTCACATCCTTCACCGTTTGGAGGGACAATTTTAAAATTCAATATGTTGTCCATGAATTTTGTATTTACCAATCTTTTTATATGATTCTACTATTAAATGTATCTTTGCTATTTTCTTGAATATTTCAGAAATGTTAATTGGTATAAAATTATACTATTTATACTATTATACTATTGCCAGCAATGAAATTTCATTTATCAGCTAAATCTTAGGAAAGATCATACGCTATACCATCTATATTCCCTATCAAACGTGGAAGCATTCGAAGATCGAATCTATCTCCTGTTTCCACTTGCCATTCAACCGCCAATCGAATGGAGCTCTTATCAGTCGCTTAGAAATTCCGTTATTTCTTTCCTTATCGTATCGCGCTCTGCCCCAGAAACTTGCATCCTGTATCGTTTAAAACTTTTCTCCGGTGCAAACGAGAAGAGCAACGGAAAGGAGGGAGAGAAAAAAAGGCGACGCGGCATATCAAACAGGGTGACGTCTCAAAGGGAGCAAACGAAAGAGAATGAGAGAGAAAAAGAGAGAGAGAGAGAGAGAGAGAGGGGAGCGAGCAGAAAGCGGGACAGAAGTCGTGGCGAGCGTAACGAGCTTGTCACAGCGTTGCTTAAGAGTTTCGTGTGGACATATCGGAGTGGAAAGAAGCGTGAAAAATGAGCATGCGAGCGCGCATAAAGCGTAGGATATCGCTGAGCGTACAAAACGTATGATCGATGAGCGAGCTCTCCGGACCAGAGAGAAGGTCCCTTGGAAATTCGGTCTCCGCCAAGCAAACCTACGAATAAGAGCTTACGGGCTTCTACGTTCTAGCTTGCCCTTTGACTCGTAACTTTCTCCTCGTATCTTGCCGAAATCTCGATTCGGTACCTGAAGCTGTTCAGTTTCTTCCTGGCTATACTAACAAAACAAAAACAGAAGATAAAAGAAAAAGAATAAGGATAAGAAAAGAAAGAAGAAACGAAGAAGAAGTTTCTTTGAAAATATTTAAGAGATATCGTCGTGGCACGCACAATCGAACGATAAATCACGATGCACTAACGGACGAAGGTCCAAAGAGACCAATAACGAAAACAATTTCATTTCTTCCATTTTCTACGAACGGCTTCTGCCTGATCTTCTTCGTACCAACGACGACCTCTTTGTAATCGTGGTTTTCCTCTTTCTCTCTATCGATGGTTCGCTTGACATTTTGCTCGGTGGAGCACCGGTACCACTTCCGTATCCGTTAGACACAAGGAAAAGGCAAACCGATTGCGGAAATCAAATTTAGACATCGCGAAAAGAACTGCCGCGTAACTTTAATTTCGTCGTCTTCGAATGACGAGAGAAGACTCCCTTTTGATCGTCGATTCTTGACTGGTCGCAAAACGACAGCGGAAGAAAACCATCTTCAGGCTCACTCGTGTTCAAAAGCTCAGACTTCGTTCGTCCCTTTATCGAGTCCCTCGAAAGCAAATTCGATTAGCGGACGACAGATTGAGCCTTATTGAATCACACCGTTCGCAGGGTGGTCTTTGTTATCACGATTTCTCTCAGGATAAGTATACGTTTTATATATGTATGTATGCATGCGTGTATAGTATAGAAAGGTCGTATTCGCGATCACGAGCAAACGTCTACGAGCGAGGATCGGTAATAACGATTCAGATGATCGATCGCGATAAAAACATCTTTATGTCGGATTGGATTTCTTTCTTCTCCGACTGACTGCGTTTTTTTTTATTCTTTTACCACGACGATCGAGAGATTAAGGGATCGCAGAAAGGCGACCTGTCTAAGTTTACGTTTAAGCGGTGTGAGGTTGATTTTGGAAGATCGTAATCAAGGTTTTAACGCTAGATTTACGATATGGACATAATTTCTCTGATATTTTCGAGTTTTAAATTTTCAGTAATATTTTCAGCAATTTATGGAAGAAGAATAAAAGTCGAGATGAGAAGCTCGCAGCTTAGCGAGGTTTGGATTAACCCTTGTGCGTTCTTTGGGTCATTATTCTCCACGGAATCGTATTTTCTTATCGTTATAAAATTTCTCATCTTCTTTTGTCTCAGGATCTAAACGCACCAATATTAATCACAAGTTTCGTAGGTACTTTGAACGCGCTGACTGGCGGATTGTTGAATAATGAATGTGGAAGGAGATAAATGTAGTTGATTCCGGATAATTTGATTTGATTGCATATGGTATGTGTTTATATGGGTGGTTAGGTGTGGGCGTGAAAATTGCTTCGCGTTTTACGCTCGTTTTCTAGTTCGTTTGCCAGAAAATAGGTCTCGCTTGCGTGCGTTGGTTAGTGGGTTGTTTAATGGTACGAGAATTTGATGATTGGTGAATTAAAGTTGTGTAAACTTTTACGATTATAGTTCTTGCAGTTTTGATAGTAGGCCAGTTTTCTCAATGCAGATGCAAGTTCATATTATACTACTATGTGGTTTGCTAATTCCTAGCTTCTGTTGATCTAGAGATTATGCCGGTGATTTGAAATCTACTTATATAGGGATATAAAACAGCGAGCGAATTGCAATGAAAATGTTGATTTATATCGAAAATGTATTTAAAATATCTCTCTGCCTCTAGTTCGAATAAGTATTTTATTTCAATTCTATTGAAATTCAACGTGCGTTAACATATATGGGAGCACATCTAAAATGAGTTCAAAAATTAACATAAGAACTTTATCGCCATATTTCGATCGTCAGACAAAATTTGTCCAAATGAAATGCTGACTCTCCGTATCACATCACATCAACCGACATAACAATTAAGAAATCCCTCAGATAAAACAATTTATCATTGTCTCTTTAACATACAAAGCTCGTATCAATTATGCAAATCTCATTTTCCAAACGTCTAGCCCATGGAAACTAGCCGGCGTTCTTTCAGAAGCATCAACTACCATGTAACTGTTCGGATACGTATCCTGCACATCAAGCTATCAAAAAAATCTCCATTAGTCCGAAATCACGCAGTTAACGAATCGTGTAAGCAGGCAAAGAACGAGATATTCCCCGTGGTCCACAGGGGTCTCATCAAAAACACGTCTCCAAGGCCGATTCGTCACGGTGCACGGGTTGGAACTGGCGTAGTCAAAGCGACTAATTCTGATTAGCTCCCAAGCGATCCGAGTATATCCAATTACGGTGTCGCTCGCACGTCGCTCCGTTGGCCCGCCTTAATCCGGCGGAATAATTCGCCCTGTACCACGGTGGCCTGTCATGTGTCGTAACCGACAGTGAAATAGAGGTAGTCGTCGGAACTATCGTACGTTCGCGTGTCTCTTCCTTGTACGGCGTTGTAAATTCGGCCGTACACCGACGAATCAATTAAACCTCGAGCCAGTCAGCCGATCGAACGCTTTCGCTGCAATTAATTCGGCCGACTTTGGTTCGATCGCCACCTTTTACACTCTGTACCTTCTCTTCGTCCTTTTTTCTTGTCTTTTTTTGTCCTATTTCGGATTTTTGGTTGTCCTGTTTACTTTCGAACCGATGAAGCGATAAAACTTGTTAAGCGGATCTCGCGTCTGCATGTCTATGGATGGCTACTGGATCGACTACATTATCAAAAGGATATTAATTTATTCTGTGAGGTTGTTTAGATGGAGAGGAGATTGGATAGGTTTTGGGGCGTTTTTTTAGACAGTGGACAGTTTTTAATGAGATGAGTATTAATTGTTGTTAGGCAAACTAGGTCGTTGATAGCTCGAGCGAAATTTTAATTGATGTAACGTATAATAATCGAACGTGTAGTTGGCTCTACTCTTGTAACAATATCTAATAAAATACAGCCTTCAACGTTCCTATCAGTTCTCTGTCAACGATAATATAAATTGCTTGTTCGAGAAAAGTATCTATATTAGTCACATCCAATTTGCTTCGGACCGATTAAAATGTTTCGCTTAGTCGAAAACACGCAAAGATATCGCCGGTATCTATCGAGATAACAAGATCCAAGGAGAAAGGACCGCTCTATATAATATATCTAAATGTCGGAGGCAATTAGGCGAATCTCGTCATTCGTACGATCCTACTCCATTTACCCATCTACTGAATCCATCTCGCGGACTCTTTCTACAAATTAAACATCGACTTGGTTGTTAGCAGAGCCGTTGGCTGGTAACTAGCCGTGTTTTATCGTCGTGGCCGTTAACACGGTAACACGTGAAGCACACGCTAACGAACGACGCCGTTCAATAATTCGCGACTAAAGCGAGGTCAACGAGAAGATCGTAGCATGACGCGAATTCGTCGTAAAAATCACAGAAATTACACGACCGATGTCCTTCCTACCGGCGATTTATTATTACCATTATTGTCCCTGACTTCTCGACGCGTTCCGCCCAGTTGCCGCTTTCTAATCCGCCTTCGAAATCGATTCCACGCGCAGATAACGACGATCGACGTGTCCGCTATCGATCGACCGTCAACCAAACGGTTTCCAAGCGTTGGTCACGCCGAACACGGCCACAAAGGGGGATCATCCTTCTCTCTAGCTCTCTGGCCGCGGGACTATCCTACGGGATAGACAGACGTTGACAGTTTGTTCGCACGGTTCGACTCTCCACGTCGTTTATCGGTATTGTCGCGCGTTCGAAGGCCCGCGGCCTGTGATCGACCAGAGAGGCGAAAAAGACTGCTTCGACTGTCGATGAACGCAACTTCGGACAATAGCTTCGCCACTTGAAAGGATTGACTTTTAATCTCGGGACTGACTGCGTGCCTCCCCGACGCCATTTTGCGCACCGTTGACCAGCCGGCGTCGAACAAATGGACTGGAAAGTCTCGCGTTCGCTGCGTGCTCCCGCTTTTCTAGATCCGCCGATGCGAAACAAGGGTTTCTCCAGATTTCCACCTGGCGCGGAAGTCTCCTGTCGTTTGATCGATGGGTGGCCTCGGGTGCTCTTGTTTGGGTGCAAGGGTCGAGTATTGTTGTATAAGAGTGTTTTGCGTTAGCTCGGTTTTTGAGATATTTCTTTTTGTCAGAATCCTGTGATTGGAATGAGAAATCTTTACGTTCACGATTTTAAAGCGTAGAATTTTTATTATTATCAGTATGGAAGAATTAGTATTTTTATAATATAGTGAGAAATTAGTAATAATGCGATAGCGCATTTATGTAGAAGTTTGTTAACGTTAAGGTCTGAGTATTCGAATCATAGAAATCGAGAAATTAACGTAACGGCCACTTTGATTTAATAAAGGTAAAATATCTAATGAAAGACAATAAGAAATAACAAGATATGGAATTAATCTGCATTAGTAGTACGTTTGTCTATACGTGGTCTATTTTTAACTCTGTTGAAAGAAATTTTATTTTAGAACAGTTCTATCTTCAGCTTCGAAATCGCTAGTTTATCTTTCATCGTACATCGTGTATTTTTTTATTCAGATAAACCTTCTAAATTACTTTACCAAGCGTGAATGATGTACTTTGATGCGCATAAGGTAGATTCTCGACAAATCGGCTACCCTGACGAGAAGGCCTGAATCTTTAAAAGCACTTCTTCACTTTTGGAGTAGGTTCTCGTAAGTGCATTGGTACAGAAAACGTCTCGCTGCTCGAGTGTTCTCTCGCACGCTTTGAACTTACTCCTTTGAATTTTCAATTTGTTTATTCCGATACAATAAAGGACAACAAAACAGAAATACTTTTCTACGTTCTATTTATTTCTTATCAAGAATTAAATCTAATTCGAGGACTAATTTTGTAGTTCATTTTTCGAGAATCGATCGCTTCTTATATGTTTTACTAATCTTGATGTTTATATGTATTTCGAGATGTGATCGTACGTGTGTGACCGAATGAAATTTGTGTGGCAGCTGTTATTTTTGAGATAACGTTCTCAGTTCAAGAAAACTTGCAACGCGGAAAGTTTGTGAAGTTTCTTCGTCACGACGATATTTCCATATTTCGTAGAATCGTAAAACAAAGTTGACGAAACGTTTAAAATAAAACACGGAACAGGGAAACCAATAAAGATACGTTTATGTCATAAATCACAAGATATGATTCTAAAATAGGAGACTCGGGCACAACCATAAAACACGTATCTCGTACAACGTAAAATTATAAATACCGTTTCGAATCAAAGTAAAAACAAACACACCGTTCAACCACAAGGATCGTTGCCCGATACAAATACATACGTAATTGCTTCGCGTCCTATTAAAGGGCGTTGTGTCGTAGCAGAAACACAAACTGTAGCAACGTGTTGCGTTCGAATTAATCGGAAAGAGTCGACAAGGCGCCGATCGTAAACTTGCCTGCCAGTGCGATTCGTTACGCGTCCCGGCGAACGTCGTATTTCCATCCATTCGAGGATCATTGCTCTTTATTTCCTGTTTTATAAATCGAACGCTGTCGATCGGTTTTCGCTAATTAGAAGAAACCAATCGACGTTATCAACAGGAACAACAAAAACACGAAATATTCCTCTGTTCGTGACCACGGAGATCTCCACGTTGGAAACCAGGTGATTCTTTCTCTCTTTGGATAATCGTTCGTAATAAAAGTCACGCGATTGCTTGCAAAATACTCGTATCAGCTTTAGTTTAATTAACTAACCTCGTGTTTCCTGTGTTTACTTATAATTAAGTATAGAATTTTTCGTGTTCTCTCTCTTTGTTTGGTTTTTCCTCCCTTCGATTCCGCAGGAAACAACGACTTATACGTAAATTTAATCGCGTATCACGTGAACGAGATAGAGACTGCACGTGAACGAAACGAAAAAACGCGATTGCGAAACATCGGAATGCCCGATTGCGTTTCCTCGCGGAGGCGCGTTCGAAAGGACAGAAATTATAGGGCAATTTCGCGGCAGAGCCTACGTTTCTCATGGCGCCGCCGGATTCCTTTGTAATTTCGAGCGCGCACTTTGTCCGCCGCTTTCGACAATCGTCGTTTTCAGCCGAGTTTACGACGAACGTTTTTGAAACGTGTATGTGTATGTGTATGTATGTGTGTGTGAGAGAGAGAGAGAGAGAGAAAGAGACGGAGAGAGGGAGACGAAGTAAATGTTGTTGCAGTTTGGGTCGATGTGAAATTTGGTAAGAGAAAATTATGTAAAATATTCATATTGTAAATTCTTACTTTGATTAATTTTCTTAACACTAATTATGAGATGCTATCTACTATCCTTCTTCATTTTTGATTTTATTTATTTCCAAAAGATATTAGCACCCTGTCATTTATACTTTTTGGTAGTTTTTGTAATACCAAAGCATTTAAACTATTTAATTACGTGTTAAAACTTTCAACTTTGAAGGTGAATATATCCTATTTCGATAAAGTTAGGCTCTAAAAATTGAATCGTGTATGAATAATATAGTACTTAACGTATCATCAAAATTTCAAAGAAATTGTAAGAAAGTCGATCCACGCTACAAATACTTTAAACTCTATTTGCATTTATTTTTGTTTGAAGTTATTTCCAGGTATATGATATTTATTATTTAGTAATATATCTTAATATATTTAATACTGATATTTGATGTTTGATATTTATTAATAAGTATTAATTGTACGTATCAGTAAATGAATTAGAATATAAAATAGCGGGTTGTGTTATACGAGTAGAAATGGAGATTATATTTAAAATATTACAAGATGAATTGAAGAAAATGGTTAATACGCTCCTAGTCGTGTTTGCATAAATGTATCTGACCATTTCATCTTTTTATCACTCTAAGTAGTTGTACGGCAATTAGTTTCAACATATACGTATAACATACCGCTCCGTGAATGGTAAATGTGATGTTGGTTATTATCAGATTACGAACACGGCGTGTAGGGTATATCGCATGCACTTCCATCCACCCTTTTTACCTTTCATTTATTAATTCAGTATGATATCATTTTCCATTTCGCATCTAATATTATTAACATATAAATGCTATATGTAAAATTAAAAATCTAGAATTCATGAATTTTTAGGAATATGGGCGTTCCCCAAAAAATGTCCTTCCTCTTTTTGTTGTACGTTTAGAATTTACAGACTTGACTGTATATGTCAATACACTACCAACCTCTTATCGCAATAATTGGATGCGAGAAACGTAAAAGGGGCGTTTCTATAGAAATGTCCTTTTTCCCATTTAACGGCTTGTTAATTATGACCTGTTCCTTTTGAAGTAAAACATGGAACATCTTCCATTTATAATTGGAAGGATACAGTCAAAATTATTAAATTTTCCATATGCATATACATATATATATTTGCATAAACAGTGTTAAAAGAATTCTTGTAATTCTTCGTTACAACGTGCGTTTTTGTGTTTAAAATATGACATTATATACATACATCTTCTTCCAATACTTTCCGCCAGGAGGAAATCCGATAAATGGAAAAAAGGCGAATGAATTTTCTATTATTCCTTCATTTGTCATTCAGATTAAAATTATTATATATTTTGTTGTCCTTTCATTGCTCACTAACGATAAACCTTACTCAACGTTGTTTTAAAAAGTATTCTATTTGTATTACGGTTTCTGTTAATGGTGTAAAGCTTTGAAATCGGAACATTTGCCAGAAACACCCTTATTTCTTGGAACCCTTCGTAATTCATCGTATATAAAAAGCGTGATAAATCGGGCAGCTATTCTCGTTATCTCAATATATTTTGCAATTTTCTAAATCCAGGACCAATCCTATTCACGAAGAGCAATAAATATAGAGGAAAGAATAGGAAAGAACGAAATTGATCCTTTCGAAGCGAAACCTTAGCTGCTTTCCTCGAAACTAGTTTGCATTCGAAAGCCTCGTTAATTCGCAGCAATGTGACCAAATGGAGGGAAGATTGGCACGAAAAAGCGCCGTTAGCGGCGAGCTAAACGCGCCTTCAACAGGGTTGCCTACTACGTGAATCCAATACATCGTCTCACATGCGCGGGAAACGGGAAAAAGAAGAGTAGAAATTGCAAAAAGAATTGTTGCGTTCGTATGTAAAGCACGATCCCCTCCAACGATGGGCGTATACGGAGCATGCTCTGGAGGCCTGCAACTATCGGCAAATCTATAATTTTCTGCAGTATCTCCGATAACTACTTCCGAAACTACTTATATACTTTGGCAGATCCTCGAAACGCGATACCTGGGTAGAAACGAGGTAGAACCATACAGAAATAAGGGATACTCTTAGGGCATCGAGCACGGATCCAGGATTACCATATTGTTCGCTGAGTAGAGGGAGAAAGTGATCCTACACGATAAAACGAATAGCGTGGAAGAACCAATGCGCCCTTTGCGGCAAATTTCAATCAAATTTTACGCATTACACGGTAGGCTTTTCTTTTCTGTCATTTCTAGTAATTTTATTAATATAATATGTGGATCATGGTTAGGCTTGAACGATGACGATACATTTGTAACAGATTTAGTTTAACAATTTAGAAATTTCGTTTGCTAGAATTAGCCTGGATAAAGAAGATCTTTCGTTAAGTATTAACCTTAGTTGGTATCTCTTGGAGAGCTTGGAAATCCTTAGAGTCTAAGGACTCTAAGGGTTTCGAGTCTGAATCCGCTAAGCTGTGGTTCGTTAGAAAAACAGTGTATTCTGTTTAAGGTTTAAGATTACACTCCGTCGTGAAAATAAGGATTAAGCTTTCCTAGCACGGGAATAAAAGTTACAATGTTTTACAATACAATACTCATGCGTTTTACAATATTCTTTAATCGATAAAAATTACGAAATGTATTTAAGTAGGTACAATCAGATTAGTAATATTTTTGTCAACAGCAACGAGATATTTTTAGAACAAAAATTTGAGCGAAATTTGTCGTTTGCGAGAGTAGATAAACCATCGAGAGTTTTCGTTCTATGAAACTGGAAACATTAATACGGTACCGTGAATTAAGGATTTTTTTCGTTTCGCTCTTATTCTTTCTTCGTGCCTGTTATAGTATAACGTGTTCCGTGCATTCACAAGCCACTACGTTTCGTGATTCCATACACACCGAGATACAATTTCGTTTAATCCGAAAATTAAAATAATAGCGGGTTGTAGTTTATCTCGTGCTGGACGTTTTTATGTATGTAATTACGACTTAGCGAGATCGAGGTTTACGATGGACAAGGCCTTAATGTAATTATTTTTTCACACGGGCACACTGCCTCTGTATATGTGTTCTGCTACTTTTCTTCGAAAATGTAATTTAATGATTATCAATCGTTAAATTTTATCATCTCGCGAGAATGTAACTCGATGCATAAATTTTAGTAAAATCGATCTTAAAATTGTATATTTCACTTACGAATAAAAGCGATAATTGAAAGTCTGGACTTCAGTACCGAAAATTTCAGGGTGGATATTTCGTGTAAACACATTGACCGTGGTAAATGTAGAGTATGGATCGAGAACAGTTTTGTAACAAGCAGCGAAGAGCAGGTTTGACGGTTTCCAACATAAAAGTTCTGCTTTATGTACAATTTAAGCGTGCCTGAAGTAATTTGACACATTTTTCCGAGATTATATCATCGTTATAAAATTCTATCTTTTTTATAACATCCTTAAGAGCTTCCTTGCTTTTAGGAAAATATGTTTATTTACACACAAACCCTTAATACATCTTTCTTTCGCTAAAAAGTCTGTAATACCAAGATGTGACACACATCCTCAAGATAGCACATTTGTTACGAACATCGTAATACTTTCATCTTAAATAGGCTACATATATATATATATAGCGTCATATATGAATGCCTATTTAACGTGTTTTCGTGAAGATACATCGCCCGATCTACCAGAGGAAATGCACACACACAAACTGGGCTAATACGTTTTTAATTAAACCTTGAATTAATTAAAACAATTTAATTAAACGCGAACCATCATCATCCTAAAATTCTTCCAACAGAAAATGCACCACTGTAGAATGCGTCCATGTAACAACACTCTTCACTATTTTAGCTAGGAAATATTCACAAGTTTAGATCATATTCCTGTTTCCTCGAGCATTTGCTAATAATTCGACGTCGAGTTAGATTGTTTAATAGTTTTTCCTACGGATTGGTGTCTCCACCATTAGATATTTAGCGATCATCTACGCGATTTTTAGTTCACGTGGACGTCTGAAAATTATTGCAATAGGTATCTTAAACCTAAGCGCGTCACAAATTCAAATTTGCCTTCTGTCTGTTCTGTTCTCTCTCTCTCTCTCTATCTCTATCTATCTATCTATCTATCTATCTATCTATTTATCTATCTATCTATCTATCTATCTATCTATCTATCTATCTATCTATCTATCTATCTATCACGCGTCGTCGTGTGTTTCGAGCAAATGATAATTAACTAAAATTTCGGATCAACAGAGGACAATAAAATCGCTGGTTAAACATGAGAGGGTTTATCGAGTCGAACTAATGGAAATCGAGGTCACGACTTGGCTTTTACCATCAGCCAATTAAGTGGTTTCTCAGTGGGTTTTGGAGGGTACAGTGACGCTCGTGAGTGATAAAAAGCGTTCGCAAAAGTTGGGTTAGAGTTAAGATGGGCTCTTTGAGCGTGTGTTATGTACTTGAGCGCCATTGTTTACTACGAGTGGAGTTCTGCTGAACCGGAACTTCATTGATCCACGTGAATAGAGAAAAAGAGTTATTTGTAATTGTAGTTTGAATTTCGAAAACTTCTGTTACTTTTACAAATAATTTTTTCCCTTTTTTAGACTCAAAGTTTCATGCTTTCGTTATCGAGTAAGTATTTTTGACTTATGCTGCAGAAAATATCAAAAGTATAATGGAGATGGACCGAGGCATCGTACAAAGAACAGAATCGCATTTTCAAAGAAACGTAGTTGCGATCAATTGTAATCAACCGAACATCCATACGCGAATTCCACTTTTCTTATATTGACGGACGGTACAAAGAAACGCCTCTATCAGAATATATTTTCCTTATAATCTATTTTATGCGGTACATTACACGATATCTTTCGTTTCCTTGTTTCTAGGAAGGACGATCTATAAAGTTTCCCTTACATCATGATTCCATTACTACCATTCGAATTACTTTATTATCGATATGAGATATATAAAAGTGGAAATATATATTTATTTGATCGATTCACAAATCGTTAAATTTTTCAGCGTTTCGGAATTTTGTACCGCGATATGTATAATTCGAAAATATAAATTTAGTCAATTTTATAACTACAGATTTTCTTAAGAAATAAAAATTCCTTTCGTTCATCGGAGCACAAAGATTCGAAGACCGTAGCGGAGTTAAAAACAGTCTTGGCCCTATGTGATTTAGCAGAATCTGATAAATTCGAAACGGTGCAAGAAACGAACCGGGATCGAGTCTTTTTTTTGCCAGGCCACGGTTGTCCGGCTTTCGATTGCTCTTCCCACAGGATACGCGTGTCGTAATTGATCGAGAAACGCAACGACCCGGACGATACGCGAGCAAGTCACGCGGCGGAAGTCGATAAATGCAAACGAGATCAAGTTCGGTCAGCGGTTCTTATCGTTCCTAATGAAGAAAAATTGCTCCGTTCACGTGGAAGCACGCAACTATACGGACAGTAAATAATAGTCGGTGTTCGATCGCGTGGAACATCGAGGGATGGACGAGGGAAGAAGCGTTTACACACGCGAGTCCGCAACAGGATCAAGACGAAACGGGCCGCGTAATTGAGACGCGACGTGTACCAAAGACTTCCTTATAGACTGTGTTTCCGGTGGCGGCGTTCGATTTGCGTACCGTAAGCGTCTCCGATTGATCCTCGTGGTTTTTAAAGTCAGAATCGGAATAATCGAAATCCACGAGATTTTCCCCTCAGTGTTTCTGTTTGTTAAACCATCGGTAAGCAACGAGAGTGTCTCTGTTTCTCGTTTGGACGCGATGACGTTTGACCTTGGGAATCGAAGTGATCGTCCATGGTGCCGACGACTGCTTGATTACCGTTATCCTTCGATGAAAAATCTTCTACTTCGTACCGTTAGATTGATAATGCCTGGCGATGTGTAAACATGTGATTTATTAGGGCATCCTTTGTGTAAGATGATGCGCGACCCAAGTTTGCCAGAACATGCTTCATTATCGTTTCATAAATCGGATACGATGGAGATTTGTTTAATGTTTGATGTATACCGAGCGTTTATTAAAAGATACAAATACGATAATCGGAATAAATACGACATTTCGTATTTGAAATAGTCTAAATTCATCGAAGCAGTTTACCAAGCAATTAAAAACTGACTTGTAAAAATGTACTACTGCGAAGCTTTGCGCTAATGACACTTGGCTCGTGTTACAAGTTCGTTTAATCGATTTTGCTTCTATAGTTTCCAATATGTTTCAGCAAACTCAACTCCAAAATATTATTCCATCTTCGTTAGATTTCACAGATAAATCTTTTTTTATCGTTCTTACATTCTGTATACTTATACATCAATTGTACAATTACGTACTTTGCGATTATCCATTTCTACACTAGAAAACCCTTAGCCAGAATGAACATCTCCAATCTCTGTACTTGTGTTCTGCACTCGACCAATGAAATAACTCGTCTCAAGAGACGTGATTTCATCGTGTCTAACTACACGAACAATTTAAAAACCTTTCGTTCTCCTATAATTCTTCGAACAATCGTTTCTAATTAACGTAGCAACACGTAATAGGAAAGTAGTCCATTCTAAACGTACCGCGTAACGCGACGTTTAGCTGTAATAACAAGGACGTTTTACGATTCGTATTTTCCTACACAAGACCATAGGATTGGCATTGTATGTGGAAAGGTTTCGATTTCGTTTCATACCGCAATGCTACAATTTTTCGTTCGTCTCTATCGGCAAAAAAACCGCTAAAAAAGGAGAAGAGAAAGCAAGAAGAAAAATGTGCATTATTCCCGACATTTAATCGAGGCATTCAGACTCACCACTATGGCACAATTCTCCTTTTCAATTGCAGGTACGCGAGAAGGAAACTGTATCTGTGCCCATATTTACCTCGGTTCCCCGTACGAATCGTACTTTGTAACGACGTCATGGGGGAATCGAATACAAAAGAGGCCTATTCACCCATTCCAGTTTTTTGTCGTTAATATTAGAGGGTTCTGGCTTTCATAGTTGCGTAATGCAATCACAGAGAAAAGAATTCGCCTATGGCTTATAACAGTGGTATTTCCTGCACTTGCTGTCGATGGGGTTTTCATCGATTCTTGTTTGCCCAAGTACCCATAAGTGGCCACCATTTTGATTTGCCAACTAGCGAAAGGGGACTGGCAACTCCTGAATTTTAATGACGGGATAAATGAAGGATTCGAATTGGTATTACGGTTGAACGACTTTTTGTTTTAATGACTTTCGAAAGTGGGATTATCCTTTTACATTGATTCCTGATTATGAGATCGCGAAATTATCAGTAATTACCAGTTGGTTTCGTTTTATTTTATTTTATTTTTTGTATCAATAGTCAGTTGATACTTTGACCGAAGTTAGAAAGATTCAAAACTGAAAAATAATAATTTCTGGTAACATAAACATCTTCGATGATTTGATTGAATTTAGAAAAATTCCGACTTCAAGTTTCAAATAACAAGATTTTTCTATATTGTTTAGTGATTGGCTAGAAAGTAGGTTTCTAATGGATTGACAATGTTTAAGGTTTTATAGAAGAATGAAGAATCGTTTCCCCTGAATCTGTTAATAAGTTTATCGATCAGGCCACGTGGCGATCTAACGTGCTAAGCATTCGACGTTGAATAAAGCATCTGCAATGTAGGAATCAATGGCCAGGAATTGATTTACCGAGAAGCTCTCAACGTGTGAGGGTTACTGACACAGATCCTTTGTCCCAGCATCACATGCCTGAAGTACGGGTCTGCTTGATTAGGGCAGTCCTAGGTTTACCTAGGAAGCTTCAGAGACATACCGATATTTGGATGTTGATCAATTGTACAAGAGTTTAATTAATATCTATCAAAATTACCTTAGAAGTTACTGCCGCCATGGAATCTTCGAGCATAACTGACATTTCCTCTGACCCTCTTCTATATTTTTTAATATTATCTACTCAACGAGTAATAATCAAAGATATAGATCTTAGTTTAGAAAATTACCGATATTATAGTTTTTCAAATGTTATACTACACTCATTATACGTAGAAGCATACATTACAGAAAAGTAGAGTAAATTACAGCATTGAGCTTATGGGTAAGTAGATCTTCACTTTCGGTTAGATTTTGGCAAGCTTATATGAAGTTTGGGTTAGCATCCGAGTTTAGACTGCGGTTGAATCTAATTTCAGGTTATATTTCACAAGTTGCCGAAACTCAAAACTGGAAATTTCTTCTCATCGACTATTATTAGAAAATATGATAGTTGACTAACCAGCAATCTTCAGCGGCTTAGAAGAAAATTCAATCACTATTAATAACATAATATACACTCCATCTAACCAACAGCGATAATTAACGTCCAGGAAGCCAATAAAACTACACGGCATCCTCTCCATCTCTTAAATCTAAGACAATAGAATCGACCGATAAACCGAACAACTTAATTGCTTAAAGAACCATTTCAGCAAAAAGACTCTCGATTCCCACTTTGTTCCAGCACTCGAGACCGATCCTTGCATTCTTCTCTTGAACAAAGAGAAGAAAAAGCGGAATCAGTTCTGGTCGGGATAAGAAATTCCTTGAACGAGGTTGTTGCTTCTTGCGGAAACGAACCGCCATAGTTTCGAGGCAAGGAAATGATATTACGCGTTCGCACATGAGCAACCGCCAGCAAAGGGCCTACCTAATTTCATTACAGCGTTTGATGTTTACTGCGCCCGGGAGACCGCAAACGAACTCGCTCCGCCTCCTCTTTCCTCTCACGTGCCACCGTTGCATTTCCGCTATTATCGCGAGTCCTCGTGGCACTCCAATAACATCGTGACCCGTGGAATTCGGAACGACCGAGCTTTCCTAATTCGTCGAACGTTACGAGTCACGAATATTCACGTAATCGGGTTAATTCGTATGCGTCTCTGTCCCGCAGAGATTTGGCGTCTCTTCGATCACGTGGCTTATATTACCATGTTTGTAAGTGAGTAAGTATGAGATATTCTCAGAACATATTTGGACACGTGTACTTGAAACCTGGAGCAGCCAATGACTAATAAAACGAGCTCCTTTGCTCATAACTGAAGCATAGTAATATCGTTAATAATTATCATAATTTCTAAACCGGTAATTCATTTGAATCCATATTCTAATTTTAGTTACTTATTGCTATAAGGTGGTACGTACTAGGTAGTGCATGGAATATGTGTTTCCTCTGGATTATGTAACAGAAGATATCGTGAATGGTATCTGAACCATGTCTCAAAGTAGGGATTTTTATTCGATTTTTTAACGCATAAATAAAATCTATTTAATCTTGCACAAAAGATGCAATATTTTTAAACGAACAAGACCACGCATATATATTCCAATCTTTCACGATTTCTCACGACATTTTCCGCACGTTAACTTTTTACGTTCTATGTAATATTTCGCATTTCCCTGCGAGTCATCCATATTAATCCAGCACAGATATTCGACGTTGAATATGCGATAAGCCCCCGTGGTCGCGATAAGCCTCGTCCAATGAATAATGCATCCTCTGTGCACGTCTAATTTTTACTAAATCTCACCTTACGATCGATTCAAATAAGCCTAACGAAGACCACCGAATAAAACTATCTTCGATACAATTCATCACCCCATACACACACATGTATATTCAATTCAATTCTATAATAATATCTTGATGTCCGTCACTCGACCGAACACCGTCAGACTTTTCGTTTCTCATTGATTCGAACGATCGTTACGGGGTCATCGAGCAGGTTCGCTTCATTGGGATGTGTCGCAGTTGTCATGGAAGATGTATGCCAATTGATCGTATGTCATCAATCTCCCGAGTAGTCGTGAGAACTGCGGGTCCAACAGCGCGCATGACAGTCTTAACTGCGAGCTAGCAACGAATTTCTATACCCATTGTCTTTCCATGGCTGGTGGCTCGCGATCGAACGACCATTGTACGCCCTACGTGTACCTTCACGGAGCTCTATAATTGGAGGAAGAGACACAATCAAGTCGAAAATCGGCCAGGAGCTAACGTCAAAATATGTTGGACTTGGAACAAGTGTTCAGCTTAGGATATTTTTTGGCATATAAAAATTCGCTGCTCTAGAAAAGTAAAATTTGAAACACGCATATTTAATCAAAGGGCATGAAGGTTCTTACACTGACATTTGTCATTCTTTGATGTCATATCGTATTTTTGGCAAAGTTTCTCATTGATTTAATCGATTTCGCCCATAAAAGTTTCACGTTACAATTTGGCGATCGACAGTTGCAAATAAAATTCCTCTGTGTTCCAATTAAGCACAACTTTTATCAAAATCTTCATTTTTTCTCTAGCAAGCTCGTAGAGTCTCTTTTAATTAATTTTACTAATAAAGCAGTTTTTATCGACTAAAAATTAATATAGGCTAAATATCCTGTAGTTTTTATAAAATATTCTAGGTTTAACAATAAACTTTTGTAACCAGAGATTAAAAAAGATTCTATACGATACGCCAATATAGATCGTCACCTCACAAATTCCCACTTACGACGTTACTATATCGATTCCTCTAACTATACCACGGAAGCAGAATCCACTCGAGGAAGAATCGTAGAATTAGGTGTCCGTGTGGATCAATGCATAATTTGCCGAAGAAAACTTTAGTCGGATAATTAACGAGAACAATCTGTTGTTCGAATATCGGAGAACTGACCGTTCTTGCTCGCTCGAAGCATTGCTTCGGTTCGAATCCGAAGTCGAAATGCGTGTACACTGGTAGAAAACGAAACGAAAGGAATTCGATAGCTAAGCATGCAGTTGGAAACTGAAATCCGGCTTGAAAACAAGTGAGGGAGGACAGCCAGGTAACAGGGAGTTTCGAACGAACCCGATATTCGTGCATTGAGCTTTCGTTATACGATCTGGCTGAAGTTTGTAATCGGATAAATAAGACGCATTTGCAAGCAGAGTGGGTAACGTTTTATTTGACGATCTCGTTCATCCTTTTTTGGCAAGTTTTTAGCGATATTATTTTTAGACATCATTTCCTCGTGTCTCTTATTGGAAATTGACGATGTTTTTCAGTAGAAACGCTTCCGTAAAGTAGGTCTTGTAGAAAAGAAAGATTGTAACTGTTATGAAATGAAGATGTTTAAAATAAAAATGATGCAGTATGTTAGTATACAGAATTAGTAGCTACAAAAGTAGAGTTAGTAGATGCAAAATTATTTATTAGATAAATTACGTTGGAAATTTTACGTTGGATTGCTGCCTGCAGAAAGAATTTCTTTTACGTTACAGAATAACGTGATCTATTGCTAATTTAGCGTTGTGGGGTTCGCAAGTTGGACGATCCCCTTTGTCAAGCTTTTTAATTTATTTAATACTCTGTGAAATGCGGGAGAAGCGAAAGTTATAACTTAAACCAATATCTCGAGACTCATCCATCGAATATACTTTAATTAAACTTTGAGGCAATTCTGAAATTAACATTTGTAATACTTCAAAATTTTCGCAAAAAATGAGCAAAGAGAAATAATATACTTAAACTGTGTAAGAGATAAATAGAATACTTTTCGCTTTTCTTTTCGAAACAAGCAACATCCTGGATATAACAGTTTGCGGAGAGATCGTGAATTTTTTCGATGCTTTCTAGATGTTCCTTTTCGCTGGTAACGTCGACGAAGGCACGTATCCCTCAGCATGATTATAGGGATAGTATGTACCCCGTAAAGGAAACGCGAGCTATCTAGCAACGACCAATTAAGAAGCTCAATGGAACGTGGTAAATAAGTTGGCACGAAGAAATTCCAGTACGCACGGTGGCGTTCGAAGATCTGGACTTTTTGGAATGTCTCCTGTAATTTCCGACATTTCCCCAAGATGGTTGGAATTTATGGAATAACGCGGTCTATTAGATTCCGCATGAATCTATCTTTCGCCCCAGAGTTAATGAATTTCACACTGAAATATCTTCTTTGTCATCGAATATCGTTAACATTCTCGTCGTTATTCATATCACTGGCAATATTGTGATCCATTGAGATTTATCTGTCTCGCGAAACTTTCAATATTAATTACGCGTCGATAAATTTCACTACTTAATCACTTATGCCCCGAGATAAAAGAACTTAATACAACATAGTCTATTTTAGTAGCTCGTATCGATATTAATGCGATTCATCTGGATTGTGCTTCTGCTTCTATTTATCGTGATCCTTATTTATTATGATTGTTAATGATAGCTCTAACATATGTATCGGCGATAAATTTCGTTCGCTTCGTGAGTATAACGCGAGTTACAGTTCAATGTATATGTTAATCCGCGGCAATAAATTATCGTTTAATTGAAATAAACGTTCGAGTTCTAGCAGCATCGTTTGATGTATCTTTGATCTTATGCATATGTTATGGTTAGTGCAATTTAACGTCTTCGTTCGTCTTCGTGTTTTGTAATTTATACGAAAAGGAGCGCGCATTCTAAAAGATCATTCGATTCCGCGAAAGGTAAGCTTCTCCTTAATCTCTGCTTAACACGTTGCGGGGGTGTGACTAGTGATTTCATTACAGTTCAGTTCATTCGTATCTCCGGAGTAATTTAGAATTCTGCATATTGCACGTTCATTGCGAATTATATTCTTTTCTTTTTAAGTTGGATGTTTGATCAATGAACGCTTTAATTGTAGTAGTTGTTCAATAAATTTGAGGAATACAAGTTTGCTTACTTTTCGTAATTGATTGGTATTCGAACGCTATTTGATATTAGATAATTAAAAATAATATTTAAAATTATTTTATTTATTATTAGCAAAATTTACTATTTATTACTAAATATCAACTAAAATGCCACCGTGTAAATGTCATTCTGTCACCATGGAACACAAGAAATCGACGCGGTACCAAATTATACGTTCTTCAACCGTAAAGGTCAATGGTTGCTCGCGGCAATGGCGGCCTGTGGACGCGGGAAAGGAACGAAAGCTTCCGAACGAAGGCAATATCCCTCTTTACAATTGCACGAGCATGAAATTGATTCGTAATTCTCGGAAGACGGCAAAGGTGAAACTAATAGTAGGCATTTGCGAGCGTGGATCTAGCATAGGGAGATTCCCAGGAATTCTTCGCGCCGACCCTATTGCGTTAAGCCATTAAGTTCATTACGTCGCGAGTAGAAACTTTCCTTCTCTCGACCTCCTTGACTCGAAACCAAGCTTGTACGCGGTGCAACAACGATAAGCTCGCTGGATCGCGTGCAACTCGCGAGTGCACGGTTGCGCTCTCGTTCCTCCGTTCGCCATTATTCGCCTTCGTCCCTGTTCCGGCGAATCGGTTTCCTTAACCACACTGGCCGGACAACCACCTTCGACATTGGATCGTTTATTAATTATGGATGAAGCGCAGGTAGTAGAGGGCGAGGCAGTGACTGATTTAACCGTCGATCGACGCCCCAAGGAGGATGTGCCACGGTAGTTAATGAAAATAAAGGTGAAACGGCCGAGAGAGGTAGCAACGAAAATTGAGTCGATTGGCAGAGGCACGAAAGTAACTTGCACGCTTTTAGAAACTCTGGCTGCTTGGCGAATTAGCTAGAAATGGGTAGTTTGAGAGTTTATGTTCTAGAGGCCTTTGTATCGGATCGGGAGAAGAAGATGAAGTTTGGAATGAACTGCTTAACGGCGTTTTAAGTGTTAGTTGGATAGGTAATGCGTAGATTCTACGATATCTTGAATTAGGTAATAAATTACTAACGAGTCTCGCACATAAAATGGTTTAGTATATTATTTACATTTATTATATGCATACATAAAGTTGTATTAGTATGCATACATTTAGTATATATATATAAAGCTCTGTTATATATGTGAATATAATAAAAATACGTAAAGTTCTCCTATTAAACAACTACATCAATCTCAATAAAATATCGTAAAATTTCACAAATTTAAAACTCAGTCAAACTAAATACATCTACCTGCTAACTTCTACATCGAAGTGACTACACCTGTCACGAACAGCTTTGATCTGTAATAGAATTTACAATTTAAAACCAATCCCCTTTGGCAAATAAACTTCTCGTGCCGCTGGCAAGCTTCAAAGAACATCCATAGCCAATTCCGGTTTCTCGAATCGACTCGTATATTTCCACTTCTGAGTCGATATATCAACTTGACCGCAAAGAAACTTCTTGGCCGGATGAGAGCCGATCGGCATGCATCGCGTAATCCCGCAAGCCCATGCGGCTAATATTAACACCGAGCCATAGAGCGTTGGAACCGTTTCGAAGCCAGATCGTCCATAGATCGCGATCGTGCGCATATGGATCACGAAACGCGTGCGGTCAACGTTCCTCTCGAGCCTAAAACACCTGGGTTGCGTTTAGGTGGGCGTGTTCCGGCCGCCACGCTGTAGAAACACTTATGCACGCTCGGTTCATTAGAGGCCGGTGGAAATGCGGCCCGTATAATCCCCCACGGAGGTTCTGCAATTGTTTCCCGCTTAATTGCCTTATCGAGCCGGCCTCTGCGGTACCGAATTGCTCTCTCTGCCCCGCGTCGCGTTACAACCAGCCGTAAAAGTCCAACGCCGAAGCCGTTCGATTTCTTCCTTCCCAAAGAATATGCCAGGATAGCATAGAGGAGAATGAAAAGGAGAGAGAGGAAACTTAACCCTCTTTGAATTACCAACGACGAAGTTGTACCTATGATAACGAAGAAAAATGCATTCGCAGTGATTAGTATTCACGTTCGATATCGTAAGAAGTTTTCAGAGTTATTTATCGAAGGGAGACAGTGGCTCTATAGATTGTCGATGACAAACTGACGCTTTTCATTGCCCCTAATTAAAATGATCGTTATAGTTGAAGTCGTAAAATTGATCAGTAATGCTCAGAGTTACGCGGACAAATTTTTAACATAGGGATAATGCACTTTATTTAAATTAAAATTAGCCTATATGTTAGGCTCGTCGAAAAGAAACTGAGCTTGACAGACGGTTTTCATGAATAATGTGTTTTTTTTTCAGCAATTCGTCGTATGCATTGAACTTGGAAGATTTTTCAGTGGTTGCGAGACGAGTGCGGAGGATAGTTTATTACGTTTTTACTACCGCGAACAGAATTTATGATGCGCGTCTGGATGGTGAGAGACTTTTATTCGAGAGGTTGTCACGTTGATCACCAGACAGGTTTTATGAGCTCTAGGGGTTGTGCGAAGCATGCAGGTGTTAAGTAATTATTAGTTTATTATTCATTTGCTTTAGGGCAGATAATTCAAATGCTTGTTATCAGTACACGTCAAACTTTATTAGTCTAGATACAATAGTATCGTAGCTATTATCGTAGAAAAATAGTAATAAGTTCTGGTCTCTTAATTAAAATTCATTGATCCCTTGTGGTAAAAAGTGTTTCGTTAATGAAGAGAATAGAATCCTACAGGCGAGGATGAGCAGTACATAAAAATTTCAGGTTTTACTATTATTGACTCGAAATATATAGTTTGTTACTACAATTCTCAAATCAAAAACTCTATTAACTGCAATTATGGAACGTCGCGAAAAATATATAAAGATCATTAATTACCGATTCTGATGGAAACGAACACACTCGGAAAGTACCGCTTCTCGTTTATACGATTTTTTTAATAGCTACGAAGTCAACAAAATGTACATAAAATTTACACGGCACGTAGAACTTGCACGAAACGTGTCAAAGCGCAAAAAATCACAGTAAAAAACGAGAAAATTCAATTTCTCTGCAAAACTACCCTTATCCGTACGTAGCCCCTAAAAAAAAATATAATCTTCTACAAAACCACTATCAAACGCCGAACCGAAGGAAACCAATGCTCTCTACAAGAACACCACTTTTATTCTCGAAAAGAATCCCCAGGTCCCTAGGTGTGCACATCTATTTCAACGTTCTATTGCTACCGGTCAGCGCCAGTTTAGAAACCGAGGACGTTTCTTGGGTTCGATCACACGGTACAAGCTTGCCACCGGCTGGACATAATCTGACATAATCTTCAGCGCGTAATATAGGAGGGTAAGGAGCGCCAGATGGTGGTCAGACTCGCATAATCGAGAGCTCGCCGGGTCTATACAGGATCGTGCCGAATTCTGGCCACAGAAGTTGTACATATCTACACGAGCACTGGCACCGGGCCATTTTGCGGTCGGCTTTTGCTTTCGACCGCAGTGGACCGGTCACGATGATTTACGCGCTTCCGGTGGCCGCGAGACTCCGCGATAATCTAAAGCCGTGTGACTACGAAACAACCCCGGATTGCTTTCCGCAGTTTTCCAACGATGGAACAGGAATTGGACTAGTAGAGATACGCAGGCTGACGCGTATCGCTGCCACGGGAAATCTGCTCAACGATGCCTCTCGTTTCCATGTCGATCGAAAAATTGAATTATTTTGCGTTTGTTGGATTTTTCTTTTTTCGGATTTTTTGGAGAACGTGAAAAATCTTTGATATCGATAAATTCTTCCGTCAGCGAATTGCAAGCGTGTTCGATGTTCGTTTGTTGGAAGTTGGACCATGTGTGATTTATAGCTTCGGTGATGGCGTCAAGTAAAGAGTGATTTATTTAGTCGCTTAAGGTAGAGAGTAGAGTTTCTATTTTTCAGGAAGATAATTTTGTAGGGTACGAAAAAGTTTGTTAGTAGTATGTTATTAATGTTTGTTTAGAAAATCGTATCCCTGCATGGATTACTTCCAGTCATTTGACTATTATAGAACATTATATTGGAAAAAGTTCCTTGAACTTACAATACCATTGGAAATTCTCAGTTGTTGAGTTTAACAACTCAAACAGTTACAACTTTGGTAGCCTCTCCTAGTAACAAGTTTGATTTATTTTTTTATTTTTCCAATTAAGTCTTTGGAACGAACAATGGTTCCTTTCTTAAGAAGTTCTTCCTTTAAAGGAAAGAAAAGAACAATCAAAGACAACAGATTTATTCGCAAAAATACGCAGCTGGTAATCTTGTATAAACAGCAGGGGATCGTTCACCAGAGAAATAAAAAGCATCGGCGCTTTAAACGGATAAATCGTCCCGATTGATTTTGTACCTGTTCTCGAGCTTCTTCTTTATCTCATGCTCGCTCAGGCCAAATACCTTTTAAGGGTTCATTGATTTCGGATGATCTACAAGTGAGCGACGCTCCTGAGAATCTTTCGACGCGAATTGACAGATCGACCCCCCCTTCTCTCGTGCAGCTCGTTCCTGATGTCGGGTCTTAACTATCGTCGAACGTATTTCTTCTTAAAGCCATCTTAAATTACGACCCCGTTTTCGCTTCGAGCTAGAATCAAGGGATTCTTAGTTTCCCGAAAGAATAAGGCTTGCTACCTAAAAATCTCGCTCTTTATTTCCCTCTCACATCGTTCGTGGATCGTCGTGAAGCAACGAAATCGGGTTAAACGCGGCCGAAGAACAATCGACATCCTTCCACCTTCCCCCTAAGGCGTTAACTGCTGGCAAGTTACTTTAAGAAAGAAAGGAATAAAAAAGAAATCTCATCCACCTTCTCTCCGCGCTAAACTCGTTAACAATAATTATCCCCCTTTACGCAGCCGTTTAAGGAAAGGATGAAACGTTTTGAAGAGCGCATTGGTCACGATTTTTAAGCGATACTTACGATTTCCCTTTTATTCTCTCGCGTTCCTTCCTTTTTAACAATTTAACGTCCGCGACTTTTATCTTTCCTCTGCCCGTTACTCTTTGTTCCCTTTGCCAGATAGTTTCCTCTCTTTTCTTCACCTTTCTTCTTCCATTCCTCGAAAGATCTCCGTGTGTTCATCCGCTCTTTATCTTCCTCCTCTTCATTCCTCGGCTCCATCCCTTCGCCCTTATCTTTCTGTTTCACGGTTTTCTCGATTTCTTAGCTTATTTCTGCCCGATCAGCGTGGAACTTATTTCTGGTGGCCGAATTGCCAACGATTTTGTCCCGTTTTATCTCGTTACTCTCGTCGAGCACGCTCTCTAGCTCGTCGTTCCTTCTCGTCGAAAAAGTAATCTCAGATAAACGAAAATGCGAGATAACGCGAGCTTCGAATGGGCGGCCACTCACGCGCGTGTTCCCGGTCATCAGTGGCGAACACCGCTTCCGGTGGCCTTTTGTCAGCGCTCCAATTAGATGGAAGCGCGGCAACGACATCGACGT
Organism: Bombus bifarius; assembly: GCF_011952205.1. NCBI lineage: Eukaryota > Metazoa > Arthropoda > Insecta > Hymenoptera > Apidae > Bombus > Bombus bifarius. The sequence goes on along the minus strand of NW_022884914.1, from coordinate 4,679,119 downwards.
CGCGATAGAAACCGGCCAATGCATCGTCGGAACTCTCGTCGTTCGCGTTTCCTTTCCTCGCCCCACGATTCCGACCGCCGCTTTTTGCGCCTCTCTTCTTCTTCCTGTTTCCGGTCACATTGTACTAAGTTCGAGTCGACGGATGTCCTCGGAAGTTCATCTTTCAACGGCAAAATGGATTTCCTCGAGGTGGAAATTGAGTTCGGCCGGGACTCGGCTTATCGGAATTACGTCGATTTTAGAGGTAATATTTCGTGTTGATGGACGACGTGTACGTTTCCACGCGTACCGCGTTCCGCAACGAGATCGATTCGTCCCGTAGATTATGTCCCGTGGGCTACGATGATTATTTTTGGAACGATCTATTCGCTCGAAGACAAGACGTAGACGTAGAGATCAAGGAAGTTTGGTGTAGGAGGAAACGATAACTTGTTAATCAAAATTATGGCTGATCAAAATTTGGAATTGTTCTCCTACTATTTTTCTTCTTTTTAGTCACCAACTTTTAGTCAGCAGAGATAAAAAAATCAATAAAAATGGACTAATTATATTATGGTTTGATTGGGTCATGTTTTCATGTCGTTTTCTTATTGTAGCCAATCCTGTAAGGTGACTATTGCCACTAACAATTTAACAAACAATTATAATTAACTTAAGAAGTTAACAGATATTTGTATCGTGAAATATTCTTTCATATTACCGTAACTTACATAGTACAGAAATTACATTGTTATCTTGTTCCAAATTCTGGTACCTTAATTGCTCGTATAAATTTTAGAGAATAGAGAATAGGCAACTCCTTCCAATAGCCATATAGCACACTACTTGGCACGATATCGCGCAATAGTGTACCTACGTTAATCCGACTTTTACAAGAAAATGCAGGAAATTATGTTCACACGGGCCAAAAGCCGCTGCGCTTATTTAATACCGTGCACGGGAAATGTCGACTCGATAACGGTTGGCGAAAGAAACATAATTCACCCTCTCGCGACCAATTAGGCGAGCCGCATCAGTGAGTCCGTTATTTTATATTCTTGTTTGCTCTGTGTCGATGTTTATTCATCTCACAGCAATGATTCACGAGCAATTAAGTCGACAAGCATAACGCAACGTGTAAATCATCGTTGAAATTTTGTTGGACGGCGCCACCGGTGTTGACTGGATCGTAACGATATAACGAACCTTTTTCGACGTTGAATAGTTGTACATAGGAATAAAATAAAGCTCACAGTAAGACGTATTCTATTCGTCTAGGTATAGCTGCCAAAAATCTACTGAGTGTTTCCACCGTCGCGACCATATACAGAATTGTCAGATATTCGAATTTTTCAATATTTAAATTTTCAAACATTCAAAATTTTCATACGAAATTTCGAATCATGTCGTTCTTATCTTTTTACCCTCGGAAAGCAAAATAAATGAAACAAGTTCAAATACTTAGTTACTGTTACCTGCTAGTAAAACGCTATCATAAAGTGAAATTCTTAATAATGGTAGGAGCTGAGAATAATTTGGAAAGGAAAGTAAAACTTTCACCTATACGTAGAACGTATACCATAATCGGACACACCCAGCACATACACATTTACCGGTCATCGATCAACAACTCGTCCATTCACAATATACGAACGGTCGTTAATGAGAGAAAACTTATATATACTAATATTAAGCGTGTTATAAAGTAAGACAGTACCGATCGATCATTTTAATGATAATATTTTGTGTCAGTCCACTGGTTAATTATTTGAGAGTTTCGTGACAGATGAAGAATTTATATTTATATTTATATATTATATTTTGTGTCGGCCGGCTGGTTGATTATTTGAGGGTTTCATGACAAACGAAAAACTTATATTTATATACAACATTGTGTTGCATTGAAATCTAAATATAACAGAGTTTGCGTTTCGAAGCGTAATTTCTATTTGTTACGTTTGAACTGCAATTTGCGTCACGTATTATACATAATTCGATATTTCATATTATTCACAGTGCATAAGTTCCATTGTTATAGTGATTCAAGTTTAGATAAATTGAATTATTCGACCCAACAAAATCTAAAAATACACAGAACATTAACCCGAGTCAATTAATTATATCATTCCTTAATTACGATCTGCTATAATCATAAAATTAATGTTAATAAAGACACATTAATTTCAGTTAGGTTGTCTTAGTTATTGCAGAAAAGAAATTATATAATTTACTCTTAATAAAGATGAAACAAAGTAATTTTTAAAATCCTATATTTATATTTGTAAGTGAAGAAATTATAATTCAAATTATCGAGCGATAAGTTAAATATCTCAATCGCTAATCTCGTGTTCCATAGATCTACGATGTCATCCAAAATTGAATCATTTATAAGGAGAAAGAAAGCATAGATGTGTATAAATCACCTTAGAACAGCACCAGATACAAATTGTAACACGCATAGAATGTTACAAAATCCTTTTACAATTTACCAGAACGAACCTTCGTTCTTGAGATATTTATGTTCAAGGTTGTGTAAGTGTCTAGTAGTGCATTTGCATAAAACTCATTCCTGTCAGCATCCAATCTCCTCAAATCCGTAACCACAACCACATCACAGTACTCGTACAACAAAATCGATCTTCGATACATAAAGACACACGTAGTTCCCGAGCTCGATTCATTCTCCACAAAATTTTGCGTTGTAAAGTCTCGGTTTAAGGTTTGCTTAAGGCGCACCTAGTTAAGGTAACGCCATTATCGATTCATAGAGACGGAGTTACGTAAGCCACGTAACAGTACGAGGCAAGAGGGCGGGAGATTTGAAGGGAGGGAGGGAAACCACCAGATCGGTGCTCCTTACGTAACCGGAAATTCTGCGCGCGATAATCGCTGCTTCGGTTTGTAATTTGGACGGAGCCGTGCAATTTCGCGCGATAAATCAGTCGAGACTGCTTCGACACGCGCGCGCGCGCGCGTCCGCGCGTTTCGGTCGGCGAAAAGATCACTGAGGAAAGAAATAATTACGTCGAAGGGGAACCGACCTCGATCATTATCGATCCTTGCCAAACGATACCAAACTGGTAATAACTTCTTTTGTCTGCTCGTTGCGTCTTCGCCTTGTGTATCTTTATATATCGTTACTTTTGAGAGTATATAATATTGTCAAGTTTATTGTATCGAATTGATTAGTTGATTTGATCATGGATGTTTATGCATTTATGGAGATTTACGTTTATGGTAAAGTGGCCGCCGTAGGAGAATATATTTCATTACAAATACAGAACGGCTGACAATTATAACGGATAGTTGTTTTGATATTTATAGTTATAAATATAAGTTAAAATAGTAAGAATATATTAAATATTCAATGCAAATTTTATTTCTTCCATTATGTTGTTAAAGATATGAATTTGTGTAAACATCGACAGTTTGCCAATTAACTGTCCGTATTCTGTATGTAAATTAATAGCCAAACTTTTTCTGTTGCAGGTAAGCAAATTGGTAGATTTTCTACTTCTCGACCCAAACAACGTGAATCTCTGAGTGAGTCGAAACTTAATCATTTTATAATTGTGAAACTGTAGTTTAATTATGGATTATTAATGGCATCGAATTATCGCGAATTAAATTTGTGCGAGTAATCGACAAGTATGTAAAATATTACTACGTATATTGGACTGTATGGGATAAATATTATGGGATTTGCAAGTTGTTGTCATGTTGGTGTTTTACTTCGATGTAGGAAATTCTAATTTCGTCGATCGAATGGAAATCCGTTTGATTCCTCGCAAACTAAAGAAGTGAAAGGAGAAAGGGAGAAAGGGAAAAAAAACATAGGTTGCTCGCTTTGTATACGCCAAACTGGTTAAATTGAATTGATCTGCCGTTACTTTGGATGCTTCTACTGATGTTTTGCGTGTAAAATGAGAGATTTGTTAGAAGAATGATTCGTTCTTTTGACTTGGTGAAATTGGGTATCTTTTGAGAGTTGCCTGGAACGTTTTTATATTTTTCATTTACTTTTTTTCGCATTGCACTCCGATTTCGAAGAACCGCTGTCCTATGGAAGTTTTATCAGATGAAAGCCTCAAATTGAATTGATTTTGTGCATTTTGTTACAAGGCAATAAAAAATTGAAATCAAAAGAGAAGAAACGTAAACGGCAGTATCAAATTTGAACTTGGAGAACAAGTTCAAAGATAGAATTTCCCTAACTAATACCCTACCTTTCCATAAACTCGCAACGCGTAACTTTTTACAGCGCATTTAAAATATATGTTTTTGACCACCTCGAGACCAAACGATAGCAAACAGTGCAGGAATGTCGACCAAGAGAATCTCAAAGACGCAGCCACCGTGTCAGCATAAACCTCTCGATCGTTCCCGAAAATTTACGATCCAGGACTTTATTACCATTTCCTCCTCTAAATTTATTATGTGTATCTCGAATTTCATCCCAAGACTAGAAGATACGAAAAAAAGAGGCTACTAAGATCGAAATCATTACACACGCTAAAACGTGAAATCCATTATCATTTTACGGTCCATTCTATGGTTGTCCAGATGGGCTCATTGGAATAACTTCCAATTTTTCACCTTGTATAGCCTGGTCCCGGTGTAAAACCTATTCGAAACGTCCTTACGAACAGGCTGGCAGCGCTGGGTGGCATTTTATTCTCGTCGGCAGAGAATCAACTCCGTACAAAGTTTCTTTATCGTCCACGAATTCCAACCATTTTATCGAGAATCCGGTAGTAAAGTTTCGTAGAAACCCGGTCACGAGGATCCGCTCGAAACACACTACGCTTTCCTTGATCGTTAAATCTGAAATGAGTTCTTGACCCGGGATGCACCTTGTCCGTTGATAGTCGTAGGCAACTTTTCTATTTTCCTTCCTTCCACCATCTTCCACCAACCGTCCCTTTCACAAGACCAAGTAATTTCATTTTTAGTACGCAGCCACCATCAGTTGCACGTGCCCGGCACTTCGATATCATCTTCTTTCAAAGGAAAAAAAACTTTTCGTTCCCCTCGTCCTTTCTTTTCCGCGCGTCGACTAATTGCCAGTGGAAGAGACTTCAAGTATCGTATATCGTTAAATTCGCCAAGTGGAAGTTCCCCCGGATGGTTATTTCTATTCATGGATGAAAATTATTCCGGAAAGGGGTGGATATTCTTTATAGGCATCGTGTTTTGGTAGGAGAATTAAATTACGAATTGGTGGGATTAATTCGTTAGGTTCGAATAATGTAGTTCAAGCTAGAGTTACTATTATCGATTAGGAGTATTGGAACTCATAATTCTGTTAGAATATTGGATGCAGGTGGATCCGAAACGTGACGCACTATTGTTAATTAACCCTCATCGAATCGCTGTCGTCTCGCAAAGTATATCTCCGATTCAACAAAGGTGGATTATGTTTAGCTTCGATATCGGTTTCAATTCTTCGAACTAATAAGAACCAAGCACAAGTTATATAGAATATTTCGACGTTATGTTATCTAACACGATATCGCAAAGTAGTGATCGTACGTCTAACGAAGAAAATCATCACGGTGTAAAAGTTAGCGTAAGAAGCGTGACATTAATCGAGGACAATGATCACGGTAGCTGGCATAGGAAAAGCGAGAAAAAGGAGCAATCTGAAGTTTTCCAAGCTGGAACTTACAGTTTCATAAATTAGAATTTAAAGAAACTTGGAATCCTAAGCCCTCTCACTTTCTCCCCCCTCCTCTCTCTGTTTCACGACTCGTTCCTTTTACGAGGGAGATTCTGTTGGCGGATTTCTAACAATCTGTTAAGTTTAATGCTCTTTAGCCGGACCAGCAAGGGAGAGGAAAAAAACTGGCGGCCAACTCGTTCAAGTCGAGAAATTTACAATTTTAGGTTTCCCAGGGAGAGAAGTTTTCTCGTTGCCGCCCCGTAATCTTGCCGTTATTGATTCACGGGGGTAAAACCGCGCTTCAAGAAACTGAAACTGAATCTAGATCCTAATTTTTTCTTCTCGCGGGCAACTTTTATTTTAATACCCACTAACTTGGAGCAAGCAAGAAACTTGACGACTATGGCGTGTAAAACTTTCCCTCTGGTATAGCTGGGATTTTACGTTTAATTAACCCCTGTATTCGATATTTTCTCCTTTCGATGACCGGATGGACAAAGTGAGCGGAGAATGAGAAAACAAGTGTGCAAAAATAAATACGGTGTCCGCCGCGTTTGCCTAGTATGATTAATGGCTCACCAGAAAGCAATACCGGTAAAGTTTTTCAATTTCATCGTTGCGTGTCACGACTTCGCTAGACCTGGCTAACGTTTAGTAAAGGATCTCGTTAAACGTCCTTGCAAAGTGCATTTTGATACGTAAACTCTTGTTCCACTAGTCGGTTTTATCAGAAATTCGATTTTCTTTATATTCTTTTGTAATTTGTATTTTTCTCCGCTTTTTAAATTCAACTGCATACATTGGACAAATATTTTTATCTATCTACGATTGTTATTTCATAATATTGATACTATGATCTATCTGCTCTGCCAAACGGAGTTTTACTTTCATAATTCCAGAATATGAATTTCAGAACGATGAATTTGTAATTGAACGAATTACCGTCTAATTGATTACAATGTATCAGACCAACAGACTTCTGCAACCTCATATATTCATGAAAATTCATGTATCTTTGAATGCAATTAAAAAATTGAAACAGAAACTATTATTGTAGATGTTATAAGAAGTACTTATACTACCAGTATATTCCATATATTTCTACATCTGCATTCACTCCATTATGTTTTTACACCTTGAAATCCCACAAAGATATCCGTGATGTACTGTCTGAAAGCGAAGAGGAGAACGTCACACGATCAACCCTCGTATCCCTCAAATTCCCAATCTCAATCTCAAATCCAAAGCTCCAAGAAAAGAAAAAAAGGAAAAAGTACAAATGTAATTTAACAGTCAGAGGACACGGAACACTTAAAAAAATCTAAAATATCTATCTATCTTCTTCGAATCTACTCCCTAATCATATAGATTTACAGTGCGTATGGACGAGTTGCGAATTCACATGATACAATATTGGCAGACGTGGTTCGTATCGCATCGTTGTGTAAGGCTGGAGGCCGGCCCACGGAGCCGTGCAATATTGAATTTCTTTCAAATAAGAAAATCGTATTTAGATAAGTACTTCAACGGCGTCGCGTGATCCTATCTTATCCCGTTCCCGACTAGCGGGACGTGAAGAGAAATAGCGGGAATCAGGGGATGAGAAAGGGCGAGAGACAGCGAGGGAAGGAGAAACGAGAGATTTATTCGTTGCACGCACACGCGAGACACTCGTGTACGTGAAGCATCTGGTTGGTATGACGGTGTCAACGGAGTCAGGAGAATTCTAGTTTCTTTTCCCTTTGCAAGGAACCCGCGAAACACACTTCAACCGCCACCGGTCCCCGTGAAACTGATTCGCATGAATAAATTTCTGTGCACTGCCGCTGACGTTCTTCTCTGTTTCTGCCCGCGCCAGCGTCTTCCAAACTGATCGAGATTTCCTCTTCGACTTTTCTTTCGAAGTTGTTTTAGCCTGTTAACCGGGTCATCTCGTAACCATAAACTTTTGTAATTATTGAAATAAAATATTAACAGAGATGGATCAGTTTTAGTAAAACGTTTGATTGTATATAGATACGGGATTGTAAGTTTAACAAATAAAAAAGAACGGGTCACGAGTATGTTTCTTAAGCTAATAACATAAATGTATATGATTTGCAGCCTCTTAGAGAAGAGTAAACATAAAAACACGCTGTAACATTTGTGACTATAGTAATAAATCTCTATCGATGTTTCAAACGATTAATAAAAGAGATGTTTAATTAAGTCGATCTCATATAGTTGCAATTTGCTAGAATTTATGTTATACTTATCTTATCATGTAAATCAAATAGAATTTTACACGCACATTAGACTTCAACAATTAGTCTTCATACGATAAAGTTCATCAATTTGTCTCATTCATATTATTTTTTATTCACAATGTATAATAGGACTTCAAGTTAAGATAAGTAGGTTTAATCAGTAGGAGTTCAGATAGGTAGATAGCTAACAAGAATTCAGATAAGTAGATTCAACCAGTAAGAGTTCAGACAAGTAGATTGAATCGACAAGAATTGGTATAAGTAGATTCAACCTCCAAGACTCAGAGAATCGGGTATTAGAATTTCGTTCCAATAAATGGAGTTCTACCGTAATATAAGTAACACGAATATTATCGTAAACTAAGTACAATGCATATTATGTCAGGTGTACGAAAAAACAATCGAGACTCCAGATGCTATATACCGAGCTATTTTCTTTATCGATTTTTAGATTGCAGTAAATGCATGGTCCATTGCACCTCAGGTTCCAACATATAGCGTTGATTTGCTTGATTCGATAATTCCTGCTTAAATTGTGATAGGAATATTACATAATGTATTATGTATGTACAAGTACTGTCACATATCAACATTTGTTTGAAAGTGTATAGACATTATGGGTTCATACGAAGCGTTATGATAATTCAGGTATATAACATTTCATAAACTTGAAATTTCTGAAAATTGAAATTTCTTTTTATTAATATTTCAATAGAGATATTTCAGAAAATATTTTCTCGTCATATGAAAAGGGTAATGGTAGAAATTCATTTATTCCGTTTTGAATAAACCCATATTACATTCATATTATTTTAACTTTGTATTAATTTATATAAAATCGGTTATTATTATTATTATAATATTTTATTACACGAAAAATGAAATTTTAACAAGATAGAGAAATTACAGAATTATACATCGAGAAGTTGATGAAAGTAATATCGAAAATGCATGGAAATATATTACATCGAACACACAATCCGAAAAATAATTTCTTCCATTAATGCGCTACTACCGTTACGTGTAATTACTATACGTTATATAGCGTTACATAATGCCTATGTATAACGTATCATGTAATACGTTTAATTGACCTATTTAAGACATTTTACACGTGCAAAAGCGAAATTGCCCAGCATATTGCGTGAAATTGCTACAACAAAGTATGCTTTACAACAGTTAATTTTCTACAAGCCGTTTATCAGTGAAACCACATGCAATAAACAACGTTATTCGCCAATTAACGGGAAAAACTCTCAGATAATGTTATTCGTAATAATTGTATAATTCGACAATCGTAAAATCGTGCCATTTTACCAACCACCGTTCTCTGCACTGTGGCCAGTCCCAACATCGATCACGTTGAATGTATCCAAACCAACGATTTCTCACGTTTTCGACGAGTCTATGGCGAAAAAACGTGACATTTCGGTGGCGCGATTCGGTTTCTGTTTCCTGTGACATAAAAAAGCTGCACGCCAGTTTTTATTCGCCAGCGCGGTTATCGATTCGATTGAAAAATTCTCGACGAACTTTCGGCGGCACGGAAATGTATACGCGTGTACCTGGCATGCTCCATTCGACGAGCTTTGCCAGAGTAGTTCCCCGTGAAGTTCGAGGAAATGTTGCACACCGAGGAAAATTCTATCGCGAGGAAGAATTCGACGAGGATACTTCTACAAGAAGTTCTACCTAAAGAACCGTTTCCTCCAATTTTTCCTCTACTTTATTTTGCGTGTAATTTCGAATACAATTTCTACAAACGTCGAAGAGAAAATAAAGGAGAATATCTCTCATCTTCCAATCCATTTCATTTTTATATGACAATTTAGTATTCTATACAGGATGAGGACATTTTAAACATTTGAATCATCGATCTATTGGATCTAGATGTTTGGAAAATAGTATTAATTCCTGTAATCATTATATTCCTTTTGTCCGAAAAGTTTCTTTCGTTTCATAAAGTGATAGTAGATGAACAACAATTTCTGTTTTATATTATTTTATTTAATTAAGTATGATCCATTTCGTTATATTTCTATTATTATGTTCGTGCATAATTCAATAAACTAATCTAAAATAAAAAACTTTGTGCGTCTATTATTTCTTTATAAAACGAAAGAAACTTTTCGGACAACCTAATACATATTATCCAGAATCTCTATTACTTTAATTTTATTCTACCAGATGTAGTTCTTTCTATCACAAATTAAGAGCAGGAGCAAATGTTATTGCAACACGAATTCTCTACTTACGCTGGCGAGTATTCCTCGTGTAATTTTTTGAAATTTCCGCAAACGTTGAAGGGGTATTAGAAAATATCTTCCATCTTTGCTTTAGAATCCATTCCATCCCTTTTTTCACCCCATACGATCTTTTACGATCCTGTATTTTATTTCGTCCCTTTTTTGAGCTGAAAAACGCTATTCGTCTCCTTTACAGTGAAAGATGACCAGAGAAACATCGTTTCACGAACCTCGTGAATAGGCAAGGACAAAGAGCTCCATCTACCCTTCTTCTTCACGCAAATCCGAAGGACGTGTCATCGTGCGACCGCCCGACTGATTTCAGAGGATAAATTTCCCTCGGAGACTTTCGAAATCCGCAGGCTAGCTAAGGGATTCGATTCCATTCTTCTTATTTGCCGTATGTTTGGGTCGCTGGTCGTCTTATCCCGGTTTTCGGTAGTCACTTCATCGCTCACATTAATCTCGAATTGAAAATGATCGCTCGAAAAAGAGGGTTGAAAGAAAGTTTCTTATCGGCGGAAGAAGATTATTACGTTACTCTTTTTATTTCTTTCTTATGGACAAAAGAAGTAGCTGACAGAAAATTTAGAAACGGAGTTCGATCGTCTGGCTTCAATTTATTTTGACAGAATTTTACTCGATGATTAATTTACTAAACATTCTCTAAACCGGCGAGCTTGCTCTATATTTCAGAATATATCGAAAATTGAATATTTTAATAATCTAAATTTAATATCGTGGAATGTTCTATACTACAAGGCTATCAGATAATTTATTTGTCTCATCATTTAAAAATTTTTTTTCATCGTATAAAAAATTCTAAGAAAATTACCTATATTCGAGTGAACAGAGCTCTGCTATAGTTAAATCTGCAAAGTTATCAGTCTCTTTTTTAGTGTGCTCTCGCAATTAATCCGAAGCTTTCGATCTGTTTGCAATACGCGTGATCGATTCTCTGTCACGGTAAATATCGCGTCACTTTTGTAATGGAAATTACGCGGTTACGCCAGTCGGAAGAATCATCGAGTGGCTAGATGTAATGTTTTTGACGGTGAGTTTCACACACGCGATTCCAGTCGAATTTTATAGTGGACAGCAATTAATGGACGGTTCAACTATTCGACATATCAACGTCTTCTGTCTCGTTCTACGAACAGTTGCTGAAAATATTACTTTATTCGCCTGTGATGTTTAACGATACGTAAAAAACTTCCTTCGTACGTAGAACCTCGATACGTGACTGCTATATACGAACTTTTAGGAATTTTCCAATAGTTGTTCCCTTGTTATAACAGATTTTTTCCGTCTAGTTAAAATTTTGTATTTAATATAGCTAATAGCATCATCTATATTTCATTGTTTAAATTTTTTACATATTTTATTACATGTTTTAATATTATAATGTTTTAAATTGTTTACATATTTTTGTTTCCAAGCATTTATTCGACTGAATTCATTAAACGGATTAATTATTTTTCAACAAAACAATTTATATCAGCAGTGTGCATGTTTTCATCAATTCCCCCTTCTTTCGTATAATTTTTATTTGGACGGTAACACAATACATTCGTCAGATCCTCCAATTGGCTGCGATTCGGTTGTGCAAATATTCGAAGAGGAAGAGAAAGGAGGCGATGCATCGTTGAAAGGCTGGACGAGCCCACTTTAAAGGGCCACCCAAGAAATAGGAGTGGTCGGAACAGTAGCTTCTTAACCGAACACGATCCTCTTCACGTGTCAGCTTAACCACCTTTCATGTTGCATCTTCTTATACGCGATACCCTGACTGAATCCAGGACTGAATCCTCGTAAACGGTGCACGCGGTTAACATTGGCGAATTATACGGCGAAAAGAAGTGCCATCGCTTCCAAGTCGTTGGATATCGTTTCGCAAACTTCTTCTGAAAACACGCATCTGACGTGTATTAGCTTTCTTCGTTTCAGGTTGGTTTCTCGAAGTTTCGCTATTTTGCATGGGTTTCCGGTTTCTGTTGTTCGTCAAAATTTATAGAGCTGCAACAATAAAGATTGCAACATCATTTATGACAATCAAAAGATGGATATTTATATTAATTGAAATGTTTGTCAAATTCGAAGGTTGATACTATTTGTTAAACGAATTTACTGTTCTAAATACAAGAATGTGAGACATTTTCAAAATACTATTATAGAGTTAAATTATTTATATTATTTCTGTTCTTTCGTATTATTTTTTTTTTTTTTTTTTTTGAATAACCTTTGCTACCATGTTACTACCATTAAATCAAAATGTGAAATATGAGATTCGCGAAAGGTCGGCTGCAACTCTGCTACTTGTTCTAATAATACCACAAAGTGGTATTTTCAATCGCGCGTATCTACTAGAAACAGTTAGCGATTAACGCTGCTTTCGAACATCAATCATTTACGTTCTCTTTACACGTAATTACAAGGGATCATTACTCACTACTAATCAGACCATGATCTTAAAACATCAACGAGCTCGCCGACCAACGGAACTTCTCGAATCAAAATTAATTTCGTATATTAATTACATTAATTAACGAGCACGAACTTCGTCCATTTAAAGGTCTTGCAAACGGATTGCAACAAGAAATGTAAAAATATCAGTGTGTAGTGCCGCGCGTTACGCTTGCCGCTCGCGTTACACTTTTTCCTGGTTAATTGGGTCGAAGTCAGCGAAACGACTTTTCCTAATTAGCGAATCAAACAAGCAACTCGGTAAAAAGAGTTCGACACGCGGAACGTTGAAACTCGGCCATTGATATCTGAAAACGTAACCTTTAAACATGTATAAAATTATTTGCTATTTATTCTTCTTTTGAATCGCGCTGAAGAATCAAGTCAAACTGTCCAAATTCGTACAATTGAAAAGTTCAGCAAAAATCTTTTGCAGAAGTCAAGCACTGTTCTGGCCCGAAAATTGAAAAATTCGTGAAAAGCGAGGTCGATTGGTTCAGCTTTTGTATAGAGTTTTATTCCTTCCGATGCTTTGGACTTTGCAGGAAGTGATAAAAGGAGTGAAAAAAGAAAAGAAGTGTAACTACCAATCTTGTAATCTTGTGCATACACTTTAATCAAAATTTTGTTTGCTTGCGAGGAAAGGATTATGATCGATTACTGTTTCTTATCGTAATCTGAGATCTAGAAACTACTAGTTCTTTACTGTTGAACAGGAACTTGGTTTACTTATGTGAAAAGAATTATGATTGATTACTTCCTTTTACCATAATCTAAAATCTAAAAAGTATAATTGATCTAAATAGATCGTTTAGCAACAAATTTCGAAAAATGTAGAAAATACTTTCGAATATACGAAATGTCGAATATTACTCAATAATTTTTCTATAAACGTAAATTTACTTTTGATATAGATAATAGTGTATATGATATAAATTAACTCTATAAGCAGAAGGTAAGAATTCTTTGATATTTCGTTCACATCGACACATTTTCGCTCGATGTGCCATCTGCTCGATGTGACTTTTTTGTTAAGGTTTCTGTACGGAACTTCGACGATTTCTGAAAGTTTCCCTCGCAACTTCGTTTTCCCTCCTACGCAAGCTCCTCCTTTTCGCCGGTCTTCTTCCATCGTTTCGTCTCTGTTCGACGAATCGTCACGATGGTATGTGCGTTTGAAAGGAAGAAAGAACGACACGGTCAGTCGACGAGCGTGAATGCCTGGAAAATTGGAAGGTAGTTCGTTCGAAAATCGAACGACCTTCTCCCTTGTATCTCCCTTCTCTCTTGCTACTCTCCTACGAGCCGTTAATGGCTCTATTTGCGTCTATTTTTTTCGATCCGTCTCGACGGGAAAATCGATTATCGGAAAAGGAAAAAAAAAAAAGAAGAAAAGAAAAGGCGGAAACGATATGAACGCGGAGAAGAGGAATTATCGCCTTTTGAAATAAACGTTGTTTTTATCTCCTCTCCGTAGCGATTGCAGATGATATCATTCACTTTTATCGACAACTCGATTGAATTTGTAATATTGTTATTTTATATGCGTTTAAGAATTGGAAAACGGTCTTATTTTCTTTTATCGAGTTTATCAGGTGCTTTAAAATAAATTAACGACGTAATTCGATGTTGACAGTCACAATTTCCTACTCTGAATCCTACTGAAAAGTTTAAAGTGAATTAAACAAGAAAGTCCACGAAATTTGGCTTCCTTGCAATCTAATATCTCAAATGGAATGATAATTTTCATAAATTTTGGTAACTTTCTAATAACTTTTTAGTTTTCTGATATTCTCATAAATGTCCTGATCCTTATGAATGTGGTTGTACACAACATCTAACTCACATGACATTCTATAGAGCTAACATTGCAGATTTACATTCTGCTTGCTGGTTGAAAACTCACAAAGCTGTTCGAGGTTCAACTATCACCAACTCCGTGTCCCTGTACTACAATTACATAAGTTTTCCGCGACAACCGAGGAACCAGTCTCGGCCAAGTTGTTGACGATATGATCTCTGTCGGTTCCGTGTCGTAGTTGCGCGCTTCCTCTCGGCCCTTTTGATTCCCTTTTCTTCAGAGCTCCCGAGACAATTGGCCGCGTCCGGCAAAATTACACGAGAGGCTGTCGGCCACGGTTTCGACCGGTTTCTCGACTGCAAAAGCGGTACGTGTAGCACGTGTCACGTGAGACGGGCGCTATCAATCACACGCAAGGAACATGTTTCTCGGAAGCTCGACATGCTCTCGTGTCGTCCGTTTGCGGCCTGGAATCTTCCGCGACGTGCATACACGCGATACGGAAGGGCATTGCGAACTGTCGAACACCCGTTGACATCTTAATGGCGGTTAATGTGTAACCAGCGACGCGTTATTGGATTTTCAATGGGGTATTCGGTGGGACTAGGGTGTACAGGGTGAATATGGGATGATCGGTTCCGTGTATTAATGGTAGAGTTGCAGAATTACACTTGCTTTGTCGGTTTACAGCGTTTTCTACTTACCTTGGTATTTTGTTGCGAGGTTGTGGTTATGTATTTTTTGAACTTAAGGTTTGCATTTCCTGTGGATTGTTAGTATTATTACGGGCAAATATCGGGTGATTGGTTCTGTGAATTAATGGTAGACATTTCTTTTGTCAACTTGTAACATTTCTTATTTGCGTTGGTTTCTTCTCTTGAGATTGTGGGTTGTATTTTCTGTTTGGATCGTTAGTATCGTTACGGATGAACGTCAGAGGTAATTCGTTCCGCGAATTATTGGCGAAGTTAAAAAGATACGTTTCTTTTGTCGATTTGAAGTATTTCTTATTTGCGTGTTCTTCTTTCCGACTATTATTATTTATTTATACAAATAGATATAGCAACGATTAACGCTGTTTTACAAATTGCACGCGCAGTGCACGTTCCACGAAAGATCTGTTTAAATAAATCAGCTTGCTGACCAGGGCCGATCTTATTCCACTTTTTCTCGAATGAAGTTAGTTTCCATGGAACACCAGCAGCGTGTAATTTGAATCATGAAGGTGTTTAGGATTTATTTATTGCATTATTTTCTAAAAGAACTGTCTGGGAACTTTCTTTTGATATCGGTGATATTTGAAATTACACATGGCGCGATGTCGTTTCGAACTTTTCTATTATTCCATGAAAAATTGACAATTCGCATTGAAAAAAGCCGGCATTCAGAAAAGTCTTTCGCGACCTTTCACATTGTAACACCAGCAATGTCGATCAAACGGACGTAAAATGTCGAATAGCTTCCGAATCGTGGCGAAGTAAAATCGGTTCGACCGATTCACTGTTCTGGTGGCTGTACGTGCTTCCTTTGTTCTGTCCTCGTGGTCTGCAACGAGCCACACTAGTCGCTTTCCATGCGATGGTTTTCCACCTTTACGACACGTTCGATTACTACTTCTGCCAGCAGTATTTTTACGTATTCCGACTGAGCATAAAACTTGCCCTCTTCCGTAAAGAACACCTCTGCATCCGGATGTTCCGCGTCACGTGATTGCATGCATAACGAGTTTTCTTCAGCACCGTGCTCCCGAATACTTGTAAAACCTCGTATCCCACGATTTTCGCCTCTTTTTCGAACCTGATATGAATGTATCGCATGAAATCGTCGGAACTTTTCGCTATTTTCTGGCTTCCGTCAAGGTGTAGAAAGTGTTCAGCCATCGCTGTGTTCGTATTTTCGTTTCTATTTTTATTACACAATCCACAGAAAAATTTTATTTGGTAATATGGAATTTTTAGTTATTTCTATTACGGTGATAGATCGGTTATGTGTAATTTTCGTTCTGATAAATTTATAGTAATCATCATTAATATATATATAGGGTAGTTGGTAACTGGTGGTACAAGCGGAAAGAGGGTGATTCTACGCGAAAGAAGAAGTCGAAAATATAGAATAAAAATTTTTCGTTTGAGGCTTTGTTTTCGAGAAAATCGACTTTGAATTTTCGCTCGGTACGCGTGCGGTACGTTATAACGGATCTCACTGTAGATCGTTGTCTCGATGGAAAAATTTAAAAAAAGAAGAAAAAATTAAAAAAGAAATTTTATTCTATATATTCGACTTCTTTTTTCGCGTAGAATCACCCCCTTTCCGCTTGTACCACCAGTTACCAACCACCCTGTATATATGTACATTAGTCCTTATTCGCGGAAAATTATAGATTTTAATTACAAGGTTACATTTCATAAAAAGAAGAACAAGAAAAAGTACCCAAAACACTGTTGAATTCAATTATTTAAAAGATCTCGCAACTCCATATAAAAATTACGCTCTGCTTGGTCTGTGGAGGCAGAAAACGAGGGTACGAGATAGGAAAAATTGCTTGGTCGTAAAACGGCAAGAAAATTTCGGCGACGGGAGTAAAAAGCACTCGGAGGACAGCGTAATTGTAGCTTGATGAACGCCGTTACCCGAGCATAGCTATCCACCGGGCGACTTTTAACAAGGAGAGGGAGAGAAATGCTTTTCGCCCCGTAATCAGACAATTTTCTCTCTGTTCCTGTACTCTTACGTAAGTACATTGGCCTGGCCTGGGTGTTATTGACACCCTTATTTCTTCCTTTCCTCTCTCGAGGACCCTCGTGAGTATCGCGGCACCTCAATTACCTGAACGCCTATTATACGGAAGGATTGATCAACCGGACGCCTTTATTCTCCAAACGCGTTTCCCCCGAGTGAAACTCTATTAATCCTATTTCGTTCGCGCGAACCAGCAACGCTCTCCATCCAGTTCTTCCATTTATCTTCGATTCGATCAATGGAGCGCAGATATAACGTATGGATAGCTATCGATTTATCGGGTATTATCGACAAGACCAAGGCGATAAGAAGCTTTTAATACGATCCTTTTATTGTAACGTTTACATTGGCCGAGTTTAAGATGGCAGAATATTAACGCGTGTGTCATAGGCGTTTACGAAGGGAACGAGGTAGTAGTAAGTGCTTGTAATAACGCTGCGTGCGCTACAAATCTTGCAATCTTGTAATTTTCTTAATTCTGTGCGTACGAGTTTCTCAATGTTCGTTCATGACGTTGCCGGTACCTGGTTAACGCGAAGAAAAATTTGTAAAAATGGAGAAAGACTCGGGAGAGGAATAGAAAGTCAGGAAGTTTGTAGATGCTTGAACGACGTTTATTATGATTTCTTCAGATTTTTCTAAATATTCCTTAATTTTGTCAATGAATTTATATAAGAATATTCATCACAGATACATAAACTCTTGATCGATGTATCAACCAAACGAGCACGAAGATCTTCGTATCTGTGCTCAATTGTAAAATTCAGCATCTGCGCATTATGGACCGACAAAGTCAGATATACAGTACCAAGAATACCAATTGAAAAACTAAGCTTCAGAGGAAAAATCGGACGGTCTTGTTTCGAAGAAAGTGATAGAACAAAAAAGACAATAGAATATTCGGTTTTGATGGAAAATTAACCGTCTCGTAAAAGGTAACGTTTTACAAGACTGGTGGGACGGAGGCGAAGAGAAATACGGAAAATCGAAAGGGTATTGGCTTCTGAACGACGAAGGAACAAAGAAGATGAGAAATACACGACGAAGGCGGATCTCGTGGCACCCTATAGACGACGATAATTCACGGTAACCGACTTTGTCGTCGACAGAAAAGCTTTCTCGTATTAAAAGGAAATAACGACCTCCTTGGGAATGATTCTGATAGTTATTTTCATAGCATGGCGTTCGTTTTCCTTTCGTTACTCTGGAAACTCTTCGAACGTGATCGGAAATATCTCTTGCCAAGACTCTCTCTGCTCCTCGTCGATCGCTACTCGTTACACGGTTTCCATTAAATTAAATATATTTTTCCTCGTTTTACGACCGATTTAAGTATCGCCTTAGCAACATATAACACGATTGATAACCCAAAGATCAACTACAATGAATTTTGTTTTGTTTGATAAAAGGAAAAGAGCTACAGCGTTACATATAGTGTTTTTCAATGAATATGCGAGCACAACTACAGGGATGAATTCAAATGTAAAGTAGGTGTTTATGAATCTAGAATAAGAAAGAGGAGTTTGTATAAATTGGTGGACTTTTGTTTTTATCAGTTTCAACCGGTGCTTTTCTATTTGGAACAACACTAATTCTTTAGAATCCACATTTCCAGTTTCGAAACGTTCGATCCGCCTGGTCTGAATTCGATCACTCTTAATTCGCGTTGTTGCACTCGAATCGCCTTCCAAACTGATCAGTTTGTTTAGAACATCCGCCGTTCGCGTAATCCCACTTCGATCAACTTCAGCTTGTCTCTGAACCTAGCTCCGATTTATGTTGTTCTATGGTCGAAATCTTTGAACAGAATTGTATTCTAAAGATTCTAATAATTCTAATAATTTTAAAACGTTGAATTTAATGGTTTCTTTTTTACTTTTTACTATGGAAAAATGATATTATCTTATAAACGGTCGAACGAACAACCAGGAGACTGTCGATGATTTATATTTCAGTAGTTCAAGCGTTCATTCGATCTAATTAAAGGGCGAACGAGGAAACGAAGGATTTTTATGAGAATCGTGGCTCTCTCCTCGCTCGGTTTGCAACGGCCTCGGCACGAAGTAATTTAGGTTTAACGAAGAAAGGTCGAATGTACTTCCAATGAGATAGCAGACCTTATTTCGCCAGCTGTTAATTTTACTTCCGTTAATTCGTTCATAGTCATCCCGTTTACGTAGCCATGCCGTTCCCGCTGTAAAACCGTGATGCTACTAGAAATGGTATAATTATTCAGATAATAATGGAAATTGCCTAATAAATTGTTTTCACCGGCAGGATCTCCCTCGTAATTCAATCAGATAAGCAATATATTCTCACATTCAAGGATCCATATTTTCACATTTTTAAGTTATACTTTTATTTAGAGATTTTCTATGATACCGTCATCGCGTCGTTATATTTCTATATGCTAATTTCAAATACAGAACTTTCCATTATTCACATTAAAACTCGCCTTTCGCAAAAAAAAAAAGAAAAGAAAAAATAATAAGAAAACGAAGAAAAGGAATTTACTTTGTTATTCCAACTTTTTATCTCTTATACATACCAACGAAGTACAAAGTCTTCCAGTAACTCGAGCAAAACTTACATTGCCGTTTAAAAACCGAGACACAAAAGATCCTGCGGAATCAAACGAACTCGACGCGCTCTTCGATGGAACTTCGATGACGTTCGAGGGCATCGTGGCTGTTGAGTTATTTGCGTTCGCGCGACTGTAATGGCCCACGACGTAAAACCGGGAATATAATGAGTTTACGTACACCGATGAAAATAATGGTCACGACGGGTACGTGTACGGGCTCGTTAAATGAAAACTTTCGCGAGTCGTTCCTCGTGAACTGCTGTGCATAACAGTAGACAAAGGAGATCGTGTCACAATGATGAACTCGTGATTTTTTCTTCTTGCCTCTGCTTTTCCTTTTTCTTTTTTCTCCTTTTACGTTTGCTTCAGAGAAGTTCCCGTCTATTTCGTCTATAATTCCAATATAAAAGGAAGGAAATTGCTGACGCGGGAATTTCACGATTCGTGAGATATTCGAACGACCGATGATCGCTGAAAGAGTCCTACTATTCGAGAAATTCCGAAAGAGAAGCCGGCATTGATTATATTCTCAAGAATGCGCGTACTCGACGGGGTCGTTAAACCCGATTTACATGGCGCGACGGAAGAAAGGTGTACGAGACGGAAACGCGTGCAATTCCATCGTGTTTTCCATCCGGATTTATTCGACCGAATACGAACGCTCGACTAATTACTCGTGAAAACAGCAATATCGTCGTGAAACGCTTTGGCGAGGCCTGACATAAACAGTTTTAACAACGTTGATTATATGGCATTCATGAAAATTGTAAACGAAGGGGTTGTTTAGGAATTTCCAAGCTTTTATTCAAATACTCGACGAAATAAATGAAAGGTGTCTGATTGATATAGGTATTTCTAATTAACTACACATCTTGAAATGAGTATGTAGAAATATTTTAGTTTTACAACCTAGGATATCTTGTTTCCATATTTTGCTTGTTTAATGACTGAGCGTTTTATCTAGTCGATTTAAGTTTCAAATTTAGATTATGGATTTGAATTTGTACAGATTGAATAAATTGATCGAATTAACTTCTCTTGATACAATGTTTACATTAAATTTATCATTATAAATATTCAGTTTATATTTTAGTTAATATTTATGGAGAAAAAAGCCAAATTCTATAATTTCCAAGAATTATCATATACAATTTGATATCACTATGCCTATTAATTATAAAAAGTAACAACGAATCGACTTCTATAGATGTACTAAAAAACGAAACACAAGACTCGCGACTAAATTTGGTTCGAAACCTCGTACAAACGAACTAATTAGAAGAATTAATTTCGACGTTATTAATTGCCATAGACCGGAAACATTATCGGGATTCGATAAAAGTCGTTTAAAGTAAAATACTAACGTTGCCGTTGACCGAAATAAAAAAGTTCTCCGCTAAAAAAAATTTTTTACTCGAAATATTACAGCGAACGATACCGAAGTTTCGTAAAAGTTTGTCGAGTAAAAACTACGACTATGCCGTAGTTTCACAGAGTGTAAAATAAGTTTTCGTCCATGAAAAAAGACTGTGCTGAAAACGCAGCGATCGCTTTATTTGACGCTAATTGGCCACCGTCGAATCTTCTGTGCGAACAATTTGCACGCGAATTCGATTAACGTTGTTCTCTTCGGAACGATGAACGAGAAATATTTGGAAACGTGGAAACGCTCGCAATACATGACGATCGGCGACGTCATTGGAATGGTAATATTCTGACAATTGGTTTACGCTATATGAGAAAAAGAACAGGAAGATAAACGAGATATTTGCGTACGAAATGTCAATTGTCGATTACCTTCGGCTTCTTTTTCATCATCCAATGGAAACAAATTTGGATCGATTTTAATTTAATTGCTGATACATTGGGCGAGCAACATGTACATTTTAAGTCAAAACAGAAACGGCGAAATTGTGCAATATTATCGAACAAACAATTTGAAACAACACCACTACGCCACAGAGAGACACAGCAAATACTTCCTCATGATTTAAAAAATGATAGTTTGTGAACAAATCGTAGCATCTATCTGGCAAAAAGGAAGAGCGAAGAAAAAAATGTTAAACAAATGTTAAATAATAAAAAATAAATGCATATGAGATGTTGCGTTATCGCCTGGTCCATAATGGTTTCGAAAAATATTGAGCCTCTGATTATCTGTCCACGAACCATAATGGAGATTTCTATAAAAAAATGACAAATACCATCACTGTTCTAAGTTTGAATTAAATCGATGACCTGTGATGAACGTCTTACACTTTTCTTGTTAGTCGCAACAGCATCCTGACGCATCGTATTTCCAATGACTCATGAATGGTAATAGCGCGATCGTAAAGTCTTTGTCGGGTCGACGTTTTAGTCGTTAAAAGCTTTTCGTGAAAACGCGTTTTCGATTGAACCCCAGAACAATTTGCCTGTGGTGATTTGGATCCGGAACGCATGGAAGAATTTGCACGAGCCGACGCGACACCGCGTCTCGTCTGTTTCGTTGCACCGCTGATGCTTTTATCTCGAAACGATTTGCCATCCTCGTGTTCTTTTCCCTCCATTTCACGCTGTCGAATTTCCGCCTGGCATTAAGTCGTAAATAACGCCGCGAATGAACGGATCCAGATTCAGAGAAATCGCGTACCGCATTATTTACTTGCGAGCAATTGAGAATCAGCGTTCGGGCTTTCACGCGGTGTGTTGCCACGAGAAGTTAAGAGGAAACGGCCTGCGAATGGTTATAATGACCGTGTGTCTGATTTCCCTCTGGTATTTTTGGTTTATGGGGAAGCTACCGTGTTCACGGTTTCGCATGACCGCGCGAATTGAACGTGATTTGGAAAAATTATGTAGAAAATTGTACGATTAGACCTACAATTAGTGTTGAACTGTGTTATTCATGGATCATGACTGTAACATTACATTATACCATCTATTCGCCTGATCTCATTTGAAGATGAGTAAGATCTATTAGATAGTCGGAGAAGTTTCTTTCGTTTTATATTATTTTATCGAATTACGTATGATCCATTTTGTTCTATCAAAGTAAAGATCACAACGTTCGACAGATTAGGTTTCATGTTTGTGTAAAAATGCATCGTTGTAAAAGACGTGTCTGTAAAAGAAAGATACTTTTCGGACAACCTAATATTTATATCTTTTTGTATACTTATCAGTATATTACTCAATTTGTCTCAATATTTCTTGGGTATATCTTTAATAGCATAGTTTTCCCATAATACTTCCATTTCTCTAACATGTCTATCTAATTGCTACTACAACTTTATCTCTATGTGTGGCCATATTTGTCTGCTATATTAGCAAATATTCCCTTAGAGTTTCCACAATAGCCTGTAGTCTTTCGCAAATTAACGTTATTGTTCGAAGTAAAAAGCACTTTCACGGAGTCGACCGCGACTTTCTTCATGGACTATAATCGTAAAATCCTTCCAGAAATATAGGAAGCATAGAAGGGTACTTTTGTAACGTTCCATCGTCCATCTTGGACGTAAATTCCGCGGCTAGGGTGTAACGAGTTCGCGCGAGAACAGAAATTACGCACGTACGTTATTACGTTCCGCGTGTAACGTATTCCAAACATGCACAGAATGCTCGATAACGTTCTCCTTATTGAGTACGAGGCCGCCTCCGTAGAAATACCTCAACGACAATAGAGCAAAGGTTATTAGACTGTTTTATATCATTCTTCTCCTCTCTGGCCTATATTATTTTATTTTAATCTTGTTATTGCCTTCGAACTTTCCTCGATACAATTACATTCTCAGTTCTATTGTGTCGTTACAAAGAAACGCGTGAAAGAGGAGGAAAAGAGTAGAGAGCTGTGTTTTGTCTGCCTTTTAATATACTTACTCACCAGCGCACTGCAGATATTTTTTCTGTTTTTGGACAGGCAAACAAGTGGAACTTAGAGATTTGTTTCGTCTATCAAATATTATAACGAGTACGCTACTTTGGATGTTCTATTGTATCTTTGAATATTATGTGTAGTCTGTACATTTTTACATCTTGAAATTTCTAAATGCATTCTGGTCATCATTTTATAGTACACCTTAGACACAAAGACAGCGAAGTCAGGTGTGACGTTTTCTTATGGAACTTGATGATTAAATCCATTTTTCTGGTTGTTTATGCAAAGAAATTAAACGATTTTCGCCAGCAGATGAACGAAAAATTGTGTATTAGAAATTAATAAAAGGATTAAATATATCTATCCCGCTTTGCGCCGTATCTTCACTCGCCAAGGAGAAACTTTCTTACGTTTAATTTTCCTCATTGTAGTTTAATCAACGCGGCCACCGCGCGGGAAACCAATCGCCTTATCGTGCGTAAGAGGCTTTCGCCGACCCTCGGTTCCGGCGCGCAAATGGGCTTGCATTCGGGAAATCGCTTCTTAGAAACGGTCGAAAGGTGTTTCCAGGCTATTAAGCAGAGCTTTAGAACGAACATCTCCGCGTAGTATGCTGCCTTTTTCTTTCCATATCCTCATGAAAAAAAGAGGATCAAAAGGGGTGGAAAAACATTATCGTATCCCCGTGGCCATATGACATGGATATATTATGTGAGAAAGGGAGAACGTGGATATATCGCCTGTCGAATAAACGTTAAACAAGTGACAGGGATAAGTTGAATACACATTTCCTTTCTTTGCGTGGCAATATTAGAGGCAGAAGTCCTTGCGAGCTGATGCAAGTAATAATCGAACCGTATAGAAATGACTTTCGGGGTAAATGGAATGGCTGGAGAAAATTTTGTTTATGGTGATTGGCAATCGAAGTGTATTTTGAACGTGGAAATATTTGTAGAAGAACTTTGCAAATTTGATTGGAATTTACATTGGAAGAAATTGACGTTCATTGTCGGCTTCTATTACACTATTATAATACGGTCGCAGAGGATGTTACTTCTTATTTCGCGGTATAGGGATGTTAAGTATGTATTTTCATGTGACGTAGGAAACCAGTAACTACTTGCTGAAATCACCTTTCAACTCGAGTTTCGTTCACAAAGTTACATTTAAAGTAACAATGAACAATGTAGGATAAAAGGGTATCGTTTAAAATTTCATACAACGCTTAATATTCTAGATCTCTATACCAAATCTTACACATTAGTCAGAAACAAGGATTGACACAGCGAAAGCACGGGAAGGATAATTTCATCCAGCAAAATCTCACATATAGAACCAATATTCCAAATATATTTCTCAAAGGAATAAATCTTATCTCTCCGAGTAAGATATATTTACTTTCTTTCTTCCCCCCCTCCCCCCGCCCTCCTCTCTCTCTCTCTATTCATTAGTCTCAATTAATTCCCGTATTATAAAACATCTCAAGAGTCGCAGCAACTTTTTATGAGATAATTAAACTCTCTCATTTCTGAACAGAAACTTCTCGATGACAATGGCGGATCCATATTTATCCTGGAAGTTTTCGTGCCAGTTTCAACGAATATAACTATCGACTACTAAACGTAAAGATCGATCACCGGAGAAGCTTCTTAGTTTCTCGACGTCCGTGGAGGAGTGTCGCGATCAAGACGTATACATTCGCGGGCTATTGGCGAAGCGTCTAAAGTGTCGCCGTTTCGAATCTGGGTTAACGATCGGCCATAGTTCCCCCGCGGTGGATCGAGAGTCGAGAGAAATGTCAGATAGAAAACGAGGTGGATGGAGACAGATGGAATTCGATAAAAGAATGAAAGAAGGACAAGAAGCTGGTTCACGGGGGTTGGAGGTCGCGAGGATAGTTCGGGGATGGCAGGTCCGACTATAAAATTGCGCGTTTTCCGTTCGAAGGCTCATCGATCGGTTCGCTGCACGTTTCCGGCGAGCAGAGGCATCGTTACTCGGACAAAAGCTCAAAGCCCCCGCGAAAACGAATTCTGTAACTCTTCCGGATGCTGAAGCTCTTACGGATCCCGGACGCCAAATGGTATCAGCCGTTTATGAAATGGGATAGGTCGGCCCTGGCTGAAATTACCGAGAAGAGATTTTTACGATTCCTCTAAACATCGTTCTCTCTTCCCCTTTTCCTCGGGCTCTCCTCCCTTTCAAGATTTCGAAGATTCTTAACGCCTTCCAAGTTGTTACCCTCCTTCTCGCTCTTTACGAAATTGGCACACGATCTGGAAGATACGGAGGATGAAAGGAACTGATAATAGAAAGTAGGAATTACGTCGCGCTTTTATGAACATAATTTTGACTCTCACGCTAGAAAATTATTTAGGGTACACGAATGTTTGTGATGTAATTTCTCTGTTACATTTTTCTTATTATTTTTTTTTTTTTTTTTTTTGCTTATCACTGATTCTGGAATGCTACAATGTCTTTTTCGAATTACCAAACGTTACGTTGGAAGTTTTTCAAGTTTGACGTGATTCTCACACGTTTTATATAAAATTCGTATGTTAAAACAAGCTTGGCTATATGTGATAAATTGAATGATAAAAGGAAAATAAAGTGCGTTCGATTTAGTTTAATTAGAATTTTTTCATGCTGATATTCGATTCGTGATAGTTGTTCGAGTTCCTAGAGATTTTATTTCGCCAGTTTCGTGAAGTTGTAAAAGTTCATGGTTAGTTGCAAGTGTATACGTTACCAATTGAATATCGGACGAGAACGTTAGCCGTGTTTTCCGCATCTTACGGAACTAACTCTCCTCATTCCCGGAGCAATACTTGCATCCGTAGCTTGTAGTTAGATATTTTTCTTTAACGTTACTGCTTTAAGTAAATGCGCTCAGTGTTCGATTCGATTTCTACGTTGTTCTAGCTATCCTTCTTGAAGCAATGACTAGAAATGCAGTCTTTCAAACTTCTTTTGTTTTGTTGTTGGAAAAACTTAGAAACGAAGAGATATCGTATTTCTTTATTTAATGCTTCATAAATTAATGTATATTCTGTAGAGACAATGAAACACGATAGGTCGTGCATTTTCAGTTAATTTTCTTAAAAATCTACTTGTTATACTTGATGAGATTTCTTTGTCAGCGTTACCCCTATTATCCCTGGTACCTTAATGAGCTTTCCTCGCTTTATTTTCATTATGACGATAAGAAAGGTTGATCGATGTTTGCAGAAGAAAAGGTCATTAAATATTCTGAAACAATTATTAATTTCCATCACTATAATCGTGACAGTCGTGTATCGTTACAGAGTTAAAGAAATTTTGTTATATACGTATTTCACATAATTGACACGATATACGTGTGTACGTAAAAAACTTGTATGGTAAATACTTTCTAATACTTTCAACTACTTTCGTCAGCGGCTGTAATTACACTTCATCATATATACAGCTAAAATCTATTAATTTCAGAAATCACTCAAGAAACTCTTCTCGGTACCACTCTTCGAAATCCTTTCCACATCGACTTTCGCAACAAACAGCGATTGCAAATGCCTCAAACAACCTACCAATCATCCGAAATATTATAGTTCGTAGCAGCTCGTTTTTATTTGGTTCAATCAACCATAAGATCACTAAAGAAGTTATCGATGTACAGCGTGGTTGGCGAACTTATTAAATATTTGCCACGCTTCACGGTCTTCTACTCGACCCTCGAGTTTCCGCAAGGATTATGCTTTCGATGGCCGATTCTGTAACAAACACGCGTGCCTTTGATCGCGAGTCGATGATGAAACGTTGGAACAGCGCCACGTCGCGAATGCTTTAACACACGCTCGTCGAATTCCCTCACCGGCTCGTTAGAAACGCGTCGCGGCACCAAATTGGTCGAAACGAATCCTGATATTCTTCTTAACGTAATAACTGTGCGTTCGTCAAGGTGTCGGCTGTAGGGTAAATCGAACCGTCAGCTTGATCTCTGGAACTTAAGTGCTTCCTATTACTTATCGCAACAAGTCGCTTTACGACCGATGAATTTAATGACCAACAGGTCGTCAAACTTCACGTGTCTCGCCACGATGGTATTAGTACGGGTGGTATAGCTGGTGGAAATTCTTTCTCTTTCTGTTTGTCGTAGGTAGAATACCTTTGTTAGTTTTGAGATTAGCACGAGGTGGTTAAGGGAATGCTTCGTCGTAAATTTTCATTCGAAATTCATCGATGAGACTTTCCTGAATGATATTGTGGTTAAGAAAATTGTATTGATAAAGTGTAATTGGGAAAAGAAATTGTTGGAATGTGTACATCATTGCACAATAATTCATCAACTTACGTTTAATGTCAGTGAATTGACAAGTTAGAGGCTTGCAAATATGTAATGGTACCTCCAATAGTTAAATTATATTTATTGAAATAGAAGAGAAGGTATAGGTTTGATATTCAAAAGTGTCAAAGTTTATTATTATTGAATATGAATTTATTGCAGGTTTGGAGAAAAATTTGGTTTATAGTTAGTTCTTGTTGATTTACTTAAATTATTGAAAAGTGATGCTGCTTCCTTATTGCGTAGCCACTTCAATCTATAAATTATAGATCACAGACTTCTCTTTTATAATGCTACTTTAAATAAGATTGTTACATGATGTGTAATTTGTAAAAATTACTTCCAAAATTGTATCTGTTTTATTATCAAACCTGTTATCATTACAGAAGAAAATATATTAATATCGATAATTTGTAATTTGTGAAACGTAACTTTGAAACATAAATAGATTCGATGGCAGAATCGTGTTATGGAAATCGTGGAATTGAATTTCTGAATCTCCGAATAGCGTTATTTGACATAATACTCGAAATAATATATCACTGACTGGCATCGATGTATTAATTGCGAATGATTTCGATCGCTATTAAACTTTCTAAATGGACGATGATTTGAAACGTTTGAGAACTCGAAGAGGTTAATTCGTGTGATCGAAGTGATTTATTGTTTATTGCTGGCAAATCGAATTGCTGGACAAGATTCAGGCTCTTTCATATCTGTCATTGCCGGGTGAATGCTCCGACCGATTAAACTGTTCGAATTGCCTACAAATCCTTTTTCTGTAGGTTTGATATTGACAGCAGTTATCTATCGATATACTTAATAAATTCGCAGTTCAATATAAAACAAAGTATATCATTGAAAAATTTTAACAAATTCAAAACAAGAGGGAAAATGACGCGAAACATGTAGTAAATAAAAAATGGCTTTTTCCATGCTTCACTATTCAAAAATATAACATTGACACTTATCTAAATTCCTAAAATTCTTTACGATTGTATGACGCTCATAAAATGTAAGAAGTGTGAAAAATGTGATGGAAAAAATATCAACCAAATAATACATAAAATGTATTCCCTCAGAATTTTTGAAATTTCTTAAATTTACTTACCAGTCCTTCTATTTCTGTTTGCATCCGAGTATGCTTCACGGAAATTGAAGAGGGAGATAAAACCATCGGGAAACAAGAATTCCAAGATTCCAAAAGATCGTACATTCGATAGCAACCCAAAATCAAAACCGTCGTTTCTTCTGTTCCCAAATCGATAAATTCCATCTTCCCTCTACCTAGTAACGAGCACGATTCGCAATAATATTACGGAGGGACGTCTCTTCTGATCTGGAATTTCGCTGGATTCCCTCTACCATTACGTAATAAAGTGAGCAGCAAGTTATTCGAAATCCTACCCGTCGTCGATTATAATTATTAGAATCATCGATGTTCCCGAGGAACAGAGAGTGCAGAAAGGGGCGAGCCGACAACTTGGAAATTGCATGCTCCAGATGAACTTTGTGCGACGAGAAACTCGATCTAACATTGATTATTCGAAAGTTGCTAATTCGTAGTGGTTGAAATGCTTCGATTTATTCGGTGGAAGCAGCGAATACCGCGGAATGCTGGGAAACAGTAGAACGAAGTTGACATTGCAATTACATAGACGTCGATAGGGTTGCAAAATTAATTTAGCGACGAGCTAAAACGCGTCCTCTCTCTCTCTCTCTCTCTCTCTCTCGTTTTCTACCGCTCGCCGATGATTCTGTACGGTAAAGCACCGGGTAAACTCGTTTTCGCGAGAATGACTTAATTTTAATCCTAGATTGACCACTTTGATCGAACATAATTCGTGCACTCTCGTTTTTTCTCTATTGCCACGAGATCTTGTAGGATTAGAATACTATCTGAAAGTTTTATTATACATTTTATTCTCTAAATGTTCTGTTCTTGTAGTGATA
The DNA here is from genome assembly GCF_011952205.1 of Bombus bifarius. Taxonomy (NCBI): domain Eukaryota; kingdom Metazoa; phylum Arthropoda; class Insecta; order Hymenoptera; family Apidae; genus Bombus; species Bombus bifarius. The sequence goes on along the minus strand of NW_022884914.1, from coordinate 4,649,269 downwards.
TATTATCTTCGTTAACTCTTTTGACGTTTTTGGAAGAATACTTTCTAAGGTAACTTTTAAAAAGAATACTGGATTGTTATAATTTTTATAGCATCGCTGAGCTCTATTGAGGCTATATATATCCCATTAAAAATATTTGTTTTCGAATTTTGAGTATATCGTAGTATTGTATTTTATGTTAATATCGTAGGTTATCGAATTCTTTAAAGATAATTAAACGTAACTTCCTCAGACAGTGCGAAGAAAAGAAACTAGAGAATCCAGGCTTTAGAAGTTAGAAACCGGAAAAAGTGTATAACACGGAAGACATTCTCACTTTGAATCATTTATTTAAGAACGATTCCGCATAGACTACTTGAAATTGTAAATAATTTGGTGCTAATTAAGAGAACAAAAATTATCATTTTTTTATGTTTAACTGACGGCATAAGCAATTAAAAATAACTAAAATTACAATTAATTATTATAAGATAAAATGAGTATTTCTTTGTCCGAAAATTACTTCGTTCAACCAGTCGTGTTCTCCAATTATATCCTCGAACGTAAGTTCAAACGAATTCATTCCGTGTTACAAAGAAAATCTTTCTGCCTTTAACTTTTTCCATTAGCCACCACCTTCGCATCTCTCTTCTCGTTTCATCCTTTTCTAGCTTTTCGCTCTATCCCTGTCTAAAAAGTTCCGTGGAGCGTGTCTTTTGACACGGAAGAAAGATAGTTTCTTGTCGCGAGAGAAAGCGACCGCCGCCCTGTTACAATCCGGAAAGAAATTAAGTCCGTAATGTTGTTTAGACGAAAAACTGGGACATGAAAAGCGAGCATCGCATTCGACTTCGTAGGATATAGTCGTATCTGCTTCTCTTTCTGTCTCGTTCGCTCCACCACTAAACTGCTTATACAAGTTGCGTTCACGGTAGCGAATTTAATTTATTCTCCCCTTCCACCGATCACTGTTAAACGTGCAGCACGTGTCTGCGTCCCCGAACCCCTTCTATGCTTGAGCGAGCCACGAAAACACGTGTAACGCGTGCTCTGCGGCTACGAAACAATTGCGGAGAGTGTAGAGTCAATGAGACGTTCCTTTCCGATTAATCAAAGTTTCCTTGGACTTTTGAATTACTGTGAATATCAGAGATTAGAGTATCGAATTTTTGAAAACTTCTCGATATAACCACTGTACAGTGCGCCGCAAGCAAACATTTGCACATCGTTTTCTTAATTTTGGAGATCTATGTTTGAGCCGTTTAGAGGCCACGTTGATCAAACGTGTAAATGTAAAAGCAGAGAATGATGATGAGAGACGATGTTACGAAGACCATTTTTCATTATATGTATTTTCTATATTAACCTTGGAATTTGTTATTAGTTATATCATTTTGTTGAAATAAACGAACTCATGGGCGTAAGTTATTTGTTTTTGAAGAATCGAAGATTAAAACGTGTATTTATCTAATGCGATTGAGAAATTAATAGAAAGTTGAGCTAATGAGCTTAGCTTCTGAGAAAATCATTCTTGATTTATATCGGGTGGATTGGAAGTTCTAAAAAAATAGTATGGTATAATATACTCAATATATTAATGCAAACCAGCATTCCAACAGTCCTGGAAATACCAGTCATTGAACGCAAGGAATCCAATAACTTGCGTTGACCGAGTAAATTTTTCTATCTGAATACCGGATTATATACATATATCGAAGAATAAATTAACCATTGATATCTCAGGCGCCGCGCTATCCTCCAATTACATGTGTAGCCATCTTTTTTCTTCGGCCGAGGAAATCATGAAATCGTGAGCGCGGATCACGATTCCACGGCCGTGAATTTTACGGGAACGAGGCCATAAATAACCGAGGACACCGACGTGTATCTGGCTCCCGCTGGGCTGAATTTCGCCTCGGCTCCGATAATTAATCGATATCGTGGAATTACGAGCTCGATATTATACCGATACTGTTGGGCACGCATACAATGTACAGTGATCGAGGAACTGGTGGGTCGAGCCACGCGAAAGATCGGGATTAATGAAGATACTGCAGCGAAATCTGAAGATGCAATTACTGACAGAACAAATCGGGGATAATCTTGATTACGATCTACATCTGCTCTCGTACGTAACATCACGGATTGCTAATTAATCGAGGTCTCCACCTCTCTTTCGCTCTCTCTCTCTCTCTTTGCTGCCTCGATATCTGTTAGCCTTTTGCCTGTTCCTGGACCACTGGTCGCCAGGTATCGAGACGTTATCGTTTTAATACCGTAATAAACCAAGCGTATGTTCATTGATGGCATGTACCGCGGTGCAAGAACCGACCGTAAGCACTGGAATGTCGCAAAAACGATCGAAGACACGCGGAACAACGTGCTCGACGTGTTAACAACAGGAATGCAGTCCAATTTTTGCACTGACGCGCGAGAGCGCGCGCGCGGGTGCACGCTTGGCAAGTCGCCATCTACGTGCACGTCATTTCATATCGGTCCTTGTTGCTAGCTATCTAGCAAGACGGTAATAACGTCTCCTTCCTTATCTTTCCTGCCCTGTCTTCCTCTTCCTCCCTTCTTTCCTTTTCCCACCTTTCTTTTTTCTTTCCTATTTTTCGCGCATAGAACGACCTGTTCCTACTCAGCTCGCATCTTCTCATGGTGATATCGAAGAGGTGAAAATGTTTCGCGATACGGTGGCTATTTTCAGCTATTCCGTTTGCATGATTAGTTACGCGACGAGACGTTTCGATCGAGCATAACTTGATTTTTTCTTAATTATTGGCGATCGAGAAATGTTCTGAAATCGCTGTACGGGAGCAAATATTCCGTTACATTAGATTTGTTTTATTTTCTCCTTTTTTTTCCTTTTTCTTTTTCTTTTCAATAAAATGTTTTTTGGCGTTCCAGGTAACATCAAGACGAAGGTTATGTTGGATGTGGAGTCGAAGAGAGGATACTGGCTGACGGTGTACGCGCAGGATCACGGAGTGGTTCCTCTGAGTTCGAGTTTGCAGGTTTGTGCAATGCGGAAGATAAATTACATGTTTAGTGTATTATACTGTCCCGAGAAATATCTTCGTGTTTCGAAATTTTTGATTGTTCACACTCAGCAATGAAAATGGGAACAGGCAGAGAATACATTGCCACAACAATTAACGTAGATATATTTCCCAAATCATATTGGTTTGTTGAATAAGTCTTAACGAAAAAGAAAGAAGGAGAAATAATTAATCTTTGAAAAATATTTTCTGGGACACCATAATATCAAAAATTCGAGAGAAGTAGTAGAATTTACTTAAATATTTTGTATTTTGAGAATATTATAGCAAACGTACAGTAAAACTTTGGGTATTTATGAATTTTTCGATTTAATACAATTTCTTGCTAATTCCTCGGTAAAAAAATCTGTGTTTCGATCAATGATCAAGGAATTATTATAGAATTAATGCTTATAACGTCGTTTACGTTAAACTATAAACACTGCCATTACATTTTTGTCATTGTATCGGAAAAATATCACGAACGACTATTTATTTCGTACTTTCTACGTGCATAAGCTCCTAGTAGCGAAACGATGGCTAGTCAAAGAACTAATTTTCTCTATCGACCGCTACAAATTTTTCGTATCACTTATCTCCCACCATAATATTGCAACATACATTGCGCTATTGGAAAAAGGCTTTCTGTTACCGACGTGACGCAAAAAGTTTAATTTACGACACTTTTATAATTGCGTATATAGATAGAAATTTCACTAGTGATTTAACATGACCAGCTAAAATCTCATCGTGGACACTGCAATGCACTATAATCAATACTGTGAATTTTTATTATATACGCCGCAACTGATATTGTAGAAAATAATCAAGATAAGGAAATGAGAATTCAGTAATAATACTGTCCAACGTTGTGAAATAAGATTATTAACGAATTGTTTAAAAATACGCTCTCTAATAATATGTATTCACTTTAAACTACGATTTTAGTCTTATACGTAGTATCTATAGAAGATTAATACAGGAAGTGATACATTAATTACTATAATTTAAACTTCAAATATTCCTGCTCTTTTCGCTTCATTTCACATTAAAATCAATTTCCTCGATTACATTCTTCGACGAATAAAATAGAAGTTCACGAATGTACATTTCATAACTTACACATTCAACGGTAATCGATAGAAAGAATAAATTATTCCAGGAATCTTTCAAACGATACCTTTTAGCAATTATTTATTCCAAACGAATTGCGCCAATAATTTTGTACCGATTAAAATTCAAAACTGATCATTTTCGAACAGAATTTATCTTAATCTCTGCTGTTTTGCACGCGTGATACAATATAATTCCCATTTCTCAAAGTTCTGCTATACTCGATGCTGAAAAATCCGCCCACAACTCTAGTTTACAAAAATATGGCAATTTTTTTTCCATTTTTTCGCAAACGCACAGTAGCGAGGACTTATCTACCTCTCGTAAATAATTCACAGCCGATTTTCGTGCAGGTGTACGTGGAGGTGCTGGACAGGAACGACAACACCCCGTTGACTGAAGTTCCAGTCTATTATCCATCGGTTCTGGAGAACTCTCCGGCAGGTGTGAGCGTTCTTCAAATCCAGGCGTTCGATCGCGACGTCTCGCCCCAACAATTCACTTTTTCCATCACCAGCGGCAATCCGGAAGGTTATTTTCTCATCAACTCCACCACCGGTAAGTTCCACATGGTCAGTCAGAAAAGAGCCAATATCTTGTCACAGAATCGAAATAGATTGGCTACAACGGTCCTTGGCTGTAACGAGATCAATTTGCCCTTCTATGAATGAGGATTTTAATAACGACAATTCGAAAATAAATCAGAGCAAGAAAATAAGTTCGAGCTTTTTGAAATTTCAATCAAGAAATGTGGATTGAAGAAGATGGGAAGATATCAACATCAGAATTATTGGATTGCTCAAAATTCATGATATTTCCGAGTTATTTTATAGGTCTATAATACTGCATTTTCGAAGATCTGAATAATTTTTCGGAAAATATATTTTCTTACTGCGTTATGTGTCTTTTCATGATAGCAACTTCTGTATTTTAATAGTCGATAGTTCTAGTACTAACGTAAAACACTTGCTCGGTTGATACATTCGTATTTGAATTTATCGAGAAAGAAATTTTAATAAATGTTTGACTTGGACGATGGCTCCGATTAAACGTAATGGGTGGTAGTTTCGCCCTCAATCTATTTAATAATGGCGTTCTGTCACATAGATTGACCCCTGTCAGTTCTCGCGATGAATTAAAGAGATAGGAGCTAGTTGAAGCGAATGCATATCGTAACGATGAATTGGCATAAAGACACAAGGCATGGTTTAAACTGCAGCGAACGATAATAAAATTGCACGTTACCTTCGTTTAATTTTTATCATTGAGCTCGAAAGTTTCAATTTGCTTTCACTTCTGAGTATCACAATAGTCTGGTTTTATAGCTCTTTGTGAACAATAAATTTTAATTATAGCCCGTAAGTTATTTATATTTGACGGCTGGCGCGAGATTCTCTCTCTCTCTCTCTCTCTCTCTCTTTCTCTCTCGTTACATCATGAAACGATATTTTGATCATGATGATGTACAGTCTATTTCCCAACGCTTTCTGACTATTAATATTTTAATTCCACTTCACATAAAATTTTCGATCGAAAAAAGATCTCGATATTTGAAACATCTTTATCTCTTCATTCGTGTCTTTTTAACAGCTCTGTCTTTTCACTGTCAGGATACATATGTAATTTCGATTGCAAACCTGCCATTACGAGCTCTCCTAATTAAAGAGCTTAAATATCAAAGATGAAGAGTCAGGCAGGAAATTATCGACGCTGCAGGCGCGCGCCAATTTTAACGCTTCGAGCATGAAGCTCTCCATAATATTCCAATAAACAAGATTTATTCGCTGCGATTCGATATTTCCATATCGCTTAACGGTAAATTGACGATTAGAAGAAAGATTCGATTTAATGAAGATAGCAATAACCGGGGCCACTTGTACGAAGCCGACGCTCAAATTAAAAGTCCAATTTCACCCCTCTGGGTTCATTTGAAAGTCTGATTTAATCGGTCGCTGGCCCGCCAAGATTATTCACCGAGGGTCGAATCGAATTTGTATCGCAAATTGTCCCGCATTAAAATTGATTCTCACTCGTCTGGTGTACGCGTGCCTATTTACGCGCAGTATCATCGCCCTTTCATCTTCAGTTCCACTTTTCCACACCCCCTGATCAGTAATATAACCGCGTCCCGCTACTTTCTTCTCCTTTTCCTTTCAATAACGAGTTTCTTACTTTTCATCGTTTCGTAATTTCGCGGGCTAACACAACCGTTCCACCAGAAACGATGAATAATGAATGGCGCGGCTTGATCGGGCGAATTTGCATACGTTATCGCGTAAGTCGAAAACAATGACTCCGACGCTTCCGCTTCTGTGACGCGAGTCACTTTCCCGGAACATAGAAGACCAGAGAAAAGGGGAAACTGCTAATAAATAATGATTGACGGTTTATTAATGGAGCGAAATTATAGGGAGATAACGAGGTAGGATAATTCTGAACGCGCAGTGTGGATATTAAATCCATTTTAATACTTCGATAATGTAAAAAAATAACGAATATCTCGGAAAATAATTATTTCTTTATGTTTATGATTGTGTCTGCATTTCTGATATCGCATACGAAACATACGTACCATTAGTATTTTATAGTAAATAAATGTCGATAGTTGCATTGCTTATGATGATGTTTAAGACAGATATTTATAGCTTTTACAGTTTAGCTTGATAATAACCTTCGAACGAATAAATCTTGGAGATGAAAATCGAGAGATCGTTTCATTCGTTTTCTTCGTCATCCCAATTTTCTGCAAGAAATTCGCAATGGTTAATTACAAAACGGGCAAACGCGGAACGAAAGTCTCTGCAAATCGGAATTACACATCATTCATTCAATCGGTGTACGTTCACCTCGCAGCGGCATCGCCTTTCCTCCAGAAGTTTCGTAAGCGGTCATTTATTCCCAGTCATCTCGAAGATCGATGGGAGGCGGTGCGGAAAATTGCTTACACCGGTAGAAGACGGCTTGTAATTAAAAAGTCGACCGTCCGCTGATTCGTATTCATCAGTCTTCCCGAGCCACGGGAAACTTTCCACGGTTCTTGGATTGTCGGCCCAGAAATTACGAAAAGACACCTCTACCTTTTTCCTTCTCTTTCTTTTTTTGCGTTCGATAAGGGGAGAAAAATGTACGCGTCGAGGACGAACTGGGTGACCGAAGGAAACTGTAGAACGAAACGAAAAACGAGCTAGAAGAGTCGCCATTCGATGCTCGTACGAGTGGAACGCCGGTCAATAAAAAATGAGTCGTATCTCGTCGAGTGTCGTTGGGTTATCGAACAATGATTCCGCGTTGGTCCGCGAGAAATGGTTCTTCATCTTCGATTTCTGTGGCGCATTCACACTGTGATAAGAAGCCTACGGATTTTTCTGTCATTTCGTGTCTCTATGAACTAGAGAAATCGAACCTGTAGGTAGAGATTTGTTCCATTTGTTTTTTTAATAATATAAATCGAGAGGATAAAAATTTGTCTAAAAAGAATTTCTCTGTTGAGACCAGTACGAATTGCGATTTATGGTAACTTATTGATAACGTCAGCAACGATTCAGAAAATCATGTGATATATAAAAGTGTCATATAATTAACGAGAAAACAGAGTTTCGAGTGAATCATTGAGAAATACAGACATTACCATAGTCCAGTTGTCCAGAAAATATTTTGAGAATTATTATTATTATACGTATGAGAGATAGCCTTTTTTAAATTTAATAAGCAAAATTCTACCTGCAATCCACGAATCGTACATAGCAAATAATTTAAACACTTTGAACATTCTATACATTTTCGTACCTAGATGTCCCATAAATTACATAAACATTCGCAATCTCTAGCGTTGCTACCGATCGTTTCGTATATTCATATTTTCTAGTTTATTTCTTTCCTTTCGATAGAATTTGATATAGGTATCGTTGCCACGTTGAAAAGTCACTGATCCCACTTTTGTTTCATGGAATGAACGATGTTTCGATTGGCCGAATGGCTTGAAAATAAATCGTACTCCATGATTCACAAAGTATCTCGCACGTACGCTGTATCGCGCGTTTCGATGCACGTACCGACGATTCCAAGAGGTTGTTCGCTGGCCCGGATTGAAGTAGATGAAGAGAGTCGGCTTTTTGCTAGGTGAATACCTCGATGCGTGAAGTGGATCTCGGATTGGGGTGAGGTTATGATCCTTATTTATGTGAAATCATGATGAGATTGAAACGATGAAGATGTTGAGAACCGTGTGCCTGCTGGAGATCGAATTTAAAAGTAAATCTTTTGAATTTATACTTTCGCTTCTTTACTCTTTATATTCACCAGACTAGTCACAGCTGACCTACATTTTTTAATGAAATTTGTGAGAGATTAGAAATTCGACTTTTTGATCCTTTAACCTGGGAATATACAGAATCCTGGTTTTTTTATTTCTTCGTCGTGTCAAACATTAAATAATATTTTATACTAACTTCATAATTCACTATTTTTTTTTTGTATTTTTTTAATGATTAGTATTCTCACCATTTAATATTTTTTTTAAAGAGTGGTTATATAATCAGTCGATCCACCTATAATATTCAAAAGCTGAAATAATTAAAATGCTTGATTCAAAATTCCATGCATAGCGAACTGGCATTAAATAATATAAAGAAACTAAAGATTTCCAGTAATTACAAAAATAATTTATTCCGATAAAATGTATTTTTATAATTTTTTCTTAGCTCGCCAGAAAACATAGTACAATGTAATCACAGCCACAATACATTAATATTTTCAAATGATTTTTCTCGTATCAAAATTTCCTCTATAACAAAAAGGGTTTTAAAGAATCTGTGCCATTTACACTGGTTTTCTGCTGATTCTCGCAATTACTGTCACGAGCCAAAAGATTAGTGTAACACGACCTCGGCATATTCCTTTCATCAACAATGCACGAAACCATTTGCACAGCGTGTGTATACGCGACTTAACCTAATACAGTGATTAAGTGAAACGCGAACGCATTCGGTTGCTTCTTTTTCTCTAAGCTGTTTATCCGGTGGATCGTCTGTGACAAAGCGTAATAATCTCGGATAAATATGTAGGAGACTACAGGGTTGCGTAAAACGTTGCGTGGTTTAACGCGGTCGTCGAGTCCGTTAAGCCGATTTCGCGATCTCCAGCGGGAATTCGATGCGTCGAGCACGCTAGATCAAATGGTAGCTGGAAGTTAAGCGCTTTTAGGCTTCCGCGGTTCAACCAGGATATATCCGCGGGATCGTCGGAAATGAATTTCGATCTCACAGAACTGACGGTTCTACGGCTGCTGAGCGACAAATTGATGGAGCTCCGTGATGCTTGAATCTTGATGGAATAAGGAATAGGAAGATATAGGAAGTTCTTGGAATTGCTTCGAAATTTTGACGTTCTTTAAAGTTACGTTTTATTATCCGTCAATTGTGCGAATAATCTTTCCACACGTTCTATCAATTTATTTCAACGAACACGTTGACTGTCAAGATCGTTGATAGCCCGTGCGATTAAATTTTTTAAAGTAATCAAGATAAGATAAATTTTATGAAGTACAAATTTTTTAATGATGTGGATGATTTAGACAACATTGTCAGAAAAGAAGTTTGTCAATATAACGTAATATTTTGCAAAAATTAAATATTATATCGTAGCATGTTTCAATCTATTACAGTTACCAGGGAAAAATATATAAAATCCGGCTGGCGGTCAACGCGTTAATCTATAAATTTAACATCAATCTACAAAAAATAATTAAAAATGAGCGATCAAAATTGTAATCAAAACTACGCAGTATCTTGTACGATGCGAGAGTAGAACATATCTAACATTAGAGTAGTCGACAAGTGTGCGTCAAAAATACTTATCAGAATATCCGACTGATCATGAACGTTTACGTGGATTCTGCTTAGTCGGCGAATACGCAGATTTAGAAACAAGCCGGGGAGATTCGAAATAAGCCTACGGATCGCCATGGTAACTACGATGATCGTGCGTGAAGAACAGATAGGTCGTTTAGCCGGGAATTTCACCCTGGCCATTTTGCAAGGTATAAACGTATGCTTATACGCGTACTTTCTCTTCGTCTCGCGAACGCGAAATTGATCGCTGCGATTAGGAACTACGCACGCGTGCGTACTGTAATCGCTCGGCGATTTGTGAACCGATGCAATCGCCGGCCTTTGTGGGAATCGAAAGACGCAAGATGGTAGCGATGCCTGATTCTATGAATTATCGTTGAGGGAATGGAGAGTTGGCCGGAGGTAATCGTAAATGTTTCTGATAGGAAGAGAGATGAACGCGAGGTACCAAGATGAATTATTTGCTCGTTAATAAGCATTTAATGTATTGATTGATGCTGATGGTGGTGATGATAAAACAACTAGAATTTATGTCTATTTCATTCAGTGTTACTATCGAACCAAGAATTGCGTCGAGTTTGGAAATTGGAAACACGAACTCTGGATTTTCGCCTGATTATAAATGGATATTTTACTATAGGAATTTTTGTAAATTTGGAAAAAGGCGAATGTTAATGATATGAGAACAGAATATTTGTCAGAGTATTAATTAAAATGGAATTCTTCCTCTGATAATAATATTTATACATTTTTATGAGATGCTAGATCTGTAAATTTATTAATACTCTGTTTTCAAACTTTGCTACTATCTCATGTACTCGATTACAAATGAAAATTCTTTTGCACAAAGATAAGCTTGCGATTAACGACGCGTAACATTCTCAAATTTCTAACAAAGTAAAACTGCTTCTTCGTTACATCTCTGACATTCGCATATAAAAACGAAAGAAAGAACTGTCGGCCGATAGGATCCAGTAAAAAGAAAAGACACTGCACAATGAACTGCAGCACGATTCCGGCCATAAAACATCCCAACAATCAACTCGGAAAGAAGGTCAGAAATCGCATGTACATTGTACAGCATAACTCCCTCAGGTTCGTTATCGCAATTACGCGCACGTAACGAAACACTTCTCCATTTCCTTTCTTCAACCGTTCCCGATTCGAACGAAAAGCAGAACGAACGAGTTCGCGGAAACCAAAAGAACAAATCGCGAAGCCTAACGCAATTCGTAATTACGTGACGTAAAAATAAATCGTTGGATCAAAAGTGGACAAATGGATAACTTCAGTTTAGGCGATCACAAGTTGTTCGAAGGTTTTTCCACTTGATTGAAATTTGGTTTACACGAGAAAACTTTCAACTGAGTTTCAATGATTCGAGATCGATCAATCGGCTCGGTCAATCGAGCAAAAGTTGCCTAACGTAAACGCTGCTTAAAGAGCCGACTACTACGGACGAGATTGCATAAGTTACAGCGCGAGTCACCGGGAAGCGATCTAATTTCGCGCGGTTGTTACGTTTACGGTTCACCAGCTGTATTGTTTTTATTTAAAGAAACACAGGAAATAATAACGGATAATCACGGCGTTTTGGGAATGCTATTGCGAGGATTAGATCAGATACCACGGCTCCCTCGGCTGTGTAATACGCTGCAGCCCGGGGAAAGCTGTGTGTACACATGCGCCAGTGAAACAGGTTAGTCGTATCCGGTGAACATCGCGTTTTATCACGAAAAGGTTTTTTTATGTCTGCTGCAATCGAGTATTCGAACAGGCGAACGGCGATAGGGATATTATTTTGGTTATTCGTGCAATTGAAAAGATATTTGAATCGAAATTTTATATTTATGCAAAATAATGGATCATTAGTACATTTTTAATACTTTCATTGTATTAATATATTTTCAATCCGTTTTGAAATATATTCACATTTCAATGTTCAGCTTTTAACTATGTACTCCTCGTTTTATCCTTCGTTGAATCTGACTAAATTTTACTATACTTTTATTTGAAATCGTGATACTTTAATATCTATTATACAAAGTTACGTAACAATATGATGACCTGTGACGCGACGCTATCGTCACACGAGTATTAACTATTAGTTTCCAATATACATATTTATTTATCTGTTTATACGTTTCTCTGGTCATTTATTGTTTCTATTTTTATGCTTTTGAAATATTTGAAGTTTCTGAAATTTCCTGCAAACATGACGAAAGCTATATTTTATTCGCGTATCCTTAACTTGATGAATATAAAACTCGGTAAATCTACTTTTTCTTCTACCAAACTCTCGTCGCACATTTCGAGCGCGAAATTCAGTCGCAACCAGCGTGTTCAGCCCGGCTCATTCAACCCTGCGATTTCGCTCTTTTATTTTTATCCCGTTCGCTCGTTCCTTCGTTTAACACCTGTTCACGTGGAAACTCAATACGAAAGTCCTATGTCGTCGATTGAGAGCTTCTAGAATCGCGTTCGCGAGTTTATCCGAGTTTATTCGACGATCGGAACCGATGGAATAAGGTCGATAGCCCGACATGACCGAAAAACACAAGCCGATCCGGCACGAATTTTAAGATCCCGCGACGCATTTGCAATTCAAAGCGATACGTACACGTCGATAGGTAGCAATTGTTTCGATTCTTCATACGCGATCAATGGCGGCTTCTGATTGTACCGGCGCTCGTTAAATTTCCAAGCGTCCTGATTTCGTGCCTTCAACTCGCCGGAGTTTCACCTTTACCGATCTGTGGAGCAAGATGCGTAATTTGCATACCTAAATAACACGTGACCGCGATAAATCTGCCGATTCTCGAGTTCTGCCTTGATTTCGATCACGTGCTAATTCTATGAAAATGAATTATGCTTGATGAACCACTTTTCATCGGGACGCTACAATAATATTACAACTTGTTACTTGCGCTGCATTTCGTTTTGGCATCGGATTAGTTTGTTGTAGAATGTATGTTATTGAATATTTTACGTTATTTTAAAGTTTAAGCTCGATTACGACCTGTGTTCGCGAAACTAACAAATAATATGCGACCATTTAACCCGTTAAAAAAGACTTCGATCATCACGCAATTGGAAATTAATAAAAACACATCCGTTTCATTTCGATTCGTTTCACTTAGGCTTAGTCGTAACAAACGTAAATATAGTGTATAATTCATTTTTAACATAAATCAAACTTGATCAATAACGCAGTATATACAATTCTAATTTCTAAGGTGTCACTAACATTTCTCTGTCCCCCAAAAACCCTTCTCAAACTTCGATTCACAATTTTTCCTCGTTCAAATACGCAGCCCATATACGCAACACTGCTCGTTCAGTCGCGATATTTTCACGCGACGGGGATGCTCCTCGAATGCACGTGAAAAGAACCTCTGCGACACTCTGCACCGGAAATCACGCTCGACGACGCGACGTGAACTGTGCAGGGGAAAAAATTTCTCCGGGGAAGCTGGCTGGTCCCACGGTTTTCCACGGAACATTTTTTAGCAGTCGTCATAGAGTAAGCTGCCGGCGGGCTTCGAGATCTCGGGGATGAACGTCGTCGGTTGTGCTCCGGGGAGACGAAAAATAAATCCGTTCTGATCTGATGATAGCGGCACATCTTGGTATATCGGCGGAACCAGATAGTACTGTCGATAATATCGCGAATAGTTTTGATTTCCGATAACGAATTTCTCGCGGAGAAAGCTGTCTACGTGTGACGAGCCGCGCGTTCATTCGGGTGAGTCAGTCGAGACGACGATGTCTCGATGTGATGAGACCGAGGGACCAAAACGAAAAGCAATTATTTAAATGCGTTCTACGTCGTGAACTTTTCTATTCGTCGTCGAGTTTTTACCGGTATCAGGCTTTCCCTTTCTTTTTCACTTCGTCTTGTTCACTTTATTTTTCGACGATCTCTCGTTCCTCGTGACCATTCTTTTCTTATGTGGATCGAGCCTAGAGGGTGATGCGAATGAATCATGGGAATAGAAATAATGTAGCTTGTTTTGTAAGAGTTTTGGATCGTTTTTGAATCGGAAGAGCGCCATTAAACGTATTAAATTACGTACATTATATTAAAATGTTATTTAAATTGGTACGCATATAATGTAGTTTAATGTAAATCTTTCGTTTTCCGTTTTAGCTTTTGTTACATATTTCTTCAATAAAAAAGGACTTGCAAAAGGAATATAGGAATTAAACGATCTCAGTAAAATCCAATAATTAATAAATATAAAAGAATCGTAGAGAGTATCTGTTATTATTAATTATTTAAATACCTAGAAAGAATAGAGCATTTTCAGAACTATTTTAATTTTCATGTTACGTAACTATAGAAAAATCAAAAAAACATCAATCCATTCTTTCACTCTGTTATTCGAAAGTTTCTCTAAATTCCATATAAAAACCAACTCCATATCGGTGACCACACGAAAATCATCTCCAGCTGGACACTGCAATGCGAACCGAAAAAGGACTCGACTCTATCGTGGTTCCATTTTGTCGTTTACATATCTTAGCTTTGACACGCGTGTATCACCCTCGTAAATTTTCCAACAACCTTTCAGACTCACCCTGTACATTCGTCGCGTCATCTCACCCTTCTAACCTTCCCCTTTTTCTCGTTTCACCAGTGATTCCAACGAGAAAAGCGCACGTTGGCAGAACGTCGACCTTTATTACCACGTCGAATCTTTTGGCCAGAAAAGTGTACGTCGTACCAGCATCGTATTCGAGCAACGATATTGCATTTGACGACTGTACTGTAGTTTCTTGTCAATTTTTTATGTCGACCCGTGATTGTGATCTGAGGCTCGATTCGATCAAATGACGCGTATCGTCATTTTGTGTTGATGGCCCTGTATGATCCGACAGCTTTGTATTTCTAATTATATAATACACGCAAGCACGAGCTTTTGTTATTAGTAAACTGCGCATTTTTTATGTAATTTACAGAAAATTTGGGAGTGCAAGCAGCTGTTGAATATTAGTTGAAATGCGTCATAAATGACATGTTTGATTTCGTTATAAAAAATAGATTATATGATCCTGATGTTGTTCAACAGTAACCAAACTGAATTATACAGTTGAAGAATATCGAAACGGTCGAACTTTGTTAGCATCTATTCGAATTTTAATGTATACAAATCTTCATTTACCTACTGAAAATTTCATTTGCAATTGTAATTGATTCTTTACCATACCAAAAGCTAATTGGGTATTCATGCTCGTTTCGTCAATTATGTTCAATGTTGTAATTAATTTCTTTCTTTTACAGCCTCGCTACGTAATTTAAATTTATATGTGGATATTATTGGACGAATGTATCTGTAAATTGTTTTTTATCTCTGAAAGTAGTAGACAAAAGATACGTCAACAGAAGAAGGGAATATTTGAAAATAAATTACGATTGAATTACAGAAATTTAACCAACAATTCATTTTTACGCAATTTTTGATAATATTCCCTATTGAATAAATCAGACCTCAAGGAGCTAGATAAAGCTTTCTAATTAGCGCATGAATTTGGTCGATAATTAGCTTCGTGAACACAGCCGCGTTCAATATATTTCGCATCCACGAAATTCAAGCGTTCCCCACTTGAAGTGTAATGGAATGCACAGAATCAGAGGTTTGGTAAATTTCGCGCACGCGTGCCAAACATCTCGCTTCTTCGCAAAATAGAAACATGCGGCTTCTTAACCTGATTAGTATTTCCGGTTGAAATATAAAATCTGTGTCGTTTGCTACCATTGCCGGAAGCCGGAGAAATCGTGCAGAATGTGCAGAAAAAAAGGAATGCGACCGCCGGACAATGTACTCTGGAAATATTTTCAGGGGCTTCGTTTTTGTTCTGCAATGTTGCTTTTAGAAACGTTCTCAGAGTCCGGAAACTGTCTGCATCCGGTTAAATCTTCTGTCATCCTGTCAAAAAGTTGCTCTGGTAGATGCTACATACTGAAACATAGTTAAAATTATTACGTTGTAGGTGTAGCTTAACGAAATGGAAGATTCTTTCTAACTTTCAAAAGAAGTCGTTGCAAAAATTATTGCAAGAGTCAATAATACTAAATAGTACAGTTCAAATTAATTTTTATTTCGACTTATTCGAACAAGAGAACATTCGTGCTACACTTTCTTCGTCAAAAATATATTTTTATTTTACTCATCGACGGGCAAATTTTAATTTAACCCATTTAAACGATAATATCAACGCTTCAGTCTCATTTCGATCATCCATTCTTCTTATAAATAATTAATCTTCTCTCCCATCTGTGCAGCATCAAATCAATCGTAAGAAACGTTTCCCCTTTTCAGTCTTTCTCCGGATCGAATTTCTTTCGTTTCTGGCGACGAACATCGGCGGAAAAACGAGAAGGGACGCGTCGCGGAGAACAATTTGCCGCGAAATTGTTACGGTCTCCGCGACGAATAGAAGGCCGAAACCCAATTACCACGTCGACGTTTCTCGATCGCCGACGTTCGAAGCTCGGCTACAGACAATGCCAGACCCGAAACTCTCATTTTTTTCCCCTTCCCTCAATTATTTTTCGACGACACTCGTCGAAAGCAGACGGATGCGCGAAACGCCCGGTGTCCGCGAGGCATTCGAGCCTTTTCGATTCCACGCTGTGACGGAAAACCGTTCGTTCTTCGCTGCGAATTGAACGAACGGAACGGCATATCCATCGTCGGTCATCGTTAGTCCTCGAATTTTCGCCAAGTGAAACCACAAACGAATCCCTGAATATCGTGCATTGAATCGTGGGTGTGAAATAAAATATACTGTATGTGCGTAAATATACAGTGGCACTCGAGAGTATTTAAACACACATGGAATCTCTTTATGAAAATATTGTAATATTATGTGTGCTACAAGAAACATTTTGAAATTTCACTAGCACTGTAATGAGATGTGGCTATCATAATTACGTTTGCAAAGTTTGAAAAAGTCAATAAAGTATTTATGCAGTCATATATACATTATGGGAAGCTATAATATTTAACGAGGCCATCTTTAGCACTAATTATATATTTAAGACCTCTATCCGTGTCATATCAGCTTTTTACTAAATGTATATATACTTGCAATATATACTTTGTTACCAATAAATTTCAGAAGTTTCAGAAAATCTTGTACAACACACATAATATATTCATACAAATTTTCTACGATAAATGCACGAATACATTCAGCAGCTACAGTATGTATATCTTAGCGTAATTGCATAGAAAATGAAAAAGAGACGAGAGAAAAGAGGTGAAGGGAGAAAATGTGAACAACGAGGGAAAGAATAGAGAGACGAGTTCGACGGGATTCCGGTGAAATCTGAACGCTATAATTTCGTGGAAACCGTGGGCATCGAGCTAATCTTTGTCCCGCTAATTGAGGCCTTTTCATTTCACCGTAAATTGCCACGGAGAATTGTCCTCCGGTTTGCTCGGTGGCGTCGGTTTACCGGTCGGTACTCGACGATAAAACGTCAGCCCAGAAACCTTAATTGAAACACCGTTTAATCGGGATTTATTAAGGTTGCTGATCTAATTCTCTATTTAATTATGTTTCAGGTTTGATCACGACCAGCGGCCGGAAACTCGATCGAGAAAACCAAGCGGAACATGTTCTCGAGGTGAGTTTGCATACGAATTATTATTCGTAAACGGAGAAAAAGAAAATGTATACATTGAAATTTGATTCGGGACCATGAATCAGCCGTTATTTGTGAGAGTCCTGGATTTTTTGGGTGACGCGTCGTTGTCTTGCGATTAATCGAACGGGTCATGTTACATTGAATACGGAATGATACATAAATTGCAGGTTGATGGCATTCCACGTATTTAACCTGTATGCAAACTTGTTATTTGAAATTAATTTTTGTCAGGATTTGTTTTTTGGAAATAAATTCGAACGTATATTTAATCGTATGCACGTAATATGCAAACGATATCAAAATGCAAATTTACATCTTTATTGCATTCCGCTAAATTTTCTCCGTGACATGTACGTATTTTCAATTAAACATACTGTTCATAAATTTTTTCTGGTTCTTTATATGCAACATCTAGAAAATTCAATCGTGTATAATTCCTTGAAACTCAATCTTATTTAATTCCTATATGAAAATCTAAATTATACTGCGCTAAACACATAAACTAGATTTATTTGGATCCAATAGCTACAAAATTCGTATAATAGAAATTACAAAAAATACAAAAATCGTATAATAGAAATTCATCTTCGCGTGGTAAGCAACCCTTATTTAATTTCTATGTCTCGAATTCTAAGCCGCGCCTCACAAAATTCATAAATTACGCTTTCAAAATTACAATCAGGTCCTTTTCACGGTGCATTCGTATGCAACACAAGTTCTGTATCCCCTTAATCGTTTATTTTCTGACGCGATTACCAGCAGATCCCGGAAAGTTTTGACGCGATACCGTACCCGGCTTAATACTAGTTGTCCGACTCCCAAGTAGCTTCAGCAAAATAATCACCTTACGCTAAGTATAATCATGCGTCGATGTGTACGTGGTCGCGTAGTTGGCTCTTTGCACACGAACCGTGGTCGGGTTAAGCTGGATTCACGCAAGTCAGGCCATGACGAGGCGACGCCGAATTTCTCAGATCGCGATGAAACGCTATAATGCAGATTCTAAATCCTTTTTGCTCGGGCTTAGAGGTTCTTCGTTAATTGCTCCAACCAAACTACTTTTTTCATTACTTTCTAATAATTCCTGGTTGTTAATCGAAATGGCGGAAGGGGAAGCTAATAGGACTGAAATATAGCTTAATGTGAGGAAGTGGATTAACGAATGTACAAATTTAATTTACCATAGTGAATCTGCGAATATTTGGAAAGTATAATTGAAATGATTATATGCTATGTGTAGAATGTTGATATTTCAATTACGACTAGAAAATACTATTTAAGGGGAAAAATGTTTAATTAAGTATCGTACATGGCTTCTTGTAACGTGCTCCGAGTACATTATTAGGAGACTATTCGCATATTTTCATAATTTAGTAATTTACTGCAGGACGTAGTGACTAATTGCTTTTAATCCCTTTCATCATTTGACAACGTAAAACGTAATATATGCATGAGTGTATGCTGCGAGGCTGGAAAATGTATTCTGTAACACCCAGTATAACTACAAACATTGCTACATATTTTCGTATGCTAATTGTTATGCAGAATTCTGGGATACCTGAGATAGAAAATTCTCAAACTTTCTTTGGTACGCTCACAATGAAAATAAAGAAAAATGTTTACAAAGCGAAAGTTCTGTATAAAACGGTATAAGAAGTTAGATTTCCTCCATTCTATTAAGCAATGTCACTTTCCATAATGTAACAGTTAAGCATGGAAAACTCATCGAATCCTTATCCAAAACACGATAGCGGCTCATTTCATCCCCCGAGTTTAAAACGTTCTCGCATTCTCAAATAGCCTCTGGCGAAACAGCGTTCTACGCACCCAAATGAAATCGCTAAAAAAGATACAAAACACTAGAAAACATAGTCCAGAGGTTTAAAGCCATTCAGGGGGAGGAATCTTGAAAGTGTTGAATGGTAGCAAGTCATTAAGGTAAATCGAATTTCCTAACGGCGTGCTAACGCAAACAGGTGATAGGTCGATTACCGATGCACCCTTTCTATCTCTTTAGTTTCACCCTCTTCGCCTCCTAGCGAATCTCTCAAACCGTTCCACCCTTCGATCTTACCCCCTCTTTGGTACCCATTCGCTCGCTTCATCCCCTAATATTGTCAGACTGGAAATGAGGAAGAAAATCGCATCCTCCCGAAGATTGAAAAGTAAAATGAGGAGAGAATCTCCTGTCTCGCACGGTGAAAGCGAGAGGACCAGCTTTAAGGGTGTCATTCCCTCGGAGAAACACCGAAAGAGAGCTTCTCTCCTCTCGGAGGGATGAATGAGAGAGATTGTGTTAGAAAAGGGAGGAAAAAGGAAGTGATACTAAAATGGACGGATGAAGGAAAGAAAAGCAAACTGTCGGACAGTGAGTGGATAGAAAATCAAGGACGGGACAAGGTGAGGCATTTCTCTGCGGCTCTCTCGTCATCCGGGGCTCTCAGGGATTTCTCTTCGCGTTCGGATTAAAGGAAGAGCACCGGCCTGGTTCCCCTGCCGTGTGTCTTTCTATAAGGCTTCGTATATTTGTATATGTGTGCGTCTGTGTGTCGTGAAACACCGGAATTTCGTTACAATGGAAAGAGCAAAGGAGTGGTATAGCAATCTTGGAAAAAGCTTTCCCGGCCGCACCGAGGGCTACAGATAAATAGACGCTGCTAGAGACGACGAATGCTTTCCAGCCCCGATAACGAGTTTTTACGTGTCAATAGATCGGGATTGCGTGGACAACCACATCGGTTTCCGATACAGCAGATCTTCAAGAGAGGATAAAATTTATTAAGTCACGCGGTTACGATATGTTCGATTTACGCGTAACGGAATTGAGTTGGTGGGACGCGTTGCTTACATATCAGTCTATTTGGGATTCTTATTTCATTAATTTGTAGTAGTTCATCAAGTCGGGGAGTGAATCGAACGAATGACGGTATTGTTCGAATTGTGGAATTTGAGGATTTAGTTTTGATGTTTGATATTGCGTGAAGATATTTAACAAGTGGGTTATTTTCTAAAAATACTCGCGTCTCTACCAGATGTTGATGTTGTCGCTAAAAAATCATAGAAACTCCTTGTAATCTTTGTCTATGCTGTATTGCCTCAACAATAACCAACTCTAAGTTGGTCTTCAAACATTTCACCTTTAAATATTCTTCCCCATTTCAGCATAGAAATTATTTGAGAAATATTGGACGAATGCTTATGCTATGTTTTACACAGTGTCCGCGTAAAAGTTACGATACTTGATTATACGTTGTCTAGCAAAAGAAACATCAGTGTCAACTAGAAACTTGTTCGATGAAATTTGTTTAGTCTGTCGTCGTCGATCCAAGGTTGAAGTTCCGCCTCTCGAAACTGGCTATCTGTTAGTGTCATCGTCTCGCGGGTGCATAGATATTTCAAGATCGTACGTTCGTAATAGAATTGAGATTGAACAGCTCGTACAAAGAGGATAAGTCTCTAGCTTCCAGGTCTACTTTAATCAGAAAATTTTCTTTCATCGAGATGCAAGTTACTTCTCTGTTGAACGGAACGATCAAAGGTGGCATGATACGTAGCAACTATCAATCGATAAGAAAGTCGAAGCTGAAATGGGTTTGCAGCGACATGGTAAATGCATGTTTTTGGGAGAAAGTTTTGAAAATGATGTTTGTGGAAGAAATTCAAAGTGGCTGGTATCATCGTGTATGCATAGTTTTGGCAGCATGGAATTAATTATTGAATGTTAAAATTTAACTTGCCTGTTTCTTTCGTATAATATTCATTAAAAAATTTGAATAAATTAAACCACTTCTTGCTTGTATTCCCTAAATGAAATTCAGATTCAAACACCCTCCAGATACTTTCAAAAGCGGTCTGGAATATCTACGGTCCATAGGATCTCTCAAACTTCTGCTCTATGAAGCATTTCCTCTAAAACCACTGTTACCACTACTGTAACCACTTGGTGGGCACATGTACATATAATAGTATGCGCATATTCAGTGTGACTTGTGAACTTTTTCATACCAAAACTTTCTAAATTTAAAATATGCAGCTTTTTTTGTTAACATCATGCTGGAAATATTTTCTCAAGTAGATAAATACGTATGATAAATAAATATGTATGTAACAGGCAGAGATATACAATATATTGAAATGTGCATGTTTATCTAATTGTATTCATAAAAATATAAATTTGCATACACATCCGCAGTCTAATAATGGCTATAATAATCAATAATATCTATAGACTAAAATCAACATTAGAGACGAGAAGGGTTTAGAACAAAGAAGTTGCGTGTTCGCCAGCGATTATAGCAATATATCAGAGATTCAATCAAACGCACATAAAACTACAAGTACTTAGCGTCAACGAAGTTTTCACGTAAAACTTTCCGGACGATCTAATAAATTACGATTATCAAATTCTACCATCGTGTTAAAACCCTGTGAAACGAATAATTACAGCTTAAGGGGACACACGGTCGCCACACTGAAATCACATTAATTTAGTGGAAATAGGATATCCAGTGGAGAACGTCATCGAGATTCGTTCGAGTTACATTTCATATTGCGCGGAACTTTGCAATGCAAATAGCCCGGTCTCTTCCTGAATATATCCGAGATTAATCTGCCACGCGAAATAATGATCCAGAACGATATTTAATATTTGAAATACAAATTTGTATTAGCATCGTTAGTTGATCGTAATGGCCGACGTTAATAAATCGCGCGAAGAAAATCAGGGAGAAAAAGAGGAGAAAAGGGAGAGAAAGAACGAGCGATTCTCGTTGAAGCAATAATTAATTATCGTACAGGTGACTCGGCGTTATTCCTATAAAATTAACCCAATTATCGTCGCAGTCTATGTTTTCCATAAGCGACCCGTGATAATTAATCGAACATGCTGCAGGAAGAGACACGGGTCTTCTTAATTGAATTACTATAATAGGAGGATATTAATTGTCACTGAAGTGATAAATCTCGATATCTCTGCAACTGGACCGGTATCGATGATTAGGAAGGTTAAATAGTTAAAGTAACATTTTATATTAATAGGTAATTGTTTATACAATACAAATTCTCGTGAATAAGTTAGGAAAGAAAATCGCTTATGGGGTGACTTAATATTTTGGCTTCATCCCTATTCTGCTGCACCTCTGAAATTCGTTTATTCGACCAGAATACATGGTAGTCGTACGTAGATTCGTGCGTTGCTGCATTTTCGCAGAAACGTCGGCGAAGTTCGTGCCTTTTTTCATAATTCCGCTTCATAATTTACGAGCCTCGACTACCGCATTCGTAGGCATGCAGGAAACTAGAAACCGCTTTTCCTCCGCAACGGAAACTCGACTCGTGCTGTCCGCTGCTTTTTGAACACGATAAATCCTGGAATCGTTCGCCGTTTCGCAAAAATCGACATGATTCGATTCTAAAATATCGATATTACTCATAGACTTATTTATTACTTTATTTATATTTCGAAGAAAAGGAAAAGGAGGTAAAA
The DNA here is from genome assembly GCF_011952205.1 of Bombus bifarius. NCBI lineage: Eukaryota > Metazoa > Arthropoda > Insecta > Hymenoptera > Apidae > Bombus > Bombus bifarius. Next base: position 4,626,145 of record NW_022884914.1, on the reverse strand, counting down.
TGTATTTACAGGTAATCAATATCAATCAAATCGTATCAAATTTTATCTATATACTTATCTATGCAAATAATCGGTATGTTCAATACATAACAACATGGAATTATTTCGATCGTGCATAATTAATTACAGATTTATAATATATGAAGATACGTGATTTAAATGGAATCTCTTATAATGATATCATTCGAAAGGTTTGATTAACAAATATTCAGTTTTGATGTTGAGTGGTGATATTTGACGTTTGACTGGTTGGTTAATAAATCAAACACGTTATTGAACCATAAATCGCGCATCGCTCAATTTTCTAATCTAATAATCGCATTTTATCAGTTGATATTCAAAAGCAGGAATTATTCCCGATAATTTTTTTATTTTAAGCTGTACATTCATATAATTTCTGTTTTGCTCATCTAATGACTACGAATTAAGGTTACTCTTCGACCTAGGGAACAAATGTACACTTCCAAAACTTGCACCGGTAATATTAAATTATGGCAACGGCAATTAGTTCACGTCGAAAATTTGTCGAGTCACGGTTACACGATTCAAGTTAATATTCGCTTCTTGCTCCCAAAGTCTATTAGGGTAATCATTGATAATAGTAATCGCAATAACTGCATTCTGTTTCGCAAATGCAATTGTCGTTTCATCATTGGATAAAACATACATATTTGCCTATAATTTTGCTAACGTTAATCCTCGAATTACTTCGATTGTCGCAAGGAAATTTAAATTTTGAAAGGATAACTTGAAATTGTGTTCAAATTCGTTAAATTCTTTAGCGAGGACACGGTAGTACAGCGATTCGAAGAAAGTACTCCGCAAGTTGTTTTGAAAGATAACAGAAGGAATACCAGGACCAGTGTGCAAAGACCTAAGAAAAATTGTACTTCTAAGAAGATTGAAGGATTGGAAGGATTATTTTTCGGGCAGGTCATATATATCATTTTGGAATTCAATCACATTTATTCATACAACGTCGGTTAATGATATCGCTTCTACATAGCAAACGAATCAAAATTACCTACTATACGAGAAACGAACAGACACCCTTAGGTTACCATTGGAATTACCCGTGCATTACAATAATCTTTTTCCATTGAAAATTTAAATATAAACATGGCCGTAACCAAATAAAAATATGTCAAGGGAAATCTCGTCGCGTTTTATTCAAAGCGCAACTAAAGCCCCGTGCAACCACCTTTTCTTTCAAAAGGGCCGAATCCGTTTTAAAATACGGGTATGGTCTGGTCGAAAGAACTGTTTATTCCCGGTTCTAAATCCTGCAATTTTGCATGGAAGTTAAAGCGCCACATTTTTAACCAACGTACAGTCGCAAAGGATTTCTAAAATTTGACTTGCACAACGTTGGTGTGCAAGAGGAGTGAGAGAATCTCATCAGTTTCTATTCTAGCAACTTCCTGCTCAGTCATCTTATTATAGTAGGCTACTCGAAAAACTAGATTCTTCATCTTGGTATTAAACGTGCTACAACTCGCCGTTACAGCGATAAGAGACTATGAACTCCTGTAAATACCTCTTCTATTGAAAATTAGGTCGTTCAAAAGCTTTGTTGCACGGTTATTGCCTAGAACAATAAGGGAACCATGATCCTGAATACCTCTGCGCTAGGAGTTTACTGCTTACAGGCAATTAACGTTAAGGGATCATATGAAAGTTTCCCTTTAAACCATATTCGGGTAATTTATAAATTGATATAGTTGAGAAACTTTTAATAAAAGGAAAAAATCAAATGTATAATATCGTGCACTTTGTATCTAGAGATTAAAAAGTCAAAACTCTCTTTGAGACAGGGAATAAATTTCATTTTATAAAGCTTTTCAGAGGATCCTTTGATAACAAGGAAAGGAGATTGATAGTTATTCGTCCCATTTCGTAATTAAAACTGTTGGAGATTAAAATCCCGGAAACGAAATTCTCTTATTTTTAATATTCTTCTAAGTCGCTTAATAACTTAAAAATAAGCTTCATTGAAGAAATATTTTAATTCATGATTATCTTTCTTGAAACGATTCGTTTTCTATTTATTTCGATTAATTTTCGAAAACAACTAACATATATCATGTTTCACTCTGTTTGAAATTTTCATCCGAATCTATGAACACGAGATCTCCACATTTTAACAAGAATACAAGCAAATCATCCACGAAATAAAGAATCGCTATAGAAAACTATCTCACGTAATTACATCCTATTCATCCATATCACAACCTTCGTCAATTTTCATCTTATCCGTTTCATTCGCTTCTTTTTCCCATCGAAGTTCTCATATTTCGAGCTCGAACATTAACGAAATAACGCGGAAAGAAAATGAAGGACGAACCGCGAATTCTGGCAGCAAAGTTTCCCGTTTCCGTAGATCGAAGAAAGGCTCGCTGAGTTTTGATGGCTCCAGGTTTTCGGGGGCCGGTTCAGTGATCTTATTCACGAGGCACGCTTCCAGATACTCGACCGACGGTATTCGAAGTAGACTTGAAACTTGCTTACCAACGGCATAGGACGCCAAGTGTCTGCCGGATACAGTTTCGAGCATCTACTCACGCTATAGACTGTTGAAATTTATGATCGACGGATGAGCTTAAACTCTCTCATTGCAGATTCTTCGTTAATTAAACGAATATCAGGCACCTCGCTCTCTCTCTCTCTCTCGCTCATTCTCTCTCTCTCTCTCTCTCTCTCTCTCTCTATCTATCTATCTATCTATCTATCTATCTATCTATCTATCTATCTATCTATCTATCTATCTATCTATCTATCTCTCCAACTTTGTGCACTGGTATCATATATTGCCGCGTATTTCGTAGGGAATTTCATCGATGCAACGACGTCCCCACCGCAATATACTTCGATCGAGAACGCATTACGCGTAATATCCACCTGCTGCCAGTGAAAATATTTAAACGTTGCAATATCGCCAGCACAGTACGCGCAAGATACCGTAAAGCCCTTCCCTTTTGTCGATAAATTGAAGTTGATGACGATTATTGAAACGGATAATGAACAGCCATTGACAGACGTTTGTCGCTGTTTTGGTGTCGCACCGATAGGAATTGGACGGCGTAAACGCTGATTGTTCTCGCGGAATTAATTGGCAAATTGTGATTTTATCTATAGAGATTTTTGCAGACTTTCATTCCGGGATGTCGAGGAGATAGACAAATATTTACAGAATTTTGTTTTTCCCGTGTACACAGAGACTGTTATTGCGAGATTTTACAGCAAAAATTGGAAATCATAGAGGAACGGAGTAAACAGAGTGTTTTGCGTTTGTGACAGGTTGGTGAATTGCATTGAGATGCTGATATTCTCAGGATGTATGACGTCATAATATAATCTTTTATACATGTTCACATAGTGAACGACAGTCTCGCTTTAAATTTAAATATTAAAATTAGAGTGAAAATAAAGCTTCGATACAAAGACGTAAAACCTGAATTTGTTGAATCTTTTAAACCACATCATGCATTCAAAATTCTAAGACCAATGGCTAAAAGAAGGCCAATGGCAGAAAGGATATCGCAAAACTACATATATTTACATACACCTAGCCAATGTAAAACCGTGGATTGTGTTCAATCAGACGATCTCGGAAACAAATCTCCGTCGTATATTTCATACAAAACGTTTTCATCGACGTAACGTATTTCGAGTGTACCACGAAAACACATTTCTCCTTTGAGGGAAAGTCGTAGAACCAATCAATCGGGTACCTTTGAAAACCGAGTTCTATCTTTATGGATACCACGAGATACAGAAAAGCACGATCTTCTTGATAAATAAATACTCCTAACAAAGAAGATTTACGTCTCGACAAAACGGATGTATCTCACCGGAAAATTACTTGTAGCACAACAGCCAACATCCGAGTTATTGCATCGTAGAAACGCATAACTGTGAAAGCTATCCAGCTTAGCTCCGGCGTGCAACTCGGCCGAGCACGCCGAAAGCTTTTTGCCACGGCTTTATTAATAGCCCCGATTTTTCATGCTTTTTCCTCATCTCGTTCTGTCCCGTCCCCGCCTCGCTGACAGTTTCTCGCGCGAGTCGCGCGACACGCGCTAAAATATTTCAGCGCCGTTGCAGCTGAACCTTTCCGACGTGTAGCAAGTGCATTAATAAGGACGCTCGCCGTCTAGCCAGTTCCGTTATCCTTCGCCTGTGTTTTTACACCCGGTTTTACGCGTTACGTCCTCCACCTGTAAACTCAATTAGCGACATAATTAACGATACAAGCGGCGAACGTCCTTCGAGATTGCCTCCAGGATGATAAAATGCCTGTCGATTACGTGATGCTTGTGGCTAATTGTCATTGAAATTAAGATCTAAGTATGTTTGTAGGAGGTATTATTACTGTGGTTATTTGCATATATGAAAAAACGCGCAATCAGTTTTTCACTGCTAAAGATACTGAGAAGTATGTCTGTAGAAATATCAATTTTTGTGAGGGAAGGAATAGTATAAAGGAAGAAGAAGGATGATATGGAAGAGAGAAAAGTATGCAAGTAAGAAGATTTAAAGTAAAGAAAGAAGGGAGGATAGGGAGGCAAGCAAACCGGAAAACGCATTTAGAAATTATTGAAAACTTGTTTAGAAGCAAAGATAATAATGTACGATACCTTTCAAAATCATGAAACTTCTGTCACTGTCGTAAATCCAGAAACGCTACGCACGTCTGACCAATATCTTCCTACTCTACTTATTCAAGAGCGTTATCTGGACATCGGCGAAGAAAACGCCTTCCAGTGTACCATACTCAACGGCTTCGTAGCAATGACATCTGACAAGCTATTCGCGTAAACCGACCAAGAAGCTCATTTACAGCTTTCTCTCATTACCACGATTCCTTGTGTCTCGTATAGCGTACGATGGCTTTCAGCTGCTTAGATGGAGCCCGCCAATTTCCGGTCGCAAGGTGCTGCTGCACCATGACGGAAAAATATCGCGCGTATTCAGCGTCTTTCTAAGGTGGTTAACCAAAAGGAGGGTCACGTATTACGACGACAGGCAAAAAGAGGAGCGGAGGGAAAAAAAGGGAAAGAACCGATCGTAGAGCGCGGCGAAAAAGGCTCGTTCAGCAACGGCGAATTCCTTTTCCCCCACCCCTATTTTTCATCGACTTCTTTCTCTTCTGTCTTTCTTCTTTCATGGCACTTCAGCTTCTCGAAGAACCCTTACGCGCTATGAACACTCGAACTGGCCGGTAAAGTCGCTTAATTGACATTCTTCTTTCCCCTTTGCGCACCGGTTATGACGACAACCGGCTATATTTCTGAGCTCCTCTCGCATTGTAATGAAAAGCTCCGCTTTCGTGCACATGACGGTTTGAAGAAGAGAAGAGGAAGCTGCGAAAGAAGAAGGATACACGGGCGGAGAACACTCAGACGATTTTTAAGGGAGTACTGAACACACAGGGGTCTCGAATGTGCTTGGTCTTTATTCGGCTTTGAGTCGCAGCAAGTCGGATTCTTTTGAAATGGCGACTGATGAACGGGAACGCGTGAAACACCGTTCTTAATTGAAGAATACACGGGTGAGGGATTGAAGTACGTGGAGGAAAATGAACGTGTAAAAAGATTCTGTCTTTAAGTAATTCTATTGTTTAGTATTTACGTGTTCTTGTTTGAACTTGTATGATAAAAGGTATTCGGAATGTAGTTGTTGAAACAGTATATTTTTATGAGTTCTCTAGGTTTTACTATTGACTCTCTTATAGTTAATATTGAATTTTTACTAGATTTTATTTTTAACCGGTTAATGGAAATTTTTTATTTTATTAAGGAAATATACTCGATGCCAACTGATTTCTGCTGCTTGCATTGTCGAAGTAGAAATAAAATGAAATACCGCAACGCCTTTCATCAGGAGTACACAAAAAAGACATCTTTTTTCTAAGAGAAAAATTCTGCATTTCGAAATCCTACGAACGATGATACACTGTTATCATCGCGCTGACGCAGAAAACTACGAAAGTGTAAAGCTCCCGTCGCTCTAACGAAACGTCAATTATGTCGCGTGCATATGAACGTCTTTAAATTGTTTCCGCGAAAAGTACGTTTATCCTTTCGACGATAAAGCGTAAAGTCAAATTACTAGAACGCTGTCTTTTACGTTATGTTAGTGTTCTTTTCCGTGACAACGAACCATGGGCCTAGATATTGAACTGTCTACCCAGGTATTTTTTCGTGAAACCACTCGGTCGCTTAGTCATCACGAACGACGTACGTGCTTCGTCGCCAGAGGATATAATATATGTACGTGTACATATATACGGCTCGCTTGATTTTCGTCTCGTTACACGTTTCTCTTTTGCTCGAGCTTCGAAATAAGAGATGGAAGAAAGCGCTTCTTTCTCGAGAAGCTTGCACAGTGGCGGTGTAAATTGATGTTCTGACAATACGTTTGTTATTCTGTTCTTTTCTCTTCTCTCTTTTCTGTTCTCTGTTATGACTCGGCGTGAAAGCGTTTCTTTTCTTTTTTCTGCTGGAAAGTAACTTTTGATGGTGGAAAAGAAAAAGAAGATGGAATGATAGGAACTGAATTTTATAGACAAATTTTATTGCTCGAGTTACCCAAGTAAGTTAGAAGATTTGGCATAGGAGAAGAATAGAAAAATTAATGGAATCGAAGATATTTAAATAGAGAATGAGTAGTGTACCTAGAAAAATAAGTCGAAAGAAGGTACTTAAAAACGCGATAAACAGAATGGAAAGAATGGTGCGTAAAAAGATCTCTACATAATCGAAAGATTTGGAAGTTACGTGAAAAAGTAAAAAATTAAAAGCTTGCAAGAGTTTAAAATCATCAGCGCAAGGGCAATGTTTAAAAGAATACTAACAACAACAGTAGAAAATAAAAAAATTGAAAGTATCGCTGATAAAAGAAGCTCCTAAACAAGAACCACAAGAATGTCCAAAAAATATAATACCAGAGCGTTATAGGAATGAGGAAGCACGGAGGAAGAACAGAGAACCATAAAGGTTGACATAAAGTAGCACAAATAGTAGAATACGCGTAATACGGACATCGAGGAAAATGGAAAAATAGAGAAAGACCGACGCGAGGGTGAAAAATAGCAGACTACAAGCACGAAGAATCATAATGATGAAGAAACATAGGTACGGCAATAAACGGTAGCAAAAACAGAAGAATAGCTGGCAACGGTTTCCAAAAATGAAGGAGCACAGACGGTTAAGCGGTGATAGAGAAGAAATAGCGGATCAGAGGAAAAGTTGGGAAAGGCAAGGAAGCGAGGAGTATAAGGGGAGGAACTAATCAGAATGGTTATTCAAAAATCTTGACGATGGAAAACGCCTGGCCGCGAGCGTTCTGCGTGGTACGGTCGGACGATCATCGGGAGAAAATGCGAAGCAGCCGCGGAAAAAAAATCCGACACAAAGAGAATACGGGAATGCGTGAACCCACCCGCTTCAACGTACCATTGTCTCGAATTCTAAAGCGGCTATGTATCCGCGATTTTCATGGCTGCCTTGATTTCCACGGAGCCTATTCGGCGATGATTTGACCTCGTGCCCATTCACTCCCTTGTATCGCCATATGTACAACACGTATCACTCGTTAAACTACTCGCCTTTCTTTTTTGTACAGCAGCGTTTTTGAATATAGATTTTTGTTTGATTAAATATTTCAGTACGATTGCTATATTTCTTCCATACTTCGCATGTATTGCACATTTGTATGTTTTATATTTTATAAAGGCTGTTCGATTGCCTGATGTAAATATCTTCCTTCGTGTTTGTATTCAAGGAATACATATGTACGTGAAGTGAGAGAATCGGTTCTAATTTAGATTGTAGTTTGTATCGCTGAGTCATAATGACATCACACGGTCCATAACAATTTAGATTAAATTACTGTTAATTTTAGAGTATTTAATATTACTTGGTATTTTATATTTGATTACCTGCGAGTTCTAATGGCACAAACTGAAAGCATCGAGCATCAACTCTCATTTTATCAATCGCGTAACTGCAAATCCTAATATAGAATCCCTTATCCAAACTAAAACGCAAGCGGTGCAATATAAAGCGCATAAAAATCCAATTTCACCCGTACGAAGAATGTATTCCCTCGGTAAAAATCCGAGTTATTTGCCATGATATCGCACGGGTACACTGAGGAGGTAAGAATTTCCAGACAGAAATCGAAAGGCTCTGATATCTTGGAATCTGACTATATACTTTATTGCCAGAAACGTCAAAAATAGCCAGCAGATATAGGAATTCCAGCTCGACTTTGGTATTTCAGGCAGAAAACGGGAGTATGCTCGAGGCTAGTCGGCTCGCCGACGGTTTCACTGAAACTTCATCAACGTTGTCCCATTTAAAAGCGTCTTCGCGGCCAAGCAAACCGAGGAAGGCAGAGAGATATCGGGATCCGCGTATCTCGATAAATCGTTCCGCAGAACGCAAACTTCGCGGCAGTCAATCTCGTAAGAGCCATGGTTCTCGAACACCGCCTTCGGGGCTATGGTTATTAATTACACGATCTGGCTGCTCGTTAATTGAAGACAAACTTCCTCCGCGGGCAAAAACAAGTAGACAATTAAGAGAAATACCGGAGCGTCGGCGACGGTCGTAGTCAGCGGATCTTCGATACCGTCTGCCCTCTCGAGCCAGTTCTAATTATTAACGACCGCAATTACTACGGTGTTTCCTGTGATAATATCTTTCAGCCCTGTTGTAACTTCGTACGCGGGGAGTCAGGGAGCTATCACGTATCAAGAGACAATGGGAGTATGTATCTAGGAATCTAATATGGTTCATCGAGTGACGATATAGCGGTAATTTTGGTGACTGTGCTATAGAGACGTTGATATACTTGGAAGAATGTATTGGTAATGATAGATAAAAGATTTTCATGTTTAGAGTAATTGCTTTTAAGAGTAAAACAATTCTTTAAATATCTAAGGATACCAAGCATTGTATATGTACAATTTTATATCTCAATTGATATCATTGGTGTGGTACAAAAGTTTAGATTCCATTGCTTAATTCTTTCTGAATTTCTTTATAACGAGGTAAAAATAATTTTGAGAAAGTTAATCCGATGTTCAGTTATTGTTGCCAAAATATATCGAGCGTAATGTGTTGTTTTTCCAACTATCTGTGTAAATGCATGTCGTTTTAGTTTGCCTGGTATCAAAGTGCAGAACTCGAGGAAGCTTCAACAAGCCTTTTATATGCCTTTTTGCGCAGCTTTATTTTCTAGGTTATATGAGGTGTAAATAAGTTGCAGCTATAAAGTTTATGATGATATATCAGGAGTTAGATGAGATTCAATCTTGATACGTGCTATCAAGAGTCTCAGCGAAAGTAAGCCAGGAGTATATTCCTTGCAGATGTTCTTATCAGTTTTTGTCGCGCTCGATTCTAAAGATATGAACTAAAAAGAAACTATGTTAAGCTAAAAAGGAAATAAAACGACTGTCAACTTGCAAATTACATGGATATCTCTAAGACCATTTTTATCAAAAATATCTTTGTTACTTCTAACAAATTTTATTTAACCTTTAAGTTAGTTATTTATCATTTATTTGCTCTATTCTACTGCACGACTATAAATTCTACTAAGGATTTTAATTTCAAAAACTATTAAAATACAAGTTTTTGCACTCGTTTTATAAATTGTCTCAGCAATGCTTAAAAGGTACACGAGCTTTTCTTGAAATAACGAACAGAGATATCGCGATTTTAAGGGAACTTTCCTTCAGAAGAGAACAAACATCTACGTAAGAATGGCTTCTTATTGGATGAAACCGAAGAATCGTAGAACAGCAGAATTTCGCTATCGCATCCATAAAATATCGTATTAGTCGTGCACATTTTCAAACGTCCCACGCAGAAGCTCGGTTTTATTTCGAAACCAAAGACACGTTGCCCGAAAGGATAACGTTTATCTAGCCACTTAACCGTCTTGTGCGGGACCGTAAGCGTTTTCCAATGCATAGCTGCGAGCTAAACGAGACGTATCCTTCCAATCCTTTAACCCTATTTCGATCCACGCCCGCAAAAAGTCTGTCGATGATCGAATCGGAGCGACCGTCGATCCTCCATTTGTCTTCCACTAAACATATTCTCGTGTTTCATTAGCATAATTATACAAAAAATTGATGAAAATTGATAGACCACAGCGGTTGATCGAATTGAGCGCGTATTCTACCGAGAGACGCGTTTTCTTAGACCCTTGTTGGCATTTTTTAATAAAAAGTCGATTGTACATATTTTTGAAATCATGCTTTTCGAAAAACTCTGCTCTGCTTTTCCAAAATTGTATAATAGGATACCCCTTTTAATAGTGATTTTCGCTAGTTCGAGTTCGTAACGCTAATAAGATGAAAAGATTCTAATGAAATTGTGATGGGAAGCTATGAGTGATAGAAAACAAGTGGATGAACAAGCTCGAATTATACTTCGAATTTTAACGGTGCACTATGAAATTTTGCATTCGTGGACAGCCACTTTCCGATGCTCTTTCTCGAGCTTCCGCCGGTGAAAATAATTCATCGTGACCCGGTACCCTTGCTCGAATGTAATGGAATAAAAATACGATATCTTGTCGTATAAAAGCGAGAGAGAATTTTTCAACCGCTTTTCTACAGTTGCCAAAAAGAATTACAAATAAGTTGGTCAGCGGGAAAATGGTAGAAAAGGATTAATTCAATTGAAGTTTGAAAATGAATCGTTCATTAGTCACCTTGGAACTTCACTTAACATAGTTCCAAGCTGGAACTACGTGCTTTACCTTTGCTTCTTACACGAAGTATGATTTTCGTATGACAGTTTGTCGTTCGCCGGAAATGGGTTTGTTCAACGAAGAATAGAACAAATAAACGTGACAGTGAACAGCTCCAAAATTATGTACATTTTTTACTGAAACAAACAAGTGATAACTCTACTAATGATTTATCGGTGTAGGTGGAACGAAAACAAAGACGACAACAAAATCTAAATGAAATAAAACGTTTCGTTAAATAAAACAGGAAAGCTTGGACCAACGATTTTCCGACATTTCGGTTTTTCACGAATCTAAAGACTTCTCTGTTCTAATCAAATATTTTATGCTCTCTATAGTTTATGGAAAAACATAAACTTCCTCGAGTCAAATCAATAAAAAAAGTTTCTTTTATTAAAATTTAATCTTTCCAGAGCTTTCTGTCGAATTTTACAAATATATGTTTTGTTAATCAAGATGAAATTGGAAATTATATTTTTATATTTTACATCATTCAAAATTATTTAAACTCGAAACGTTGGAATAAAATAACGATAATATTCATTGAAGAAACGTTTGGAAATGTTTTATTTGTGAAAGGAATAAAAATCGTAATAAAAAATTTTACTTCGAAGTTACACAAAGGCAAATGATATAGCAGGAATGTCCATGATGGAATATGTTCGCGATTAGTTATCCGGAATTTTCCGCCGAGTTTCACAAAGCTTTGTGGCATTGGAATTTTCTACAAATGAATGAAGCAGGTGAAGCATTCTAAAACGTACAATCAGATAAAATTCTGATAGACTCCCTGGGACAATTCCCATGAATTCGAGAAAATGAAACTGTGCATAAACTTCCTATAAAATTTAAATTCAAAAATTAAATTTGCCGGATAAAATCTACCTGTCATGAACTACAACGAGCATTAACGCGATGAAATAGAGAAATGTTCAAAAGAAATAACAGCAATATCTATGAATATCGAATGATCGACGTATAAAAGGCGAATACAAGACTTACAAAAGGAAAAGCGAGAGAAATAGAAATACGGTAAAATTTTGTTTATCTTGAGAGAAATTTCTGGAAGTAGAATCAATGGTAACGGTAATTGCATTCGGGAAACCTTTTAAATAAACTGGTTCTTGCGGTGGTATCGCGTCGCTTTTGTGCCCATTGATAAGTTAGAAAGTTTGTAAGGAAGTCGTTGCAAAGCATGCTGTCTGTAACAGAAATTCATCGAGGCAGTTCCTTTCAAAATTCACTACAATTCTATCGCAAATTCCAAACGCAAGTAAATTGCGCGAGTTATGGAAAATTAAAAGCTATTGACTTTATTCCGATGACTAATACGTGCATAAAGAAACTTTCTCAATCTCTTTCATCTTTAATTTGCTTATTTCAATTTTATTCGTAATTACCTGATATTTATTTTCAATATACACTAAATTTTCTTCGGACAGTTATTGTATTCGCTTGAAAATTGGAAAACGTTACAAACCTATTATATCGTAGTAGGTCATTTAGTTTGATATCTTATACTATACGTTAACAATTTTGTTTAAAACGGATGTAGATTAAAATTCGTAATTTACCACCAAAATTCTCAAAATTTCAAAATTATTATAATTTGAAATGAAAAATGGCATGTGTCCTGGAATTTTTCAGCAGGGATGTATTCCTAATTTAAATTTTGAATATTCTGTGCCATGATTTTTATCGAACCATCCATTGTGACTAAAACATGATCATCTGCTTCAAGCCGATTCGAGTTCGATAAAAGCCTGGCTCTTGTTTCCACAATAAAAATGAAGATTTTTCCGTCTCTACGTCGCAGTAACTTCGGCATCAGCTATACGGCGATACGAGTGTGTTCTTCCTCTATAAAAAGGGCCGTAAAAGTACGGACAGCGGTTCACCGAGCAAGACAATTTCGAAAAGCGCAGGTAATGGCGCCTACCGGGCGCCATTCACGATTTACACAGTCCTTGAAGCAGGTTTTGCCGCCCTGGAGTGCCGCTTTCTTTCGTCCGCAGAAATCTCGACATCTTTCTTGGACAGGTCGCTACGTCTTTCAACGTGGCTTCAAAAGAAATCTTATCTGCGCTGAGTTCTGCGACAGTATCTGGCAACATTATAGAGTGGTATATTGGTCGGATTTGCGCAAGGTTGAAACGCAAAGTGCATGAGGAAATTAAGGGAACGATACGAGACGGGCTAGCGATAAGCTTGTAAAGGACGATGGAAATTTTATGGGCTCTCTTATTTGTCTTCTGATTATTTTTTAAAATATATTTTATATATACGTACGTAATAAAGTACGATAAGCTGCTTGATCCATTTAATTTGTTTCTAAGTGCTCTGCAGTGTTAAAGGAAATGATAAGTTCAAGTAATGATACATTCAAAGATGATAGACATCTCTTATATTTTTATTTATGAGCATCTCTTATATTTTATTTAAGACCAATTGTCTGGATAAATATTATTTTGACTTTATACTTAATAAGTAGGAGTACTTGACCTTGAAAAGGAAGAACTCATTCTGAATTTGGAATAATCGCAGCCTGAAGGAAATATTACGCGGATCTCTGCTCTTCTACAAACTAGAGCTACAAACTCTCGCGTAATTACCTAATTTCCATCAAGCATTTTCCACAATTCAACAAAGAAAGCCCATCAAAGTTTTAGTTACATTTACCTTCCGAATTCGTTCCAGTATGCCCCGTGTCTCTTTATTTTAACCAAGAACAAAATGACACAGAGGTTGTCTCTTCCATTAAAGAAAATGATAGAAAACGTTTCGTTGACGAACATGTAGAGATGCACATAGGTAAAAGGTTACCTGCAAACACGGCCATGCAGTAAATTGCGGCCGCAATTGCGCGTTCTCGTTTCGTCTATGTTTCATCAGATTCGAAAATCGTTCCAGCTTGGAGAAACCAAGAACAACGTCGATTGCGTGTCTCAGATGAACGACATTCCTCAGATCGAACTTTATCATCGCGATATTTTACTTGCCGATTTTGCTATCAATGTGATCTTAACATTCAACTGATATTGTTAGCTTAGAAATTAAAATATTTAATTTTAGATCATTTAATTCTATTTAGTGACTACATTTCGTAACAAAGATAATTTTCATCATATGAAATACAGAATACTAAATAAGATTTATGTGTCCCGAAGTTAAATACATTGGTCGAAATTTGTATGTACCTAACTATATCAATTGAGCATTAAATCCGATGAAATCATTAGAGGCTATTCTCGTAATTGCTAGAAGGATACTAAATCAAAGGGAGAAGACGCTGAAGAGTGCACAATCACCGCTGCGTTGTTACCGGTAATCGTGGGGAAGACAGAGCCTCTTCAAACAGGACACGTCCTCGAAGATGGAATCGAGCGAGTTTGGAACAAGAGATGTTGTTCCATTGTGCTCGCGTTCGCGGAGTTAAATTGTTTGTGACTTGTAATTCGTATAGAAATTGGTTGATAGTTTTATCAAAACGTTATTGAACAGATGATGATATTTTTCAAAATCAACCAATCACTTCATACCAATTGGATATATATTAAAAACTACCAGACGAAACTGACCAATTCGTAATTTTTCATAGAAAGTTTACGGATTTACAACGATGAATTCTTAGCGATTAAATCAATTTTTCATGAAGTGCATGAAAAGAAATTTGTTTTCCTCGTTTCATAACATATTTTCTAATAAATCTTCCACTTTTATCTTTTTTCGCCACCCACTTCGCGCCTCAATCGTCAGTATTTCCAATATTAAATATTCCGCCAATTAATTCATCTCTACATCGTCAAAAGTATCCCAGCCATAGCGTCGAATTAACATCACTATCACGAGCTACTTAAATCGTATATTCAAATTTAGAGGAGGATTCGTTCCAATTTACACTTAACTACCCTCGTCACGCACGCCAACGATGTATACACGCGTTACGTTACCACATATAGCAACGTTAAAACTATACCTAGCTACTACAACCAATGGAACATCGTTTCTCGTTGGTTAGAGTTTCCTGGACACACGAAACTCTCCAATCCACTGTATCGTGGTGAGGGAGACATTGTAACCACCGAACCTATCCTCTGTTCGCTGGATAAAACAAGAGTTTCGTAGTGCTAATTTAGTGCAGGTGTTACCAAACGGATGTGACGCGTAGCCTTCGCGAAGTGTCCATCGGGACGGCGGATTTACGCTGGAAATGGCTGCTCGATCATCCGTCTATCCACGGAAATTACATTCCCGGATATCGGATCATTTTTGCGTTGAACGATAACGTTCCGTTGTTTATTCATTGCTGTAGAGTACCGTAAAGGTCGCTTTTAGTCGGCTTATATTTCGTTGAAGGCAAACGAGTAGGGACCATTGAAAACTTTCACTCGGTGAATAGAATGAATGGAATAATGATGCAAGTTTCTCAAATGTGCAACTAATCTAAAATATTTCATAAAATGATAATGAGAAAAGCATGACAAAATGAGAGAGGACGGACTGTGATGAAATTGAAATTATAAATAGAGAATTAAATTTAATTCGTAATAAAATTTCACGATTCAACATAATACACAGAAAGGTTTCAAGAAAATCATAATTTTCGAGACAGTTCTATCTTTCTATGAAACTCGTTTCCTCCTTAACAGTTTAACTGGCAGAGACATTTCGAAAGACTTGATGCTTTAATTAAAACTCAATAACTCCTGTACTTGGAAGAAACCGAGTGGGCATTCGCGATACTCAGCCAATTTACTCGTTTTCTCAAAACGACCCTGTCTTTCCGAGCTAAATTAATGAAAATTGTTGTGTCGCGTCGCCCGTCGTGGGAAACGTTCTAATTCCACAATCGTTATTTGAGGGATTTTTCGAGGCTTCCGCGTCGAATTAAGTGGACTTGTCCGAGAGATTCTCCGACCAATTTACGCTTAGAAAGACCTCTCTCTTTATTTCGAAAAGTAACAATCGCGTAGCCGATGCCCGTCTTAAAAATCCTATTTAAAACGAACCACAGCGACGTCTTTCGTTATGTATTTTTCTTTTTTGCTTTTCTCTTTTTTTTTTAACCAAGATACCGAGATAGCAGTTTTTCTGATTTAGAAAAGTCACTTTTCGCGTTATCGAAGAGGACGAGGGAGGAATGGAAGAGTAATCGAATGGAACGCGAGGATTCTAGATGTCTCGAATTCGAGCTTACAAGCATCGAGCATCGTTGGCTTTGTGCATTCCTGACCGGTGGATGTGATTAAATATCGATCGGCTGCTATGTCAGGAGAATAAGACTGGCCGTGTAAATAATTTCGCTGAAAGTGCTTCATATCGTAGGCATAATTGAAACGCGTCCAGCCACGGTAGAGAATAAATGGAAAATAAAACGCGGAAAACAAAAGGAAGAATAAAAAGAGACGCAATCAAAGTAACGAAGAAAGAGAAATATATTACCAGGGACTGAGAAAAAATTCACATCAACACCGTGAACGAACGTAATGATAAATGAATACGTTCTTTAAGTTTCGATCAATATACGCTAAGAATAATTGATAATTCGATATCGGTTAATCGATACCAGGGACGATGCTCACCGTAGCTGATACACAGTCTGGGAAACGATCGACTCTCCGTTGATATATTGCACACCGGCTATTTTTTACAGAGACACGCCAACATGTAAAATCGTGCCGTTGGATAAGGCAAAACAGTCACGTTTCCACGGCGAACGAAACAAGCGGTCCAAAGTAATTAAACTATATCCTCGATCGTCGCCGCTCTGGCTATGACAGCTTCCGATTGAGCATTTTGCTAAATTCAATAAAACTTTTGCTTCTTCGTGCACACGGAATCAACTCTATTGATACGCGTTCGTTTTCTTCCTGTCTCAACCTCGTATTCTCTTTTGTGCTCGCTCGGATCGTTCTCGCGCCAGCTTTCAATAACGCGACAATAAAACCATCTGGTTCCCGTAAAAATCGCTGCGATAGCGCGGAGGCACGCAGGAAGGTGTACGACGAATTTTTCTCAAGGTTTTGGAAAGCACATATACAACTTTGATTTAAGGGAATTAATGGAGATTGATGACAGCAATTTTCATTTTCGAGCGGATTACACAGAAACATAAAATGTTTTTGACATGACGAGATGTCAGTGTGGTCAGATAAAGAAATTTGTTTTTGAAATAGATCTCTTTGAGTTTTACTACAATTCTATATATTCAAAGTTATATCGATGAAGGATAAAATTGACCGCATTATCGGTACAGTAATTTCTACTTCTATAAAATTTCAGACCATTCAATGAAATGAAAATGTGACCATAATTAAATAGCACTTCGAAAAATTACATGAAAGTATTTAATACAGAAAAAATTTCTTTACTCGTCGAAGGATAATTATAGAAAATTGTACCTACTGAGAATTCACTTCTGAAATAAAATGTCTAATCGATTCTGTACGCAAGTACGTTCGGTTAGATAGAAACTGCGGAGGATCTTATCTTCGCAGGAACCTTTCTATGTCGAAGAAATAAGTTTTCCTTTTGCTCGCCACGAGATTTCGTCGGCCTTTTACATTTACGATTGTGGGACGGAACCGGTCAGCCGTGCCGATTGTGCAGATCGTAGCACCCGATATTCACGAATGAAAAGCCGGGATTTCGCGGTACCACAGCGAAAGAAGTAGAAAGTGGGCGGAATAAGGGTAACGGCAGCGATAAGTGGGATAAAAGAAAAAGGAAATTCCTGATAAACTGTACGGGGAAACTAATCCTGACGGCAAACATTTTGAGATATTACAATTAGAATGGTTGCTTTCGTGTTTCATCTTACGATTGATTGAGATTGCAGGCGTTTAATTAATTAACACTATAATCGTAATTTCAGTGCTATCTCGATGACATAGATGTTAATTTAACAAAGTTCTTGTTTCAACCTTTTGATGTAACACAGTACAGATGCATTTATAATTAAAAAAAATTAGATTTATCAAATATATATAAAATTACAGGTCTAGTTCTTTTCAAAATGACGATAATATACCTCTTTTCTTTTTTATTTACATAAAATGATTATTACAGGGGAAATGGAACTTACAGCATCAACGATAAACACGTTAAGACAGATCGGCATTATACATGGACGTTAAACCGTGTTTAATATATGCAAATGCACATTACCGTAACTTGTCCGTATCTAGGAATTAGTGGAATTTAGTTTGAGCAAACTTCCTGAATACTGATTGGCAATGGTTGAGTTGTAAAGATCGACCTACATTCCCAAAGATTGACCTTTATTCGCATCTATCTCGAGAGACCCGATAGAAGAACATCCGTCTACAGCTTTCGTACAAAAATTTATCATAATCCTTATAAATTCAGATATTTCTAATAATATTGTCAACTTCGACCGATATAAACTCTGTACGTAAAATACATAGAATACACGATTACAATCGACACTCTCTTATTAAAACTACTATTCTCTGTTTTAGGTGACAGTCAGGGACGATGGAAGGCCATCTTTGTCCTCGACGACCCGCGTCGTGATCGCGGTAGCAGACATAAACGACCACGGTCCAGAATTCGAGCAAAAGTTCTACACCGTTCAGATCCCAGCATCACCATCTACCGACAAACCACTGTTCCAGGTAAGCTACCACCTCCGGAATTACCCTAAAATCGATCTTCGTAATTCTATCCGACCTTCTAGTTGAGAATTAGGAACTGGCATCGCACCATTTTCTCCGAGTCTCGATGTAATCGAAGAAACAGACGGTCGTCTGTATTCTGTCCCGTTTCGTTTTTCTCTTTGTCTCTTTGTACACCAAGTAGAAGTAATCCCCCGTATCTTGTTGTATATACATATTATCCGTTCGCTCGTGAAGAATCATCCCCCGTCCCGCGACAGGTGTACCACTCGTCCAAATGTACGTATGCCAAACCGAAGGGAGCCGCGAGAGTTGGAATGGACAATTGTAAGAGTTGTAAAGGATTCGGGAATTTTCAGTAAATTCGAAAATTTTGATTCCAATTCGAGGAACTGTTCTCTTTTGCAAGTCCAAGTTTCGACTCGCGTGCTTCCCTTGAGTCGAGCGCAAACCGATCGGAAGTGAACGTTACCGAGTGAAATTTAACACAAGCTAATCTTTTAATAGTATCGACAAATCTATTGGCTTGAGAGTATGAATTCTAGTTTGATAGTTATCGAAGTTTGATATTATAGTATGTAGTGTGATGTTAAAGTTTGTTGAACGTAAGGTATCTGTTATTGGCTATGCTTCTCTTACCTAAAAGAATTATTATTCTACTTTTTATAATTATTGCACATTGTTTTTAAAGAGCGCTATCTCTATTTCTAGAATTATTAAAATTAAATCACTCGAGGATTATGTTGCTGAAAATTAACATTAATTTACGATTACCACTTCCCTGCAAATCAGTAGCGTTCACTTCGAACAGACCAGTTTCGCTGTCGGCTTCGGTCACCCGATCAAACCGTCTGAAAATAGTGTCAGAACCTCACGCTTTTCTGTAATGAAAGCCAAAATCTTCCAACAGAACCAACTGTATCGATACCGAAACGTCGCTTCCCAAACCCACCTATTTGTTGGCGATTGCTTGGAACCTGTCTTAATTTTGTACGCATATATCGCACGACGTACTCAACACGATACCGAAATGTAGAAAAATTCTGATATAAAGCTCATGAGAAAATAGGAAGAAGGAATGAAGAATGGGTCGGTCGCTCGTTATCGAAAGTGTTCTTTCTTGGAGACTTGTTTTCGATGTGATCAAAGCAACCCACCGGTGACTATCATAGCGTGAAAGAGTTGAGAGATTTAGCACACGGACACCCTCGCACGGAATTCTCCCGCAGACTTGTCGTTCTTCGAATTTACGGCGAGAAGACACACTCCTGGTTACGCGATGGCGCGTTTCACGCGTCGGCAACTTTGGGATCCTGAGGACGGAAATCGCGGTTAACGAGTTCCCTTTGTGACGACCTTTGGTCCACCGCTGTTCTGAGAACTAGCGATCGATCCTGGCCTCGACTGCTTTCAATTTTGCGCGTTACTATTTGTTTAAAAACATATAGAATGGACGTTGGCCGATTTATTGAGGTATTAACCGTAAATAATACGTCACGTTCAGTTTTATGTCTTTAATCGTTTCAATGGTTACGATATGTTTGTGTCGAATGAAGTTTCAGTCAGACATTTATTGAATAGTAAAATTGAAGTAACTAAAATTGTATTTGGGTCACATTAGGATCGAAGGAGATTAAGTTTGTACAGAAATTAAGCGGACTGTAGTTGCATAAATTATTATTATTTAATTTATTTTGCAGGAAAGATGCGAAATATTTCAGTTTAGGATTATCAACATATTTGAGAGAAATCTGTCGCCGTGTGCAGTACAGTATTATTCTAACCTTTGCAGCGTGGCTATTACGAAACATTCCATGAGCTGTGAGAATTTAGTAACAGTGTTTTGCAATGTTAAAAAATGTTCTCTGACCTTTTGCAGTATGCTACAAGTTCCTGACGTTTTATAATAATGTTAAGTATAATTGTGAAACATTCCATGTTATTCAGGGGATTTTACTACAATGTTTGCATAGTATAAGAGTTTAAAGCTTTTCAGAATGTAAATTTCGACGACATTCTTACGTTAAACACCGCATACGTCACATTAAAATCGAAATATTTCACGTTGTTTTTAATCATTTTCAAACAAACGTAATTCACTTCGTTCACATAGAGACGTTATTAATTGCTGGTAGTATTACGTTACTACGTGTACGTTCGAAGCTTGTTAAATATTTGCGTAATTCGAAATTTCGCTAGGGGAAATAAGATAATAAATGCTGTTATCGAAGGCAGTAGAGGGAGGAACCTGATTAATCCGATGTCAACAGTGACAATAGCTTTCACAATATACCAGGAATATTCAATATAGTTTTCCACCAACGTCGAATTTTGTCGAGGCCAGATTCGATTTCGACGGATATAAAGTTACGATTGCTCGTTTTCGTAATTTCGGCCGGTCATCGTGTACTACGATCGAGTTACAACTTCTACCCGGGAAAACGCGTTTTACATACCGCATACGTTATGCCTATTCTCGTTATAGGATATACGATTAATTAAATTAAAATTCTTCCAACAAAGAAAAGAGCTACATTTGATATAAATTTTATGCAATAAATTTGCAATAAATTAGAAATGCCCTAATTCTTACGCGCAGTCGCGTACTTGAGTCGTCAAAAAATCGCATCATTGAAGGAAGAGGATTTAAAGCGTAGGTCATGGATCAAATAAAAATACCATCTATTTCACTCGCGCCGTTTAAAACATCGTTAACCGCAATTTCGATAAATTGTCTTTCGCATTTACTGAAGAAAATATTCTCCACCGTATTCGCCAGTAGTACGTTTCGAGCGGTTTAATGATTGGAAAAAGATCAACTGGTCAAAGCCAGCAACTACTTTCGATCGACGTGGCAGGGGGAAAAAAAAGAAAAACACGCGGAGGAGAGGGATGAAAGCGAATTAGCGGAGATAATGCGAAAGTTAAAAGGCTTCCTTCTCTCGTTCTCGACAGAAATCGAGGAACCGCTCGCGGGAGTTCGACCTTTCGATCGATACGTTACTAGAGAATGGAACTTGGGAGACATTTAGCCCCGACAGCTTGTCAGGAGATCCTATCTTCAGGGTAAGGACACCGTTGGCACGTAAAAAAAAAAAAGAAACTAAAAACGCCGTCTCGTGGCACGGGAGCATAAATAATTTCTGCGTAAAAACGTGAAATTGGTCTCGGGTAGTTTACACGAGCTCTTGTGCATTGATTTATGACCCGCTTTTATGTATATATATATATTTTATACATATATTATATGTATATCGACTGTAACGTTCGTTCTAATTATGATACTGCATTTTCATGCAACCCCGCTCTGTGCCCGTTTTTTTTATAAATAGGAGCCGCCATGCATTCCGTCTACTACTTGATCGATCGTCTTTTGTCCTTTTTGCCCGATGCAACCCTTCTTTTTGTACACACGAAGAGTCTCTTGAATCTCGCGCATCATGCGACTCTGAGCGAAACTTTGAACGTAGAACCGAAAGATATCGGTGTGGCGGGGGAGAAAAAGTTGATTTTCAATGAACGCAAACCACTGCTGCTGCTACTTCGTACGCTGAACCCCGGGTAATTGAGGCTCATTCGTAGCTGTCCGGGGATTTGGGTCGAGAGTGGAATTTATCTCCCCGAGTTATTAAGTATCAAGTGCTCACCGGCTTCTTAATTGCATTCAGAGTTCATTGCTCTCTCTTACTCAGGGGGGAGACTAAAAGAATTCGATATGCCTTCGGTATTTCTAATGCGTTCGAAGGAAAACTCGAGGACTTAATTATACCTCGAGTGCCTTTTAACCGAACCGTTGTTCCGGGTGTAAAACTTCAACTTGCTTTTTTTATCCTTTACGAATTAACGCGGTTCTCTAAATGCGTTTATCGTTACGATATTAATCATAAAATACTCGAAATAGCTTTAAACGACTTGCGCTAATTTCGAAAATTAATTTTAAAATCCATAGGAATATTAAAGGATATATTTAATACGATTACCATTTCAGCAACATGTCAAAACTTGCCAAAATGTCTTTTTAATTCCCTGCCAATTCAAATTCTAAACGTTATCTCAAAATATTATTTAGAACGAGATCTTTTATGAATATGAAACGAGACGTTCGCTCAGAATCGCATCATGCGTGGCCCCTTTCTCCATCAGCTCTTTGTATGCGTCCATCTCGAACTCTTCGTCGCGTCTTGCCCGTTTTGCTCGTTTCTTTGTATGTATATATATATACGTATGTATATTATGTTCTTGAATTTTTGCATTTGTCTGTACGAGGCTGTCGCCTGATCATTTTTCCGTCTTTTCTTTCTTCTTTTTCTTTTCCTTTTGTCGTAATTAATAAAAATCATGGCATCGGGGCAAGCCGCTAAGTACGAACGCATGACGCGGAAATGAAAAAGAATGGAATGAAAGGGAATGCTCGTAGCAGACCAGTTTTCTTTCCCACGTATTGAACGGTGTTACTTCGAGAATGAAAATTGCTTTAGGCCATTGCAGCTATATTAATTACTGGGAAACTATACAGAATGTCTTGTTAGATGTCGTAGCTCGAGCTTCTTTGAGTGCATCGTTGCTTCTAACCTATTAACTAATAAATTTCAACTAGGAATGTTAATACGGCGTACGAATCACCAATATCTTGCACCGATCTGTTTATTATTTGTTTCATTTCCATGACTAGAAGTTTCAAGCATTCTTTACGGTATTCACTCAGATCTTCCATTACAATGCTATTTATTTTTTCAATTGAATAATTAAATGCCATTCGTGTCATTCAAACTCGTTATCGCCTGAGAAACAGTGCCAAAACTCCATCAAAAAAAGTAAATTCTCTTATCTTAAATTTCCAACTAAATAATTTAATTTTTAATTCGATCTATCAATCGAAAAGGTCACTCTGCTTACCGAGTGATCTATAAAAATCCTTTAAAATGAAATCGAACGTCAAACGAGAGCCGCCATCAAAGGAAGGCCTCGCGGATCAAGAGGAAAAAATCGTGGGTTAGAAAACCGGCAGCCGATAATAAGCTCTGGCACACGGGGGAAACATGTTCGTTGCGGAAGAAAAGGCAAGCCCGGCATGAAGACTCAGCCCGCCATTTAATGAACCGGCGACGATACATTTTTCCGCGCGGTTCCGCGTGCATCAGCTCGTAGCATCAGCTCAAAACATCGCGTTCGATCCGTGCCTGCCCGCGGAAAGAGCGCGCGGCCTGTGTTTTAATACGCTTTAATGCAGATCGATATTTGGCAATACGGGGAGGCGGAGGTTTCCGGCGTCTCCGTCTGTTCCGCCTCCCCTATGTTCTTTCTTTCTGTATGTTTTATTTCTCCCCGCTCTTTTTTTTTTCTTTATTCATTTCGTGTACCGCATGCTGTCGACTGTGTGAATGCTACGCTTCGAGGTCACGAGCGCAATGTTTCACGATGGATCCAGAGGGAGCAAGACTGAATGAAAGAAGGAAAGAGAAAATAAAAGTATGAGAGAGGGTGTGAGGAAGGTGAATTGAAAAATTTTAGAGCGTGAACGAAATGTTTTAGACAGAATGAGTTGTTTTCTTATTTTAAAATTCTTCTTTTCTTTCTCGTGCTAGATTTGCGTATCTACTTACATACGTAGATTTCATTCGTCGACGAATGCAGACGCGTTCCGCTTTTTCTCTTTCATTTTTTTCTGACGTTCACACTCGGCGTTTGCACCCTGTGTGTGTGTGTGTGTGTGTCTGTCTGTCTGTCTGTTTGTTTGTCTGTTTACGAACGCGAGTATGGAGGTGTGTAATCGTACACACACAGGGTATATCGAGGCTTTTCTTTCCGGACAATTTGCGGCCGCATTTCCGGAATAGCATTATGAATTAGAAGCAGCTTGATACTTGCGAATCGTTCGAGATTCCTTTTCTCTTTCTTTTGATACAGCCGATGGCCGATACTAATGTTCTCTTTTATGTCGTGTACAGCTATGTTAGTAGAGAATGAGAAAACGAAGGAAGCAGGCTTGAAAAGGTTGGTTCTCATTTTTCGTTTGTATTCCTGTACGATAGGTACTCGCGAACGATAAAGACATTGGTGATAACGGGAAAATCCAGTACAGTATCAAAGGTGGTCGCGGTAAAGGCAAGTTCAAAATACATCCAACTACGGGAATGGTGTACTCGCAACGTGGATTTGAAGCTGGACAGGAATACGAGATGATGGTAAGTGGGATGATAGAGAAAATTACATATTTATTTATTATTATTATACATAGAAATATTCCTGCCTTTTCGAACAATTAATATTGTGAAATATACTAATTAAATATGGATAGACTCGGGAAGAATTAAACGATCGATTGTGGCCTAAATATGAAACAGATGAATATTAAAAATTAAACGTTAAATTTAAACAGAAAAATAAATAAAATATGACAATATATGAATATATATAATCTACGTGAATAAAGGAAATAAATAGAAACCCATCAATTTATTCTTCGTTGTTTGGATTACTATAAATAATTTCAATCCTAAATGAATCTAAATTGAAATCACGTTTGATTTAATACTTGCTACAAAATTTACCTTAATTTTTCGCGATTTCTCTGTTAATTAAAATACCAGCATTTAAAATGAGTTCGACTTATAATTTCCAAAGTCTGAATTAAACGCTTGTTACGATCGATCAAAACGTTTCAGAGGGACGATGAATCGCGTAGAATAATTGAACAATTCTTAGTCAAAGAATTAAACAGAAACATTAACTCTACGATGTAGAACCGTTTCGCCGCAAAGGGTTTCGAGCGTATTTTGAACGAAGCACCCTGTAAATCCAACGCGGTCTGTTCAGAAGTCATAATTCATGGTCGATCGGGAAGCAACGTTCCCTTAATACAATTTAAGTTTGAGCTTAACTTGACCGCGCACGCTTCTATTTGCCAGATAAGGGCCGCCGATAGCGGAGAACCGCAGCGCAGTCATCAAACACGGGTATCCGTGCAAGTTGTGGAGGTTCCGAAGGAATCCGAGAATCCGCCAGTCTTCAAGACGAACAATCAGACCGTCGAGGTTACAGAAAGCGACGAGGTGGGCTTCCTCGTGGCACTGGTTCAGGCCGCGGACAAAGATGGCGATTCCCTGTGGTATGATATTGTTGGTGAGTTTTACTATTTTACGTTATTGTTGAGAAAAATAGTTATTTCATATTGTATTCAAGGAATTAAATTGGATAGAATAAAATAATATCATGAGAGCGTATTGGTGGTTATAAGTTTCAGTCGATCATTTGTAGTCAGTTTTGTAGTCAGAATGTGTTAGATACGTACGAAACGTTTTTACAAATAAATATATCTAATATCTTTTTGTTAACAAAGACTAAGTCAGAAAAGAAAGTAATTTACAATTGAATGAATTTTTTAAATCTATCTCCCTGAGCGATAAAAGAATAATCTATTCTTGATATGTATTTTATGGCTGATAGCATTTTTATTTTCTCGTATTGCTGGGTAATTAATTTGAGTGCTGTATCCGTGTTAGCGGAGTTTGAAAACTCGTTAGAATTCAGTCGGTCACGATATCTTGTTAATTGGCGAAATATCGAGTGATTTCGTTGGAATACATTCGAGTGGTTGGAATAGCTCGGGGCCTGAATAACATTTTCAAAGTTGGGAGGATCGAAGTTGGAAAGTTCCACAGCTGGATCGCATAGGTAACAGTTAAACTTCGCGCCACCAAATGGCTAAACTAGTTAGAGACACATCTATGTCACATTTAAATTATAAGACATTTAGAGATCTATTAAGATCCTAAAGTAGAAACAATGAAACAATTTGTTGTCTTTCTTTGTATTTTATCCTTCTTATAATATCTACATATAGCATAGCTATATTTCAAAATTCACACACGCTTGTGTAGCGTGTGTAACGTTATCGTAACAATGTATCTTCTGAATCTGAATTTTATCCAGTTTTACTCTAATATAATTGATAAAAATACTTTTTGACACAACTCTACAGAAATTCATATAATCATCATCGAATGATGGCTGACACAATGAATAGAGTCTTAAGTAATATTCCTTCGCCTAAACGTGAAAGCAAAAGTAACGAACGAGAGAACGACGAATCTACTTGCAGACGGTGACAAACGAGATGAATTCTTCATCGGTCGGGACAACGGAAACGTGCTGCTAGCGAAGAAGCTCGATTGGGAAACACAGAACTTCTACAACCTGACAATCCGTGTTACGGATAGCGTGCACACTGCTGAGACTCAACTGCTGGTCACGGTGATCGACATCAATGATCACCGACCGGAATTTACCGAGAACATTTATCACGTAGACATTTCAGAAAACGTTGAAAAAGGCGAGAAGATTCTACAGCTGCATGCAACCGACGAAGATGAAGACAAGAAAGTATTCTACAGCCTTCACGCTGCCCAGAATCAAGCTTCCTTGGAAATCTTCCACGTAGATTCCGTGACGGGAGCCGTTACATTGAACGAAGTCCTGGATCGGGAGACCATCGAAGAACACGTACTTACCGTGATGGTAAAAGACCAAGGAACGCCCGCAAAACGAAACTACGCCAGGGTTATAATAACGGTACACGATCACAACGATCATGCTCCAGAATTCATCAGCGAGATCATCCAAGGAAAAGTCTACGAAACTTCTCCGATTGGCGCTGCCGTGGTACAAGTTTATGCTATAGACAGGGACAGAGGAGATAACGCAAAAATAACCTACTCGATTACCTCTGGCAACGTAGGTAACATGTTCGCGATAGATCCAGACCTAGGTGTTATTCGCGTGGCTCGAGAGCTAGATCTAAGTGTCTCCTCTGAATATATATTATTGGTGAAGGCTACGGATCATGGTTCTCCAGCTTTGTCCAACACGGTACCTGTACACGTGATGGTCACCATGGCTGACAACGCTCCGCCTAGGTTCATCCAGAAAGAATTATCCGCTGAGATCTATGAGAACCAACAACTGGGTACATACGTGAAACACGTGGAAGCTAGAAGCACGTCCTCGTTGCAGTTCGAGATTGTTCAAGGCAATAAAGACGACACGTTCTTCATGAACCCCAGTACAGGCATCATCGTGATTAAGAACGAGCTAGATTATGAAAAGACCAAGTTTTATAACCTGACGGTGGCGGCGACTAACATGGCCAGCGCAAAGGCACACTGTAACGTAATTGTCCATGTTCTGGATCGAAACGATAACGCGCCCAGGTTCCTGCAAGCTACGTACAACGGAGAAATAAGCGAAGGCGCTAGCATTGGTTCCTTAGTACTCACTAATTCTAGCACCCCACTGGTCATAAAAGCAGAGGATGCTGACTCTGAATTGAACGCCCTTTTGAACTACGACATAGTCGAAGATTTACCTCGAAAGTACTTCCACATAGATTCGAGCACAGGTGCCATTAGAACCGTAATGGTTTTAGATCACGAAAGCATTCCAAAGTTCACCTTCCACGTGAAGGTTTCCGATCTAGGGAAACCGAAATTGTCTTCCGAGACCACGGCCAAGGTCATGATCGTAGTGACGGATGTAAACGATTGTCCACCCAAGTTCCTCGAAAACGACTATAACACCACTGTACTGTTACCCACGTATAAGAACGTCGCTGTGATCCAAGTGAGGGCCGTAGATCCGGACAGTTCCGAGGGTGTCCCACTCAGGTACGTATAACACCATTAAAACGTGCGTGCCTCTGTATTTACGGCCACTTTAAAAGGCTGATTCATATTTATGCAGACTGCGCCGTGGCTTCGTTAGCATTCATTTACTATTATAATTGTTGCATGAAATTTGTATGATCGCCCTCTGATACACGGCCGTTTTTCCTCCGCGCAGAAAGAAAATTACTTACTGCCCACTTGTGTATACCGTCGGTGAAGGGACCAACCTTCCAATTTGCATAGAGGTGCTTGCGTCACTGTTCTTTCTTTTTTTTCTTTTTTTCTTTCGTCGGCACTAAAGCGGAAGGTTTAACGATCCTTTGCACCTTTACCAAGGTAGAACATCGTGTGTTGTCGAAATAGCAATGACCTTTTCTTTTTGTTCCGGTTCAGGTACGACATCATCGATGGAAACAAAGCGCATACGTTCGATATAGACCCCCAGACCGGTGTGATCACGATTTATAATCCAGAACGTATGAAGAAAAGCTATTTGCTAAGGGTCCGTGTCTCCGATGGGAAGTATTCGAACGTTTGCCAGGTGAACGTGATGGTGGAGAACTCGGAGAACTCCGGGCTGATGTTCCAGAAGGACGTCTACGAGGGTACGATCCCGGAGAATTCGACGAGGATCACGACCGTCGCGGTTGTGAACGTTTTGGGCAGCGCGCTCAACGAGCACATCGTCTTCAGCATTCTGAATCCCACCGACATGTTCGTAATTGGACCGACATCCGGCGCGATCCGGACCACCGGAATTAGATTCGACCGGGAGGTTTGCGAACATTACGAACTGATAGTAGAAGCGAAGAGTCAGATGCCGGGCAAAGAGAAGCCAAGGGTGGCGCACGTGATTGTGAATATCACTATATTAGACATTAACGACAACTGTCCTATGTTTGTTAACTTGCCCTATTACGCCGTTGTGTCCGTAGACGCGCAAAAGGGCGACGTTATTACCAAGGCAAGTGTATTACGGTTATTCTTGACTTTACAATCTAAAATGTTGGGTGTAGAGTAGAAGTAAAACGACTGGGACTTGACTAACTTAATATAATCTTCTTGATATTGTTTCCACTACCCTTTCCGTTATTCGTTTTATAAGATTATATTATTAATTTAATTCCCTTTTACTATGGTGGTAAAAGATATTCTTATTTCAAAATTTAAGATATTTTCTTCTTCTAACGCAACATTATAAATAGAGCATTCCACTTGGCTTGTAGGTACATGCAGTAGATATGGACAGCGGTGACAACGGAGAAGTCAGGTATGAACTGAAGAAAGGCCACGGAGAGCTATTCAAGGTATGTCGGAAAACGGGCGAGATATCCCTGAAACAGAATCTGGAGGGTCACAATCGCGAATATCAGCTCACCATTGCCGCATATGACGGAGGTAAACTCGCTATTTACAGCATCTACATTTTAATTGGCGTTTAAATAGTTTTCGACAAGGTTTCGACTTTATTTCAGGCATAACACCGTGCTCTATCGAGGTGCCAGTGAACGTGAAGGTGATAGATCGGTCGATGCCAGTGTTTGACAAGCAATTCTATACGGACAGCGTGCTGGAAAGTATCGAGATACATTCGCCCCTATCTTTGTCTATACAAGCTGAGTCACCGTTGAATCGCAAGCTCATATATAGTATAACTAAAGGCAACGATTTCGAGGAATTCGCTCTGGATTTCAACACAGGTGAGCGAACGTTCGTTGGTCGCACGGCGAAACAGTTTTTCAAAACCGTGGATGAACGATGAAGCGAAGATTGAATTAAACGCGTAGCGCCCATGCACGGAACGATGAAGTTGCAACTCGAACAATGTAGCTTTCAACAACACACGACGATAAGATTCAAAAAAACTGCCACGTTTTCGGTTCTGTCGATTCTGCTCTTTCACATATATATTTTTATTTCTTGCATCATCGTTCCATGCGAAACATGATACGGTCAAATGGTAGTGTATATAGGTATATGTCCTACGAATGAGATTTTTCTTTTCGTCCCATACTTTCCTGTTTCTTTCTTTTTTTTTTTTTTTCTTTTTTTTTACGACGAAAATTTCATCCAATAGCGTCACGACAGCGGCGAACGTGTGTTACATTCGAAATTATAAACGCGCGATCGGCGAATGTTGCGCCCTAAATCCAGTCCCAAATAAAACATCTCCCGAGGATTGTCATTCCAATTCGGCTATGGGACTTCTAATAACTTTTGACCTTTTCATTACTGAAAATGTTCGCTTCATGCTTTATGAAACGTGTTTCTAATTTCCGACGACACAGTTATAGTGATAACCGTTGCAATGGATGAAATAACTTTCTACTTCGTGTATTTCGTGACATTAAATCGTTCATCGCAGTAAATGAAACAGTTTCATATTATTTTATGTATTTATTAACGTTATAAGGTATGACGAACGAATTTATGCATTTCCAAATAGAAACAGTAATGAAGAGGTTAAATATAATATAAATGGTTACCTCGGTAATCTCGTACTCAACAACCGCGCTTTCTACTTTAACGAACGACGTGTTGGTTCCGTTATACATGGTATCCGGTGACTAAATTCTAATCAAGTCACGGTGTAGTGGTGAAACAGTAGCAAATTGGGGATGTTGGAATGTATCGCACGTAACACAAGCTGCAGTTATAATCGTATGATTAATTTATTCGTATATAATTAATCATAAATAATTATATATACTTCTCGAGTTAATTCTATTCGACGTTGAAACACGTACGTTCGCCATTACATTTTATCGTAGTATTTTTTTAAATTAATTCTCCTTTCTTTACCCGTCTCTCCTATAATATATTCTTTACGAATGCTTATTTGATTAAATTAGAAATTAAAGTGTTATTGTATCTCCCTGTTTCGCAGCCCCCGACAGTAACAATGGTCCTTGTGAGTATAAAAAAATACTAGTTCTATCGGTCTGCTGTGTTGCACTATACCATGCTACCGCACTGCTCTCTATCTTTCTTCATTCTAAGATTTTCATGCACGACTCAAACAGTAACAATGAGTTTCTTTCGGCCGCCAGTTTCTCGCGTCGATCTTCGAACGATAAATCCCCACCCTGTCGTTATGCACTGAATTAATACCAACTTCATGACCGGCATACTACGTCATGCAGTAAGTTAGAATAACGGCGAACACCGATCGGGATTTCATACGAGGTATCGATCGTCATTCAAGCGGATGTCGCGATGGTGGAGTCGTTACGACGTAGAAATTTAGCTGCAAATTATAGTCTTACGTATATCTATATTTTGCAATCGTATCGATTCACTGAATTTTAAGCAACAATAATTTTTAGGAACACTTTGGAAACTTTTTAAATACAAATTTTTGGAATAATCGCTTTCAGACGTATCCAATATAAATCATCTTTTATATATGTTTTATTATCTATCATTTTTGCAGTATTTTTTATTTTTTAAATTGTTGGAAAAGATATCAAAAACACAAGGACCTCGAAGAAACCATTACGCTCGAGTATACACGAGGAACGGTTAAGTGTCAAGAACTGAAAATACCGGAAACTCCGAATCCCAACTCAAACACGCCGGAACCCATATCATCGGACGGCCGAAACTTCCGCTTGCCATACACAGCTTCTATGATTGCACGTCACTCACACAATATCCGGCATCCTTCGCAATTTCTAACCGCTTGTCAATCGATGCACGACATTCTCAAAAGTAAAAGATGCCATGGCGAAGAAGCGAGACTCAGCAACGATGCAACAATTTAACGGCATGTTGATCCTCTTGTCCGACGTAGAGAACGCTTCTGTTCTGCACTTCTGCTCTCACTTTTACTCATCGTTTTCAACCCAACCGGTCCCATTATCTCATGCAGAAGCAACGAAGCTGCGTGAAAAACGGGTTTGGAGCACAATGTTGCTTTTAAACGCGATACGTGGTTACATCGAGGCCGCAATTCGCCCGGTGATATATCTCGAAACCGCGTTTCAACGCTGCCTTATCGTCGGCACACCATTTTTTTCTCTCTCTCTCTCTCTATTTTCTCCCCCCTTTCCCCTCGTTCTCGTTTAATCCTCCCGCCTCCCGTAATTCTCTTACGGCTTTCACTCTGTTCTTCGCATGGCGTGCCTGCACCTTACGTCGCGTGCGAATTGGGAAAGATACCGTGCTTGTACCTTAAACGAGCTACAATGCGTGGAAATAGCAAGAAAGGGAACAAGGCAGCTCGTTTGTAACAGGTTGACTACGATACGTGACACTTTTCGCTTGTTCGCTTCTTGAGATCGATCGCAAAACAACGAGAATAGAACGACGTGTAGAGAAATTGCTTTCCATTTTGTGTAACATATTCTTATTCTTCCTTCGATCTATTTTAATTGGGCAAATGAGAATTCTTGCAAATTTTATCGATGCAAATGTTTCGATTGGGATGAAAGGATTAAAGACTGGTAGAAGAATTGGCTAAAGTAAAAAATACGTTAGAGAATACTTGAGATATCTTGAATTTTTTTTTAAAGTATATTTAATATAAAAATACTTTCAAGATAAAAAGAATATCGTCCAGTTACTTTTTTATTCGACAATGTCCAGAGTTGTCAGAAAATTTATAAAGATCTCAAGAAGCAGTCACGTAATATTGCAACTCCCAAGAGTATATACGTCCATTATAACATTCCAAGGCTCGGTAAACGCTTGCGAGAGAAAAATCGAAAACGTCAAGTTGAATGGAGTCAACCTGTTAAGTTGCACAACGCGCCG
Organism: Bombus bifarius; assembly: GCF_011952205.1. Lineage (NCBI taxonomy): Eukaryota > Metazoa > Arthropoda > Insecta > Hymenoptera > Apidae > Bombus > Bombus bifarius. The sequence continues at coordinate 4,593,318 of NW_022884914.1, read as the reverse complement.
TCGTGTTCGAAGGTGCAGACATTCTGGTAGCATCCGCAAATTCATTCACGGTATCCGAGCGTCTTGTATAAACGTGTTTACCACGTGACTTGCATTCACCAATGTTCTCTTCTTGGTGTCCGCGAAACCGAGCAACTCCTTGAATTACCCAGTCACCATCATATAGACGAATAATTAAACCACGTTTCGACACCTCTACATAAAATTTGCATAAGTTCCGCATTAAGTACAAGCACATCGATAAACTATGCTGCTTCTCAAGATGCTCTTTGGTAAAATATCGTATAAAATGGCACACACACGCGCGCGCGCGCACATTTACAAAAAAAAAAATAAAAAAATAAAAAAATACACGCAAGAATGCCGGGCTATTAGTCAGCATCACGAATAAAAAGGAAAAGTTTCTCGGCTTTGTGGACGCTACGCTGCATAGACTGCTTTTGGGTCTACAATCTTCTCTTCGATAAATCAGGTGTAATCTACGTGGTGGACGAGCTGGATTACGAGCAAAAGAAACAGTACGAGCTGACCGTCCGCGCGACGGACAGCGTATCAGGCGTCTACGCGGAGGTACTCGTTAGCATCCTGGTGCTCGACGTGAACGATTGCCCGCCCGAATTCACTCAAGACTCGTACAACATCTCGGTCTCCGAGGCTGCGCCGTTCGGCACTTCCGTGTTGAGAGTCAGCTCCAGAGATAACGACACCGGTAAGCGGTTATTAAATTCAGCTATGCATATTGCTGTCCATATAATCATGCGCAAGAAGTGGAATGTTCTTAGTTCTTCTATCTGCCTATGTTTGAATTTGAAACACACGTTTGCATAATATTTGCATATTGTGTAATATACTTGCGTTTACTTTGATATATTCATTGGACATTATAATTTTATGAAACAATATTTTTATTTTGTCTTACGGCAACTCAATAATTTTGGTCGGTTGAGATATTGCAGAAACGAATACCTTAATTACAAATATGGTTTTACGATAGTATTACGAGCAGATTTATTTAATATTAAAATTCTAAATTCGTCCTGATATTTTATAAATTTCTAACTCCATTTCTTAATCTAGAAAACATTGACGTTCTCTAATATCTTTTAACAATAACATTGTATATTCGATTATATAACTTTACTCGAAAATTTGCGATATTCGTAATTTTTATCAACAAGATTACACTTATGGATAGTAGTGTATATCGCAAGATACGCATTGAAAGATCGGATCGGCTTCGTGAAGCTTGAAGGCCCGACTAAATTTGCAATTAATGTCGAGGCAACGGAAATTCACTCCCTCTGTCTGTATATGTCTCATAAATAACGCGAGGCAGTCCTGTTGGAGCAAGATTAATGTTATTGTAATTATTGTGAAGGATGCTCTTAGTGGGTACCGAGGCTGGATTATCGCGATGAAATATACCCCGAGTTGTTACATGATTGTACGAGAATGAGACGAGAAAAAGATGAGAAAAGGATAAATAGAAGCTGATGTTTCTCGTTGAGAGATTTTGTCCAGTGATTTATTTGGAAATTCGCTCACGGTAACTCAGAACTATGTCAGAAGTTGAAACGAAGCTTTAATTGGTTGAACTGATAAAGGAGAAATATTAAACTCATAAAATCCTGAACTGTTTCGTGTTTGTTACTTGTAACTATCGTTTATTATCTTAATGACCGTAGTTTATCAATTTGAGTTCTTAAAACATTCTTCGTACAAAATGTTTTTCTACCATAGTAAAACAGTTGTTCACAAATGATATCAACAGGAAATGTTAATTAAGCTTCGTTCTCGTGTACATGCTATAAATAATTTTCCAGCCACGATATTATTGGAAACTTTATAACATTCATGTAATTTGTAACAACATAAATACATTAATACTTATTGTAGAAACCTTCGTTAACATAGCATGCTCCATTTATTAATTATATGTACACAAATACACATAGATAAAATACTGAACAATTCGAGTCTTTTAAAAAATCAGATCACCGATGAACCACGAGATGAGCTCAAAAAATGAATACACCCTCAGAACATATATACTCTTTACGTATTATGTTCACATGTGACACATGTCTCTTATCTGTATTATACCATCCATTCCTATGTAAACATCACTAAATACCATAAACCGTAATACCATAAACTTTTCTGTGTTCAGACATCAACCAACAGGTTCGCTATGCAATTCAAAACGACACGGAAAACAGCACTGACCTGTTCCACATCGACCCGGAGGAGGGTGTGATCTTCCTGAAGAGATCTCTAGATCACGAGACCCACGAATCGCACCACTTTACGGTGATCGCGATCGATCGCGGTGTACCCAGTCTCTCGAGCACAGCCCACGTCTGGGTGACGGTGATCGACATGAATGACAATCCACCCAAGTTCGAACAACCCTCGTACACTTGCTCGTTGTCGGAACACGCGGAAAGGGGTCAGTTCGTGACGGTGGTATCTGCCAGTGACCCGGACTACGTAGACGACAAACTCACGTATACGATAGTCGGTGGTAACGAGCAACAAACGTATAACATCGACCAATCCACCGGCATCATTTCGCTGATCAATATGCAAAACTTTGGCGAGAAGAAACTCAGCATGCTGAACGTCTCTGTCACGGACAATGTGTACACCAGCTTCGCAAGAGTCAAGATCGAGATATTGCCTGCTAATAGACACAATCCTACGTTCCAAAACCCTATAGTAGAAGTGACAGTTTTCGAGAATCAGTTGCCTGGCAGATTGGTGACGAGTGTGATAGCCACCGACGAGGATTTCGGGGAATATGGCACGGTGATCTACACGATAGCTTCAGATCTGATGAAGGAGATATTTGACATAAATAGACAAACTGGCGAGATCGTGACTAGAAAGAAGTTGAATCGAGAAGAGCAGAAGTTGTATGAAATACCCGTGATGGCTACTGATGGAGGTGGCAGATCAGGTTTCGTGATTGTTAGGGTGAAAGTTGGAGATGAAAATGACAATTCGCCCGTGTTTCTGCTGAGAGAATACAAAGCCAGCATTCATGGAAATTTGACTACTAATACGCCGTTCCTGAAGGTGAAAGCTCAGGATGCTGACGAGGATGACGCTGCGAGGATTGTTTATTCGATATACGAACTGCAGACTTCGGAAGCGAAAGCGTTATTTGGGATTAACCCTGATACTGGAGCGTTGTTCCTTCAAAAGAGTGCTATGCCATGGGGTAAGTTCTGCGCTATATTCTATCGCTCATTTTATTTTCATTGGCGTACTATATGACATTAATCGTTAAAATTATATTTCTTCATTTTTAATATTGTACCGAACATAAGAAATTTTTGTATAATTAAAATTTCTGGTCGAATTATAAAAGAATCGTACCGATAATGATCACAGTGCCGCAACATGTTGGATTATTATCTATCTAATATTTTAGAAAATCAACTATTTGAGCTCTTCATTCGGGCGGAAGACAAGGGCGGGGCGACAACACATCACGCTGACGTTCCCCTCAGCATTTACATAATGGGACCGCAAGATATTCCACCTCTGTTTGAACGAAAAGAAGACAAATTCTTCATATCAGAAGCGTCTCCTATCGGAACACCTATAACAAGGCTAAAAACCGTGACCAACACTACAGTCACATACAGAATAGTTTCTGGAGATGAAGATTCTCCACTTTTTATGATCGATGCTAACGGACAAATTACTTTAGTTAAACCTTTGGATCGAGAGCTGAAGGATAATCATTTGATCGGAGTCCTCGCTGAAACGGACTCGAGTCCTCCATTGACAGCTCTAGCTGAAATTTCGCTCCAGGTGTTGGATGAAAATGATCATGCTCCTAAATTCGAAAGTAATCCTTATGGTATCAGTCTGGCGGAGAATATAGAGGAAGGAACATCAATTTTGAAAATTATCGCGCACGATGAAGATCTGGGTAGCAATGGAGAGGTTCGATATTCCTTTGGCTCGGATATTGGCGAACTGGCAAATGTCTTCACTGTAGATACGTACACCGGGTGGATATCGACACTGGTTCTACTTGATAAGGAAAAACAACCGGAATATAAGTTTCAGGTACGTTTAATTAAAAATTAAAAATTTGTCATAGACAGTTTTTACTATTTTCTATAGAATACTTGATAGGTCAGTTATTTAATAAAAAAAAATAGTCTGAACATAACGAGAATCTCTTTTCCTTTTATAATTTTCAAAGTAAAATTAAAATTAAGATTTCTCAGAATTAAAAGAAAAAGAAAAAAATTTATTATAATACTTAATATACATTTTTGTCGTGTCTAGGTGGTCGCTACCGACAATGGAAATCCAAAGCACTTCGCAAGGACTTCTGTGCACGTAAAGCTGAAGGATTACAACGACAATCCTCCCGCGTTCGTAGACGATCGTTACGAAGCAGCGGTGAACGAAGACGCTCTACCAGGAACGGTCGTGGTCAAGTTAATCACCATGGACAAAGATTCGGACGTAAATACACCCATAGAATTCTACATAACGTCCGGCGATTCGAGATCTCAGTTCCAGATTAGATCAACTGGCGAAGTATACGTGGCAAAGGCTCTGGACCGGGAAACGATCGATCGTTATGAGCTCGAAATAGTCGGCACCGACGGCAAATACGTCTTCAAGACGCGTGTAACGGTGCAAATACTCGACGTGAACGATAATCCACCATATTGCCTCAGGTATCGTTATCGAGAGATCCTGTCTGAGGGATCGCATCCTGGCACGTACGTGCTCACTGTTCTGGCCACTGATTACGACGACGAACCGAATGCCAAGTTGCGCTTCTATTTAACCGGCGACAATAACGACAAATTCTCATTGGACAAAGAGACAGGCGTATTAAAGACGGTCGGTCAACTGGACCGGGAAACTCAAGCGAAATATTCGCTCACAGCGCATGTACAGGATAGAGACAAACCATCTTGGGAATGCTCCTCTCAGCTAGAAATTTTGGTCTCAGATTTGAACGATAACGCACCGAAATTTACTATGCAGACGTATAGCGCTACACTGCCCGAAGACGTCGAGGTCGGTACCTTAGTAACCAAAGTACATGCCACGGACAATGACATCGGCATTAATCGTAAGATCAGATATGAATTCATCGATTCTGCCGATGGTCACTTCCTCGTCGCAGCGGACAGCGGCATCGTTACGCTTGGGAAGCCGTTGGACAGAGAAACGAAGGCCATGTACAACGTAACTATACAGGCAGTTGATCAGGGCACCCCTCAATTGATGAGTGTGACTTCGTTAATTGTCAACGTGCAGGATATTAATGACAATCCACCGGAATTCGCGTCGAAGGTCTATTTCTCAAAAGTTCCTGAGATCTATGCAGTTGGAACGGAAGTAGCTCGAGTTCTTGCAACGTCTAAGGATACTGGAGTCAATGCTGATGTTTACTATTCGATCGTTGGCGGAAATGAACATAAGAAGTTCCAGATAGATGCCCGTAGTGGCGTGATTACTATTGCGGAGCAATTAGATTTCGAACGTGCCAGAGATTATTTCTTGACGATTCAAGCTATAGATGGAGGCATTCCTCCTTTGAGTAATCACGCTACGGTGAATATTACCGTGATCGATAGCAATGACAACGCGCCGATATTCAGCGAAGTTTCATACAGAGCTTCTATACGGGAAGACGCAAAGATTGGAGAAAAAGTTACGCAGGTAAGACTTATATATATACACAGCTTATGTATAAAAAAACAATTGATTAAATAATTGCTTTTATTGTACGGCTTTTACATATAATAAAATAAACGAAAATTTTAGTAAACTTAATATTTTTAGAAATAAATTTTAAAATAAAAAGGAATCGAATAACGAGATGAATTTCGAATAATTTAGATATTGTCTTAACTATACGCTAACTGTAAACTAATTCCATATTATAATGAATGTATCAGGTATTCGCAAACGACTTGGATAGCGAGGAGAACGGGAACGTGTCTTATTACATCGAACGAGGTGACAGGCAGAAGCAATTCTCGATCGATGAGAAAACAGGACAAATTACTGTCGCCGCACCATTGGATCGCGAAGAAGTCAGTATAAATCATACGCACCATTCATTATATATCTTAATGCGGTTGTAAGACATTTCGAATGCAATCTACAACGCGATATTTCATGTTTCCAGATCGGTAATTACGTGTTGGAGGTTCACGCCCGTGACAGCGGCATACCTAGGCTATCCAGCTTCGTGATGGTAAACATCGAGATTCTAGATGCAAATGACAACCCGCCGCTGTTCTCCCTCTCAAATTATACCGCGGTAGTGCAAGAAGACAAGCCCCTTGGCCACACCGTATTACAATTCGTGGTCACAGATGCAGATATTGAACCGAACGCCGCTCCATACACCTTCGACTTCCGTTCCGGGAACGAGGGTGACGCGTTCAGATTAGAGCAGGACGGCACACTGCGAACTGCTACCAAATTCAACAACAGGGTCAAAGATAAATACGAATTGCACATACGCGTCTTTGACAACGGAAGCCCACCTCTCTATTCCGACGCATGGGTCGTGATCAAAGTGATCGAGGAATCCCAGTATCCTCCAGTAATTACGCCTCTAGAGGTAGTTATTAATTCCTACATGGACGAGTATCCTGGTGGGATCATCGGAAGGGTTCACGCAACAGATCAAGATCAATATGACACGCTTTCGTACAGTTTGGTTCCATCGTCTCCTATCCCAAACGACCTCTTCAAAATTGACAAAATTGATGGCACTTTGGTTGCCCTTCCGCGTCTCGATGTTGGCGAATACAGGATAAACGTCAGCGTAACGGATGGAAAATATCATTCGCATTCTATCGTTAAAGTAAATGTTGATTTGGTAACGGAAAAGATGTTGGAGAATTCTGTAATTGTAAGATTCAGAGAAGTCAGTCCGGAAGATTTTATACTAAGTCATCGTAAGGGATTCATTAGAACCGTGCGCAACGCGATGAACTGTAGATTAAAGGATATCGTTATTATCAGCGTCCAACCTTCTACAGACGAAGTGAATCTAATTAAATCTCGCACTATTCGCCAAACCATTCACAACGATCTGGACCTCCTATTCGCGGTGAAGAAGAGCTCTACACCTTTGGGATCACCGACCTTTTATGGGTCTGAAAATATACGGGAGGCGTTAAATCAGCGTATCGAAGAACTCGAAGAATCGACGAAATTAGTCGTGGAAGAAATTGTTAGATTTAAATGTAACAAAGAATACTGCGTTTATGGGGATTGCCAAGACAAAATTGTTCTCGACATCACACAAATAACACCTGTAGCTACTGACGTAATGAGTTTCGTGTCCCCGCGACACAGACACAAGATGGAGTGCAGTTGCAAAGAAGGATATGCCGGGAATCATTGCGAGGTAGTCGTCAACGAATGCGCCAGAGATCCTTGTCCACTGTTTAAAGTCTGCATTCCCGATTCTTCGGTCCAAGGATACTCATGCCAATGCCCTGAAGGTTTCGCCGGACAAACCTGCGATATTGACATCTCCAAGTGCCATGACGAGTCTTGCTACATTCCACGAAACCCCATATCGTTTAGTGGCAAGAGCTATGCTCGTTATAGGATCGATAAAGCCCTCATCAAACAGACTATCGAGGACCGTCTCAGTTTATCTTTGAGGATCAGAACAGTGCAATTGACCGGAAACTTGATGTATGCAGCTGGCAAGATCGATTATAATATACTAGAAGTCGTGAATGGAGTTGTTCAATACAAGTTCGATCTGGGCAGCGGAGAAGGCCTGGTTCGCGTGAGCAGTGTATACGTGAGCGATGGACAATGGCACGAAATCCAATTAGAACGAGAAAGCAACAGCGCCAAGTTGACCGTTGATGGAAAGCACGTAGCTCATGGATCTGCACCTGGTATCAACGATATCCTGAATCTTCAATCTGATGATCTTTACTTGGGTGCTGAAGTTAGACAACATCCATCAGTTTTGGGCTTCGAGGATGTTCAACGTGGTTTCATAGGATGTATGGATGATGTCAGAATCGCCAGAGTATCGGTACCGTTACATATGAGTGGCGCTAGCAGTGTCGCTGTCTTAAAACGCTTTGCAAATGTGGAATTCAGCTGCGACGCTGCAACGGTTTTGGTGCCCCCAGGGATCTGTGGTTCGCAGCCCTGTCAGAATGGCGGAACATGTAAAGATTCTGGTGGCGACAACTATGAGTGCCAATGTCACAGCAGATTTGCAGGGCTCGCTTGTGAAATTGATACCGATCCTTGCGCCTCTTCACCCTGTCTCTACGGTGGTCGTTGCAAAGTCGTACCAGAGGGAGGTGACTTCACTTGCGAATGTGTTGGACCAAGTCTGAGTGGGAAACGCTGCGAATTCGGAAGATATTGCAGTCCAAACCCGTGCATTCACGGTGGAGTTTGCGAGGAAGGCAATAATGGGCCAATATGCAAATGCCAAGGATTCATGGGAGAACGTTGCGAAACAGACGTTAATGAATGCGACGCCAATCCCTGCACAAATGGAGGAACCTGCGTGAACGAAATAGGGACCTATAGATGTATCTGTCCTCCTAATATGACCGGATTAAACTGTGGAAATCCGGCGTATTCTACACCAATTATATCGAGCCACTTTAAAATCACATGGGAGCATTTAATGTGGATTGGCGCTGCAGTAATAGTGAACATATTCCTGATCATCATATACGTCGCCTACCGACGGATCAGGATGAAACGCACGAGAGCACGGACGAATAACATCAACAATGAGACCAGGAAGCAAATTGTTTTAAATTCAGCGCGACCTCATGAGCACGAGTTCAAACGGAGCTCAAAATTGAGCAACCTGGAAGTGATACAGGTATCGTATCTAAATCAGAGAAATAAATATACTTGTTTGATTTGTCAGCACTTAAGAGAGAAGACCGCATGCTTTTAATCATACCTCGATCGTACGCCAATGATAGACGATTTTTCTTTTTTTATTTTTGTTTTTTTTTTTTTCTAATGGCGTTCTTTTTCTTAATTTGCGATCATCAGCCGATATTCCCTCTCCTGCGAGTGATGCGTGCATTGAGTTTAAGGTTTTTCGTGTGATTCTTTTTTGCAGAGAGAACCTCCCCAATGCCCTCCTAGACCCGCTTCCTATACTCCCAGCTCGAACAACGAGCCAGCCGCGTACGGTAACTCGGCAGCGGTGGCACTAAATAATTTAGACACGCTGCGAAGTTATGGCAGCGCCGGTGACGAGCTGGAGAATTTCCCGCCAGATTATTTGAGAAACCTAAATCGCAGCACACCTGTGCCCCCTCCGTCCTTAACCCTCGCTAACCCAGTCGGCGGAAACGCTACAGGCAGCGACACGGATAGCCTTCATAAGCCGAGCTGGCAAGAGCAGATGCAACTAGCTTCCTTCATCACGGACACGACAAAGATAAAAAATGGTGAGTAGTATGCGTCGCTGATTGCCCCGATTCATCGTAGCTTCTTACTTTTGTTTTCGCTTGTCGCATGCATTCGTGGGTGGAATTTATAGCTTGATCCATTGACTCGATCTCTCTTTTACTTATCCTATTCTCTGTGGTTCCTACTTATTTCTATCTCTCCCTCGTTTCTCTCATTTAATCATTTCGTCAGACTTTCTCACCTTCCTTTATCGCCATTTTACGCCTTTGTCACTATCTTACATTCTACTTCTCGTTCTTCTGTCTGTTTCTCTTGATCGTTTCCCTCTTCTTAATACGAATGTCCGGAAACGTATGCTGACTTGGGCGTGTAGCGAATCGAATTAACATTGGTGTATCGTATTGTGTGCGCTAACAGACCTGAAACGAGCGAGCCCAGTGGTACCGGAGCTGACCACTGGAGGACTTCTACTAAATCCTTCTCGACGCGTGCCTCATGGAGGTGGGACCTCCGTTGCCTCCATGACGTCCATCGAGGATGATCCTCGTATAGTCGGTGGTAAGTCGAGATAGTAATGCCTGAAAGAACAGCCGAATACCTAAGGATACACATTTTGATATTTGGGTCGCTTCGCTTGTCGCTATCTCTTCTCTATCGGCTAGATTCTAATTTTTTTTTTTTTTTTTTTTACCCTTTATATAATACCAGGCAGACACTCCGCTTCCTTCTCTCTCTCTCTCTCTCTCTCTCTCTCTTTCTCTCTCTTACTCTCACTCTCTCACTTTCTTCTTTTCTCTCTTTCTCACTTTAGACTCCGTATCGCGACGTCAGATCGTCGCATGTAGCGTGTCGGAGTACAGTTGTTGTCTGCAATGCTTTTAGGGTATCACTGGGATTGTTCAGACTGGGTCAGGCCAAGCCAAAACCCCTTGCCTAATATCACGGAGGTGCCTGGAAGCGAAGTACCAGACTCGTCCAGCTTCCACAGCAATGAGAGTAACGAATCAAACACTCATCAGTTACCGTCAGGTGAGTACGCGACTGCATGTTTCGCAGTACAATTGCTTCCACTCGCGGCTAGTTGGAACAGTTTTAGTTCATTATGTCTGTAGACATATTATATGTAAGATAATTTTAGGCGAGGCTATCGAATCTTTCGTTTCCTTTAAACGATTTGTCGTCTTAAATGGATAGTAGCTGCAGAAAGGGATGCATGTGACATAGCACTAAGGTAGACTTGGTGGTTTGCCTTTTTAACCTTCGATTGGTAGGGTGTAATATTTGTAATAAATCTTTATAATATCCAATGAAATTGATCTGCGACGTCAACTGTCCCCCCCTTTTTTCTCAGAGAGCTGCTTAGTATTTAATTTAATTGTCAATTATAAATGAATCGCGTTATTAAAATAACGAAATGTATTCGTTTTAGTGCACGGCTCTGTAGATCCAGCGAGGGACATCGAGACGTTGAACGAAGATCAAGAATCAGAGTACGTCGGGGACTCGGAATGCGGGACTGAATTTTCTGAGCAGTATCAGTGCGCGGAAACGCAACGTTTAAATCCCTTGGATAGCGGCGGCGAGGGAGAATACAAATATAAAGGTTCCGAAAGTTATCTCCGTCATCCAAACTCTTATCTACCGCATTACAACATCCACACGGACACGGAGAACGAAACAAATCCTTTGAATGGACGTCTTAGTACTTTAGAATCCGACGAGGAGGAAGACGATGTAGTGCCTTATGGTTTCCCAAGCACCCGACGCAACCGATGCCACAAGGGAGACGAGGTCGACGAAATCGGTTCGGTAATCACCACGCTCGAAGAGAGAAATTCATTATTGGGCGGTGCAACCAGCAACAGCGACTTATCAACCAACTTATGCGAAATTGACGATTCCGAATACGAGATCGCCGATCAAAAGAGTAATGGCCGCTTGTGGTTGTCGGGGAATGGTATCACGCAGACCTCGGTGTGACAAACAGTGGTGCCACGACTTGAGAACAGACTGAACGTGATCGTGTTTTTCTGTGCTTCTTGAACAAAGACAGTGCGAATGTTATGTGAATATACGACGAAAAAATATTGTACATACGTATTATCGAATCAGAGGTAGAGAGAAAGATAGAAGGTCTGTACAGAGGCAGCTATGAATATAAGGAAATTGATGAATACGAGCTAATTAAAGAACGGTATGGAAATAATCACATACTGAGCCAACGGTGTGCACCGTTCGCACATCGTACCTCAAATCTCCTATGTAGGTAGAGCTTAGGTACTTTAACGTACTTAATTCAGCGATCCTCGAAACAATTCTATTGAGCCGCAAGTATGAAAATGAACGTACATGTATCTGGGAACAATTCTTGTTTTCATACGACACTTACGTTATATATTTCATGGTAATTAAAATAGGGCCATTTAACGAATTGGTAAGGAAGTTGGTTACAAAACATTGCATATTCTATCGAAGACGCATTCATTTTATAGACAAGTTACATTCTGACGATTTTGCGATATATGGACCATTAGGAGTTTCGTTTAACGGTAAAACATCTTTTCAATTCTACCAGAGGGGATGAGGTTTAGTAAAAAAAATATATAATATACATATGTATATGTATACAATATGAAAAATATATGTATACATATATATCGTGACAACTATACGCAACTATTACGAGTAAGAAATTATCTTGATTAAGGATAAAATTTGTTACTTGAGAGAAGTAAATTTAATCACGACCGCGTTGTCAGACCAATGACTATTATTTAATGACCTATCGTTTAAATTTAAAACTTATCCACAACTATAATTCCACTGCAAAAAAAATACATAGGTACATTTATGTATTTTTACTATTTGCTAACCGACTTTATTTTGGTTACATACGAAATAAACAGAAGGACTACTTAATAATATAGATATAAGTACAGCATAGTCTAGTGAGTAAATGAATTGACTCTAGTGAAAAAAACAGTGCTCTGCTTCTAGGGCGAATATATGTGCATGTCTGCTGGCGTTTACTGCAGCAAAGCACAATAGTTAAAGAGATATGAAATATTTTTACTGTGATGATAATAATGTTTATACAATGATCAAATACTATGACTTGTATGATAATGATTGTAATATTAACTATCCAACGTTTTTTAAAAGAAAAGAAATTAAAAAATCGCGGAAGATAGTATTCCATTTCCGCGCGTACGTATTGCTAAGTCAATGTTCTATTCGTTTAACTGCATCTATTTTATTTTCCCTCTCTTCTTTTCTCATTTCTTATTTCGAACTTTTCCTTCCATTAGTCACCATCAGTTCAACAGACATAACTGCATATATGGTGCTACTACTTACATCACGCTTTAACATTTTTATCTACTCGATAAGACTGCTCAGCAATGTGAATCGTACGCAATTCATCGACACTCTTATCATGAATTACATAGTTCTCACGCTGTTATTTTTCATCATGAAAATCTGTCCAAGTAACGATAATGAAACATTTTTTGAACTGCCAACTTAATAATAAATGCCGTACGAACAAAGGTATTTCCCTTGATTAATTTGTGTAGTTAAGCGTGACACACAAAGGGTCAAGAAACTGTTATTTCTGTGCCTAATATCTTTTAAATACCGTGTACTTCCATGCAAGATACGTTTTTTTTCCGTTGGACAAATATTTTAGCGGCAGCTTAATTGGGAGAGGTGTACACGTTCTTTTTATACATGTAGAATTCTACTGGCAAATTTATTGTTTATGTTCCTGTTCTGTAAAGAATGCTAGCCATCTTATTCTACATTTAGTGGGATAAATCAGTAAACCACGTTAATAATAATGTGAAACAGGGTGACATATTCTTTTTTTGTTTTGACCAAGAGGAAGAGAAAATTGTCTTCCTCTTATATAAGTTTGAAACAGCTGTGCCTCTCCTTTCTGAAATTTCAATGCAATTACTTACACGGATACAATTGAACATAGACAATTTATTCTATATTAGAATGAAATATATAAGAATACTGTACAGTTTTAACTTAACAAATTGTATCAGAATCAACATCAACACGCAATGAAAATTTCAGTTTGCGTCGAAGCACAGCGAGGTTCGTAACTGTTAAGATTAGTTTTATATTTTACGGATTAACAATGAAAACATATTGGTTAAAGACTGTAAACTGATGCGGATGAAACGAGATCATCCATTTATAAATATTGTACCAATCAGTTTGTAATCATGTGGACGTTACAAAACATTTGGTTGTAAAGATAAAAATGAGGGAGCGCAATATTTTATAGAAGTTCTGACCGATTAGCGATATTAAGGTTTGGACGAAACGTTTTCGTAAAGTAGGATTTAATAATTTCGCACTATTAATGGTTTAAGCAATCGGAATTGATCGAAACGAATATATTTCATTTGTGTGCGTTTACTTTTTTTATTTTTCAAACTACTTATTATGGATCTTTATACTTGACTATAATTTATAAAATAATAAATAGTTCCACTTATTTCTTATTTTATTGTAACTTGCCATAATTATACGACAATGAAGAATGTAGGAAATTAAACACGAAAAAGATGTGGGTACAACTTCCAAATTCACCGCAACTTAGCCCTGCTAATAGGATACATATCGATATCATGAAATCCTTCAAACAATGAGGAACTTGACTTGTTATAATTAGAAGGCTATAATTAATTTGTACAAGATCAACCTATTGTAATAAATAATACAATCTTGCCTACGTTTTCTGTTATTATATTAGTTCCAAAACCATTACCACACGAAGTATAAAAGTATAGATTACCGATCTCAAATGATTCCTTTCCATGTCTCAGTTTATTAATTAAGCTGAATGGAACAATGAATGTACTAAAATACATAAAATAATTTATTCTACGAAAGTGATAAATATAAATGATAATACAATGAATCTTTTTCCTTTCTGCAAAATAAATTTTGATCGTAGAAAATTGTACAATGGCCCATTAATTGTTTTATTTGAAATATTCATATATAGAACATATTGATAATTTATTAAACAGTATTTTTGCAAATATTCTATGTAAATTAATGTTTCTCTAATGCTGCAGTCAGCAATTTATTCAGAGACATTAATAATATACGTGGGTTATCAATTAAACCAGCTTCTACCATACTGTTCGTGAATAACTGGAACAGATTAAGAAGAGATTTAGAACACATAAAATCCGAGGCTATCAAAAATAACATAATAGATCACAACATAATACCTGTTGTATAAGAAGATCTGCTAATTTTGTATTGGTGTTCATTAATTCACAAAGCTTTTTAATGAGGAAATGATTAGGATTTATTTCCAAACATGGCTGAAGCACGGAGTAAAGCATTTCATCTCCTAATTGACGTGCTTGTATGCGGGTAAAGTGTCTTGCATTTGCCATCTGTGGAACTGTAACAACACACGGATGTGACTCAAGTCGAGTCGTTGTTTTAATGTCATGAGCCTTTCCGGACAAAACTTTCTTCATGTATGTTATAAGATTGTCCATTTCGCCTTTATTAATAATACCTAAACAAGAAGAAATATTAAAATAGAACAATTTATACAAATTCGAAAGTCATTCAGACATATCACGTACCAGGACTATCAGATTTTGAATCTGGTTCACATAACTCTTCTTCAATAGAAGTCAACTTATGAGAGTTAAACTGTTTTAAGTGTAAGAAAATCACATCGTCATACGCTTCAAAGCAAAATATTACTTCAATATTCCGTTTCTTTAGAGATTCGTAATATGGTGATTGTTCAGCTAAGCTTCGGCTAAAATTAACAAGTAAATACAAATACTGCCATAATAATTTATAGTAGGGAAAAGTAATTAACTTACTTTGGTGCTAACAGGTAATAGATCTTATTTTGATTAGAAGGCATTCGTTTGCAGTAATCTTTTAGACTTATTAATACCTCCGGTGGCATTGCAGACGATTGGAATCGTAAAACTTTAGCGATGTCTTCCTAATAAACAATAACATAAGAACCAAACAAAGATATATATAATAAAAACTATTACAGAAGCGATGAAAATAATATCTACATGTATTAATAAAAAAGATATATATATATATATATATTACCTTTTCTTTTTGAATATCAGTGCTTACAATACCTTCTTTTAAAAAGATACTGTAATCTTTATAAAATTTGTTGTAATCTTCAGTATATTTCTGAGATTTTTCATTCAAAAATTTTAAGACTCGCGTGGTTAGAACATCACGCAATTTCCTACATTAAAAATTAAAATAAATAAATCAAATTAAAATGATTACGACCATTCATATAACATTACATATTTTAATCAACTTTTGTCTTACCCAATTAAAGCACTATTCTGCAATAATTCACGACTTAAATTAAGAGGAATATCTTCAGAATCAATTACTCCTTTGATGAAACGCATCCACTTTGGCAAAATATTTTCGACCTTATTTTTAATTAAAACTTTACGGTTATATAACGAAACCCCACTTGTTTCACTTTTCGCGAAATCATATAATGGTGGTTTTTGTTCTGGGAAATATAATAACGCCCTTATATTAAGTGGAACGTCGGTCGAGTAATGTAATATGAATCGCGGAGAATCGAAACAGTTCCCAATAAACCTATAGAACTCATTATGTTGTAATGGTGTAATATCTTTTGGATCAAGCATCCACAATGGCTAAAAAAGATACATATAGCTACACAATTCAATATAAAATATCCTGGGAAATGTAAGCATTTCTTCTATCATACCTGCAGGGTATTAACTCTTTTGCCATTAACATAAATAGGACTACTGATAAAGTTGCTGTACTTCATGATGAGACCTGTGAAATATTAATAGATTAATCAATAATCTAAAAATAAATAATCGCATGAAAATGTTTAAACCACATACTATTAATTGTGTTCTCATCGCTATAATGCCGGCACTCGAGATTCAAATGTATAACAATTTTAGTTCCTGGTTGAACTCCCTCAGCCTTTGAGATTTCAAATGTATCAGAACTGAATAATAATTTATATTTTAATAATATATACATATACCTTACTATATTTCATAAAAGTAAAAATTTCTAATTATTAAATTAATTATTAAAAAGCACTCTTTTTACCCATCAGAAGTCCAGCAAAAGCCTTCAGCATCTGGTGCATATGATTTTGTAAACACTTCTACTTTATCAGCAACCATAAAGGCACTATAGAAGCCAACTCCAAATTGCCCAATAATTTGTGACATATCACCGGCATCTTGTTTCCCTTTTAATTTTTCTAAAAAAGCCTATGTTAAAGAAAAATTTACATGATAAAATAAAAAGTTTCTGTGTAATATGGCTAAAATTGTAAAATATATGTAGTATATAATTAATTCATTTTAATTGGTATTGTTAATTATACTTACTCTAGAACCAGACCTAGCTATAGTTCCTAGATTTGATACCAGTTCTTCATGAGTCATACCAATTCCTGTATCCTGAATTATAAGTATTCTATTTTGTTTATCAGTGCCAATATGAATTTCCAAATTTCTGTCACCAATAATATCTGCAGCTTTAGAATCACTTAAGCGCATATATCTTAATTTTTCAAGTGCATCACTTGCATTAGAAATTAATTCACGTAGGAATACCTTTAGATCAAAGTAAAAGAGGAAAACATTTTTTGATTAAATGTTTATTTCCTAGAAATTAAGTAACATTAAGATAATAGCATAAGATAAGGGCAATGTTACTTCTTTATTTGAATACAAGGACTTTGCAACAATTTGTAAAAGCATCTGTGTTTCTGACCGGAATTCATGTTTGACTCCTTCCTCTAAAAAAATTAAAAGATGTTATATAAAAGATATATTTTGAATATTACACGTGCAAATACCTGTAGGTTTTTCTACATCTTTTATAATATTATGAGTTTCTGTGGTTTGTGTCGCTGCCTGAGAAGAATAGTTTTGTGCCAGAGTGCCAACTATACCTATACATTAAAAAATCAATTATTTTGTGTATACAGAAGGTAATTATATAAATATTATATTAAATTCATCTTATAGGATTAAGGAAAACATGTTCACATAACCTTAAAATGTATGTAATTAAAAAAATAATATAGAAATGAAAATTATATGACGTGAAAAATATACAAACCTGAAAACCGCTGACATTGTTTTCCTAAAATTCGTCTTCCACAACTCAGACTTAACGGTCTTGTAAGGTTTTTTCCGAATTTAATTGCGAACCTCAATCTATGAACGGTAGACATAGCCATGCTTTCGAAATAACTAAAACGCCACTTACATTGACGTCGCACGGAATTGGTCCAAAGCCAGGCGCTTACCGGCGATTCGAAAACGAGCGGTAAAACGCTGCATGGCACCACGAGCACATACATATAAGATTTTGGTCATCATTTTCACACGAGAAGAATTGTTTTGCTCCATCGGTTGAGTAACAGAATTAAATTATTGTAAAATGATACAATTACACAAATTATTGTACATAAGTTGTAAAATTGTACAATTATTGTAAGCTTACCAATAAACAAAACGTTTAATTATATAAAATCCTTCCAACATCCATAATCCTTAAATCCTGTCCAATTCCTATTAGTTTAAGGAATAAATTATTAAAAAATGATCAAGTAGTTCGAGAAAATTGATAAGTATTGTTAAGTATTAAGAGAGTATTAATAGAGTATTCAATTAAGAGTCATGAGAAGTATTAGAAATCTTCCAAAATTCCAGAAAATGACACCATTTTCTAAGAAAATCCAAAAGCTGAAATTTGGCGTCCAAGCCACAAATCTGTCAGCCAAAATAGCGATTTTGTATCAATAGAACATAATAGTATAGGAGATGGTGCGACCTCGGCCATTGTTGGAAATAACATCATATTCAAAAAATTTCTCAAAACCGAAATTTTCAACTGATTGAAAAATTTTTCAGCCGACTTGCGATTTTGTATCAGGAAATCATCATAACATAGAAGATGGCACTATTTCGTTAAATGTTAGGATTTGATGTCATTTCTCAGAATTTTTGAAAACTATTCCTTTTTAAATTTCGCGTGTTTTTAACTATTTCCTGAGTTCACCTTTTGATTTTCTATGGGACTGTATATACTATTATACTATTATAAAAAGATGATCATACAGAAGCTGGCACATTCTATTATAAAGTAAAGTAAGATATTCTATTTATTTTGTAATGTGATTTTTTAATTGAAATATTACAATATGAATTTCATTAGAATGCAAATTACTAAATGTAAAAATAAATAATCATGATTAGACTGTAGATTTTGATATGCAGTCGTATTTTTGAGGACATTTGTAAGTAAAGTAGTAAAGAAGCAAAATCTCGATAGAAAATTGGCTTACCTATCAAGTACTAGGTCAGATGACTCATTTCTGTTCTGTTGATCTCTGAAATTGTCTCTCATGCAAAATCTTTATGACTGTAGCGGCACAAGAGTTAGAATTTGTCTTAAACCATGTTGTTTTGCTTCGGAGTATCAAGACCGTTAGGTCACAGGTATTGTAAGGAGTTACGAACTCCGGGCAAAACAATGGCGCCGCCACATGTAACCGTAAAGCAAGACGAATTTGTATCTCTTAACTTTCTTCTGACGATTATAAATAAACAAACGCGATCGCAAGCGATTTAGTATAGACTGTGACTAAACGACTGTATAGATATCGTTTCGCGACAAGATCTGTTTTAAATACAATAACGAGTACACATATTGATAGTCTCATTATTCGATCCCCTACATGACATTGAAGCAAAAGCTAACTTTTTGCATTACGTATTCGAACTGTTCAGTAATTGAATTTAAAAACTTTGGTTTTTGTTCTAGTTCTAAAAAAATTACTTAAATACTAGGATAGGAAGTAAAGTGGGATGACATTGAAGTAAATTAAACACAGGTTATGGCATATAAATTTGTTTATTATTATTATCTGTATAATATATTTGAAACAATATCATTCTACAACATTGCATAAAAATATACAAAGACATGACAAAATGTCTTGACTCTCGTTTGATAAAACATGTTTATGAATAATTTGATCAGCGTTGCACCGCTATCAGATTTAACTAAATTCATTCATTTAATAGGTCACTTTCGAATTACATTATATTAAACCGCTATTTATTTTTTTCCTTTTTTTCTTTTTCTTTCTCTTAATGTCCTCACTTAAAGGATTCGTCGACGAATCTAGGGCAAAACCAAATAACCTTCCGTGTTTTATATAGAACTGCCGTTCGCACGTAACATACGATGAAACAAAATAAAAATTAGAGTTCACGACTTTTAAGTGGGCATATTACTCATTTGATAAACACTTATAAAATAACTCGATATAAACGGGACCTATAGCGATATAAACGATTATTTATCCTGTTTATGTTCTTTCTTATGCAATGAAAGAATGTATGGCCCAATAAAAAAAAGGAACGTTCATTCTCTGATCACGCGTCTATTTATCGTGTGCTTAAAGCCAAGAGAAGTCTAAGTGATCCGAGATAAATCGAAACGGAGGAAAGAATTTAAAAACCGCGCGTTCATTATCTTTTAGAATGTGCGCGTCGTATTAGAAGTGTAACGAAATTTACTAGAACCGGAAACGAAGCGCAACCGTAGACGAAGAATTCGCTTCGAGTGCGTCATAAACATGTTTAGAGAGTACATAGGCCAGAAATAAAAGTAAAAAGAAGGAAGGAACGGACGAATGAACGAAAAAAAGGAAATAATTAAAAGTCGATAAAAAGAAAACACGAGAGATGAAGAAGTAGAATCGGTGTCTTGAATATATGAACGAAAACGGTGATCCTTTTCCCACTGTGGCCTTTGATGAAAATTGAAATCGGCTCAGATTTAGCAACACTCTCATCCGAACATAATTATCTTGCTTTTGAGATCATTGGCCGAAGGATAACAATGGTAATTATAATATTAATAATGATAATAGTAATAAGTAATAATAATAATTAATAATAATAATAAAATAATAATATGACAATAATAATATGATAATAATAATAGTTACTTAGAAATAATAATAATAATAGTAATAAAAATAACTATCCGTAAACTATCCTTTACCAAGGGAGATATTACCCATTAGCTTATGTACATAATCTGTGTATATGATTTCTCATTTCTCTTCCTCCGTTCTCCGTCTTAAATTACGAATTATTACAATAATTCACTATCGAATTCGCTTCGATCAGCAACATAAATAACTATAACGCAACACTGTCTTCTTCCTTTCATCTTTTTCTTCTGTTTTGTTCGTTTATTTACAGGCATTGTTTCCCTCGCGTCTCCATCCAATCAACGCGTGTCCACTCACTCTCTATTTCTAACTCTTCCTTTATCTCTTACTGTTTCGCTCTTTTTTTTCCTCGTTTGTTTCACTACTGTTTTATTGCTACCTCGTCTCGTCTCTCTCTGTCTTTCTCTCTCTCGGTAAACCGATCTGTTTTCACGTGTTCGCGAACGGAAAGAAACGGCGAAGCGTAAATTTCACGGCACGGATCATCGAAAACTATATCGGCGAACACTCGCGAAGAATCTGCTTCATTCGAGTCCCCGGGATGATCGCTTGCTGCGCCCTCTTTTTGACTAAAACTTCCGCGCGACGAACAATTGCGCCCTCTATACGTACGCGCATCTAGTTATCGTTACAGCATTAACAATATAATATATCACAATCTCGTTAAGAACAATAGCATGAAGAAAGAGTATTGAATCTGCGTCGATTGATCTGCGGCGAAAGCGCTAGCACGTTCATCCCGTTTCGCGTGTGATTCTTCTTTACCCTTCCTATCGTATTATTTTCCTTAATTCACAATTGTAATTAAAGAATTTAGAATTTCAATCAACAGAATTTTAATCAACATCGATATTATTCGCTTCTTGCTCTACATTATCTTTCTTCCGTTTTTTTTTCTTCTAGTTATATATCGATTCATCCTATCCATTCATAAAATAGTGACTTTCAATAATTAATTTTTTAAATTTTCTCAATCATTAATTATTTCGTTTCGTTTTATTTCGCAAGATTGTCACTGTGCACGCCCGTTACGTACCGTCACGGACCGTATCCTATGACCTGTTCGAAGCGATTTCTCGCCGAGAAGGGAGAGAAACGGCTTTCGTTTGCATTCTCGATCCCCTCTCGCGCGCAATTCGGTCGAAGAAGAAAACATCAAGACTCTGTGGCGCGGCGGTGTTCGCCGATTATCCGTCAGCCGCAAAAATTACAGTCACGTGCTTCGCTCGCTTTCTCTTTGTCTCTACCTACCTCCCACCAACCGCATACTGACTTACTACACGCTATTTACAATATACGACGAAGGAAAAAAGAAACCGATACGTCGCTATGCTTCTGTCGCCGTGATTCTGAGTCGTCGTCGTAGTCATCGTTGTTGGTCAAATATTATTTTATCGTATTTATCGAAACCTCCTCGAGTATTATAAATACTGATCCCTCAAGCATTATTCTGAATTGTATTCATTTACCGCGAGATATATATATAATCAATTGGTTCATTCGAAGGAATTGTCGAGAAAAAGATATCTATATATATATATAGATATGCGTGTGTGTGTATATATAGCTATATACTATATGTATAATTATTATATTCTCAATTGAGTCACCCTCTGCTTTTTCTCGCCTCTTCCTCTCGTTGAATCGATTTCGTTGTTGCAAAGAACAGTCTCTTCGAATTGAAAATTCGCTATAGTTCAATAACCTCGACAAACTGAGAGTTTTAATAATTAATTCGGTATTCACGTTTAAACTTGAATATAGTTTCTAATATAAGAAATAGGAACACGTAAAACCGATCGTTCATTAAAACGCAAATTGAAATAAAATTTTCGAGGATATACGGGTGTTCGTCGTAGAGACTGTCTTTGGAAAAAACGAAATTCCCTGGATGACGGTACATGAGTAAGGTTTATGAAAAAGAGGTTTCGATGTTTGCGACAACCTCGACGACTGTTTTTCGTATTCTTGTAAAGAGAGGATCAGTAGAAAATCATCTAGTCGACGCTCTACACAAAAGGCAAGCGAGTATAAAATAAACTGGATACAAGAACCACGAGTTGGTTTTATATAACCTTGAAATATAGGTATACCGTCCAATTTTTCACATTTTTATACTTCATTTTTTTTTTCTTTTTTTGTTCTCTCGCAATAGAGTGAAATTATATGTGTGTGTTTTTATTGTTACTGTTTCTTCTGTGTCAAGAACAAGAACTTAGAAAATATCTCGATACTTTTACTCTCGCTGACTTTTACGACGAAGGATGATCAACGTTTCAGATCTGTCGCCGTTTTAGAGAAAAAACGACTGTGAGTTAACAAACACGTTCCTTCTAGTCAACATATTTACCGTTACATTGGAAATTAAAAAATCATATCTTCTTGTCTGTTTCAACAGATAATTCGCGAGATATTTCCGGAAGTTTGTTTTGCTCTACTGTACTTGGACTCGAGATTTTTACGCGACTCAAACGTCTTCAGTGTTTGCGTAATTTGTAGTTGCTAGAATGTGCAACTTCGAAACGAGAATTTGTCCTAATCCAGAATAGTTACGTGAACTCTGCCTTTCTCTATCGCAAAGGTCAGTTAATTGATAGTTTCACCACAGATTTTTCATGAGCCATTCGGTGTTGTGTATATAGTGGAGCGTTGCGTGCTCTGTCGATGTCGACCAGTGGATCGTCATTGCACTTACATGTTCTATCAATGAAATTTGCAAACTATTACAAACCGAATATATTATTCTATTTCACTTTTGTCGTTTATCTTTAGTAATACTTATTTCTTACTTTCATCTCAAATAGTCGTAACCTACTGGAAATGGAAGTAAAGGAAAGTAAGATTGCCCTAACAAATTCACTTTCTTATATCGTTCATTATATACATCTAATGAACTAATTCTCAAAATCATGGACTTTGGTGAAAAACGATTGGCCCACTCGAATTTGTATGAAAGAAAAGACTTATTAATCACAGTATAGCTTGCACAATATGCACATTGGTATATAGGACGACACTTAACCAAGGATATAGTTATCAATACGATCAGATTATAAATCAATGCCTTTTTCACCTTGGCATACTTATATAGAATTGCGAATCTAAGATCGACGAATTTATTCAAATACTAATACTATTTGGGTTTTAAATAATATTTAATAATTATAAAAGCTTGGATAAACTTTGGTTGACAAATCTTAATGAGATTCTAAATAGATTGAAGGTTCTCGAGTGAATTTCAAAATACTAAATCTCGATAGATAGAATGACACAGTTAATTCTCCAGAAATCAATTTCGGAATCTATCCAAAACAAAATTTAATAAACGAATAAAGCAAAACAAAACTTCGAATTAACAGGATACTCTAATAAAACAGAAACTAAGAATACGATTCTATTATGACACGATTTACATGAACGTAATTCTACGAACAACCCAAATCGATCAACGAAACATGATACAAAAACAAATTACTATGAATCTTTTACATCCATATGATCCTCCGTGACCTAAAACTCAACTGAATCTATTGGAGTTATTGCTCACAAGAATCATAATCCGATGCCACAGAAATATTTCTCCATCACCATAGACATCTGCTCTATCCGAGGGTAATTCTCCCGTAAAACCGTAAGAGTCCGTTTAGAGCTCTACCCTTATGCCACGATAGTAATTTCACGAGGAGCCAAGGCCGGCGAATTGACATTTTCGGGTTGGCTTCCCTCCTCTTTCCTTTTCTCTCTCCTCTTGTAATCCTTATCCCTCATCGCTGCTCCTACACTCGCTCCTATTTTCAGTCTGGTCTCTCCCTAACCGTGATATTGATCCTCCGCCCCTTTCCGCCCCCGCGTTCGTCGCGACCGTACGCGTTAGGCCGCCGCCGTTCGACCTAGTGTCGGAACGTCGAGGTGCAGATGAAAACGTCGTCTTCGTAGAAACAATGAATTCTATGAGTTAACTGGTTCACCTACGAGATAACAAGCAAAGTGGTTCCTCCCCTCACGGAGAGTAATACCGTAATATTTGTTAATATAGAAATGTTCGATGAGGAACGAGGATTAACACGGAACGCGAGGAATCCGCTTAGCAACAACAGCCTCGAAGGAATCGATAATGAGCGAAGTTTCGTTAGGATTATCGCGCAAACAGCGTGGATACGCTTCGCGTGCGCCACCACCGGATCAGTCAGGATTCGCTATTTTCATTTGGTTTCTCTGTCTCTTTCTCACCGTGTCGATCGATGAACGCTATCGTGAATTTTTCAGCGATCGCCGGCAGTGTCCTCGAGCAGAAACGCATCCGCCTCCGATTCTCTCCGGAGAGAATCGATAAAAAGATGAGCACTTCGAAAAATGGCCCAATCAGAGGGAAAATCTGTGTAGGCATGAAACGATCCCCGAAACGTTTAGTTCGATTGCACGAGAGACGTGTGAACATTGGAAGTACGTATAATACCGTGAAATGAATGGAAGATGCAAAATGGTTAGGATCGCGGACAGATCGATGAGACTCTGGTTGGTCCTGCTCTGTGCCGCTTTCTGGCTGTTCTATGTAGGAACTGTGTTTCGATTATATTCTTCGCGTGTAAATAACCGACATTGAAACGCGTTAAACAGTCCGATGGATCACGGGTTTAACACGAATCGACAATTAGCGAAGTTACGGGGAACCCGGCAAACAGTACCGTTTTATCGACATTTATGGCGCGTCCTGCACGCGTTGTTTATCATTGGGAACGAAATTTCATCGAGTTACACGGTCGATTTCTCCCGTTTTAATCTTTGGTTTCTCCGTTTGTTGTTGTTGTGTTGGAAAATGGAAAATCGATTTGGAAATATACGACTCGTCGTGAGATGAGACGATAATATTATCCAGAAGCGAAGTAAAGAAACGATTGTAGGAACTCAACGCTTTTTATTAATAACAGTTCGAAATTCAACATGAACTTTATTCTATGCGAAATGCCCGTGTATCATATAAAGTTATAAATATTATAAATAATTAGGTATATATTTATCCGGCACGAGACTCCTCGATGAACTGACACATACCCGGGAGCCTTTCTTTTATTTTGTCCGCTCCGGCTGAAACGTCGTCTAACCAACATCGACTGTCGACAGTGCAAGAGAAAACAGCTCGATCGTTGTTAACTTTTTTCATGGATCTTATTTCAATCTTTATGTCCATTTTTCTCTTTCATTTTTTTCCCCTAAAACGTGGAAGATCGAGTGGCATACTCACGAGGATCGGAAACACATTTTGTATGCATCGCGTAAAGATTTTCGTGAAAATAATAGAGATTAGAACTGTTAGTCCGGTGTTCTGTCACGAAATAATTCGAGGCACTGATGTCTCACTTTCTCCATTGTTCTCTCTCGTTTCGTCGTGTGTATAAAAAGGAAAAACGATCCACCGCGACAATCGACACCACTGCACGCTTTTTAACTCTCTTTTTGGTTGGTCCCTAATGCTCTCTTTCTCTCTCGCATTCTCGCATTCTCTCGCTTTCGTTCGTCCACGAAAAAACGTATGTATATTCATTACTTCTATTAAGAATCATGGAAAAAAGCAAAGAGAACAGAACAACCACGTGTGGCGACTTCGTTACTCTCATCACTATTCTTGATTCTCTCCGTTTACATCATACGTCCTCATTAAATCAACGTGACACGATCAGAGCACCTGTCCCCTTCGTTCCCCCCATTTTTTTAATTATTATTCTTTCTCCACATTTTTCGCTTTTTTTATGTCGTTTTTTTCATTCTTTAGATTATGTTTCATGGCCCCAATATTTTACAAGACAATAAATGACGTCGTTTCGTCTGATTCAAGAAAATTTCTTCCTTTATTTATTTTACGTTAAAAAAAAAAAAAAAGGAACCGCGCGGCGCGCGTACTGTCTTCTTTTTGCTAATTTTCGCATGACACGAGCATGCTCGAAATCGGAGACGCGATCTCCATTCGAGCGCTGAATATAACTGCGAGTGACGAGCGAAACACCAATCGGAAAGTATTCGTGCACGCTTTTCGGCGAACGGTCGAGGATTATTTTACTTTTCGTTACTTTCCTGCACTCTCGTTTCTCTGCTGTCTTTCTTTTCTACTTTCTACCGGGTGTCCCGTATATTCACTCGGTGTTCTTGAATTCTAGTGCGTCTATCTTATCTCGACGGTTTCCTCGTAAACTTCGTTTTTTCATCTATTTCGACCTTTCTCTCTCTCTCTCTCTCTCTCTTTTTCTAGAAACGATAGTTTTGATTAGACGAACCATGAATCTCTAACTCCATTTTCATTATCTATGGAATGTATTTACTATTTGGAAGATTAGTCGCGAACCCGCCATCTGGTGACGATGAACTGTAGCTCGATACATTTCATAAATCACCGTATCAATCGAACGTTTCGCATGAATTCTGACTGAAAATGGATCAAACGATAAGTACTAATGCTATCCTGTTACAACGATTCTTGGTATTTCGAAAAAGCCGAAAAGAACCGGAATATCCGCGAGA
This sequence comes from Bombus bifarius, assembly GCF_011952205.1. Lineage (NCBI taxonomy): Eukaryota > Metazoa > Arthropoda > Insecta > Hymenoptera > Apidae > Bombus > Bombus bifarius. The sequence continues at coordinate 4,566,299 of NW_022884914.1, read as the reverse complement.
AGAGCATTCGGTTCATCGTACCAAGAACGATGTTCGCAGCTGACCGTAATTATTTCATGTGCAACCTGTCGAATTCGACGACAGAGCACATTCTATGGAACTAAAACTCAATAAATACGCTCGGATCGAGGAAATGTGCTTTATCGCCGCGCGAAACACACATACACAATCACGCGTTGTCTCATTCTTTCTCATCGATTCATTCGTTTCACTTTTTCGCCCCAATTATATTCTTTTTTTCCCATATTCTCAAATATTCTATCTCTTTCTATTTTCATCCGTATCACTATTTCTCGCCATTCGCTCTTGAATCGTGCGTTATCATCGATTACTATTATCATTACATATATATATATATTTATTTATTTATATATATATGTATAATATTCACCTATATCGTAGGGCTCTTAAATTTTAATCGGCTAAAGTTTGCGAACTTATCGTCCTGAATTTTCTTCTAACTCGTATGTGTACGTGTATGTGTATGTATGTGTGTTTATGTAATCGTGTATTTTTATGTACAGTCAAGATTGTAATTTATCCCGTAGCAACACTAACACTGCGTTCTTAGGAAGGGTTTCTTCATTCTCTCCCACTCTTACTCGCTCCGTCTCTTTCTCTCCTCATCATCAAACGCGACGCGAACCCTGCGAGACGTGGACCGATCGATCGGGCCGAAACACTGGCCCGTCGTCGCAGGCCACGATGTAATTCATCGGGAATCGAATAATATATCTCATAATTGACTTTCTGTTAATTGTAGAATACGCGATCGTTCGCGGCATCGTTTAAATACGTTATTATCTCTAGCAATTGTTATTATCGTAATAATGTAATTAGCTGTAAATCGAAGTTCAGCGACGGTCGAATGTCGATTCGTTCAAGAAAATCGACGATTCAATGTTCTTTCGCTCGATCGTCGACCGAAAGGATAAATGGAACGTCATTGTAACAAAAACGACGACACGATCGATCGTGAACCGACGATTATTAGGACGATATTTTCTTTTGTTCGCCTGTCCGCTGACGATTCTCGATCGTGGATCATAGCGTGAAAAATCAAGAGAATGAATTGTACCGTTGGTCGTTTTGTGGAGTGCGCGTCGAAGTCACCGCGCAGTGTCGTCGACGCGTGCACTCGAGAGAGAAAGATCGATCGATCCTCACTCCGGTGCGACCGTCACTGCGAAAACTTGAGAACATGGGGAGCAGCGAAAAAAAAGGATTCGAACATGCCACTTACATGGCGATTAAACGTCACTATATATATTATTATATGTGTATATGTAATATAAAACGTTTGCGGAGTAACGAACGACGGGACGAATTTTTACGCGTACCTCTTGATTTCCCACGCTGTCGACCGTCCGCTGGTTCTATTTCGATCTATTTACCTCTCTTTTCCTTACTCTCTTGTTTCTGCTGCTTCTTTGATCGTTTATCGTTTAAGAAATTAAATTTTACTAAAAGATGATTGCCTAGAAGAATAGTCGCCAGCCGAAGGATAGCTGCCGAAAATGCACTACGACCGGTTTCCATGCAAGCGAGACGTCGAACCGGATGCCCTCTGACGAACGAATTTTTCAACTCGCGCACCCTCTATCGTCCGCAAGCCGAACATCGAACTGTTTGAGGAAACTTACTACACGTATGGATCTATCATATGCACGTGTCGTGATACCAACCGCCATTTACTTCTGGTTCGACTGGATCAAACACCCCGACTGCGCGTTTTCAAATTAGATTAATCGATGAACATGTCTGATCATTGGAGGACGCGCGTTACAGGTAACCGTGATCGTCGCGGTTCGACGAGTGGTCGTCACAACACGGAAATCAATAATCTTATGTCTCCTCGCCCCCTTTCACTCGTTTCGTCTACTTTCGACTTCGTTCACAGTCCATTCACCGCTACAGTTTTGTCACATTACCATCAAGACTAACAAATGGTACGATCACGTTCCACGAACCCAGTAAACCTGTTAACTTTTACCAACTAATTTTCTCTCGACGCGACGATTACGTCTCGTCATTATTCATCGATCTCGAAGGAACTGTTAAACGAATTGTCAGCGCAGCATACGACGGAGAATGCTGCGCGTGCAGTCAAAGCGAATCTACTTATGGACGTAAGCGTTTTTCCTGGGGTGATCGATCCTAGCGCGTGTATGTATTATCGTACGTCGTTCTTTTTCACATTTTCACTTTTTTTTTTTTTGCGTTTTAAACCGGTCTATGAGTGAATTAAAATCCGATTTTCCGAATAGACCGCGATAGGCGTGGTCTTACAGAATATCGAGGTTGAAGCCCGCCGTAGGGTCGAGGGAATTCAGCAGTTCCTGAGCGCTGAAGTTCGACGTGTCTCCAGTCGGAAGGTTCTCCAGAAATTCGAGGCTAAAGTCCGCTGCGGCTACGGAAGGGTCCGTAGTGGTGGCCGGCGGTTGCGCATGTTGCTGTTGCTGTTGAGACAGGCTGCGCACTCCTGGACTACCAGCACCGTACTGTTGATGCGGGTGCAGGGGAGAACCTGCAAGGGAATCGTTCGAACGTGATTGATAACGAGCAAATAATTTTATGATAATGTATAAGGAGGATAAATACACTAATGAGGATTAGTACAAATGATTTGATAGTGTAATAATATGGTCGAGGATAGAACGAGTTAAAGTATTTGCATATTTTCGTATTAAGCACGAAAAAAATGTAATTTCAGCTGTTTCCTGTATAAATAAATTTTAATAGCATCGTTGCGTGTGTTATGACACTATTATTAATTTTTAGAAATAATCAATGTATCCTTGGTTTTGTTTTTGTAATACAACAATTCCTTAAGATAATCTTGTATGTAAAAAGGGAGAACTTGAGCTTTATTGACTGCTTTTGATCAATTACAATGGATACTTCATTAAGAAATAATAACATGAACAACTTAAATACGCATATAACAATCGTAAAACATGTTTCAATATCCTATTACTTTTCTAACAGAAGCCCGATTTATCATACTAATATAACAAAAATAAATACAAAGATATAAACTTAACTGTCGAAAACATCGTTAACACGATTAATTATTTCGTTATACGTTTTGTTAGCGAACAAATCATTACATAACTATTATTTATTATTATTCTATTTAATATATCATACGAAACTGTAATCTTTCACGATAAACACGCGTAATCGAAAGAAATCCATTTGAATAAATCATAAGTTTCATTGAATCAATCATAAAATTATCAGGTAACGAAAATTGATCAGGATCCACCATTTATCGGACGATTAATCACGTCGAAATCATTTTTCTTGTTTAACGCAAGATCTCGTTCGATCAATATTCTCCGCGGTTTGGAATCAGGGAATGGTCATCGTCCAAGACTTACCGGTTCCGGTAGTGCTGACAGAGTTGACTGATGAGGACTGCGACATTTGCATCTGCAGTGACATTTGATTATTACTCTGCTGCATGGCTAATGTTTGCTGCTGGTGTTGCTGCGACAGTAACTGCTGCATCTGAGTGCTGTTGGCCATACCGGAGCCAGCGATACCTCCACTTTGTGAGCGGATCAACTGTTGATGCTGTTGCATCTGTGCGGCGTTCATCTGCATTCCACCTGTGTTACCCATACCGAATCCACCTGGAAAATGAGGATAAGTGAAACGGTTTAACACGATTTACATTTCGTTGTGATAACTGGTATTTACTGTCTACAGGAACGCAATGATTTAATTCATCATTTATCACGTATAAAGATGTAGCCTTAATGGTTTGACTCTTTGTGTTGCAATATGGAATGGATCATGAACTAACGTGACAAATGTACGTTACTGCAATCATACAGCTTAATTTTTCATTGTAAAATATAGAACTACGAATATAACAATTGTACAAAATATCTTTCTGTTACAATGGATTAATTGGTAGACACTAATACAAGACCAAATCTATTATTATCTTGCTATCTGCATTACGAGTAAAAGAATAATTTCCAATTTTCAAATTCCACATTCCTGTCTCCAGGAAATATAGGATTATAAAATCCCATGAAATGTAACTCGCATTCTACTACTCAATATTATAATATAAGATTTAATTAGAGACGTATATAACATCCATTCTTAATATTCGTAATATCTCTTAATATTCCATTTTCTGCGAAGAAATTAATTCTCAAAACCGAAGATAATTTTCAGAGTTATAGTTGTAACCGGTTAACCGAACAGAAAAGTTATTTGTTAATTCGATATCGTTCGAAACGGCGATTACTCGTACGAATCGCCTACTGCGCGCAGGATTACAAACATGATAATGGATGTCCCAGGGAGACGCTTACCTTGGTGACCTTGTTGGTTAAATTGCGATCGCAAAGCCTGCGCCTGAAAGCCTTGTTGCTGCATGAGAACGTGTCGCCACTCCTGCTGGGCGCCGCGGCCCGCGATACTATTTCCAAGGCCATCAGGCGGACCCACGCTAACGTTAGGCGGCCGTTGATTGTTAGTCCTAGGATATCCAAGACGCTGATGCATCTGATGCATTCCGCCTATGGCGGCCATACCGCCACCGCCCATGTACATGTTACCACCGGCAGCGTGCAACGCCTGCTGCTGCTGCTGCGCAATTTGCGGCCTCATCATCGGACCTACGACAAAACAAGAACAAACGGATAGGTGATTGCTAGTGAATATTGTCATTTTTCAGGGTTTTTATGTAAAAGATTGTATAAAAATACGGCTAAGACTATATTAAGGATTCTTCTTTAAGGTTTAGATGCACTTTCTTTCACGTTGATAGGGAAGATGAAATTTCAGACATTGAGAATTTATTCTATTAGTAAATCGTCGCTCTCAAAGAAATTATATATGGCTTTCATTTGCCTTTTTCTTTATAATGGTACATATTATGTCTCTTAAAATAATTTAAACCTTGCCACTGAGAATTATGCCATTGTTGCTTAGTTGTAAATTTATTATTGAATAAATATATGTAAATTGTGTCTGACAGTTTTTTTAAAATTGACAACAAGGCGGACAAACATAAAGAAACTCTACTAGAAAAAAGAAGGATATTTTTAAAGCTTCATCTTTCAAAACTTCCAGCACATTTGCCACCAATGATGTATTTTGTATACAATTAAGTCGTAGAAAATCTTCGTCGTATCAAACAGGAAATCTCTTATCAAACCAGAAGAAGGATTTTCTTGTTACAAATTATATACGAAAATATCTTAGGTAAGATTTACGACGACCGAAACAGACGATTGAATCGCAGAGGATGGTGATCGATCGCGGGGAAACGTTTCTTCATTCTGGCTAGCCAGATACGTAAAGAAGATACGTATTACGAAGGAAACGTAGAACCTTAATGCTCTGTGGATTTTCGTTTGGATAGAATCTTATGAAAGTAGCTCCGAGCAGATCGATAGAGGAGCCTCGTACGAGCTACGATGTATAAGAATATTTACGATCCCCTTTCCACCACCAATCCACCCTCTCCTGCTCCTACACCTACATCTCGTTCTCGTTCGTTCTTTCTAGCCTCGAGCGGATCCAGCAAGAGATCGGGCTCATTTCCCTCGAATACTTATTTAACCGATCGCGATGGTTAAAAAGTGTATAAACATTATTCAAATGAATGCTTCGCGTCCGGTCAAATATTTTTTCTCGATTACTCACAGTTTACTCTTTACGTCTTTACGTCTGCTCACTTCGATTTACGTAGCTCTGTGTAATCGGAATAGTCCAATAATCAAGACCGCTGCCCAAAAAATATTTCCGAGAGAAATACATCTATTACGCTTTATTTAACTTTTAGTACAAAAACTGTGCACAGTCTTGTCAAACGAGACAAGGTAACCCTTGTCTGAATTATGGCTGGATTATTTGAGAAACTTAATGGGAGAAGTAGTATAAGTGTATTGACATAATATCCATATATAGAGAACATACAAATCTTCTTGAGTACGTGTAGTGATGTGTTTTAATGTTTAGAAATATACAAACAAGTTTAGCTACAGTTTCGTTGAATCACAAATTTTATCACATATATCCTTCTTCTTCTGAACTTCTCATTTATGACTCGAATTTTACATATTGTTTTGTAAGGATAGCGGACAAGAGTGAACGAAATGGAGAAATGCAACTTTAACTAGGTTTCGAAGAAAAATCTGATGGTCGTAATCTTTTCCTCGAGTACAGTTCTTTTATCTATGTTTTCAGAATCTCGTGGTTCTACAATTTTTATTACACGGTATAGTTTGTATATTTCTGTAGTTCCCATAATTTTGTAATTTTCGTTATTCCGTAGTGTTCGTAAATAATGTAGCAGAGATAATAAATCACAACGATTCGAGGACAGAAGAACGGGGAAATCAAAACTGTCGTACAGTGGTTGAACGCGTCGTTTCGACGAAAGACGGAGGAATCGATAGCAGCACCCAGCTTCTCATTACCCTAAGTGCCTTCCAACTCCGGCCAGTGCATATGAAAGTGACGTAACCGTCGCTACTGTCAGCGTAAAAAGCGAAACAGAGGATTGGATCGTGCCGACGTGGTTGATTTCCACTTTTAAAAACGTATACACATTTGCTCCCTCGTTTTCGTACAAGAGTATACAAGATCGACGTGCTTGAAAATGTATGTGTTACTTTTCCTTTCATCTTTTCCCCCGTTTCTTTCTTTAAAGTGTACTCGTATTTAGAATTAAATCCCTGGTCCAACAAATAACTAAATTATATATCAAATACTATAAAAATAAGCAAAATTAGACAGCAACACATTTTAACTGTAGAGCTTTGAAAGATTAAGAAACGACTTACATTAAATTTGTGTCTTTCATTTCATTAATTACATAATTGAACTATGCATAGTGGAGAAGTATACAATTATCCTTAATAATTAACTTAATCGGTATAAGCGAAACATAGAAACAACACTGACATACATATATGTATGAAGAAGTTCTAATTAGCCAAACGAAGAGTCATACATTCATTAGTTGTGAACAGTACGATGTACTCACCTGAAGGTGGCATAGGTTGTTGTGTAACCCTACGCATAGGCCCGGTATTGGGAAACCTAGGCTGCTGACCCATGCCGATACTAGCGTGCATCATTTGGGCCTGAGCCGCCGCTTTGTATTCGGGAGGTGGTGGTCTCACGCCACCCATTCCTCCGGCCATGTGCTGTTGTTGCATCACCTGAAAGAACAAGTAAATAATGGATTTCAATTACATGAAATTACGTGCCTCGGATACTTTGACTTCGCGAATCGAAGCCCAGTGCGAGTAACACTACTGTTGTATTAGGTTGTCCGAGAAGTTTCTTTCGTTTCGTAAGCTGATAATAGACGAACGAGAATTTCTGTTTTATATTATTTTATTGAATTAGGTACGATCCATTTCGTTATATTTCTATTATTACGTTCGTGTATAATTCAATAAACAAACATAAAACAAAAAACATTGTGCGTTTATTATTTCCTTATAAAACGAAAGAAACATTTTGGACAACTGTACTATTGAACTACTAGTAATATGCTACTATTTGTGTATAACTAAATCTGTATATAAAGCATTATTTATTAATTATGTGGAAAACTATAAGCAACATAATCAAATTCGCGTGAAGGCTTCGTAAAATTAACAGACATTCACAAACGTCGAAAATTCTACTTAAATACCACTCTTGCCCAATAGAAGAATATTGTAATATATCTTTTCATTCGAACTTGAGGTTCTGCTAAAAACACCTGCCATCTGCTGCGGTAACGTCATAAATGCGCGATACTAAAACGGAATCGCGGATGAAGAACACGATATAAGGTTCGACTGACGAGTCTTGAACAGCGATAAGGTACGAGTTAGAAAGCCGACCGACGGATTCCACGGGGAATAATTGCAACTCAGCTCACGGCACGCATCGATGACTCGTTAGGAGTCACATTGTCGTCGAACTGGCGAGCACGGAAGTTCCGAGCATCGGTGTCGTTGCACAAGACCCCTTGGATTGCATTTCCACTTCCTGGTGTTACGCGGCCGTCGACGAAAGTCCGCGTATACGATGACGACAATGAAGACGGAAAGGCAACCAGAGACAGTAGCCACACGTTTTCCTCATTACCAAACGAGATACGCATTCACCATGTGCCACCAGAGGCAATCTCCACCATTTTCTCTGCGTCTTTCTTCCTAAATCGTCTACGCTTTTCTACACCCTTCTGTATTTTTTCTGACACACAGTGAGTTACACAATTGTTTCTACTACTTTAATGCTACTTTTAATACGCAGATAAAACATTCAGCACATTTTTTTGTTTGCCACCTGTGAATTTTTATTTTTTGGTAATATTCATGTCGATATAATATTATGGAAGGAAATTTTTATTTTCTCAATTTCACAAGATATCTGTACACTAAATGTAGGACTTGGAATCAATCATAAGCTTATATTAAGAGAATCTTTTATTTAACTGCGATTAAACTTCTCAACTTGCCCCGTTTTGCTACATTTTTCAGAACATGCAAATAAGTATTAAATAACATAGTTATCACGTGATTGGTGCAATGTTCCAAACTTTCTATCTACGTATAAAAATTTGAACGTGTAAAATCGGAGCACTCTCGCCATGCAAACATAAGTATTTTTTCCGTTGTTGAACGTGCAACAACCAACGATTAAGCGAGCACCGCCCTATTGCTCTCACAACGAGCTTCTGGTGAACGGAGGAAGCACTCTTAAAATCAGCATGTAGCAATTTCACGCGCGTTCTTCCACTGATTCGTACTTGAGAAGAAGGAAATGAATGGTTCTCTACGGATTAACTCTTGACTGGATCACTTAAAATTATTAGTTTAACAATTTCCTTTAATATTTGTAATTTTGGCGATCTAAGTAATTGTGATATAAAGGAGATTATTCAGGAAAATAAAAAAAAACAGTTTAAAAATAGAGAGAATAATTACAATAATATAATTTAAAATCGATACAATATCTAAATTAATCCCAATTCCTAAAAAGAGAGAAGAAAAGATATTCGTCGATACCATATCGTGCCAATCGATATAACCGATTATCAATCGTTAAAAAATCTGATTTAAGAGAACCGCATATTACAGATCGATCATTTCGCCGAAGAAGCAACAAATCTTCGTTATTCTTCGAAAATCGAGGAAACTTCGCCAACGTTCTCACGGCAATTGGGGACGCGATTGCACTTCACGGTAGCTCAATTACATAGAAAGTGACCCAGAGCTCGACCCATGCAATCTTGAAAAATCTTCCTTCATTTTGTAACACGATTCCAAGCGATTCTACCTAACATCAAGAACAAGCAATTATCAAACGATCTGGTGTTTAACTCTTCAACCTGTACAGCCTGCGTTTGTTTTATTCCATTATAACGAACGTACGAAAAACAAAAAGTGAAAAAGGAAGAAAACGTGATCGAAGGAAATATCGAGAAAGAAGAAAAGAAAGATCCGCACTGATGAAGAATGACTAACCAATTGCGTGAGACCTACAATTAGTAATTGGAGCACGATCAGAGAGTTGCCTTCGATACTCTAACATCGTTAAAGTAATGCTTGGTATTACAACTGAGTCATTCGTTAATAAATCGTGCGGCGTGTCCGCGAGCGGGAACGTGACCGCGCCGCAGAGAACCCGTTACGATTTATAAATCGTTAATAATTTTACTCTGCTCATCGAACAGCTTTCGATTTTCTTCCAGTATGTTTTTCTTGAGAGCATGTTGATAGATTATCGTGATACGTTATTTCTTGATATTTACATTCTTCTATTCCCGATAGGTTGGAATAAACAGAATTATTAATTATACTTTGACAGATAAATCACACGTCAGATATGTTTTTTAAACATTTGATACGTTAACTGCCACGCGAATATTTATATATTTTGCTCTGAGAACCGCAGTAGATTGAGATATACTATATCATGATATTTAATCTTTGCAAAGTATTATGTTGTATTTGGACACTTTCTTTCGACAATGTTATTTAAGTCTTTGTCGAAAGTCTTTATCTTATTTTGATCATTCTAACAGGTCTGGTAAAACGTGGCTCATCGATGACCACGATAGTAGTCGACGTATTAGGCACACATTTTACGAACGTTCCTGTTGAAGGAATATCGTATAACGTTTGTGTTATAGAATTAGATCGACAGGTAATGGGGCGAATTTATGCAAATGTGATTTCGATGACTCGACGTGTAATTTGATATTCAATGTTTTAGCAATTTTTCAATAGTCGAGCGAAGGAGCAAGTGTTCGAGGGGATAATTCGTGGAAGAAGACGATTCAGTGACAGTAATTGAGCTCGTGGACACAGTTTCTTCCGATGCAAATTGGAAATGCATAAAAGATGAAGAACACGGTGCCGGACAAGATGTAAATGACTGCATGCAAATGTTGTCTGATTGCAAAGTTGCCGGCGTTACATTATACCTCGAGTAACTAGAACAACAGGCTCGATACAGACGCACGTCTTTCGTCTCGTCTTTTTCTGTTTTCCTTTTCCTCTTTTGTTCGCGTCGGCACAAAGAACAATATGGACCGATAAACTCTACTAGTTCTAAATGGCTTTAATGCGACGTAATTCGTAAAGATGTAAAACTAACGCGTTCACCTGCAATTTAAAACTCTAATGAGCTGAATGCACACGCCGATATGCATAAGTGGTGTTTATGGAATGAAAAGCAGAGGAGAACAAATTTGCACACGTAACGTCGTAATATCTTCACGACGGTCACTTTTTTATGTATATCGCTTATTAGCAATTCACCGTGTTTATTGTCACAGTGTTTGTTAGTGCGTGTTTTCTTTTATTATTTGCTATGCGACAGAAAGAAGTACTTAAAGTGGATAATATAATTTTATTAAGATTCAAACACTGGATATGACAACTTCATTTTTCTGATTATTTATATTAACTTTTATCCTGATAATTGACAATTAAAACTGTAGATAACGATACAATATGAAACATAGGAAACAACAAATTCAAGTTCATCCTAGAATATTTTCTGAAGTCGTAAATATCGTCGTGTCTGATAAGAAGTCTAACATCGAAGGCAACCATATTGGAGTAACAACAAAGTAATTACGAACTTTTATTAAAAGAATTATCATGCATACATTATTCTCTTTATTTAAATTAATTTCCATTTGTCAGACAATATTTTTTATGCTGTTAGATTGTTTATAACGTAAGATTAACGTTAAAGTTCATTATATGTGAACTGTAAAAATAATAATAATAATAATAATTAATAATTAAATAAAAAAAAACTGAAATTTCGTATATTCAGAAAATAAATCGTAACACGAAGTCACAGTCAATTGCGTACGAATAATAGCACATAGTAAAATAAACATTTAATTTAGCAATGAAAATACATAAATAACAGGAACAAAAAATGGTGAATAACAAACCGCAATAATTTCACTCGATCGAGCTCCTTCGAGCATGGCAAACCGCATTCGTAAACATCATAAAAAAGGCAAGATCTTGTTTAGTCGCGATAACACCAGACATTACGTTCTCTCCAGGAAGTGCACGCGAACTCAGATTTCCCGGTTACAGAAAAAGTTTCCATTCATTGTTCCGCGGCTTCCAAGACGTTTGTCCTATTTGCGTCGTTTCTTTCAGCGCGATGGAACCAAGAAGTTGCAAAGGAGCCGCGATACCTGTTGCTCACCATCGCCGGATACCAACTTAATGTTTCGAATAACACGCGTCGCGACGACTCTGCGAATTCTCAATTTCTTTCTTTTTATTCTATTCGCAGAATTTAAAAAAAATTTCACTTCTTTCAAGATTCTTAACATTTTTAAATGGAAATGTTTTGTAAAGCCTACTTCCCCTCGCTATTGTAGCCATCGCAATCTCTAGTATCACTTTATCCGTTGAATTAATTATTACAAAACCTAATTCTCCGGCGAACCCCTCTGTTATCTCCCCGATCAAAATTTAATAACTAATTACAATCTCGCAAATTTTCCTTCGCATAATCACGATTATTTACAATCGCGATGAGAGTGTAAAATACCGCGGCGTTCCTCGCAACCTCCATCCAACCTTATTCCAAGAACAACACCCTTATTCCTTTATCGAAATTAAAATTCCCCCGATCAACCGCAGATTAAACCAAACCCATCACGAATCAAGTTTCCTCACCCCTTTACTCGCGAAACACCATTTCTATTACCATAGATAAACATCGCTCGCGGTACCATTAGGTAATTAAACCATAAACCAGTCCCCTGGCTCACACCCTCCAGGCTAGAGCACACGACAAGACATTCTAGAAAACTTTCGATCGATCATGGAATAAGACACATACCTGCTGAGCGCGCATTAGCTGCTGCTGCTGAAGAATCTTCGCATGTTGATGTTGATCCACCTGATTCGGTGGCACTTGCTGGGGATGGTTGCGTGCAGCTGCAGCGCCAGCGGGTTGGGAAACGCCACCCGCGGCTGCAGCCGCAGCTCTCTGTCTCAGACTTTGCTGCGTGAAGTTGATCGTTTGAGACTGAGAAACCGAACAATACGTGTCCGTTTGCCCGGCCGGTCCTGACTGACTTTGGTTCTGTTGCTGGTTAAAGTACATGCCCTGTTGCGCCGCCACTGATACGCCTGGCTTCAGGTCGCCTGTTAGCTGCATATGCTGACCCGCAGACACCTAGAAACAAAAGATTCGATAATTAGTAATGTTCTGATTTGATTGGAAGATGCTGATTGATATTAAATAGTAAAGTATTTCGTATTTCAACTTAAGTATGTGAGAATATTTCCTTTTGTGAAAATTTGGTAATTGGTAATATATGTATATTCTGAGGTTTAATTAGACGGTATTGGTATATAAGTGAAATAGCAAATTATTTCATCCGTCAGCTTGGATATGTGCAAATACTATTTTAGAAAGATTTCATAATCAGTCACATTCTAGTTTGACCAAAAATATTGGTTTCAATTAAGTATCAAAATTTGGAGATTATTCACTTGGGTCTATGCAAATAGACATTTATAATGTTACGAAGTTTAGGAAGAAACATTGCGTCTTAAGTAATAAAACAATCCGAATCGTAAATACAGAAGATATTTAAATTTCCCTCCGGTGCAACAAATTCGCTTTTTCAAATAAAAAATCGTAAAATTCTGGTAAAGTTATTTACCATACTGTTATTCACCCAACAGATCTCACAAAGAATATAACACGAAGATGGTACCCCGCTGGGGGTAGCCACCCACATGATAAACAAACAGCCAAAAAATTCTACCAAATGTCCAAATCGGACAAATTGTGAATGTAAACAACTAAATAAAAAAAAAACCGTTACGTCGCGTGAAATGGTCCGTGCGACGTCCTTCAGTGTCTGACCGTCAAGGCCCAAGCCCCATTCGACAGACCGTCAATAAACCTAAGGCCCCGGCATAAACCGAATCTTATTAGCTTGCAGGAACCTTTAATCCTGCAAGTATTTTCGGTTTATAACTGTTATTTAAAACAGTCCTTAAGTTTATTGCACGTCCTTACAAATTACGGAGAAAGCAGATGGGTGTCTAACGGAAAAGCCGGTTTTCCCATGCACAAGTTCACCCCCGAGCCACGTCGGTAGGAGGCTTCCTCCTCCAATCCTCACTTATTAATAATGGCTATAACCAATGGGCATCGCGGATCGTTGCTCTCACTGTCCTAACGAAAAGTGTGGACAACGAATCCACGTCCTTAGTTCAAAAAACACACCCACTCCGAGCTTTCCTCCGTAATCACATAAGAACGAACTTATTCTTCATCGTTAGAATAGTCAACATGTCATTACCGGGTCACTATCCTTAAATCAATCACTTACTTAACTTATACATACGCCTCAGTGTAACTATAAGTGTTGGAAATATAAAGTTTATAACCCCGTTAATCGCAGCGTTATACTACCTTAACCACCCCTATTATCTCAACGGAAATCAGGGGATCGATCTTGTCGCGGCGTCGATTATTATAATCGCAACGGGAATTTACACATACCGTTATGAATTCTGAAATTCTACATTTTTCCAACATACTGCGTTACCAAATTTATTGCCACTAATTTGCCTCCTAACTCTACTATAATACTCGCTTACGAAATATACCCTAATTCTATCGAAGTATCCCAATCGTTTTTTAATCCTTTTACCACGAAAAAACGACTACAAAGGGTTCCACAAAGGCGAATTTTATTGCATTTCGACTGTTCCCGGACGGTAGTGATCGCGTACGAGCTCGGTATGATTTGGCACTAAAGGTATGATCCACGGTCGAACGTAGATCAGATCGACCGGTGCTTTTCATCCAGAGCTACAGAGGCGAACAACGGATCGCCACAGGCGGGCTGGAATTTGGTTTCTAGCAAAAAAGCGGTGGACAAGTGGCGACTATTGTCCTGTCGTCGCTCGTTGCCCGGTCAATGATACAAAATGGCTACCGTTCTTCAATATCTCATCCACCGGCTGGCGAAGGGAAAAAGGACAGAGAGGGAAGTAGAAGGCACGAGCGTAGTCCCTTGTATGGCTTCGATGACTCTTGACCCCGACAATCGAGTCGTGGTAATCTAGTCCGACTTTAAGCCTCCCTTAATTTTTTGTTTTGTACGATCCAATGGACATCGTGTGCTTAATTGTAATCCTCGAACGAAACTATCGCTTTGGGAAATTATTTAATTATTTAAATTATTTAATACTTCTATAACTCGAAGAATAAGTCTCGACCAACATTTTTGCATATTGATTTTGGCATTTGTTTCCACGTTTAACAGTAATCTTCCTGCCTCCACGTGTTTCTTAACAACTTATATTTGAGGTTTAAATGTTTGCCAACTGGACTCGACATTTTATTTCGTTCGATTCTTCTTTTCGATAATCCAAAGATACTGCATGCGCATAAAGGACGTATGGAAATAAAATGAAAATTACAAATCGACACAGTACAACCTAATCTCAAACATGAAAGCAACGTGTATGCACCGATAAATAATTCTTGTCCTATGGTACGTGTATCTGCGTCCATTATACGCTGTATCTTACATTATTCCAAGTTACGAAGATGAACGAATTGAAATTAGAATCAGATTATCAAACGGCCATCATATCCTACGAATTAAATTCGTTCTTTGCGAATTTCTAACGCGAAGCATCGCATAATGAGAACACACAGCGTTCCTCTTTGGCCTCGGGCCACTTATTGGCTGTCTCCACCAATCCTTTGTTCGTACGCACCATATGGAAATTGCCCCGATCCGGTACCTCGTCAGTACTTTATTACAGCGAACGACTTATGACCGACGTACCTAAGTGTCACAAGGTCTTGGGCGCGTGCACCGGCCACGCATAATCGAGCCAAGCCTCAATCGTCTTCTATATATATTAAATTTTCAATTCTACGAGCTACTAAATATATCTTATACGATGAAATATCGGAACACGCCTTCTTCAACGCCTTCGTATCACTCTTTTCTTCTTCTCTTTTCTTCTCTTGCTTATACGCAATCCACGCACATGATCAATTATTACAGAAGTACAAAAAGGTTTCCATTTTAATTTTTCTAGTAAATCTTGCATCTCGCTCTAAAATGATTGGATATATCAACATGCAATCAGTTTCAATATTGGATCGTTCGCGATTGTTGAAAGTGGAATCACCTATGAGAGATAAGATGCGTTTCCTTGGTCCCGTCGGTATCTTAAAAACTATAATCATTGTATGGAACAAACAAAAGAACATAGTCTTCCATACTGATACACAATTATCTCTTATGATTGCTATATAATGAACAGGCGATTTTTAGAAGTTGTGATAACATAGTAATTTACGATGAACACGCTGACTATATCGACTTATTCGCAATTATTATTATTACATCTTGTTCTTGAAAAGAATGTTTGTTAGATATTCCTTAGGCTTCCGAAGTAGAACATTTCACTTCGGTTCCAAAATTTCGAGTTAGTTTTAAATTAAATAAGTACGGCTTCTTAGCGTAATTTCATTCTAGGAAAATCAACGCTTAAAACCCGTGACATTAGAAACAGCAAAAGCTCTTTCACAATCCTTCTAAACACACGCAGCGAATACCGCGTATTTTAGTAATTCAGTCTGCAGAGGGTAAAATATTTGAATATCAAAAGGTGGTCGATTATTCTAGAGAATTTCTGCATGGTCACGCGTCCATTTCACCGAGACAGCGACGCGCCCTTTTGCGCGGACCATGCCGCGAATAATCTTCATTACGGTAATTAGAGACTCGACGGTTGCGGACCTCCTGTTTCGACGCCACTCGTTCTACTACTGGTAACTACCATTATGTCAGGTGCTGTGAAAAGTAAATAATTCTCTCCCGTGGAGTCTGTCTGACTGAGCGTAGTTGCTTTGCTCTTTTATGTTGTATCAGGCAATTTTTGTCATTAAAACCCTTGTCTGAAGAAAAAGTTAAAAGATTTGTAGAAGATTGGTAGAGGATCGATAGTTAGACTAACGAGAACTTGCTGTTTCAACCCGTAAAATATATTTAAATTAAATAATTAAATATAAATAAAAATAATGTCGTTGAGACGCTCGTACAAACGTATTCGCTAAGACAGTGTATAATCGCTGATTGGATCGCTGATAGATATAGGTCGGGGGAGAGCCGGAAAATTCAAATTAGACTTTGTTCGACGGGTGCACGTAACGGCGACATAGTCTTGCCCAGAGTTTATTTATCATTACATTACGTGTATCCTAACGATCTTGATACTCCGAGACAAAACAACAAGATGATTTGAACTGTCCTCTGACTCATGTGCCGCTACAGATTCAAGGTTCAAGCTTATCCGGAGGATTACTTTTGTATTCATTCCTAGAATCTAGAAAGAAATTTCTTACTAAATATCATAACCAGCCCTATTTTGAATATTTTATATATTCTTGCACATTATGTAGAATCTGTGCGTATCTGCATCCTTTTCCCCACAAATTTAGAAACATCCGCAGTACTCATAAATCTGACCTAACTGCTTTCCATTCCCCCATCGCCAACCAATCTCCTTGCAACAATTATTAATCCAAATTTCTCTTTTCAACCTCCGTAATCCTTAATTCCTATCGCATAACGGCAAGAAAAAGCCAGTAGTACAAGGGTAAATTGCAGGAGACCATCACGTAATCCGCATCGTCTCACGAAAACGAGCAACCGTGTAAGATGGGAGGGGGCGGAAACACCGTAGGCTTTTAGTTATGAGGCTGTAGGAGAAAGCTCGTACCCTGGTCGGGTCGCGCATAATTAGCCTAAATCACGACGGGATGTCCCGGTGGGAGCTGCTGGCCGCGACATCTGCATAGCACGTGTCTTGTTATCCGCTGCTTACAGAGAAGGAGTTTTGGTGAAACTGCTGGAGCTTCCGCGGACAAGGACGAGCTCTGAACCGACCATTCAGACGGGAATACTAATATGGAGAATGGGTCTGGGACAAGAGACGCCTTCTACGGGCCATAGGACACTTTAACGCTGCTTTTGGCCTAATCGAGATTCAGACACGGTTGATGGTCGTTTCGTTCCTCTGGTTATTGTTGTTTGTGTGAGAATAAAGGCTTAAACGCGTTCACAGCGAGTCGTGAACGCCAGTCAAACTGCGTGGATTAGTTCCTTTGCGGGGTTGCACCGTCAACATTTAACCAAAATGAGGCAAATCTTGTGATTCGCGTGTCCTGGATATTGTATATCACGTCAATCTTAACTGGTTTCAGCGAATAGTAAATTGGTATCGTGATTCTTGGCGAACGAATTTTCTTATACGAAAAGGAGAATCCTGTGCATTTTTGCATTATTAAATTAATTGTCGAATTTTTATTCTAATATCTATTATGGTAAATCCATATCTTTCGTGGTAAAATGTGTATGGTAATTGATTTCTATATGTGATCTCTCTATGTACTTATAGCTCACATTTTTTAGAGAAAATTTTCAAAATGTTTCATTTTAAGCATTTCAAAATTCCTTCGGATCTTCTAGCATTATATGTACCATTACGCACCACATTTTATTTCATCCATAGTTTATTGTGCATAACATTTTTCGAAAACTTCTTGTTCTATTATAAGAACAAGAATAAAAGAATTCAAAGCTTTTTGTCATAGAGAATAAACCATTACTGCCAGCAACACATTAACGTTCTCAGTTTTGACATAAAAATAGCCTTCTTTTTTCACGAACGTGTCATAAAGTTTCCAATGGAAATCCTCGCGTGTGGGATTCTGTACCATCGGATGAAATACAGTGTTCGATGCACTCACCAGTGGAAGTAAATCGAGAGAGATCGAAAGAGAGTTTAATGGTGTTGAAACAGGTTGATGAATGTAGCGTGAAATTGATGAGATGAAGTAGTGATGAGGAAGGTTTGATTTAGAATGCTTGATTGGTGGGGATATTTAGTTGTTGACAAAATAATTAGTTTGAATAATTGGGGGAGAGAGATAATTGAAAGATTGATCTGAATTAGGTCTATAGAAAGGAAGCGTTTATTTTCTTAACTCTCTGTGGTACGTTTAATGAAACAAAAAGAAAAACAGTTTGCTAAAAAAATAAAAGAAACCTACAAAAAGCCAAAATTTCATAGAAAAATTCTTTAAATGAATGTAAATTTAATTTATCATTTTCTCCGCTTATCTTGTTTTTTAAAAAAAGTGCATTTGTACTACTTCCTCATTAACAATAAATTCTACAAATAATAAATCATACTACTTTTCTGCAAGTACCGTAACAATAAAAATTAACTTCCAACCTAATATATCCCTATAAAAAACACTCAAAACTGAAAAAGAAGGAAAATCAACACATTCTTCGTTCCAACCCTACAATCAGAATCCTATCAACCCTTTTTCCCTTCCATTCTCTCCAATTTTTCTCAACCTTCTCTAAAAATTCCTCGCGTGCTCCCATTTTCTCCATCATAATATTCCTCGATCGAGCATTATCCTTTTCTTTTTTTTCACGTACGTGGGTGAAACGCGGACAGTATACGGGAGCGAGAATATTCACGCGCGAACGAGCATGTAGAGAGCACGAACAAAAAGAGGGAACACTTTCCGAGATTTTCGCGGATCGAGTATATTTCCAGGGTATTTCCAATCGCGAACGCTGTGCAATCGAGCATCGTTAATGACGAACGGCAGCCATTAACGATCGACGCGTATTCCTCGAACGATTCAGCACTTCGTACATACCTTCACGTGAACACAGAGGCTTATCGATCGATGACTCGTGTCCGGGCGCAGCCATAAGCGCGGTTGCACGCGTTGCACCCGTGATACGCGTGTGTTTCGCATAATCGCCATCTTTGCTATTATGTGGCTTGTGTGCAGGAGGGTCAATTGGCGAACACGAGGCAGACAGGTTGACAAACTTGTTACGGATGATATTTGGCCGCAGGTATTGCAGGTATTCGAAATTAGAGGCTGCCTTGACTATTAGTTATTAATTACACGAACGGTTAGCGCCGTCTCGTGTAATTAATAATATCCATTCGAGCCGGTGATTGCGACTGACTAAGCGCCGCGTTATCGATCTCAGGAATATTCTACACCTGTGCTGGTGTCTCGTCTCGTGTTGTAACCAGAAGCAAAATAGATGAATTTTAGATGAGTTGCTTAGTAACTTATATAACGTTGTGTTTTCTTTTCTCTCTTTTATTACGGTAATTTTGATCAGTCAAGCGATCTTAAATTATTAGAAATCGTCGGTGTAAATTAAATTTCAATTTAGCGGGAACGATTACCGATCGCACAACTTGAAGATGATTCGATATTTATCTGTTTCTACTCGGTTAATCTGATGTCGACTGTAAGTAATCGTGTTAAGTTAAATACTGTAAAATCATAGATGACGAGCAATTGAGACAATAAATGCATCGCTCTATTCATTCAGTACGTTAGTCATCTCGAACAGTAAAAATATCAGACCTTCGTTCTTTCAGCTTTATAATAGTTTGGAACGAAACGCGTGCATAAGCTTTTACGACGTAAATAGGAATTTTCTACGAGAATTATTTCCAAGCATACAACATAGAAAAGTAAAACCCAATTGTATCAACAAGAAACGCATTAATCAATTCAAATATAATTCCCTTAATCTCAATTATTCGAAACGATCCTATAAGATTGCACATCTCAAGTTCTCCAAAGTCTACCAAACACCTGATAGGCATTAGTCGACGCTAGATAAGATCGTTGAGATAATCGATCGCTATTATTAATCGATGTCACGCTGGAATGCAAATTATAAGCGGAAGTAACACCGGTCGAAGCAGCTTTATCACGACTGGAAACGTCAAGTTACACGCTTGAATGCGCTTATAAGTCCATCGTCGTCATAGCATGTTGCACAGCAACCTGACTCACGAGCAGAGATCTCGCGAGAATCGCGTCGCGACTAATATCACGATGCAGTAATCGCTAATCATAGCGCTCGTGATTTGCATGACGATCTACGAATATATTCTTGCTGAAGGATATACCGGGGGACGACAAATTAGTAGGTCTTTCAGCTTCTGATTTTCGATCGTAGTTGGGTTGTAACGGCGAGGAGAGGATGGAGATGTCGGTATGAAGTTGAAATGTAGATGTTGGTTTTGTAAAATCTACAGTGATGAAGTTGATGGTACGGGAAGTGAAATTGAACGTGGAATTTCAGAAGTTGTTGAAAGTAGCTTCTACCATTCTAAGTCGTTCTATAAATAAGTCTTTCTGCTAGATGCTTTGTTAAATAGTTTGACTATATGTGAATATATTTACGGTTGTGTGTCTATGAGATTGAATTTTAAGAAATGAACTTTTAGAAATAAATAAAATTTCTCCCTGAGAAGAAGTACGATAGAGATAAAATGTAATCTCTGATACTTCTTTAAACTGAAATTCTTTTAATTTTCTTTTAAGCTTCAAATTATCTTGGCGTAATTTTGACGGTCTCTTAACATAACATTTAATATAAAATCTGAACAAACCTTAGATCGAATATCTTTCGATTGTTTTATTTTAAATAACCAGATATTTTCATACATGCAACAAATCTATCCATTTTCTGTTATCTTCGTTCAAAATGATACTCTAACATAAAACCTCGATATAACTCAACTTAACGAAGCTTTATGTCATCTATTAGCATAACATTCAGCAATTTCCCCTTCCAAACAAAATGTATAATAAGGAAGTTGATTTACAATCGATGAGATTTCCAAACAACCAAACAGTAAGACGATCTACAGGAAAACATGACGTTGTCGATCGTCACCGGAAACCAAACATCCCGCCGCGAGGAAACAGTCGGCGAACGTACAAAGCAGTTAGTTCATAGGAATCCGAGGCTGCTTAATGATCCACAAATAAGTATCGCTGCCTAATGATCCACAAAACCATAATGGAGTTATGTAGAGGGAGCGCAACATCGCGCTGCGGGAGAACGACTATCGAGATATTGAAATAAGTTGAAAACGAACAAAATCGTACGCACTTGTGCGTATCGGAACTCTGCTATTCTGACACGAACATGATTTTCTATTCTTTCATTTTTCATTTCTTTCTATTTCTTCGTATGTTTCTCTACATCGAATTTTTTGCTAAGTTTGTTATTAATTAGAAGTCAATTTTACACATATCAATAATAATTCCACTTATCTTCTATTACTATTTCGCCTAAGTTCTAGCATTAGATGACTGGTAGGATCGAGATAAGTTCTAAGTAGATTCTCAACGAAACCACCACAGAGTCACAAACACTTTTCTCCGAGTGAAAAATGCGGAGAAATGTACATTGATATTCCATAATACATTGCATATCGTACAAAGAAATATTTTATTTGCTGAAACATTTTTGCACGCAGACGTCGCTCCGAGTCAGGTCGACCTTTAAATGGACATTTTCTGACGGAGGATCCAGTCTGTTTGCAACGAGAAATCCGGATTGTACTCGAGAGAAGTAATCCTCTGCTTACATCACTGGACGCACGTGTTGCGTTGCTCAAGGTAGAGGAAGAAAAGAAGATTCTGTACATAGGTGAATTGCACGAGTCTCTTCAGACGGTGACCTCCGTTTTCGTTTCCACGCTGTGCGATGCTGACCTCCACGATATACACATTCAGCATGGTAATTCGACTATCGTACAGCAAACAGTGGAGGATTCCGTTGGTGGATATAGTAATGAAGAGCGAAATTGAGAATTTTACAAATTGAAGATCTGTACCTGGAGAATTTGAGAGATGCAATTCAAGGATAGGTCATCGTGAGGCAAAAATAGATGTTGAATTTAAATGGAAATGTGGATACTGCTTCAAAGATATGTAGTAGCGCAGATTGTGGGCGTAAATGATGAATGTTTCAGAATGTAAATTGCTGCTATCGTAGAATATTTGAGATTGGCCGCATATTTGAAATATAGGCGGAAATTTTGACGACCTTTTCGTTCTCAGTGTGGGAAGGAAATATCAGAGTTCAGTTAGGTTACTATGTGTAGGTGTGACGTTCTCTTGTTACAAATCGCTGAGCAAATTTCGATCCTGCCGAAAGTTTATTAAAGGCTAAAGGATATTTACGTCATTTTAAATAACGCTCGCGAAAATGTCACTGCACGCACAAGAAGAAAATCAATTATCCCACGTAATAAAACCTGAAATTGTAATCACGTAATCAACCGGTTTCAGATTGTTACATGTCCCATGGAATTCCGGAATTGAAGAAAAATAATCAACTACCACATTTCTTAGCTTGTGGAACTTCTAAAAAGAAGACTAGTGAGATAAACGGAACTTTTATTGATATCCGTACAATTACTTTCCAATTAATAGCAAACTTAGCAGAATATTCAGTGTTGCGTCTAACAACGAAGATTAGGCAACCCGAAAGTTATAAAAATTATGAAACTTTGCCTACAAATAAAATATCTCATACGTAATACAACCTGATCTTTCGTGCTATAATTCGATTTTAGGAGATGAAGTTATCGTCTGAAAAAATGCAGTATTTTTTTCGTGAAATATCTCAAGAACGAAGGAAAAAAATTTTCTATTTATATTAAAAATGAATGTAATTCCTTATGTTTAATATTAATCATGGGAATATTTCTAGTTCACTGTCAAACAACATCGATTCGTGGACCAAATGCTGAGATATTACAATACACAGATCGATGGAGAGGGTTCTCGTGAAATTACCGAGGGTCGAACGCTGGCTTCGCGATTCGCTTTTTATCGGATCGCGACATCTCACGAACGTAGGTGAAATAATTAATCCGAGGGATTAAGGCGGAACGGAATACTCGAGCAAATTGAAACGGGAGCAAAGCGTGCATTTGCAATTTGCGGTTCGATTCGCGAAAACCTGTTCACCGCCACGGTTTTCCACCAGCAACGGATTAAAGTGGAATCGATTTAATTGATTAGGCGTCATTTGAGTTTGTTAGGTTTCTATTAAGCGACACAGAACGTGTACACGATCACATGGTTTGCAGTATATAATAACTAATATAAAATAACTAGGTACGTTTCTCAAAGACGGACTTCCTTCTTCATTTGAAGTAACGTTTAAATAAACTCAAACTTCAGCTAGATTTACCTCCAGTAAAGGGTCACCATCAATACGCAGACTAATTTACACGTGTAGTATACGTAAAAGATATATGTACGAATAAGAAAAGAAAATCTAAAATCATTGACTTTGTTTAAAAGATCTTATAAACCGTATCGTTATCCTTAAAAGTAACGAAACAGCAGTGGTCAAAATGGCCGTTGGCTAACGAACAGGAAGCTGTGAACACTGCAGCGGAATAATCCGGTCGAAAAGTTAACACCGTGGAACAATGGCGTACTTGGTGCTTGCGCTGCTGCATCATGTAATCCCTCTCACAGAGAAAGAAACGAGAAACTGCGACGAGAGAATCCTTGATACTTGCTACGGCCGAGAGAATTGTAGCTGGACTACGCAAGATGAATTATACAACCTTCCCTTTTCTAATGCGCTTCCGTTGATCCTTTTAACTGTACAAATATGAGCATCGCGTGATTATCTTCGCGGGAACGATCTTCGAAATGAAGACCTTCACCGTGGACGTTGAAATCAGAAATCTTTGGAGTTCTCGAAGGGATTTAATTTTCAGATTTTTCCTGATTGTGTGGAAATAATTGCTCCTATCAGCATTTTGTGTTCCCTTCATTTGCGAAGTCAAATGTTTGCTTTGAGATTGAGGTTGAGAAAGCGGTTTGATAAGCATTCAAGATAAAAACTAACTAACTAATATGTAGGTATATTAAAGATAATCTGGAGGTGTTGATCTAAAAAGCCAGAGATAGCATTCTCGATAAGAAAATTTACGTACTTAAATATCATTACTGCGATGGTAATAAACGTAAAATAATGAGGGCATTTTTTCTTGAATAATTATAATATATATGTTCTAACCCTTTGAACAAATATAGAAGATTGTTACGGAGAGATAATTAGCGGAGAAGTACCAAAATAGATATTTTTTGACATTAACTGCTTGAATAAACTTTCGATACTTTGACCTATAGATGGCCTATAAATAGCAGTACTCCAACTTATTAGCTTTTTTTAACAAGTTGCTTAAAATCTGTCACAGTTTCGGGACATTTATGATAGTGAGTATATTCAGTAAATAGAAAATAATTTCGATTGATATCTTAGAATTAATATCTATTAGAATAACAAATAGTTCTAATTTCATGAATTGCTATCTACGCGAACCAAGGGCGGAAACTAAACAATCCTGGTGCTACCTCGAAAGCAAAAAGGTATCGTCGGTGTCCAACCACGAAACTACGAGAACCGTGCCCTACTGGCAAATAATCCAATTTGAAAAGTTAACCGAACAGCACAGCGATACAGTCGAGGATACGTGATAATTCCTTTTCCCATAGGAAATAAGGGAAGAAAGGGAAACGAGAAAATCGCTACATACTTCATCCGATCTGGTAATATCAGAAATAGTACATATACACCAACAGATATATTCTTCCCTTTTCTATCTTTTATTTTCGACACACTCGTATCAAGTAAATCATGTCTCAAACAAATACAATGTTTGCACGAAAATTAATGTTACAAAGTATATATTTTGTATTAATACAAAAATATGAATTTTCTGTACTTTATTAAAATATTACGGGCGTGGTATGTGTCTTTTGTATCATATTTCGTGTTGACGTATTAATTGAAGTAGAAAATA
This sequence comes from Bombus bifarius, assembly GCF_011952205.1. Taxonomy (NCBI): domain Eukaryota; kingdom Metazoa; phylum Arthropoda; class Insecta; order Hymenoptera; family Apidae; genus Bombus; species Bombus bifarius. Next base: position 4,541,040 of record NW_022884914.1, on the reverse strand, counting down.
CATTTTTTGAAAGAGTTGTATGACTATGATGGTAAGATGAATTATGATTTCATGAAGTAGAATAGCGTGCATTTTAGGTCACGTAGTGTTAAGACTGAAACGTTTTAAGACTGAAATATAGATCGTTGGAGTTATTCACCTAGTTTCGAAGTTCCATCGAGCTATATACCCTTTGGCGTACACTTTCCAGGATGTGTAAAATATGAAAATTATGCAAATGGATGGTAGATACTTGCATTTAAATAAATTATTCGGAAAATTTAAAAATTCACAGGATTTTCTTTTTAACACAAAAACGATAGCTCTAAAATTCTTCGAAAGACTAATCGAGTTAAAAAAAAAAATAAAATGGTAGATATCACTGAATAATATTATTTAAATTAAACAAAAAAATGTCAATATTAACATTAAATATGATAGGAAAAATTTCATCGAATTCTAATGAAAATCAGGAAAAAAAGAAACTCTGTTGAACAAGCTGTGCAGCCAGCGATCAAAGACGAGTGCGCACTATATTGTCGAGAATAATCGCGGGAATAAAACGAGGGAAAAGAAACTGGACGGAGGAACGCAAACGCGGAGAACTGTAGCTCGTCCAAGAACCATGGAATCGTTATTTCTCGCGCCTAACCGGTCATCCACATTCTACTTGGAGCATTCACACGTGCATCTCGACAGCTTCAACTCGCTATGGAGAAGTTCATAAGCGTATCTCTTTCGTTACCAGTCAGACACATACTTTTCATACAAATTTTCCTTCAAAGCGTTCTTATCATTTTTTCACATTATAAATCGTAATCAATATAGATATAATTTATATTATTCATAACATCTTTCTTCATCAATCAAATTATGAATTTTATTTTCAAAATTTCATGTGTTAAAATTTCATGCTTGTATAACCATTATCTTCAAAAATTTCTTCCATTTCCTATCTTACTGTACCCACTTCCTTTTCATTATCTTCATTGTTGCACGTTTCCCTTTCGTTAATTTCTATGCACGAAACTTTCGTCCTTTTAAATTGAATTTATAATTTTTGCCTCACGCGAGGCGATCTTTTTACTATTCACGCTAACGTGTAACTTTCTTCCTCGAAAAATTTCACCGTCTAAATTTAACCATTTAAACGAGAACAAATTTACTAAGAAATATTAATAATTCAACAATATATACCAATCCAATATTACTTCATTTATATATGTAAATTATTCTTCTACCCTTCTGTATTCACGCAAAATATTTAAGTTTATCAATCCTACATAAATTCACTTACTATAAAAACAGCAAATATTTCGCTTTACTAAATATTTTATAAATATTACACACGTATTAATCTTCTCCTTGTTAACATTTTAATATATTCATCATCCCTTCCAAACTCTGTCTTATGCATTAAAAGCGCATCGTTTCTGCTGAAGATCGACGCACCAGTACGTCACGCAAGATATCTCGCAAATCGAAGAATGTTGCCTCACGGCTGGCCATTGCATCGTCGTTTCAAGAAAATAAAATCTCGATACACACGACAGAATTCTCCGCGTCTCGTTTTCTTCGCATCTCTTTGCCTCGTTTCCGTGTTCCGATCTTTAAATCGTTCTTCGAGGTAACCCGGAGTACAGATCGCGGCAGTGGAGTAGCCCGACACGAGAGAAGCCGCTTTTCAGTAGTACAGCCGTACCTATTGTCGGACACGACAGCCTTTCTCCTAACCGAGCTACTCGATAAGCTTCGATCGGATCTGTTCGGCTAACCGATCAGGTTCGCGAGCGAAACGGTTCCTCTTTATTCTTCGTTTACAAACTAAAATGGTGCTTAACCTGCACGCCATTCATAGCGATTGTAGATGATTATATTATAAGGTTCTTCTTTATTCTATATCGCTGGGAACAATCGGAGGATTATGTTTTGTGTTATTTTGGACTCATATTTCAATGTTTATATATTTTCTATGTTCGAATATTTTTACATACTCGAGAATGTTGATATTTATATATTTTCCATTCTACGTTTCTGTGTTCTTTAAATTTTCCATAGTTTCTATAACTTCTGTATTTTATTTATCACTTCTTTTTCCAACAATTTTTCTATTTTCTAGGAAAAAATATCGCAAAGTTGTTCCCGATTTCCATTCTTTGAATACTTTTATACCGAAATTTATGCAAAGCACCAATCTTATACGAGCGTCCTTGCAATAATACAAATGTCCACTGCTTACTATCTACTTAAATACCTTCCAAATTACTGTCAAATCGATCGGTGCAATCAAAGCCACGCGTCCTTAAAACCGCACCTTCGAACGAAGGCGTGCCCTTAGGAACACAGAAATTGAAATGATCGTTTTATAAACGTTTATATAATAGGTGTGTCTCGCTCAGAGAAACAATTCCTAATTTCCTCTCTTCTGTTTAGCTACTCCCACGAGCAATACCAAGAAACCACCGATCAAAAACTAATAACATTTGTCGATACGCAAGCGCAGAAGATGTTGTCACCGTGCAAATATATCTTCGTATTCGCGTAAGGAGTAAGGAATGGATGAAAATAGCGGTAACAACAGCTGCAAACATGAAACGGGGCGAACGTTAAAAGGTGAAATACAGAGGGTATTTTCCGGCACACGCGAGGGTGTGGTCACGTGACTGTGACGGTGACAGGGCCGGATAAAACGAAGAGGGTAGCGAGCCAAGTTCCGTGAAGAATTCGAAGGCCACACGCGACCCGCGCCTATAGCGTCCTCGTCTCTATCGTAACTTAAACATTTTTTTCTATCTCTTTTCTTCGTCCCCTATCGTTACTCGTTTTCCATTGCTATACTATTCACGAAGCTACCTCCTCCTGTTTTAGCATCTTTCTCTATTTATCCCCCTCCTCTTCCCTCCCTTACTTCGTCGTGACTACATTTCCTTCGTTCGAGTGGCGACGAGTACACGTTCCGATTGCACGGTCGATTCGAGGAACTCGCCGTGTAGTAGAACTCTCGTGTAAGTGGCGAGAGAACCAACAGGCGAACGCATCGACGTTCCCAATATAACCTCTTGAACACGTCGGGGAAATCACCGGGACGCTGATAAATTTATGTACCGCGAGATAGCGAGCCGCCTCTTGCGAGCTAATGCAAATTATAGGATCTTCTAATAATTAGAACTCCAACAATCTCGCGTATGGACTACCTCTGAATACGAGTACCAATAGATTTGGATGCGTTATGATTCATTGTTTCTACGGTTCTGATTTGCCAAATGGTTTTTCGTTCGATCGCATGACGGATTTTCGTGTTGTTTTCCGTACACGACTCGTAGATCTTTGAGCTTATAATAGGAGCGAAGAAGAAGCTAATAAATTCAGCTGAAAATTCAGCATATGATTAGAATCGTACTCCTCAAAGAACAAATAGCTGGGAATAATACGAAAAATTGTACGTTCCAAGGTAATATTTAATTTCTATAAATGTTCGGTAATATCGTCACTACTTTTTCACTTTCCTACTTATGGAGTTGATGACTGTGTGGCTTCTGAGCAGTTCATATGTAGACGCCTCTGACGAGAAAAATGTTTATACATTAATTTATACTCCACGAATAAACTAAAAGAATTCCAGAAAGACTCTCTAGTATGCAACGGTACGAATAATAGAACGTACTTTTCTAAATGGACATCAATAAAGGAATGAAACAAGTTAAATTAAGCTAGCACCATGAAAGACTATGTTTTAAATATTATTATAATGAACGGCTCGAAACTGATTTAATCGTTGCGTTGCGTTAGAACGTTAGTCACGATTTCATTTACAATGATCCTATAATTGAAACATCTCTGTCATGAATATTTCCATCGTACCGAACAACCGCTTTCAACATCCAATATTCTAACATCAATAACTAAAAGCATCCATTTAACGTTGAATGAAAATACAAAATTCTATAAAATTGATACACTTTGGATAAAAATACAAATTTCAAAAGAGCAGCCGTTCTGACATTGTACATATCCTTCGTATTCAACAGCGTGTTCGCATTTTCGAGTCGATTCTGTCACTGGCAATTTTCGTGGGGCGCTCGTTATCGCGTATGCAGCTTTGCGTCAGTGCGAACACCCGTAGCGACGAAAACGCCTCACGCCGCGTTGCAGTCGCGATAATTTTAATTTCACTGCACTCGATCCCTCGCTGCATCTGCGCATCTCGCGCCACGGATGGAAACGAGCAACGGAACAGAACAGGAGGAAAGGGGATGGAGAGGAAAAAGGGACAGGAAGGGAGAAGAACGCATTACGCGTTTATCGTGGCTGCAAGAATGCGATTCATCGAGCGGCCTCGCGTCGGCGCCACCCCGCGGGACAGGCGGCGAGAAACCCACGTTTTAAGTAGCTAATTATCGCGCGTGGCCGCCACGCTCTCTGAAAAACAACGGCGCAAAATCGACAACCATTGGCCGGATGACTGTGTACGTGAAGATGTGCAATATTTCCTACTATATGCGTGGAAATATCGCGAGCAATTACTTAGTCTCTCTTTTCTTTTTTCTTTTTTAATGATGATGAATCGTTTTTGAGAAAGTAGAATATAGAATGTTGAACGTATACGTTGTTAGGTCATAGTACTAATTTTGTTGGTACAGGATCTGTGTACACGTTTGTTCATTGTAGCGATTTTTGGCAAAGTTTAATTAGAAAATTCACGAAGACAAGTATATTCTGCTTCTTCGACGAGGAATAGCGTTTTTAAAATATATAAACGATGCTTAAGTTATTATTTTGATAATAATTACGTAGGTCAATTAACAATTCGATTTTCCCCCATTTCATCATACTGGAAACAACCGTACACTTGAAATGCTTCGCGATTTGCAACTAATTTCCAACAACGATTATACGCAATTCTCATTGAACGTTATGTACATACGTAATACAGCTTGTATCCTCTAGTCGCACTAAAAATTCAATGAAAACCCTTCAGCCAAAATTCGTCGATTCTCTCAAGGAGAATTGCTTCGTATTCTCTCGCACGAAGGAAGGTAAAATACAATAAAACGGCACGGCGCAGCGGGTTAAACAGAACCAGTCGAATGGTTGAAACGTTTGAAAGATTAACACGCACGCGCTCGCGCCAGCATCCAGCACTTGTTCTATTATTATGATTCACACTGCGCACGATCGCCGGTGTTAAATGGCCACGCTCGTGAACCCTTACAGCGGTCAATTAGTCGCCATGCATTAACCGGCTCACGTTGTCCGGGACTTTCGAGCGGAAGGTAATTAAGCTGATTACCAGCAGGAATCTTTCGCGTATGCCCGTCGCTCTCAGCGTTCCATCATCATCGTGTACGAGGGCCCCGTGCCGCTTCCTGTATGCGGTCTCGAAACAAGCGCAATATTTCTGGACCTATACACGCGCACAGACTCTTGGCTACGTCCACACTGAATCGAGCAGTTTTGACTCGAGGCGTGGAAGGAAGTTGATCGAGTTGATTGATTAAGGTGGGAAGATGTGCTACGAACATTTAAGTTTCATGGTATTTTCTGATGTCTCGTTGCTTGTCTTTTACATCAGAATACATATATGTTATGTTTGTACAAGTAATGTATTTTTTACGCATTTTGTAGAGAGCTGCGAATTTTTGTTGGAAAGTGGATCGATCAATGCATTAACAAGTACATGATTTTATTTTAGTTCGATAAATTTCATTCGAAATCATTGAATCGACGTTTGAAACATGTTTTGACATTGTCAGCGGTTGATACGGAGAAGAAGAGGAGAAGAAATTTAAATATTTTTGCGAGAATTCGTAGAAAAGAATAGAAAAAGCGATTGATTTAAAAACGGACAAACCCGTGGTCGAAGGTCGATTTTATAAAACGATAAGCGTTGGTTGACTTTTACTTAGCGTTATCGTTTCAAGCGATTCTTTTAATTAACCCTTCAAACTAAAATGTAAATTTAATAGAGTACGAAACTCGCAGATCGTACAACCTGAAAATACCACATATACAGCATACCAACGTAATAACACGGTATATTAATCAACTAGAAACTTTAAACATTCACGAGATCTTGCTAAGCGATAAAGTAATAAAGGCACAACAAATCATCTCGACAACACCAAGCAGCTTATTAAAACAACTCCGAACATACCAGCTCGATATTGCACCGAGCAAAATTAGAATCAAAAGAACAATCCAATGGATAAGCCTTATGTGACGAGAAATACCATCATTAACAGATACTTAAGTATGTTTTTATGGGAAGCTCAAATATGTAAGAATGTATAGCATACCCACAACATCCTGAAATTGACAAAATAACCGAAATAAAATATTTGTTACAATATTTACTAGGTCAAACAATTTCACAAAGAAACGAGTCCCATTTTTTTGCGTACGTCCACAGAGATACAAAATAAATTTGCGTAAACATTTACAGTTCATTAATTAACAGCATCTCAGAAACACAAAGATCGAAATAAACAGTTATCTTTCGTTTTTAGAAAATTTTTGTTCGATTTTACATGTTTCATTTAAGAAAATATTTTCTCTTAAAAAATGAAAAATTTTCATACAAAGAGATGTTATCCTTGGGAATTTCATTAAATTGCGTTGTATTTCCAATAGAACAAACTCGATTATACATAATTTAGTAAAATAATATAAAACAAAGTATGTTGTGCATCTATTATTTTCTTAGAAAACGAAAGAAATTTTTGTGACAACTTAATATAATAGAAGTTCCATGCAAACAAGTTATTTTATAAGGTGTGTTAAAAAAGATTTCATAAGATAAATAAAAGTACCAAACTATCAGGTACTAGTTTCAAAGGTATGAAAATCATAACATGACATTGACAGTTTTATAAGAAGTATCGCGTAGAAAAAAGAGCTTGCCAAGAATAATACAATAACATTTTTTTACAATTTACATAAACTAAAATACGTAGAAATTCTATAATACAATATATAAATAGTGTATAATACGTAATATATTTCTATAATAGGATATATGAATATACGTTTACGTATTATTATACTAGTTAATTATTTCTATTCAGCGTGATAGTATTCAGTAACAGCGTTAACTTCCTCACTGTCCATTTCAAAGAGAAACACGGGCAAGCTTGGAACTATGAATTATCTACGTAAATATTACAAATAAATTATAGTTTATGTAATTGGTTTATGTAATAAATACATTATTGTAGTACTATTCATTGAATAGTATTCAATAGTTTTTACGATAATTGACAACTTTTTTAATATTGATGAATAAAATATCTGTTTCTACTATAGAACAATTTTTATCTGTATAATTTATAAGTTCTATTCAAACCAAAACTTTTATTTTCAAGAACTTCTCTTTATCTGATCTCGTCGGAACTTATAATGTAAGAACGTTCTCTAAAACTAAAAGAAGTTTCACGGTTCACGTGTTAATAAATGCAACGGTTAATTAAAGAGTTGCATAAATCTTTAGATCCCTGCAAAAAAACATTCTTACTCCTCCCTCCCCCTCCTTCTACCCAACATATTTACGTATTTACGCATCGTAGTGACGATGAAAAAGGTAGTATGCAAACGAAAGCAGGGAGAGAATCGATTTGCTGAGAGTCACGATGGCGGTCAACAAGCTCTTCGAGGGGGTGGTGACAAATTTTCGGACCGGAGTGGTTCGAGAGCGTGTCCGCGTGTCGCTGCCAGGTAGAGGAGAGGGCGCTACAATTTAACGCGTGGTTAATGACTCGTGGAAAGGGGTGAGCAAGAATGTAGTGAACCGAAGAGGTCGGGTAACGCCGTGAAAGGGAAACGCTTGAATACGGTTCACGCGGGGGATTGCACGCCGTAAGCGATCCTCGTCGATGAGAACTTGAGTGAACTGGGCCTGCTTGTTGGTCACTGGCGTAATATTCTCGGACGTAGGGACACTTTCCGCGTAGAGTCGTCGTTGCACACACGGCTTCCTGGTCGATAGACACCGTATTCAGGCTGCACGCCGGTGCAGATATCGCGTAACTCGATGATTTGCTACCTCCACGACGACGACGTTGCAAAGGGCCCCGTGTATGTCCGATGCTTCTGACCCCGGTTGGATAGACGATGAACCGTGCGATCGCGCGCGCGCACATCCATCGGATCGATCGGTGCCTCTTCGTGTACCCTTTAAATTTCGCAGTGACGCCTCGCGCGACTAATTGGTCGACGGGTCGATCATCAGCCGACGGCTTGATAAGGAGGTATCGTGGGTTATGGTGTGTAATAGCCACGCTCTGCCAGCTCCGGCTGTAATTTCTAACGTTTATCGGCGCTGTCTCAGGGTTGCGGGTGTTTCTGGGGGTAGGTCCGAGTAAGGTTTCGGATTGTAGATTATCACGGGTTTGGATTTGTTTAACTTTGAATTAGTGTGATGAGGGTTAATTTGTTATGGTTATCTTTGGATGAGAATTATAATTAATGAGATATATAATTTCTCAGAATACTTCGTTTTTGACTAATACGAGGTTTGGAAAAAAAATTTACGAAGATAAGTCAAACAGCAAGTAATAAAAATACATGTTATTTGCATTAGTTAAACGTATATTTGTGCATATACTTGAAGAATAAGGTAGGATGCTGTTGTACAGGAATAACAATGTGTTGTGTAGAAAGTTATGTAAAAATATGGTTCTCTTATATCGAATATGTTGAGTACGTTTCAGTCATAGGAATCTTTTAAAAAATATAATTTCAAGCACAAAAGCTCAGTTTGAATGATAAAATTGAAACAAATGTTGCTAATCCGAAGTTTCTGGTAGCGCCTCGAAAGCTCTCTCTCTCTCTCCACAACGCAAAGTTAGTTACGAAATTAATGTATCCCAATTTTAGCCGTAAAGAGGAAGCCCGTTTAATCGAATTTAGTTGCGCAAGGATACATAAATAACCGTCGCGAAAACTTCTCCGCTTTCTGTCACGCGAAGCATAAATTGCATGCTTCAAAGGAAGGCGTTGATCGGTGAAGTGCTTTGAGGCAACATTAGTCCAGCGAATCGAGTCCCAGCGTTGGACGTAACGGAATGGACACGCACGAGACGAGATCGACACCTCTCTTCCTGCTTTCGAACAAACGGATATTAACCGGAGAACACGCTGCCGGTAAAACTTGCATGCGGAAAATCTGCTCGAGGACAACTTTCTGCCGCGTTGTTTCGTTTTCAACGAAAACTTTTTCGTCAAAACGAATATCGTATTATTTTTGTACCATTTTTATCTGGCAATTGTTGTACAGTATTAGATGCAAATGAAAATTATGGACCTGTTTGTACAAGTAAGTATTTAATAATTTCTTTATGTACACATAACTGATCGTATGTGCGTAAATAATCAAAATTCTATGTATATTTTTCTTTTTTATCTTATTTATAATTCACAAACAATATTTGGCATATGTATATTTTTGAACTAAAAGACCAGTTATTAATGTAACTATATAATATTTGATTTAATAGAAGTTACGTTAAAAGGGAATGTACTCGTATATGTAGTAACGGTTAATTAGTGAATTTCTTTTCCTGTGGATTCACATTAATTTCATTCGTCCCGATAGTAATTTAGTTTTTAAATTCAGCGGCGATCCGCGAAAGTTGCGGCTTTTTAATTAGAACCGTGCGTTTTCATGCGATGGACATTTAAATTTCCGCGCGGCGCGTATCTATTTGCGCTCCCCACTCCCCTGTCGTCGCTAAAGAGTTAATTAAATTTAATTATGCCATCTACGGAATATGTGCGCGTAGGGGTTGAAGTATATCGGAAACGCGGAAGCGTTCTTTTGCCGGAAACTGCGGGGAAAATGAACGTTTAAAGAATATCGATCGATCTATAAAGTACACCTCCTCTTTTATAATATCGTTCACGTCTAAAAATAAAATATTTATGAAATGAAACCCTCATCTCATATCGACGAATATTTTAATCTTATTATATTGTAGGTAGCAATATGTGACAAATATCGTAAATCTGTTTCGCGAACTGGTTGTTTGATTAAAATTTCAACTGTTTCCACACGAAGTTAAGACGGACTACGTCTGTAGATTTGCATCTTCTATCATTAAAACTAACAGCGGAGTAGAACAAGAAAGAACAAGCAGACACGAGAATGACAAATCGGTTGAACGACTGGTAGGAGAGTGATTTTCGTGGCTCCGAAAGGACAATTTAACTTGACACACTATAATATGTATTACGCCATAAATGTTACTCGCTAATTTACAACACTACGAACGTTTCACTACAAGAATATAATTAATATATTGGAATTAGACCAAGAATATCTGACAAATAACATTATTTTGGGAAACGTTGCACAAAAATTAAGGCATATCTGATTTAAAATTATTAAGTACATATCCAGTAATTTATAAACGATAGTGTAACTCGTATACGTATACGTCGTGCAGAAATGCGAAAGGGTTAAGCGATGAAGCTCAGCGCAGTCGCTCAACGACGAGTTCCTCGAGGCACTCACCTCGTAAAGTGCGTGCGATCGCCGACGAATTAAAAGCGTGGCTCGCCAGGCCGCGTCTCAAAGCGTGTTACATCGCGTTACGTCGTTTAATGTAACAAGAGAACGTCTGTCTGCTATTTTCTCTGTGATTTCCAGCTTTCATCCCCCCCACAACGTCCCCTTTCTTCCACCTTTCTCGAATTTCGTTCTCGTGCAGCCACCGCACCCCCTTCCTTCGCGGCGTCCTCCTTTCCTCTGTACCTCCGACGAGCTCTTCTTCATACGCATACGCGAAAATGAGCGTTTACGACGGACACAGAGGATAATTGCATGCGTTGATCGATATAGTTTTCCAGTATCGTGCAGCAAATTATCCGATAATGCGCTCGCGTGATTCTGCTAAATGAGCGAGTAAGTTGGCATGGTGTTCTAAAGGATTTCTAGGATTTCTAAAAGAGCAAGCGGGAGAATACCTGGTGAGTGGCGTTAAGAGGAATATCATATCCGAATTAGGAAATTTATTTGAAAACAGTGTAATTGTAACTCTTTTATTTGAAATCGTAGAGACATTGTACGTTACGATAGGAATGGCTGAATAAAATTTCTAAGATCACTCGTGGATTCGTAGTTGAAGAATTGGAGAAAATATTCGCAACCAAAAGCGAAACTAAAAAGGAAAGACACCTATACTTTTTTATTTACTCGTATACCTCAGTCCAATAACGGTAAATATTAGATTTATACCTCAGTTTTTAGTAATTTCAAAGTTATTTCGACGAAATCGATCATATTTTTCCAACCAATAGCAAGTTTCCGAATACAAAAAACGTTATTTAAAAAAATATCTACGTGTACCGCGTAATATCGATCAATTTCAACGAAGGCCTGTTATATTTGGCCCTGTAACAGGAACACCGATTTAGGCGAACGAGCTTACAATTCGTCATAAATGACACCTAACATCCCGAAAACACCCCTATCGCGCCAGAACGTTCTCTGCTCGTTCGTTCACGAGCAATATCGTCAATTATAATATTTCACAGAGGTGTGATCGAACGAGCGTTCTCCAACCGAGTGTTCCGACGATAACGTTCCTCGTTATCGAACGTTCGATCAATACGCTCGGTCGAAGTGCAGGTAACGTTTATCTCTCTTTCTTCGTTGATGAAAGATTCTCAGAAAAAAAGAGAAACAAGATAAATGTTGCTAGGATAACGTAGTTTGAAATTACAGGGTCGAAAAAATCTGAACGTCAGACGTTTTTATAATATCTACTTTAACATATGTATGGACCTTGAAATAAAAATCTCGTTACATTTGTTCAAAGTACTTGATACAAAGAGCAAAATTCTCGTTCGCTAAGATATTGACGAATACTATTTCAAACATCTGCATATGTGTCACTGAATATATTAAAGCTTGACGCAGGTCTAGTCTTAAATAAATATTCATATTACGTATCATTGTTTTAACTAATCGTTAATCTCCTTAAATCTCCCTCTATGGGGATATATTCTGTTGATTTTACGCTTCAAGTTTGTACGCGTGTTCACACCTTTACTTTTAAAGAAATGAGATCTAAACAAAAACTTGATGTTACGAAAATAAAACGTAGAATCTGATAAAAATAATTGGAAAATTATTCTTCATTGGAAAATAATGCAAATAACGTGCTGTATGTGCAAATATCTTTTATAGCCAGTACACCGTCCTAGCGTTACTTGCAAAACTTTATAAGCAAGTTCAAAAGACAACTTCCGTACGCAACAAGCATCCTCAAAGAATTTCGAATGGAGTTACGAGAATGAAACCGAGCGACTCTCCCCCGAACCGCCGGCTGATTTCAACCCTTTGAAAAATTCCAACCGACTCGAGGAACGAGCGCGAACCGTCAGGAGCAACGGCAGGATCTAATGAAATTGCAAGAATCGAAAAAAGGGGAGACGACGAAAAGAAAAAGAGGAAGTGGTGGTTAGAGCAACGGAGGTAGGTGGAAGAAAAAGTGAAAGAAGGGTTTCGATAGGACATAGAGAGAGGTAGATAGAGGTATAGAGAGGTAGAGAGAGAAAGAGAGAGACAGGGAGGAAGGGAGGGAATGGGGTACGAAGAGTGGCTGCTGCCTGTGGCTCCCCGATATCGATTTCCGATAGCGGCATTTAGTGCTCTGTATATTCTGTCTACTCCCATACGTGTCTGATATGGGGACGCAGAGGCCATCACAGGTACCAGTGATGAGCGCTACTACGAAAGGGTGCGCCGATGGGGTTGCACGCCTCTGCCCGCTATCGCCTCACGCAAAGAGAGGATACGTCGAGACGCCTCAAACGAAGTTTGACGTTTTGGTACTTTGATCCGGGAAGCGTTCTTTGCACCGCGACGGAAGTGACGAGTGGAAAGGTAAATGCTGTACGATGGACCATCGGTGACAGCGACTAGGTGGATTTGAGTGGATGGAGAAAATAAAATTGCAGAGGGGTGGTTTAGACGAAGATGGTTTGGATCAGCAAGTATGTTGGTACATGAGTGGCTATGAGGATTTAACACTAGATATACCATTGACGATCGGTAACTATGGTGGGATGGATTTGACTGGATATAGGAAACAGAATCAATGAAATTTATAGATTTAATGAAGATGATTTAGATAAGAAATTACGTACTGTGATAAATGTTTAACATTACGTGTTAAGAGGACTCTGGGGTATATTTAATAAATGTTAATTATCCGCATTAGTAGACTTAACTGCACGGCAGACTTTAAACTGTTACGATGTCAGTTACCTGAGAACACTGTTCTGAAAACCAAAAACACTGTTCATCTCGGCCTCATTGTCACGCTGCAAGCGACAGGCGTCAAAACTAGAACAGTTTACCCTTCCATCGAGTCTGCAGTCGTCAGAGGATGATAGTAACATAGTCTAAACGCTAAAGGCTCTAAGGAAGCATCGTAGGCTCGAGGCATTTTCTGATTCATAATACGAAGAAATTCGATATACTCTCGGATGATCCAAAAATCCATGTTTGCTCACGATCTTTCACTTGGACGTTGAAGATTTGATTTTTCGAAGAAAGTGAGGTAGTGTTGTACGTCCAGTGAACAAAGACAGCAACGCCTACGCGATAATTAATATGCGGTAGAAGATGGCCAAGGTGCTCTCGTGTAAACCGAGCGTGTGATTAATGACGAGTTTACCGGCTTCTTCGCCATTGTGCCGGCTAATTATGCCCTGGTCGCTCGGCGAACCTATTCGACGATGCCTTCTCGGTGTGGAAACTCTCGGATGGAAGTAGACTCTGAGATACAACGCCAAGAAGAAACGGTTAACGTTTAGCGCCTCGTTGGTTTGCTGGAATTCGCTGAGATTCTATCGGTGGGATATGGTGTTGAGATTAGGAGAAGGGATCTTAGAATAATCGTTCGGAAAACAGTGAATGATAAAAGTCGTGGATAATGACAGTGAGTTTAGAGTATGAATGGGATTCCAGTTATACTTATGAAAGCAAGTTTATATTATCACTAAAATCTGTATCAAACATGATACATAAAATAACGTTAAAGCCAACATTAACCCTTTGTCGATCATAAATTCGGCGACTTTCCAACTTGCCCTAAACCCAGACTGTCGGCTCGAGAAGCCAAGAGCATTGGCCAGCCAACTTACGTAACCGGAATCCTAAATTTTTCGTTTGTCGGACGAGCCGTGTAATCAATTGAATCACCCCCTGTCCACGTACTCTATCCTCCTATTTCCAACCCAGAAATGCCATCTACAAGACACATATTACGTAACTGCAGGAGATCGATCGGCTAAAAATTGTCTTTCCTCCTGTTCTCCAAACTACTTCGCGTGATTACATACACGGTAACAATATTCAAATATTCGAAACTATTCCTAAAATCATCTACGATACTCGCGATATTCCATCTTCCTTTCGATTGTTATTATTAACAAGTTGAGAAATTATCTACGAAAGCACGAGTTAGCCCAATAGTTGTTATGCTATCGATAAGAACGGACTTTGCACTAAGAAGGACTAAGGGGCAAGGAAATTGAGGGCCGCATTATTGGCGGCCGAGGTCTTCGAATATGGCAGAGAAATTGAAGGGGGAACGAGGAAACGCGGTGCATCGACACGGCAGGAGACGGGCGAAGGGGAAAGGTGGTCGGTAATCGATGCTCAGCACCAATTAGTAAAACCACCCTGCGTCGAACTGCTTTAAACCGGTTCACGGAGCAACGCACGGTAGAGAGAATGGAGGCCCGATCGATTTTCTGAAACTCCTTCGCGCCGCGAGAGAGACGATCCTCACGTGATCTTCGCACGAACGTCCTGCTCCGCGATCGTGATTGAGAATTAGGAATGCTGTGTCGTTGTGATTTTAAAGTGGCAACGCAGAGTACCAAGATTTGGTAGATTTATATTTATATTTTTCATAAGACTCATAACTTTAATCACTGGAGTACTCGAGATTTTTCATTAGATAAGTTTCAAATTAGATAATAATTCTAGTTTTATAATGATCTCTGAGGATAATCTTACTTGTAAAAAATCTTAATTGTAAAAAAGAAACACCTACAAATTCTGACGTTCTGCTTCTTTATTTTCTTTTTACGCTCGCCATTATTTTCAAAGACCACCCAACAAATGATAAACCTGATCAAAGACCAGGTAGAGTCGCTTTCAACCTAACAATACATGCTTTACAGAAGCCAGAGCCAGCATCCTGAAGCGATATATCATAAATTACACATCACTGAATCAACCCGTGTAAATATACAAATTAATTAATTGCGTTATATCGCATAGCCAAGTACCAGCAATTGGATTCGTTCGAAAGGGTGGAGCAGCAACGCGATTAAACATCGCCGCGATTTTAATTTACCCGTTAAGCATACAAGGGCCGTACCACGGTTCCGCGAGATTTCATCGCAAACGGAAACGACGGTGAGTTTTTGCACGACTGTAGCACGGAAAAATCCGCTGCATTTTCCCTCTAACCGATCTAGCTCGCGGCGAGTATCCTTCTTCGTTGTCCTACTTTGGGGAACACACCGCGTTATACCACCACAAACATATATGGACACATATGGAAATATATACCGTCGTTTTGACAGGAGCGATAGCAGAAAGAACATTTGGCTTCTTTCAGAATTTAACCAATAATCCTCTAACTATTAGAAAAAAATAATGCAGTTGTCGGAAATTGTAACATTTTTCTTACTAACACATTCGCTGGATAAATTCAGTTATCGTACTTGGATTCTATGTAATGTTACTAATGCAGCTATTGTTCCCAAGTTTGTGCATTTCAAGTTTGAAGAGGAGAAGGAAAACAGCAAGTATTGCGTTGAAACAAAATCTTATCGCCTAAAACAAAGACCTTTCTAACGAGAAAGCTTCGCTATTTAACACTTTGCTGTTAATTTCTTCCGAAATATCTTAAAATTACTGATTTTTTAACACACGTTACGTCTCCTAACGATCTCCTAATGATATGGATGGCGTGAATGCGCGCGCAGTACACGGGATACGTGTGGAAAGTGTATCTTGGCAAGTTTCGTCGTCTCCTGGTCAACGTTCTTCCATCGGCGAGAGAGTTGGATATCGACCGGTATCCCGGAGGATGAGACGCGATTTAATCCTACGAGAGAAGAGCGAGCACGGAAGGGAGCAAGCCTGTCTAAGCGAACGGGCCGCTATCGGTTCGCGCGAAAGCGGATTGCCTCGTGAAATAGTCAGGCGACGGATGAAAAAGCCGGCAGAGCCCGACTCGCTTTTAAGCAAATAGACGGATTCATTTTTGAAAAGGCACGATCAACGGTGCAAACCCTCTCTTTGCCATCCCCTACCTTCTCCCGTCTTTTCGTGCGACTGTTTTCGTTGGAAAAATAAATGATTCTTCGGTACTGATACTTTCGTGCATAAAATAATATATATGTAAATATATATAAAATTAAGATGTATAAAGTATCCGAAGTAACACGAAACGGATCGCTATTTACGTTCTATTTGTTTAGTCGAATTTGCATAAGCGTCCAAGAGAATCGTAATGATAGTAAGTGACGGTAAAAGATTTTTAACATAGTTCTTTTTCGCTGAATTTCTATTATTTATGGTATATACGGTGACAGCATTTCTACATTAGAAAAAAGTTTGCACGAATAGTTGCAAGAGTAACTTCGAAAGTTTCATGATTTCTAATTTATGTCCTATATCCAAGTTGAAATCACAGGAGGAATGAAACATTCTTTTTCATCATGGTGAAAGTGTTAATACGCTCGGGTATAGGAAGAGGGAAGTTTGATGCGAAACGATAATCGGTCTGACTGGTTTACTCTTATAAATTTTTATTAGAAATCAACGATTACTTCATCCCCAAGGAAATTCCAGAATTTAGAAAACGCGTTTACTATGTTGACAAGAATTTAAAGTCGACAAGAACGATTTCATTTCACCCGAATATATGAAATAATTTTCATTCTTGCAATTACACGAATCAGTTTTGTAATAATTTCTTCAAACGTGGAACTGAAATAAGCTTTGCAATACTATCGTTCAGAAAAGGGAAGTGCATTTGATAAATTCATACTAAGATATCCGGTTTGTTATTCTGAGGATAGAAGGATGGAAATTTCATAGGATTAGTTCGCGTTAACGATTTTCCGAAAATACTTATCGATCCGTACCTTACCTAATTCTAAAGTTACCATCATGTTTGGTTATACTACTAGCCGTATAGAGAATTAGTGACTAGGGTCTAATCAAAACCAATTGTCCTCTCGAGACTCGAGTAATTCATAATTTTCCAACAACTTTGCCTTGTATCCGCAAATCAAATTTCGTCTAAAGCTTAATAATTAATCAAAGTTATCATTTAATTTCCACCTTTTACAAAACACCGAGAAACCTCGCACAAACTTCCTAATCTTGGATTTCCAAACCTTCCCAAACCTTTCCAAACTTCAAAAATCAAAATCATCGTCCTCCGCTTCAAAAACCGCGCGCACTTCCCCGAACACACCAATTATCTTTTAACTAATTATTAATTATTCTGCCAAACTAAAATGATCACGCACACGCGCCCGTACACACATACAGAAACATAACTGAACAATCTCGAGACGTCAAGAACCAAACTTATTGCTCTTTTGCACCAGAAAACATACACGTACTATCTCTCTCCTTCCTCATCCAACTCTTAACTCCGTCAAATCCCCATGACTTTGCTCCAGCCCGCAGTTGCATAGACTCGTCGTTTAGCGAGACCTCGCCTCTCGGTTCGCCGCGAAATAATCCTCTCAGGAATATTTCTAGCGGCTGGTAGCCGTAGTCGGCGTCGTCGTTATCGCGGTACGGTAACGATCGTTGGCGTTAAAGTTGCTGGAATGAGAAGGATAGGGAAAGCGAGCGAAAGCAGGAAAGAGATGGTAGGAGCACAGAGCGGCGAGAGTCGAGAGAACGCCTCTGTGTAGGCTGATCGCGTTTGGGTGAAAGAGACGGGTATATGCGGTCCAAGAGAAACGGCACACGAGAGCAAAAGGGGTTAGAGGTAGGGGAGGGAGCAACGGTAGCCGTGGCAGAACGAGGAGAAAGGGCGCTTTCCTCTCTCGCGTATAGGTGTGTCTGCCAGAGACCTCTTCCGCAAGGGAATGTTAATTAATTAGCGTTGCGGCATTGATCACGGCGTTACTTTGCACCGGTGTGCGCGCCCTACGCTCGACGCTGGCTGCATCGTCCTCGTCGTCGACACCGGTGCCGCCTTCATTACACGAGAGGTAGCGCGGTAATGGCTGGCTATGTTCAACTCGGCACTACCTGCAAGTGCTCGTCGCAAAACCACTACTCGTCTTCGAGGACTCTACTTCCACTCCTCTCTTCATCCTCGTCCTGTTTCACTCACCCATGGTCTTGGCTCGCTTCACGCAGCGCGCACCGTGTCACTCGTATCGACGAAACTGGTGCGCGTACACGTGCTTTCCGCACTCTGGCTGAAGAATGGAGAACCTTGTGCGTTTTGTAGAACGAAGGCTTGTTAAAAACGAGGCACAATGCAATTGTTGACAACGCAAGCGGTGTGGGATATTTTTAGTGTGAAAAGGGTCGGATCCTAGAGGTTGGGAAGAGAGAACGTGAATGGTTGTAGATCCGATGGATATGTAGTTTCTACACACACGATAAATAACGAAGAACATTGTACATTTTGGAAAACGAGTGCTTGTCAAAAATGAGGAAGAACGTAATTGTTGACGAAGGTGGAGATCATGCGGGTTCCTTTCTCAGTGTGAACAAAGTTGAATCCAAGAACTTAAGAGGATGTGTAGTTGCGGTTTTAATAGATGCTTTAATTTGATTAGCACAGAAAGGAAGTTATCATTGAGAGACAGACTGAGTCCGTTAGATATTTTATAGAATATCGATTATCTATGTTGAGAATAGACAGCGGATTAGTTCTCGATTATTCGCTTATGTATGCTGTATAAAGCTTCACTGAAATCGCTGCCCGATATCTTGTATAATGTTCCTAATAGAAAGATTAATTTTGAAAATAAATGAAGGCCAACTCCAGTATAGAAGGAGTCTCCTACTCATAACCCATAAACTATTCTACAAAAATTAACATACAATGATAATATTATCATCTTACACATACTCTAAATCAACAATTTCAGCGATTCCGCTCGCAAGTTCTTCCACCTAACCGTCTATAATTATCCACTTACTTAATGCCTTACTCCATCTCGCAAGATTAAACCCAAAAAACTTCTCAATTTTGATACTATACAAACGTGATCATTCGCGATTCGTAAGGATGCACGTGATCGATTTATGAAGAGGTATACCTGTTTGGAAGATTGAACGTGGAGCACTGTTACCTTCGAGAAGTAGGTAGGTAACTTGTTTAACGACCACCCTTAACGGTAATCGATAAGCGACGCTATCGGGACTACGGATCCCAGGTCATACAGAAGCCTCGGAGACGATCGATCCTCCCTCTTCCTCTTCCTTTCTCTCGCTCTCTCTCTTCTTCGTTCCGTTAATGGCAAAAGGAATACACCGATAATCTCGAAGGTGCATAACGAACGAGGACGCAGGCAACTTATCGATTCTGCAGCTACGGGGCGGCATCGATGGATTCTGTGACCGTCGAACGGTATCGAAGTTTCGAACGGTCTGTTAGGTTAGAATTCTAAATACGCCGTACGAACGAAATAATTGGCGGATTTCCTGCACAAACGACTTGGTAGATTGGATAACCTGATCAGTATCTTCCTCAGACTCGCAACTAGTCTCCGCGGGTTAAGTGATTAGGAACGATGTTGCGGTAACCCTGGATGAGATCATTTTGGTAAGTAGCTTTTCGGCTGATAATACGTAAGTAAGATGAAGCATAAACTTTCCGGAAGAATGAAGCTATACCGGTTCTCGAAATTTCTATTCATTAACGCGGTTTATATATGATGGATTTTTATTAGCTTTAGACTATCGTTATGTTAGTTAGCAACAAACCTCCTAGCAAATTATATTTAATCCGTTTGTATTGGATTCTTCCTGTCGCCATTCTTCGTTCCATACTTGACGAATAGAAAATTCATTCAGCCCCGCACTGTTCTTTCCTTTTAAAAAATCCTAATCATTATTGTTTACTAAGAACTTTATCACAAGAGATTTATTGATCTTGATCCTCTCTCAGAATGTCCATTGTAACTACTTAACACGATTATATCTCTTCTAACAATTTGTTGCAGTTCAGTGCTTGCTGTCGTCTTTTTCGTAGCATCACGATCACACAACATATAGATAAGTAATCCCCTCACCTCGTCATAATTCGTAATATGTCGAATCAGTTTCGATTAAACCCCAAGAAAAAAGTACTGCCCTGCATATAAAATATTTTACAAATATTTCCACCGATTGAACTTGCAATAAAATTTCTCGTAAGCGTCCGTAAACATCCATAAACACCTAAAAACCTGAAAGCACCGTACGTTCGTCTTTCGAACGCCTTCCAAGGATCTCGTCTCAGCGATAGCCAAGACACGGAGGAGCTCTAAGGTTAGCCAGAGCAAGAAAGAACATCCTGCGCGGAGGAACGAGGGTGAGATATTAGTCCTTCGAGTCCCTCGAAATTACAGGCGAGAAGACCGCGTCCAGAATAGGTCGGGCCGACCAGAAGAATCGTTTTTTTTTCCGCGGAGATTTGTGTCAGCCGGCAGCCAGTAGCGAGCTTCCACCACGCTGGTATCTGGGGCTCGGAACCACCCACCCTCTGATACCCACGTCTTATCCTATCCACCTACACGTGAAACACTCCCTTGTCGTATCTGCGTTTTCAAATCCTGTTCTGGCAAACCATCTAAAGTAACTCGTAGAAATATTCGGACACGTGCTGAAGAAAATTTTCAAGAACATATATTCTATATGTTATACGAAACCGATAACTGTAATGAAAGTCAACTATGTTGATCATATGGATAAAATTCGAAACCAATCTGAAAACGCATGTAAAAGTTACAAGGTATTTATTAGAAATATATATTCAATAAAATATTAGTATACAGAATAAACAGTGATTTTAAACGTATAATGAGCGTTATAATATTTGATGAGAGAAATACATCTTTATATGGATTCGATCTCATTAGTCAGTTCCTGAGTTAGACCCTTAGTTAATGAATGTTAGTGGTAAAAAGTCAACAGTGCCAATAAAATATTTTATATAATATATTTATACATGAAAAGTTTCTATAAATGTTTAAATACTTTCATGAGCCACTATATTTTTCAAACGAAGTTATTCGGTTACAGGAGAGTAGACAGAGTCTTTTCTCACCGAGAGGCCCCTCTGCTACCATTGCTACCACCAATCCTAAGGAAAGTCAACAGCTTCGAGGCGAAATCGCACCTTTCTCTATCGTCTACGACTTCTATCCTGCTTTCCTATCCTGCCATGCCGAACATGACAGATTCGTCTTTCCGATCTACACGGATTCGCGGTAACGAATAAAAATTCAGATTAAAGACCTATTTCAACGGAAGCGAGTCTGGATATTTAATGGCCGGTGAATGTTTTATTCACGAAGATTGGCGGCGTTCAACGCTCCATGGGATTGTGCTTAACCCCGTGGCTTGATTCGATGTAAGCGAATACGGTTCGCGGTGAGGAGAGTGATTAGTCAAATTGGAGGTCTGAATTTGCTGTAATTGGGTCAAGGGACATACACGATTGTGGTTTTTGGGAAATTTCCTTGTTGTGAACGCGTATAGAGCGAAGATAAAGAAAATCAAGTTGGAAGTAGTGATGGTTATTAGGTTTTGCAACATGGTTGAGTTAATTCGAGTTTGGGAACTGATGTTGAAAATGATATAGCTGGAAATTAAAAAATGATATAAATATATAGAGATGAATAGAATCTTTTATCGCTCCTAGACGTTGGCTATAGATACGTTGTTTGATTTATGGAGTATATAAACTGCTGTGAAACAGTTTAATGTGAATCAAGAATTTTTCGAACCATCCTGTAGAATTTATAGGAATTTAAAATTGAAGAGAGAAGAAGGAAAGATCCTGCTTTCGAAATAGAGAAACTGGAATATCTGTCGTAGAATTGTAGATTTTAAATACATGTATATATTTTGATTTATCATTTTGATCTATGTCTAATGAAGTTAGTTATAGTGTAAATTCATGGTTCAACTTTTCTGATGCTTTATTATATGTTTCTTAAGCAATCACTGCTGCAAAATTTATCAGGTCTTCTACGTGAGAAACAACCTGTAACATTCTACGCTAACAAGTAGCTCGAACCCAATCCCTGTATTTCGATATCGAAATACGAGTTCGAACGCCGCGTCCCCCAGGATCAATATTTGAGGAAACTCGAACACATCTAGCTTCGGTAATAACATTACCAGATAATGAGATTAGAAATTAGAGCCCGGCAATATCGACGTGCTCGACATCATCGGGCCGAAGAATATCACGATTTAACATTACCGCGCGAAATTAAATCGACCTGTTCTGTCCTCGCATTCTTGATCGACATTCCTGATCCGATATTTTAATCACATAACTTCATTCAAAAACTGATTTCTGTTCTACTCTTTTAATTTATCCTTGCGTAAATAATAGCCGCTCTCCCTCTTCCCACTTCTCTCTTCTACAATTTTCACGCTCTTACGACCTATTATTACATAATCGAAAATCACAGAAGACCGCAAGCCCATTCACGGCAACCTTTTAAAAATTTAGATTTTTCCATCATTCGCTTACACTCTCAACGACGCCCTAAATTTGCCAGTCTCTTGTGCCGACCAAAGGACCAACGATCCAACTTTCTGTTCGATACTTTGTCCGCGTGAAGTCACCTTTGACCCAGATGAGAAAAACTTGAGAAACCGATGCACGGCTAACGTAAACCGCGGCGATATTCTGAATTATGCGCGTTGGTTGCGGCTGGTTTATTAACGGCGCGGCTTGCGGTGCTTCATGATTGGTGAACGATTCGCAGGGACAGCAACGAGGGTGGTAGCGGACGGG
The DNA here is from genome assembly GCF_011952205.1 of Bombus bifarius. Classification (NCBI taxonomy): domain Eukaryota; kingdom Metazoa; phylum Arthropoda; class Insecta; order Hymenoptera; family Apidae; genus Bombus; species Bombus bifarius. The sequence goes on along the minus strand of NW_022884914.1, from coordinate 4,518,034 downwards.
TGAACCGTCGAGGCCGTCTTTTTCTCTCGTTTCTCAGCCCCCGGCTGAACCATAAGTCCGCTCGTATCGCGTCATGTTGCATTAGAGAGGCGACGAGGTGGCACGCCGCGCCGTCGTCCTCGGGGCTTCTTCCATTTCACGTCCTGCCGTCCCTCGACGACCCGTTTTCCAACCCCCGCAACGTCAGCCTTCGAATCGCCGCCTTTCTGCTCTCACTCACCCTCTGCCGCCCTCTACTTCCTTCATCCGTTTCCACCCTTGACACCCTCCTCGCCCCTTACTCGATATGCATGTCCTTCGTTCTACTTCTGTAACCGCGTTTCGCTCTGGTTCGTTCGAAGGCCTCTCTCTCTCGCGCGCGCACGGACCAACCCGCACCCGTTTTCATCCTTAAACCGTCCGTTCGGTATTTCCGGCCCGATCGATCCTCCCTCCCCTGCGTTTATTCTCGGATTTCGTCCGGCTGATATTTGCCGGCTTTTCCCTTTCTTTTTTCCTTTCCGTGTTCGTTTTGCGCCAGTTTCATGGAGGATGGTTCTCGGAGGTTGGAATTAACGGGGTCGTTTAATTCTGAGATTGAAAAGACAAAGACGAGGGTGAGATGAAGGAAGATGAAGAATTACGCAAGCTTCCGGTTGTGCATGGGTTTCGATGATTTCTTTCTCTTCTAATTTTTGGAGTAGAATTTGTTAGGCGTATCCTGTTTAAACAACAGATACTGCTACTTCTTGGTTCGTTAAAGATAAATATACCGTCACACTGTAACATAAATTTTCTTCAAGCTTTACCGTAATCGCTATATACTTTTATAAAAAAGAGATGCTATATGCACACCTTCTAAACAATATCATATCTACGAGCCAATGATAGCACGTATCGCTTGGAAGAAAACCCCATTTCGAATTGAACCCAAACCCTGTTACGAGAGAATCCAGCCAATCGCTGTTCCCTCATCGTCCCCATATTTTAAGAAATAATTCATTAGCCTTCGCCAGATAACGTTCCTACAATAAACTATGTTGTTGCACCAATCCCAAAAAAATCGTCGAAACTGGCCACTAACCTTAAATCACACGCGATAAACGCAGTAGTCGCGAGAGAAAGCGCAGTGCAGTGTGTCGCCTTTCAGGCGGATGAGGAAAACGCGAGAGGATAAACCGAGAACCTTAACGCTCGGTCTGGAGGGTGTCGGTGATCACGAGGATGGCTAGGTATGGTGTTGCTGGCTGTGCCTCTGGTTATATTGCGGACTCGGAGAGATCGTGCATCCTCCGGGTGAAGGACGCGGCGGGACGGAAGAGCAAAGAATTATACTACGTGCCTGGAGTGTCAAGACGTGGGGGTGGTTTATGGTGGAAGCGTAGATGCGAACCAAGCCGTTCGAGGCTATATACTAGCGTGCAGTAGTGTGCAGCGTGCAGTAGTGTACAGTGTGCATCCGCCAACGCAGCCTGTTCTCTCGCCTTCGGGCCTGTTAATGGTCGCTACCCTTTTGAATACTTTGCCGAATCGCTTGCAACGTTAGTTTCAAACATTTGAAAGGGTTTCTTTCTGATTTTCTGTTAAGTTTCCTCGCGTTTCTTTTTTTCATCTTATTTTACACGCAGTGTTTCGAAGAACTGATTCGGTAAGAATTTTTGAAGGTTTCTTCTTCTTCATGAAGTTTTGTATTCGATAATTGGTGATGTAATGTTTCGTCTTATTTTATAGGGGGTGTTTCGAAGAACTGATTCGGTAAGAATTTTTGAAGGCTTCTTCTTCTTCATGAAGTTTTGTATTCGATAATTGGTGATGTAACGTTGCTTTTATTTCTTTTTATTTTGCTTGCTTTTTATTTCTTTTTATTTCGTTGCTTTTTATTTCCGAGGATATTTAATGGATTATTTTACTGAGATTTCGTATTCCGCAATTGGTAGCGTTACCATTTCGAAGTATTAAAGGTAGTTTGATAATTTCCGGAGCACTGTGCTTCGAATAATGATAAATACGACGATTACTGATGTATTTGAACGTTTTCTACGTGCAAGTATGCAATAATCTAATGTCAAATGACTTTCGATCGGCCAAAAATGTTCTTTGAACGACTTCCAAACCTTTCCATTTGAAATTCGCGAATTTTCCACACAGATTGTTTCTGTAGAAAGATAAAAAGTACAAGACGACATCTGCTCGTTTGGTAATTGAAAATCAATCGTGCTATTTGAATATTTTTTACCAAAGGAAGACAAGCCAAAAGTAGCTACGTATCTATAACGATGTTAACGTTGTCACATGTTTCATTTTGCACTGAAAGTACAAAAATATCGTGCCCTGGCGAGAAAAACAATGAGTGGGATAGGAGCGAGCGAACCTTAGTAAAAGGTAAACTAAAAACCAAACTTGACAAGCTATTGCCTGTATAGTTTGTGCTTCTCAAAGACAGCTTTAGGATCGGTGTCAAGTACTGGGACAAATATTTGCAGGATACGCTTGGCCTAATCTTTGAACCTTTTAAATCGCCGGCAAAGGACGTCGTCTTATAGGAGAACAAAGATTCCTTGACACGAGCCAACACAACACTCAACTTTTGTTTGAACCATCCGGAAACACGCGAATGTGGATCGATAAGAGCTTTTAAAGATTTTATTTTATAGAAAAATTTCCTCATACCAATATTTTAACATGTTCGATAACTATGTACTAATGATTATTATCTTGAGAATTGTTAATATACAGGGTGGTTGGTAACTGGTGGTACAAGCGGAAAGGGGGTGATTCTACGCGAAAAAAGAAGTCGAATGTATAGAATAAAAATTTTTTTTAATTCTTTCTTTTTTTTTAAATTTTTTCATCGAGACAACGATCTACAGTGAGATCCGTTATAACGTACCGTACGCGTACCGAGCGAAAATTCAAAGTCGATTTTCTCGAAAACAGAGCCTCAAACGAAAAATTTTTATTCTATATTTTCGACTTCTTTTTTCGCGTAGAATCACCCCCTTTCCGCTTGTACCGCCAGTTACCATCCACCCTGTATACACTTTATATTAAACATGATATAAGTAACTATTTGAGAGTAGTATTTAATTTTGAACTTTATTCGTTGCATTTATAGTGACGATACTTCCATAATCAGCTGTCTAAGAATATTTTATAGCCTGAAAATTCCCACACAGCTTTCATTCCTCAAATTGAGTTCACAATGATATTTACAAATTCTACGTAAAGATACTTCTGTCATATAATCTGCTTACAAGAATATTTTAAATTACCAAATAATCTTCGCGTTTAAACTGAATTCACGATAAAGTCTTCAAATGCTGATTAAACGTCTCTTCGTACTTTTAAACAATATACAGTCTACGCGAATCCTCATTGATATTCCCTATATCTCGAACCTTCATCGAGAGATTACGCCTAGACAGTGATTACCTAATTAGCAAAAAGCGATCTCCGCGCGTAAATTAAGCAGACTATCGCGATGGTGATCCCGTAAAATGTACCCTCTGCTGGGAAACCGTCATCATCGTTTGATCGAAACGTTCCGTACGATGTCGATTCGCGGAACGGAACCATTCTATTTTCAGTAAAACAGGAATCGTAAGCAAAGAGAGTGCTCTCGCGTACAACAAACGTTGGAACAATGGAGGAAGAATAGGCGCCGGCGTGAGAGAGAGAGAGAGAGAAAAAGAGAGACAGAGAGAGAGAGAGAGAAAGAAAGAGACAGGCCGATGGAAATGGATGGCAAATTTTTTGACAAGCGCACGCGAAACACACGTTGACGGTATGTGGCGTGTTTAAAAGCGTGTTTCTATTAGATGGCGAGACCCCCGACTCGCGTTTTGTACACAGCGTTCGCGAAAGTAATGGAAAATTCCATGAAAGCATAGGCAGCTCTTCTTACGAGATAAAATGACGGGAAAAAATGAGGAATTTTGACAAACGCGCGCAGATATTATTTTGCATTTGTCTCTCGTCTAAATTAATGAATTGAATTTACGTCGGAGATTTTACGTTCGTCTCATTATGGTTTCAAAAAATCTATATTTGTTCGTTTTTAATTGACAATGAAGTAGTATTGAAACGATTGGTTCGAAGTAGTTCGAACAGTTCGGCATTCGATGCTATTCTATTCGGAGCTTGTCCAGTCAAATTTTGCTAAATAGTAATATAGCAATAAGATTTTTCTGTGTTTTAATTCTTCGATCAAATCGACACGAAGAAACGGTGAAAACAGCCCTCCATAAAATGCACTATGGTCATCTGCACACAGCTGTAAAATTTATCTTTAGTGACAGCACGATCTTGCTTAAAACCACGATTCATTTACTTCTCATGGTTCGCGCTACTCTTAAAATCCCTAATCGAAAGTTCCAACTTGGAATCGGTCTAATTTCACACCCAATCCTCTTTCGTCTACGAGAATATCCCTCATCTTCGCCAACTTGCGCCGTTTCCCCGAAATAAATTCAAAGTTTCGGTATAAAATCTCGTAACGACGAGTGCAGAGCCACGGCCCATTCCCAACGATCGAACCGGAATCCTTCTTCGCCCGCCAAAAAATTTAACGACGTGACGTCGGCAAACTTGCGTTCGGAACTTTTCGTGTGGCAAATTTGCTAATCTACGCGAATATGGTCGATACTTGATTTGACTTCTTCGTATTTTGATATTCGCTCGTACTTTAATCCTTTCCAATCGTATTGGCAAAAGTTGAGATCCTATCGTGATTAATGTATCTAATAGATCGCTGATATTTAAGCAAATTTATCCTCTTAGGAACAAAACCGGATAAATAGAAATTTTAAAATTCTAGTCGCACATATGTCGACGTTTGCTGGACTACACGGTCTCGTGAAAGTTGATGGAGAAATGGAAAGGAGTGACGAGATCGGCGTAATGCGATGTAGAATCTGCAACGACTCGATATTCGCGGCGACGATGCCTCGACTCGATTAAACTTTTATCACCAAAGGCAAGGACCACGCGAGAATTCCGATCGTGCAAGCCCACTTCGACAGTGCATTCTCATTTAGTTTAATGCTCCCGAGATCGCGCGAATTACCTTTTGATAGATTCACGATCGTCCCACGGGACCGGACCCCGGTTTGCAACGTAGATTCCGTTTGAATCAGACGACCCTATGAATATAACTTGTATGTCTTTCGCTCAGTTTTATCGAGATTTAGTTCAAAAGTACCGTATCACCAATCATGTGAGAAAGTTAGTTTTGAAATTTAAGAATGTGATAGAAGTGTAGTTCTGTTTTCTTTCCAAGCGTGTTTCGAACGATATTCGAATCTTTGACATTTTGAATTTTTGTAATTTCAATTTGTAGACTACTGAACCTAATGGGTAATTTCGAATATTTTCCATTTTGTCATACTTTTTGTTATTCCAGCATCGATTCTAAGGCCACGCGCGCATTACAAAACTTTCGCTTTAATAGTTACATATAGCGTTATTGTAACGAGAAATCGAAGCTACAGATAGCATAACATCGTAAATAGCGACGATCATCTTGCTACTGTCCACGTAGCCTGGTATAGCATGTATAACACGCGAGCACCGATTAATTTAGGGTAAAAGAATTAAAGAATAGCGAATCGGAGGCTAACGCGTGAATTTCGATTCCCATGTGGAAAGCCGGGACTCCCGCGAGCGTTATTTTTCGAATCAAATGGAACCGAGTGTGTTATATTCATGAAATCGCGCGGAAAAAATGATATCAATGCTCAAACGGTTGTTCGCAGATGACAGTGTCGATATATCTGTCTTCAAGTTTCACACCAATCTCGATGATTGGATATGATGTTTATTCTCGTGACAAATGAAAAATATTCGAATTCATCTGCTGCAATTTCCATGAGAAGGTTTCGCCTGTCGACTAACCACTCTCAGTCAATCAAAAGTCAGCCGAGGAAAAAAAGCACGTATAACCGGAACCAAATTTCCTAAACCCATCCAATCGTTCAAGAACATCAACCGCATCCTAAATTTCTCTAATTTCTCATTGTATCGTTAACAAATTCCTCACAATTGACAAACTGAGATCTACCTTACCCTGGATCTTCCACAGACGGCATCTTTCTTCCCAAAACTAAAAGCGAAACCGAACGAATAAAGACAAAGAACAAGCCGCAGAGTACAAAGAAAGAGAGCAAAGCAGAGGAGAATCTCACGTCGCACGGGTCACCAATGAAAAAAAGGCAGGCAGAGAGAACGTGGACAATATTTGAGGCTGGTAATAAAAAGCGGCTGGGGAACAGTGGGTCTGGATTTGGATATGGCATCGGTATTGGAGGGCTGAGAGAGAACCAACGCTGGTGATGGTGGTTGGCGCTGCTAAAAAGGACGCGGCGATGAAGACGGAAAAGCGGATAAACGCGTGGCGACGTTAGTTCGCGTGGGCCGGCACGTTGTGCACATAACGCGCGCGACGCCGACGCCGACGCCGACGCCGACGCCGACTGCTGCAATGCGGTGATGTCGGCATTTTAATTGAAAACGCCGGCTCGCTCTAGCGATACCACCACACCACCGATCTCCTCTCTTTTTCTCTCTCTCTCTCTCCCTCTCTCTTTCACGCTCTCACGGCTGCTGCCAACCAACCACTTCTCGCTTCTTCGCTCATCCATTCGTGGTTTATTAATGAACGTTAATGTCGTAGGTGCGCAGCTCGTTCCTTTTAATTGCGTCCCTAAATTATTCACCGTGGACGCTGTAACCGTCGTTGTGCCGCCACTGTGACGGGTCCACCTTATGGATCCTTTCTGTTTGCTGTTCCTCCGCGAGATCCAACACGGGGGCAACGAACTAAAAGTTCGCGCGGACATCGAGGGAATAAGTCGGTTGGTTCGTACATTTTTTGTAGCTGTTCGGTAATTTATGATGAACGTTGAGTTTCTGATCTGTTATTGTCATGATGCGATGCGATAGTCAAACACCTTGGGCGTAAATATATGAATATTGTCTATTGGTAGTAACCTTACGTGACGTTTCTTGAAGATTATGCAAATAGCGTAGATCAATCCTCTCTGTATCCAACTGTTGTTCTCGAACGAAGAAAATACTTTTTTGGTATAGTTATGCTTCAGATTCCAGACAATTTTTAAATTATTGAAAAACTATATTTCATTTACACAACTATTTACGCTACCTATCTCTACCTAAAAATTACACGTAGAATATGTAGTAGTAATGTAGCAGTTAATTTTGGACATCGCTTGAGGCATATAATACACGTGATATTTCTCTTCCCCAGCCAATCTATTCATAAAATACACAAATTACTTAAAAACTGCAAATTACTCCAACTTCATCCTAAATTCCACCAAAACTTCCCAAACTACAACACGTAACATCCCTCGTTCCTAATCGATTATTTATTCACAAGAGCTTGCATCAAAGTCATCCTAAAATCCCGCTTTTTTCAGGCTCTGTATCAAAGCTTACTTTTGGGAATGGTAACGGAGAGCTAGGTGGATCGGCCAGACGAAATGGAATGGCGTCGGCGGACTGACAAGCGAGGAGAAAGGGGGATGAGAGAGAGAGAGAGAGAGAGAGAGAGAGGCCGGACGCAAAGGGAGACGCATTGTTTACAGTAATGAAGGCGTAAATAAGTGATGAACCGCGCGACGCATCGATCTCGGCCGGGCTATGCCTATGTTTGATACGGCACTGCTTTCGGGGTGGTCACCCCCACTGTCAGCCACCCTCCGACTGCACGCAGATGTCGACCGGTTCTTTTCCCGCCTGCTACCTCCTTCTTTCTCGCTTTACACTTCTTTCGTCTGACGGATTATCGAGACGTTAATTAACAATTAAAAATTTCGTGAATCTACCAGTTTCTTTTCTCTTCTTTTTTCTTCCTTTGTCCTTTCCTTTCTTTAGTTCACCGTTCATTTTTACCTTCAGCAATGGAGGTTAGCGTGACGACGGGTCAATTAAAGGGACGAAACGGTTCTACGGGTTTATGGAGTATGATTTTACAGTTACGTAGCTTTATAGGCACCCTGCTTGTGCTTGCGTTTAAATGTGTTTTATTTTCTCTTGCAGTATTTGTTTTTACGCTTACGATAGATACACTCTAGTTTAATTATTCGTGTACGTTGACTGTCAGAGAAATTTTGTATATCACGTCTATAGTAATAGCGTTCTGTTCGCATATTTCAGCACGATGCGATGCAACCTAATACACGTTCACGTGTAATACATATTTTATTAAAAAATCAAATTGTCCGAACATTTTAACACTGCATTCAGTACAGTCACATTGTGACTGTAATGTTAAAAAGTGTTGGAAATTTTGTAAATTTTAGATCACCGTTGATACTAGTGGACGTATTAAATGACAAAATATTGAATTCCATTATCACTTTAGTTGTTTAGTATTTGCTCTTGGAAATAATTACATTTTACGATAACATGTATTTTTCTATCATATTTCCACGGAAATTCTCACGAAACTAAGACCGTCCTTGCAAGTCGATGTTAAACACGGCACACTACCATAATCTCGGAATATGATAATTCAGCGACTAGTCGTCTTCCGTTTTCCTTTCTAAGATGCATATTAATAGGAAACGTTTATTATGTATTTATTATACTAGTGTCCGATGTGTCATGTTTTCTAGCAGCTCGATTCGTATCGTTTCATATTCTATTCAAATTAGCTGTCGTGTAAACACTAAATCTAGGAGAAATTTTATGATCGCGAACTTAAGAATTGGTCATTTACAGTCGCATGAATTCTCCTTGATCGATTCGATATCAAATTAACTGCGAAGCAACGAGAAAACTTCACGACGATAAGGCAGAAGCGCGAAGCATATTATGCAATATCAGCGCAACTATAGCAAGCTAACGTGCAATCGACCTTGTCCATACGTTTCAGAAACCGGCGACAAACAGCGTGTCGGGTTTCGCGTTAGGCTGCTAGACGAGTAACCTAATTATTCAAGAAGTGGACTAATTTGAATGGTGCCGCGGACGTGGATTAATTTCTGCGGCGCGAACAAGGAAGAGCGCAATTATGAATCGCGTTCCAACGTCGGGAGGACGTAACACGTTTGTGTAGCGGAGCGTATCGCGTTACTAGAAGGACAGGTTGAAATTTGGGTTAGAGGAACAATAATGATATTAATAATATTATGTAGAATATATATAGATAAATTAACATTTTTAATCCTGTTACCAGAAAAATTTGAAAAATTTTCTTTCGTTACAGAAACTTATCCAGCAACAATTAGAAATTTATCTTTCGAGCAATTGACGATACTCAGTGGGGTTATTTATTGGCCGGTTCGGTAACTTTAATTCGGGTATTTTTAATGTCACAGCGCGAAGAGATGTAACTGGATTTCAGTTTTACCAAGGAAACGTTAGATTAAAGAACCGGAGAAACCAAATTAAAAGCATCGATTGCGACGTGTAGCTTAACGTTAGTTTACAAGATTTTCCAAACTTCAGATGCACTCAATTATATTTAAAGACACTTGAAGCTAGAAATTTTGATTTCTAGAACATACATACATTTTTTAATTTAATTGTAATTTGAATGTAATTTTCTTGATTGCAAATTATAATATCGATTGTAACCATGGTAAACCCAATAGATTTGAATCTTAATAGATTAACATTTAATAATGTTAAAAAATTCCTATTCGAGAAAAGAGGTAGTAACAGAAATAGCTTTGAACAATGAAAGTATAATAAAGATGCGATTAAAAATTTCCTTAAAATATTTGGTTCGTATTTCCTTCATTGTAATAGGTCATCTGCGACATTTCCGCTGTCATCGTTCAACAAAAATAGTGTGCAAAACAATAGAATTGTTTCGAAAATAATAATTGTTTAGTCGTTGTTACTAGTAAAAGATATGTTTCTACCCTGAACGATGTATGCGTTTCACACTACGATCATGCGCTTATCATACATTCTATTTGTGCACATTCAGAATCGTGACGTCTTGCGATTCCCTGAATTCGACTTAAGCTAATTTCACTGTATTGCGTTTCATAAGATTTTTAGTTGTTATGTTCGTTAAAGTCCCCTCGATCGAATTAAAAATATAAAAAGTAAAGCAATGATGAAACATACTGCACAGGGTCGTGTTTAAACTTTCGTAATAAATGGATTAAAAACTCCGCTCATTATATTACTTGGTTACAGCAGATGATACATGTACTCCAAAACATACAATATATTTTTCATGTCTGTTTAGTTAACGAAATTATTGAGGAATATCACTGTAGAAAGTATTATTAAATCTAATATTATAACTAAAGACAATCTAAGATATGCAACATTCGGTTTCCTTCGTTTCTCCATATTATTGTTAAATTTAACAGATTTTCACATTTTATGCGGCAGAAGATTAGGAGAATGTAATGCGTACTTCGTTCGTTTATAATTAGATTGATGATTCATGTTGTGACATTACAATCCATAAACTTCAAGTATAATAATAAAACAGTAAATAATGCTGACTCATAATATTGATTTAAGTTAGGGAGGAACAGCATGTTGATTATTATTCAACTAAATTTACCGCAATATTGATTCGACACTGGAATGTTCACAAAGTTATGTCATTTTTTCTTGACAGTTGAAGTCGTTCTTTTGCGTTAAGAATATTTGACATTTATTCTATTTAAAATTCTGCGTGCATTTGCAACATCCATTCGAACACAAATTTTTGTCCACTATTCTAAACACTTGTCAGTCAACTCAAATACACAAACGGTCATTCTCTTTTACATCAAATAGTACCATTTGTTGTTCGTTTTCTGCAATTCGCTATCTTTATATTTCATTCGACATGAAACAGAAATCAAGACACAATTTATAAGATAAAAATAATTGTTCGATCATATTTATTACCTTAATTTGACGCTAATTGTTCACGACCAGATTAAGTTTAAAACAAACTTGTATTAACGCGTAACAAATATTTATTCATTTTTCTTATTATCCATTTATATATTTTTGCTCTGCGTTATACTAAGTCTAAGACTACTATCATAGAAATATTTCCTTCGTGTTTCACATTTTTGTCATAACATTCTAATAAACTTTGAAATTTAAATCTTAATAAAGCTCCCTTTACATGACACTGTCCTATTGCTTTCAAATTAAATCCTACTAATTTACACGAAAATCTGTGAGACATTCTGCATAATATCTCGTTTAAACGATATATTTATGCAACAACGTGACTTATAGAAGTTGTACGCAGCCGCCCCTTTTACGATTCCATTCTTTAATCGCCATGCAATAAATCGTAAGTCGACAAACTCGAACAAGAGCAACACCGAACTACGCTTATGCAATTCTTCATACGGGAAGACGGTCTTCGATATCATTGAGAGCATCTCGCCGTCATTTGCCGCGCCTAATTATCATCCCCCTATATACAGTCAACGAACACTGTTCATAAGCATCGTGGAACGATCATACTCGATAATACAAGTCCTTTTTCAACGTAACTCCTTTGTCTTGCGTTATCGTTCCAACTTCGTCTCTTTATTAAAAAATTGCTCCCAAATGTTGTTGATATATGATTTTATAAATTGGTATCTCTTATTGTTAGAAAATCGAATCAAGGGATGATTATGAAATTAATAGAGTAACCAAAATGATCAGCATAAAATTTTTGAAAATTTTTCAGAGTATTTTATTAGTATTATTATACAACAATGTATTTTTGACTTATTTTTTCGTCGAATTATATATTTTCCTATTCACAAATCGCCTCGATTTATCAAAATGTTACCAATCGCTGGAAAATGGGTAAAAAAGGCGAGAGAATTATAACAAAAAAATGACACTGTGCTAAATTCGTGATTTACAAGTGGAACGGAAGTGGCTATCGCACAAAGCCGTGCACGCGGACCTAATGTACTCGTAAACGAATTTTATTGTCGCATAGTTGCGCAAACAAGTAGCCAGAGGTTGGCTGCGGGGAAAATAGAGCGGTGTGTATTGTATCGTCGATAGCGAGAGCAATAACGATCGTCTGGAGCTCGAACCTCTTGTTTCCTTACGACGTGATTAAACAATGTTACACGGTGATTACATGGCTCAATGGAAAATTTGAATCTTTGCACCAACTCCTGTGTATTACACGAATACACTTTATTTGAAAAATCACTCTTTCCTTTGTATTTTATTTCGTTTAGTAAATGTTAGTAAGTTTGTTTATTTCGTTAGTAAATATTTTTAATAATTAAGAATTAATTCTTTATCTTAGTACAAGAAGAATTTTATCCTAGTGAAACGCAAAAGTAGATATGTATTAAAATATTCGATAATCGCTGAAATATTTTCATATACTGTCGAAATTTTGACGATTAAAATAAAAGTAATGAAAAGAAAAGTTTAGAAAAAAATGTCGAAAGAGTTAGACTGTGACGTTTCAATTAAACGATGGATAAGATTTCCTTAGAAAAACATTTCTTCAGATTTAGTGTTAAAACTAATCATATTCCGTGTTAAGAGAAAGTAGAGTGTCGTCACATGAAAAATGTCAACGTTTCTTCCGTCCCAAATCGAACGATAGGATTTCTGTGGGCAAGCAAGTAGAAAGAGCAGCTTCCGTTCGATTCGAGAAGCGTGTTTACAACTTCGTGCATCCCACGTCGCGTCGGCCAGAAGCCGAGTTATTTGCAGTTACGCGATTGCACCCGGATCACGGTCTGTTTTTGAGCCAAACAGCAGAGGTAAAGAGCGATCAAAAGTATTAAGCAGTACGTCAAGGATCAGATTATCGCATATTTATCTACATTCTATAACTTTACGTTCAATTATCGCATATTTATCTACATTTTATAACTTTACGTTCAATGCTATCGATAGACACCGTCCTAAGAACATTAGTTTACGAAAGCTCAGCGTGGAAAGAAATTCGCAGCATTCTCTGATTATTAAACACATTTATCGTTGATTTCGCGAGACTAGAAAATTCCGTAGGAACATAGCTTCCTTGAGGTTTACCATTCAAACCTTTATGTTTGAAATTTTTAAATGTATTTATTTAAATCATTGATAAATTTCTTTTATATAAATCCAGGATCTAAGTTACAAATAGTAATCTTCAAATATTAAAATTGACGATCTATCATTTTTACTTTATTACGCCAGTTCATAATTATCCTTAAACGAAAGGAAGCAGTACACGAGCAAAAAGATCCTCCCTAAATCCAAGATTTCAAGCAATGTCTGTTAAAGAACCAACTAATCCGATTTTCTCCAGCCCTCACATTCCTCGCAACAAATATCTCCCAAAATCAATCTTCTATCATCAAGAGCTTTTATCACTTCACTTAGAAAAATAAACTCGATAAACTTGCTCCGAGTTAAGCGCTACCAGGAAAAGAACACTTTCTTCCCTTTTAAGAATCCCGGGACCACCACTACTCGTCAGTTTCATCGGTGAAATTTTTCCTACCCCGAAGTGGAGCCGCGAAGGATACGAAACGTCCCGAAGAAGAGCCTTTTACAAGCCAAAAATACTCAGCCGCCAGTCGGTTTATCGATAATGGCGGCATAATACGAAACGCGTGTAGAACAACCGCCTCTATCTTTAGAGGCGAGCCATCTCGGCTCTGTGGAAAGAAACGTACGAGAGATCGAACGAGCAGATGAGAGATCTCTCGAGCGCATGAACACGCCTGCAACTCACGAGCAGCGTTAACCTAAGAACACACATGGCGGTTTTTCGCTTGTGGTTTCTACTTGTCGATTGAGAAAGACGATGTCGAACGTTAATGAATTTTCGTAGAATGGCGAAACTCCACTTTTCGCGAATTTGTTATTCGACTATAGATTGGATTAAGAATGATATATTGGCTCGCTTTTATACTTACATCAACTCGTCAAAAAAATATAGCATACGTAATTGTAAGTTTTTTAAAATGTTCTTAATTTCCAGATACGGAATATTCTACATTTTGACAAAGAAACGTAACATTAGCAATATTTCCCTTTTATACTTTTTTTATTTTATGAAGTCAGAACAGATTAATATCGATGGTTTTAATTAGGTATATTTATTGTCAATATTATGTCAATATTGGTGCTTTTCATCGGACATTTAAAAGAATTGCATTAGATGTGTGCAAAAGAAACAATCGTCACGTCTGTAACCGTATCGTTAAGCTAAGATTTAGCGAACACTGGAGAAAAATTAACGAATTGATTCAACGATTCAGAATCAATATGTTGCTTTACAGCATCCGGCGAAGGCTTAACAAAGACAACGCGTTGAAAAGCATTTCGTGAATTCCTACTCCTACATCGTGTTGAACCCGTTCTCTCATTCGCGAGTTCTCGATGATGACTCCACTCGTTGGCTCGTCAAAAAGACGAAAAAACATGCGACAGACGCTCTTAGAAAGATGTATCGAGTTGGTGAACGCGGCATGGGCACACGGTTACTATTTTCGAGAGCAATGTTTATCTGGCCCGGATCAAATATATAGTTATGAGTTCCAGAAGGCGGTCGATAGTTCCTCGAACCGGTCATTATTAGCAGGGCTTACGCGGAGGACCGACCAAAAATACGCGTGGTCGCGCGGTTCGCTCTTGTCTTCTGAAGAACGTTCGAATTTGCGAGCTTCGGCGACACGCCAAACTTTTGCGTGAATCTTCGATCGTTAAATCATGAATGTAGATGGTCATGAGAGATCAACCTATAGTTGAAAATGGAGCGATAGCTTAAAATGGCATAAAATAATTGATACATTCATTACCACCGAGCCATATGTGTTGCATCGATTCAATTACTTCATTCATTGTTAGATCCTAATTAACTTCTATCGTCTAGTCTATTGGCAGCTTCGTTTTTCATTTTGTGTCTTTTGTTCCAGTAGAATAATCTACAACGCTATACTGAAAGGCTTGCCATACTGTTATGATGCCACACGATTTTTCCCGCGTCAACAAACTTAATTAACTTCGAAATGATTGCATTTAACGTAGATCAATACGAATAAAGTATCGCGTATAATATTTACAAATTTAGTTGGAAAATCTGGAGAAAGAAGATTGAATTGAAAACAGTCGACGATGGTAACTGCGGACGCATAAATATGAATTGTAAAATCTCTTAAGAGAAAATTATGTAACAGGCTCGCATTTGTCAATGCAGTTTTTCTTCGTTGGTTCGGTCGGTATAGCAACGGTAATACGTATGAAGCAATTGAAAAGACAAATTACTTTGCATTCGAAAGGTTGTATTTACCAGTCATAAACGGTAGTTAAAGGATTATCATAAACGTTACTATGTAGCTGCCTCGCTTACCTAATACCGCGCACGGATAATCAAATCAATTCGAAAACATGTTTTTTTTTTTTTGTCTTCCAACATTCCAGAACTTACTTTACTTAAGCAATGCTTGGTTTGTTGGATCTCTTGAAAGATCTCAGATCGTAGGAAAACTTGCGTTTGTACTTATTTTTTAACGCAATATATAACAATCATAACATATGTAATATCAATTTCGAAATTGTTCATATCTCTCTTTCTTTTTGTACACTTTCCTGACCGAATACTTTTGACATGACCAATGTGTTATTATCCACTAGACTGCGGACGTTTACGCACTTATGATAAAACTGAATGTGCAAAACGAGAAAATACGCACGAAAAAAAAATACTAAATATTCAAAGTAAACATAATATGTAGAAGATAAATCCGATCTCTATTTAAGTTCCATTTCTCTATGCAGAAATATGAATTTGCATAATCACCCTCAATTTATTTCTACGAAAAATATTTTTAGCGAATGGCAAGAAACTGCGATTATTTTCCTAAAATCGTTGCGTGTTTTCAATTAATCGATACATCGCTATATACTTGCCACATATGTACTTCCTAGAATGGTGTATATATTTCTGCACATTTGCGAGAACCAAAGAGCTTTCAACGTTTACGCGTTGCAATATAATTATTCCACATAGCCAATTGACGTTCCCGGTAGATAATATTAAACGATCGATAAAGTGTTAATAGCCACTAATATCGTTTAAAAAATTGCCAACACTTTCAACTTTGACAACTACAAATTGCGATACACCGCGTTTCTAACTATAATAATTTTTTCTTTTTATGATGACGCACTTACACGCTTTTAAATTCTCATCTACTATCTCAAGGCCTACATGAAACGCTTTAAATCGAAATACTAAAAATCAGAATTAACGACACTTCCACGTATCCGATCCCTACAGACATTTACAGAAAATTATGATTAGCGTCATTGAAATAATGAATATTATATGAAGTTTGCTGGCGTTTTATAGCTTCCTGTACAGTACCAAACGAGATAATAATTCTTAAAGATTTTAATCATTTCCGACTAACATGTTACGTACTTCTTTCCTGCAAATGTTATAATATATGTACATATATAAATATTTAAAGGAAATGTGGTATGTCAAATCAAACTAAATCGTATTGAAAAACTGATATGTTTCTAAACTCTAAAATATATTACTGCATAGACTTAGCTATTTAGAAATTTCTAACATGGCACTTCAAAGAAACACTACCGATAATATTCCACGGGCACCCGTTATAATTTCTCTGCATTCTCCACGTTCTAATCGATCGAATCAATTAAACCGAATAATTTCTTCTAGTTTTATTAACCCCTTCAAACGCGTTTTCTCTTGGCGCGTCTCTAAAAATTACAAATACCATGGCACTCTAACCCAAACATAATTGCACAGAAAATACTATCTCATGCCGTATCTAAACACGAGAAAAACCTCTATAAATTTACAACCGCAAAACTGGACGCCAAATCGTAGAAAATACTCAATGACTTGATGATGGGGCGCGCGCGGTACGAGAAAATCAGCGGCGAACAAAATCGAGCGATAATTTTCGCGAGAGCGCGGTTTGAAAATTCGTGCGAGCACCATGGAAACGTGAGCCGGAAAAATGAGCAGGTTAAAGGGCTGATATTTGTTGCGTGTCGAGCGCGTCGCACGGCCCAACAATATCCCATCGCTGGCTGCGTTTGTTTGTATCGCCTCGATTAATTACGATTGTCAGCCGTCTGCGCACTTTCGCGTTCCAATTACATTTCGCCGAGTCTCGCCTACCAATTTCTCCGTTTTCGCCGCCAAAGTCCGCGCCGGGCACATTAACCTGCGTTACATCGTGATAATTAACCGACGCTTTAATTAACCCCTTCGCGTTAACAAACCGAGTCTCCCCTTTTTCTTTTTTTCTTCCTTTTGTTATTCGTTCATATTCTGGAAACGAATACCGCGGGACAATCGTACGAGAAAACTAATACATAGGCTCGTGGTCGTATTCGCGCGATGTCACGGTCGAGTTAAAATTAGCAAGTCAACCGGATTCTGACGGCAGATAGCGAGGTGTGCAACCGTGGCGAATGCAACATCGATGGAACTATCTGCGTCGCCTAGTTCCTCGGCCATTGTTTTCCTTCGGGTATCGATGAGATGGAACTGCGGGAACTGGGTGAGTGTCTTCTGCCACAAAGTTCTGATTGCAGAGTTTGATAAACGGCTGATGTGTCTGGGGAGTCGAAGTTTGTTCATGAAATCGGTGATATTGCCATGGTTTTTGCGTTTTTAATTATCCCGCGCTTTGTGATAAAACGATAAACAATTCGGAACCTACAAGATTATTGTTCTCAGTTATCTCAGATATTCAAAGGTGTCTAAGATATTCTAGCTCGATAGTTTTAGGGATCAAATATGTTTTTCTCATAAAAATCGTGAGATTTTCTTTTCGAAATTTGAGAACCGAAGATTGAGGATTCTTGATATATTTGATCAAATGCATAGTACAACACAAAGTACGTCTTTCACTATCTTGGTACGAAAAAATGGTTAAGAAATAACATTTCTATACCAGTTCGTGTGATCCGTATGCTATGCCGTTAGAGAATAATAAGTACAATAGCAAAGAATAACAACTCGTCATTGAAAAATTACTCCTAAATCGTGGCAGCTACGAGATTTTTAGAAACTCTCGATAAAATAAAAAGCTTACTTCGCTCGTGATTAATATTTATGCGTCATACTGTCGTGTACCACATGCGAGTATATCTGGCGAGTGCGTACGAAAGTGTGGGATTGGAGAGAAGGAAGCGGAAAAACAACTGGTGTCATTGCGCGGCGCGTAAAAATTAAAGTGGCCCATGCGTGATTTATATTGTATCGTATAAAACTGGTAATGAATGGCGGATGGTGTGCACGCGTACATACAATGCGCGCGAAAACTCGCGTAATCGATACGAGCTTTAAGTTCGTGGACCGCGCGTCGACGACCGCGCGCAAACAAAATGAGTTTAAACGATTCATTGTTAAAATATAACGGTGGGGTCATTGTACGTTCGATAATCCGAGAAAAGAAGAATCGAACACGTTAGTCCAATTTCATTGTACGGTATAAAGGTGAAGCTCGTATTCACTTGTCCTGATTCAATCCGAAATTAAAAAATTATCCGATTGTTACAGATGAAATGGCTGTTTTCGCGAATGCGTAAAATCTTCCGAAATTTAGTGCATATACGTGTTAAACGGAATTTATTATACCGGACAGTAGCACAAATAACTTCGGTCAAATAATGAAGAATAGCCAGTTTAACCGAATTTATTTATATTACAAACCAATGTATCGATTTCAAGCTCGGAGATAATTGACAACAAGCAGACCCATGTTTTATTAAGTTTATTATAAAACGACGAATTGGGCTATCGAAGCGAACATCGAATTCAACGATGATTATTCTTCCACAACTTTATTTTCAAGAGGCTATAGCAAAATAATAAATAACCTGACGTTGCTGTGATGAATATAGATTGAAAAATTATGAATATGAAGAATCATTTTTCTCGAAACAACGGAGAAAAGGAACAAGTATCATATAGTAAGAAATCTAGCGCTGTAAACTATTCAAAAGTTCCTTGTGTCGATTCCCATCAAGAAATCAGTACTCTTGATACCAATCTTGTATTCATTCAGAATACTAATCACCCCCATCACTTTTAACTTTCTATTCGAGCGCCCAAAAACCTCCACAACCCGCATGAGAACGCCGTTCTTTCCAAATACACAAAGCTTCTAGCTAAAACCCAAAATTCCTGTCCACATCGACCACACTAACACCGCGGTAGATCCAAAAACCGGCAAAAACCCATGAAAGCACCTGACAACGCTGGTCCATTTGCTAAACAACGAACGTCGATTGAAAAACAGAGCCAACAAACGAGCGAGCGTACGAGTGAGAGAAAGAGAGAGAGAGAGAGAGAGAGGTCCTTGCTACATTGTGAAAAATAAAAGAGAAAAAAGGGAAAAAGAGTAAGAACCGCGAACCCAAAATCCAGCAGTTGGAAAATGGTATCGCAACCGCGCAGCGCAACGGTCTCGAAATTGGAAGCGGCGAGAGGACAAATCGAATTCGCTGGTCTCATCCGCGCCACTGCAGCACTGATAGCGGCCGATTCGGAAGAATGGACGGGAGACAATGCGTTTTGCTGGCGACTGTACGAGCCTCGACACACCACCACGATGTAGGTTACGAACGGAGAGACGCGGGTATCGATTTCAGCGCGGTATGCGGCACCGTTGTGGAATGCACACCTTCTGACGTTGTGTCGCGGCTCGCGTACCTGTAACCGCGAACGCGACTTCTGGAGAACACGCCTCGTGGACGTTGCATCAGGTTCTCGCGGGATTAGCAGAAGAAGCCGCGAGTTTAGAGGATGAAGCCGCAAGATACGTCGTGCTTCCTGGCGAAAGATTATTATTTTTGTAACTGGACGCTGTGAGTTGTAGATATCCTTTCACGGAGAACAATAGCGATATACGCATTCTCTATGGATACTATAGATAATACAGTGATATTAAGACAGATAAAGAGATACAAATTGAACGTTTATCATTTGCTTTCGTTTTCTAGTTATTTTATTATAAACTTATAATTTCATTGATCGTATAGCGTAAAGTACAAAATAAAGTGAAATTTCTTAATTTTCCAATCCACGTAACGAATTTACATCTTAGAATAAATAAATTTATGGAACTAAGTCTAATACTTTTCCTAAAGAAATTAAACGTTAGTAAATTAGTAGTTAACAAGGTGAAAGTTAAAATCGATATGTCTTCTTATGGGAGATTTCGAGTGGTTTTGAAAATTGATAGGATTGCTGGTTTCTTTTGTTACAGAGCTGATAGAGGTTTAAAGCCTAGTAGACGTGTTTCGAAATATTGAATAGCGATATGGTGCACATTGCGCGTGAAGTGAAAGTTGGAATGACTTTTCTTACGTTATTACGCAAAGTAAATGAACGTCACAGAATCTTTAATTTATTTCATAGTATGTATATTACAAAATCACATCCTTTATCTTCACATTTTCATTAGCGTGCGAAACAACACGGTACTTCATCATCCTGATCGACCAATTCCTTGCAAACACGCGGGTACAACGACGCCAGTAATTAATCGAAAACACTATGAAGCTTCTCGTGTGCTATGGAGAGGCTGTCGTGGACACACACGTTAATATCTGGACCACACACCGCGACTCTCCAACAACACGAAACAGTTCTCTCTACCGCTCGAAAGTCAGTTCGACGAGTACTGTCCCATTATCAAATCGCGCTTCAAGTGGCGTAGAAGGGACGAACGCAGCGTTAAACATAAAATTATGAATCGCACGCGTAGATAATACACGTTCACGAACAAAGAGCTGGAATTTTTATAGTTGACTGAAACAAATTTGAAAGTTACGTTGGCGATTGTAATTGAGTTTAATTAACTTTTAATATATAATTTGATAAGGCTCTGTGTGTAACTCTCGCAACAAAAATGTCGACATCGAGAAACTAATTTTGAGATAGATATCGCTACGTTTTACGAGTATCATTCAGTGTAATACATTTGATTAACATAACAATGCATTATGTTTTGTATATGAATTTTTATATGAGAATTTCTATATGAAACTTCATTTATACATAAAAGCTCGATATGAGTATTTTCCAATCTCAATGTGTAACATTTCGTAACCGCGAAGATCCATTTTTTAACTATCATCGCTTAAAATATAACACTTAAAATAAACACAGTCTTACAATATAACCACACCAAAATTCCTCCACCAAAGACCAGGTAGTCGTTCAAAGGTCATGCTCTTTTAGATCAAGCTTCCTGTTAGTTCCACAGAACAATAATAATTCCGAGCGATTTATATTTAACGCAAGACCGCGTGCCGACGTGGATCTGCTTGCCGGGGTCAAGATGAAGGTCAGTGGAAAAGGAAACGCGTCCTTGTTGCCCGCTATTACAAATATGCAGATTGACGTTACGGGTCGATCGATAACTCTTCAATGTGAAACGCACCTCAACAAACGATAACAAAAGCGGCTATGCATATCTTAAACGAATATCAGGATACCAACCAACGTAGCGAAGCAGGAAGAAGAACACGAAAAGAAAATAAAGAAAAAATGAAGGAAGACCAAGAAAAAGATTATGTTGGAAAAAGCTCAGTGACGCGCTGTCATTATCATTTGAATGCGCGTTCAGAGCTTCTGAAGATTTGAATATTTCGTCAATTAAACGGTGACTCGATTTGCATAGGTGAGACAGGGTCGCCAACAGACGCCGACGATTTATTTCCATGCATGGAACGCGGCGACCGATCGATACCGATTCTACGCCCAGGGAGAGAGGAGATACCATCTGGATAGAAACCATCCACCCTTCTCTTTTCCTCTCCTTCTCTTTTACTCCTCTCCATTTTGCTTTTTTCCGTTAACCTCGATTTTTCGACCGCGGAAATTGCTCCGAGGCCGAAAGAAAAAGGGAGAACCGTAGAAATTCGAGGGGTGGGGGGGGGCGGGCATCCCCTCAGGCCGAGATTCTCCGCGTACCTAGTGACACGAATAAAATTTCAACGGACTCCTGTGAACGGAGTTCCTACGCTTCGAGAATAGGTAAGTTGGTTCGTCAATGAATTATTTCGCGATTCTATTCTTCGTATTTAAGTTGCTAGATCGTCGGCTATCGCGTCCAAAAATTCGATTTTTATTGAGCTCTGGATTGGACTAGCACGTGGCTGAGCAACGAGCCAGTAAGTTCATTGTGAAAAGAAAGAAAAGATGAATTTTGAATATTTCTCTGTGATATTGTGCATGATGTTTGCTAGATTATATGTATATTCTTAAGAAATCATGGAGGTTTCAGCTTGGATTCTCAAAATGTTTAGTAGTAGGTCTACTTATGACTATGTTTTGCGGATCTACTAGTGTTTCTGCGGTAAAGAAAGTTTTCTATAGTAACATTTTCATAAATTTTCTTCCATAATGAAATAGAATAGCGAAATATTATTATTTATAAACGATTAGCAGCGTATTTGAAACGTTATTAATAGCGGAGCATACAGTGGCCTAAATCTGCTTATGTAATTACAACGTTTAATACGAACGCAATACGTATTATATCTCAGCGTAACGTTGTGATTGATACCTTAACATGTGAGTGAGATGTGGCGCGAAAGCCCTTGATTATGAAACATTTATCATTCGAATCGACATTAATGTTCGATATTCGTGATTTGAAATAGATTAACGTTCGGTTTCTGAACGTACAAGCAGCAGTATTCATTTTGGAAATTCGTCATACTGTTCGATTAGATCAAACAGATCTTTGACAAATTATCCTCTGATATTTCATTTGCGAGTTCGTTTCGAAGCATTGATTAACATCCTTTTTACAAACCATAAATTTTACAAATTTGGAGAATATTAATTAAAATAAATTGGAGCAAACAATCGCTAGCTCGCCCGTCTAATTTATTTTTATCATACTTGAATGTAACGAAACCTTGTGAATTTTCTTCGGCCGAAGTTTCTTCGTAAGTTCGAGGTCGAATTCAAATGTTATGTACGCATTATATATGAATACGTAATTATTGATTGAGACTACGGTCATAACGTATACGGGCATAAATGGACAACTTTTAAAGAATAACAAGGAAACCAACTGCGGTATTAAAAATTAGATATAGTGAGCATTATCGAGTGACCTATTGGTTTAGAAGAAGCTCTATCACAGAGCGATGGTCTGCGATACTTAAAGCAGTTGATTTATGGACTGACTTATAGTGGCTGGCGAA
The DNA here is from genome assembly GCF_011952205.1 of Bombus bifarius. Classification (NCBI taxonomy): domain Eukaryota; kingdom Metazoa; phylum Arthropoda; class Insecta; order Hymenoptera; family Apidae; genus Bombus; species Bombus bifarius. The sequence continues at coordinate 4,494,886 of NW_022884914.1, read as the reverse complement.
CTTGCAGATTCCAGACTTTTAGGACAGCCATATATTCGAGCATAACAAATATAAAACAAGAAAGAGAATTTTTTATTATGTTAAATTTCTTCGTAAAAAATATCCTCTTGCATTTTAAACGAGAAAGACACAACAGCGACGTGTTAAAAATAAAAATGAAATAAAATGGAAGGAAGATATCGTGATTCTAAATATAGTATCAATGACACTGCATGCGTTCGCGTGCATTCGAAATGCGTACGATCGAAGGTTTACGTAACCTTTGAACCCGAACGGGAGGCGCTTGCGCGTACGCTCAATTTCCGGTAATAGGCGAGTGTCCGCTTATTAACGCGACCGACGAGGAAAACACTCGTACTCGGATATTCCGACGCGGCGACACGCGCAGCGGTTGGAAACGCTCCAAAATACGAGCGAATCGTAAGCAGGGGAAACGTGCAACATGACCTTTTCTTATTTCGTAACACTCGTTACATTGTTCATGAATAAAATACTAATTATCCGTTAAATTCTAATCGTATAAATTTCATAACGTATGTAAAATTACGATTTATACATGCTGATATTAATATTTGATTGTTAGGTTACGTAATAATTTAGTTTACGCGTGTAAAGCACAGTATGCTTTGTTCAATTGATATTGTATCGATGTTTTACGTAATTATACCGTTGCGTGCTGCATCGCAGATTTAAGTATTTACTCTTTTATAGTTTTATCTGCAAAAGTAAAACTAATTTCTTTCAATATTCAACGAAATAGTATCATTAAACGACCGCATTACGAATCATAGGGATTAATTTCGTTTTAAGCCTTACTTCTCATTTACGATAAGTACATGCGATTTGCTTCATCGATTTCTTGTCAAATATAAAAGAGAGAAACGTGCTTAATATGAAACGTATATTTAGCAGATAAACAATGGTCTAATACAATTATCTAGGTTATTTTGGAAGTAAAATTAGTGTTCTCTGTTAGAAGCGAGAACAGAATATTTTACAAAACAAGTATTATACATACGTGAAGAGTCTACAGATCAATCAGAAATTCATTCTAACAAGGTATATAATCCTGCAATTAGATGTTCTGACATTAAACGTTCCACATATGAATATTTAACGCGATTCTACTATTCATATGTAATTTTCTTTGGCGTTCAACTAAATCCTTCTCGCTTCCCCAAATCGTCCCATTTTCACGTAAAGTTGCGTACAAATACGAGCGGAACTCCAATAGCAAGCCAAATTAAATCGTTTAAATTCTGCGTTAAGAGCGATAACATTTCCTTGTGACTGCATTTACATAATTTTCATCTTATCATAAACACCTTATAGACCAGGTTCGATAACGATGTCTGATCATTAGAATGCCGATGTTCACGCAAATGTGTCTTGTGAATATCGCTGAAGAAATAATATGTAATCTTTGTATATTTTGTATTTTATTTTTAATAAGAATGATCCTATTCTCTAGGGTTCTCGCGCATTTAAATTGTCCATAAATGCATAAATATTTGTAATTTAGTGGTCGCTATAACGTCAATGAAGCAACGAACACGAAGGAGGGACGACAATATACTTCGTTTTGGCATTTTTTCTAACTTCCGCCATGATAAACGATTGACCGATGCAAAAGTGGCCCGATTGATACGAGAAGCCGGAAAGCAGTGTGGGAAAATGGCTCGTTTCTGGTGTCGCAAAGAACGATATGCAAATTGACCGACAGATAACATTCTTCGACTGGCGATATCGTTGTTTTGAAATTTTCAACGCGTCTCGCCGAGCGGACGCGTGCGGGCGGCGTAACTAGCGCATGCAAATTGCCTTTCTCGTGCTTCTGATACGAAATCGCGAGATTGGAAGGAAAGTTCTTTTAAACGGGTTTGCTTACAAAATTCACCGACTTTTTATACCATTTTTTTCAGTCGCGTTGAATATTAGTCATTTTCTTTCTACGGTTTAATTATCGGAAATTATTTATGGAATTTTTCAAAGACATTTTTGTAGCGAAAATCCTTTTCAGAGATCATGGTTGAAATGAATACAAAGACAATAATGCCTAATATTTCTAAACAGGCTATCTAGTACTTCTATCTAAAAATTTATGGAATTTAGGGTAGTTTTCCTGTGACCTGTGATCGAAATTATCAAGAAAAATGAACAACAAAAAATTCGTAACAAATTTTGCCGAGTTTCGCAACTATCCACATTTCTGACGATACAATACATCGCCAAGCAATAACGTTTCTCTAGGAAATGCTTAAATCTGCTTGGCGAAAGGAAAACAGGAGGATAAAACCGCGCCACAGTCAAGAGACGAAAGTACGTAGCTATAACAATAAAAGGACGCAGTGGAAAGAGAAGAAACGCATAAGAGGTAGGTGAGATCGAATCGTGGTAGAGAAAAACGCGGAAGGCAGGAATAAAGAAACGTCGGGGGAGGAGGCGTCGTTCGCCTGGACGCATTGAGATGCAAATAAGCGCGGTAGCTGGCGTGATTTACGAGAGACAGACGTGTCCATACGCGATTGGGTCCAAGAGAAGAACATTTCACCAGCGCGTTCGAAGACGTTCGAGGGACGAACAGATAAGATCTCTTCGAAACATCTACAATGGAAGTAGCATTTTGTACGATCGAGCATTCGTTTCAGGTAGCTATATGATTTCTTCTATGAAACGTGTCTTTTCTAATACTTAACGATATCAACGTGATATTTCTAATATTTCTCTGCTTTTCATAGAGAGTTAATCGATTTTATTGTGCGATGTTATACACCGTAGTTAGATTAATCTCTAAGAAATAGATCTCATTACTCGTTCATTTTATATTTGACTATCTCTAGGCGATGGAAAGCTCAGAATATTTAGTAGCAGCTTTGAAGTCGCTTGAAATGGTTGTTATCTACGTTGCAAAGTTTTGTTCAAACTCGCGAAATCATATCATGCGTTCACAACGACAGCTGTTTAGTGTTCTAAAACCTTCTTACAATTTCTAACGCTAGCGAATTACTTTGATCGTTGCTTCGAGTGTCTACAAGTAGATCGATAAAATAAATCTATTAGCGCGTAAAAAGGATCTAGGACCACCTGCAGAGGTTAGGCTATCCAGAACCGTAACAGAACTACGAATGTTCTGGCTTAAGTGAATGAAAGCAAGATTGTCGAGCAAGATTTATACAGGCAGCACGTACTACTCTTTTTCGTGTTGTAGCAATAAACCAGAATAACGAGGACTTTAGATCCCCACAAATATTTCTCAACTACATTAGACTAGCCTGCCATTTCAGCGTGGTGAAGTCATAACTTATGGTCTTTTTAGCGATTTCGTTGCTCGTTTGTTGCCTGATAATGTAGAAAAATGGAAAGTATTTAAAACATCAAACGCATATGTTCGAAGTTGAAGACTTAAACAAATCAAGAACGGTTCCTCCATTGCCTTCGTACGATTTCTATGTACGTATTTTATGATAATAAATTTGGAATTATTATTTAGTAGAATTAACTATTTCAACTATTATATTATATTGTCCGCGGTTTCTTCGTAAACTATACGCGGCATCTCGTAATTGTGATTTTACGTAAAAAAATAAACATAATAACTCGAAGAACTAAATGCCAGACTTCTTCACGGTTAAAAAAACATTTTAACATGTACATAATAAAGTCGTCCTCGAACGTCGCTCAAAAGACAATCTTGCCAGATGAATAAACGAGCTCGCTGGTCGCGTGCAGGTTGTCGCGAGTGCAACCTCGCGACTACCGTTCGGAGCGTATTGACGCGTATTGCAGGCGCAGGTTAAATCGAGCAGACAGACGGTGGTGGCGTCGCGACGCCGGCTGCGCATGGCCACGCAACCCTCTCGACTCTCCCCTCCATCACCCACACACGGATCGAGGGTAGGGGCAAATAGCAAGAGGGAAAATTTATAAAGAGCGAATTGGAGGGGGAAGACTACTTGTTGCGCGTTGAGGCGCCCTCGTGACGCCAACATACCCCCTTCGTTTTCTCGACTGCTACTACTACTACTACTACTACTATTACTACCGACAGTACCGCTGGTGCAGATAGTACGTCCCTTCGCTAGCGACGCCACCGACGACGACGTCGCTACCACTACCAGCGCCGTCGCCACCACCAACGTCGAGTCGTGATGCCGCCCGACAAAAATAGACGCGTCGTCGCGACGCAACAGATATCATTCGGCCTCCACTAACTCACACGCGATATTTCCTGACTTTTCTATTTATCATTTTGCTGTCTATTTAAAAAAAACTTTGGTTTTCTTTTTATGTTCCTTTTTTCTAATGATTGTAGAAGATTTTTATTTTTCTTGTGAATTAGATTATTTTTGAAGATTTAATCAACCCTCGCCTATTCTATTTTACTCTTCACTTAAAAATTCTTGCTGTTCATAATTTTCAAGGTTGAGCAATGTTTAACATTTTTGTAAACAGTCATCTATTACATAGCAAATTAATTTGTCATGTATAATAGAGCGAATAATTATATTAATTACGTTACATTTTAAAAACTGCTAAGCTTTCTTTACGAAACCAAAGTAAATTTCGTAAAATCTAACACGTTTAATCTTCGACAAACAACCGAATCAAGCAAACTGAAGGAAAGAGACAAAAAGGAAAAATTATATCCACTGACCTGAATCTGATGTCCGGGGTTGTTAATGTGTAGCTGCTGTGCCTGGTTAATTTGTAAAGTGGATGTGCCAGGTCCTGAGGGAGGTCTAGGCGGTGTGGAGCTACTGAAGGGTCCTTGGGATCCGGTTTGATTGGGTCCGCCGCCTTGGGAGCCTCTTGGTGGAAGCGGATACCCAGGGCTGCCGTGATTCGGCATTGATCCTGGGCTACCGTATGGCGAATACTGCTGCTTATACCCTCCGCTTGGTCCAAGCATGGTCGGTTTGCCACCGGTGGCAGGCTGCGGTCTCTTCATGTCAGCGAGGCCCGTGGCGAATTGAGTTTGCGAGCTGACAAACATGTCATTCGTCTGTTGACTCTGGAATCCGGACGTACCGTTGTTCTTGTGATACGATCCAGTGCCCGAGGTCGCTTGAGATTGTCCACCGGGTGGACCAGCGCTGCCAGGGCTGCCCAGATAGTCGGACGTGCCACCAAATTGAGGAAATTCCGCGTAAGGTGAACGAGCGGTTGGTCCTCTGGCAGCGGCTGCGGCTGCGGCTCCAGGATTAAATCCACCAAGACCCAACTGTTGACTTTTGTGTTGATGCTGCTCAGCCATTTGCTTCAGCGTCTGAGCGGCGGGGCTCATCTCGGACTTGAAGTCCAGACCGGAATAAGGTAGCCTGGCTGGAGAATACTGGGCAGAGCCAAGACCACCAGGACTCGAGTTAGCTGGCACGTTGGCGTTACCATTATTCGTACTTGTACCGTTGTTTACATTATTGCTGTTCACGTTCCCGTGTTGCTGGTGTATCGAGTCCTTGTCATCCTCGATCTTGATCTGTCCGTTGTTCGTCCCGATACTGTTATTATTATTGTTGTTGTTTGCTGCCGCGGCAGCAGCCGCAGCTACCACCGCGTTGTTCGCCAATGCCTCCACCGGGATCTTCTCCTCGAAATCAAAGTCTTTCATGAACTCGGGATGTAAGTCGGAAATCTCCGAGATGAGATCCTTGAACGCATCTGAGGTGATGATTTCATCGCCCGTGTCATCGCCCATGAAGTCGGAAAAGCCAGGGAACCCGGCGCCGTTCGCTGCCGCGTCTTTCTCCAGCGCGGCTGCGCATTGTTCTAAATCGACAAACTCGTTGTCCGGCTCCTGTTTGCATTCGACCAGGTTACCGATATCCACGCAACCGATTCCACCGGGAGCTGGTGCTCCGGTACCAGCGTTCCCAGTGCCTGGTCCGCCTCCAGCTCCGTTTCCAGTCTGAGGCCTAGACGTCGCGGATGCTGGCGTATCCGGACCTGATTTCGGCGATGACGACGCGTTCAGAAGATCACTCTTCACCGACGCGTTCGTCAACGCCTTCACAGTCACGTTCGTAGAGATCTGTTGAGCCTGGGAGTTAGCCGCAGACGTAGTGAATTCTAATTGTTGCACAATTTCGACGGAGAATTTGGTCAGTCCCTCGTTTCCACCACCACCGCCGCCACCTCCACCGCCGCCATGCGTCGGACCCGTGGAGTTCGCGCCGTTCCCAGCCGGATGCTGGCCGTGGCCATGATGGGGACCGCCACCACCACCGCCACCGGGTCCCTGTTGATGTTGATGTTGTGCCTGCGTGCATTGCAGCTTCACGGGGGGCTCGCCGAAGCCACCGTCTCCGCTACCACCGGCTGGCTCCAACTCCTCGGCCGTCCTCTTCACGAATTTTTGCTGCTGAAACGAGAAAGAGAAAACGTCGATTAGTTTGGTTACGGCGGTTAGTCGAGAGTAAAGTGCGGTAATGTTTCTCAGTACTGACAGCGGAACTCATGGTTGAGTAAATGCATTTGAACTTATTGCTATTTTAACATATTTTCATATTACATTAACAGATACATTCAGCAAAAGAAATATTTTATGTGGTTCCATGAAATGACAGTGTCATAATTTAAAGAAAGAGGAAAGATGAAAAGAACCTTCTAATATAACGGTCAAAGAAGGCTGTAAAAGAAGACATTCCAATCCATTGCTAGCGAAGAAATGACTCGAAGCAATCAAGACCTGCCATCACACGAAGAAAACCCGCGAAGATTTATCAGCTGTCACTTCGCCTGTCGAAGTCATCAAGTATCGACTTTGTTTCACGGCACTCTACTACCTTTAAAATGTTCGTCCCACTTATTAGGATTGTTAATAAATTCTATCATCGATTTCTTTATTTTCTAACTGCATTGATAGAAATTTTAATTTTTTAATTTTAGCTTCGGATATCAACACAGGAAAATTGATTTCTCGACAGTGTCACTAAATTCTTCGATCTAAATTATTGTGCTGGCCACCCACGTAGATAAGATGTAAGAAAATCACGCTAATCGAGAGAAAGGAGCGCGAGGAAGCCCAACAACTTTTAAATCCCCGTAGTGGTTCGCGTTCCCCATTAGAAGCAGCCAACTGGTCGAACGAAGAAACAATGGAAAAAGGGAAAAGAAAAAGATGGTAGGGAGAAGCTGGCAGAGGCGTTCTGCTCGTAGGTCAAGGCAAAACGCGCGACGAGTGCTCTAAACTTGCCAGTTTTTCTTCGATCCCGACTCACTGGTAACCGGTACCGCAGGATATTTAACTCGCCGATGCCTGGATGCCTCGTTCTGCTCACCCGTTTCTTTCGCAATTAACCCGGCAATTTCTCACTGTACCTGTCGATACTGCTAACGCTTTTTCCCATTTCGTCTTTGTACGAGATGCCGCAGTCCACGTTTCGATACAACGCGTTGACCAGTCTGTTTTATCGCCCGTGGATGTTGGTGTGAGCCAACTTACAATTGGAGTATAGATTTTGATACACGAAACGCGATTTGATTCGTGACACGTGAGTCTATGAGTCTTGGTATGGTTGGCAATCGCTTGCTTTCATTCGAGTATCTTACTCATTAATAAATTTCCTAGTCCTTTTTTGCATCCGCTTACTCTTCTAATTAACTAAACAATAAATATATTTTTCTATGAAACTGATGTCTATTATACTTAAATAACTAACTGAACAATAAATATATTTTTCTATGAGACTGATGTCTATTATACTTAAATAACTGACTGAACAATAAATGTATTTCTCTGTAAAACTGGTCTGAAATTCTCGTAATTCTTCTTCCTTTTTATGCGACACGCACGTCACGATCCCTCTATATCATGGATTTTCGGTAGATTAAAGAGTGCTTCGCGTATTATGAAAAAATTCACCAATAATCGTAGACAATTTAAAAAAAAAATGCATTCATCCACAGAATCGTTTCGCGATATCGCGAATCAAACAAAGGTTCGTGCTCGGACGCGTAAAGGGTTGATGTTCGTGTATAGTCATGAGAATATCCTAATCCAGGAGGCAGTTGCCGTTGCGCGCTGGTACGAAGAAAAAAAGACTGGGAAAAGTTTTTCCAGGGTGCGGCCGAACTAATACATACACACGTGCATGTATAAGCTAGCAGACAACCGGGCCACACACGGTAGTATACATTTGTCATGATTTGAACCGGGATAACCTGCGCCTCGTTCTAAAATCGATAATACGTATTACCCTCTAATAGGGGTCGCTCGTCCTACGTACGTTTCCGCGAATATCCCTCTGCGTTTTCCTCTTTTAGATGGCTTGAGCTTGAACGAATCCACATCTTCAGCAGATGCAACGACATATTTCGTTGAATCCGCATTTAATTGTGATGGAAGAAAAAATAATGTTTTTTTTTAGGGAAGAGTAGGATTATTTGAGATTTTACTTGTATCATTATTGTTTTGTTGATGTTATTAATATTGAGTACAGGGTTTTATCTGATGTTGAAGTAATAAGATTTTCATACTTTCAGCCTGAGTGTTTCAGCAGAAAATTCTGCGACTTTCCAAATACGAGTGTTGGTTGATTATATTAGGTTGCTTGCAAAATTTGTTCGATTTACATTTCGATCCAATATACATTTATTGAATTATATAGGTGCCATTTTGTTCCACAAGCTTTCTTCATCTTTCATGCAACTTGAATATTCCATCCTTGCAGAACCTCTCAGGCTTCTCGGCGAAAAACTTTTCAATATGATTCTTTATGTCGACCAACTTCCTTCAAAATCGGAACGAGCATACCGAACGATTCAATATTTCGATTTGTCGGTAATTACTAACGTATTTGTTTATAGTCTTGTTTGCTTAAGAACGATTCTTGTATTAAAAGATCTCAAAAATATCAAACATCGAACATATTTTTACTTCTCACTCCCGAGAGATGGCAACAAAATAAAATACAATACGCTATATCTTCACGTTATTCCATAAAAAAAGCTTCTAATTACCGATGCATCGACTTTTACGAATTACTTTGGTAAGATTCATACATTGTTATCACAGATTAACCAAAGTGCCCGTATACTTACGAGCGATACTGTACATGCTTTCCAAAAATACCGAAGCCAACAAGGAGCGAAAGAAGACTAAAAATGGAAGCTGCATCTAAAAATCATCGCCGAGTTCATTAGGTAAATACAGAGACCGCAACGCGAAATACAAGGTAAAAGGAATATCGACACGGGTCGGCCTGTTATCTGACGAGGGCCGTGCACTTTTCGCCCCTCGAAATTGCTCCGGTGAAGGCGGCACACCGGCGAAAACTGCTCCCAAGGATCCCGTCTCTCGCGTCTATTACAGGGCCACCATCGTGCACACAATCCAGCCCCAGCTTTCTCGTTTTCCCTGGGCGAAAAATACGGGCGTTCCGGTTCCGCTAGGCGACGGAAATGTCTGCATTACCGTGCGCTTTCTCCGCAATTTCCTCGCGGCTCACCAGAGACGTTTGGGACCACACCGTCTTGCGTCGGCCAGAGACCGCGTTACACCGAGATTTATCGCGTTCGCTCGCGATCCGCGATACGCTCGAACTCGCCTCCATGCGGAACCACCTTTCCGTTTGTCGAATTCTCTACCGTTTATCACGAGAATTCTCACTGCTTTCGCGAAGATGAATCGATTTCTTGATCGAAATCGCTCAATGGACGTTGGGAAATGTGGCGTTTGGCGAAAACTGTCGCGAAGATCTTTTTAGAATCTGTTGGAATAGAACGGACGCTTAGAATCGTTGTCTTTTATAATATTTGCTGTCTTATCTTTGGAGGAGTTTATATAATAGAAGCGCTTTGATTCTCGCCATTATCCGCGATTTTTCGTTCATATAATAGGAGTCTGTGTTCAGATAAATGGATTCAATTGCCAAGAGTTCGTTTAATCGGACAATAGCTAGAATTTTTTAAATAAATGGAATTCGCGCAAAAACAGTTCCAGTGTAATTAGTATCCTCAGTTGATGGATGTTTGAAATGCGTAATACACACTCGTTACAAATGATATTAATTCTTCTCTCTTCTTTAATAAATTATTGTATTCCAAGTTTCTTACAATCACCTCGCAATTCAATGAAAGTAAACATATTGTACGAGAAATCTTTCTCGCCCGGTCCAATTGCTTCGTTATTCAGAATTTTATAACTTAGGTTATTTTCAAGTTCCTATTTCAACCTTTCCACGCTCACAAACCATTTGAGATACACAAAGGAAGTCGGTAAAAAACAGCGCCATAGATGGATTAGAAAAATTCAGAAGTCCGTTATCGGTCTCCTTATATTAGATGTAGCGTATACGTTCGGTCTGTAAGTTTCCAAAGCTGACTGGTACGGGAAATGGACTAGGAAGTTTCAACCGTCGTTTCAAACTTCGTAGAAAGCGATTCTTTAAGCCGTGTACAAAGAATTCGTAGAATCTGTGCACGGGGGCGATCGATCTTTCCGCGTCTGCCTCTTCCTCGGACTTCCACAACTGTTTCTAATTAATCGGTCGTTTTTAACGAGACGTCACTCGTTGATTCAACAAACTCGATAAATTTCATTGGAATATCTTGAATCTCCTCTAATTAATTTTTTCCTGAACATTTAGCAACGATGTGATTCACGCATTTTCCTACGATATTATTAAAATTGAAAACGTTCTATTATTTCTGAAACAAAAGATACTTTTTAATATTTTATTACTATCTTATTATAATTAATTTTTAGCTTGCCAAAACATTGGTCAAAATTTCGATCATTCTCTTTTATCTTCATACTAAAATTTCTTCGTGCAACTACACCGAATTGTCTATGTTATTCGTGGAAAAACATAGAAGAATAAGAACGAGATTTCTAAGTCCAAACCTCCTAAACATTGAATATTTCGAAAGAAAGTGCATTTTAATGACATTTGGTACATTACATCCAACGACCATGGTAAATTACTCAACGATGTAGGCAACTATAACTCCTTCAAAGGCGTAAACAACAATTGTCCGACGTACAACACGCAAAATTGCTCGCTTTCACGCATTCATCTGGCGAGAAGAACGTCTGTCAGAAACGTTGGAAACACCTTCTACGCACGTTTCAACGCGGTCAATACGTGAAAGTAAACGCGCGGCGCTGTAGGGTGCACCGATTTTCCTCGGGCACCGCGAGAAACACAATCGAGACTGTCGACAGCGATATCCCGCGAACGACGACGCAGTTATTAACGCGGACATAAATCTTCGCAGACTTTCATTCCCGTCGGTTCGGTTTCATCAACCTGTCTCTCCCAACGCATTCGCTCCTCTGTTTCTTCCTCTGTCACGCACCTTCGTTGCTTTACCCCTAAATGCCACCTCATACAGACGAATTTTTAAGTATTTTCAAGTATTCGTGGCAATAAAGTTGGAAATAAATCATGGAAATATAATATTTAACTTTCAATGGATATATCGTAAAACGTTACCGTAGAATCCTTGACAATTTCTTTCGTTACGAAAGTAAAATCGATCTGAAGCGAACCATTACGAAATTCAATACAATTCGTTATAATTCACTGCAATAAATATTTTTGCTATTAACATTTAAATCCATTATACAATTTACTTACAGTATTATAGTTTCTCAATATAAATTTCGTTAAAGAAATAGTTAGGAAATATCCAATTGCAAAATGGCGATTGTTCCTGGGAATTAATCTCCCATGGGTGAATAAATTTTACCTCTTCGAATACGTCTTGTGCGAATTTTTATTTTACCACAGAATAGTGCGGAAAATTCTTAATTATTAATATGAAAAAATTCTTCGATTATCTAAATTTAATATACAATATCAATTGTAAAGTTAAGCATAGATGAAGCTTATACATTATACATAGATTAAGCTTGTAACATATGGATTTTGGTCTTCGTTTCGTGATTTTTCACCACTGTATAAAGTAGTTCGTTCTTTATTACGCTCGAAGAGTTCATACGAGCGATTACTTCGACGGCTTAGAAATCGCGAATTAATAGTGAGTACTATACATGTACGTATAAACGATGTTGGTTAACCGAGAACGCTCCGGCAACTGATTTAACCCCCGAAATCGGTTAACGGCTGCATCAACGAGTTTACCGAACTTGGATCCAACGTTATGCCACTTCAGCCGGAAGTAACAGTTCACCACTCGCTCATGCCCACGCATTGAACCATAATTATGTACTCCGAGTGGCGTAAATGATATTTTTCCAACGTATCGCCAAACTTGATAAAATAATAATTAATTTCTTACTCTTCTTGTGCCTGGTCTACTAAATGCAGAGTATATCAAAGATTCGTGCGTTAGGCTGGTTTTTAGATAAAATTGTTTTGCGAAACAGTTTTGAGAATTGATGATTAATGAACAGTACCTGCTGAAACGAAAAAGCGATGGTACATGACGCTTCTATTAGGTTGTACGAGGTCAGTCTCGTGCAACGCAGAGAATTAATTAACGCGAGGCGTTTAAGTAAGTATGAGTTTGAATAATGAGTATTTACTACTACAAAAAAGTATTAAAACGTTTACACTGAATCGATCATTTTTCTGCCAGCATAATAGATATATCTCGATTAAAATTTCATTTGTAACACAGTTTTATACAGGGTGGATGGTAACTGGTGGTACAAGCGGGAAGGGGGTGATTCTACGCGAAAAAAGAAGCCGAAAATATAGAATAAAAATTTTTCCTTTGAGGCTTTGTTCTCGAGAAAATCGATTTTGAATTTTCGCTCGGTACGCGTGCACTTTATCAAGTCTCGTTATAACGGATCTCACTGTAGATCGTTGTCTCGATGGAAAAATTAAAAAAAAAAAATATTTATTCTATATTTTCGGCTTCTTTTTTTGCGCAGAATCACCCCCTTTCCGCTTGTACCACCAGTTACCAACCACCCTGTATATATTTATTCATACTTAATGGAGACAAAACTTAAACCACTATTCTTCGTTTCATCTTCCTCTTTCCAATCTAAATAAACTATATCAGTTCCATTATAAAACATTCCCTCACGCTTAGCTCATCTCCTATGGTTGATCATTCATAAAACGAAAAAAGGGGAGGAACAATCGTAGGAAACTTCACGAGCAAAGAGAATCGAAACATGACTCGGCACCAATCGCGCAAACGACCCTTATATTCCTGTTGCAAGGCAATCACGGCAAGTGAACTTACAAATAGTCTCATTTATCTTCGAATACTCGCGTCGACCTCGAGCCACGCGCAACTTCACGGTTTAGAGCGAGCATATTTTCTCCGGCGATATTTCCCAGCGACGACATATCAATAATAGAAACAACCATTCGACAGCGTGAAATCGGGCAATCTGTTGAATCTCGACAATGTGTTCTGGCGATACACGAAAAGATAAGAAGCGTGTCAGTGAGTAACCTTGAGGCGCGCGAGCTCCCTTTCTGCGTGGGAGGATACACCGCATCTATTCAGCGTTACACGTTTCGTTAACGACGCTACTAGTTCTCCGCTAGTCAACTGTTAATGCACGACCTAAATATCAGACGAGCCATTCACTGTCCGTCATGAATAATCCGATCATAGTCGAAATACGAAGATTGTACGTGGGACGTAACGGGTTTCGTTTGAAAACGCGCGCTGAAATATTTTATTCGAGCTTACTTTATTTTGACGATTTTTACAAAGAATCTATGTTTCTTGAATAGTTCGATCGTTGTCGAGATACGAAGATATTAACTTCTGGATATAGAAAACGTGTGTTTAAATAGCTATCGTAATTAAAGTTACATGCTTATCCGTACGATAAATGGTACTTCAGATGACAAGTAACACGAGTAATAGGATAATAGTAATGGAAAATTAGTATAAACTGATAGTATTAAGACAGTATCGGAGCCTTATGTAGACTGGTATTGTCGTATATTAGCTTGTTTTCGGTGAAGAGCGTATCTGTGACTCGAGAGAGTGCGGTGAGCCCTTGTTACCTGTCATGACTGGGCGACTTCACGAGAAATCCAGTTTGTGTACGATATACTTCGTGTCGAAGGAGCAATTACTTTATAGAAAAAACGATCAAACGTGTAGTGTTTTCTTGTGTAATGAAAAATTTCTCATTTTATCATTCAAGTAGAAAAATATTTAAACTTTGTCATAGTAATTGTAAGTTTTGAACTTTGAATAATTCTAACGATTCCGAATATAATAAAAAAAAAAAAAAACTGCTGCATTAGAATACTAAATTAGACGAAATTATGTATATTAATAGTGACCAGTGTACTTGATATCACAGGCATGAATGAAGCATTCGGTCTTTGTGTATAATGACCATCGTCATCGCTCACAATGGTAATGAAACTAAAAGTGGTTAAGTATACACTTTCCAGCCTTTATGAGAGCATACGTCCTTATGAAGATTACTCGTAATAAACATCGACAATAAAACATTCTTCTCCTAGAAAGTGTCGGTTACATCCAAAACGAAAGTTAGTCATTTCTAAAGCAAAAGAAAGCTTCCGTAGACGACTTTCTTTATGTAATCTACAAAAATCCAGCGAGGTCCAACAGTTGCTATATTAAGCCTTTTTATGATAGTATAAAGACATTCTATGTATTCTATGCTTTGTATAATATTTTATTCATTAGTCTATTCCACGATTTAGTTCTATTATTTTTAAGCTGTGGCTATTTATGCAAATTCATATTTTTATAAATAGAATTAGGAGCTAAGTAGAAATTCGTTCTAACTATTAAATATTCTAGCGATCACTGTACATTTATGTTCTCATTAAACTTGATGAAGAATACGAATAGACAGATACAACGAAAATCGTACATTTTATCTCCTATAATCGTCGTAATAGAAATCTTGCATCGACGATCCTCCATGCGAACTGATTTCGATATGCTAAGAATTGCGTGTAGATATTAAAATAATCCTCAGTTGAAAGAAGGGTTAAGAGAAAACAACACTTTACAGCCTTCAAATCGAAACGCGTTCGATGAAAATAGCTATCCCCGTTTACAATTCAAATTTCCTCCCATGATATTAACGTAACTCTTCTGTTTATTCACTAAACTTAACATTCCAGACGTTTATACATATTCAACTGGAAATTGCAAATTCCTGGCGAGACACGTAGGGATCGTAATCTTCTTAAGCGGCGATCGCTCCTCGCGCAAAGACGCATTTACGTTATCCTTTTTATCAGGATAATCTAATTTTTGCTAACAATCTATTCGATTCTCCATCTCGCATATGTCATCCGTATCCTTTTACCGATTTAAGACCTAATTAATCTAAATATGATTTATAATTTCTCAAATTATATCTTTTTTATATTTGTTAAACAATGCTCGTTCTATACGAAGGATATTCAATGGTGTGAAAAATAAATGTAAAAATTACAAAGTGTAATATTATTTTTCGCTAATCCTTTTGCGTGATACATCGTATCGATCGAGATTCATTGAGATTCATCGAGATATTTTCCAAAATAAATAAATTAGCAAAGTAAAAATTGCTGGATTGCAGCGAAGTTATAGGTTAAAATTTACGAATGCAGCACATGGAAAGTGGCGAAATACTGGAATTTTGGTGGCAACGAAAGAGGTCGTCGCTTCGAAGGGTAAACAGTAAATAATAAACAAGCGTATGAAGTGCATCTCATGTGGTCGCACGTGTCGCGATGCCACACGCTATTTGCGGCCCGGGTATTTATAAGCCGTTCTAATTCGGTCGCAGATGTATAAATATCAATTTAGCGTGTGGTCGGTGTGCGCGATTACGTTACAATTAACCGTTAAAACGCTTTTAACCAAACCGATCGATTCTCCTGTTAATTCGTCCTCATCGACACTGGATCAAAATTGTTACTATTCTCTTTCTTTGCAAACAGTTTTCTTTTTTTATTTCTTTGGAACTGTTGCTGATTATCGAGATGAGCGGAAAAGTTTGAAACGTAGAAGTAATTGTCTTCCTGCTTTTGAATGGTTTAAAGCAATTAATCTAAGTGAAATCATTTGGAAATTAGACTTAATTCTCTTGAAATAAAATAAGGATAAGAAAAGAATCATAGCGATGAAATGAAGTAGTTGTCCCATGAACAGTGGAATTTTCAGGAAGCTGCGTAGAGTACAAGGTAGTGAACAGTAATGGGATATTCGTTGACGAACCGTGTTTAACAGATATAGATTTCCAATACGTAAGAAACTAACAGAAAATTTACAAATACATTCGTTATTCACACGGTGGATCGTGTTATTCAAATTCGACATGGCGTTGCATCATCCATCGATAAACAGTACGTAAATTCCAAACCTGAAAACATTCTGAAATAGTGGCAACTGCACAAATAACACGAATACCCAAACCGACAGAATATTTCGTGTATTTCAATCAATTTTTGTCAGCAAGGTGCAATGGAAATCAGATTTATCCACGATTTTTAATCCAATCCGTCAAAACTTCGATTCACAATACCGTCATTTAACAAAATACATTATTTACCCTGATTTTCAGAATCAGCCACGATCTACATTACAATAAATGTTGAATAACGATCAGAATAATTCATAAAACAAACACATCGGTCTTTAGTACCACAATTCTATGAAAGTTATGGAATCCTTAATGATATTTGTATCGGTGATGAATAGACAATTAAAACGACGATTAACGACACAAATATTCAAAATCACGGTTCCACGAAAAGCAACATAATTAATCATTATTGTGCTAATTAACGATGCAAACTCGATTAATTTTCGTAACCGCGAATTCGACGAAAATCGTCGATGATTTCTATCCTCGGTAGCGATCAACAAACATCGTTCACTCCCATTAGACTATTAGGCTAATAAATGATCGTTGATTGATCAAACAAATGCCATTCTCAGAACCTCCAATATGTGAGATGATAATTATTATTGGAGTAGTCCAGTCCGATAATAATTAACAAAGAATCTTGCTGTGACTTTCTTCGTTTAGCCTAACTGAATACAGAGGATGCGATTAAGAAACAATTATTTATTTAAGTTTATACTAATCTCCGTTTTAGGCTCAAACTGGAAAGACTGTTATTGACAATAACTGTGAATATTTATAATAATAAATTATGTGTAATATTGAAAAGTTAAAAAATTCGTAATTCCAAGACCTATTTCAAAGCTGCTAGGTTTTAATAAAACTACCTATCTACCTACTAACCTTATAGTTCATTGATCCGTACATAAGTTAGTTTACGCTAGATATGTTACACTTCTTGCGTTTACTTGAATCTCTACATTGAAATTTCGTTACGAAACTAGTCACATCTATCGAACGAATCTCTTCAAAGGAAAAGATACCGAAATGTGAAAGTCCAAGAAATCAGGAATATTCTCGGTGACGTTCAATCTGATAATTAACAAAAGACCTTGTTATGCACGTTTCTCGGTTTAAACGCGAGTGAACAAGGATGAAGTGTACGACGGAGCATCTACTATCTATGTAAGTTTATTATCAGTGCCTAGTAATATCGTGTCAAGCCACGAGTGTACGACGGCGTGCTGTAATTGCGGTGGAAGCGATGCGGTTAATAGGGTGTGGCAGCCCCTGCTTCCGAAGTTATTACGCCCCTGTATTATTGATACAACTCCATTACGAAAGTCCTTGGAGAGTTCGCGTATAGGACACGTCGTGTCGAGGCTACTGTTTTCGAGACAATCGCCCTTTCCGCGATCTCAAAACTTTTCGATCACCTGTGAACATCTCGGGATACCATCGCCACTTCGAATCCTACGGTTTGCTCCTCTTCGAGTATTTTGTTTGGTTGTTTTGCAGAAACTTGAAATCACGTGTTCTATATTCTTCAAGTCAAATGTTGCGCGATATTACATATAGTTCTTAATACACAAGATTTTTTGGAAGCGAAATTGATCATCGCTTTTGGTTAATCTCTTAATTTCTTACGTTCAATTGTCAGGAAACAAATGACTTGCTTCCACATGGTCCTTTAACTGAAATTTTTCAATCAAATGCATCGCGACGAATTTTAAAGCTCGTAGAATCGTAGACTAATTTCAAGAAAAAAGGCCTTGACATTTTTTAGCAAGTTAGTAAAACTCGAAGAATAATAGAAGATCTGGTATTTATACAACAAACAAGTATATGCAATCTTCACGTAAGTCAAAATACCGTGTGTATGTAACATAACTTTTCAAAAGTTTTCATCGGGAATAACAAATTCCAAAACGTAACAGCACGATCACGATATTCGAAACTTTCGAGCGTCATCTTTTCTCTGTCATTGAGACTTCAACAGCTTATCCGCCATAAATCTACGCTTTCTACTTGCATCGCCTCGCCAGCATCGAGCGATCTCTTACCAGTGACTTTCGAAAAATCGACGTTCCTAGCATCGTCGCGATCAGAACGCCCATAGTCGAATATTTCGTGGACTTACGACGGGAGGAATCAACGCCCCTGTCCACATTCGGATCGGAAGCAGGCAACGAACCATAGCCGGCCGTTTTCCGCAGGGATGACGCGAAAAGGAAGGGCGCAAGTCTCGTCCAATTGGCAGAAACGCGTCTTTCGTTGCGAAACTGGGCCTCCAACTTTCCGACCCAATTTTTTCCACCCCTGAATTACCGACTCGGCGATAACCAAAGAAATTTCTCTGTTCACGAGTAACAAAGTTGGGGGATGAAATTGTAAACTGAGCGAATACGACAAGTAGAATAAGGTAAGAGGTGATTGTGTTCTATATAGGATATTTCTGTTATAAAGGGATTAATTTATATGGAAAAAAGATATATTAATAGGAGAATATAGATATTTTATCATGCGAAGCTTTGCATAAACTATATCGAAGGACAATTAGCTATACGTGCAAGACGTGTTTCAAACGTGGGAGAGTTTTCATTTTCATTAACTCGCACACTTTTAACCTAATTACTTTGGGACAAAACTACTTCCTTGTGCGGGATTAAGAACATTCTACATCAATTAAGTCATAAAAGACACATAGTTTCATGTAAAAAAAAAGTTAGAATTAAACCTGAGTATCTTAATTTTCGAAGAAGCTTCATACACGCTGTGTTACTGGAAATCAATGATTTCAAATCTACGATTGCGCTCATTATCAGCTACACGAAATACATTGAACAAGCAGACTCGTAATCTCCACTTGCACGTAATTTACACGAGCTGAAATTAATTTCCAAATATCGTATCCTAAACGATTGAACTGGGATAATCTCCAAATTGTATCCAACATCTAACCGAGCCTATAAAGATAAGAATGATAAGACATCAAATTCGGAGAAAAACTATAAAAACTAGAAAATTCACCGCCCATAAAATTTCTTTGCTTATGGTGACTTTACTGGTTCCTTCGAAAGTTGAATCGTTCCTTTTCAAGGCAAGGCAATGAATTTGAAAGAAGAGAGATCGAACAGAGAGGGAGCAGGGCTCGAACAGCGTTCACAAAGGCCAACGTACACGCAAATCCATATTTAGACTGGATATCGGTTCGGTTACTTTTAGACTAGTGGATGGTGCTCGGTGTAGGCGTACGCTTAATGCTTACCCATCGAAAATTCCGCTTGTTGGGTAGCGATGCTCATTGTGCCAGCGAACGATCGTTCGTTTCTCGCTAGTCTGGTCAATAAAAAGTTAAGGCGTTCCTTGGACAGGCACGAAAATTCGTGAATAAAAACCAACGAGGAAACAGTGTCATCGCGTCGACGATTTTCTTGTTTTCGCAACAATCAACGACTCGATTTAAGAATCTAACTCGAATTCCGATCTTTCGCGACTGAAACCTGTTTCATTCAAACGTGTTTGTAAATTTCATTCAGTACAGAAAATATATTTTGTATAAAGAACATGGAATATTTACGGCAATTCTATATAGAGGTTCGATTTTTGTTGATGATATTTCCACTATCTGATGGTAAATGTATGATTTACGAGTCCGTATGAAATGAAAAAGAAGCGAAGATTTTGTTATCGTACTAGAGTACTTTCTACCTAAATAAACTCTTGAAAATAAGGTGAAAATCATTCAAGAAACCAATTCCTACCTATATATATATAATCATAATTAACTTGTGACGAAATTCAGATGAAATTTAAAAAGAGAGCTTCACAAATTACAAGTTATCTAATTGGACGTAAAGCTGTAAGATTTTAAAAGAAAAGTCTATATAATTCGCGGCTTTTAACTTGTCCTTTCATTAATGCTATTAACTAATTAATCGTTATACCAGAGATCTTCATAGTTTCATACGCAATAAGAAATGTTTAACTCTTTTCCCTGGTGGATTTCGAGCACGGGATGGTTTTCGTGCAACTCCGTTTGATGATATCGCGCGTCAACTATTACGGCGCACGATAGATCCGCGTGTCACGATACAAAGCACAAGCCCGGCCGTAGACTTTCGTCGCTTGATATGCAGATTCCAGTAATTACAATAACAAATCGCGCGCAGGCAGGCATAATGGAATCACGTGATTGTAACGTGCGTAACCGGCACATACGCGATACGCGAACCAACCAGCGCAGCGCACCGATTCGCCACCTCTCTTTCTCTTTCTCTCTTCATCGTCCTCTTTCTCTGTTCCTTTCTGACTCTACTCATGTACCGAGGAAATTCTCGTAAATTTATATCATACAGAAGCTCGGTACCTTCTTGTGACTTTAAACAATTTTTTAACGTAGCGAATTATAATTATTTCTAGTCATATTGTGTAAAATATTTTGTTTTTATATTGTGACGTATTTAATATTTGATGAATGAGCTTGTTGTGAAATTTTATGTAACATGTAGAAGGGGTTGTGACAAGGATATATTTTTTGGTACATTTATGGACAATTTAACAGTACTGGAATGTACAGAATAACAGTTAATATACAAATAAAATATAATAAGCTAATATATAAGTAAATATGTAAAATATACAACGTAAATGCAAGTAATAATACCGAACAGATGTAACAAATGCCCAATTGGATTCCATTCCCTTAACTTTATTCATAAAAGTATGAAATTGCATAAACATCCGCAATCTAATTATTGTTGACAGTAGAACTAGCAATCTGTAATGTGTTCTATCCTATTGAAATCTTATTTGAATAAGATTCGCCATTAATTGTATAAAATGTCCTGGAGAACGTATCGAATATTTTTTCCGAATATCCACTCGGATATTCTCCTGTTTTCTTCGTTTCCCCATTCTATATGGGGCTTCCGCCGAGAAGAATAGAACGCAAGAAGGTAAGTTGGTTCCCTATTTGTCAAGAGAAATTACACATTCGCGTTTACCTCTTTTTTTTGGTCATCGATGCACAAGTGTCACCTTTGACTGGCCGTGAACGAGAAAGAACGGAGAGAATTATGCAATTTCGTTCTCAAAGTCGCCAACAATTGCTTATTTATTGTACTATTATTAGCCTTGATTCGTTCCTCGATCCTCGAATATGCAACCATTTCAATTCGATTCGCCGAACGTTTGAATATTTAAAAAGGCATAATTAGAAGATAATAGAAAAATAATGGGTGTCTGAAGCGTTTCTGGGAAGTCCGAGGGATTGGTGAATATTCACATGCGTGTACGTTAATGCTATGGGGGTCGAAGAGGGAAGCGAAGTTGAATTCATGGAAAAAAGTTTCCATATGTACGTTTCTTATAGAAGGTGTTATTAAAACCCTTTGCAACTGAAAGATTCTGCATTATTTAAAAAATCCTCCCTATATCCGTTTCACTATATTTTATGCTACATACCAAGTGCAACAAAATATCACCGAAGAATCGTGGAAATTCAACGTTCATCCCGCAGATCTATTCGCGATTAACGGGAAAAACCACAACTGCGATCGGTGTTGAAAAAAAAACTAACGAACGGGTGTTTATTCAGAGCGCGACGTCGACACTCGATAATACTCGCGCATTAATTTCACGTCGGCCAATCGCTATCGCGTAGTGTCCGGCGTACAACACACTGATGCCTCTGTATAATTCACGATGATACTCGTGAAATTATTCACTATAAGCGTGGGAGATTCCATTTGCGGGACGGAGGTACACGCGACAACTTGCAACCCTTTACACGCTGAGTCGTTGATACATATTCTGCATGGGCGAGCGCGTGTGTTTGCGCGTGTGCGTACGCGAAAAACTTTCCTCGTTGCGTTTCTTCTCTCCGACGATATCGCGGTCATTGATTAACCCCACGCAACGAAATTACGCGTGTTTCTCCCTTCTTTTCGGGCAATATTAATTAACGATCGTACACACTATACACGTGATGTAATATTGTAATTCCAATTCTGTCACCTAAATTACCTGTAAATTGTTATTTCTTTGTTATCTACCTCGAACTGCCGGATCAAATTAGCTTCCGACGTAGCTTTCATGTAAAAAATTAACAAAATATGTTTTATATAATGTATTTCATATAGCTTTTATTAATGATATTTTTTCACGTAAGTAATTGTTAAAATGGTATTTCTGCGTGAAATGCGTTAGAATTACAGTTTATTTACGGGCAATTAAAGTATGAATAATAACGTATAGAAAACGTTTCCATGATATTCGATACGTTTAATGAATGACGAAATTTGATGAAACACAAATTCAGCGCAAAATATCAATCGACCCAGTCGCCTGGTAATTAAATATGAAAAGACCCTTATAAATCTCGACCAACGATTTTAACAGAAGATTTTAATGGAAGATTATGTTAATAATACCGATTGCGTTTTACGTCGATCTCCATCTAAAAGGATATTTGTGAGAATAGTAATCAGTTTGCACATATTTATGCACATAATGAATATTTAAAGCTTATAGAAATATACAGAATGTACATAATGTAGGAAAACATTTTTACGATTTATTCCAGTAGTTCTGTTCATAAATATACGGATTTGCATAAAATTGTACAATCTAACGATCCAGATAAGAATCAGTGCACGTGTCTATCAACCTGGTAACTTCAGGGTACAGAGCCTTAATGTCTAGAGAGTCAAACAGATGTCTAGAATTTGCACATTTGTAACGCTGTCCTCATATTCGACAACTTTACGTACGTTGCTAATGATGCAACGCGTATGAGCATTTTGAGCTTTACGCTAATGTAATTAATTTCGTCAATTACTTCTGAAAAGTATTAATTCGAGCGAAGGACAAAAATTTTTTAATATTCGTGCTTTTTTTTATTATCATATAGATATATCTCACAGAGAGAGGGAAAGAAATTTTTAAGTCACGTGAGCTAAACGTGAGAAAACTGTAGGCGAAGTATATAGGCGACTATAGCCATAATATAAAGCTTAATAACAGAATCGCACGCTCGTGTGCGTTGCACCATTAATCATTAGAAATATTCAGTTAGCGAATCACACACATCGTCACTGCTACGAATTCTCAATGTTGCATTGCTCCATTACACCTATAACCATTACTTTGGTTCCGACTAATTACCGTACATAAATGAATTCTTGTAGATAGAATGCACGTGTATTGTTCATTGGATATAGCAGGTGCAATAGCGGAATCGCACAATTGTATTGTATGATGTATATGTGTATGCAAGAGATATGTATGTATAAACCTGTCGAATTGCACACTATCATTGACGCAAAATCTCAACGAAGTTGAATGACTCATTTGTAATTTGTCTTACTCGCAACGGAAGCGTTCTCCAATGATGAATTAACTCATCATTCTTAGTTAATACTAGAATTACTAGAATGAGTGAGGTAAAATGATCTCTTAGAATGTAATTTTTCACAGAAATCATTCAGGTCTGGGAACAGTGCATTTTTGGAGATTTGAATTATTCGTTATAAAAGTTTCTCTCCTTGTATCATATATTTTTCCATGAATCTTTCATTTTGATCCTTTTGGTACAAGTTTTATATCTTAAATCTTTATACGTTAATCTATTTCCAGCGTTAAACCTTTTATCGAATGTGTTTAATCTGCTTGTTTTCAACAAAATAAACCTGTTTCATTTTTTTGGTTTCAGAAACCAATCAAACTAATTAAGACGCTAAAACTCCAAATTTTCTATACCAAAAACATATTTCTTGGTCACTGTACGTAAAAGGGTTAACGAACTACTCGAGGTATTTACACCACTGATATGAAACGCTTTGAAACTTCACCGTATCGGTGGTATACACGGCGTGCAATGTAAAATTATATGCAAAATCATACGCGATTTTGCCGCTGAGACGTTTAGTGGATCCATGGTAATGGAATATTATGAGCGGCTGCCTTGACCTCGAGCACGCTGAGCGAGAAACAAAACGTGGAAAAAGGAAAATATACGATGCACGCGGCGCGCAATATATCGACTGGCTCTCGTATTACAATGCGTATGCAAATTTTGATATTAGGTAGCCGACGTCCCGTACGCTTTACAACGTTCGCTGCGATGAAGCGTGAATACCGGAAAGTAAAGAACGACACCCGTAAAGAACTAACAGGCTGAAGAATTCCTAGGGCGAAAACTAAAGGTGACATCGCTCGAAGATGCTCGACTTAAAGAAATAAACGTGAAATGATGTGATGCCTTAAATATTGTGTAATAAAATACTACTATTCTTGGAATGCAGCTACCTAAACAATCAGATCCAAATTGTAGGATTTACTAGAAATTTCGATTATTTTGAACCAGGAAAACCAACTCATTTATTTCTACAACTCTTAAGAAATCACAACAGAACACACGCGATTAATTTATGTATTATGCATTTCCTACGACGTAATAACAACGTTTGCAAAATTTCCATAAAGAATTATCAGAAAGACTTACATTTTCGAAATTGATAATAAAAAAAAGAACATTTATTTTCGTCAACTGCGGTTCCCCATTATTCCAAATAAAATCCAATTTTTCACATAAAAAGTTCGCGCACTCCTAACATCGTAACACGAACCTTACAAAATTTCCATAAAAATCATTCACGAAACTGACGATAACAAAAAAAAAAGGAATAATCATTTGTAGATCAACTTTACACATCTATGAAACTTAATTTCCAAACTAAAAAAGTTACCTCTTCCTAGCACTGATCAAATTACCAGAAAAACCATTACAAGCATTTTCCACAAAATGACAAAAAAATGCAATTCGTTAGTTGTAGGTCCCCGTAACCTAACAGAGAGGAACGCGTCGAGGAGGAAAGGCAGAGCGGAGAGAAAGCTTGCGGATCGATCGCGGGCCGGTGCAGCGGCGCTCGAGCTGCGGCAGGCTGGGCCGCTTTTCGCTGTGGCGATAAATTCTGACGAGAGAGCTCTCGTTCGCAAGCTCTCTCGTCGGAGAGAAGCAAGTGCTGCACCCGCTCTGCCTGGCTTTCCTCTGCAAAATATTTCAGTATCTTGGCACGACTCCCATCGGGGCGTCGAATTGATTATTGAACAAACAGCGTGATACCTGACTTACGTCCACGTCGTCGCCGCGACTGTTTCTCCCCCCTCGTGAAAAGGGAAGATCGTCTGTGCCTATATTGGCTAAGACCCCGTTGAGCGTTCAACGCAGATAGAGCTACAAGGAAGGAAGAGAATGTCCACCACGAAAATTTATAACTCTGGCTATGATAGAGTCTTCCAAGCTCCGACAAGCATGTAACTTGCGATTTACAGCTCGCCTTATTACGTGGATACGCGAGCTGGTTTTGCGGCTTCAGATGATATGACGCTTCTTGGTAGATATATTAGGTGTAAGATGGAGTAAAGTTCCATGAGAATGACGAGAATTTGGAATAAAGTTACATATTCCTTTGTATCAGTCTCCTCCGTTGTTTTTTCTGTTGATTAACGATACAGCTATTACGTCTACCAAGTATCCACAAAGTTACCGATCTACCAAATTGTCCAGCCTTAATTGAGGTTTTCTAAATAGATTCTTTTACAAAACGAGGAAAAAGAAGAAAGTTATATATAATCTAATGAACAGGATGTAAAAGGAAATTTAAAACGTGTCATCGCACTTTTATCCAGTTACCAAAAACTCGGGAAAGAAAAAATTCGAAAATACTCCGATGAAAACGATTTAACATCAGGAACGTTGCCAGCGACGAATAAATATTCATCAGAACTTGTGGATTACACACGCGTCGCGATTACTCCTACTTATCATTTATTCATCTATGTTATGAGAGACTGGCGTGCAGAGGACATTTAATTAAAAAAGATACCGCGTGAGCCGGCGGTGCGAATTTCTTCGCGCACGGACACACGAGAAACGGGGCTAATTTAACGCGCAACGCGGCTCAAACACGCTGTGCGCCCGCTCGAAAGGAACATTATTATTCCAGCTACCGAACTACGCTAATTCACTGGCAGCTAGGTCACCGTTCGAACTTCTCGCTACGCTGACTATCTTATCTCGTAACAGAGAGAATTTCATTCTGCGGCCCGTTATATTTAATTAGTCGTCCCCTGTCGATGAGGATCGTTGTTTTTATTCGATGGGGACAGTTTGTCGACGAGGAAACGGCCAGAAAAAGAAATTCGTCGGTGAGTTTCCCTAGAGTTTTCCACTAGAACTTAACACAACGCTCTTTTTCTGTTCTTACGATTATTTGATCCGATTAAACGT
The DNA here is from genome assembly GCF_011952205.1 of Bombus bifarius. Lineage (NCBI taxonomy): Eukaryota > Metazoa > Arthropoda > Insecta > Hymenoptera > Apidae > Bombus > Bombus bifarius. The sequence continues at coordinate 4,468,328 of NW_022884914.1, read as the reverse complement.
GACGTTGTACTGTATCTTTTTAGATTACTTAATTAATTATAGTGTAATTTATATAATTTTCATTTAAAGATTAAGCCTTATATGGGTAACTAAAATATAATGATTATTTGACAAATATATAAATAGATAGTATATAAATAATTCGATGCTTTAGATTGAACAATTGTATATAAATTTCAAATATAAAGAAAGTATACAAAGAATTATGATTCGAAGCAGCTTTATAATATTCTCACTAAAAAGTAAAAGTAGAAAAATAATCTAAAAAATACGGAAATGTTTTGCTCGCAACAGACTTAAGAATCTATTTATAATTACCTTGGTAATATTTTTTTCCATCATTTCCAAATGCAATAAGCAATTCACCCTTAATATTACACTATTTATTAATTCTACTCGACGAAGACAATCTATCAATGAAAAAATGATGGAAGAAAGAGGAGTTCGTCGTTGACTTTTCACAGAATTTTTAAGAAATATTGAACATGGGCGTTTTACTTTCGTTATTCATTTGATCCGGTTGAATGAGAAGTTACGCGACCTGTCCTTAATATTCCACCACATCTGACACTGTGAAATAGTATTATGGCAGGGAAAAACAACTTGCAGGAAGTTCGTCGAGGCAGAACTTCCGAGGTTGAAACGAAACTAAATACGAGGAGAGTAAGATGTCGAGGTTGCTTCGACGTGGTCTCCTCTGAGGGAACGAAAGGCCACTGCGAAAATTTATGCACCTGTATCCCTTCCGACCTATGTATCTTGGAACTTCGACAAATGGTAGTCTCGAATTTTGAGAAGGATATAGGGTAGCTCCGGATGTTTCAACGGATAAATTTCCTAGGGGTAGTTTAGTGCGATTCCTCGTAAATCTGTTTGGCAGAAATGTGTTTATTTAATTCTTTACCAAGTGCATTGGTTTGCTTTGAAATACGGCTGTTTCAAAGAATTTTTTGAAAAAAATTTTTATATTACGTATTCCTCTTAAAAGCCTACTTCAAATCTGCAATTACAAAGACGATTAAGATATAAATCTTTCCAAAATCTTAAGTCATTTCGTACATTATACAACCATGTAAACAAAAAAATAAATATTTCTCCGAATCATCGTTATTTTCGAATATCGAGAATTAGTGCAGCACGCGTGATTGAGAATTCACGACGCGGCGAACAAATTGAAAGAACGGAAGCAACCGGAAGTCGAGGTTTTCAGCACCCCATCGTCTCAATGAGGGTTAAACGGTTAGACCAGCAGAACGATTTTCGCGACGTGCCGCCAGATATCGATTGCTCTTCGACCTTTTTCACCATCCAACCACCGCTAAACGGAATTCACGACCGCACGTTGCCTTTACAAGAAGCGTAACTTTACATCACAGTCACATACGAAAAAAAAAAAAAAAATATAAAGAGGACCGAAGCTTAGCCGTCAACAAGCATCAACATCATGAAAATAAAAGATATAAACCTGTCATATTTTACCGATTTTTTCAAGTGTAATATACCATAAAGGATATAACCTAGCAAACACGAAGATGGTACCCCGCTGTGGGGTAGCCACCCACATGACAATCAAACAGCTAAAAAATTCTACCAAATGTCTAAATTGGAGAAATTGTGAATGTGAAATATTAAATAAAAAAAAAGAAAAAAAAGTGTAATATACAAACCATTTTATTTACAGAATGATGAACTATTCCGAAAGTGTATCTGTCCCTCTATCTTCGACTCCTTTTTCCACGACTTTCGTGTAGTTTTTTGCATGTGTAAGTGGCGCACAGTGGAAAGTGGGAAAAGATTCCGGTACGCGCGGGAGGGTAGAAGTGGTGACACGGTCTTGTGAACTTCAACCACGAGAGCCGACTTCCGGACGGCGACTGCTCTTTAAGTCGTTGTGGAAAGTTGCTCGACTAGCGAGATCAACCGTGGAAAGAAAATACCTTCGTTCACTCTCGTGTCTTTGCGCAGAAATGAGAGAAATTTCCGCGATTACGATCCAGTTACACAAAATGAACACCGTCACACGTTTTGCGTTACTGTGGAGTAACCGTTGATTGTCACGATTTTCCTTACGCCTGAAATCGATTTACAATAATACGGGACAATTAACGCTTTGACGAACATAAATCTATTAGTCTGTCGGAGAGGGAAGGACAACGGGACTTTCCGTCGGGAATGCTGGGAAAAACCTCTCATCACCATAGTCAAGATTTTAATGTTTAAGCCATAAAAATAAGGAAAACAACTTTTAATGTTCCAACCTGGCGTTACGACGATGGGTTCAGGTTTAAGGTGACATAATGCCAATTCGTCACCAGACGTAGCCACGGTCACGGAAGGGTCACGTACCTGACAGAGGTACGGAATGATTTTATGACTCTCCTTAAGAACAAGGATTGACCCGAGAAGAGGGGACAGGAGTAAATAAGGGTAGGTTCATCTGGATTCGGGGAGTTTTTAGTTAGTTAGTCGTTGAGCGAATTGCCGAGTAAGTCACGCTGATACTGGTCATCCCGTGGACTGTGGATTCGTTATCGAACCTGGATTCGTTGTCACCATCATCTCGGACATCCTATTGCCGTTACTCATAGCCTCTTGTAGTGCCCACATTCGCACTGATAAACACTAATCACATCCGCTACGGTAAAGTAAGTAAAGGTTCATAGAACGCCCCAAAGTGCCAACCTGACTCCGACAAGTCTATTAGGCTATTTTCGCGTTAACGCTGGTATGACACTGCAAATTACCATCAAAACGAACACTTGTTCGATAAGCAGTATGTTAAAAGTTACTATTCATGCAATTGGTCCTTTGTTTTTGAACATTTTAACAGAAAGAGCAGCGAAATAAGCAAAATCGTTTAACGACGTTAAAACAAACATTTAGTTAAATTAAGTATACCTCTGATACAAAAGCTTGTGCTGTTTCTAGAGAGAAATTTTAGGGGCAACGAATGCGTTAATGAAGGTATCCTTTAGAATTCAAAATAACAGGTAATTTCCTGTTGTAGAGGCACTAGGCCTCAAAGGACAACTCTCTTTCCAACGGTTTCGTCGGTACATAGTATACAATCGTCGAAAGACTGTTTATGAGAGACCGACGAAACATAAGCAACGATAAAGCGTAAGTGTCGACAGGCCTAATGGGTCATCAATATCCCTAAGGTCCTTCCACCAAATACTCGGAAGAAGGCGTACGTGACTACAATCATGTCACGTAAAATTTATGATAAGAAAGTAGTAATTTAACTTGACGGTTTTATAATTTCGTAGGCTTTTATTCACGAGAATGATTAAGTATAATATTACAATGAAGTAGCGAAGTTAAAATAGTTGTACAAATCACGGCCAAACTGTGCACAAGACTAGTCTCGTGGTCGAATGCTTGCAGTTTCTATATGTTGCGTTTGTAGGTGTTCGTAATGGGGAAAATTTAATGTTGGGCCATATACAAAGGTCGAGTCAAATCCACTGTCAGGTAGTACGGAATGGTGTGGATTTGGGTATGGCCCTTGTCACAATTGCGGACGTCTAACGAATACCTGCGTAGTGGAGATGTCGAAAGATGACAAATGAGTCGTAAGCGAAAGTCGTAAGCAAGAGTCGTAAGTGGAGAGTTGTAAAGAAGCCGCTAGTCGAGTTAATAAACGCACCGTTAAATAAAACACCGAGTATTTCTTTGCCATCCTACACATCCTACCACCTCACTATATTTAATTAAATATATATAACAGTAAAACGCGCGTGTTAATGTAACATTAGAAATATCACTAAATACACCGGAGCATCTTCTTATACAGTTTTAGCGTTTTTCCGAATCCTCTTCGGAAACTTTTATAAACTGTAAAATATGTAAGAAAGAAAGAAAGATCCTAAATAAAAGTGGTTCGTGTTGAAGAAGAGCAATTAGGTAGGTTCTTGGCAATATTTGCAAATAATCAGGCGTAGGAGAGTTGAATTGGTGTAATTGCTCGTTAATTGTGCGTTCTACTATGTAGGCAACAATATGTTGTAATTTCCTCTTCGGTTCGTTTGAAAAGTTCAATGTAATTTGAAGCTCCACTGGACGGAATAAAAGACGCTTGAACTCGTCATTGAATATATCTAGCCGATTACGTTCACGAGAATCACGCTACCTGTGTGCGTATGTTCACGGTATTTTAATAGACAAGTGCAATTTATCTTAATGCAAACACTAGAAATTTGATAAGATTCAAGGGACACGTGTTTCATCGGGTTCTTACAACAGATTCGTTCTTCGATAGAAACGGAGATCAAGATGTTGACAAAGTGTGTTCATCGAACTGCACTTTTCTGCGATAAGATCGATGTGACTGATCTTTCTATTTGAGAGTTATCACCTAAATTTGAAGAGAGAAGGAAGAAGATCATGGAATCTACGTGAAACGACGGAGCAGAAGGAAATTACTATATTTTGATAGAAACACGCGATTCACACAGTATAAAAATAAATTATCAGAAAATTCAAAAGACCCTAGTAAGTTTCTTTCATTCACATACATCGTATCGTACATCATTATAAAGAAACAACATAGGTAAGCTCGATTTAATTAAAATCTGACGTCAATAAAATCACAACCAAGCTCCACCATGAAACTCTGTCACAGATGAAGAAACAGGAAGTGGAGTGCAAAGGAGGGAAGCAAGGGAAAAAATTGTAGCAGTTACACCAAGCAGTTTTAATAATGATTGGTCGTTAACGCAGTTTTCAGCTCGTCCTCTCGAATTTCTTAGCTGTCGGAAGGGCTCACGAACGTGGAAGGCACGCCGAGAGGTTTGGTATGAAGTTACCCCACCAAGCTTTATTAACCGTTTGTGATTTACAACGACCCTCGCGGCTGATATGTTTCCCTTCAAAATGAGCTCGCGAGCGCCCGCGCGATTTAATTGCAAAAGAGTACGCCGGGTGATTTACGGCTGTTCCGTTATGGCGTCGTTCCCGATACGGCTCGTTACAAATCCTCAGTTACCGTTCTCAATGTACTCGAAACGTAACGCGATTCGCGAGAGACCCGTACGATCGAAAGCGAGGATAAATCGAGTGGACTCGCTCTTCCGCGTTTCCGTTTCACGCTTCTTCCGTCTATGCGCTTTCTTCGTCTTTTCTCTTCTCTTTTTTTTCCTCACGTTGTACTATCGATGGCCCTTGATAGATTCTAAGGATTGAACTTGAACCGTTAGCCAAAAAGTATATTTTTTAATTTACTGAATCGTTTCGTAGTATTTTTATCTGATAACTGGGCTGCGGATGTTACTGCATTTATGGGAAATTTTAAGCTGCGAAAATTTTCAGAATACACGTAATATGAGAAGATGTACAAAATATCTAGAATAAAGTACATATCACAATATTTAGTAGGATGGATGTTCTATTCTTTTAATTATTTCGCTGAGGATACGAATTTACATAAACATCTGCAGTCTACTCGCAAGAAGTATATTAACAATTTTATAGAAAAACAAACGGTGGTTTCTTGTTAGTTATAAGACAACCACTGTGAAATCTTACGTAAGATTCATATCTCGCAATAAACATTTCAATGTAATTTCGCTTACGACCTTTCGTTAAAAACAAAATCTTTAATTTTCATGCAGCACAAAAAGAATTAAAAATATCCTCGAAACGAAGCAACAAAAGACTGGTTAAATAATTCAGAGAGGTAAAAAGATCGATGCTATACGAGCTTACAACGGTACGGCGCTAATTAATGCGATACACGGTTGATCGTTGATTGTAATCTCGCAAACCGTGGGTTCCTAGGCGCACGTCGAGAATCGATATACAATTGGTGCTGCTTTATTGATTTCGAGTCCGGCGAATTTTTTAGAGAACATTGAATTTCACGAAGTCGATTTAGCTTTTGTATCGTAATTCTTATCATTCAGATACCGCTGAAAATAAACTAGGGGTATCATAATTAAAACACTGATAGTATTTGATTAGCCGATGAAAATTATATATCGAATGTGTTCCTACTGTAGTATATATATAGAAAATTTAAAGTGCCTCATATTACGAGTTAAACTCTACTTAGCGTTAGTAACTAATAACGCCAGTGAATAAAAAATTTTACTTTACGACTTCACACTCTTACATATCTTTATACGCATAGAAAGGAAGGAAAACCGAAATAAATAATTTCCGCGAAAGAAATTTTTAATTACAAGTTAGAAATGTTACATGAAAGAGTTAGACAGGTAGATTTTACGACTGCAAAGATAGAAAGTAGCTCTTTTAAATTCATGTATTAACACGATATGAAAAGAAAAAGATGAATTATTTCGATGATTAATATCAAAAGGACGAAAAGTTGAACGATTCCAAAAGTTTGTATTCCTTTCGTTTTCATCTACTACCTATGTACATTAATTTCATTTATCCTATAATTCCATTGTTAATAAAATTATCGGATACTTAATAAAGTCCTACGTTCGTTACGAGAACAAAGAGCAATCGAGGTTACGATCGAATTAACTACGAACTCATCCTGTTATGATATTAATTAATCTGAATTACTGATTAGTGGTGATTCCTGCGTTAGCAATTAAACCGTTGGTTAGCAATTAGTTAATCAGTAATTAGCTATTAACTAGATCTAATTTTACACAGCGTCTTTCTCTCGAAATAATCAGCCCGGTTACGTTCCGCGTACGAATAACGAAGTTGTATTACACATCGGTTCGCGCTGAATCTGCGCATTGCTTCCGGAGAATCCTCTTGGCTGTTTTACGGTCGTTACGTCGCGTCGTCTTTATTCGACATCTTTCAAATGCTCGCGACTTCGTTCTGCGTCCCTCGAATAATATCCGTTTCTCCACGTCCACAACGAAGACACCTCGTGTTCGCAATGAAACAACTTTTTTGGTTTTCGTTTGGATTCGAACTAATTTTTACTTTCGATACTTTCATTGTCCAAGTTTTGTATATTTTACTTTCGAATTCTTTCGTGTAACTTCTCTAACTCTTGTTACTTTGTAATTAAAAATCTTTTTTCGTAATGCAAATTATTTTTTACTTTTATCTTTCTCCTTCTCACGTACACGTGAAAATAACAGTTGTTAATTAATTATATAGCCACCGTGAATTAAGACAAATATGAAGAAATATGAAGAAATTAAGACAAATATCTGCATCTTGTCAAACCGTAACCGCGCCAGACTTAACATTTTACGTTAACGTTTTTAAGATAGCGTAAAGGATACGTGAACTCGAAGACTCGCTGAAAAGTTTTCCAATCGGCCAACATGTTAATCGAGAACGTGCCATATAATGAAAACAAGGGAAAACGAAACCATAAAACCGGATACACAACACCGTATAACTGCGCTTGTTTTACCATTTTATTTCTGATAACCCTTCATAAATATACATTTACTGTCATATTTATCTCTTTACCGATATATCACTATCCCTTCGCGTTTCCTGTATCCACGCGTACAAACTCGTTCATACGCATACAAATGCGAGAAAACATGCGGCACAACTATATTACTGGTTCAAGCTTCGTACGGCGCAAGCCAATATTTTGTCGGTCGCGCGACGCCGCTAATTAAAGATACTCGTCGCGATATATCCGACAGGTCGTGTTCTATGCACGTATGTATATGGCTTCCGTAATACTTGATCGATAACGCTGCATTTGTAACGACGAGAGAGCACGCCTTGCGCCACGTGCTCGTCGTTTTCTTTTTCTTTTTTTTTTGCAAAGTTTTCTTCGAAGATACGAATATGGTAATTGGTTGAAAGAAAACCGATTTGATAGTTCTTTGGTAAAAAGAAATTGATATGATAATTCTTCGCCCGAAAGCAACTACATAATAATATTCTGTCAATTTTAGAGTTTTATGTAAAGAGCATCAGAAACTAAATCGTGAAGTATTCAGTGGTTATATAAATGGCATAAGAAATATACGTACGTTCTTTAATAGAACGTTTCTCCTTGTGTTTCGTGTTGTATGTTTCATTTGAATCAAAATATTCGTAGTTTCATGATACGATATTGAACATTGGATTAAGGAAATCGATATGTTTAAATAAACATGGTGGCACGCAAACGCTTACGAAAATGCATTTTTGCTTTCTACAAGCTGATTATTCAATAGTATATCAGTAATAGAAGAAGAAGAGTAATCTGCAAAATTTTCAATTGGAGATTACTCGAACTATCACATATAGATACTTTATAACTGATTTACTTCAAATTAGTGAGAATTATTGAAAAACTTATATTCTCAGTCAATTTCAAACTAAATGCGTGTTTCCTCAAATTATATACTATAATCTATCGCATGCAAAAGAATTTAAACAGCCAATTTCCTATTGCACCTATATCAAACACAACAAAACTTCAGAAATATACACGTTTCGTATTTTTGCATAGACTACGAAATTCTTCCACTACGTCATCAATAATTTCCCTACTGAGAATATTCATGTAAGCAACGAACTTGCTTAAAAGGTCAACATTGACAAGATCGTTATCAGATAGATCGTCATCGTCCTGTTTTCCACGTTTTTTTCTTCACGCGAATAAATTAGCCACGGTCGAACACGAGCTAACGAGTGAATAGTCGCGCGCGCGTACACCGATTAAAAGTGTACGGTGCGCGTCGCCGCGAGGCCAGATAAACGCGCGCCGATTATTTCGTCGACGTCGGCAATGAAAACATTAAAGATACCCGACGGCCGACACGGAGAGCTCGTTCTCCGCCGATATTAGCGCCAGAATTCCCACAACACGTTTTGTCACCGATAAACCGCTTGACTCCTCGTCACCCCTGCCCGAGATAACGTTATTCCAATAAAATCACTTTCAGCCGCGCTTTCGCTCGAACAGATACCACCGCTTAAGTAAAAATCAGCTGCGAACGCTCATGTTTCAGCGCACAAGTGATTTCTCACACGATTTCATTTCAATTAATCCTTTGATAAGGAGCACTAATCCTCGACACTTAATAGGTTAATGCTTCTAGTGGTATCTAATTTTTGCAGATTGAAAAGTAAGATGAGATTTTTTTTATCAATGTCGTGTGCTTGATTAGATGATTTATATGTCATTATTAACATTAAATTGTTTTGGTTACTGATCGCTGGTTTGCTGTGATAAAGCAATAATAAGAAAGTGGAGCGTTAGGTCAATTCTTTCGTCTAAATCGTGTTTAACATTTTATTGTTATTGGTCCGCAATCCAAATCTAACTCAACGTGCTTAATGCTTTACATATCAAACAGCGTCAGTGAATAGATTTCATGCCATGTACTACAGTTTTTCTACGAATTTATAATTGTTATTGACAAGTGGTGAGTGACGTGACAAGTGACGCAAAGATAACTTTTTCTCGATACTTTTCATCGGGTCTCAATGGGTTATAACGAACACGTGATTTATAGTTCTCCTACTAATACAATATCGATTTGAAATAGCTGGTTCGATTGTCAAAAAGAGCTATTCTGTATATTACGTGGAATTGTATCGTGGTAATCAACGAAATATTTATGTGGTTTAAACTGTTTCATTTTCAAGATTACCTAGTTGTTATCTTCATGGAGAATGTATCATTTATCTGTGTTTATTAAATTGATTTTATTACAACATTATATTTACGACTTTCCTCTTATGATACGTGTATAAAATAAACGAGTAAAGTTATATTGTTTGGAGGAATTAAAGAATCTCTTAATTAACCACTACAAAAGAATGACATAAATGATATCACTCTCTTATTCTTTTGTATTAATGATTTCACTAAATACATATCTAATATATATAGCCACGTTACTTTAAAAAAGAAATTAAATCTCTACTTGAATAAGATATCCCATATTCTCCAGCATATTGAAGAAAAATCAAAACATTCAAAATAAACAAGGAAAAAATAGTACATAAACATAATACAACATGATCGAACTTAAACCCTAAATTTCGAAACTATAACTCAATACCAACGCCATCCCTAATCTCAGCACATAACAACCACATGTTTCCGCCAATATTCACTATCCAAGAATCAAACACCCAATCGTTTCCACACAGTCCTCCCCACACACGAAAGCATTTAAGAACATCAACCCTTGGACATCATACATCGAGCATAATCACGGTCGATCAAACAGCGATATCGCGAGAATTTTGTGATCAATATAGTCGAACATAGGATAAAAGGCCAGTTGACGGCGTTTAGCGTGGCAGAGTTGGATTTTCCAGATAGCTTTCGACCGATTCCTCGTGGTCGGTGCGCGCGACACGAGGAGCGAGCACGGCAAAGGTTGGCTACGTAATCGCGAGTTCGAGCCAAAGTCTAACAGACACGACACACCTCCGACCTTCCCTATCGATCTGTGGCCGGAGGTTTTACGCGTCCTCCGCCCTCCGCAACCTCGTCGACCCTTTCTTCTCCTTTTCCACCCTGCTCTCTACGCTCGAGTCCTCGCGAGAAGGAAAGCTAAGCGGGTAGAAGCTTTCGTGCGAACGTTTCTCGGCCACCTCTACTCGGCTCTTCACCCCTATCAGCCGTTCACCCTTCGTCCTCTGTCTTTTACCCCTTACCGTCTGTGCTCCGTTTACCCCTTCGAGAGAAAACCGAGGAACCAATAAACCGTCTTTACGACGCTGAGATACCTACGCGACGTTTCGTGCGATAGTATGATTGAAAACGCGTGATTCTGGCTCTGAAAGTGATATTAGTATTTGGTTCGGTTGCTGGGCTGGCACTGGAATGGTTTGAGAGAGTTTGGGGGATGAGTACGAAGGAGCATTGGATCAGGATAATAAGTGAGATGATAAGCGAAAGTTAATTCGTTTAGTAGTTGAAATTTTGTGGTCGATTGTTGTAATGAGTTGTGTAATTGGAATATTACTGTAGTATTTTAGGTCAACACGTTCGCTTTTTACTGGATCTTCGTTATCTAAATAAATGTATCGTATCGTAATCAATAACTTTCATGTAGGATTTTCTCCTATATCGTAAAACCTTGTGTATAATTTACATAGATTATTAGGAAAATATTCTAAAATTTTCTGTGATCTTTTTTACATTATGGAAACACGCATTGATTCAGGACCAACAGAAATCCAGTTAACGTGTTAAACCGTTTCGATACCGATTGTAACAATAAAAGGATATGTACCACATAATAAGCTATCATATAATAAAAATTTATTAATCGGAATTCATAAGGCCCACTTAATATTCTGAGCGCCCTTACATTCAAGAAATTTCAAAGAACCGTCAAGTTCGACTTTCTTCTTAGTAACGCGCCGATCTTGGACTCTGACGTGTCTAAACTTTAGATACAAGTCTTTATCTCTGATCCACGTCGTTCTTCGAATCACCTAATCCGCACGTTAAGAATATTCTTTAAAAACATCACGAAGAAGGATGGAGAAAGAAATCACTGCAATCGCAGGCCGCGATATTTCTGGGCTGGTTAAGATTCATGGCCGGAACGACTTTTCGTCACAGTGAAAATTAGCTGAGGAACACGGTAGTTTATCGGGTCATAAAACGTGCGACCGCGTCGCGAGGAGCGGCGCGCGCAAACACTCGACCGGACGACAACGATGTTCGTCGCGGAAATCGGAGTAGAGGAGCGGGGAAACCGAGTGACCAACAAGAGAAAACACTTTGAATGACGCCAGCGCAAGTTACGGTGCGCCCCAGACGCGTGCACCGCGAAGAATGTCTGCGGCTGACGCGATACATACGGATCGGTATCATTTGATTAAAGTTATTTCTGACATATGATCTTGGATTTCTAGATGTGACCTCGGAGATTTTTATTTTTTATGAGATTTTTATTACAGAATATTTCAGAAAGATTGGGCAGAGGTGTGGATATAAATTTTATGTGTCTTTTCAGAGCACGCGGTATTTATGTATGTCCTGTCTAACACTTTTCTTATTTCTCAATATACGTTGAAATATTTATTATAAAGTTAGTTTTTAAATAAAGTTATAATATACGGACTGTCACGAAATATCGATATGATATTCTAAATTACACGAGGAAAGGCAAAGATGGCAGAAAGGAAATCGATAAAATTCTAGTTTTCTCCAACTTCGAAATAACAGATTGGATATTTTAAATACCGATGAATTAACTAAACAATATAATAAGGGGAAGGGTTCGAAGACTCTAGTATATTTTGGATATGATCATTTTATAGCAATTCGCGCTGAATGAATTAAAAAAAAGAAATATCTCTCTAACCTTCAGTTCGATCAAAAGGAAGAGGCCAGAAAGTCTCGGTGACCTAGATCATTCTTTCATGTTATCATGATATCGTTGGACAGCTTAAAAGCGAAGAGAACAAGATTTTCTTTTACCAAATACAACAAAAAAGAAGCATGATTATGACCTTGTAAACGTTCCATCAGAATCTCATCGGATTACCCTAAAACGTTCTATAGCAAATAGATACCTCAGGAAGCGTTATCCGAAGATAAACTGTAATTATAAAACGGATCGGACAAAATAATGTATCACCGGATAAATGGTATGTACCAGCTTGGAAAATTCCATGGATCTGCAATGGGAGTATCGAAGCTGCAAAAATACACAATGAGATGCCAATAATTCATAAATGTAGAACTCGACTTTCCTAGAATGTTGAAAGAGCTAAAAACAATCAGATGGTTTCAATGATAAAAACCTTAGCTGCCTGATTCAATGTCACATATTCTAGATAATATTCATATATTTATAGATACACTTTATCGTCATATAGGTAGGTACATACATTTTTTTTGTTAATACATGTACGGGCAATGTATAACATTGACGATTTTTGTAGAATGTTAAGAATATTTCAAACTTAAATGTTGAAAATTATTATATTAGCAAATATTCTGCAAAGCGACATTTGTTCGCGCGAGTACGTGTATTTGCAAAAGCCGATTCTAACGCTGTCTATCGCCTTTTGAGTGAGATTCGCCCCTCTGCATCGTCGATCCGCGATACCCTGCTACGAAGCTAAATATATCGGCACAGACACCCGAGCTATCGACAGAACAGCAAGACGCTGAAATCTCGTTTAAAGCGTAGCCTAATAACGCGGCAAGGTCAACCGGGCGTATTTCGGTACTTCGAATCGAGAATTACGGGACTCCGCGCGTACCAAGAGAATTAATAGTCATCGAGTAGCTACCGATCTTGTTACGACGTATTTGTAGAAAATACACAGGAAATACGCATCTGATTCATCCGAATCTTGTACACGAAGATACGATTCGAGAAATTTAACAGAAATTATGTCACGTGAGTCACAAGTGGCACACATACGTATGATTAATTTTATTAGGTAATTCCTCTTGGGTGAATAAGAGCATAGTTTGGCATATTATTCACGTAAATTCGGCATGAAGAACCTACGAATACTTGGCACGATTCTTATTTTTCTACATCTAACCATTTCGATATAATTTCTTGACCTAGTTCCAAGGTTCCAAGGAAACCTTGATCTTCATATAACAGAGAAACAGTTATGTAATTATATAAATATCATCGATGCAAAAATATAAACGTAAACTACCTCTATTTTTTGTCATTGTTAATCCACAAGGAATAAAATAAGTAAAATATGATACAGAATAGAATGAAACGGAAACTACACGAACCAACCGAGAAGAAAAGAACCAATAAATTACCAAGGATACCGACAGACCTGTTATCAACTTCTTCGCGATTCGACCGAATAAATTCGTTCTCTCCCGATGACCACCCACGTGTTTCTAAAATAAATTACACCGCGGCCGGCAAACAGGTTTATTACTGGTCGTGCATTCGCGAACTGGAGCGTCCGAAACGCGACCCTCCTGTGTCCATAAATATTAAAATGTCCTTAAAACTTTATTTAGGCGATACCGTTTCCGTGTGAGCGCACGCGTTTCACTTTCGCGCCTTCATGCAGTGGATTACAATATGAGATACTACTAATACTTCGCAAGAAACTTTTCACGAAGTATATCTACATTCAAGAAGAAACATTATTCGCTAAATTGAACAATATCGTGGAAATTAATGTCCAGAATTCTCTATACTATAAAAATCGATAGATGAAAGAATATAGGGGGAAAAGCGCACGAGACAATTCAACCGTAAAAGCAGTCTCTTTTCCGTCGTCCCTTATTTCTTTCATTCCCGATGTACGTCGTCCTCGTTATCGTCTGTTCGATATCGCGAAGGAGAGCAAAGTATGTCGGATTCCTCGCATCGATGCCCGATAGAACGATGCGTGCGCGATAGCACGGCGAGCGTGGCTCGCATAGAGCCTCCGAGCGAGCTTTCGGTCGTTTCCGTCGTCTGTTCGGCGCGGCTCGTCGCAACGCGTGTAATCAAGCGGTATAAATAATTCCGTGGCGCAGCCATGAGCCGGCCACCCGAGCGGAGAGCTCATTCCCCTGTTATGACACGCCGGAATCGGGACGCGCCTGGCCGCGCGCGCGACAACGTCCCACCGTGCAACCCCTTCGCCAAACAGAACACGCGACCGTCGTTTTTGCGGATTGGCTAATCGCCATTCGCTTTACACCGCATATCAAAATGATTTTCTTTTCGAATGCTTTACATTTCAAGCGCAATAAAAGCACGGCTTATTGTTAGATGTTTAGATTATTCATATTTTGAGAATATATCTGTAGAAATTCATTTGAATATCAGAAGCCATTTCATGGGTCACAGATACTTAAATGTGTATATTGTCTTAGTTACTCCAATTTTAGCATATTATTATGAAGTAAGATATAAAAGAAATATTAAATATTACAGAAAATGAAAAAGTATATAGGAATTGATTAGAATAAAGCATTTATCGTAATTGTTACAATATCAAAGAACAACTTCTGACCATAAAGCATTAACAAGTATTTAAATGTTAATCGTCAGGCATTAATTATGACGATTTTAATTTGTTGAGCTTAGTTTCCATACTTTGGAAACAGTATTAAAAATGTATACAAATTATTTGAAAGGTAAAATCAATACTTTGAGAAAGAAAATTCGTATAATATAGTCATATACGTGAACCTGTCTGTCGTCCGTTGAGAAGCAACGAACAGCTTTCAAGAACCGTGGAAAACCGCATCGTCCGGGATGGGCCGATTCCCGACTAACGCCCCGGATCGCGAACCAGTCATTAGTGCAACGGAACCGGTGCGCCTGGGACAGAGAAACGCGGAATGTCCGCAGAGCGCTCGCACTGGATGCCCCTATTATCGGTCGTCCGACCGCTAGAATGCCGTTAGACGACAGTCGATCTATTGTTCTACGTGTGTGCATGTGCATGCGATCTTGACGCTTCTCGGGCGGAGGGCGAAGCCAACGGCCTAACTACAACTAAATCAATAACCACTGCATCTCTTTCTCTCTTGCTTCCTTGCTTACTTTGATTTTCAATAGGAGGAGCGTCATATTTTTTAATTTCTCTTGCCTAAAAGTTAGATCGTTATATCTGTGAATGATTTCAAGTGCATTTTCATATGTATCGCGATTTTTGCAAAATTTTTTTTAGCAGTCTAAGAAGCTTGACAGTTAATTTTGCAAAGAAAAGTAATTATTATATAAATAAATTATAATTATATATAATATAATGAAATAAGGTTCTTAAAACTTCCAAGGTATTAAAATTATTTGAAATCCACCACCATAGTCCCCATATATTATATTTGTATTCGATCATCGACGAGTACCGGTGTACAAAGTCACGGTATAGTAAATACGTCCGTGTTATGCTCGAAGAGACACGCACCGCAATTTCAATACAAACAACTGGTGTACGTGGTGCAATACAGTTATGGCTGTCAAACGTTTCCGGTTTCTTTGAATCTTCTAGAGTGCCTATCGCGTGGGTAAGACGTGTAATAGATTTCAACCAGTGTCGTTTTAAGAGAAAAAGGATCGAATGTATGGATGATCGCAGATACACCAGCATCGTTTCGGTGAGACGAACGCGACTTTCCGTCGATTTTTCGGAGTTGAATCATTTTTATCGCCCCGGAACTTCCGTTATCTGGTGACATTTCGTGCGCGCTCCAAGTTGCGGACACGGTTGGAGATAAACAAAAAAATTCACGAATCGATATCTTTTATCTACGTTGCTATTGGAAGCCAGTAGAAAAACTTGTTCGTGAGTCGTTATTTTTCGCCAAACTTGAACCCCTTTAATACCGATCCCTTTATTCTAAACTATGTATTAAATTATGAACGATTCTGACATTTAAATTCAATTAACTCTTCCCTCTCAGAATTAGAAATTCAACTTGTGCATTCACTGTGCACTACAAATTGCTAATATGCTCGTTATTCTTATCATCAATTATTATCAATAAAATAAATATTAACGATCAATTGTTAAAATTGCAAATGTTTCTAACCTCACATTAAAAAAAAAAAAAGAAAAACAGAAAGAAAAACAAAAACAGATTTAGAAACAGAGAATTATAGTAGTTTAAACCTTTCAAAACAACGACTGAACATTAACCATTCAATCGCGTAAAAGGCCGTTAAAAAGGTAATATTTAGATTTGTCAGCAAACACACAAAATACAAGAGAGTAGGTAATAGTCCGACTGAATACACTTAAGAGTTAGTCACGCTAGACTCAAAACAAACGATGACACACGCGCGCCACGTAGTGACTATAGATAAGAAATATTATTTTCAAATAGGCATACCATCATTCCAGGCAATGTAATGAAGCACGAACGGCTCGATAGCGAGAGATTTCCTTGTTACAGGGGGGCCACCCGGGCCTGTGGCCCTGGTTGGTGGGTGCCCACCATGCCCCTCCTCCGACGGCTTCTTCTTGTTGCTGGAATATCTGCACTAATACACTATCGTTAATCGGCGAATATGTCCTCTTTTTCACACGATGATGATACGCGTTAACAGTTGTCGTCGTTACAAATACATCTTTCTCTTCACTGTTTGAATTATGGAAGATTCTCAGCGGAACTTGAAGGTCATTTTCTGGAACGCGCCAACGCAACTGCTGTACTTTCGCTTTCGTCGTGTCTTCCGCGCTTTTCCGGAGACGCTTGAACCACCACCAGCGCGCCACCACCGGCAACAACTTTCTTTCGCGCGTAACCAAACCGAACTTGCAAGTCCCGTAACGGCGCATACACAACAAATAGGTGGCGAAAAAGTCACTAGTACGCTCAGATATTTCTTTCGCAACGATATAATTCGATCATTTCTTGTTGAATGAGAACGATTCTTTCACCTTTGTTGCGGTTATTAATCGTGCGTTGTTCTAGAAAAGATATACATGTACGATATATCTCTAGTTTCTTTTTTTTACTTTACAGCTTAACACTTTACATTGAAGCCTCTGATTCTTACTACGTTACTTCTATTGTACACGATGTAACTGCTCCGATGCCCGTATAATAAACGTAATGCCCTTCCGATCACTTTGACTAGCTATCACACCAGCAGTGAAGTAGAGGTTAGCGCGCGCGCGCTCGAGAACGTCACCGCGTACGGTTTATAATACTCTGTTCCTCGCCGCCAGTCGAACGTCACGCAACCGGCGAGAAAAAGACGCCGGGAATAGAATCGACGTTCCCGTGTCCCTCGACCAGCATATCACCACTGTTTCACGCCGCTATTGGCGTCCGGACGACGCGAGCGCGCTGCTTGGATCCGCGGGCCGAAATTCTCAGCTCGTCGAAACGAGTTTGCGTGCCGCATATCGTCCAACGGTTCCGTGACCTCCGAACTCCGTCGAGTCTCTTTCTTTCCTTCCCCCTCTTCCTCTTCCTCTTTTTCTCTGTCACTCCACTGATGCGAGCGACAGATAAGACGTATACTAACAACGTCTCGATAACATTCACTCCGAAAAACACTCGGCGCGCCGCACCACCACCAAAAGTTTCACCAGTCGCATATTCGATTTCCTTCCAATGACTAAATACTTGTAAAGCACGCCACCAATTTTTTGCACGTTAATGTTCTTCAACCGGTAATACACACGTCCGAGCGAAAGATTTCACACTGTTCCCGCGAAATGCTATCGAACACATGATAACAACGATTTCTGTAATATACCGATCTTCAGTGGTTCTTGTATTTACTAACACAATGACCGACAAGAAGGGAAGTTACTTAGACGGTTTTTGTGCCATGTCACGATGATACCACTGAATCAACTGTTACGAATAAACTCTTGAATGAATAATGAGAACCAAGCTGTCCACGTTACCTCCAACAACAGCACGACTGTTAAATTAAGTCGAAACAGACCGCGTCGATTTTCCCTCGTAAATCGTCAACAGGTAGTTCGGGAACATTGACTCGGAACACGCATATGAAGACGAGAAGCGTGATGGCCGTCGCGATCGAAGTTCGATCGATCGAATTTCGACGAATATCGTATCAAAAATTTACAACGGACTACAATCGATCAAACGAGAGAGAAGCACGGTGCACGTCGCGGCTTCGAACAGCTGATCGCGCGCGCATCACTCTCTGTCACTGCTGGCACTACAGGGAACGGGAGGAATGCCAAATCTTCCTCTCGTCAGGAATAAAATTCTTCTTTTTTTTCTTCCGTCTTGTTCGCTCCACGCACGATTCGGGCCCTAATTTATCTCCGTTTTATTTTCGTTCGTGACGAATCTCGTCTCGTGTTTATCTCGAAAGTAGCCTGCTCTCGCTCTTTCTCACTGTCGAATGCGTCATCAGCACACCGAAAGTTGCACTCACTACAGCCGCTCGTATTATACGTGGTCTCCTTACGTTGATAACGCGCAAGCTACACGTGTGCGTGTGTATATTACGATAACTCCGATATTCCTATTCTTTCCTCTGGCACTACTATCTCCCTTCTCTTTTGGTTCGCTGGCTATCTCTCCTCCACCGCCGAGACTGAACTATTTTTGTTGCGTTGGAAGTAACAGCGGTAGTAGCACGCGTCAGCCCCCCACTCTTTATTTTTCTCGTCCGCTTTCCTTCCTCCTTCTTACGTTTTTCCCTTCCCACGTTCTTCTCCTCGTCGTTGTCGCCGCCCTCGTTCCTCGTCTTCCTCGTCGTCGTCTTCGTCGTCGTTAGTATCGCCGTTGGCCCTTTGTTCTTTATACAGCGATCGACCGGCACGTTGCCCCCCTGCCAGCAGGCGAACGCCGGAAAGAAGAAGAGGAAGAGGTGGAAGAGGACGACTGGGTTTTTTCATACGCAAACATCGGCCGGCAGCTCTTTGCGGACGGCTAACCCTTTTTTTTGCCCCCGTGTGTTACGATCACGTCTACCGAGCCGATCGTGAAAATTCACTGTGAACTTTGAATGCCAGGCTTCCGACTACTGAAAGGTACTCGCGCTTCTCGTTCGACGACCACGCGGTGTCCCGAGGCACGTCACGCAACGTGTTGTTCGCTCTGCTGTCTTCTCTAAGTGCGTTTATGCTTCTTTTTACTCGAATCAGCCACACTCGGTGCTATGCAACAGTTGTGAAACTGCGTCGCGATATATTCCGAAATTTCTCCATCTCAAAATCCGACCAAACTTTCGTTTCTAAGATATAGAAGAAACGAAAGGAATTACGAAACGAAAGGAAGAAGCGGAGCGATAGAAAGAAAACAGAGTCAGGAGAAGATCGAGAACGCGGAAAGCACACGAGATCGTAGTGACACGAGGCACGAAGAACGCGCTCGGACAGAGAGGCGTTCTAAGAGAGGAAGAGCAAGGACCTCTATGGTGCTCGTCCTATCGAAGTCCGCGAGCGATTGACTCCCGCGCGTCCCGGTCTCGAAATCGTGGCACGCGTGAGGGGCGCACGGGAGGGGATTCCCGCGGGAGGAGAAGAGGCACCGAGGAACGAGGGGAGATCGAGCGGGTATGTCGGGTAGTCGGACGAGGGGAGGGGGACTGCAGGAGGGAAAGGGGAGGGAAGAATCGGTGGCGGTGGCGGTGGCGGCGACGGCTGCGGTAGAACCAGGAGGTAACGCCAAAGAGGGACTGCGGCGAGAGAGGGGCCGGTGGAGTGCGGCGTTGCCGCGCGGCGAGGGGAAGGGAACGTCCACGGCAGCGGAGGGGGTGGATATGGCGCGTGCCACTACACGCTAGCAGGTGGAGTGCGCGTGCCCAGAAATCTTCTCTCTCTTCGCTCCCTTCCCTTGCTCTAACAGATCGTTCTTTCCTTCCTTCGTTCTCGTTCTGCCAAACTCGTTTCTTCTCTTGTTCTTTCTTCCTCTTTCTTTCTTGCGTCCCCTCTATCTTTATGCGTGATTCCTCTTCGTTCTATTCTATGTCGTGTCACGATCGTGTCACTTCCTCTCTCCGTTCCTCTTCTATCTCGTCGCAGTGGTTATCTACGTCTACGTCCAGTCGCTTTGCAAATAAGAGAACACCTTCCTCCACCTCCTTCCGTCTGTTTCTTCTTCTTCTTCTTCTCTCGTTTCCTCGTTCTTCCGGCCACAGTCGTTATTATTCCGTTTCTTGTCGCAAACGTACCTGTTCCGCAACTAATTTACCCGCCTTGCATTCTTACCTTACCACGGTCCACTCACTTTGTACGTTGCCGACTCAATCACGCATCGATTGAGTTACTTTCGCTCGTTTAATTTCTTGTTAACTTTAGTTTTACTTAGTTCTTAGATTAGAAGGAAGTATAGGTATTCGTGGAAATTTGAGTTTCAAGAAATTCGAAGAATTTCACTCGTCCTTGGCAACACTTCTATCCGAATGTACTTCGAGATTCGCAACGTTTGAGTCCCGATTAACAGGCATCGCAATTTTAACTCGTAACTCGATTTGAGGATTCCTGCATTCATAATATTTGCGCTGTGCGGTCAGGTTATTCTCGTAAGCACGATAAGAGTTGCTAACGAAAGTCTCAGCTGCGATAACCGTCGAGGGCACGTAGCCAAGTCTTCGTGACAAATTTTAATTTGTAATATCGACGAATCTTTACAGATTGTTTAAAACGTGTTCTTGCGATTTATCGGTGCTACTCGTAATCGTCGGAGCAACACTTTATTCGTATTAATACCGAAGAGAAATTCCACATTGAATCCGATAGTTTAAACAACATCGCCTATCTGCAACATGCATTATCGCTCGTGCCTCGCGCGATACCACTTTTAAAATTTCAACTTTAGATTCACGATAGTATATAAAAAGTGTGTATTATAACTATAAACAATTTATATTTTCGAGTTTCAGTCCTCTTCGAGCAACGTTCCCTTAAAAACTTAATTTTCGACTAAAAGTATCTTCAGTTCCTTCGGAAATGTCAAGGAGTTCGATCACAATAAACGAAACGCCGTGTCGTACTGTAGCTCCGTATATTCTGAACGTCCGTTAGAACGGAGCTGTCACGGAGCTGCGCACGTGGTTTGCAAGGAGCGCGAAAGAACAACAAACCCCACACAACACAAACCTGACGCCCCGAGGAGTCGCCAGCCACTGACTCTCCTTCCGATTCGACTCGACTCGACTTGACTCGGCTCCGTTCGACTGGCCTCGCCCCGCTTCGCCTCGTTTCCCTCGCCACGCGCCGTCCCGCTCCGTCTCGTATCGTCTCGTTTCGTTTCGTCTCGTATCCTCTCGTGTCGTCTCGCTTGTCCCGTCCCGCTACGGCACGTCGCACCGCGCCGCGTCGTCGTGGTAAAGCGCGCACGTAGGCACGCGTTCGGCTATGCTCGTCCCGAACCCGAGGTGACCCGAAGTGACCCGAGACAACTCGTCACGATTCCGACTACAACTTCGACTCCGATTCGCGCTCGTTTCGATCGTACTGTTGCCTCTTTGCCTGTTTTACACCGCCCGTATGATGCCATCGACTGCTGCAAAGAGGTTCACGGATTCAGAACCTCCAACCACTTGAACGGTAGGTAAATGTACCGCAACGCGTCTATCATGTATAGTTACCATAGTCCTACACACGCTGTCAGTGCAGCGGCGGCCGAAGGAAGCCGAGTCGATATGATGCACCGTGAACTGTGAGAACAGCAAGGCAACGTGAGTGACGGATCGACGGGTATTGTTACGCGCTATGACCATGTGTAGTATTCTTTAACTTCTCGCCGTGACGAGGAAAGCTTTAAGAGAAATAACCTGTCGATAATGATGCTTCAATGATCGATACAAGTGATTTTAGATCAGTGTCAATAACGCGGACACTAATTGTTATTATCAATCCAATCTTTCAAAAGGTAAATTGATCACCCTTTCGTTAATTTCATTGCATAAGTACGCGATTAATAATATCAGATTCTGAATAATCAAAGGTGGTATAAATAATAATAAATTCTAAGATCGATTTCAAGAACGCTGTATCTAATATTATCACTTTTCTGTACTTATTTGTCAATTTATGAAGTTGATCAATGTGCTTCCTGGGCGACACGATTATTAGCAATATTTTCACTTTTCTTGGAGTGATACGTAATGTGGAGCAAATTCAAACTTATTTATAAGGCATTTGTATGTACTTGTATTATATGTATATACATAATATATATAAATTACATATCTAACAAAATACAAAATTAATGACTTGTGAAAAATACGAATGATGGGCACCATTCGCACCCTTGATGATGGGTCGCGAACGCGACTTAAGCGGCTGCCGTGCAGCTGGCAGCAAAGCTTTTACACAGACGCATTCGCGACATGTCGCCCGCACTCCCAACCTCCACCAACACTTGGCCGTTGCGTCATCACGGTTTCACGGTGCGCTGGGATTCGACGGGAGGAGAAGGCGCGCGAGCGCGCAAACGGGACCACTGCGAGAGCGACGCATCTGTATCGCTCCGCTTGCACTTATTACAAATCCGCCAGTGATACTCAACCTAATTTAAACTTCACGCGAGCGTGACGTGTCGGCGCAACGGTATGGCTCCGAATTAAACGTAGATTGGTATCTCTACGATCAATTTCTTATCTTTTTTCTTTTCTCTTTACACATGACACTTGTCTGAAATCGAATGTCTGTATATAGGTTAACAATATTAAAGCAGATCGGTTTATCGTAATTGGATATGTTAAGGTAAGTTATATAGATGAAATACTATTATTCTAAACCGCATATGAATTTAAACGGCTTAATATCGAATCACGGTTATGTTTCATATTGCCAATATAATTCATGGAATAACGTTTGAACATAATAGCAAATTAGCATATATCAGCATATTTTTAACGTGAATAGACTAAATAAATTCTAAAGAATTCTAAAGAATCCAGATTATAGCAGATCAGTTGAAAAACTTGTTTACGGTAGATATTTTTAATTACTGCATAGAAAAACAAAATAACAGATCAAAGTGATCATTGGCTTATTAATAGCACATCTAACTTGAAAATAGAGTAGGCCGTGTTTTACTTCTCATTACGGTTAGATACATTACGATTAGGTGCTCCAACGTTCCATATCCTCGAAAGCGATAATTCGCGCTTAACTTCGACCTGCGTATAAAGTAATTATCGCGGTTAGATTGAATACGAGCCAAGCCCGATGATTAAGGATCGAAGATTCACTAGAGCGTCTGTCCACTAATGTTAGTCGGTGATATGCATCTTCGAAACGAGAGGCAATATTAACAACGCGGATATCGCGTGCAGATATTGTACGAATATCACGACAAGCTAGAATGGCGAGGTGGCATTTGTAATTAAATGTCCGACACGGTATCATAAAGACGAGCCTCATATCACGACATCACCCGCGCAATTGATGCTCGTCCGCTGCATTCTTTGCATGCTAGGTTCCGTGTGTTGCATTTCAATTAATACGAATGCCGGACCAGACAATTTTAACGATACTTTGGTGACTTAAGTCCGTGAATATGAACTGGTGTATTTATTTTCGTTTTATCAAGAAAATTAATCCCCCATAAGCAAGCTAATCCGTTCATGGTTCGAGTGAAATTTCTCTATGTATTTCATTTTTTTCAAAAGAATTTTCATCGTGGTCTTGGTTAAAAAATTGTTCCAAATATTTGACTTAGAGAATGGAAGATAGTAGACGTTTAGGGCAATGAAACATTTGAAAGAGAGATTTGTTTTTCCTAAAAATTCTTTTCCCAAAATTAAAGTTCTATCTTAGCAAACAGTTACAATTTCCATACTTACTTATTGATACCAACTTAGAATCCATTTAACGTTTTTAATTGGAGAAACAAATTTTACGAGCTGAACCATATCTACCCTTTGAAGTAAATGATATAAACGATGAGTTTTCGTTGAATCAAGGGGTAATCAGGATTGCTCTTGGAAGTAATACGGGCTTCGGTTAGTGGAGAGACTGTGAACATTTTAATTCACAATGTATTACTCTGGTATCGAAATGGTGGATGTTCTCGTCAACAATGGGGGAACATAGAGAAAAATACGAACCGATTTAGGGATATAATACAGATAAGGGGAGATTAGAAAAAATCAACGCGAGAAAACCAAAGACAAGGGAAAGAAACTTGGATGTGGTGACGAAGCGATAACGATATGTGTCTCACTATTCCTATGAAACATATAAGTTACAAGATGAAATAATATGCTAATAGTACAAGGAATTAAATAGATAAAAAATTTTAGTAATATCATACTAATTATGAAGTAACATATAAGTTACAAGATGAAATAATATGCTAATAGTACAAAGAATTAAACAGATAAAAATTTTTTAGTAATATCATACTGATTATGAAGTAACTTCTTAATTTCTTAAAAGACGCTCATTGTTTTAACGCTGACAGTTTGTCTTTGATCATTCGTTTTAACACAGAAAAGATTATTTTTAATGTATATGACATTTTAGCATAAGTGTTTATAAGTGTATGAGTCTACCGAAACGAATACATAAAATGAATTTTTGTTTTTAAAAAATCCCAAAATAATATGGGTAACTGAACAAAGCCGGTTAAAGCACAGAAAAATTTGATTATCCAGTTAAGCACAATTTGATTATTCATTTGTTAGATAAACGTCTGTTCGCAATTTATTTGTTAATACATTGATTGGACAATTAAATGACATTGTCGTTAATAAACAATAAATATTTTTTTATAGTATATGTATTGACGCACCAAGAATTTAATGTTCTAAATTCAATTGGTATTATAGCAATAGCCGAAACAAACGTTAACAATAGGCCGGTTTATAAGAACCACAGTGGCTTTTTTGTAATCAAAAAATATCAGCCAAACATAAGACCGACAAACTAGCCAACTGGACTTTTAAATTATTAATTTTTTCCCATTGAAACGTAATCGTTATTCGAAAAAAGTGTCAACCGTTCGACGAATAGCTGCCACTTTGTGATGTAACTTTTTCAAACATCGATCAGCATTTCGCTTTCCCTTTATATTTATTTGCTTGAATTCATATCTAGTATGTAACATTTAATAAATATGTCAGCGAAAAGAATTTTGGCTGGAAATATACGTGAAATAGTTACAAATTTTTATGTTTGAAAGTTAATTTTAATTAAATTGCTATCAAATCTCTTCTCAAAAGATATCTTTTTACTACTTTCCTTGTAAGAACAAGAGTTAATAATATTTTTTTAACAAAGAGAACTTCTAAAACATTATTGCAACCGAAGCTAAAAATCGACAGAAGACAATTATACCACATGGCCTGATTCTCATATGCACAGCTTGTCGTTTCATTCTTCGATTTCGATTAATTCGATTCATCCCCAGTGAAACAAGAGCCCCAGTTATCGATAAATCCAATTAACGACACCCGTCTTCCCCTTTCGTGACGGTGAATTATTAAAAGTTGTCAGTCATCGATAATCCTATACAGTCCACGTATCGAGATAGTCCGGCGAATCTCGAACTGCGACTTCTCTACGGGCGAACGAAAGAGTTTCTCTCCATCAGCCGCCACGCCTCCAGTACTCGCATATTTTTAGGTTAGACTATTTTCGAAAGTGCACGGAAGACAGGGGAGAGGCGCAGAATGAAAGAAGAGAGACTGGAAGAGGGGAAAAAATAAGGAAGAAGGATAGAGCGGGCGAGAATACCGATCGCGCTTCTTTTTTTTTTCTTCAGCGGTATCTGCTGGCTCGTTTTCGCCCACAGTCACGTAAAAGAAGCCAGCACCGGTATTATCCGCACAATGCACACACAAAAGAAAGGACTCTCGCGAGTGGAACAAGCAGGGGAAGGTGGAAAAAGAACGGTCGAAGAAGAACGTAGTTGGAGTAACAAAGATGGCGGAAGAAGAGGTCGATGCCGCCTTCCTACTGATTTGCGAGATCACTCTCTCCTTCTTTTTTCCTTTCTTTCCCTTCGTTCTATCCCTATCCTCGTCTTTTTCCCTTGCGATCTACCTTTTCTCTCGCTTTCTTCCTCTCCCTCCTCGCGACTTGTCACCCTGCCAGTCCCTCCTGTTTCTAGGTTTGCTGTTCATCGGAATGCAAGAGTACTTGTTCCCTCTTTCTCTATCGACCTCCTTCGCGACACGGCTGCAGCCAGAACCGACTGATTTTCTGTTCCATTGCTTCTGCCCGTGCAGCCACGCGCCTATTTATCGCAACAATTATTGCTCGGGATGCCTTTTCATCCTCCGTCAATGCAACTCCTGCTGGATTCTTATTGTTTGCGTGCTTCGGGTTAATCTTCCACACGCGCATGACTTGTATGATATGTACGTGTAGATCTTTCAGTCGCACTCTGATTATTTGTCATTGTACTCTTGTTAACATTGTTGCTAAATATATCACTTACGATAATTATTAATCTCTTTTGATATAATTGAAGGAGGATGATATCGACAATTTGACAGAAGTTATCATTTTCTTTGATATAAATATGATTCTTCGCTATCTCTTGATTTCTGACATTGTGTGGAGTTTCGGATATATACAGAGCACGTAAATATAATTTTCTAACCGGTCTCCAATCTCCCAGTTTGTACTAGGTTATTAATTCAAGAGATTAATAGAGATCTACAGTTAGAATTGATCTGACTTTTAGTTTGAACTGGATCTGTATTAGAATTTAAATTTGGATTAAGATTAAGACGCGGTGTAGACTCGAGTGAGTTTGAGCTTGAGTTTGTATTAAGTGTTTAGGTGAACCACGTTACAAGTTACAAGTACGCCTGCTTCTCTGTATCAACGTAGACATTCCTCTTCTTAATTCCTTATCTTATAATATCGAGTCATACTCGTGACACAGATAATGGTTCCGATTCAACAAACACAGATTGTATTCGTAATTAAATTTTCCAACTCGAAATTTCTTTTTTAACCCTAATTCTAAAGCAACATTTCACCATTGAATATCCTGAAAGTGTTTCGATTTCATTTTAAATTCATCGAACCTTGTAAAAGTAGATTGATAGAGTAAAATCTTCATTACAATTGTATATTTTCAATAAATAATACATATTTCGTAACATTCCTCGTCCTTACTTTTCAATTTGAACTAACAAAAAAATGCCTTCCGTGATATTCAGCGAAGATCAAACGCGACCCGCGTGTCTCGCGAATTTACGCGAGGTCGTTCCACGCGAAAACCAGCACGCCCTGCAAAGGGTTAAATAAACGAGTCTCAAAAAGGAAGCACCGAAGAGGAACTGAAATAACGCGGAACATTTTTACATTCTTCCCCTCTCTAGCCTTTCCCCTGGGCCGCGCTAACGAGCCAACCGTTCCATACGGTTCGTGGCAAAAAGCCTCTTAAGGTTGACAAATTTCAATTACGCGCGCTCGCTCGGCAGCGCGCCGATTTATCTCGAGGCGTGCGCGATTCCAGCGAAACCTGTCGTCAGCGAATTCCTTCGGCGAACAAAGAGCCTCCACTTGGTCGGCCAGGCCGAGATTTGCTCGCGACTAACCGGCGCATAACTGAAAAGTAAAAGCGTCAAAGGATCCAGGCCCGCCGATGTCTTCGCTTCGCGTACGCGACCAGCCAACGTTCCTCTCTTAAAGTCACGTTTATTTAAACGAACGCGAGGTATAGAGCGCGTGCGCGTTGGAACAAAACCGCGCGCGTAACGGAGGGAACGAGCGGGACAAGAAACATGGCGTGAAGATTACGCGTGCATAGTGATATCTACAGTGGCGCGATAGAGAAACGTTTCATCCAGGTTGCGCTTTTTAAAGCGTTCTAACCTGCTCGTTGCGAGCGACGTTTTAACAGATCTACTGCCGATTGAATTTTTATTGGATACAGTAGCTCATGAAAGTATAATATTTGAACAGTTTCCTTACTTTTATGTATATATCATGTGTGTTATGTAAAGCATTTTGAAATTTCATTAGCACTGTTATGAGAACCGAGCTTCTTCACCGCGTACATTGGCAGATATTTGAAACGAATCTGAAAATGTATATCGAAATTACAACACGCTTACTGCGAACGTATGTTTATTAAAAAATTATGAATAGCCATTTTCATAATAGCGTTAATGTAACTTCAAAATATTTCGTATAACGAACATAATATATTTACAAAAGCTGTGTACAAATGTCTGTGTATCTACATATGCTACACAGATAATAAACAATATTACAAACTTTTCTTCCACAAGAATCCAGTTCTTCCACAAAAGCCAGGACAAAAAGAACAGCAGAAATATTCTCAATAATTCAAGAACACTTCTCTCCAGACATATAACGGTTCGTGAAACGACATTCGAAATCACGTCGCGGAGATCGAATCTAAAAGGCGTTTGCATGCCAGACAATTTAAAGTATCTGGCTTGGCGCGAGACCGTTCCCATTGGCCACAGTTACGAGAGCATTTATTTATTTCGTAACTCAACCAGACCTGGGATTATAACAATTTCCACGGATGCCTGGTAACAACGTTCTCCATTCTAATTGCCAGCTTCTCGGGCGATCCTGGCTCACAAACGCATCACAGTTACGCCGAACGATCGACTGTGTCCTTCCAACTGTGTGTTACCAGGAGAGAAGAGAATCGGTTAATTACACTGCTCGGTCCGGCTATTAATGAGAATCACTGCCGTGGAATGACATCTACTACCTACTTGTTTTCATTAGAGCCTTAGAAGTGAGCACGAACCGATGGCGTGTTTGTACAACTATGCCTCCTCTCGAGCAGAGCACGGTATCGCACATCCACGTAATTGAATCACGCTCGTCGCCCCGGCTAAACAGATCCGTTCTCGGTAAATGGGATTCCATGGAAATAAGCGGCTAGGATTGACCATGAATGAGAAACGAACCAGTTGATAGAAAAGCGCGAGACATACAAAGAAGATAAAGTTTTCGATAGATCTCAAATGGAGAGTTCGTAGGAATAAGGTGGTAGCTGTAATATTTAAATTGTATTTATTGCAGGCTTTACATTAAAAAATGTAAAATATCGTTAGTATGAATTATCAATTGACTATGATTTTATAGTATGTTTGAAAGAGCGTTTTAGTTCTGATTGATTTTAAGTTGGTCTTTGTTAGCTTTTACAAGTTATTGAGTCACAGAGCTGTCTGCCTATTGCAGTAATCCTTTATAATATTTTATATTATAATTATATGATAATTATCAAATAAAATTTTGTCTCACCCACGAATCCGCGTTGTTTAGATGGAGAAATAAAAATTCTGCTAGACCACTTACCTGGAACAAAAAGGAACGTTTGATTATTAGTTTATTCGTATGGCATGGACAGGAATGCAAAATCACAGTAGTTAAAACTAATTAGAGGATGTATGCTATGAACGAAGCTCTATTGCATCAATCGAGAGTATAATAGCGAAGTTCTATACATAAGTGTGATAGATTGATGTGCCAGCCGTATGATAATGCGAGAAAGATCGATGTTTCTCTGAAATTGGAAGTTCTACGATTCTGTGCATTCGATATTAGTCATATTAAGAATAATTTGACGATTAGCGAAATGGGACTACCTTCTCGGAATTTTTTATGCATTTTCTAGTTTTGGGTTCTACTTGTACTCTATTCTTCTATTCTATTATATTGAATGAAACTAAAAGAAGTAGACGCCCATGAAAAAATTCGGTTTTAAATTATCGTAATTGAATCTGTAATTTTATAAATTACGAAGAAAATTGTTAAAGGTACGAAGTATATACCGATATACATCATTATTATTAAAAACGCGCTTTCTTCTTTTATTAATAAAAATTAATATCATTAAAGTATCTTATGTGATACTAAATCGCAACATAGCGATATCTTAATTTTTTTAATTTCTTTATCTACCTCTCACAGAATCGATATGGAATCGATAATGCTTGGAATAATTATACATATAATTTTATATCTTCATAATTTACATTGGCTCAGAAATAATTCATTGGAAGTCAAATCAGAAATTTAATTGCTATCACGATGTTTTTACATTCTATTCGTACAATAATAATCCTATATCTTAACACTGTAATATGCGATAAACTTCATAATAAAATTAATATAAATAAATGTAAAATAAACCACCGAAGAATTCACTGACGAATGGACAAACAATTTAATCAAAGAAGACCAGGTATGTTCAAATAACCAGATAATTCGGGTTCCACATCTAGAATGGTTCAAACGACGAAAGAATTAATCAACGAAATAAGAGAAATGGATTTAGACCGATTTAAAACGTTCTCTAAACAACACATTGGTAAAAAAACGTAACTGTGTACGAGTTGCTCTGACCCAACAATAGCACGACGAATCTCTAGTATTCTCTCGTTATCGAAGCTTTTTATGCCAACCTGATAACGAAACTGCAGAACACTTACGTCAGCACAGTGCACAGCCAACAAGCCACCGCCACGCTGACGAACTTGCTTGATACAAAGTCGATATCTTGTTCAAGTGCAATGTCACCATGGAATATCGCTCTCATCGACGCGAATACGTCCTCGACGAAAGTCTTAGAATAACCATTATTTTCGATTTGCCAAGTTTCATATAAATCAAAGGCCATCTAGGTGTTTCTTCCAAGATCTTATGAAATTCTTTTCTTTCTTAGAGGCTGTCAAGATAGCAGATTTTTTTCCATATAAGTGGATGTTGCTTAAAATTGAAACACGTTTGTAACCTGAAACGTTCTTAAAAAAAATAAAATGAAACGTGATAATGACTTGTATCAAGGTCACAAGCTTCGGTGACGATCGAAGACAACCTGTGAATACAAACATGTTTACCATCGCACGACAGATATCAAATAATTCGCCAGCATATTGATAAACTCACAGCGTGCGACTCGGAGAAAGAGGAAAGTAACATAACTTTTTAAGAAGAGTAATTTTCTCTCACTTTCTTTAGTTATTCGTCGCGATTCATATACGCGAAAGTTCAAAGAGCTCGTTCCTTTGACAAAGATTAACGAATAAGAGGGAATCCGCAATTTTCAGTTGAACAATTCTAACACGTGAAACAATTACGCAAAACAATCATTGTTAATATTTTTAACGTTGTAATTTCCTCCTAATGTTTTTTACAAAAACAAAAGCTATTAAGTTCTTTGCATTCGTTCCATCCCTCATTACGCTGTTACTTCGTTGCTAATAAATCATCCATGAACGAATTACAATAGTTGCTTAAATTCCGAATATTAGCCTTTCCTCTTCTTCAATTAAAGAATCTCTCCTTTAACGAAGAGGATCGGAAAAGCAATTACACAAAAGTCATTGCAAAAGTCGAGCTCCTCCACTTAATTACAATACACAACCACGATGTTTCGTTTCGCTTTGGCATAAAGCTCTTTCATCCGAAATACTTTCTTTCACCGATGCTGCCCTTTCAGCGACTAAAAGCAGAGATAGCCCCAGCCAGGCGGAGGAAAACCATCGGGAAAAGGGAAGATGACGAAAGACGATGCTCGAGAGAGGATAGCAAGGAAGATTCAAGCAAGCAACAGTGTTTACACACGTCAGCCGAGGAGAACACCTTCCATGATCCCAAGAAACCAGGCCACCGGTGTATCCAACGCCTCCTCCACTTTTCTTCTTCAACATCCACGCCACTATACATACGCTCGACTTCGAAATATCGAAACGCATTGGCGGACCCTATGGCCATAACGTGAATGCTAATTAATTTCGCTGAATAAATGGTACGAACGAGAACAGAAAACGAATTAAATATTGTAAGACTATTTTTTCAAACCATTGCGAATCGTTCGATACGGTTTTTCCGTTGGTTGCCAGGTATTGCAATACATTGCGGTTCAATCGTATTCAAGTTATTGTTCTTTGCAATCATGGATTTTTGCTTTGATGAAAAATTGCCACGTAATTATGTAACGAAGTTCGTATTGTTATGTAAATGAATTACAGAGCAAGAAAAGCGTGCTACGATTGCAGTCGAGCAAGTTGTGACCCGTTTGTTCGTATTCCGATTTGTTTGTTCTTATTGTAAGATTTACTCGAAGAAAGATGGAAGAAAGATCGGGGAAAGAAGAGAATTTTTTATTTGCATGAGATGGAAATGGGACTTAGATGCCATTTGCTGGAAGTACATGTACGATTAGCGATTATCGTGGATAAGATACGAGGAAATGTTTCAATACCGTGAAACTTTATTTAAAAATTTTTAAGGCAAGGCGAGGTAAAGTCGAATCAAGGACAGCAAAGTAAAGCAAAGATCAATTTACAATTTTATCACATCTCGCCCCGCACAATGTCGTTTATATCTTACATCCCGCGAAACATCGACTTCGAAAAATCGCGAGATCTCACGACGCCCCTTCGAGGCATCTGTTCGACTTGCTCCACATGTCGATCCCCTGGAATCGACTTGGAGATTCGTTCCTTCGTCAAACGTACGATTCGTTCGGTGGTTCGATTTATCGACGGTCGAAGGGATGAATCCGAGCGTTTTGGGGGGTAGGGGGTAGCGCGTACAAACGGGCAGGAGGGCGACGCTTGCATAAAGTGGTGGAAAATTCGGGTTGAAACCTGTGAAAGCGGGGAAAGAAGATCAATAAAGTGGTATGCCATACTGTCGGTGCCGCTGGTGTGCTGTTGTAGTAGCGGCTGGCTGGCTGGTGTGTATTATTAAGCGGAGGTGTGGAGCTGGAGAGTGCGAGGAAAAGAGAGAGGAGAGACGTGGAAGAGACTAGAGAGAGAGTGAAGATAAAGAGGGACGAATGGAGTGACGATAGACGGGAGAGGAACAGTCCGCACACCAGGAGAACGTTGGTCAGGGATGAACAGAGATAAAGCGTTGGTGCACGGGGGCGAAACGTGGAGCGAGAGGACGAATCGAAGGAGAAGAGGGAGAAGGTGAGAGAAGCAGTCGAAAAGGGATAAGGTAAGATCGAAAGGGGGCGAGCAGAGAATATGGAACAAGCGTAGATAATAAAATCTCACACGAGCTGGAGAAGACTAGCGTAAAATGCCTGGTGGAATCGGTCGTGGATCGTGAATGTTATCGGAACATTTAATATTGTTAATATTGCAAAATATCAATGTGACATCAGGAAATTTAGTGCCAGCAATGACTGGTATCGATGACTGTCTATTGCAAGATGGTATCATTTAAAATAAAATATTCTTAGGGACCTATAACCCTCTTCGTGAATAGGGTTTAGACTACTGAAATCCTGGTGTATTAAATGATATATATATACATTATTATATTAAATCGCATAAAATGTATTGTATTTCTTTGTTATAATGAGAAATTCACATTGATTCACAGGATTGTTATATTCTTTCTATTCCTCCCATCTTTGTCTTTTTTCTTTCCCATTATTACCAAAATTACGATTTTGTGTAAATACTTATACTATAGAAACAGAGTATTAAAAAGCAGGTTTGTTTTATAAATTATGAATTATTTCGAGATTTTAAGAGCTCGATAAGCGAACAACGGATTAGAGGAACGAAATGCGTGTAATGGGCGATTTAGTGGAGCGGGAAGACGAAAAGTGAGCATCATGTGCCATACCCGCCTCGGTTACAACACGGTCTAGTTAGCAGAGCGCAGTTTTCTGCATGGTTTACACGTGGAATGGACGGTGCAACGGGAAGAGGTGAATTAGAAATTTGTTCTACATACTTATGCCGGTGTGAAGCCGGTGTTCTACGGGAGGCTGACCTCTCGCCGCTTCAATTCGCCTAATTCTGTATCTAGTAAATATCTAATCTAAAAAGAAATTCAAGTAAACCATCAAATACCTGATTGAAAAATAAATGTAAATAAGTCATCAAATACCTAATTTAAAAAGGAACTTACATAAACTATCACAGAATTGTACATCAGAAATTTATTTAAGATTTGTCATTTTTAGAGATAACGTTTGATGCCTATAAAAACCACCAATCTTTATACATAAAATATCTTGTAAATTTTTTTGAGAACCTTATACGTGAAAAATCATTTAATATAGAAAATCTAACAATAATCTACGTGACGAACAATATTTTACTTCTCGTGTCTTCTTGTCTTCACTACAAAATAATCCTTCTTATCTAAAACACGAGCTTTTCTTCGCAATTTGCCCCAAAATCTTTCAAAATTGTGGCGACAAAGAGTGACATCGAGTTCAAACAGGTTAATTTCACAAGATTTGGCTAAAAGATGGTCGGAAAACGCGTACAGCTAAACGAGTTGCCCGATATTTGAGTTTCCCCTTTAAGCCTGACTCATAGTCCCGCGATACGTGACCTCGTGATTACTTTTCCATTTTGAAATTCGTCGTTACTACTCCATTTGAATTTAATTCTTCGAATTTTTTACCTCGTTACAACTAATTATCATCGAATTAAACTCTGGCAATTCCAGTCGATCGACTGATATTAATTCGGTCATCGTAAAAATCGGTGTCAATTCGTTCTTTTTTTGTAAAGTGGACGACGCGCGTGATTACAATTTGCGATTAATAGTCAGTAAAATTCGTTATACTACGCGTATATTTGAGTGAATGAAGTTTTTATTCGTATTGGTAGAACTTTTGATTTAGACTTTCAGAATTTCTCATTTTAAAATTAATTGCAGTTCCGTACATTCGTATGGAAATTGCTATGAGTTTAATGAGGAAACCTGAAAAAATAGTCATCGTGCTAGATTTGCTTTACTGCCTAGTATTATGTCTTTGTCTAAATCAAATTGGAACAAATATATAATAAATATAGGATCTTCCAAAACTTGTGGATATTCCAGAACGTACAAACAAATTCACTGCGATGGTGTTGTAGCTTTTGCTTTTATATTCGTGTAAAAATTGAAACGCTTTTGGCTGAAGGTGTTAAGGGTAAGCGTAACTGTCCAAAAACAAATGCGATGAAAAAGGGCATAGATTCTGCTCGTGGTTTTCATTTGACGA
Source organism: Bombus bifarius (assembly GCF_011952205.1). NCBI lineage: Eukaryota > Metazoa > Arthropoda > Insecta > Hymenoptera > Apidae > Bombus > Bombus bifarius. Next base: position 4,433,107 of record NW_022884914.1, on the reverse strand, counting down.
ACAACTGTTTCGTCAATCCAGCTAGTATATTACAAATAAATCTTCCTCTTTTTTTTTTTGTGGCTGAGATAAAACTTTTCAAAACCATTGCGACTTAATCATTACTGATCATGAATGAATATTTTTGAAGTTCAAAAACATTAAAGAATTGACCTCTACGAAATTAGAAAGATCGAATTAACATCTCAAGTAAAACTTTGTTGTTTTTAATTATCGAACAATTATTCAATTACAAATACCATGTCGAAACAGTATCAATCATAGATACAGTTATATATGTTAATATGATAAATCTTAATCTTGCTATGCGCTTTGGATCATCTTCGATTTTTCTATCTATAAAACTACATTTGCAAACAATCTCTTAATATACGTGGTTTCTCATTTGTTCTAATGATTCTTTTCACACGTTGAAAGTGTCCTTGTTTAACGGACCACTCGTCGTTACGAGGCGATTCGAACGTTGAAAACCAAGCATCTATTGCCAGAAAATCTCAAAAACCTGAAAATCAAAACAACACGTTCTTCTCGCATATTTCACTCTCGTCATTCCCTGCATCGCATCAAGAATCGCAATAGAAAAACGAGCGAGTCCCCAGCGACGACGTACGCGATCGACTTTGCGTCTTCCTTCGCCCTCTTGAACGTTCGAGGGTTCGAGCTGCTCGGCTTCACCTTCGCGCAGCCCCATCCGCCATCTCTTTTCCCTCTGTGGTTGCTGGAACCCGCTTTCGAGCATCTTCCATCGGTCTCGCGCGCGTTTTGCTTCTATTTTTTTCTCCTCTTTCCTGTATATTTTCCATGCTTCTCCCCCACGATCCACGCTCCGATCCCTCCTCTCGTCGAACGATTTTCTACGAGAACTTTAATGCTACGCAAGGATTTATCAGTGTAACGCGTAGTTTAAAATAAGGTTACCTTGCTTGTATCGTTTATTTACAGGTTAATGAGATTTGAGCGATGAGTAGGAAATATTGCGACGCGAAGAGAATTTTATTTGAGTTTAATAATCTATTTTCATCGAAGAAATGTTTATGGCAACGTACGATTTAGAAACGTTTTGCTTACAGATATTTTAAACAACGATTTATCGAAATTCTACAATTTCATTTATCGAAATTGTAGAATGTCAAGGTTCTTCGAAATTAGCTTTTTAATTACCACTTAATTCTTCTTTCTACATGTATTTATTCTCTAAATCCAAATTCTGATAACCTTTGATAGTTTAATTGTACCATAGTGTCGATTTAAATTAGCATTGCTCTTTTTTTTTGCAAGACCTATCCGTTTTCTACTGCCGATCATCAGTTTTCCGATTTACTTCCCGATTGCCGATCTCCCCGGTGATCCGTTCCGGGATGTGAAAAATGCCGTGGTCAGACGTTTATCTGGCAACCGAGAATACTCGGATTAATCGCGCCATCGTGAAACATGTAACATCGTTGGGATTCTGTTCTACGATGGATCAGGGCCGTTACGTGAAAATTTGCTCGCTAGACTCTACCGTACAATTTAAAACGCCGACTTCTTAAACTAATTAAACGGCAATCACTCGATTACTAATATAACAATCTTCTTATCGATCTCGATCTCTCTTTTTACCGAATAACTTTTTAATTTCTCAACACCTCAATTATCGGCTTCGATCATCTCCTTACTTTACCTAATTTTAAAGTCTTCTTAAACTGTGCTCGAAAGTCAGCTCGCCAAAAGACATTCTCACCCCCGAAAGATTCTTTTTAGACGACGCGTAGCAAAAAAATAAAAAGGAAGCACCGCGAGACAGTAAGAGTATCATCGCGTTACTCTTTGGCGGAGAAACTTCAAGGCGAAACAGGTCTCTTTCTGCCGATCACGTTTCCGCGTGAAGATCAACCACCCTCGGCAACCTTTAGCAGCTACCACTCGACGACGAAATATCCTCACCAACGACGGGATTTCCAGCAGATTCTCCTCTTTCACAAAAGCGCGACCCTCGCGAGAAGCCGCGACCATCAAACCAACGAGTCGAAGAAAAGGGAAGGGAAGGGAACACATCCCGAAAGCAGCTTTTCGCTTTTTTCCTTCGACACCATCGACTCGTTTCCGGCCTGCTCCCAACGTCCCGCTAGAGATCCATGGCCTTCCGCGTTTCTCTGGGGGAATGCGTTTTCCCAATTCGGTTAATAGCCGTATCTGATTTATTGACAACCATTCTATCGTGTTAAATCAAAGCGGCGTATCTGCAACTTTCGTCTAAATCAAACCGCTGCTGCCAGGTAGCACGATGATAGCTTATCTATATCTAATATCAAATAAGAAAGTCGTATCTGCATCGAAACTGACGATATAATAGTTTATATCTCGATGGACGTGTGTGAGATGATCGATGTCTGCTTGTTAAATACGAAAATTCATTTTTCTCAAAACCGCATTTTTGACCAGGTACGTCCATTTAAATCAACACGGCAACGTTATACTCGCTTTCTCTTGTTCTACCGATTCTAGTCTATATAGAATCGAAGTACTACGATTATCTTCCTTCGGGGAGTTTCTCGAGAATTGAGTTTAATTCGATGGATCAGTTTCTAGATTCAAATCTAAAAAAAAAACTCTCGAAATCTCTGTCAAGCTGTCGCCAAACGTCTCAAATCTTGAACCTCCATAAAATCCTAAGATCTGGGACACGTTGAAATACTTGGTGCGTTTAAAAGAATCGATTAGTCGTAAAATACGCGCATAAACTTATAATATACACGACCCAACCCTGATCCTAACTCGAGCTAGCTTGAAATTTTTCCAGACCTCCACCCTCAATAACATGTTTCAACCAGTATGAAATAAAAAATTTATTCAAATATTCATGAGTATTAAAATTTGTTTACAAAACTGGCTATTAGTTCTCAAACTTCGTTCGAAAAACCACATACTTCCACAATCGTTCATAAAACCCTCAAAATTACAACGAACCGAACTTCAAATTAGTATACCTCAGAGTCCTTCAAAAGATTTTGCCAAAACTACTCATACAAAGCTGCCCTAAAATCGCCCCTAACTGCTCCAAACAACAGATACTCCTAAAGTCCTCTATTCGGGCCGAAAACTTCAACTTTCCATCCCTCGATGCATCTCTCTTCCTCTTTTTAAAATCTCGTTCAAAAGTACCAACACTACGTTCAAAATTCACATTTCTCCATCAACCTATACCTTCCTTATATAGAAATACTTGCTCTCCATACTTGAAAACATTTACGAAGCAGTAAATCTGCCCTTTCTTAATTATCAAAAATCTCTAAAAACGTAGCGAACCTATTTTCTGCTCTAGTTCCTAAAGAAATAAACCACGAATTTTCTTTAAGAAACAAAGCTGTACCAATAGTATCATAACGTTCCTACAGCCTCCAGACACCACAGTTGGAAGTATTTTTTAAAAAGAAGGATAACAGATCTGTCTCTTTCCCTAATTATTAAAGGTACAAGACTCGAAGGACGAACTTGCTGCAACCATTAACATCGAAAAAAACGTTTCTTGGTCTGCGTATTCGAAACGCATACGCAGCGTTTCGGTATCTCGAAAGCGTCGCGCCTACTTCGAACGCAGAGGGTTAGTAACGTTCTTCGGGTACGGTCGTCCTTTCGTCCCCCGCTGGCAGGCAGGCGACGCCGGTGGAGGCAGAGAGTAGGCGGCGGGTGAAGGCAGTAGGTGCCTCCATGTTATGCAACCCCACCACCGGCTCTATCCTGACCAACCGGCTGTTTACTGTTTGGCCTCCCGGGATATCGATCCCAGTAGCGTAAGAACCGGCAGCCTAGGGCCACCGAGAGATCGGCACACCGAGAGCTTTTCGTCGCGTCGACGGTTGCCAACCGAGCCACCGTCGAATCCACGCGACGCCTCCAACCCCCTTTTTAGTCTATCGTTACAGTGGGATGCGTGTTCTGAGAAACTATCGTTCTTAACAACTCAATACGAAGTAATCGTACATAAAAAGACGTCAATAAGCGTTACCTATAGACGTATTTTCATCAGAATTATCCTGCTCAATTTTTACGATTGCTTCTTTCGAGCGGGCGTTCGTGCGTGTCTCTAACCCCCTCTGTTTATTTCACTCACGCTCGGTGGTCCGTACTTTCGTCTTCCAGCTATACAGTCAGTTAGTTGTAAGTATTAGGATACTTATATATTTGTTTTATTTATTGGGGAATTTAAACAAATTTTACGTTTTCTGTTACTACGTTTCATATTATAAAACACATGTGATATGGAATAACAGATTAATAATGAAACGATTAAGAAATAGAAACAGTGTAGAGAGCATACAATTTATAGCAAATATCGATATAGTGTCCTAATACTTATAGCCGACGGTGTATTTAAAAGATGAGCTGACTGACGAGAGATTACAGCTAGAAATTTCTAGGACAGTACCACCCCTCGGATGTTTCATTCGTCGGAACACGCACACATCGTAATCACAGAGTTTTACACTGCAATCCGCAAACGTCATCGACCACTGTCCGACCAAAGAATTCACTTCCACCAACGAAATCTGCCGCCCCTGTCCTTAATTGGAGATACCGTTAGCCTCGCGACCAAGAAGAAGGCCACTTGACCCCGCGAATCGATTCGCGACTGAGTTACGGATTTTTTCTACTGGTAGACGAGACAGACTGAGATTATGGTAACCGTATCGTAAGGTGAGCAGCGAGGAGGCGATGTGGATGTACCAGATGGCCTGTGGCCATCGGGATGAACCAAGAGCTTGCACTGGGAAATTAGATACCTTCGCAGACCAACGAACCTGTTTTCGGACGATACGTGAAGAGATCGAATCGAGTGGATGGCTCGAAAGTTGGATAGCTCTGCGTTGGAGGTAATCGTTTATGAGAGTGGTGAAACGATGTGGGGTATATATGTTGGAAGGTTGAAGTTAGACGTCTACTGGAGAGTTTGAAAATTGTTTGTTTAAAGAAGATTTTTCTTTCTTGGGGAGGCATGTGGGAATATTGGTAGGTGATATTTCTATTTGAGTCTCGTGACGCTACGATAATTAATCGTGTGGTTACGTTTCTGTGGTATAGGTAGTGTGCGATAAATGTGTTAGAGTAGATAAAGAATATGGTAGAAATTCAAATTCAGATTTCCAACTTCAAGCTATCAATTTTATGTCGCATGTATAAAGTCAAATACGAGGTCCAACTTTTGAATTTAGATTCAAACAGAAATGCATAGAAATTTCAACGTGTATTCATTCGAAGTATGACGCGATTAGAGGTATTATTATTACTGATTATCTCAAATTCACAAATTACCATATTACGCAACTGTTTCACAACTTTCAGCTTTCAGAACAACGATTTCAAATTTCTAAAACCTTCCATCACATGATATTCTGTACGATATACATATGCAGTATGTACATAAGAACAGAAACTCATAGTTTTCACACGACTAACTAAACATTTCGAGTCACCTCCTGGAAAGGAGGCTGGAAGAGACGATGGTGGTTGGCGTACGAGCCACCAGCTCGTTAATTAAACCGTGTAATCAGAGGGGAGGGGCAAAGGCTCGCAGACAGAGGGTAGGGATAGGAAGAAGCGTCCATTTATCGAGACGATCGCGCAACGGTGGATGATATGTTGAGAAACGGAAGCTGGAACGGCCATTGTTGTGCCAAGAGGGTCGAAGAATGAATCTTGCCACGAATGGATTTCGGCTGGGATTAAGCCGTCCCACTTTCGATTCCATTCGATGCCATCGTCGCTGCCGCGACTTATTATGCCCGCCACTTCGAATAACCTTCGCTGCCAGGCCTCGCAATTTCCGGACATGCAAATTTTCGAATATCAACGGGCAGGCGCCGCGCACGATTCGATATTTCGCCGTTTAAACGAACTTTTCTACGCCGACCCGAGTCGAGTCGCGATATCTCGACATGGTTCCACCACTCGTCGCGACAAAGGAAGACCTACATTTCAAGGAAGTGGAATAAAAACGGAGCGTTCGTCTTGATCTTTCATTGTCCTCGCCATTGTTTCGACAGGTTTCTAATCGGTCGTTTTGTATTGGAGAAAAGAATTGGATGTAAAGAAAGTATTTGTATAGAGTGGACTTAAGCGTAAGAAGAATATTAAATTGAGATTCGAGAGGAAATGACATTTTTTTAGTAGAAGAGAATTTTCATAATCACGTGTCTTTATATGTTCTTTTTTAAATTATTGGTAAGTTTCCCTGTTCGTAAGGCTAAAGACGTTTTAATTAGTGAAAAGGATATCCCGATCAAGGATATTCCGAACGTTTTGGTTGGTACCTCGTTTGTAATCTTTATTTTCTTTCCTTTCATTATCTTCGACTACGATGTCAAGCTTCTACAAAGCCTGCCGTTGTACAATTATTACACTTTCGATATCTTTTTATTATTAGACGAATAATCTCACTGAATCTCTTTCTGCTGCTCTTTTATGCAATTACACGCGTCTGTTCTCAAGTGATATTGAAAATTCAATCTAAACTTCATCTTCTTATATAAGAAGAATCTGCTGTTTAAATTCAATGAAGCTTAAAAAATTCAATACATGTCTAGATCTTTTCTTTAACAAAAGACATAGTATTACATGCTTACCGAAAGATAATTTGCAAAATGAATCGATTATATCCATATATAGAGACGTTGTTTCACGTGGAACGAAAAGTTGGGAACTCGAATGATTTTGCAAGATTCTGTGCGACGTGGCGCATGCTCGAGATACCCTATGCGGATGTATGCGCTTCGACTTGCATCGGTACACGTGTTCCGCAGCGTGTCGAACACGCGGTATCGGCGATGCAATCTTTCGACCCTCCGCGTCCGCGCCCAATTCTCTTCGCCACTCGCCTCGTGTTCCCTAACGCGTCGATGCGTCGACTATGATACGTGATTATCATTTCACGTGGACAAGTTTCAAACTGGGCCGACATTGCATAATCAGCGTCTGATTGTCTGGTTAATGACTGACGACTGAAATTCTGATTGTCGTTACGTAACGTAATAAAAGGAAACCGTATCTCGTTTTTAGAAGAATACGACTAATTATAAGTGAAGTCGTCGAATTGCAAGAGCGTATAATTTTTAATTAAATATAACTTTTCACTAAAATTCGTTGGTTCGTATTTTGTAGGAACAATGCAGATAAAATAAAAGGGCAAATAAGAAGTTATCAAAATCGATAAATGTTTACATATTATTCGATTAAACGAACAATATGTGAAACTGTTCTGCAAATTATTAGAACTGTAACTTGGATGCTTTTTAACGTTATTCTAACAATAACGAAGTAAACATTCTAACAAAAATAAAATATGCGAATTGTATTAACGGAATCGCCACTGATACGAAAATTGGAGAAGCCCGTGTCCTCGGTGTTCTCCAAAAACGTTGGTCACTGAACCACGAAACTGGGTCAGTCGACCATCAAACGTCGCGGTAGGTTAATTCAACGCGAAGAAGTGCCGTGTTCACAAAGGAGATCTGTTTTCGTTGTTCTTTTAAAACTAACTAAATTAGTTCGATCGATTGTAAGATAAAAATGTTTGATCGTAAGTATTATAGTTATAAACTTGAACGCATTAGAATATACAAGAATCTTACACGTATTTTATCACATACTTCTTCTACTATGATTAAGCTTCCGTATCAACATACCAATTTCACCTCTAACTGCGAATCCCACTAATCGGTAAAATCTACTTACGGGTCACATACCTCCTGACCCTAACCTCAAACCACCCACTCGTCCAGTCGCATAGTCACATACAGTAGTGGTAAGTTAACTGGCCGAGACTTTGCCTCTTGGGACGTGCCTCTCGTATTGCATATATAAAATTTACAAATTTGCATTCACTCATTTCGATAGAAAAGATTCTTGGGATTTTCCAGAAATATAATATATAACGCGATGTGTGACGCACATATCGACTACTACTACTACTTGTCCAATTTTCGTTCGTTTCCTTTCCTGTCTTAACGTCTACGTTCCGTTGCACGATGAGTTTAATTCTCGATTCTAAAAACGTTTCGAAGTAATTATCGAATCTGGCTAGCGCCAGTTACAGTTTACCATACACAAAACATTTAACGCAAAACTCTTATCTTCCAGGAAATAATTCCGAATGTCACGATTCTGAAAATAAAGATCTCGCGATTTTCTCGCTATGAACGCGTTAGCGGCCTTATTAAAATATTCTCGATGGCAATTCAGCGAGGAAGAGGAATATAAAAAGAGACAAAGAGGGAGTATTATTAGACACGAAGTTGCGATGCGACTCCGAGGAAGAGAGCCTCTTTGCTATCGGCCCTCTTCTCTCTCCTCAGGAAGGAAAGGATCGAAGGAAGCCGTGTCGGGTTAGGAGAAGAAGCCTCTATTACGCAGTACAGGGACGGGGCAGGCAATCTGTCGGCTAAGCCGTTTCTTATTACTTTGCCATCATAAACGACTAGCGGCGAAATCGGCGTGAAAACGTATACCTTCGTATACTATGCAAACGCGCACTATCTCGCGGTTCTCTAGCTTCTAACCCGTTTCTTCTCGCGCGAATTATGCAGAGGCGAGCGTATGCGTGCGTAAAGGATACCTAGAACGTTTTATGCGACGCGTATCACCGTGACTGCATTCGCATTGTACGCTGCAACGTCCTATGCCACCCACGAGCCAGCTCGTGACTTTACTCTTTGCAAGTACGCGACGCGTAGAGCCTCCGTGCGCGTCTGTTCGCGCAGGTGCACGCGCAGATCTCCGATTTACGAGCCAACTACGACTCCGTGTCTCGTTTCGCGAGCCGATTTGCGTCGCGACGCAATTGATCGCTGGTTTAGATGATAGTTTTAACGAGCTGGTGAGTTGTCGTCGGGCGTTTACGCGCGTTTAATTGGATCGACGGTTTACGTAGGAGAATTCAAGATACGGTAGCGAATCTTGTTAGTTAGTTGGATCACGTTAGGTTAACGCGAATTATTATCAGCATCAGTTGTACCGATTCGTTTTATGACGATTTGTTATTTTCGATTTTGGCTTGAAGATATTTGAGAATGAGATATTTGGGAATGGCAGAGAAATACGTTTTCTTGATGGATTCGCGTTTCTTTTGTTCTCTGAGTCGATTTCAATGATCGCAAGTTAGCAGATAAATTAATTAATTTGGTAAATTAATTTAATATAGAATTAGTTGATTTGTGTTATAGTTTATAAGAAAATCGGGGAAAGAAGGAAGACGAGACGAGGATAACGAGAGTACAGAGTCAAAAGTTTGGAATAAGTGAAATTCGTCGAACACACGGAAAGTCTAGCTCATAGTCGAAATCGCGGAACGGCTCGCATCTATGCGAATGTAAGAACATCCGGTGTCTCTAGTCGATGAAAACTGGCCGCTTTCACCACGCAAAATTTTCATTGTTTCGTCGAGCCTGACAAACGCACGAGAGTAATTGTAATCATTGGCACATGAAACAACAGTTTAACAGTTTCCGGTTTTCGTGTATGAAAGGACACTTCGCTCAGACTTTCTCTTGTAAACCGAACGAAAATTGTATGTACACTTGCTTTAAGAATAGTTTTTACACTATCCTATAAAAGTATTCTTGAAAATTTAGGAATAATTATAACTCGTTTGCGCGTTTAAGAGTAGAGAAAAATGGAAGAGATATTTAACTATCATACAAAAATATATGTATCTATCTATATCGTGAAATATCAATTTATTATTAGCATACAGTTTTCTACAATTTTTGAAAAATTCTATTCTCCAAAGACCACAAAAACCTACAGAAATAAAGTCAAACTTTAATAAGTATTTCATAGATGGAATCTATTTCTCATCTTCATATTACACCTGCTTTATTTGCTTCATCTAAAATTGACTGCGTCAGAAACAAAACCAATTACCATCTTCACCCTCTTCTGTTTACCCTTCATTTTCTCGACAAATTTTGAGTAATATTACAAAAATTGTAAGAAACGAGTCACAATGAATTCGCTACGCAATGCCAGGCTCTAAAATCTCAGGAAGGCAACGCTGGTCAGCAAAGCAGCCAAACGTGACAACCGAGAAATCGTATGAGCACGACCGAACGAACCGTGTCGCGCGAGAAGAATCGATTTTCCCGGTGACTCGAATTCATCAAAGTGAGAACGAAAGAAAGAACGAAAAAGAGAAAGAGAAGGCGAATAGAGAGAGAAACTAACAATCGACGACGATAAGTCGATTATAACGCGGTTCAATATTATCGAGCGCACGGCGGCACTTGGATGGATTAATAGGAACATAAGTAGGCCGATGGTTGCTACAAAATGCTTGGATTTCTGATCGTTTCCTCCACTCGTTGCCGGTTAAGTTTCGTGCGATCGTCATGGTCAGTCGAGTAGCTGGTTGACGTCTGACAAACGAGAATTCCACGCCGAGATCATTGATACCGCCTGTGTTGGGACTCCCTTGACCGGTTTCCGGGTACAAGAGGAAAGGAATCCTTCTTTTCTTTGTTTCTTCGTGCGTCTAACGTGAATTCCACGCGGTTCGAACCTCGAGATGCGGAAGTAAACATTCTTTTTTTGTGACCACGACGACAATCGTTTCGTTGGAAAATGTATCTGTTTCTTAAAACTATGTTGTTTTATCTGGATTGTAGGAGTATCAGAGATTCATAGTATCGTGTTTGAAAATTGTTTTTCTTCGAAATGTACAAATAGTAAGACTGATGTAAGAATAAAGGGGATTTATAAAATAGAAAAATATGTATTAATCGTTTATGTCATTAGTTGGCAAATTACTGCGATAACTAAACTAGGAATCTTCCTGTATTCGTAGGTTTTTTTTTTATTTGATATTTCACATTCACAATTTGTCCAATTTGGACATTTGGTAGAATTTTTTAGCTGGTTGATTATCATGTGGGTGGCTACCCCCAGCGGGGTGCCATCTTCGTGTTTGTTAGGTTATATCCTTTATGGTATTCGTAGGTGTTCGCGATTTGGAATGGTCGTCCGTTTATGATTCGGACAGCACCTCTCCCTTTTTTGGGAAATTCCGAATTGCCCGCTTTCCCGAGCGGGTAATCTGATGACGCAGGGTTTGAGGAAAACCCTGGCAATACCGAAGGGTATGCATCTCCGTGAGCACAAGTAAATCTAGAAAACCCCAGGGATGGAAAGGCACGATGTACGAAGGAAACTTAGCGACTGGGGGAATGTCAACAACATACTGGAACAGTCTTTATCAGATCGTCGTATCGTGCAGGCGAAAAACTACATCTTCTTCAGTCTCAACAAGATCTTACAATCAGGACATCAAACTCTGCTTGTATACAACAAGTGCAAATAAATTGCCAAACTATACTAACACTCGATATATTACATCTCCTTCATCTTGAGCCTTAATTCGTTCAAAGTCCGCGGTATCAACCGATCGGTTGATCTGACCGATCGCTATTTAGTTGATAATTTTTAACAATAGGAAATTTGAAAACGTAAGATTGCACATAATACGAAAAAATATATAAAATGCACAAGGTACGATGGTTTCTGTAACACTTGGTAGTTAAAACAATTTTCTATCGGGCTTCTACTTTCTTAATTATATCGTCGAAAATATTAATTTGCATAAGAATCCGCAGTATGTTGATAACGAATCGAATCGGAGCGACGAAATGAAAACGTTAGCCGGAAGGTATTCGCGGAGGAAAAGCCATAGGCACGCGGCGGAATCGATCGGAGGTCGATGTACTTATACCTGTTCCCAAGCGTGTCTATCTATCTGCGAATCTGGTGCTGTGGCGGACCACTCTTCGTGGTGTTGTCGATAAATCACCGTGGTCGTTATTAAAGGACCTCGGAAATCGGCGACGGACAAAGAGGAACGGCAAAAGAGGTGGACGTTCCACCAGCACGAGTCCACGACGACGACGACGACGACGACGACGACGACGACGCCCAACAACGAGCACAACGCGATAGCGAACAAGGATCGTAGATTGGACAATGGCCACCGGGCAACATGATTTTCCATTTAATCCGGGCTAGAATATTTATCGACGTTGGCAGTCGGACGTAATTTTTTAATCGAGACCGCTGTCGAATTCCCGCGCCAAACGCTGCTTTTGTCTCGAATAATGGCACCCACGTGGAAAAAAAAGCGCGAGAAAATTCCTCGGAAAAATGATCGCGTGAGGTTTTTGTATGTTCGATGAAATGTTGCGTAGTTCGAATGATTCTGTTTGTTTGTCGGTTATGATGACTTTTCGACAGGGTAATGTGAAGAGATGATCGAATATTTTGAAAGAGAATAGCGTGACTTACGAGGAAATGAAGCGATGTACCGATGTTTCGTGAAAACACGTGCTTCGGAAACGTGTGTTTAAAGAGGCTGTAATTTTTCATATGTTCTCTAATTATACGTCCAATTTCAAAGTTTACAATACTCTTAAATATGTCCAAGTAAATTGTATAAACCGCAGTCTTTTCGAAGCTTGTACCAACTGCAGGTATTCGTAAGTTTAACCGTTTTAACAGCATCGTTTAGTTTCTACTAAATTAGACAAAATACTTGAAGCTCAAACTGTAGCAGCTTATATGTACACGAATTCACAGAAGTTTATTCTGCCTTAATGTCTAATTTACCCAGGTAATTTTATCATTGGTAGCTCTAAACCATTATTATATTACAACTACCTGTTGCTATTATCTTATTTCATCGCATAATCTGTACTTTAGCATTCGAATAATTTCAAGCATCTAAAGCGCAAGAAGAAATCTTGCGAAACACGTAAGTAGAATTTCCCCAAGGAAACAATTTGTATTTCACACGACGCGTATATATTGATTTCACGAAAAAATACATACGTGCTTCTTTCGATCGTTCGCTTGCAATTAATCGATGTTCATATTTTAGTAACATCCGTGTATTCGTAATATAAATCAACCAAATTGTCCGCGTATTCCCTGCAGTGTACATGTAACAAAGGGGTAATTTCTTACGCAAAGGAAATCGCAGCCACGAAATGGAAACGTTTATTAACGCGACTGGCGGACGATCTCGTCCGATATCCCGGGGTGATCCGATCGAAACAAGGCGAAGCGACCACGAAATCGTTCTCTTTGACGGAAGTAAAGGCAGAAATTGCACGGTGAAAGGAGCAAGGGGTCGACGCTTCGTGTTGTCGGTTACCGAGGCTACAGTCGAGCTTTGTTAGCTTTATGTTGCTGATGAGAGATCGTATCATCGCGCCAAACTATCGCGGGCTCGTCTCTTCTTCTTGCCTCTACTCTGCCATTCCATCTTTCTCGTACTTTCGTAGTCGTTTCTGTTCTTTCCTCCGAGTCACAAAGACGATATGGTGTATCCCTGACCCCTGTGAGAGGCGAAAGCTCTCATTTTCTTGCTTCTGATAAGCATCGCCATCGTACCATGGAAAAAAGTCTATCCACGGTTTCGCAGAGTTTCGCGAATATCGCTCGCTTCAATTCTAATATCGTCCGTGTTAATCTCGTTATTTCTTTTGCTAATCTTTCGCGGATTAATTGAAGTGGTTTCGTCTCTTTTACGGCTGAATTGATAAACTTATTTATCTCTGTTTTAGATGTTCCTAAAAGAGTACTTGGTTATTTTTTGATCATCTTCTGGCATAAACAGATCGAGAGTATTCAATAATACGTTTGAACTTGTTTGAAATGGATGTAGATGAAATTACGTTTCTAAATTCTACTTTCATTTATTTTATGTACTTCAAGCATATAGCTTATGAATCGTTGTATTTGTTGGCGAACACAACAATTTTTGCTGATTTATTTCATAATGAAGTCATTCGATAAATAGTACAGCTTGTTGTTATACATCAGACGAAGATAGAAAAGTCATTTTAATATTTTACTGCCCAACTTTACTTGTACGGTAGAAATAATTATAATTATACACACATGTGAAATACGTATAATATAACCTAGAAGAACTGCATTACTTACGATGGGAGGATCTAACATTAATTGGACAAAATGAACAGGCTGGTCCTTCTACCGTTAACGACAAGATAATCCAAGCTGACACGCAACAGTGACCCAGAATGTTCGCGAATGATCGGTGATCCCGATTAATCGACGCGGTTAAACACGAAGACAGACGGTTTCGGCCCTTTCTTCCGGAGAAATCGCGGTTAATTCTGGTACATGGTCGAGTCATTGGTCCCAGAAAAGACAAAGAGGTCGGACAACGGGGAGGAAAAGAACGTGGCGGATGATTCATCAGCGGTGTGTTCCTTTCCAGCCGCGCAATTGTCATCAATTTCGGGCCTGGCCGTTATGTGTGGTGTAACAATAAACGACGCTCGTGCAACGAATACATAAAACATTCTCTTCTCTCTCTCGTTGTTCTTTTGCCGCTCGTAAACTCGCCGTGCATGACCATCCACGGTGAGAGAAGGCTACTGTCGGTCCCGTCGTATGACACGCCATGTGAACCATCGCGATTTTCTTGGAACCTCGCGATTAACTCTTGTCTCGCAATTTTGTGCTTACTTTGATCTCGCTCGTGTACGAGTCTTTGACGATTTAATTCAGATACGCCCGAAGACTTTAACATAATGTAATTTTCCATTTATCCAAGATCTACGTTTAACGTATTAATTAATTCTGTTGCGGTTCTTGAGTTTCTTCATATGTCGCGATTCTACTTATCGCCAACAACGCAACATCTCAGTTACCGAGTAAATAAATATTTCTCAAGCCTCGCTGACATCACCCTACCAATTACAGATTAAGAAATTTCTGTAACGACGAAACGCTGTTGGTTAGTTTCTCAAAAATGATCATTTCATCCGCAAAATATCGGACAACGCGAACAGTGTTATAAAAATATAACAAAATTATGGATAATTAAATTTATTCCCCATTACCAGTGGAACAAAAGGTTCCTTAAAACACTTCTGATCGCGAGTGTACACAATACGATTTCGATTTTCGTCGTTGCAATATCGTTATTGCATAATTTGAAAAAAATGAAATTTTATTCGTTCGAATATCTGTTACCTGCGCGGGATACAACCCGTGACACAATTTCAATTACTAATTACGATATTCAACAAGTTTCGGAATTCTAAAATTGTACTGATCTTAAAACTCATCGTCATTCGTGGCGCAAAAACGAGTCGAACAATCGTTTATCAATGCGAAATACATGAAATTTATTTCCCTTTAACCTACAAAACGTCGGCGGAACGTTTGAAAACGATTTAATAGCGTCGTTTCTCGCTCTTTGTCGCGTTATAATTGTGGTTACGTGTAAAATTCGCGGGCTATGCGCGAACTTCCGATCCCCCTTGGCAGGCATTAGCCTGATTACACGAAACGACACGATGGTGGCACTTCGCCCCGGAAAACGATTATTGGCCGCTGCACGCCGCCACTTTGTATGCATGGCCCGTTTCGAGAGGGAAAGTTACGTTATTTTCGTACGGCGTCTCTCGTAGTCACCTGGCACACGTTTCACACGAAAGCCTTCGCAACGCTTTGATGCTTTGTCGAAGTTTAGTTGTTACGGCTCAAGATACACAGCGTCTACGAACACAACGTTTGGCAATGATGCGTCGTTGTGATTAGACGATGTTCAGTTACTGTTTGATGTGTGAGAAATTCTATATTGGAACTATCGTGGACACTTTTGTGATGAAAATTGGCACCGATGGATCGATAAGTTTCGTCTATTATATATCGTGTATTCACGGTTCATGAATATATTTGAACAATTGTAGAAGCTTTTGCTGTATATATACTATGTGGGTTATACAAAAGGTTATACGTCTACGATGTGACATTGTATGGGCTATTATTGGGTATATTGTATATACACGTTCGTGAAGTTTGAAATACATCTGGAGATATATAAAAAAAGCTACGAGATACATATTTATTGCAACCATATATCTCGTAAAAATCACGAAATTATTCGTCATACCGTATTCATTGTATCATAATTCCAAACATTATTTACGAAACAAGCACCACTCAAAAGAAGAGGAGAGGAACGCGGTTCTCGAAATCTTCCACGTTATCTCTATATTCATAGCGAAAGCAACAAAGGTGTCGTTGTTTGCAGTCAACCTGACTTTTTCGTGGTTGATCTGTCGCGTCGATAAAAGAGGTCGAAAACGATGGAGTCTGCGGTGTAGACGCTATACAGTACACCGAGCACAGTATGGTTGTAATGTCGTCGGTTTATTGGTGGCGCGTGGAGAACGTTGGAAGGAAGGTTCGCGTGCTTGTATCTACGCCCACGCGGCCTAGGTGACGACAACGTTTCCGATATATCGAAGCAGAGACGTATCTTCATATTAGTCGCCCACGCGAGAAATCGTTTCCATTGTTTGGCAGAGTATCGCATTAATTCGCGAACCGTATAGAATAATTGATCTACCCACGATGAATCGACTTGATCCTCTCCTCCACTTAATTACACGACCGGCCACGTTGATCCGCTCTCGTCCATGTTCCGTATTCCTTGTTACACTCTGATCTCTTCACCAAGCTCCTCGATCAAGGAAGACATTATGAGTTTGAATTGCCGTTTACTCCTCTTTCGCTTCTTTTTTCGCTCCTACGCGTTTCTTCGCCAACCATCGGATCAACAGTTCGCTTGTTTCTTCCCAAAATACAAACAAGCTGGAACCCAATTTTGTTGGATGACTATCGACCAACGTAAAGAAACGTATAGCGAGCGCTTCGTTTGAACGCTTATCGTATAAAATTTGTAGGGATACTTTATGTATTTCGTAGAATATATTTTGAAAATTCATTAGCGTTGAAATATTTATAAAAGCTACGAGATGTTTATCGCGAACATACACACGGTAAAATATTATTATAACATACAGTATGAATAGTTGGTTAGATATACGTATACATACATATACATATGATATAGAGAAATTAGTGGCATCGCTTTAGATATTGAATTTTATCAATATAACCGATAATTAATTTGTCGCCTCGTAAGCGATTATATGAAATTTTATTACGACCTTTTATTGAAGTTACATTTTTTCGGTACGGTTGTACGTGAAAGATTTCAAAGTTAGAACGGTTAATAAAAAAAAGAAATTTTCACTGTTTTCCTATATGGAATAGGATTCTGCTAATGCATAGACAATAACTCCGTTATTAAAAATGTGGTATATACTGGAAAACGTTATACCTTCATGTTTCCATTTCAACAGTAGAATAAACCCAATCTCTACAGACCACAGCGTTACAAAGTAATTACAGAACGAAGACCTTTTTCCATTTGTTTACCACGTGTTTGAAACGCAACGTTGAAAAACTTTTTACTATGAAAGACCCGAAGAAATAATATTCAAAGCACTCCACGTTAATAACAAAGTTACAAACGCGTATCGAAACCATAAGAACATTATATTTTCATCGCTGAAAGCCTCGAGCTTTTCCACAGAACCTCGACGCACGGATTCAAGTTACTACATAAATTACACAAAAATGTACACGTTGCGCCGTTTTCGCTGTTACAATGTTCCACACGGCGCATTGTACGCGGTCGAGAAAAAAAGAGAACGAAAATGAAATAAAAAAAAAAAAAAAAAAAAAAAAGAAAGAACAAAATATACACGTTGGCAGGAAGAGGCTCTGAAGGATCCCAAAAGAGAAAAACGAGCGTTTGAACTTTCATGAAAATCCAGCGTGTCCTGACCATATGGTCGGCGTATCCATCAACCGCAAAAGGCAAGCGAAAAATTAACGGGGTCGTTTCGCTGGGACCGAGGATACCGCAAAAGAATATAAAAAACAAAATCTGTCGCCCTGTGAATAGCAATTTTCGCGCGTCACACGAAATTTTAGTACATACGATGTTTGCACCTAACGTTTCATATCGACCGCGTCCAGTTCCCATGAAATATTCCAGAACGATCAAACAGATGAGTTCTTATGGTTGCTTTCGTGTATCGCGTGTATTATTCAGATAGAATAGAAATTCAGCGGGAAATTGGTTGGTTGTTGAAACGATTTTAATTTGTTGTTTGAATTCGTGCGAATTGTTATGGGTATTGAAATGTTCGCAGGTTTATTTGAATTTTGAATACTTAGTTCTCCGGATCCCAGTATGTACGATGGTATACTGAAAAACAGTGATTCGTCCAGTTCTATCATTTAGAACATTTTTTTTGATGTAGAAACTGGAGGATTTTATAATTGAAAAAAATTACGAAGCAAACTGCAGGTACCTATTTTGGTCAGGAAATATATTAATATCTTGCCAGAGTACACACATTTAATATACTTCTACAAATATATAGTAAAGTATGAGAGTATCATAGAAAGTTGTGCAAATCAAAGATGAAAAATTCATATGATTAAAGGTTCTTTTACACCATTAGATATATCAGTAGATAGATTTGACATAGTATTTTACGAAGTTTCTTGGTACTTTTGTTCCAGCTATATATTACAGAAAGTAATATTTTCTGTTAATGGTTCTTGTACGATGAAAACAGGTTTAGTAACTCTTGGTACATTATCAGTGATTCATTTACTTTATCTGATCGAATGCGTTGGTCATGTAATGGTACCAGTCGAAGATATCGAAACTCTTTCTGTCTTAAAATATGTTTCCAAACAATTGAAATGTATAACGGGATCGATAAAAATGGAACGGTTGATTCATTTTAGGGAAACAATGGTTCTTTCCTGTTCCAAGAAAGTAACATCTTTATTCATGAAATTAATTATTATTGATAGGTAAACGTTTCCTGTGACGAAAATCATAATCGTATTTCCGTTTCGATTAAAGCCAGAAATTTCGGAATCAAAATGCTCTTTCGAAACGAAGAATCGATCTTGCAAAAATCACTTGTAGATTCTTTGTAATTAAAAAGACAAACGATCTGAAATCAACTATTTTCACAAAATTAGTAGATTCCCTTTTAAGAATAAGACACTCTATAAGAACAGCAGAATATTTCGTAATAAAATACTTTTTTTTTTACCAGACTTGCATAACAGCTCGTCAAGTACAGTTACGTTTTATAACACCAAGCTTCGATCACGTAGGTCTACCGGTCTCTCAAAATTCTTCTTCGAGTCTTTCCCTGAATAAACCACGTAGAGGACAGCAAGCAGATACGTATCGAACGGAAGACTCGTTCTCATCTCGACCACAAGCGCAGTACATATACATGCTCGTGTGGGATGCAGAAGGAGTCATTACTCTGGGACACAGCGATCCCAGCGTGTGTGGGTGGAGATTTAATAATCCGGTAATTACCCATCCCCGGCCGTCTAAAACCCTAATCACGGCGTCTTACGATCAATTCGATTTTTCAACGAGACCTGAACCGAACCGTAGCCAAGGAAGCCGCCAATAATCTTAATAACAGTAATAACAATACATGAATTATGCATCTGCCGTATCGATGAAACGCGCGTAAACGGCGAGCGTGTTCCACAAGCGCGAGCGTCATGGAACATGGAACAGAGGAGTCGAGTTGTTGTTGGTTGCTCGGTTGCGTCAGGTCGCAGAGTAACGATTAGTCGCGATTAACCGACGCTAAATTAGCGGACTCCGCCGTGGCTGTGTTTCACAATGGGCTTCTCTCGGTCTCGTGTCTCATCGGGAACACGCTAGTCCAATACGTTGGATTATAGTAGGTGTGGTTCAACTTCTTAAGCGGACAAAGAATTTTCACACTGTATCGTATATATCGTTCGTGCGATATTTTATTTAGTCGCTCGTTATATACAGTTCTCTGCACGAGGAAGCGATATTATACTGTACGATGGTGTATAAGATTTTTTAATATTCTTGTCCTTCTATTTTAGAGCCGCCTCTGTACACTGTACACTGCTCGAAACAATGTAAAATCTACTATAGAAGATCATTTTAATTCGATAGAAGAATTTTTCTAATATATGTATAGCATCTGTAACTGTAAATTTTTATTTTCTCGCGTCACTAACTAACTAACTAACTAACGTCGATACGATCATAAAGAGCGGAAGAAGAAGGACAAAAATTGAGTTACCTTGAAAAGGTAATGGAAAAACTTTTATCCGTATGTTTGAGGAAAAATCGTTAACTGCGAATCAAGGAAAAATGTTGGTTATAATATCAAGCGTATAAAACAAATCACTACTTCCATTTCTTCAATTCTCTTTAGAGAAAATATAAATCTATCATAAGCACGATATCAGAATCCGCAGTCTGGTCATTAAAATCACCAAAGATGCACCATTGCAACTAATTATAATTCTTTCAGTAAGTCGTTTATAACGTGCAACTCCGGTAGTTCTATTATTAAATCACGTAACAAGTCGATTGTGCGTTTCGACTGAAGGTGACGACGACGTCGGTAAAGCTTCTGATTTACACAACTAGCATTTACCGTAGGCCGATTGCGAGGCAAACGGATCGACCTCGTCAGGCTTTCCAGGCTGTATTCAGCCGTTTCTTGCAGCGGGTTGACATTGCGTAAGCGGTGACATCGAGCCTGAACTCATCGACATCGTTTACCGCTGTTTCAACGTTATTCTAACACCTCGATCGGCAAGTATAATAGCCGTGAGCATCGCGCTGCGCAGGCCGGTGCATGTTTATTGAACAAACGGCTGTTCCGTATCACGCGCGATTCTCTTTTCGCCCTGCGGATGCCGCGATTACACGCGTTACATTGTGCAGAAGTCGCGTGGCGCGCCATTGCCCGCCTTTGTGCGGCCCCCATGCCTGCATTGAAATTTCCCGCGCTACCGATCAACTTTCTATACGCACACCGATGACAAACTACCGATCTCGGTGCATTTATGACAAACTACCGATCTCGGTGCATTTATGACAAATTTAAGTAAGAATGTCTTTTTTTCAATCGAATTATATGGTTTTTTTTCTCTAACCGAATGTACTGTAACCTATTACGTTACGTATTTAAGTTCGTTTATTGATTTATGATACGTCGATCTTTCGAGATTGTTACGCCGGGCCTCTTTGCCTGGCCCAGGTCACACACCGCGGGCCAGACGGACACCAGATGTCCGCTTTTCCGTACGGCGTACCCTCAATATCCTTAAGCACCCGTCATAAACCCGAGTCACTTGCCTGCTAAGGTCCTTCAAAACAAACAAACATCTGTGTCCGAAGCATTTCTAAAGACTATTGTCTACCACGGCGGGACAAGGGAAAGTTAGTTTTCTCACGTGCGCTGCAACTTTCCTCCCACTAACCACTTTCTCTCGAGGGCGGTTAAGACCCTTCGGTTAACCAATTAACAGCGAACCTGTTTCCCTCACTCTCTTAACTAACATCGGCACCAACAAATCCGATGGTCCCGTGCGCTAGACACACCCATCCTTAGCTTTCCTCCGACACAGCATCGTCACTCAACTTCACTTCTTCTACATCGTTGGAAAAGTCAACTCCTAAGTATACGCTAATGCCCAACGGGGCAGTCTAAGCATAACGCGAGAGTCGGTCTCGGTATTGTCGAGCATACATTTCCTCTCCTAAATCTCATAGTGCTACGTCCACTAATACACTAAATCTAATTATAAGAGCCCTGCTCTAACGCACATATCTATCTTAGCTTCGTGCGACAAGTTGTTAATTACTTACTTCTCTACGTCAGTGTAATCTAAGTGCTGGAAACATATAATTTATAATTCTGTGAATCACAGGATTATACAACCTCAATCACCCCTATTATCTCAACGGAAATCAGGGGATCGATCAATTCGTGGTGTCGATTGTTATAATCGTAACGGGGATTTACGACCCCCGTTGACGTCTCTCCTTGCGATTACGTCTCCCCGCGATTGGTCGAAGAAACAGAGATAATCTATTGTCGTTTAATATTTACTTTCACGATTATTGAAATATCATACATACTTTTTCATCAGACATGCCAGTAATAAAATTCACTTTAGTAATAGTGTACGTACTAATTACACGCAATTTAATTGGACAAAGTGTAATATTTTTTGGAGATAAAAATAAAAAATGTCCATATAATATATCCGAATAATGATGATTATCAACTGGTTCGAATAATTATGTACAATAGCGTACGTGCTAATTACGTACAGTTTAATTGCACAAATTGTAAAACATTTTAAGGACAATGATGATAAAAGATTAATAAATAGTGATGATTATCGACTGACTCGAATAACTATGAGCAATAGCGTACATATAATGTAATTATGCACAATCTTATTCGACAAACTCTGAAACCCTTTGCAGATAAAAATAAAGAAAAGTCTATAAATAATCATAACTACCAACTGGTTCGAATAATGATGAACGTACATGATAATTATACGCAACTTAATTACACAAATTGTGAAGCTTCTTCTAGATGATAAAAAGAAGCATAAGTAACCATGATCATTAAATCGTTCGAATAATTATAGGCGATAGTGTACTTGCATACGATCAAGCAGCAAGGCACGATACTAATCCCCATCTCGTTTCTAGAGGATCATGAAACGGTGTGCATTATCCCGACGCGAAAGAAGGTACAGATCGGTCGGAAGCTTGTACATTCGATAATGTTCAGCCGAGTTCAATTAAGTTCCGTCCCAGTTCGGCACCCACCGTAAAAGCTCGAGCCACGCAGAGGGAGAGAGAGAGAGAGAGAGGGAGAGAGAGAGAGAGAGCTTTGCCAGCCAGGGCGTCTATATGTGCTTGCTACATCGGCAAGATTACCGCAGACCACACAGTCTACGTACTATGATACGAGCGTGAATATTTCAGAGTGCGAGGATCGATTTATCTCGACCTAGCATTACTCCAGTCACCAAATATAATCGCCGCGAAAATCGACGCAGAAGTTGCCACTGTTTCGTCCCTTCGCGACATTTCGTGTCAAACTTCTGCCATGCTTTTTCACCATTTTCTTCGTGCGATACGTCTTTCGATTGAGAATTGCTCGCGAGTACTTTATTTTGTAAATTTTAGCATTAGGAGTATTCACTACCAAGAGGATTAGCTTTCAGAAAATGAAAGTTGCAGTTCCGTGATACTATGCAAATTATTCGTTCCCTTCGATGTTCATCAACGTGTTTAACCAGCATGTCAGAGTTTCCGAAAACAAACAAATCCAATGAACTTAAAGATTCGAATATTTAAAAATTCAAACGTATATTTATACACATAGAAATTTGTATCGATTCGAGTTAGAAATTTTTACCGATCCATCGAACAATCTTTTACCAAAGTAAAATGATAGAAGTTTATTTATCAGAGAAAAAGATATGATTCGAATATGACTCGTCCATTCAGATATTAAATATAGTCGAACGATTGTTGAAGTCAATTGGAAAAAGTAAAAAAGTAACTTTTGTGGAACTAACATAATGGTACTATATATATATATATTTATTTCATCCCCCTGGTGTTATCAATTCATGCTATTCTATAGGGTTTTTTGCGGTGGATAGCTTCCGATGCTTGACGTTTCGAAGCCTACGCCAATGGTTGACACGTTCGCACGGAGGATATGAAAATATCGGCAGATACCATCCGCCATTTCTGAAATGGATTTCGTGAACGGTCTAGTCTAACTCATCGATTGAGGGTCCATGCAACCCCCTCGTGTGACTCGCCTGCTTCGAAACGCATGGGCTCTCGTCTCTCGTTGCTTTCCTATCCAGTTATTCGTCGACAGATTCCTGTCACAGAAACTGGAAATTTTGAGTTCCACTTAATATCGACAGTAACGAATTCTTTCGCATTTTAATTGCGAATATATTCTAGACAAAAGACTGGTAATCTTGTAGTAAATTATATGCGATAAATTAAGGAAGAATTGAATTATTTGTCTTATTACGGAGTAATAATATTCAATTGTTAACAATGAATTAATTCATTAGAAAGATCAATGAAATGCAATTGCAAACAGTAAACGATTAAATACAAACAGTAACTGAAATTAAGTATCGACGAGCAATGAAACATTATGAAACAATTGCGACAAATCGATAAATTATAATTTATCATCCTTAACAATTACTTGACAATATGTACATAGACGTTCGTTAATCGAATCTTTTTTTTATTTTATCGTCGTATCTCTAATTTATTCGATACACTTTTTAAATTAATGTGTAATAAAATGCTTACCCATCAAATCCAACACAATTACAACAATTTGTATCGGGTATATACGGTCTGTTAAAACGATTTCGATCAGTTGGATGATTATCTTCTGCTTTTCGAAGGCATACCGTTCACCATTGTAGGTCGTCCGCGTCCCATTGTCGGCGCGGCTCTTTTTCACGCTGCTTTATTTCGTCTCGCCGCAGAAACGGCATTTCACTTTCTCCGGGGCACGAATTCCAAATGGAATTCCAGGGAAAAGGGTGCGGACCGTGAACGCCCTCCTGCGACACGCTCGAATCTCTGCGCGACCAACCGATCAACACTGCCGTGCAAATCCGTGTCCCGTTTTGTTCGTGGAATGTTTATTGCTCGGTTTGTAACGTATGTACTGCCTTTTACAAGTGTCGCAGCATTTACGTCTATCGACATAACTGAACTACAGCAAATAGAGTAAGTTGACATCGATAACAATTCAATGATTCAAAGATGCAAATTTCCAAATTCTGAAGAATCGAAAGATTCGGAAATTCGGAGATTCTAGGATGCAAATTTTCAAATTCCAAAACAATTCAAGAATACAGAAATTTAAAGATTCGGAAATTCAAAGATTCAAGGATGACAAATATTCAGAGATTCGAAAGTTCAAAGATTCAAATATTCAAACATTCAAAAGTTGAAAATGTAAAGTTTAAATATTAAAATTGCAGATCGTTCTTTTCAAATTCAGAATAATTTCGACGTAGTCTCGCGCAACTTTTCGTCAGTGGGCTGATTCATTTACAGTTGAATCATCGATGTGAATTATTAACAATCACCGGCTGACCTATCTTCGTGGAATCGATTTTAAGATACGGTGGAAAACAGTTCCGCGATACTTAACATATCTCAATACGGTTAATATATATGTCTATATTTCACGCCTACCACGTCGCCATTAAAAGCTGTCGCAGGTGACCGATGCATTACGCGTGAAAATCCAATTGTTCCTGTTTCGATCCTAAAACAAGATAAACGCGCGAATGCGAATGCGGAATTTGAAAACACGTATGTGATCCGTGCGTCAAGCTAACATAAAACACTGTTTTTGAATTAAGCCATCTAGGTGTGAGTTGTACTTTTAGTGAATTCAGCAGGTTGGATTTTAAACTGAAATTTTAAACTGTTCACCGGAGGCAGTTGCTCTCCCTATTTAATTATATAATCTACTATTTTTTTTACCGATTAGCTACCTCTAGTCAATTACCGATTGGAAACTTTGATCAAGAAAGCACCGAGTAATTAAGAGTTTACTTAATCGATCAATATCATTTATTTTACAAAGCTGTTGCATGCAAAATCCTATCAGTCAGGCAGATATTAAACTATTACGCGGGAGAAAGGGATTATTTTATTTTAAAATATTCAGAAATATGGAAGATTTTCGAATGCTTTTCTCGTGAAACTCTGTTTGAATTTTAATTTAATGAAATTCATTCTATTAATTCTTTGTTCCCAGATTCGATCGACGAATGCATTACACAGACGTAAATATTAGCTTGTTCGAAAAATGCCTTTCTTTTTACAACCACGCATCTTTATACAAACACGAAACCTAATCTGTCGAACGTTGTGATCTTTAATTTTAATAGAACAAAATGGATCATACGTAATTCGACAAAAATAATATAAAACAGAAAATATTGTGCATCCATTATTTCCTTATAAAACGAAAGAAACTTTTCGGACCACCTAATATAATAAATATAAATGCAAATTTCAGGGTACCGATATTTTTCCTATCTACTCTCAGGAATATTTTCGAAATATGCGAGATATTAAATATGCGTTGTTATTAAAAACACAAATATTTTTGACGCGTTACCGCACGCCAATGATAAACATAGATGGAAGAAATAACACGAGCTAACGTACGGTTTCGATTCGTCAACCACGTCTCCAGGAATCACGAGTTTTTCCTCTCCTTTCAAGCAATCACACATAATGCTTCCATCCATCTCCCGCATAGAAACGATCGCGTCGAATCGCGCTGGCCGTATCGTACATCGACTTTGCCACGGCTCTAACAAATGGTTAGTATTTATCAACAACAGACCGACTCATTGTGGCCACGAACCACGATCCACCGTGCTCAGAGATGATTCCAAACAAAAACACGTTACTAGTATCGAGCTATGCGAGCAAAATAAAAGACGAGAACTGGAGGAATCTCATGAACAATAGAGAAAGCCAAGGATGGACAAAGGACAGTTACCAAGAATCACTGACGGCCACTGTTAGTCACTAACGATCAAAACGTTGCTCTTTGAAGTTTCTACTCGCCAATTATGTTTTGTCGGGGAATACTTGCAAGCTTTGTATCTTATACGTTTCAGCTAAGTCGATTCTCAATTAGAGAAGATTCACAGAAGATTCATGGGAGAAGCTACGTTTGAGAAGCTTCGTGGAAGATAAGATAAATTTTAGGATAGAAAAGATTGATACGAGATTCATAAATTTTGAGTTAGAAAAGATTCACAGATGATTCGGATAGATTGAAGTCTCAAAAAGATATACAGAAGATCATATAGAGATTACACAGATACATAGAGCTTGGAGATTAGAAACGTTTCAGATATCTCGGTGCAAAGTCAACGGCGAATATCTACTTTCAACGTGAACCTTCGTTGAAAAATATTTGTTTCTTTGGTTCAAAAGAGCAAAAATCGCTATCTTATACTCTTCCTTCTGTGTGTATATATTTATACGCTTTTGATCGTATTTTACAGTGCATCAGAAAGGGAAGAAAAATGGCATCATTTTCGATCTTATTGTCAAACCAAATTACCAAAGTTTCGTGTCAAAAGAGTAAGTGAATAATCGAGAAGTTTTCTTCGAAACCTTTCGACGATCCCGCCTCCCAGATCGAGATCTCCGATAACAAAGACCTTGGAATAAAACTTCACGAACTTCCAAGGAAAATCTTCCTTCGAATAAGATTAAAAAAAAAAAAAAAAAAAAAAAGAGGTGGTCGAATAAAAGGAAGTTCACAATCAAAAATCTTTTCCTATCGAGTAAGAAGCTCAAAGAAGTTCCCTTGATTTTCAGTGATCGTCGTTTCGTTTGTTCCCGACTGATTTTATAGGAAGGCTCGCGTCAACGTCGTCGTGTCGCTTTCTTTCGTCGCGGCCGGAAGTGAAAGATTGCCGCGTCACGTTCAAAGAAAGGCGTTCCTTTATTTCCACGATAACCCGTCTCTTTGTCGATAACGAATCACTGGAGAAAGTAAGATTCCTCATGATCCACTATCGTTTACTTCTTCGTTTCTCCTGAACACGCTGTTGAAGCTTTGTCGAATCCACCTGAAACCTGTTTTCGCTTCGAAACCAGCACTATGCTCGCTATCTTTGCTTTTATGCAAGATACACCTGCTGTGTTTGTCTGCCGAGTGATTTTACGACGATTACGCGGTATTAATCGGCTTTTGGTTGCGTTTCGCGATCCCTGTTCATGGATGCAGGCGGAAGGAACAGTGATTGGAGCGGAAAGCGAGAGGGTGAAAGTGTTTCGAGAGGTAAGAGAAACGATCGGCGAAGGATGAGATTCGCCACGGCGATTGTAACAATCTCCGCTCGGTCATTATCGGTTCAGATGCTCAGGTTGATTTAGTTGATCGCTGTTTCTTAGAAAGATTGATAACAGTAGATACGACGGAGAGGAAATGAGATACAGTTTAGACGTTTATACAGTAATATGTTGTTTGTCACAATAGAATCTCTTTTATTTGAACAATTGGAGCCGTACAGTTTGTGTAACTAAAGCCCACGTAAAATGAAACTTTGTTGATTCTCTCCTATGATCCTTTGTTCGTACGTGAAATAGAAGTTTACGTCCGGATGAGTAGATTGAACCGGCAGAAGCTTTTTAAGCGCTTCGCAAAACGTGGACGAGATATCTCGCGACACAGTTTCGTTCGTATGATCGTCACGAACCAAGCACCCCGCGATCTGTTTTTCCGCAATTACAACTTTTGCCCTAATAAACAGACACGTGGGATAACTCGTCCGTGGCCATCGTACGAATGATATTGTATCGCGAGCTATCTCATCCGTGACTGCGAGGCGATTAATTAAAGAATAAATAAAATTTGGTATACACATAAATATACAAATAAGTGAACCCTTACGATGTTAATGGTACAATGAAAAATTTTTATGAAAATGATTGGATTGTTCTAATTATTCCGACATCACTGAGACCTACTGGGATATGAAATTAGCATATTAGTTGCATTGTAAGTATTTTCATAATTTTTTCAAACTTCAGTGTGGAATAGTCTGCGCTATAATGTTATTATCGAGTGTATTCGAGCAAAGTCTATGAACTATCGAAGTCATTCGAATAATTACAATACGATAATTCACGTGTTAATTGCAACTATCCTTCTTGGACAAATTGAGCAGTTACTTAGATATGATAACGATCGAACAAGAAATTAAACGATCATAATCGATTTATGAAATTTATTTATTAGACGTGAAATAGTTGCTTTGAATTTAGATCGCGACGAAATACGACTCTGTGTACGGTTTCTAAGACAAGGCGCGTACTGCGCGAGACATTTTTGTAACAGCGTAGCGGGGATTGGAAATGCGTGACGAGGCCCAAAGTGCAGCTACGCAACGGTGACACAAGGCACAAGAACCGCTCGCAGACGGAGATCAAAAGCTGCGTGCAACGGCACACGCCTCTCACTATTGCGAAAGTTTGCTCGGCGCACCGGCAATTCGCAGATATATGAAACGCTCTGTCGAAGCAGATGATTTACCGTGTAGAAACGCATCGTCCGCTTCCTTTCTTGCGCCGCTCGATACACCGCGCTTCGATGCTCGTGACAGTTTAATCGGCGCGTTCAATTTATTACGATAAACGGCCGAAAATTAGCCTTCCTTTAATGGCTCGCAATGACACACTTACGCGCGCAAACTAAACGATCGCAACGTATTGTTTGACGTATGTAATTAGACGAGTAGACAGTTTTGATGATTTTATTGCAAATGAGGAGAGATCGTGGGCGTTGATTGGCTACTTGAGAAACATCGTTTCTTTGAAAGTAAGCAGGATCGAAGAGATAATTGTCGTGATTAAAGAAAATCAATTATCAACCTGATGATCGATTAAGAAGCTAGATTTTGCGAGATTCGTGCAGTTAATTGATCGTTAGATGGTGGATGGCTACTTCGATTAAATAATTTGTTTAGATTTATCGATAAATTCTTCGTCACGCGTGGTTGATACTTGCGATTTGATTAAAGTAAGAATAGTTGTGAGGTTGAAATAAGAGAAGAATTTTAGTTGGAAATTTGTTAGATGAACTTACCAATAAATCTGCATGATTGTAGTTCTTGTAGTATATATTTGAAGTACTTACCTGTAACAGAAAAACATAGTTTCGATTAGATTTACGTGCTCAAAGAATATAAATAATTATGTACAAATAAACTGTATTCGTTATTTCCAATCTCACGAGTCGCCGACCAATACGCGGAACACAATAAAGGAGATATTTCCTGTAAGCGTCAGACGCGTGCGTCTGAATGCTTTCGCTTAGATATGGCGTTCAGGCGCAAAAAGTTTCCTATCAGAATTAGATACTTCATTTACGATGCATTGAAGTCTATATATTACTATATCACATTCCCGCTTGAAAGAAGGCGTCAGGAAGAAATACGAGTCCGACCGATCGTAATATGTAGAATAAACCTTAATCTCATACGCATTCTCGGCTGTAGCGTACAGTAGAATTCTACTTACTTCAATTTATCTAGGACAAACGCTACTGCAGATTTTTCTTTCATATGATAGGAATTTGAATAAGCATAACCATCGAACAAGAATTCGTTTAATCGCCGGCTAAAATTTCATTTCTATAAATCGAGGATATTATGTATTTTTATATACACGATATAATAGAACATCATCTATTTGTCCAAATAGTATACACAAGTTCAGATATACAATGCAATAAAATTTCAGTCAATTTTAATTTAATTCGGTACTCGAAATGATCACCTCCATATCGCCTGATGAGTACTCCTCCTGCCCCCTGTACTGTCCTTCTACTCGTCAATCTACTTCTGCACAGTACTGACGTATCCGATGCTTATAGAAAATCCCGCCTTAAGAAAACTATTATGATTCCATACTACAAAACTACAAATCGAGACGATTCCTCCGAGGCGACTAGCTTCTCCAACATAAAACTTTCTCTCGGGAAAGGACAGGACGAGGTCTAGTCCACCTGAGCTGGTCGAGCCGAGGAAATTATATCTTCGCGATCGATCGAGAGGGCCAAGCTAGCTAGCCATCGTTGGTCCCTTGCAACCAGCCGGCTGTTCAAACGGTTGGAACACGTTCTTTTCTCCCTTGTTCCGGGGTGATGTAATCCGGGCACGGTATTACCTTTGCGAAGTGTGCGCTCTAATCGACTTATCGTCTTAGCGTAATCGATCCACGCGAACCCGATGTACAAGTCAAAGAAGGAAGAGCGGAGCTTGAACGTTTGCTAAACGCGAATAGAGGTGCCCATCTGCAGTTGATCGTGCCGGCTCTGCAATGTAATCGTTTAATCGATGCTAAGCAAGCGGGCACAGGCGAACGAGGAAGCTGACGAAACTCATGGAAATGAGAAACCTGTCCGCCTTGCGAACAATACCGTCTGTCGAGTTGCCATCCTGGCTGACCAAACCGAAATCAAGATCGAAGCTCCCCTTTCCAGCCCCTCGTACCGTTACGAGGCAACCATGCGCAGAATCCTCCAACGATTGATCGCGCTTGCCCAGAGATCGTTTCTTCGCAAGTTCGCAGTTTCTTTTTCGGAGGCTTCGGTCGTCGGAATTTTTCTATTTTTGATCTTATGATAATAGGACGAATGCGACGGAATGAGAGAAACGTTTAGAGTCACGGAGCTTTAGTGAGATAGCGAGATCGTAAAGCTGGCTAGATCGAAGTTAACTTTCGCCCGGTGGAGGCTGGATCGTTGTCACGAGCGTCGAATATTTTACTTTACAGCGATAAAACGAAGAATCAACTGCAAAGGATTTGTATCCCTATGTGATGAGAAAGTTTATCATACTTAAGTGATAATACCGTAAAGTCGTAAAACAATCTGTTAAAACAATAATACGTAAATGTAACTTGGGATTGTATAAAATATACTTCAGCTATAATTATTAGAGCAAGCTTCCTCTGACACAGTCCAGTCCGAGACAAAAATTGCAAATTTAGATAAGTCGAAAAATTCCAAATCTGTCTTAAGCTAGATATAGAATTATCTTGTACCGTTTCGTTGTCAAATTTCAATGGAATCCTCATAACGAAGAAGAAGAACCGAACCAATCCCTGTCTAGATTACTGCTCTTCCATATGAGTGGTAGAATGCAGACGCGAGCGTAGATGTCACTGCATCAATCAGTAGCGCCAGGTGATTTAAGGATCCAATTTAAGGTTTGGTTATATCGTAGGCTATACGCTTATGTTACTCTGACACAGAATCGCGCAGCCAGTTTCTAGGCGACCCGGAGATGCAGAGGCTTGCTCTGGCTGGCTGGCTGGCTGGCTGGCTGCGTTTCTAGCGTCTATCGATCCTATCGGCGAGGCTTCGGCGACGGCACACACCGAATACATTTTCACGTTGACTGCTAGCGAAAATGTCTGTACACGCGGCGTAAAATCGACGCTCTGCCTTCACGTTTACGAAATAGCAAGTTCAACCGTTTCTATCAATACGTTTCTATCAATTAGTGGAAACTGGAGTTTCACTTGGTTGGTTGATTAATCCGGTACGAGGATATTTGGTCCGGCAGATCTTTGGTTTTCTCAAAAACTCGATTAGCCTCGATCATTCTCGTGGATTATATTTTTGGTCTTATTTGTTAAATGGAGGAATTTTTGACAGATAAAATAAAAAATGAATACTTTCTATACACATAATGAACAGCACAACAATGACAACTGAACACAGAAATATCAAATTTAATTTCTTTGTTTATCATTTTTTGGCAACAGCTTGCATTAAGATTAGCCATTTTCCATACTGCATTGAAAGAAGAATATTGAAATGTTACACATAACGAGTATTTGATAACATTTCACTTGTTAAAATTGAAATCAGGATTAAAATTAAATTTGTTCACGAATACAGATTTATTCGTTACGTCCGGATGGTAATCGTCAACACGAGCGTGATTCGATGTTACAAAGTAAAAGTACAGTACCTTAAATTAAATTTGATTAAAACTCGAAATCTGCGTCATTGGTCCTCGCCAAAAAGAAATACAACGTCATCGCGATAATCGTGTCAATTCTTTCTTCAAAATAAAAAGAAACTATGCCTGGTATTGTTAACTCACAGCGAACAAACGGACGATTGTTGCCCGTTTGAAGATATAATTCTACTGGCGATCGAATGGTGCGCGGCGCGTGTAAGAAACATCCGCGGCATCCGATAGTATGCGGGCAAGAATGCCGGCGCGATGGGATACAATCGTGATCTAGAATGCGGAAGCGCTGAATTACATACTGGCAACCAATTAATTAACGGGCTAAGTACGTCAATCGAAATTCCCTGCTTAATCCATGCCGACTGCTGAAGCTCGTGCTTCGCGTTGTCTCTCGTTTCTTGTCGAACTTTCTAGCACGACGAGTCACCGACGTAACCGTGTCATTCTTCCGTGTTAGATACACGAATGATACTTGGATATGTCTAGTCAGCGAGGAACGCGAATACATTTGGAGAAAATGAGAAAAATTTATTTCAGGATGAGAAAAATGAGTTTGAGGGTTGGAATGTTTGGAATTTTAAGAAAACTTGCAGGATGCGACGAAGTTTGATTATTAAATTCGAGAATTAAGAGAAGGAAGATTGAAGATTATGAGATTTATTATTTTTTTTTTTTTTTTTTTATTAATCGGTTTACTTTAATGTAAGTGATTTTTTTTTCTTTTAGTTTGGATTGAATGAATGTATTCTGTTTCCAATTTTACAGGCATTTGCGTTACGTCATTAAAAATACATACGCAACGAAAGCTGGTTTGCTTTTATTTTTTAAATAAATACGCTACTTCACAGACGAAGAATAAACAGATAAAATATCGAAAATATTTTACAGTACAACGCTCGTATGCACAACTGGCAAATGAACCAAACATTTACATTAGCCAAATCTATATATTACGTAATGCTTGTATTACTTTACTTTTGCATTTTAACTTTTAATCTCTATCATGCTTTCATCGGTTCCTTGATTGTAATTAACTTACTAATTCGAATTAATTTATCTTCAGTTTAGCATCTAACGTTCTCCATATCAACAATTTTCTGCAATTTATTTATATAAAACAAATTGAACAATTCAATTGAAATAAAACATACTGGATCTCCCGCACATTTATTTATAAGAAATTCCTTTCTGTACAATTCGAAGTCTCGAATAATTATTAATAGTAATAATATTAATAATAATAAATTACTCAACAATCTGAATAATACCCCTCTGTAAGGATTCGATATCACACAAGAAGAGGCCAAACTCTTTAATCTCGTATTTCCTAAAGTTTCACCTGGTACACGCTCAATCGTGATACCAGTATCGCTATTCTCATCCCTTAGGTTTTCATCCGGCGTTTCCACGAACCAACGTTCCACGTCCTGATTCACCATTTACTCCTCAACTTCATTTTCTTTTCTACACCTCGCGTGTAATCATCGCCAATCACTTCTTCAAATCCACTTACGTAAGCAGTAAGTACTTCTCGCCTTTCCTCGGCATCTAACCCCGAAGCTAATCCAAACCAAACAGAAGCAGAAACAAATAAAACACAAACCAATGGAAAGGGAAGGATCAGAACCAAAATCAAAAGCATAATCATCTCCTAAAATGCCGAGGTGAAAACAAGGTTTTATCGTTGATCGAAGAATTCGTTGCAGAGGAACCTCGCAGAGGAACGAAGAAAATCGCGATCATGTTAAAAAAAAAAAAAAAATGCGTGGCGGTCTCTGGCAGGTTGGCTGGCTGTCGTGGTATTATTTCGTGCGAGCGGGAAATTACCATGACAAAGCCGAAATTGGCTGCGCTGAAGCGAGCAACCCTAAGCAGCACAGCATGTACCAGTGAAACACAGGTCTCCAGCTTCATGCGCGCGCGCGCGCGCGCACATACTACCACGTTGTTGTACGGCGACCGTCCGCCTAATTGCAGGTGACGGCCGCTGCAAATTTGCCCTTTGGATCGGCCCGTATGTCTCCCTCTCACCCTTTCTTTTACTCTCTCTCTCTCTCTCTCTCTCTCTCTCTCTCTCTCTCTCTCTCTCTTACTTTGCTAAATCGAGCCTTCGAACCGAGAATTGCTACGTTGTTGCCGAGAATACAATCCACCTATTACCGCTCCGTTACAAACAACCTTCGTCGTGAATACCTTGTGTCACGGAGGCGAAAGAAGTAATGCAGCCTCTTTTGTGATGTCCATGGAGGATATTTTGCGTTCCTGGAATTGTTAAGAAATAGAGGAATTCGGGAAACGATGATCGAAGAAACA
Organism: Bombus bifarius; assembly: GCF_011952205.1. Classification (NCBI taxonomy): domain Eukaryota; kingdom Metazoa; phylum Arthropoda; class Insecta; order Hymenoptera; family Apidae; genus Bombus; species Bombus bifarius. The sequence goes on along the minus strand of NW_022884914.1, from coordinate 4,398,445 downwards.
GAGAATTAAAAGCGAATCTGTTTGGAAAATTTGTAACAGGGAAATCTTTTTTTTCGGTATCTTCTATCCGAGGCATATACAATAGAAGTCAATTCGATTAATTTAATGAAGATTAAACTGTTGATGTTTGTAGAATTGAAAAAAGAAGCACGCGATCGAGGGTGAATTTGTTTGGCGTAATATGACGACAAATCGAATAACTTTATCAACGTTATACGATTGTTATTATTAAACAGAGTTTTTATCAGTCCGTCGCAACACCGATAAAATCCAATCGGTACAATAAAAAGAAAACGAAATAAGAATAAAAAAAAAAAGGATGTAAAGAGTATACCAGATATGCAACATTCCAAGCTACAGAGAGTTGCAAAATGTTAATTTAAAATACACTTTTTCGATTGTACCATTAATTACGCGGTACACTGTACATGTCGAATTTATCACAACACATGAAAAAAAGGGTCCTTAAATTTAACGATTAGTCTCCAACGTAATTAAGAAGATGGTGAATGGGCGCGGTTCCCCTTTAATTTAGATGCCGTAATAGGTTATAAAGGATTATATGCTTATAATAGGTTATAAAACTTAATTGTAACAGGGGAACCACTTAACTGAAATCTACTTAATTAAAAACAAACTCAAATCTATTCGAACTGCTAAGAACAAACGAGAAAAAAAAAAATTATGCGCGTCAGATTAATTTATCTACGCTCTAAAATATATTTAGATATAAAATAAAATTGTTTACACGAATATTAAATATGTTTGCCAATATATATAAGATAAATATCGTGAGGTAATGATTCGAAAAGCTTATTAATTATGTAAATTATTTCACAAACGAAGCATCGATAGGGGGAAAAAAAAACGGAAGTACTCGAACAGGTTCGACGTCCCGGATGGTTCTAATTCGACGCGAGGTTTCGCCTTGGCGTAATTTGCTCTCGACTTTCACGGAGATCAGCGAAGAAAGTGCATCGAAGAAATGGGAGCGCAAAAGGCGTCGCCTGAGAGGATCTAAGTGCCAAGTTTCTCGAATAATCGAGAACCTTTCGAAGTTGCTCTCTCTCGCTGTTGATTCATTCCACCGTGTGGAATGTTCTTAAACATTAACCAACAAAAAAGACCAGTTTCCTTTTCTGGTGCCAATCATACGAATGTATTACATCTATCTCGCATCTTTATAAAATTTTAGAACGAGTTAAAAGACGAATTAAATGCTAAGAAATAAATAACGATTAATGGCATTTTATTTTTAGTAGAAATTATTTTGTTCTGTAGAAATTAAACTATGTTCGTGTTTGTAACATAAATATAAAGAAAAAGAACCAACCACGATCATGATGCAAAAATATGTAACGTGTAATAAAATGTTAAACTTCTTTTGATAAAAAGTGATAAATAATGGGTGCTTGAAATTTTATTGGAAATTACTTCGTTTTACGAAGCTGCTACTAGCTCTGTTCCTAACTTAAATAAAATTAAAATAAAATACAATCGCTATGCAGAAATACATGAGAAAATTTTGTAGTCATTTTTGATGGAAACTAAAAATTGTCCGTAAATGGTAAATGATGAAAATATTTTACTTTATTCCATATAGTGTTTACTAATTCCGCTTGTAATTTAAATGAAATTAGGAAATTAAGACCGATGATCACACAAAAATAAATCATACCCACCAGCTATCGGAATTGACGTCGATTAAAATGTGTAATGATACTTATTTAAACGGATATCCATTATGAGTAAATATCGGTTACGCTTTAATATTAAGCACTCACTGAATGAATATTAATCATAATGAATGTGGATAAACAATTGGTTTATGCGACTACGTATAATCGTATGAACTGAAGAAACACAAGGAAATCGTAACTTGTTATCTTTGATTCTACATAAATCGCTTCATTTCCGTCTCTAGTATATTATCATAAAAATTACAATAAATCAATTTATCCAATACATTACACGCGCCACACTCTCTAATTTTACGAGTTCTATAAGTAAAAGCATCGTCGAAATTTTTATACCACGTTATACAGATCTACAGTATACAAAGGATCTTATAAATGCATATATATATATCTAACCTAAATATTATTTTATCTTTCTATTATCTTCTATCATATCCAACTTTTCATAACAAAATGACTATATAGTATAAATACAATATATCGTTCTATGTAATGTATTACAAAATAGATGCGACATCTTTGTTCCACTTTCAAACATTCATTTGCGAACGACATTTCACCTAAACTATATACATATTCACGTGCTCACATCATTTAAGGTTAACATTTCTCCATCTCCATTTGCATCTGCATCCCTATTTCATCCCCTTTTTCTTTACCCACTCGAAAACCCACTTAGCCCCCAATCAAAAAAGGAACAGAGAGATGCAATAAAATATCCCTTATTCTTGCACTTTGCAACAATTTCATGGACGAGTTGAAAACGGAATCGAAATACGCTGGAATGTCTGCTGAAAATTCCCCCGGTACGTGGTAGGCACGACCGACACGGGCCAGAAACAAATCGCGGTAATGAAAATTGAACGGCGGATTACACCGAATCGGCGGGACAAACAGGCGAGCGAGGAGCTTCGTAACAATTCGCCGGTGAAATTGGCCACGTTCCCTTCTTTCTATCTTTTTCTCTTCCTCTCTTTTTTTTTTTTACGTTCGTTGCTTTTCGCAGACGCGTACCACCTCCATTCTTCTCTTCCGAGCTTCACGGTTGAAACTGTTCTCTTTTTTTTCCCAATTTTATTTTTTTCTTTTCCCTCCTCCCCTCGTACGCCGGTTTCGCTACTCCCCTACTTTGCTCTCTTCGGTAGAGAGCAGCGGCAAGCTGCCGCTGGTCGATGCTCTTTTTTCCTGCAAACAAGCACCGAGAGAGCGCAAGCTCGCGAATTTGCGTGCCACCTTTCTGCCCACGCTCGTTCAGAAACACACCGGCCGGAAATGTTAACACTTTGTCGACCGCGGAGAGGTTCCTCGTGAGCTCGCCTCTGATGACTACCGTATGCGAGTTTTATGGGACATGTGCGGAAGTAGCGCGATTTGCTCCCTTCATGTACGGATCGTATGTTCCTTTCGTAACCATGTTGCGTTCTTTGGATCGTTTTCAATAGGCAAAAGAATCCTGGTCTGATCGACTATTTCTGATAGATTCAATTCCATTACAAAGATAAGCGATCGTACTAGCCGAAAGCGTCACGTTTATAAACAAGACCAATGCCAAGAGAGATTTATTAAAGAAAAGAAGCCGCGTTACCAATTTTCGTATCTTGCAACCTTACATGTTGCTGTACAGTGGATTAATTCATTATGAGTTCATAGAAATAATGAGAGGTGTGTAGTAAAAGCTGCATAATTTGGTGATTATCTTAAGGCTTTAGCTATTACGAGCGTGATCGTTCGCCACGATATTCTCTTCGTATACCTTGATATTACTACACTTACTTACGTACGATGGAAGGATTCTAAGAGACTTTGAAAGCTGATAATAGATACTCGCCAAGAACTATAACACAGAAATGTAGTTATGCAGCACTGAAATGTAGTTATACAACACTGAAATATAGTAGATCTTTAACACGTTGACGAATCAAACTCCAACAGTGTTACTGTATAGTTGGCTATTTTTCCATCGAACGTATAATGATCGAATTTTATTGAAAAAGGGCAACGTTATAGTGATAACTTTATCGAAATTTCTCCATCTTACGTCGACGATTCGTACGATGATATCCGAACGATGGTCGTTTTGGTACTAAATTGACGCGACCAACGCGTTTAGTTTTCACGTTTCGCTCAATTTGGATCATTTTTCGAATAACAACCACGAAAATTCGATCGCTATTTTTCGAGAATCGTGTGCACTGTAGCGCTTGTTGCCTAAAGTTGCCGGCATTCTCAAGGGATATGACGAGGTAACAGGAACGTTCCTGGACTTAGTGGAGGAAGTTGAGGGCACCGAGATAGTCAAACTGAGTAGCAAAGGTTATCCTTCGTCAGCCTTGACTAACCAGAACTTGTGAACTTCACTGTAGGCGATCTTATTTTCGATGTTGGTAACCGAATATCCGACTTTTCAACGATATATTGGCAACTGGACGTTTCTTCCTCGTGTTCCTTTCATGCGAATAACGAAGGCAATGAAATGGAATATTTAGTGAAACGTACGGTAAATCTAATGACGCTTGTATTACAGAATTTTTTGACGTTGAGGTTTTGATGTAGGTTAAATTTAAGACAAGTTTTCAATACTCTCTAGAGAAATTTTGTTAACGATAGGAATAATGAGTTTCTGAATGATTCGTTTCTGAGATTGATGCGTTTCGGATTTCACTGTTAGGATTCTATGATTTGTAGGATTCGAATAGAGGATGTTGAAGGTGATTTACTTCGCAAGACTATGTGTCGGTAGTCATAAATTCTACGCATGAATTAAAAGATATTCGGTACAAAAGATGGAGGAAAGTCGATTGATTGACGTATAGAAAGTGGAACGTTAGAATGGAAATTTTATCGTTTATCTACATGCATCGACGAAACACGCTTGTAAATTATTCATATATATGATAATTTGCGCAATTTTTAACAACGTTAACATTATTAAAAAAAAATCCAATTCCAATAAAATCCTGTACAATTCTATTTACTTTTGACCTTCGACAAAAACATGAGAACAGCTTCTTCAAATGTCACTCTATCGTTAATAATTCCGACTGGCAATATTGTATCCTACACCATCGCAATAAAACTATTAAAATAATTTCATCCAACGTTGCTCTTTAAATGTCAAAAAATATACGTCGAACGACTCGATAATCTTTTCGACGAGTCTCAAAGCATCATCGACCGAATCGAATCCACCTAACATTTCAAATCAATTTATCATTAAATTCTACGAAACTTCGTATCTCCGAGACCACCACCTTCGATCCACGTCCCAAGGAAAAATAAATAAGTAAGATTAAAAAAGAAGAAGAAAAGAAAAGGAAAGAAAAAGAGAAGGTAAGGGAAGAGGTGCTTCTTAACGATCGTAATTTACGAACGTTTTCGCAGCGTCGATGGACGCCGGAGGTATACATATTCAGCGCTGGTGGTGCGTGCAGCCGTCTCATTATCAACATCCCGGAAATCTAGCTCGCTATAAACGGGATTTTATGGATGCATGTAGACTGGCAAGTCGTCACCGAAACGCGGGTTGAGAGTAGCAGGGTTTAAAGGTCAACCAAACGATACGTATCCTCGGTCCACCTGCCGATGCACCTTAATTGCATCGTTAGAAGCTCTCGTTAGCGCTGACCAAAGGTGCACGCGCGAGGTTTGCAGCTGAACAGCGGAACTCACGGTAAGAATCTTTCAGTGAATAGTATCGCTGACGAGAATTCACAGGAGAAAGAGTTGCTTCGGATTAGATTTCTTTAGAAAGAGATGTTTCGCTATTTTCTATTTTTCTATTTCTCTATAATATTTTAAACGCGCAAAATATTAAAAAATAAAATTCGATAATAATATCAATTGACTGAAAAAGAACGTAATAACGAGATATTGCATTAACACAATCTAGGCTACTAATGGGTTAAGTACCGTCCGATTGACTTTACGGCATCAAAATAACTACCACGAAGGCTATCCTTGTAACGTTATGTGAAAGACGACCGTGGGAGTCGTCGCGACGCGAGATCAACAAGTCGAAGAACGTCCGCCGGTGCTTCGACGAGGGCAGCGTTTCGACACGGTTCGTTCTCCGAATAATTGCCATGGGGACGACGTTAAAGTCTGTGAAAGCGGCCTGATAAGTAATGAATCGACGCTGATGTGTGTCACTCGCAATAATTTCACTATATTAATATCGTCACCAATGTCGGCTCGTTGCACCTGCATTATCAGATTACACGTGCAGCTGCATCCGAGTGGGAATCGCGCCGCCACACTTTACGAGCAGTTTATGCGCAACGCACCGTGCCGACGTACATCTACTAAATTATTCTAGGACGATAAGAAAGCTTCGATCCATATCGTAACGCAGTTGCTTTGCACCGGCCGAATCTACTGTCGACTACTACGAAGAGATATGTTACACATAACTTGACGGAAGAAAAGTAACAAAATTGCACACCACAACCTCGTTGTTCTGTTATTACTAACGTTAATGATAAGATAGAAACGTAATGGATATTTCGATATATTAATAATATCGTTAAGTATCAATAAGATATCAGATCAACTGTGACTTTTGTTTCTCTTTGTAGTAGAATTTAACAAAATTTTATACGACGTATAATTTGAAGAGTAGATTATTAGAGTAACATAATTTGTTACTTTGCGCACGAAGCATGTTCATTATGTACGAATTTTGAATATCTATTAACCAACGTAAATTTACTCCAAAATTTGCCGGAACATACGTAACTCCACAAAACAATGGCAGAAAACCACTCGACCCGATCGAAATTCCACTGCAATTAACTTCTCCTTTCGCCTTCTAATTTTCCTAATCACATCCAACGAGCGAGACTCGAACTATTTCACCTCGACGTTCAGCCGAATACACGACAAGAAAACGGGACAGAATTTATCCCCGTGAAAGTACAATCAACAACGAGGCTCGGGTAGAAAAATGCAACGGCGCGAACCTTTTTGGGTCACGGAAGCTGCAGCGAGAAATTCACGCTTACAAAGTGCACCGGCCAACTGAAAAACCGCGGTCGGTACCATAAAATATCCAGCGAATGGTGCATCGTAGCGACTCTCTTTCCTTCTTTCTTGCCCTTGGTGGCGAGACTGCTAGAGAACCACATTATGAAAATGCATCCGTCAAGCCTGATATTTCATGAACGATGCCAGTGCGAGGTCGAGCGGGTTCCTGCGACTTACGAGCAACCATAAACCGACCACCCACCAGCTACTTGTACTTGCAGGTACTTTTCTGGAAAGACGAGACACGTCTACTATCTGTCGATCGATTACCATTTTTAGAACTTTTCCCAATCATAGGCTCAATGATCGAACTATTGTCTATTCGATACAATGCACCAGTATATAATGTTTTAACTTTCAACGAAGAATTTTTCTTCGTCAACAAAAAAAGTGTTATCTCACGAGTTATTAATAACAGGAACACATTTCCTCTGATATTTTTGCAGAGACGTAGCGTGCTAAAATTCGACAGTAATATTTTATCAAGAATCAATACATTTACTGTTTAATTAGTTAACAATTTGCTGAAATCCATTGCAAAATAATTTCCATACGATATTTATTTGTTCTAATCGACATTTTTCCTTACAGATGTCAACGAACTCCTTCGAAACAATCGTAATAAATAATACGTTCATTTCTACAAACATTTTAATCTCCGTGAAACAATGAAAGAATCAATACAGCGCTTTTCGTCTCTTTTTTTAAACTAACGTTTCACGCTGTAATTTGTGCAAAAACCAATCCAGCGGCTCTTAATCACTGTCGCGTGGCAAGATTTAACGGAGGAGAATCCTCGTTGACACGTTCTCGGATAAATGTCGAGGAAGGGAAGAAAAGCAGCATACCGGAGTATTTCCAAATCCCCCGACGTCCTCTAGCCGAGTATCGACAGGAGAGCGATGCCGATGATAGGGCCTGGCCGTAGGTGTAGCGCGAATTTCGTGACCTGGATAGCGACCGAGCTGAAATGGAGGAAACCTTCTACCATAGCTTGCTTTAACTATTCGTTTCAATCGAAAATTTCTCCATTTTCTTTCCTCTTTTACCTCTCTTTATCGTTCGATGCATTTTACCACGTTGGCTATCAGATAAATTTTCTCTCTGTTTGTTATTTATGGTCTCAATACTTTTTTCGCGGTATAACTATATCTATGGTTTTTAGATTTTGCTTAAAATAGGATAATACAATTGAGAAAAAAATAAATACGCAGGGCGTTCGTTCTAATATTCCGCATGATTTGATTGATTTTAGTAAAAATTTAATTTCTTATTTTATTTTTCCGGTAATGTGATAAAAAACTTGTTATTAAGAAACGTTCGTCGGATAAGAATAAGAAAATACATTTTTCTTCGTAGTAAAGTGAAGATTAAGTTTTATCAGCGGAGATCAAATAACCATCTTTAGATCAACTTTCATAGCACTCTACAAATTCGAGAGTTATTGGGCAACAAAATTTTATCGACGTTTATTTCGTAATTCGCGAATAATCGGGCGATATATCAATGATAATATTAGGTTATAGTAGCGGGACTCGGCAAGATTAACTGGAAATTATGAGAATATATTCGCGCGGCGAACGGCTTCGTAAATTAATTTGCATCTAACTCGACGTTACCGATGCAATAAAATACGACACCGCCACGCGAACAACTCCGGGGAGTCGTTAAAATGGACATGGATAATGCGAAATTTCGGTTAATTGGAATAGGTTCGATAGGAAATTAAGGTACTATAACTGGAATCAAAGATACTAGTGATTTGAGAAAGATAAAGTTCTTTCTCCATATTAGTGGACCTACCGTAGTTTCTTAGCAAAACAAACTGAGCAAACATTTATTATTCGTTGCTATCCAAATACTAAATAAACATAATAACTAAATACCAAAAAACCATTGTGATCTTTTAATATATGCAAAATTATTAGAGAAAATTGTGGCAAAAGTATCCTCAAGGTTAAAAATCACCATATAGACAACCAGATGATAGTTCAGTAGTAAAGTACAGAATCAGCGAAAGCATCAAGGATAAAATTACGTTTGGACCATATTCTCATCCGCCATCGAGAATAAGAACGATCATCCTCGAAAGCAAACAAAATCGCCGGTGTAGCACGATGTTGCGTGCGAGCAACATTCCATCGTTGCTCCACAATGGCCAGGATATTACGACAAAATGGGTAAGTCGAGGTTTCTTTCTCAAGCGTCTTTTCACCGTGTCGCCAGTTGCAAAGGAGGTCAATGTTTACCGCGACGAACATCCGAGAGAGGAGGCGCGGTAAAACCGCTATATGCGTTTTTTCGTACTCTGAAAGGTACAAACGGAAAAAGAACACTCGATGAACACGAAAACGACGACGATGATCGGCGAAGAAATATCGTGAGAACAATCGTCGAGAGAGAATCAATACTTATTATTATTATTATTTTTGAAATTGATTATAACGGATCAGTAGCAACTCATTGTCAATTCAAGTCATCGGCTGAACTTTAGGAGAGACGAATAAGCATTTTATTTCAGTATTAAGTATCTGAAGTATATGTAGGATACGCTATCATTATACCGTATATCGTAATATTAACAAATATGTTGTAATAATGTTGTAATAATAACAAATTTTCGTAATCTGAATACGTCTAAATATATTATTAATACGAATAGATTCTGTAAAACTTACATCAAATGTTTGATAACAACAACATTTTACTATACACGTGCAACAACATTTTTTTCCTTTTCGCTAGCCTCCCTCGAATATTTTTACGCATATTTCAAATTTTGTTTCAAAATCATCGTCATCATCATTATTATTATTACTTTATTTTCGTAAGAAATACCGTTTGTATACGGTAGAGAAAATAAAATAGAATTATATGAACACAGAAACAAAAGAAAAGTGCAACATACTGAGACTACTAATCCGTTCACCTAACCTGATTCATAACGCGTTACAAGCCAATTCCAATCGATCTTGGAAGCGGAAACTCGGCAGAATCCGGGTTATCTTGCGCGTCAAGTAGAAACCTCGACGATTGTTCAGCCGGCGACGACCGTTGCTCGTTCAAACGCGCGCGCGCGCCATCAAGATCGCCACAAATCTGCGACAGATCGCATTTCAAACCTCGACTATTCGTATATTCGATCTGGTTTCCGTGAGACGCAGCTGGCTCGCGACGAAAAAATAAAATAATTGCGGCTCTCTCGAGGTTGGCTTCGACGAATGGCTCGAGGACCAACTCTATCTCTCGTTTCCATCCATTCTCGCTGCCTCTCTTTCTTCTCGTTCTGTCTCTTTCTGTGTCTCCGTCCCATTTGTTCGGAGAGAACAGTGCAGAGTACAACGAAAACCCACAACGCTGGTACAACTCGAGCATGGAACAACAGGGGAGGTAGATGGTGGATGATGGACTCTCTCTCTATACGCGTATTCGCCATTTCTAATATGTCTGAACATATCTGGACGTCGTGGCTGTACTATGGAAACCTAAATCGTTAGTGGAACTCGATTTGGAATCCTCTTATTACGAGTGGAAAGGAAAATGTATTTGGATACATGAAAAGAGATTGGTGCATCGAACATTGCTGAATCGAAACAACATTTGAGGATTTCGAGTTTTGAAAGGAAAAACTGAATTATTGAAATTGGATATTTTATATGATCGTTTTATACGGATTTTTAAGATTAAAGAATATATTTCTCGGAGCAATTCTTCTCCACAATTGAGTAATATATTTCGTCTAGGACAGTCATGATACAACATCGTACTAACATATCGCGTCTAATGAATTTAACTGATATTATAATTGTACCACAGATATGATTTATAGATATAAATTATGTACGTTCTTCACAGCTAAAATGTGATCGAGATTAAGTGAATTTTCTTGAATGCTTAAATTATGCGCATATTATTCAAATAGGTAAAACTTTATTTTAAACATTATCTACTTGCAATGTAATTTATAATGGAAAATATATCAGAAAGAACGATAAATATCTATACCGCAGCAAGGTGAATTATCGACAAGTTTGATAAACCGGTTTGGTGAACAGTATCGCGTTAATTGCGCTAAAATGATCGATCCTTAAATATCAGCGGCCAATTGGCGAACGGCGCATACGCTATTATGTGCGCAGCGTGAAAATGGCAGTTTGTAAAATAGGTAAAACATAAATATTCACCATTGACCCTAGCGGAGGTAAAACAACGTTATTGGGCACACTCCCAATAGCCAGATATCGGACTATAATTAAGCCCTATTCTTTGTGTGTGCGAGAATTAACTCCCACCACCAGCGAAAATTCGCAAATATCGCGAAGCAATGTTCGCCATTGAATTTAGCAATATAAAAAGGGGAAGGAGAAGATAGAATCATAATCATAAAAATAGCTCATTCCTGTTACATTAAACTTATATTATTACATTCCGGAGGTGAAAAATTAAATCAGACACTTATAACAAACCACCGAATTCTTTCCTACATTGATTTTTGAAAGAACAAGAACCCATAATATGATATCTCTAATATTATATTCTTCATCTTACAAGAAAATTCCATTCGTTCTTTATATTACTTTTCAACTTCGCGTGCCAAGATCGGGTAAAGTATGATGGCGCATGCGCGTGCCCAGTCCAGAAAGTCTTCGACAATTTCGCGCGGTCCATTCGAATACTCCATTCAGAATCGATACCCCACCCCACGAGTTTAACAATTCGTTGCTCGATTATACATACGCGAAACTTCCAAATCCCCTTGATAAAACGGTAGAAGCTCGAGGAAAATTCGCGACGATGGTTTTGCATGGAGTCGAACGACGTAGCCGAAGCGCAGCATGCTCGCCATACCGAAAATATCAATATGCACGGAATGACTCGACCAGTGATACAGGAAGCTGACTCACACGCGAGCGTCGCGTGCATACAGCCTCACACAGGCGAGTCGTGCCGCGTTCTAACAGTATTGCACACGCATTTACACGTTTTCGAGTTCCCCCTCGTTTCCAGCTACCAATTCCCCCACTATTGTCCACTCCAACCCTCGCTGTTACCCCTACCAACTCGCAACGCAACCCCTCTCTAACGCTGCAACCCCCACCATCGAGTTTCCATCCCTCCAACACCCGTCGTTTCCCCGCTATCGCCACTCCACTCCTACCTTGTACGCTTCTCTCCCTTCCACAACGTTGGTTTCACTCTCTCGACGGTCCCACCTGCGGTGAACAACACCGAGTCCTTGTCTATGAACTCGTGAGTTCGTCGACAGGAAAGGTCCTAGGGAGGGGAAGAGAGGTGGCGAAGCAGACGAAGGGCGAGGATGAAGGAAAAAGGAGCGAGAAGAGTGGACGTGGTAGGGGAGAAGCAAGCGCAGGATATGCAGAGCTCGACGTGTGTTAGAGAATCTACCGCTACCTTTCCGCATATCCTTTCTCCGTGAAGGCAGCGTGCGCGCGTACAGTCCGCGCCGATTTACCGGGGAGGAAAGGCGGCCGCGGCCTATCTTGTAGAGTACCTACCACTCTCGACTCGCGGCCGCTGTACTAATCGCGTTGTTACGCCGCGAGCTGCCGGCAACACACACGGAAAGCGCAAGCGTGTGTGCTGTACTGTCCTAAGCAAAAGCCTCGGGCATTCCTCGACTTGGCCTCGCTTTGCCTGACTCTAGCAGTGGCGTGGCGTGGCGTGGCGTGGCGTGGCTTCGATCGTTCGCCACTGTTCCAAAGGCACGCTGCGCTGAGTACCGTGGAAAATGTAGACAAAATTCATCGAACTTATGGGGTAATCGTTTTCGGCTTCTTACGATTCTAAGCTATTCATTTTATCAAACTATGGACAATCTGTGTAATATTTGATTTCTGCCTTTAATTTTAATTTCTTTTCTCTGTTTCTATACTGTTCTTAGATAATACGCTTGTTTCTACTTTAATCTTGATCAAATTCAGGACGTAGCTCCTCGGAAATATTTCTATTACACGCTCTCTTCGCTGTCAAATATTTTTAGTCATATGAAAATGATACAAAATTCAATATAAAAAATTTGCACCTGTATATTTCATTAATACATACATGGTATAGTAATTATTCAAGGAAAAGATAGTATGATATGCGAGGTTACTTGCTGTATATTTTTGATCCTCTAAAATACCGAGTTTGGTAGGCATCATTTTTTATAGAGATAGATGTTGAGCGTTCGATCAGCTCGAGGTAGAGTATACGATTAAAAGATAATTGGATCACCGGCGGGTAGGAGGATTCGATTTTTTACCCCTTTCATTTTAATTGGACGCGATATAATAGAAGGTGGGAGCGTGCCAAAACACGTTCGTGAAAATATTCCGCGTTCCATTGGCAATTGGTCCTGTAGTCCGCTGGCTCGCGATCAATCTGTTTCGTCGTGGAGGTTCGTCGAATTTTCGATCGCGATTTCACTTTTTATCGACTGGTTAGCATGTTATCTCATTGAATTAGTCATATTCGAATTCTTCGCCGATATTGCGACAGGCAGACGACGTACGCAAGCTCGCGAACGTATTCGAACACTTAGAGACAGCTTTTGTGACTCGACTATCAGAATTACGTCGGTAAAGTTTGAAACCGATCTAGAAATATATGCAGAAGCAACAAATTATGTATAAAAATTATGCAAATTATAAAAATAATAGAAAATATATATTTTTGTAGTCTATGTTCGAAAAGAAAGTAATCCGAATATCGAAGAAAATAAAATTTGAATCTTCAATCAATTTCTATGATACGAATGAAAAACTCTGCCGACGATGAATAGGCAATTAACGCGAGTCTTCTACATTTAGTAAAAATACGGCAAAAATGTTTCGATAAGACGGGTCTGGAGCAAGATCTTACGACAGTATCACCTCTGGATGATTTTAATGAAATTTTTCAAGATGAATCTAAAGGTTGCATAACGATATTCTAAGGAATATTTCATTTTCTTCGTATTTACAAAGCAAAAGTCCTGCTAAACAAATCTCAGTTGGTCAGAATAAACTTCGTTAATCCTCTTCTTTTACTATAGCTGCATAATTTATAATTTCTTCCTCTCGATGATCTTGAAACATTGATTTCCTATCCTTTTCATGTTTATTGCGCCCTTCGATCGTAATATTATGTTTTATAGATTACTTGGAAAAGATTTTAATAATAAAAATTCTTTTGCATATATTCAGGTAAAAGCATATTGTACACCAATACAATCCTCGGGCTATGAATTTATGCAAAAGAAAAATTTGATTACGTATTAACCTGGGAACCGAAAGGAAACTTGCACGTTCAACAGATAATAAAAGAACTGTTTGAACACGAACACCTTTCATCTATAAAATTTTACCGAGAGAGTGATGAAATCTTTTCAAACAAATATAGAAATGAATCATGCATATACTGTTTTTCAAACCTAACCGAGATGTAAGTTAGGTTTCTTGGTTGGTTTGGTACGAAGGAAAAAATTCCCAATTTTTATAAAGTTCATAGCAGATGAATCTTTTTCAAACTGTTTCATTCTCGTTTGGTTTTTCTCCAACTCAAGCATCACTCCAACGAATACAAATATAATATACAATGACCACCGGAACAAGCATATAAAATACTCAACACATTTTCTGTTATTAGATATTATCTGTTTTGACTAATTCTGTGTCTGAATCGCTACTCGTATTGCTGCATAAAATCAAACAATGCCTGAAAACACGAGTACAAAGAATTAAACTCCAATTTCTCAGACAAATATGTTCTCCAACATCCTCTGAACACTCCTTATCCTTTACCAACACGGTATTATTCACTTGGCACGTTGCGTGGCTCGCAGCATTGACTCCAACAACGAGTATACACGAGAATCTTCGTCGACTCGTAGTTGCTCGGGAATGAGAGCCTTGCGGCATCACGGACACGCTCGTTTTTCGTTCATCGGGTCCACGAGAGCGTGCTTCTCGGATCCTCTACTCGATCATTACGCTATTTACATAAAAGTTTGTGCAATTGTCGGGAGCAGTGATTAGTCGGGATTACAGAAATCAGAAATGGAGAGGCGCAAGGGGGACACAGGTGAGAAACTGGGTGAACACCTTGATATTATCTGCCCCTGCATTTTTCCATTTCTCCTCGCGATGGCAAAAACAACGTTTACTAAACGATACGTGCTATCGAGCACGGTTAAAATATAGTCCAGGTCCAAACGAGAGAACAACGATAGCTCCTTCTCCTAATTGGAAAGAAAAGACCGTACATCGAACACGTATTATCAGTGGCATTGCTCAGCCAGCAGAAGCCAACGATTATAACCACAGAAAAAACATCAGAGTAATGCAATGAAATTTACGGATTTGTAAAAAAAGATTACAGCGAGGCAAATTTATACGAAATGCGGTTAAGTTTGTGGTATGTATGTGAACTAACCGATTGCTCGTGCAAAACACGATAGAATTGTAGATTAAGTTTGTTTCTTGCTGGTTTCTTAAGCTTCTTAAAATGGGAAATTTTGTTGGATTTGTATATTCTTAACATTTGCCTGACTATGGGCTAATTCTACTTGTGTTTATAATGATGCTTCCGCATTTGTATAAAAAGGCATTTTTAGTGGAGAAAGAAGACTAGACGAAAATGTCAATAATGTTAGTAAATAATTAAAATAACGTGATAAGCTTAATACGTAAGCTTCTCAGAAGACAAATTCATAAAAATTGTGCTTTTTCATATTTTTTTAAATCATCCATCATTGTAACCTTAAATTAGTATTATACTACCACCGGGAATTAGTGTTAAGGTTCATATCAAAATATGTACAACATACAGAAATAAATATCTGAGGAAATTTTCTATAAAAAATAAATCCAATTAAAAATAAACGCAGCCAGTCACCAAAAAGCGCTTAGCAACTTCATTGGTGGTCGCAATCTATATTCTGAGATTATGTATAATTTGCAGCAATCTACAAGGCCGCAGTAAGTCGATTTTTATCGAGGCATGTGACAAGTTAACATGGATGCGTGAAGGTGCAAGGAGACTTTCACTTTGAAATGCAACTTCGCGACAGCGGTTTCAGGTTTTTATCGAAGGTCGGAGGTGTGACAAGTTTGACTTGGATTAGCTGCTTTAGATGGTAATAGAATAGTTTCAGTAAAAGACAAGAATGCACTTTCCAATAATAGTTTTAAACGAACTCTCCAACAACGTAATAAGATTCATTCGCATTTTCTATGGACTTAGCAAATTTTTTAAGAATAACAATGACACAATTGGGTCGTAAATTATCCAAATAATACGGTAAAGTTAAACAGCAAAACATTGACAAATATTTATTGAAAAAGAAAAAAAAACACCGAAAGAGATACTTGAGAGGCGAGAAACAGACGATGGTACTACAAAATTTAACTGATAAATCTCCGAATCGTAGACAGTCGGTATTCGTTATCGGACGGACGCGGTTGCCCAAGAATATGCGCCAGTGTCCCTGAGTCGCATTTGCAACGGACAGAGAGATTATCATCTAGTGGTCGTTGCCAGCCTGTCCTTGATCGATAAAACTCGTATAATTAGCCAGAAGCCCAGGGGATGCTCTGTTCCGCCAGAAGCTGGCGAATTTTACACGCTTGAAAAACGTTTCCAATTTCTAAAACGTCGCTGCATATATGCACTCCAGCACAATGATGTCATATACACGTACTATAAGCTCTAATAGAACCACTAGCGATATCGAAAATTAATCAACACTATTTCACGAAAATTTCTTTGCTTTAGTATTAGAGCACCTTAACTTGATTGGTGTTTAATCCTTCAGAAACCAAACGATCAATCTCGCCTTAGTTAATACTAGAGCCGTTAGTCAATACTAGAATAAGTAAGAAAATAAGTAGAGAAGAATTTAATGAAAAATTAAAATTGAGGCTTAAAGTTCAAGTATAAAATTGATAGTTAGTAATCAAATTTGTCTGGATTTCGTGCAAATGAATGAAAAGCTCTCTGTAAACTTCTGAATTTCTTTCTTTCAGTGACTTGCATCAATTTATCTCGCGTACTTTCATGCAATCTTTTCACTCGATTTTAGAGTTCTACTGCTCGGTTCTACTGCTCTCAGAGCAAAGAGAATGTGTTAAACGTAATCATGAATGTTGGAAGAGAAGGTGGGTGGTTGCACAGGAGAGAAGGTCGATTCATCGTTATTACGTGACACCGTTACGCAACGCACGTGCTGGCGACGATCGAAAATGCTGGATTTCGTCTATCGGCATGGTAACAGAGAGGCCGTGATCACCGTTCGTATCTCATACTGTCGCTGCTACGATTCGCGAGAAATTTGCCTTGGAAACACGCTGGCGAGTGACTGGCGGAGTCGCTGCACGACTTTTCAGCGATCATTCCTCCGATTATGTTCGGTTAGATATATGTCACTTACTTCAGTCATACGACAGTACTAAGGTTTTTAGAAGCTTAATATATTTGACGATTATTACAGCTTCAACAGTGAGTTTGGTTACACAGTAGATCAATAAAATGTTATCTAGAGTTATTTGTTTGTTTACTTGAATCATGAGTAATACGGGTCGCCATACCCTCATCGAGCCGTAAAAATACTCATGAATTTCTACGAAAGGAATTTCTATTTCTCTTGAAAATTCATTCGAACGTTGGATTTTAAACCCGATTGTATTACATAATGTAATTTAGTAGATAGCTGATAAGCATCTTAAAAATTGTTTAGATTTTTCAAAAGTCTAGAATAGTAATAAGATCAGATGTGGAGGGACCGGATCTTTAAATATACTTTTTAAAGTAAAGTAAAATCGTCATACCTAAATATTAATACAATAAATATTACATACGTGCCATGATATTTGAATTTATATATTCCGTATCTAATATATTGTACTAAATATACTTTGATGTTAGAATCGCATTTTTCTTTGTACATAGAATTAAATAACAATAAAAAGACTAGATAAAGGAATCTCTTTAACTACTTTTGTCAAAACAAAATCATAATAACACTACCCTGCTAATATCAATGTCCATTTTCACTACTAATAACATAAAGGAAATATAGCAAATAAATCTAAATAATCCCCTATCTCCATGGTTCCATTTAATTTCCTATCAAACATTCGCAATCCAACAACGACAGAAACAATCCTCAATATCCAATCACAATTCGATGCATAACCATAACCATTCAAATTGCTAGTATTTCTTCCTGAATGTCCGAAGCAGATAGGGACGCGTGCAGGGAAACAAGACGAGGGCGAGACACCGCGAAAGTCGGTGTCAGTAGAAAGGGTCGCAAGGAGCCAGACAAAGAGATGTAGTAAGCAACGAGGCAAGGCGTCGCATCGTGGGAGGGGTAGAGACTATCGGAAATACAAGTCGCAAGGCGAGAGGGGGAGGAAATAATAGAAGGAGGGCGCGGCGGTCGGTCACTTGTTGCGATCCTGTTAGTTCACCTCTTCGCAGCCGTCTCAACGTCGCGTCGCGTTGTTGTCTTCTTTCGTGTTCCCATGGTGTTCGTTTGCGCTACGAAGGGACACGCTAGAAATGAAAACGCCGCGTCGCCAGACAGGGTCAAGCAGAATGGACTGAGGGAAACTTATTCGTAGAGAAGGTTTTATTCATTCGAAAGTATAATTACGACTACTGGGACTAGATAATTGCGTATCTCAAATGAAATAAACCGAAAATTACGGTTTTTTGTAGATGTTCAGCTATCATTAACCCTCCATAAGCAATACGAGTCGTTTATACCATCATCGAACTGTGAAAATACTCATGAATTTCTTCGAAAGAAATGTGTATTTTTCTTGAAAATTCTTTTAAACGTTTGATTTCAAAACCGATCGTGTTATATTATTGTAATGTAATATAATGTATGTATGAATAGTAAGAAAATCAGACTTAATGGGATGAAATTGAGAATTGGAAATAAAATACGATTATTAAAATTAAAATAAAACAGAGATAAGTGAAGGCATTGAAGTGGTTGGTGTAGGTCTTCTAAGGTTTAACAAAATTCATTGACTTCATTTACATCGACCTATGGTCCTAACATTAAGGAAGCTACCAAACCAACGTATATTGCACAATTTCGCTATATGAAGTGTACGTACTCGCTATAATCGGCTAGCAGAGATAGGCGGCAGCAATGGTGTACCGTTACGTTTAGACTTACCTGAAACAAAAAGGAATGCGTGCATTAGAAACGGGCCTCTATACTGAAAAATCTCGTACCGTTTCAAGATGAGGAAAGAACAACTCGAGATTTTACATTTAGTGAAATAGAATACACTTTAACGGTACAATTATACGTCGTCAAACAATAATAAATGTAACAAAATTAAATATATATAATCAACTACCGTTACTAATATCATAGGTATTATAGTTATATATATACAGGTATCTACAGATATTTATATTTGATTGTTGCTCCGAATCGACAATATCATTTTCCATATGATGTTAATAAAACTTTTTAATATTTTATTTCAATAATTTTACTGCAATTTAAAACTCATTTCATCTATTTTGCAACACTGTAATTGCTGTATAACGCTGGAATTATTTTGGGGCACAATACAAATAAACGAATAATTCACAAAGCATTGCGAATCGAAGCAGTAATATTTTTCGGCTTATCATAATCTAAAAACACGTTTTATAAATGCAAAGTGTAGAATGGTAATTTCCAAACTTGGAATAGTAAAATTTGTCAATCGTTGGATAAAATGGATATTATATAAATCGACTATACAATTCGAATTAACTGCGTGGAGTTAACAGTTACCTTAAGAAATAACGTTTAATACAAATGCTTCTCGCTTATCGTACGATGTACTCGCTACACGAGATCGAAATACGAATTCATCAACGAACATTTGCTCGTCCGGCCACGCAATTAAGAAGTCTCATTAAGAGCAGCGAAAAGGCTAATACGCGTGTCGCAGTTTACATGCACACGTAAGTACTAGTCGGAACCAGCACGTGATTATCGCCGTTCTAAATTCTAAACGAAGACAAGAACGAAGACCTTGCTGCAATATCGCGTCTGTGTTCCAAGCAGCTGATAACGATGTACCACCTGCCGACCCACGAGATTACCGACAATCGAAAGAGGAACAAAGTTACACCTGATAGAAGAGATTGCTGGAAGGGACCTGCGCATTCTCTTCTCGCGAAATTATTTCTCGAATCTCCTCTCTATATTTAACGTGCCTGCAGATAAAGATTTATTTCTGTGAAACTAATCAAAATCGTTTTATCTACCAACTCGTGTTCCTTGGAATATTCTCGATTTCTGCGTTTGTGAGCAATTTTCATATTCTGGTCACACATTTTTTACGCATTCGTAAAATTTTTGTATAAAAATTAATATCATAGTATTGATTAAAGTTACTGTATTCTTCAGACTTATAATTACATAGCCTTGATATTATACTATAAGAATTACAATTTCAACTATTGTGTCTGTCAAAGAATACAGACAGATACTTAGTAAGTTGGTCACTTGGTATATAAAAAGCTAGAATATTCTCTTTACGAGGTATTCGATACTTTCGTAAGTATCGTCTCGTACCAAAAAGTATCTTTCATTTACCCAACTTACGAAACATAAGTAAGTAACAACTCACACAACGTAAGTAAGCGCTGAAAGAGTTAAGCTCTGTGACGATCCTGTGACGAACGTAAAGCCCATCATACGCCAGCGTTCACGATATTATCACTCGTCTCTTCAGCGTTACAACCATAGTTATTAACGGCGGACGCGTAATGTATCTTACAGCAGAGATTCGGCGCGTATAGTCAGTCAACGTCGTTGCGCATCGAGAACGACCGAACGCGACCAAGCGGCCTCTCTCGTTTTCCGTTCGTCTACACCAACACTCAAGCACACGTATTTATCCAACCAAACGAACGACGAGCGCGTTTCCCGCTCGCAAAGCTCCGCTACCGATCGCGGAACTATAGGCGTATCGGATACGTTTGATGGCAGCATACGCGATGCAACAACATGGTCAATAAATTCACGACCAAACGTGACTATGAACTATTGACACGACCTACCAGAATTATTATTGGCCCGGATAGTTCGCGTCTACGCGTAGTAAATGTGGACAACTGATTTGCTGCGTGGGAGGTAGTGGCCTCGCGAGCAGCGCTGGTAGTCGGGGATCTAATGTAGGCCGTATAATTATTGCGTAATTAGCAAATTTGAGCACCACGGCTGGATCGATAATCGTAAATTATTGGGATTGGTCAGCCGGAGCTGATGCATTGCTCACGGCGATGCACGCTCTACGCCAACCGCGATATTGTTGCTGGAACCTGTGCGCGCACATATGCACCGTACACCCCTGTTCAAAAGTATCAGGACGCTTAGACTATGGTTACGGTAGATGTTCGTATTTCTTCCTTTTTGGTGGCATGACTGGGCGTATTTCGTATAGAGAAATTAAGTTATTGTATTAGTCGCTTTTGTTTCTGTATTGTGATTGAGTAAAAGATATACATACTTAGGAAGTATGGATGTAGGAATTTTGGCAAATGATACGCCTTAAGAAATGCATATACTCGTAGTGACGTTCATTATATTCATAATGACAATTCATCAATCTCGTCTTTAAGCCTGAATTATCGACATTCAAGTATATTGTAAAAGATCGTGTAGGAATTACTTGTAAGAATTACGAACTGGAATTTTGGTATAGAAATAATGGAATGACTACCCTAATCTCTCGATTTAAAACGTACAGTAAAAAAGCTTTGGTGGTATTAGAGGCAAAAATGTATTCCAAAATTATACGTGAAATTATTACACATAATACAACAAACAAATGAATATCCAGAATATTCAAAATTGTGAACGCCTTTGCCAAACAATTTTAAATTTTAAATGTATGTACTCCGAATTTACGATTTTACACCATGGCGTGCGTAAGTATCATAGCCATGAATATTCTCCGGTTATGGATACCGATAATGTAACGAAAGGATAAACGTTTCAAAAGCTTTTGAATTTTTCCAGAAATATTCCATTCGGAATATATCAAACTGCAGGAGGGAAATAATAGACATGTTTATGCTAATGTCGATAATATTATCATACATACATGGCATGTGAAATTGCGCGCAATTATACGCATCGAAAATATTTGATTTATGTTCGGTTCATTACCATAGACATTTGATATTCAGTGAATATTGTATTTTAAGTATTAAAAAATAAAATACAACTATGTCCTCTGAAGGAAGACAACAACCTGGTAGTAATAATCAAAGATCCGTAATCAAGTATTCCTTGTGCCAAGTACTACCAAGAGCTATCATTTCCTTTGAAAATCATTTCTAACGTTGAACACGTTCTATTCTTACACACTAAGCAGAAAAATTTTAATAGCAGTTGCGCTGCTGCACAGCCCATTTGTTAATTACACAGTTGAAAGATAATAAAAGATTGCATGAACACTGAACGTACAATTTTTGCTTGGTAACTAACGAGGAAGCTTGTACGAGAAGTACCTCATACCGACATTTGATTTAATCTGGTATTACCAATCATACGATTTCCCTTTCTTTATCGAGACCGATTATCTTCCATTACTGTCCGCCATGACTCTTCTTTCGTTCGAAACGATAAAATTACGGAACAAGTCAACAAACACAACTATAAATAACTAACATCTCCTTCGACACATTATAATTCCAAAAGATATTGCTAAAAGAACATCGTTCCTTACTACCTTCTTGAAATCCATCCCTTAAAACAACGTGCAATCAACCATCACTTAAACCTCCTTAAAATACAACCAACGAATAACCCGGATCACCGTGATTTGTAAACGTATCATCACGATTCACTTTATCGAATTACAACATCGTTGAGTGAAAATATTGCGCGTACGCATTGAACATTTTTCGGAACGAATTAAAAGGATGATATATACATACTATTACTTGATATTTGACATAATAATGAAACTAGAATACGTGCATCGATGTGTCGGCAAATTTCTTTACATCATCTGTGTTGCACAGTGAACGTGTATGTACAAACGAAATTAAATCGAAAACAGAATTCATTTGAAACTCTTCGTAAAAGTGATGTAGTCCCGACCTTGAACATACAACAAATCGAGCAATCATCGTTGAAGCTCCCTTCACAAAGGCCAAACGAAGACCAAACGAGCACCAAACTAACAAGCCTCGCTAAAAAAAGAACAAACTCGTGAAAGGAAAAGCAAATATATAAAAAGAAAAAAAAATAGGGTGGGAAGCAGACAACAAGCGGCAGTGACGGGAACGCGAAATTATTGTGAACCGAGTCAGTGACACGCGGCGCAACACGCTCGATATCACGCGGCGGGGGCGGATGACGATGTTCTCCGCCAGTGAGGGCGAATTTTTATCGGCGAGACAAGTGAATTCGGGTTTTGCCAATTCGCTGACCACGGATGGCTACGCGGCACGGGGCAATGATTCCGCGACCAGTTAATATCCACGATCGAAAGGTACGCCTGGCCATCGACGTACCAAACACACACATACATATATGCACACGTGTTATACACGTCTATATATGTGTCTATACATACGCGTAGATATGCGCGTGCACAACGGGAATCCGTAAACGCGAACAACCGGAGGCTCGAGTAGCTCCGCGGATAATAATTATTTTCGTCATTTCCTGGCATTCCACGTGGCAAGCCCATCAATCCGAAAATCGTATAAACCAACTGTCACATTCACGCCCAAATTCAAAACAGGAAGAGGAGAAGGGAGCGGGACGAAAGAGAGGGAGGAGGTAGCCCTCCCTCTGGTCGCGCGTATCCCCGTGCCTCGTGAAATACCATTTAATCCCCCGTGAAATCCGGTTTAATTTCACCCGACACAATACACCCGCAACTTCGCTCGTGTTGAGCTTCGTCGTATTCGAGACCGATCGAAATTCCCTCCTACGATGCGATTCGGTGATCGAGTCCGAGGGAACAGCTGATTAGTCGAGCAACTTACGATGGGCAACTTTCAGATACTGTTCTTAGGGGACGGATTTTATTCGCGACGATTTCAAGAACGATGGTGGGAGTAATTTAGGTTTGGGAATGAGTTATTGTTTGTTTTAACTTGCGCTCTTGTCTATTTGAGAATAATTGGAGGAAGTGGTGTTATGGAAAATATTCGGGGAAGAAGTGATAGTTCCATTGCGATATTTTGATGTGAAAATATTATTCAAGTATTGGATACCTGATTAACAAAGAAACAAAAATTATTGTCATTCTTAATAAACACTAGTCAAATTTAGAATTAATAATTGAATGTGAAGAATATCCACGAATTTTTTGGGTACATTTTTTCGCTATAAACGTCAATAATAAATTGTCCTGTGCAAAAAAAGCAAGCGTTTTAAAGAATTATCATGGAATTAACAATTCAAGAAGTGCAAATACTTCTGTGACCTAGTCCATATTCCATATCTCGCATAATGTGAAAAATATAAAGCGTATAAACAGTTACATAAATATTGTTTAAATAGTTACGAACCTAAACATAACGTTGACAAATTGTCGAGAGATTAATGTTCCCTCCTGATACGATACAATTTGCATGCAGTTGAAAAGCGCGCTCGTGCTACTTCTATTTCCTGCGGATTTGCTGTATGCAACGCTTGTTTGATTTTTCCTATTCCGCGTTTAACCATATTCGTTCAAATAAATATTGAATCATTTCTATCATTTAATAGCTTTGGTAGCCTTTGATTATTAATTTCAGAAATCATACATAATATTTATGACGAAAAATAAAAAAATTATGGTTGACTCAGTTGATGATTAGTTATTTGACATCCCTGACCCCATAATTTGTCCAAACAAAATATATACTCGCTTTAGATTATTATCTAAATTCTTCAATATAACAGTGAAATCATTTAGGTACTCTGAAACTAAGTAAGATAACCCAAACTTTTATGAGTCATCTACGAACCAACAATGCCGATCGAGCATCGATGGAAAAAAGAAAGAGAAGTAAAATTCCAAATTTATTCTTTTGAAGCACTTATTGCAAGGTACAAAAAAAACTATTGAAAAAGGGGGCCTTTTGTTGAAGGCAGTCATTGCTCGAGCCAGCACTCGCCCTTCCATTCTTCTACTTTTCGATAGGCCGACAATTTATCCACACGGGGTTACTATTCGACCCCCCTGTGTTTGCTTATGCTAACATCCAACAAGCAGTGATATTAAGCCGCGAGCTGAATCCCGCTGAATCGAACTGTATTGCATGCCGGGGCTCGCCGGATCGGTCTCTCGGCTTGATATTGGAAATTCACCATGAGAACGTCCTCTGGACATGGCATCTCAACGTGAGCACTAAATAGAGATGGATCAGAACTGCGGCAAGTTTTATTTTTGTTTATATACCTGTCGGTTCTCAATTAAAGGTACGTCAATTAAATGTGACGGGGATAAAAATGAAAAATATCGTCGAACAATCTTGGTTATTTTCTCGTTCGTTATTTTTACACTCATCTTTCTATAAGCTTTTTTCGCATTTGAAATGTTAGGGCAGATACGATAAGCATTCAAGAGATTTGGGAAGGGTTATATGACATTTTAAGGGCTGGTAGTAGCATATTCGCTAAAATAAATTTTAAAAGTTAAGGGAAGTCTTTTTTCCTAGTTTAACATGGTTCTAGGAGTGCATAGTCATAAATATATAGAAATATATAAATAATTTTGATCAAAAGGATAACTAAATACAGACTAAGTAACAACCATGACTGGAAGGGTAGATAAGAATTTAATCAAAAGGAACGATCATCGTGGAGATGATTGAAAATGTCACAGACATTTATCCTTCCATGATTTTGCTCGCTTTATATGTTAAAAATTTCCAAACACCTTGACCGTCGACTTGCCTTAAACAGACGAGCGTATTTTTATAATGTGCACTTCTTCGTGCAAGCTATTTATACAGAAACTGTTCGTGTTCGGAGTTAAAAGATACAAGACACGAAACGGTGATATCGACAATGAGATTCTGGAGTTGTAATTATATTCAGTGACCGACTCCGATAAGGATAGAAATACTAGAAAAACAAGTAAGTGCGGTATTCTTCCGGCCTGTGGCGAATTGATAAAAAGTAATTCGATAAAAATCTCAGTAGAACGACGTGAATTTGATAAAATATCTTTCATTACGTATGTAAATTATATAACATATATTAAAAAATTGTAATATGCAAATTACTGGAATGAAAATATTATACGAGCGATAATGGCAAAACTGAATGGTAAATTTCAAGTTATCTTAATAGCTATGAATATATATACAAGATTTCTTAACATCCTCGGGTAAATACAAGTGGTTTAGAGAGTGATAGTGATTAAATTGTATGAAATACTCTGATCCGAGAGTTTTGAGTCAAATTCACCCCCTGTATGATAAGATTCGGTTATCCACTCGACGCCACTTGTAGACGGCGATAGCATTACACGTCCAAATCCTGATATAACGCGTGTCCATGAACTTTATCATATAAAGAAGTAAATGCATCCACGCTCAAATATTTTCATAAGAGCTAGTTCACATTTAGATCATAAAATCTATAATCTTGAAACAAAGTAAACAGAAGAAAAAGCAAGATATTAAAAAAGTAATATGTGAAGCAAGGTTATTTAAATATCAACGATAAAATACCGCCATGAAGGTTTATCAGTGGAAAATTTGATTATACTTGGCAGTTTGTAAGCCGCGTTTGAAGAAAACACGTTTAATCTGCTTCTTAAGTTAGTGCGTGACCTCACATCGCAAACGAAGGTGGCGACGACAGTGGACTGCCGCGCGTTTGCAATGGCGCGACAGTATTGCGCACAGCGACGCCGGCTAGTGCACGTATCGCGTAACGAAGACAGACAGATCAAGTAAACGAACGAGCGCGAGGAAGAGGGTTAGACGGAACCACGGGAGTGGAGGAGTAAGCAGCAAACTGGGAGGGGGAGAAGCGTGGATTTGCGACGTTGCCGGCATCGCGCATACTGGTGGCGACAGGTCAATCCCGTGTAATCGTAATCGTAATTGCAATTGTATTCGTACTCGAGTTCGCGCTGTCGGAGCAAATACGAGGACACAGGATCTTCGACGGACTTGTAACCGAAGTATAGGGATACAACTTGAAATAGAAATAGAAAGAGATATGAGAAGGTACGAGGGAAGACGAACGAAAGAAAAGGGTGGGGTGAAGTGAGTGCTCTTGCGAAGATTGAGAGAAAGGCAATGGAGGGCAGAGGGTGCTGGTGTGCGGTACGTTACACCTGCACGAATGCAGTTGCCACTATATTGGATCGTGTGGGCGCGGTGGTGTCATCTCTCGGCGATCTCTCGAGTGACCTCCCTCCTCATTCTATCTCTTTCTCGCTCTTTAGACCAGTTCCGTTCTTCTACAGCGGCACTGTCTAACCTAAACTAACCTAACCTAACCTAACCTAACCTCGTCTCTGCGTATGTCCCTTCCCCTTTCTTTTCCCATCGGCATATACCCACTGACTATGGTACCACGAACTTCCCCTCTGTATCACATCCGCCCCACCATTGGTTTCACCTAGTGTCCACTTCGCTCACAGCGAGAACTATGGGTGGGGTAGGCATGGGGAAACACAACGTGGTATAGGGAGGAGGCAGAGGGCGAGGACAGAGATACTGCTCCACAACGCTGTCTTGCTTTCCTGCCTCTTCGTTCACGGTCACACCCGCAGTGGTTCTCAATCACTGACCAACGGACCGATTCAGCGAGTCACGCGAATCTAATTACCATTACAGATATACAAACGCAACGTGACCTTAATGATGCGTGAATTTCTCAATACGATTAACATCTTTGTTACGTGGCTACGATATATGAATTCACAAAATGCGAGTTAATCGCCTATGTAAAGTGCGAATTAATTGTTGAATTAATTGTTAGATTGATTTCGTAACGGTCGCTTGGAACTCTATGATGAGAGTAGTAATTACAAGATACCGCATTATCTATAATTACAATTATAACTCTTATCTTTTTCCTGATACGTCTACAATTAAAAAACGTTCGAGAAACTTTAATTTTAGATAGTGAATCGTTATCATGTTTTTCGTATAAACAAATTTAATTGTATAATCACAATCACCCATAAAAAGCAAAAAATACTGCCCAAATATGTTACGATAAAAATACAGTCGTACCTTATCTTCGTTCCATATATCTTTAAATTTTTTCCTACACGTTACTCAATAACTTACGTTCCGATAGAACACCGCGCCGCAAAATGAGAGCCACTGAGGGTACAGTATCAGACCGGCTCCACCTAGCATAGGGTGAACGGGTCGGAGGCCGTTGGTTCCTCATAGAGTTGCTCTCTTCTTATTATTATTACACGAACGCTCGCGCACCAGCGCACACGGCCAGCGCTCGCACGCACGCATCCGGCACACGCATGCGCGAGCACGGTGCTTTACCGAGAGGGGGAGACCGCCTGGTGGGAATGAAAATACAACGAAGGGGAAGTAGTCCATCGTGGCACGTGGTGGGGTGGAAAACAGGTTGAATCGCGGGCGAGGCATCATGCTGACCGAACCTGCCCAGAGGAAGTGGCAGGGGGAGATGTTGTAGTCGCGTGGTAGGGGAAAATCACAACGTCGAGTGGTGGGGAGAAACATTTCGTGGAGGGGAGAACGCGACAAGCGTACGAGGGGTGACTAGGAGGTTGCCGCACTTACTCGTCTTACCACGGATTACCATTATCATTATTCCTACTTGTCGGGCGCCACTGACAGCTACGTGTCAGAGCGACCGTTATGATCGGGATATTATGTACATGGCTGTTGTTATCGTCGTTTTTCGTCTATCTACGCAAATCATATATCATAACTCTTCTTTGTCCTCCTTGGAACGTGATACGATTTTTTTCCCGCGTTTTTTCTATTGTTCCTAATGTTTGCTGACGTGACTAAGTGCTATACATTTTGTTGAAATGAATATTTATTTCTTTTTTTCGTAAGAGATTAAGTGTGATATCTTAAAGGTTGTTTCACATTTAATTCTTGTAATTTAGGAGCTTCCATTTTTTTTGTTAAATAAATTTTATAATGTTTTTGTAGGTATTTTTATGCTCTCTATTGCTATAATTATCGAGATTTTTCTTTGATCAATGTGTTCACAGCATACTTCATCTGCCAAGCTGAGCGATCAGGGGAAGCACTTCCTCCTTTTGGATTATATGTTGTAACTTCTCTTGAGCTTTCGTTGTTCATTTTCCGAGCACTATCCTGCTATTTTTTCCACATTTATAAATGCACTAGCGTATCTGACTTGGTGTATCGTTTTAAACTTATTAGTTATTAATTTAATAACTCGAAGAATTTCTAACAAACCAATGATTTCTATTTTTATTAATTTCAATTGATCGAAAGTCAAACGAGTTATCGAACTGTATCATGATTTATAAATTTTATCTAAGCCTTCATTCATTACGGAATTAACACAATAAAAGAATGCATCAGAAAATTTTCTTAATCTTCAGGATCAATGAGATCTGCCCCAATTACCACTTTCTTATTGCCACATATTTTTCTATTTACAGCCAATCGAATAATAACGATAGCTATTATGATCTGTGATCTATTTTCGATAAATTAACCAGAAATAAATATTTATTATTGCACTACAATACGATTATTTATACATTATTTTACTTGTATTTGCGTACTGTAGAATATTTCTGCTCTACTCGTTTTCTTTCATACGAAATATTCACAAACTGCTACATCCATAATGCGTGTTCGTGAACACCCATTCATAGGAAAGTACTCACTTCTTTTCCTTTAAAGGGGCTTCTATTTCTATACGACATAATGATCTTCGTGAATAGCTCGCCAACACAGAAGATTACGCAAAAGGTCGCGATATCTATGTAAAAAGGAAATATGAGAAGTAGCAAATTGAAAGGGAATAGATGCGAAATATTGAAGATAGTCCAAGTACAACTACCGATGAAACTATGCTTGATTGGATTGCATCCTCAAAGCAGATGTAGCTATCAATTCAACTCAGGATAGTATCAAATGCTATCAGTTACTACTGCAAGTTAGATCACGGTGAATACGTGTAAGTAATTCTTTGGACACGCAATACGCGTTAAATCAGCCTTAGGCAAATCTTCGACTGCGGTTCTAGTTCTGATTGAAGGATTGTTTCTGACCTGAAATAAATTGAAACTCTTGCACCGATAAGGATAAAAAATAAGTTCGTCGTATTTTAACTTCACTTGCTTAACTTTAATATTACTGTGCAATATTTTACGCTTTGTTCCTTCAGCTCTGTTAAAACAATTTACCTCAATTATTTTACTAGTCAAAGTACTTTATGTCGTAATAAGATACAAAGACGAATAAAAGTATTTAAAAATATCAAAAATATGAAACGTTTCCACATACATATTATCAAAGTTAAATACGACAGAACCCCGGAGAAATTAATTATAAACATCATACCGGATGATATTCTGGTTTCTTTTAATTCTTAAACGACGGCGATTCTCATTTCCAGTCCACGCTATACGTGGCGAGATTTGAAATTCCTTCGATTTATTAATTTTCTAAAGGTACCAACCTCATTAAAGCTAGTCGCAGTTAGAATTACTACCAACCTAAGTGCTGTATCGAATACTTCATCCGATAAAACGTATAAGCTCGTAAACACGGTTATTTACGTCGGTAGTGGACGCGTGATAGCGCGAGCGAATACACTTCGCAGAAGGTATCGCTCGCCGGTCGCTAAAGAGGAACCCAATCTCATGAATCAACCGGCTCGTTCGTGGCTAATTCAACAAATATACGCATAATACGCTCGCTCGCAAAAATCGCAACCATTAAGCGCGTGGCTGTGCGCGCAAGGTCCGATCGCACACCCTGTGAGCGCGCTAAGGGATTTTATTGCCGCGGCCTACGCGCGTGCGCGCGGTTACTTGGCGACTTTAAATAAGGATCGTAAGTCAGCCGTCCGCCTCGTAAGTCAGAGCGCCGCGTCCCGACGTGCCACTCCGAACAAAGTGGATTTACGCAGTTGGGCTGTATTTATCGACTGGTCCTCAATGGCCACGGCTCGTACCATTAGTATTAGCCGGTGGTCGATTATGTTCCCCGCGTTTCTTTCTTTTTCCTCCGGAGGGAACGTGACAAAAACAGAAAGAGAAAAAGAAGGAGAAAGATGAAACGGTGAGTTTCGTGGCACGAACGTCTACCGATAGGAAGGCCGGACGCCATATTCGTTAAATCATTCCCAGCTCGGTCATATAGAACGAGGCGAATGCAAGCGCGCAATTATCGTCCATTCTGAACGAGACCCCGCTGTTGAATATCTTTCTCCGTTTCTCTCTTTCTCTCTTTGCACTTTCTGCCTCTCGTTTCGTGTTCTCCTTAGTCTCCTGATACTTCTGCCCGACAGTGGCGCGTATACCTTCGAGAGACGCTACTTGCTCGACCTTCGAAGAATTCGACCTTGAGCCGGCAAACGTAGGTAGGTCCGAGTGGAGAACTCTGATCGTGCCCTCTGACCGAACGTGTTCGACTAGGCCAACATTCAATTAGGTCTGGTCTAATTGTCGCTGGTGGACTATCAATTTGTTTCTCATTGTATCGGTTTTGTTGATTTAATAATACTGGTGGCATGAACGCATTTCCTGTATAATATCTAGCAATTAGATTTATACTAAATTAAAATAATTCGTTTATTGATTTTAAACACTGTAAAAGAATGTGAATTTTTAATAAGATTTTAATAATCTTACGAATTTCAATATAAAAATCTCTGCGACATAATCTTCTTTAATATGTACCTTTTGTTTCTTTTTCTTACGACGTGATAGAGTTTATTCTTCGATGGTCTTAAACAATTATTATACGCGGGCTCTACTCTAATTGATCAGGGATAACGAAACAACTTGGATCGTTACATAGTGCTGCACACATCAAAGTGATTCGATACTCTCTTGCGTCAGCAACGTAGACTCGTTGCTTAATATTACAAGGCGAGAGAAACACGAATATTTTTCAAGAATTTAAATGTCCTTATAAATAGTTCACATTCGTAGTCAAGTTTCGAATTGTAAAAACAAAGTTGGTTATATAACAGATCCAAGATCTACAGGAATTTTGATCAGATATGAAATTTTAGACATGTTTTTCACGTCTAGTGATATGGACTCTGTTTCTTCAGGCTTAAACTGTTACAGTATCTATTACAACGCTTAAACGAAACATGCCGAGTTCTACGAAATCACATGACTGTTTCTATTATCTGTGGACGAGAGGACTAGGTAATCGATCTACATCATTAATCGTGTCAATCGTAGAGAAGGAAATCTTTGAACATGCAACGAGAAAGTTGAAGTAGTCCAATTGATACACGATACGTATTACCAAATTCGAAGAAAATTTCAACATGAACGTACATAGAGATTTTATTCTAACTGAATTAGAAATTCCAGAAATTGAATTATGCCTGAATTGGAAACTTCGTCGTCCCTTCTTCAATAAAAGAAATGTTCAAATTCCTATTCATCTCTTCATTCATCGACTTCTTATCATTCAGTCAATTTAACACCAAAGGTACGAAAGTTATCAAAGATATAATCTAGTATCAAACAAAGTTGGAAGAACGAGAGAAAGAGAGTTGAAAGAACTGTTCGCTAGAATCTAATACCAAACAAACCCAAGAGATCTTCTCTGTATTTAATTCATTTATGTAACAATTGGCGCGAATAAGGAACCCGGAATTTTAGAACTCAAGCGTACGTACTAAATTACGTTAAATGAGCCGATTAAGAAGCAAGCAACGAAGAAATTTCGGACCCGAGGCGAAGTTTGCGCAACAGATGATAAACAGGGTAATGAGATTGACGTAAGGCAGGCCAGGCCGCGAAAGCGGAAGGATTAATAAAGTTAATTGGAGCAGATCGGAGAGAAGTCCCAGCGACAAACGGCACTCGTGCTACTCTCGTAACGCTTAGATTATCCCTTGTATACGAACCGCGACCTGTCATGTCGAAGTGCATCCGGTGCTCGCCTTAATGGACACGTCGCGCATGCGACGCATGTATGTATAACGCGACGTAATAACGCGACACGATTTTCCATCTGAGGGACGACCAATAGCGTGGTTACACAGTGTTGTATAGGAATTTTGACCGATTAGGACCATTACATGGTGGAGAAGTAAGCTTTATATTTTCTTTCGGTAAATTTGTAACGCCGTTGATTTCATAAAATCACGCCTTGAGTGATGCTCAGTGTTGCAAAGTGTTGCCAAATTTGTAACGTTACTTAACTTCATAAATTATGAATTACGAATAACCAACCACTATTACCTTTGAATCAGGAAGAGAGATCGATGATAAGAGGTTCTGCTAAGTATGTTATTCATAACAATAAGAAAGAAAATATTGGAAAATATTTGCTCCAACATTTTCTCTAGTTAGTCATCTGAATGCTGTGGGTAGTGAAAAACAAAGGTGAATCATCAGATAATTTACTCGGATTGAGTAATACATTGGTAATAACTATGTTTCGCGATATCACATGTTGCAATTCTTTCTAACATATTTTGTTAAATATTCTCATTTTTAATAACAAATTATAATAATATCGAATCTCGTAAACATTATAAGAGAAAAAAGTTGCTAATTTATTAATTAAAACACACCACATGAGTCATAACAAATGACGAATAACGACTAACGAGCAAATGAAAAATCATCAAAATTTGATCCAATACTTTTCTTTTCGAAACATATTACTATATACTGTTTATACCGCAGAATATTTACTGAGACTGGAGGATAGTGAAGTCACCCGTTGACTGAGTCGAATCTTCGCTAAGTTTGAAAACTATAGTTAACCAGCTCCTTGATTATGCTCGTCGACTATCTCAATGATCTTCTTTTTTTAACTTGGCGTATCAAATTAGGGAACGTTACTTGTACAATATAACATACCCGGGAGCGTAGAGTCCTAAGTGATTTAGAAAATAGGGGTTAATTTCACCTCGATCGCTATTCTAGAAACGATTCTGAGTAACCAAAACTCGTTAACTTTATAATATAGCATACTATAATGTAACTCAACTATAGTGGACCGAACCAATCAATGTAGTTCACTTCGCGGTCTCAGTGTTCTTTTTCTCAATTTCGTGTATCAAGTTGAATAACGTTTCTGGTATACTTCATCATACTTCTGCAAGATAATATATATTCAACGTATCGTTCGATCAAAATTCGAACGATCGAGGTTCTCTTTGTTAACGGAAAGATTTTATGAGATAAATAAAAATTTCATGAAATAAGGAATCCAGTACAAGTCAATAGATTTTAGGAAAAGTATTACGAAATATTGTCATATTTTCATTGAAAAATTTGCTAGAAACTTATGGAAATTATTGGTCGAGTTGGTGCAGGCAGCTATCTCCATGCTACAAAGACTTGTATTTTCGAGAACTTGGTAACTTGTCTTTGTGTAACTTATGGTTTCAAAATTCACTATCCTACACTTCACTTGTTTTATCTTAGTTAAAAATTTGTTTACAATCTTCAAATTTCTTCCAACAATTTCTTTGACTAATTTGTAACAAAACTTTCATTGATGAACGATAAGAGATCATATCTCAATAATGAAAAGATTACAAAATTTACATAACCATCATCCATCCCAACAACATGTAATAACAAATCTACCTCTCTCATACTCTACATAAAGTAACTTAAATTACACATACACATAATAACATAGATACGCAAAGATAAAATGTACGTTCGCAAAAACCCGATAATGGTCGTTCGTATAATTTTTATTGACTGTAATACCGTCGTTAAACCATCGAAGCGGTCAAAGAGGATAAAACGACCCATGGAACTAAGTAGCCAAGCGTACAAGTGTGAACCCTCCTTTACCATGGAGAAGCAAGCACGATCGATTCTTCGAACGCGTTACTCGCGATCACCGTGTGCAGGCACCTACGTCCACCTAGCTTCTGCATGCGCAGCATTCCACTCGGCCGGTACTTTCGGTGCACACGTGGAATTAACCACCATTAACGCCGGGGCCACGGGATCGTTCGGCGTGTCTCTACGATTACCTAGAACGCGGCAAAAGCTCGCTGCGTTACCAACAGGTAAAACGCTCCACAGCCCGTTTTACCGTGCCTCGCCAACCGGGAACACGCGGATAATTGCCACTTAACCGCGGATTGTGTATAAGACACGATAAAGGAAAAAAAGACGACTCTCGGTTGAACAACTCTCGCTACGGATGACGATGAGTCATTTAACCGGCTGCTCGTGTTCGACTTCACGCGAATTGTTTCCTCGAAGGCATGCGCTAGGGATATTTCCTAGGGGGAAAATACAATTGTAAATAGTTGTAAGAAGAGGAGGCAGATGAAGCAGGTTTGTTTTTGGTAGTACAGAGGTGTGATGTTTGGAATTATAGGAAGAAGGTTACTGAGGAGATAATGTATGCGTAAACGAGGATCCGAATGATATAAGACTGTTATAAGAAGACGATAACGAGACGCAACGCCAATAGTATACATTATTTTTAGATACTCGGTTTCTTAAGTGTTAAAGTGTACTTTCACTAACTTTGTATTATGGGATTGCTAAGCAATTTTTAAGCGTTTCCACATTTCTAGTTTTGTGTATTATAAGTACTACGTTGTATCTAGCCAACCTATTGCGCCTTGTACTCTAATACTTAACATCAAAAAATATGTATAATAACATGAAAAGGTATGGAAAGGTAAGATATTAACAACATGGAAATATGTATCTAATAATTCTATCGTTCTTCTAAATTTCTGCAAATTCCATCTCGATCAAATAAATAACTTTTCAAAATCCTTAAACGTTCCATCCTAACGAATACTCTGCACACACAATGCTGCGAAACCTTCTCATTCTCCCTCAAAATTCCAACAACCATCAATGATCCCCCTCCAAAAATTACTGGATCCCCGATTGAACCTAGTATCGATTCGATCACCGTCAGTAACAACCATTCAGGATCCGTTACACTCCTCCCAAGCTATCGGCAACCGATCTGGTCGTCATCGATCGCGGAAATAAATTCGCGTTAAAAACATCGTGTACACAGAATCACCCGATCGCCACACCCACAGTTTCTGTGCGGGAGATCGCGTAGCTTTTAGCTGTCATCCGCGAGTAATAATCTCGTAAAGGTACGTTGCATCGTGGATAGGTTATGCGAGCAGGGAGGAAGGCTCCGTGGAAGAAGAGAAAGAAGAAGAAGAAGAAGAAGAAGAAGAAGAAAGGAGCTAAGAAAGACAAAGAGGACGATAGCAAAGAGGAAGAAGAAGAAGAAGTAGAAGAAGAAGAAGAAGAAGAAGAAGAGGTGGAGGGTACGGAGGAAGAAGAAAGAGAAGAAGAAAGGATCAACAACCTGCGGGCACTCCTCTGCATCGAAGGTGGAATCTTCCTCCGGCGAAACCAATGAACTATGCTGACAACGGCAGATCTATCCGCGCCTGGTCGTCGCTGGTGCACGGTATAGAGCTGCACCGCACGTACTATCTCCACCGAGGAGAGCTTCCATACCTAACGGTCGCAAGAAACTTCAACCATTATTGCGGTGATTGCCTGGTACCTGTTAACGCGTAGCCACGCAGATATTCACCGGACACGGAGGATCGCCAAGGTCAATGCCACCGAGACACACCACGGTTCGAACCAGCTCGAATCCTAGTTATCGGCCACACCCGATTTCTACGAGTTGCAACCACAAGAGATTGGCTGCTCCTATTTCCATGTCCTTTGTAACAACTTGGCATTACGCGGCAACACAGGAATGTTTTGTAAACTGGCAAAGGTACAGGCTGATTTGTTATGTGAAAAGTGTTTGATTAGAAAAGAGATTAGGATTTAGGAAACTTAGAGAAAGGTTTGGAATTTCGTGGTGCGAATAGGTCTTCCTTCTCGGGTGAAAGTTTCGAAGACGTTTCGAGATTAATTTGAATTCTCTTCTTCAAATAAGTTAACGCAGCTTTTTGATCATATTAGATGGCATTTAGTAGGGTAAAGTCAACAGTATAAAATCGCAAATTTGGTTAGATGACATTAAGATAGATTAGAGAAAAATATTTATTCAATCCTGAAATCTTATCTGGAAAAGCTACTTTCATAAATTATATTCCTAATCGTGCCTGATATATGCAATCGTTTCTAGGTAATTCTAAAAGTATCAAAGTATCAAATTCTTTCTGATGGTTTCATTTTAGAAACACCAGACTTCGAAGTCAAATTAATTCTTATTACGACTTTAGGGAAAGTTTTTCTTTCGAAAATTAGGTTAAACATATCGTTGATACGCGTTGGACTGCAGCTGCTACTAAGAGTTTGAAGTAAAACGTAATTAAATATCGAACAGGATACGGATATAGATCGATATAAAAAAGGAGAACGAGTGTGACGTAAGAGATTCTTGAGATACCAAATGGTCGAGTTTTTAACGTTAATTAATTTCCAGGAATTAATTCTTAGAAAACCAAGCTTACACCGTTAAGCATGCAGTGTGTGATCGAGCAACAAGAAGAAAATTTTTCCTCCATCGACCTTAGTTTTCTTTTGTTCGTACGAGTCGCGAAACCAAAGTATTATTCACCGACTAATATTAGAATCACGATGTTCACCGTGAAAGTCGGTTCTGCGGAGAACGAGCCTTTGAAGAAATGGAGCAACGCATTTCAACTGGATTGCGTTACTCGCAATGCCGCGCATTAATTAACGGTGCAATCTTTCGTCTCTTTATCTGGCCTACTTTTCGTATGAACAACGTGCCTCGATAGAAAGATGGATTAAAACAAATAACAGAAATCCTGAAATCGTGCAACATACTGCTTATATGCTATTTCCTAAGCACCCTTTGTTTATCTCTTCTTTTTAATTGGATGTAAATGATGAGAAATCGCGGGTAGAATTATAAGAAACTTCTGTTCAACTGTAACTTCTAATTCGTTCTTCTGTTCTAATTTCACGTCGATATTACAAATTCATAACATTAAATAGTATCGAATTATTGATAATTGAATAACTATGTCTTTAAAGTTGCGTTATGTTTTTAAATTTATAATAAATTTGCTTTTTAATATCCTTCCACATCTTTGATCCAATACCGAATCTAAAACTATAAAATGTCAACTCTACGATATTCTTTTTACTTTCCCTAATTCGATATCTATAAAAATTGAAGTGCGGTAAATAAAACACACGCTATCCACAAAATCTTGTAAAACAGGACGTATATATAAAACGTGTATAGAATCTAAGAATAGAAATACAGCATACGAATGATCGGCCATGATATCCCATTTAAAATTCAATATCAAAATTGAGAACCCCTGCGAAGGGTGCATAACTTCGCCACGGTATTACACGCTATGCCCGCACGAGTCTGTTATACCAAGACTTGTCTCCACGGGACCAACCCAGCTGTTTCGTATCTTTCTCTCTCGGTCGTTCAGCCGACTTTCATCCCTTGCCATCAATCTGTTCCCTTCTATTTCATCTCGCTTACCATCGACCCTTCCTGCAGTCCTACTATAACTGTTCCCTCCGCTAGCTCTTCCGCTTTTCGAATACGAAAATCTTAACATTCTAAATTCAAGGCTTGTGTTTAAGTTACTGTAACGCCGAATTTGTAACTGTCTATCGAATGATCGCATTTTAAATGCGATCATTTGCATCTTGTGTCTCTAAAGGTGATTTTTCTTGGACTTTATCATGTTGAATGTATGCTAGAATATTTGAATTTCTAGAAGCATTTCTTGAGACGATTATAAAATGAGAATAATTCTCTTAAGGCCTTTCTATTTTTATTTTATAACTTCTAAAGGCCAAATATTTGCATTGTTTTGACGAATTTTTGAATTCTCGAGACGTATATGCGAAAAAAATATTTATGAAAATGTAAAAGTTAAAATTATTTCGGTTCTGAATTACAATCGTGCTCTTCCTTGTGACGCGAAACAGAAATTGATTATTAAATTCCTTAAAGCCGGATGTATATAATTTCAGGTTAATTCGCTAAAGCTTTATGAATGCACCGTAACACGAAGCCATATCGATTCTATTAAAATTTCGCCGCGCTCTTGGTATACCTGTTGCTTGCTACAGAATCAATTCACTTATTTCGACTCGTATATATACTCAACCTAAAGAAAAAAAAATACAAGACACTCAAGTTTCGTCATCTACAGTATATTATTTTTGAAATCATTCTCTTACCCTATACTTTACAATATTTATCAGAAAACATTCGTTATTTCCTTTCAAAAGAACTACTACAATCAAACAAACTCCTAAAAATATAATTTCTAGAACACATGAATACTTTACGTATTAAAGACCATCTAAGGAATTTATTCTACGCGAGATAACAAAAAAATTATATATAAACGATGTATCCCTAAATTAAATGATCGTTATTCAAATGTAACCTAACTCAAACTATCACGGTCAGCTACGATCCATCGATTCCAGACGAGAGTTAAATTCTTTCGCGTCATTTTCAAATTATGCTCTGAAAGCAGCGTGTTGCACGCATAGGCTTCTCAAAGGAAAGAAGAAGAATCCCTGTAATGCCAGTTTTGCTTTGCGCGCATATACGCTCTGTTCACCGTACGATGCGATCTACCTGCGAACATGTAATTCACTTAATAGCGTTCTCTCTTTCTGCCACTCCTCGGTCTTTTTTCCCTTGCCTCGGCGTGCAGCGCTCCGCGCAAGAACTAATTACCTGTTACACACTCCGCAGAGTAGAAAATGTCAGTTTCTAATTCCCGCGCGCACGCAGCAAACGGAAGCTCGCGGAGCAGCCGCATCAAAAAGCTGAACTGCGATACGCGCGTCACTGTCGCTTGCAACGATTAAATCGTTTAAAAAACATTTAAGCTTCTCGCGTTGGACGCGCGTGTCTTCTTCAAGAAGGAGATTACGTATTATGTTTTTAAACCAGTACTTGTTAATATTATTTAACTACTGGTACGAATAACTAATGTACCGTAGAATGTATTATGTTTCAATGTTCTTGTAAATCTACATTTGTGAATAAAGTTATACGTATTACTATATTATAACGATAAGGACAATTTGACGATATGTAACATGAAATACGAGCGTAAATTACAAGTTTTGAGTATTATAGTAAGGATGTAATTAAAAAGAAATTTTGAGAAAGTTTTATTATTATCGATATAGGTAGGCGCATTTAAAAGAGTAACCTGGATCTTCTTTACACTTAACCTTCTTTCTCCGACCTAATATAATTCTCTCCAATTTACTCAGGTAGAACTATAGAATATCGATCGAAAGTTTGCGTTATCGAAAGAGCGAAATTCAATAAATGAGCGAAGTTTTATAAAGTACAATTCTTCAGAAGTTGTACGATATTATAAGCACAGGACAAATTAGGATATAAACAAGAACACGAACTTTCCTAAAAAATAAAATTAAATAAATATGATTCTCAATAATACTCTGTATTCGAATCGTGAAATTCAACTTTCCTTATTGATGCAATCCTATTGCTCAAGGTTTTGCACCTTCTCATCTAAATCCATAAGAGTTCCAAATTATATCTACTAGAAACCCTGTTAATTAATCCATCCAATCTACCACCTACATTTCCATGATAACCTAACCTAATCTAACCTCGCAAAATTATTATCCAACCTCTATTATTTCTTCGCAAATAGTTTCAAAATATTTCTACAAGAATCTATATTTACCATCCATGATATATGTATACACCGCCGCAGGTTGAACACCACTGCGCACAGGAAACGTTTGTAGTGTGATTAGTACGGAGAGGCGTGTACTACCTCGATCGCGTACGTTTGCTGTCAGCTGTCGGTGAAGAGGGTCCAGAGCATCGGCGGGCGACCGGCGACCTTGTCGGCCAGTTGTCTTCGCTCGAATCGACTAATTAATGCCGTAACGCTGGCCGCGCTATGTTACGGCAATGGTGCCGATAATCTTTGTGACCGAAACGTTCCGCGAGAGAAATGAAACGCGCGCGCACGATCACGGTGTAACGCGGCGTTTTCGTATTCCTTTTCTCCCACTCCTTCTTTCAAACGCTTCTCGTGTACGGTCGACTCTCGGCTTACACAAATGCAATTACGACCCGAGATTCGCTTAATCGAGTCCATGTAATTTAATCAATGTAATCTAAAGTAATTTCGCTTAATTGCCCCGGTATTTAATTGTTCTTTCAATTTGATTGCGGCAACGATTGGAGCAGCGGAACGTTGTGTTTTGAAGAGAGAAGCGGTGTGTTTGAATTTATAGGTTGGCTGGGTCTCTTCGCGCATGCGCCGGCGAATATTCAAGTTCTTGGTGAATGATCGAATATAATTATCGGATGAATATAATCCCGACTAATATTCTTTTTTCTTTTATAATTCGTTAACGCAACATGATATTCATGTAATGACAGATAGCATTAAATCTTTCGATTCGACACATTTCGATAACTCTTTTCCCCATGCTTCATTCGTAAACCGAAATTTTCGGTTATAAACGACAACATTACAGGAAAGTTACATCATGCAGAAACGCAACACGACATTCACAGTGCGTTTTTTTTAATTAAATTCCGTAGATCGAGTACGCAACTATACGTGTTTTTACCACTTAGCGTACATATCGCTAATGCGACTTACGTTACCGGTTTCGCGTACTATATCGATTACCGAGAAACATTTTGTCGCGTATCTGTCATTACCGACATCGGTCTTCTATTTTCTTCGCATTCCCACTTATCTTTGCATGTATCAATCATTTATACGTATCCATATAAGTGGTTAAGAATTTCCAAGATTTACATCTTGAGTAGAGTTATGTGATATTAAGTTCTACGTGCATATAGGATATCTATACAACAAAAAGCCAGATACGTGTGTATTTTTAATTTTTTAATTTTAGTACTTGCGAAATTTCTTTGTCAACTAAAAATTGGCCAATTCCACGTTAAAATCTCTCACCGGAGTATACAAATACGACTTATCTTCGAAAATATGAAAAACAACTGTACAGTTCCGTTGCCTGTAAATTCGCAGTGTGTCTGGAAACGGATGAAATAGCAAATGAGAGAAGGAGACAGAGTCGAGTAATCAACAGACGAACACCTAATTTCAGGCAGCTTCAAGGATAACCATATCTTCATTGACTGTCCGTCACCTTGAATTAGCCGTCTCGACGAGTAACCAACACTGCCGCCGGCTCGTTCGTAGGAACGAAAAAGTTCGAAGAAGGGAGGAAGAGAGTGAGGATCCAGAGAGAGCAAAACAAGAAAGGAGAGGAGCATCGAGTATATATAATGTATATGTATATCCGTCTGAATCGACGACGAGACGATTCATGATAACACGACAGCAAAAAGAAGATTGAACGCAAACGATGGCGAACACTTGACGAGAAACTTGAAGAAGTTTGCGTAAAAAGACCGCAATGATGTAAGGCGTTAACAATGCAGCCGTGAAGTCTGAAATATGCGGACGGACGAAGTCGAAAGAACTTCTTCCTTCAATCGCGCAATTCCAGCCAATTGAAATCAATGCCAGACGTTCACCGATTTCTACGTGACCTCGTAGCATTATTAAGCTTCTAGAGAATTTAACCCTTTAGTTGATGGAGTTTTTTTAGTTTGTGTTTTTTTTTCTACTAATTTTGTCTCATCATTGATGAGATCCCTATGATCTCAAAGGTTAAGAATATATAGGACAATCTACGGTGTTGTTCTGGTATTGATTGTTTCTTACGACACAGATAAGAATTAATATCTCTGTATTTCAAACGTCTGGATTCACTAATACAGTAAAACGAATATTATTCGAGAAATTTGACGAATCGGAGGATATAAGTCATCAAATAAATACTTCGATATAGAAAGGGGAAAAGTGGTAAAGAAAAGAGAGAATAATCGATGTATGTTAAATGGTGACATGAGAAAGCAAGGCACATGAGTTGATCCGCGTGATAACACCTGGGGACAAGAGACCGGGTCACTCACGATCTCCGGGTGAAATTGATGCTTCCTGTCCTCTCCTCGTGGACAACCGACACTTTCACCGTAGACTGTGAAAATAGTCCACTAATGGTTACAATGAACGCGGAAGGATCGCTTTTAGCGGTTCTGTGAATGGGGACGTGAATACACACTAGGCGACGCTCAAGCGATCAGACAAAAGTGAAAAAGCTTCAAATATCTGACACGACCTTTACGCAAATATCTAAATTTGAAATTAATTTGTCAAGTTCGAATAAACGGTAGAAATACGAGATAGTAATTCGAATAAATAGTAGTAATAGGA
Source organism: Bombus bifarius (assembly GCF_011952205.1). Lineage (NCBI taxonomy): Eukaryota > Metazoa > Arthropoda > Insecta > Hymenoptera > Apidae > Bombus > Bombus bifarius. The sequence continues at coordinate 4,355,317 of NW_022884914.1, read as the reverse complement.
ATTAGTAGTTTAAATAAATAATACATAGCAAAGAACTTCTGCTACCTCATCTTCAACTCGATTAAAGACGATGGAAACAAAATTCGCGGAGTCACCGACAGGTTTCCACCTAATCCACCGGTGCTGCATATTAATACGAGAGAACTGGCGTTACGCAATTCGTAGGTTACTCGGCTACTTTCTACCCGATCAACAGCTCTCCCTCTCTTTCGAGTCTCGATCGGTGGTTCGTACCAACACAAGGTTACAAGAAGTCTGCTCGTCGATCGCATCGTTTCGCGAACGACGATGCTCTCACCGACGACGATGGCAATTGCTGCACCTGTGATTCGATAACTGCCGACCAATGCTGTTGTCTACCTCCGTCGAGAGGATGAAGGTCTACACGAGGCTAATTCACGCCTATAAACCTGGTCCCCGATCGATCTTTCAATAAAGACGCGGTTATTTTCATCGTTCGCTTGACGAGGGCTGTAAGTATTTTCCTGCGGAAGGGAGAAATACAAGGTGAAGAGCAACCCTCGTATGCGTGGCGAAGGAAGCACAAGAACTTACTACGAGCGCTGTATTTCTTGGAAGTTTCTAAAATATGAATTAAACGATCAGCAGGATGATCGAAGGATAACGAAGTTACTTACAATTCCTAATCTTCATTTTATTTACTCATCGGTGTATTTGAAATACATACCATCGTTTTAGTATTAAACAATCGTTAATCTGTAACTCTTCGATCAGTTTCTGTTTCCGAATACGAAAACGAAATTCCTCCTAGAAAGTCATTTCACGATCAATAACCAAACACATTACTCACAACAGACGAAATCTTTTTCCACTTCTAAAAATTTCGATCGTATTTAACGTTTCAAGTTCTGCGCTAATTTCGGTACTCGTTCGCCGCATTCTACAAATTCAACTCTAGAAGCAAATTATCTCCGCAAACTCGGCTAAGCGATAATACTTGCCGGCCGTGTATCGACAACGTGTTATTCCGATCGACGCGACGTTTCATCGGCGCGCCGTACGATCATCCGGCCGATAAGTGCTGCCGTGGATAAATTAAAAAACTTTTCCGGAAGTTCGAAAAACGTAAAACTCCGTGGACCACTCGGCAACACCGATTGGAAAAAAGGTTCCATTGCCGTGCGGCAGGAAGTGTAGGTGCAGGTAGTTTATAGGTTTAGATGCAAGCAGCACGACCAGAGAGACGGAGAGCGAAAAAGAGCAAGAAAAAGGAGAGGCAAGAGAAGGAGAGAGAAAAGGGGCCCACCGGCGCGGCGCGGCGTGCCGCTGCTCGAGTCTACACTGTCGTCCTGCAATAACCGTTCGCTCTTTGTCCGCTCAGCTGCCTGCTGCTCGACAGTGGTTCTCCATCACAGATTTGTTGTCGATTACTTTACTCTAAACTCATGTTCCGGCGCAGGAGGCCTTTCCAATGCAACCTACATCGACGTTATCGATAAAGGAGTGGATCGATCTTTAAGAAGAAATGGCTCGCATTGATAGAAATTTTGCAACAATGGTTGTCGCAAACTTGAATAATTCATGCCTTACGATATTTTCAGTAACTTTGCTCAAAGTCCTTGTAATGAATTAATAATTATAAAATTAAATATTAAATGTATTTTTGTAACCAGTTTAATTTTCAATACTTAACTATGAGTTAGTTATTCGCTATGGTAGAGCATGTCTGACGGGAAATGTTCAAAGTTTCATACGAGATATAAAGGGGTAGAAGAATGAAATATCGATGTGATGAGTGGTCTTTGCATAGAGAAATAGAATTACATTTGCGGTTGACGAAATTACTACTTTTTACATTACGCATAAGCGTAGAATTTGGAGGACGAAGTAAAAGAATAACTCGTAGAAGAGACGTGTAACGAAGATAGAATTTTTCAGCCAGTCTCTATTTTCGGATACGATCGAATACGATTCTCAAAGTGGAAACTTCTCAGCGAGAGAAACATCAAAGTTACAAAATTTCAAAATGAAACATTGTCGCGATAAATTCTCTAATCGATGAGATTGAAACGAACAATTTCCCCGTACTATTATCTAAACCAATATGTTAATGATAAAGAAAATAAACAAAAAGTGCAAACAAGTACTAACTACTAATAATGAGAGAAGTGCAAGAAGAACATGAAAGCAAACCCGTTTTAGATATTTTCACTGCAATCTTCTCGGAAATCATGGGACAAGGAGAGACTCGCCCACGAAAAGTAACACAAAACGAGAGAAAAAAGGGAAAGAAGGCGCGACATGACGCGAGGAATAACGTAGAGATGGAGGCAGAGAGTACGACGAGGACAGGAACGGACAGAGAGACACTCCTCGTAGGTGTGAGGTGGTCAGTATCGAGCGACCTGCTCCGATGCAACATCCCTTGGCTCTTTTCCCGGCTTCTCAACCCTCTTCCACCTTCTCATCAACGTTATAATCGCACCGAGCGCCTTATAATTACTCTTAATCGTCAATCGCCGTTATTAGCGGTATTGCGAAACATAATTACAAGAATGACTGATTATACGCAAATATAATTAACACAAAGAGAAAAAAAGCTGCGAAAAGGACGATTGTTTGCCTAATTATCCACAGTTGGACGTTATAATCCAATCGTCGTGTATATGGCAGTCAAAGTTGTGCACCATAGTCAGTCTAAAATGTAACCTTCCTAGTACTGAGAATGGTAGATCGGAAAATCGATTCGAGGAATTGAGATCAGTATGCTTTGCTCGAATTACGTAGCACTGCAAGGATAATCTTTGCATTCAATTCCACATATCAAACCTGCTGTAGAATATCAATTTTCGAGGCAAGTGATGATTTATTTTGCGACTCGCTTTAGGTTTGCGCCTGACCTATGTTGACTAATATATACAATTACAACGTGGAAAGTAGAGCTTATTAACATAACATCGAGATAAGCCTAGGATTAAAACGAATGAAACTGATATCGATCACGATCGAGTCGTAATATATATCAACGAGTGTGATTATACACACACAAGTTCGTAACACAAGTTCAATCGTGTGGGTATAGAATGTATTTTAAATATCATCCCTGTTTTTATAAAATATGCTTGAATACTAATTAAATCCAATCATCAACTAAGTTTTCTATCATCCAACGATATTTTCACTATGGAAAGGCAAAACTTTAAAATCAATTATCGAATATTTCAATCGTAAACTAAAGTATTAGCAAGTACTTTTTGTATCCACCATAAATCAATAAACGATGCACTATTATATTCAATGCTAATATTAAATTTCGAGAACATAATACCACGACATGTTAGCCAGACAAATGATAAAGACCGTAACGCAGCACGAAGCGATAAATCGTGACTACTTTCAGCACACGTCGATTCCTTATTACGTCCGACAAATCGCACAGGCGCTAATTATTCCCGAGTGACGTGCGCGTACTGAAAATAGCAGCTGCCAAAACGCAGAGCTCGCTCTTCGGTTGGGATTCGTAACGCTATACAGGACGATGTTATCCCGTGTGCGTTCCGTTTCCATAAACAAGGCGGGACACGTCCCAGCTAATTATCCCCAGCCATTGATAATTATTCCGGCTAAGGTGAGTGGAGACATTGTACCGCCTTCGGCCAATAAATAATCCGGTTGCTGCTAATTAGCACATAAATCAACCGTAGGTAGCGGAACTGACAGAAATTCAAGCTCGCGATTATCATGATATAATTTGCACGATAATTCGTACTTGTACGATGAATACCAAAGGGAAACTCGAACGCACTCAAACAAGTATAGAACAAACGTAAGTTACCAACGAGCTAATCGTAGCGTGACAGAATCTTCCTGTTGTATCCTCGATTTAATTCAATATCTCTTGTCCATCCTGTCGATCCAGACGATGTTAGCACGTTCCTTCTTCTATTTACCTCGTTAATAATCGGTATGAAATAACGATCCAATCAGAAGAATTTTTCTGTGCCTGGAAGTTACGATGACACGTGTCTTTCCAACTCTCGCGAACACGCGTTCAAAAGCAGTTTTCAATGTGTGATCCAATTATAGACAAATGTAAATTGATTATTTATTAGCTGTTTATGGGTCTACCAAGAAACAATGGTTTATTACGTTGACACAGTTGGTCGCGCTCGATGGAGGAGGTTCGCTGTCTATCAGTAAGAGGTCGGTATAAAGACTTGGGACGAATGACCGACTAAATCCGGCATTAATTTCTTCTCTCCTTGTACGAAGGAAGACTTATAAACCGTCTCTATACAAAATTCGTACCTTCATAAACATAGGTGTTTTAAGGGACCGTGACGGACCCTATTCTTTTGTATTTGAAGAGAAAAATTTAGTACACAAATAAAAAACACAAAAAGGACCGTTCGTAACAGTTATCCCTATAGCGGACACATGCAAAGAAATTTTCTTCAAAGAAATTACTTCTTTGTCAGCGTTTGATAATCATCGTAAAGAGAATAATCGGTGGAAACTTAGAGAAGTAACTATAGGTTTGCTCCTCGTTCAATACGTAGACCGAAAATTCTTGTTAAGAGAAACCATAAACCAGGTATGGAAGATGTTCGCGTGGAACGAGGGCGAGTAGAAATAGGAAAACTGACGACCAGCAAACAAGCAAAACGCTCGACTGAGCGAAATTTGAAAGCATTGTTAACACGTGTCGCGGCTACTACTGCTGACCTAGAAAATTTGTTAGAAACGAAACTTCCGCTGGACGATGATATTCTCCAAGGTTTAATAATATAAAAGTAACAGAAAGAAAATAAAGGTATGAAGAATTCAACGGAACGCTGGTTTCTCTATCTTTCTAAACTTAGGGTACTTCATTGAACGCATCGAAAGTAGTAAAATCCCGCTTCTTCCGTAATTAAACTTCTACGAGTTTCTGCTTATTTCTAATTAACTTATTAACTTATTAAGATCGAGCAATAAAAAGATGCGTGAAAATTGCGTAAAAATAACGTTATTGCTAAATGTAAACAAAGAAATTTACGTATTACCTGACGAAGCTACAAAAATTGCAGGGGAAACAAATAGTGACCAAGAAATTATTATGTTTTCTTGGCAATGTTACAGAACACAATGGAATAATGTAAACTGACTGAGAAAAGTTACAAATGAGACATTACGTTAATTCTTAATGAAACTAGTTTCTACCTTTTTCGATTTAAATGAAGGATACAAACGATTAATTGTCGAGTTAGAATTATGAATCAATCAGAACAAATTTAAAAACAATCAGGTAGATGGATTGTTTTCTCTCCGCGGACTTGTTGGCGTAATCATCCTAGCCACCTTCAACCCTATCGTCTCTCCTAGCAAGCCAACCCTCCGGCCGGTTCTAGAGTTACATCACAGTACCTAACTATAGGCATACTGCTACCATTGAATCAATAAATACCTACCTGGCCATGTTGAGGACACTTGGCAGCTGTATTCGGTCCTTCGATGTTCAAAGGTGCACCGCACAACGAGATTTTTGAAAGTTCTACCTATGGAGCAAGACACCTGCCCGACTGTACGCACTTTTGAAATGGCGATCAGTTTATCAGTATGACTCTCGGTAACAAAAATTATTTAGTTAAGTCGTACGAAAAATTTTTAGAAAATACATACAAGTTTCTATAATTTAAACATTTTTATTTGTACGTGTTATATGAAATAATTATCTTTTAAAATTGCATTAAAGGTTTTAGAAATGTTTAATGATTAGAAATAGTATTTTAACTAGAGATTACGCAACATGCATCAAATTTGTCTTCGATCGATATTCCTGCCATTTCTATTAAATGGGATTGTTTCATTCCATCAATATATTTTACCGTCTTATTCCTCTGCATGTTCCTCCAATTCTACATTCTTAATAAAATTTTATGAACTTTCCTTCTTTATTATCTTCTAATTTAATAAATGACTGTTTCATCTACTAAAAGAATGAATTTAACGTCATAACATGATCTGTATGATATAAGCACAAGTTGTTTTAACTGCATTGCAGCAAATTATATTTTAATACTATAAATTATCTTTTGATTATTATAAAACACAAAAAAAAAGAGCAATGTAGCGTACACTATATATAGTATCCTCCCCCGGTTTCTTCTTCTATTCTTAAACGTGTAAAACGAGAAAAGTCCAGCTCAAAACATCGTACAACACCGGGTTCATTGACACCATTAGACGCTAATATTTATGTTAAGCGAAGAATTTGAGGATCGCTGTTCGTTATCCAGTTCTTCTGCACCGAAACATCGTCACCACTCTCTCCGGCCATCCCCTCGTTTACTACCTTTTCCATAGACAGGATGCTATCGCTAGGGGTCGAAGCGACGTGCTCGCTACCATGTGGACCATACGTATCGCGGTGCAACCCTTCCCGGGTATAAAACATTGCCACAGACACCATATGGTTATGAACGTAGCTTTCTACGGTGGCTTAACCTCGTTTCACCGGTGTAACGTCGCCGGTGAACTTAATTCTACCACACAACTCGATATTTCGCGGATCAATGAAAGCGCGCTTACTATTTGATTATAAATGTTTTCATGCTCTATAAGAGCATCTTTGCCTTACGAAAACAAGAAGTTATGCTTATTTCTGGTTCTTTGCTCTATTACAAGATTCGGCAATTAACTTCATTTCAATAGGAGAAATATTAATTGCTAGATTTTATGCATTTGTGCGATATTAAAGAAGCGAAAATGCATACGACATGCGATAATATATAAAATATTTAAAACAGAGTACTCATTATAACTTCTAATAGGTTTTATCTTATGCAAATTAAATCTCTACTTGAAGTCTATTTCTTTAGTTATATTCCTTATATTAGTTATATTAATTCCTATAAATAAAAATGACATAGTGCGCAATAGCTACCTATATAGAATAGAGTAGCACTACTATAAAGAAACTAAAGTTGCCTCATGAAATACAGATATAGATGCAAGGATATAGCATACGGCATTATAGAGGTTAGATTAATTCCAACTTAGACGCGTATATTCTCAATTCTGTCTTTCGTCTCTTACGCCAGGGAAAGGAATGAACAGTGAATTAAAATCGAGTAGCGAATCGCTGCTAAAATACTAGCGTTTTTTTCCGGCAAAGAAATGCAATCGCAAACGCTATTCCGAGTTCCGCAATCTTTTTTTTTCAACGCGTTTCTCACAGCAACGCAATGTAACAACAAACGCAGAAAGAGAAAGAAAGAGACGGTTACGCAACTGGTTACTGGATCATGTAAATCGTACGTACAATAAAGAAACATTGTGAAATCATTCATTACGCTTTTCAGTGGCGGACCTCGACCGAGCAAATCTCTTCCATTGTCGCAATACACCGTGCTGGCCACTTTTTACCTGCCCCTACAATCTTAAAAAACGTTTATATCGAGATACATAGAAGATTTATTATCGATAACTTTTCCTCTGTTCTTTACTTCAATTCAATTTCTAACTTCTATACGAGATATTTGTGAATTCTGTTTAGAATTGAATAAATAGTTTCGCAATAGAATTCCACTTACCGAAATGAAATTTGATTTAGCATCTGAGTAAATGAATTCCTATCCATTGAATTTGAATAATCTAGATCGTCTTGCGCAATTTAACTAATATTACTAATAGCATTTTACAAGCTACAAGTTACAAATTATCAGTGTTAATAGATATCCTTATATAATATTTAAAAAAGTTTAGTTACAAGACAAATAAAGTTATACAAGACATTTTATAAATTACAAGTGATTTGTTCATCCCATTTGACATTTCTCACTATTTAAACAAAAAATCATCGTCAGCGAAAGAAAAATCAATGGACTGCTACTATATGAATTGTTTATTCCCTGACATCGATAAAACTCCACTTTGCCATTCATAACTCCACCCCCCCCCCTCAGCAACGACAATATAAGACACTTACAAACACAAGACATATAAGTCTTGCTTATTAAAAACCTCATATTCCCTAAAAGCTCATCACCTATTCACTTGGTAATGTGCTTCGATCCAAACGTTCCTTACGCGATAGAGCGGCTCAAAAGCTGAATTAAAATCGGCAATTGAAAGCAGAGGCCCGGTCGCAACGAAATCCTTCCTTTCTAGAGTCGAAGGAAGGAAACCGGCCTGTAACGTGGCTCTCGCGCGGTTCCGTGCTCCGTAGTGATTTGAAGACGCACGGAAGATGGTTGAGCACCGCTGAGGAACGCTCAGCTGGAGCTCCGACACGGAGTACAGAAGGTGAGGAGAAGAGAGGCGAAGAGGTGGCAACAGCGCGGCGCTCGACGGACGGGTGGCACTGGTTCGTACATAGGCGCAAGCGCGCGTCTTCCGACAGAAAAAGGGAGAAAGAACAAGACGTTCGTTCGGCAGAGAACGCGGGAGAAAGACGGACGAAAGCGCACAGCTCGACGATATCGCGACGAACGTGCGTAGCTCGCATGCGTTCGGGCTGTGTGCATCGCGTGAAATGCACCGCGCTCTCGGCATGGTACCACGCGTGCAACTAGAATCTAGACGAATGTAACCACGTGATCACCGATCTTCCCCCATCTCTACGTGGCTGACTGTGTATTACGCACATGCAACCGACTCTGTACCAATTGGTAAGCCGTCCAACGACACCTACGACTGGCATCTGGATACCGAGATCGTGCCGCTTTTAAGGTCGCTACACATGGCTCAGTTTGTCAGTTTTATCGTCGGACAGATCGTTCAAACTGTTTGCGGTTGTGAGCAGTAAGAATAAAATAGTCGACGATTTAAGTACAGAGATTTATTGTCAGATTTATCGTCGGATCTACAGATGAGTTTAGAGATACGTTGTACTGTGTGTGAGACTCTTTATGATCTTTATGATCCACCCCAGCCTCTCGCGGCGCATGCAGAAGCGTGCGTCCACTGGCATTGAATCGACGCCTCTATCGGACCGATTCGAAAGCTACGACGAAGAATGGCGCTGATTAATCGGCATGGGATAAGGAGACTTGTTGTAGTCGAAATTATTTTGGGTTAGGTTAGGGTCAAGTTAAGTCATTTGCTAAGGTGTGCTTTTGAGATTGAAAGTATTCCTGATGCATAGATTAAGGGAATTTTCATTAATACGAGGATAGTGTGCGTATAAACGCCGAAATATTTTGTACAATGAATTAAGATGTAATGTATGTAAATGAGCATACAAATTACAATGTGCTGTGGAGGATGGAAAATGGCGTCAGCTTTAGATACTATCAGGTGATGGTTTTGGTAATTGGTGATTAAAGAGATGTTTCATGTATATTTTAATAATTCAAAACAAAACTATTTGAGTATTTGAATTTGTACTTTAATTAAAATTTATATGAAAAAAAGAAAGTACTCGCACGCGCGTGGAATTACGTGTATGCGAAGATTTTGAGGCTGTGGTACATGCAACCAAATTGTATCGAATGGAGAAAGTTTCTCGAGCGTGTCATACTGAAACTAGTGGGAGTCTAAAGACGTCGCGCGCGTATCTGTGTATAAACGGCACGCGTTGGGCAATATCCGTTTCGTCGTTCGTCCATTGTAAAGGGAAAGGTAATCGTGACTAAAGATTTTACTCAACGTATAGCTGATAACGTACACGATCATTGTTTGAAATTTTACTTGTCAATGCTGCCGCTGTGGCAGCATTACTACTTTTCAGCCGATACTCCTTTAGAATACATTAAAATTATTTTATAATATCTAAAACAATTCCTATAACGTATTAAATATTACTTACAATAAACTCCAAATATTTAAAGATGTAAAATTTCTTATACAAGAAAATATGTACTCTTTACATTTGGATTCAGCAATATTTCAAGTCATAATCTCCTTTAAGTAAAACTCCTTTCCACGTAATACTTTAAATAAGCTGCACGTAGAATGTTGTTTATCTTCTTACACATTTTAAATTTCGTTATATTCTTACTCTATCCACCAATTTTAATCCGAAGCTTTCTTTAAAACCCTGCTTGTGACACTCCAATATTTTTTGTTTTAATCTCGCTTTTATTTCAACCAAGAAAAAAATTTTTAATACCTTAAAAGAATCTTTAATATCAACTTAAGCCAATTATCAATAACGCTATTCCTAAATCGTCATGTAAATAACGATTCTTTCGTGTTTTCTTTAAAATTAAGAAATTTTATAACGATAGAAGAATATGACGCGGTCGGAAATAAATCGAGGTGTGCACGAGAGTTGACTTCCACTACGAAAGCATAAGCGGAAATCAATTCAAACCAAAGGAAGTTGGAGATGTTTTCCAGGAAAAGGGCGCAAAGAAGTCACACCTAGAAACGATAATAAAATCCGTCGCTCTCATCAGTTAGCCCTCTCGTTTTCACGCAATTAATCATAATGTTGCACGAGGTTACTCGAGCATGATTAAGATGACAGAAAGATCGATGATTTATCCGCGTGCGCGTCGATTAACCCGGAACGGAAGTGAACGCGCGCACGGGGTCGTCCAATAGTGAATTATTTGAAGACGCGAGAGTGTCCTCTGTATACCAATAAGCGAAATGGAGGACCTTATTTATTATTCAGCCAGTAGGTTTGTAGCCCGTGGTGTATTCGTCTATCTCTCGACACGCATGCGAAATTATTAACATCGTTGATAAATGTTCGACGCGTGTACGTGAGCCGTGTTGTCGAGCGACGACAACAATTTTCATGTAGACCGCGATGCCATGACGATCAGAGGCAACGTCTAAATAGGAATAAATAGCCCATTGTCGTAATGAACGTATTCTGCGTTACGTCAATACGCCGGAATATATTATGCTCGATATGTACAAACAAGATGGCGGCTGGTGCATTAAGTCGAACTAAAGATACTCTTAACACTTTGTTCACTCGAAACGTACAATCTCTGTTCGTTTCTGATTGAATTTCTGGATAGATAACGAGTTTCTTCGTCTTTAATCATATTACACGTATTTTGAAATATCGTGTAAGATTATTAGAAATCAAACATAAAATTAATCAATTTCGTAGAGCAGAGTTTGTGATTGAGTTTTTTACGAGTATGATTCTGGTACCGTCGGATTTTATAAAATTATTAATTCTGAATTTATAGAAATTACATATATTAGATATAACTAACGGATAGTCCATCGTATTCTCAATAAAAATTCAAATACTTTTAGAAGACTAATACGTACAAATATAGATGTTGCGTACAACATTTACTTATGCGTCATGTATTAAAAATCATAGCGCATTGGAACTACGCAATTCACTATGCATATAAGATCAACTTTCGAGCAACAAGCTTCTAAATGAGAAATAAAATTTTGCATTATACGATGGTGTATTAAGGGCGTAATGGACGTACAACGACACGCGGTAAGGCTTGCAGTTTATAAATGACGGACGAGGGAAGAATGTATTCGGCATTCAGTACGACAATTGCATTATTATTCCGACAGTAGCCCCTACAATGGCGATACTCTTCCTTCCTTTCTTCGATTCTGCCACGGGTTCACCGTTGCCACGCACGACAAAGAACCCATGCGGAGCGACTCGACTTTGAGGGAACGCTTTTTCACGTTCATTAATGCTACTTTTCACCGTAGAATGAAAATCAATGGATAGTGAGCCTAATTTCGATCGACATGCCTGATTAGCTGTTTTATCTTCTACGTTTAATCGTTTTGAACGTTTGAAATATTTTACTGAGAACAGATTTTTTTCGAAAATAAATTATCATTACAAAAGAACATTTTTAATATGTCCTTTTTAAATATTTATATATATAATACATAATTTTCCGAATTTTTATACCGCAATAAATTCTGCTTCTCTCATGGGGATAATGAGAGCCAGATAAACACTTTCACTTTTGAAAACGAAATTTATTAGCCTCGAAAGAAGTACGCAACAAGAAACTAGTATTCAATGTAATCCAGCTATCCAATCAATCTGTTTAAACATGTCATTTACCAGGTTCTTACGTCCCTTTCAAAAGGAACGTTTCTCATATTCTTTCTTTATTTTATCACACACCTAGAACTTTCTACTACTTAAAAACATTTTATACATATGGACAAAAACTAGTAATTATACTCTGCTTTGAAAGTGTATTCCACTTCAACAATAAAATATAAGTACTCGTATTTCACATTTTCCCTAATGAAACCTAGCTGCATCTATAACACAATTATTAAGCTTCAAACTTCCGGATGTAAATTGGCGAGATAACTTACGTTTCCCAGTAATTTCAATAAAGCAACAAAGACCAATGGAAAATCCGTTCCCTCGTGCATTGCAGGATTAAAAGTGCAGATCTCTGAAATTACGTAACGCTGGAAATTTCAATTTACGGAATTCCAAAAGCGTTCTATTGTTCTGTTGAACCGGACCTTGCTCTCTCAACTTGCATGCTCGTCTACGAAATCAGCTCGAAGCTTCTTATCGACGGTGTTTCCGGTCGAGCAATCGGCCGATCCATTAACGGAACCGCGGCCGGAGTATTATCATTGTACGATCTCGATGGCGACACGCAACCACGGAGCCAAGGGAAGCCAGTGGAATCCTCCACGAGTCCGTATATAATTCAAACAATAAGCGAGCGAGAAGTAAGTTTTCCGGGGATAGCGTATTCACCGGCGCGCGGCCCATCTAAGTGAAACGTGACCGGCGACTAAAATGCCTCTCATTACATACGGACTCCAAAAGCGAGTCATACGTGTCCATGAGCGGTACTAGGTAGCAAGAAACCACGATGGGATCTGCTTGGATTCGAGAAACAGACGAGAGCGAGCCTCGTCGTCGTTCAAGGAAACCAGAGAGAAGAAAGGAGCTCTGCTCCGCTGATGGTAATCGGTCGACCACTTTCACGGGCACGATATCTTTCCGAGTTGTGTGCTCGACATTAAAAACTCGAGCCTGCTCTCGTTCATGCCGCGTCAACGACACGACTATGGCCCGAAACGCCACCGATTCTTGCGTGGTGACAACGTCGGCATTATTTCAAAATTTTATCGGAGCTACATGAGGAGAGATCGTTTTGATAATTATAATGTATGGTTATGACAATACTTTTTTCAAGATTTTAGTGAGGAGCATAGTTGGGGAATTATGTGTGTAAGTTTATAGAGAGACGAGAATTTGAGGTGAAGAAACTTTGTAAAAAAAGTTCGCTGAATTCCTTTACGTTTAGCTGAGTAGTAGAATTTTTAATTGAAAAAAAAAGAACAACGCAATCATGAGACACGTTGGCATTAAAAATAGAAGACTTCTTTGACCCATTTTCCTATTCGATTATACAGCTATCATTCGCTTGAAAGCAATCGTCGTAAATATTAATTATCTATTAATACTCGTGTTCTTCTAGAATCAAAGAATCCAAAACATTATGAATGAAAATACAAAATTTTGCTAATTTGTTAAAAAATCTTTCTAATTTGATTGATACTTCCAGTGCTAGTTCCGCTATTAAGCAATCATTTGCGTAGCGCGAAAACAAGTAGCAGGTTCTCCAAAGCGTTCACGTTGATCTTGTTCGGCTCTCAATGCACAATGCAAACGTAAAGACCTCGAGAGGCTAGGGAAAAGAAATCGTAGCGAGCGTCCATAGCATGCGTCATACGTCCGGAATGTAACACCCTGTGTCTCGTCGGAGTGTAACCGCAAAGGGGACAACGTCTGGAGCATTTTCGAGTCGAGACTGGACAGTGCACCGCGATATGCAAGAGAAGAACCATTCGACAGAGTTACACCAGCCTTTCCATAACTTTTCGACGTTTATTGCGTGGTTGAGAAGAAGCTATCGCGACGAAGGACGTTTGTTTTTACTGACAATGAAAACCAATAGATCTAGCAGCCAGTAACCTGATATCTTTTAGTGTTTGGGAATAGAAAGAGGGTTTTAGAAGAGGTTCTTGAAACTATCTGCTGTCTGTGATCTGTGCCTTTTACGAGTGATCCCTCTGTATGGATTTTCTGAGCAAGCATTGTTTTCTGTTTGATAATATGATTTGGAATTAAAAATTAATCACATTGTTGATAGTAAATGGAGATTTTTATTAGGACGATAAAGAAATTCGTTGATTTATTGCTGATATAGAGGATTCCTAACCATTTCAAGATATAAAATCAGGAAAAGTTTAGAACTACAATCGTAATCTTTATGTATTTAAATAAATTTGATATTGTTTTATGGCTTTCTTCCAAAATTCCGAGTATTCCCTCTCATGCAGTATAGAGTATTGAATTCGACAATCCTCGATGTATATCTTCTAACTAATCTCTCTTTAATTACGTTACCAAAATTACTAAATATAAATCAATCTATACAAGTCCATACAACCGATCGCTGCAACACTGTCCATGCTTTATCAAGCATCAAAATAAAAGCAATTATTTATTGACATTATCCAGATATATCTGGATCATATATTAAATCATAAATATCATATATAAAATCATATATAAAATCATAGTTCGTTGCGCATGTAATTTACAAATCCATTAAACTTTCAAACAGAAACTTCAAATAAATTCTATCTAATCTTTAACACGTAAATGTTGCGTGGAAAGTAAAATGAAATGTCTGTGCGTACCAAAATTGACCCAGCTCTGCACCATCCACGAGTTAACCTCCTGAAACCATCCCAGGCTTGCACCTCGCAACCTGCTAATCGTTTTCAGCTTCGAAAATCTGGATCCTAACCGCGTCCTTGGTCTCTTGTCGGAAGACGCGTATACACGCAGCCGCGTTTATTATACGCTGTCGAAGCGAGCTGGCCAGCAGCAACACGAAGGTCGCTGCTCGAAAACGCACGAAATCGGGCCGACACTCACCCACATACGCTTGCTATGGGCACGGGCAGGCGCGCGCGCGCGCCAGCACCCACGAGTCACACGCACCGGGCCAGACGCACATTCTACCAACGACCGACCAAACGACCGTTTATTGGGATCTCGAGAAACGACCACGACTGCTACGGGGAGATGGACGATTCTTGGAACGGTGGCTGCATCTCCAGCCTTTTGTTGCCGCATTTAGCGGTATGTGTTCGAATCTCAACTTCGAAGCGACTCCAAATTTTTCGACGCTATTGCGGTTCGAATCATTTCAATTCGAAGCTTACATAGAACTCTTGAAAGTTTTGATAAGTAGGATCTTTGATCTCGAGTCTTGAATCTCGCTGCTCTCTTTAATTCTCGTTCACGTTTGTATCGCCTGGGATATTTTCTTCCTTTAGAATATTTTATTTGTAAATATAATTTTACCTTCGTAGAATTTTCGGAATATAGTTAAATGTAGATTTAATTAAGGCATCGGTTAGAACACTAAAGACAAATTGTACAGAATATTGATCGTGTGTTTATGTAGTAAAATTACAAAATTAAAAAAAGCTGAGATTGATCAGTTTGGCTTCTGAGAGGTTCATATATTTATATGTATATCTCTTTCAGATCCCATCACTAGCTACGTTCGAAACGATAAAAAATTCGAAATTAAAAAGCAAGCGTAGGGAGTCCAGAAAAAAAGAGAAAGAGATCGTCTTGACGACTTTCGAGGATCACATAAACGTCCTTCGACAGCCAAGGGCCGAGGACGAGCCGGCTCTCTTCTTTCTCTTCCTCTCTCTCTCTATGGATATGTGTATTCAAAAGTTTTGTCCGACGATACTAAATCTTCTGACTAGACATGCATGGTTTTACACCTACGATGAGTTACCGCGTAGGGTGTTTAATTTTGGCGAGTGAAAGCGTCCTTTGATTACGAATTGATATTTTTGGAAGATGTAATGGATCGTAGGAGGTGTAGGTACTTGATGAATGTAGACTGTGGAAGTCTGGTTCGTTGAAAAATCAAGTATAACGATTAGTGACGTCAATGCGAGAATTGTGAAAGGAGTACGAAGATTGATGTAGACGGTTGATGTGAAAAATAAACCGAATTCCAATTTGGAGTAAACAGAATATAATTTGCTCGAATTGAATGAAATATAACGAAATTTGGAAATGAAGATTTGTAGCGAGAATGACAAACGCTTCAATTACAACTCTGCAAGCATCATAAATTACCTATTTTCCATGGTTTTATAGCTTCAATGATAACAAATAAAAGATAGAAGAGAATTTTACAGAGCAATAAAGCTATCAATACATGATACTACATAAATCTTGACCATGTTTCTTTCTACTATTCACAGTACGAAGAACCGACACACGCTATTCAAACATCTTTCATTCCAATATAAACACAGTAAATCGAGTGATATCATTCCCACATCAACCACGTCAACAAATAACAATCAGTTTCAAAATCATAATATGCCCTTTCATGGACAGTCAAACAGAACCAAAACACCGATAAGTATCAAAGTAAACCTACAGCCTATTTCCCCCCCTAATTCTTCGCACATTAAAAAACAAACGCAAGCCTCCCACGCTTTCATAACACACGATATATACGTACTTCTTTCTTCTTCCTTTCGTTCAGATTTACCCGCATCAAACATATCAATACGGCAGTATGACAGTGATGCGAGGCTTTAGGCAAGATCCGCACAGAAAATACTACAGATGGTAGTGTTACGCATATTTTAGTTAGGAATACGATAGACCTTTATAATTTAATGAACAATTCATTTAACTAAAGTTTCCTAATTTTTCTCTCTATCTATTATTTTTCGTTCATGCAATAGGAGTTGTAAGTGAATTCACTAAACAAGACTTCATTAATCAATCAAACTTACCAAATACACTTCTACTACATTGGAATGAAATTTTAGATAATGTCCAATTGAATGAATCTCTATCTGGAAAATCAATTATTTAACGTGACAATGAAGAAAAACGAGTTAGCTCGTCACTCAGATTTCCAATCTCATAGACACAATTTCTGATACATCCTATAATTTTATTCGATTGTAAATAAATATTAAATATTTTCTCTGGGATATACATAATTTCTATTGTAAGTCATACATAGTATCATACCTGGTTAACGCAATTCCTATTATAATTTATTAATAAATTGTAAATTAAGAAATAAATCCCTATTATAAACGTTAAGTCACATACGTCTACAGGACTGCCATCTACTTCCTGTGTGAAACTTGCCTTACGCGCTCAATTATAGTTAAGCCGCACCAAATCAGAACATTGTATCACCGTTATAATTTTCGCATCCACCGCGCGCATCGTTCCGTCGATAAACTTTATCATAAATGCACTCGTGAACGGCTCGTAAACATAATCGAGGTAGAAAAAGCACGCAACGATTTAAGCGAACCGGCAACCCGTACGAAAACGTATAACGTAAAGTCGGGTTCGAAGTCTCTGCTGCTCTCTCTCGAGAAGGAAGAAGGTGAAGAGAGCACTCTCTTGCAGCTCTCCTTGGGTGGCCAGGACATAGCAAATTCCAACCCTTCGGAATTCCGAGAAGGACCGTTACATATATTGCCACGTCAATACTCGTTTAATGCGTTCTCGCCACTTTTGCTCCCAAAATCCAATGGTCACGCTTTGCTTTTCGAACATCGAACGTTTAGAGATACGATCTAGAGCTACCGATGACGAACGTTGACTAGGGTGAAAATAGATTGGTTTGGTTTCGGACTTCGATAAGAGAAGCCTCGAGTTTGGAGATCGATAAGCGAGGGTCACGTGTATTATGTGGTTTAGCTTGTGATTTATCGGTAAGGGAACGAGTATCTGTTTCTTGAAACGTTTCTAATTTTGGTAACTAATTTTGGTTTAAAATTTGGAAATTTGGAAATCTTTTAGATGTATTTAAGTTTGTCGTTTAGTTCAGTTGTTTTATCATATTGATATTAACAGGACGGACTTGATCGTCATTTAGTCACGACTAAACCAAGATTGATGTTAGTCGTTGAATATATTTTTTTATAGATAAATGTCAGAAGGTAATTAAACACATGTAAAGCATAGTATTCAATAAAGCCTTCAATAACGCAACCTACGGAGAGGAGAGAGTCGAAGCAGAAAAAGATCTTCCTGAATTTAGTTCTCTCGGGACCGAATTCTCTTGCGGTTAAGAGAAACATTTCCTTAAATCAATTATAAATAACAGCTTTTACAAAGAAGATACAATGCATTAAAATGTAGAGTCAGTTACACCAAAAACAAATATTTTTATCGTTTGATACTTATTATAATTCCATAGATTGCAATCGAGTGTTAATTTCTTCAAGTTATCAGGAATATTATAGCTTTCAAGGATAATAACTATGACCACGATTTTACAAATGTCTTTCACGAAACGACTCACGCACAAAGTGCCTGTAACTGATGTAGAGGTTACTACGCGATAAAATTCGCATAGAGCTTCTGAAATAGACGTAATTTTCGTTTACATCCAGCGTGACACGATCGTGTCAACAAATACTCGGTGTCCTGAAATTATCTTCAGCCACACCGTTATGACAGCATTACAACGCGTGTACAGGTCGAAACGGCTCTCGCAAGCATCACGCTGGCTGATATAGCCTTGAGATTCTGCGAATCGAACACAAGGCAATCTGCATTTCACGAAGATAACACCTTTGAACGGTCGCGTATATTGTTGCGATTGGAACAGCGCTGGAGCGCAGATATTTCGATCGTTTACATCTACGAGTTACTATCTTTTCGTCCTTTTCTATCCACGATATCTCAACCAAATTGAGCAAGATTATGGGAATTTTAGAATTTATAATCCTTTTAAGCAATCGGTTTGTAATCTAATTTTTTTTAATAGCTAACATTGCCCGGAGAGATGTTTAATAATGTTCGGGTTTTAAAACACGACGATCAAGATACCTACACGCTGTTGCAATTGCGATTTCGTGTTGGTTCTGTTCGTAAGCTGTGTATCACGAGTGTAAATCATAAGTACGTTAGAAGGCAAAAAGGCTACAAGATAATTCTTGCGTCGAAAAGGACGTATGTAGCCATACTATTGCAAATGAAATTGGAATTCATCAAGAAATTTCCAACCCGACTCGAAAGTCAAGGATCAAGAATTCGAAGGTCAGACGTTGTGATATTTCGTAAGCTTATTCCAAAATTTCGGGTTTCCTTGACATGGAAAGGATTGCTTAAGAACAAATATTAATAATTAATCTGCATGTTGTTCTTTCGTCGAAAGTATCAAATATTTACGTGTGCCGTTTCATAAAAATTGTATAACCAGATACCATCAACTTCGACGTATCATCGAGATCTACCAAACCTATATGATCGCCATGAACAAGATATTTCTGCAACTTCCTGTTTTTATGAATACGATTAACAAAATTAGAAATAAATAGAAATTTGTTTTGCGCTTAAAATATAACAACTTTACTTTCAATATTCTATATACCTTTGCATATGATCTGCATTTTATACACATTTCTTTACATTTCAAGTTTTCATAAACGCGGAAAAATCCTAGTCACAAACAAAAATCATAAAAGAAGAAATTACTGTAAATACATTTCCAGCCAGATCCCAAGTATCCACATCAAGATGAAACACATACTTATGAAAGAAATATACGAAAGGAAACGTGACGTTGGAACTGTCGAATCGGTACGCATGAGAACCACCGTTCCTATCCGGCCAATCGGTGAACCTGGTGCGTGACACGTGATGCAAATCATGCACATAGAAAGAAGCGTCAACCTCCGCCTCCCTCCTGTGGTCCAGTATCCTTCTGTACCTTTCCTCTCGGTGTCCTGTCAACTTGTCGTCCAAGGTGAGTAGACCTATTTGGCGGAGGTGCTTCAGTCACGACCAGACCAGACCAGACCAGACGACGACGACTACGGCGGCGACCAGGTTGCAAGATCGTAGGTGGAGCAGAACCCAGTCTGGTCTCCTTCTCCCCTCTCATCCTTTCGCTTCTACCGTTTCTTCTTCATTGTTACCCGTCACACCGACGCACGGAGAGCACGAGACTCATTTTCAAGTCATTCTTTCTCTCCAGGGAACCGAGTCGATCGTCTCTCATTGGTACAATTGAACCAGCCCATCAATGAGGCTTTCCAGATAATTTACGATCTCTCAAGATCGCGCTTTGATTCGCGCGCACAGGTTAAACGAGAATTAACAAGACAGAGGAAGCAGTTAGGCTAAAATGTGATAGTTTGGGAATATTTTTGGGTTGAAAAATTGGGGAGAGTCCACGTGAGAAGCATTAGGATGATCGACTCTTTCTTAGAACTCGTTTCTTCTCTAGAAATTGGAAGGAAATAAAAAAATGTTATGTGGTTGTTGTCTATCTGACATGCGGTCATCCCGTGTTCTTATTATCATAAACACATGATAAGGGTATTTTTAACAAAATAATCTTTCCTCCAATTTTACTGCAAAATTAATGCCTCGTATATCTAGAAGAGTAATTTTACAAAGTTACTTACAACAATGTTACCAAGAAGATATTAACGTGATCCATGGTTTGAAATAGTCTATAAACATAATTTAATGTCTTCCTATTTATTCGGATACTTCTCTAAAGTAATACGTTTTATCATAAAAGTTGCTACTGGCTGATTATAAATATTCTAGTATAACGTTGACGAAAATACAATTTATTTTAACAAAACTGACTCTTATATTCCGATATATTTCTCCAAGGCAATATAATGTACGTCTGATAACATCCAACAATATGAACCATACAAGTCAAAGTCTTCTACAAGATCTTACGACGATCTTACAAGCTTGATCGAACTCTGATTTTCTACTTGTAAACTCACTAGTGTTATTACTAAATCATTATACAAGAGGCTAGAAAATCCATCTATCCAGAGATTCAGAGAAGAACGACGATGCTCAAGGATCGATGTTCATGGTTTGATTATGTTTGCAATGAAGGGAAAGGAATTGGAGGAACGATGCAGACGGCTGACACGATACTCCTAAATTGTCAGTGGGCGTTTGACTAATAGATTGCAATAAGAGTTGTCGAGCCAGTGTAATGACAACACCGTAACGAATGTTGAGTTCTCGATCGCTTACGAAGAAAGGAGAGGCTTGAAACCGCGGTGGCAAAGAATCATTAACTTCTGTCTTTCTTTTAACCGATTGTGTCACATTATTTTTCGTATACTTTTTTGTTATTCCTCCTTAGAATGATGTATTTGTGTGTTTGCCTTTTAGATAAACAAAATTTAAAGATTGTTTAAAAAGTAAAATCTTTAAAAGATATTAATAAATTTACCATCTTTCTAAAAACTTTTCATCGCATAAGTCAAACACAGTTTCATTTATCCATTTGTAAGAATTTTCTACTAAGTTCCTGTTACTCCTTTTCTTCTCCGTTCCATTTCATTTAGTCAATGAATTTGATGTCACTTATTACGTTCTTTTATTATATAATTTTACAAATCATCCGTTAAATCATATTTGTATTAAAATTATACTTCGCTATACTATATTATTATTATCATTCTTATTATATCCATTCGCTCATACCAAGAACTATGTACATAATAGGGACAGAAGGATTGATAGTAAATATACTTCGACATTGTACGCGTATAAAGACAAGACGATAACAATTTACAGCGAAAGTCGTTCCGATCGCTGTTTGAAATAGTCACTGGAAAACGAAATTTATTTCAGCATTCCAACTTATTAAAAACAATTTTGAAGATAAAGCAATAGATGAGCAATCATAAAAAGTTTCTTCTACTAAAATATTTTAATCGCGCTCAATTGAGTTATTATTATTACCAAATTCCCAAATTTTATCATACTACACTATTACCAAAATTCTTCATCGTATTGTACACACTGTCATTTGCAATGAAGTATTATAGGCAAAATTCTGGAAAATATTAAAGTAACAGGACTCTTTATCCGGTCCTACAAGAAAAGAGTTAAGAAAGGGAAACAAGAATCCACAAAAACAGAACATCGTTAGACGGATGAAGGAAATCGTAATTTCACAAAAAGGTGCTCGAATCCGACGACCGCGTGCGCAAAATGTGCGTGAATCGAGTACCACTGTGTCTGATCCCGTCAGTCTCGGCCGTTCAGCACGTGAGTCACTGGCGAGGTAGAGTCGGATAACAACGAACTCGAACAAATAACCTCGAATCCTTTTCGCATTACCGACTCGCCGAGGACGCGTAATACCGGCTAACTACTTACATATAAACATGAACGCAGTTGAGCACCGATGTCATCGATCCCACCAAACCTATTTCTCAGGATGCACTCTTTGGCACGTGTCATTTCTGTCGTTAGATGAGCTTGAATAAAGATGAACGCGAACGAATAATGGTAAAGTGATTCCAACGGCACGGTGTAAACACGGGAAAGACTACCGTTGCTGGCGAGGTTATATGGAGTGAAACAAATTAATTCCATAGTTTTTCTTTCGTTTCTTTTGCTTCTAAGTATTTCGTTGGATATTAGTTGTTGATGATTTGTTATGTTTGGTAGAAAAATAAGTTCCTGGTAAAGAAGACTATTTTGAAGGCACGTTGAACGATATTTGAAAGACAGTGAATATTTGACAGAAGCGAAAAATAAACTTCTTAACGTATTCACCCGATTAAATTTTAAACATAATTTAAAATTTGCCAGAGTTGAGGATTTCGTAACTCTTATTAACATTTCTACACACTACTCTACATCGACAAGAATCTAGATATTTATGAGCGGTAACGTAAATCGATATTTTATTACCAGATAATTATACGAAACGTCAACGTTAATTAATAATCCACCAAACAAATAAATCATTTAATTTCCAATAAAAACAAGTACAATCGCGTATAATTATTTCAGAGAACTTTTTTCCCTCGTGCTCATTATCCCAACTAATAACCGCATTTATAAAAATCTTCTTAAACCTTCCTTATATTACTCTTATTGTTCATACTGAATATAATGTTATAAAATCATTAAACATAATTCGGTAATTAGAATGTAGCAACTTACAATGCGTTAACTTCATTACCAATAATCAATTCCCTATTACATCTCAATTTAAATGCGTTAACCTAGCCAAACGTAACGTTTGTCTTAATGTAACTTCTCTTCTCTGAATGAGACGCGTTACTTCAATTGGACTCGTAATTCGTCACTTTCACGCAAGTGTATTGCAACGTCCAAATTCGTCAAGCAAATCGGAAACACGTGGCACCGTGGGTAAAAGAAGAACGAAGGAAAGGGAACGCTGAAAAGGACGACGAAGACTCGCGAAGAATCTGGTTCACCGCAGTCAACTTCCAACGGAAATCGCGATTCCCACAGCTTTCCCCGCGTTGCGGTCTGCGAGTATGGGCCGCTCATGCTACTTCATTGTTAGCCAGTGTAATACAGCCGCGACGCCATTATTATGAATGAGCGAAACAACCGCGTCGCTATATAATCTGGCAAGATACGTACGCGACTGCAAAGCCGTGTGGGTCAATTTATACAATGCCAATTCTAAATCAAGGGATGCTTAATGGATTTAGAATTAAGTAAAACAAGAACAAATAAATTAAGGAGTCTCAATAAGGAGTTAACAACAAGTTAAGCAGATTGAAAAAGGACCTATAGGTTTGTGGTAAATATACAGGGTGGTTGGTAACTGGTGGTACAAGCGGAAAGGGGGTGACTCTACGTGAAAAAAGAAGTCGAAAATATAAAATAAAAATTTTTTTTTTAATTTTTCCATCGAGACAACGATCTACAGTGAGATCCGTTATAACAAGATGTGATAAAGTGCACGCGTACCGAGCGAAAATTCAAAGTCGATTTTCTCGAAAACAAAGCCTTAAACGAAAAATTTTTATTCTATATTTTCGACTTCTTTTTTCGCGTAGAATCACCCCCTTTCCGCTTGTACAACCAGTTGCCAACCACCCTGTATATATAAATGCATATTGATTAATAAAATATAGTAGTAGTAATACAAACTATCGAAGTGTGTTTTGTACTTGCCTCCATTAGGTAAATCGTGATAACAATTACCCAGGCTATATCTTCAAACTACTACTTTCCATTCTATTCACTTCATATTTTCTATCGCCACTATAAAGAGATAATATGTTTGCCACGCCGCAGTACACGAAACTGTTCTTAAACTTTCTACTTCCCTCATTATCGTTACATAATAGAATTATGTAAAGAATTCGAGAATCATCAACGATGACCAAGAATCAGTCTGATACTCGATAATAATAATTTTCTAATTAATAAGAAAATTGAATTACAAAAAGGATGTATCTAGAAAATTATTATTCTTGTTTCAGAATTAATTCACAGTAGCACGTGTGAGTAGACTTTTATCCTAACCATCTCCATCAAGGTCAAACCAGGCTCCATTCCAAGAATAAAAAAATTATGAATATCATGCTACCTCTGTATATCGAAAATCGCGAGAAAAAGAAGTCGCATATTGAACGTTATTAACAGTTCGATAGAAGATAAGGTAGACAAGAACTCGGTGAAAGTAGCATATGTGTATTAATAAAATCAAAAGTTGCGTGAAGAGCCAGACACGGATCTGCGCAATAATGTAACGCAGATAAAAGGAATGATTAATTTCAGTTGAAAATTGTGCGACCTGATAACAGTGAAAAGAGACCCATCGTAATCTACGTCGCGCGTCGTGACGAATTATCAACATCCGATGGCGGACGTATATCGTTAGAGTACTCAAAAATGTGAAAACATCGCATTGATGCAACCTGTGCAAACAATAATAGCAGATCTGGTGGAATAAGAATTTCAATTTCAACGTATAATTTAGATGTTTTAGTAACCTACAAATTCTACGCGAATTTCATGCATTTCTGTCCTAGTAAACCCGGAAGCGAAGTGAAAAGAAGAGACAAAAGCTCAATTAATAATATAACAGGTAGCGTGCTGGGTTGCTGTCTTTACAATCTTCACACATCTTAATTTCCTTTTAGTTTTGAATATCCTAGAATCGAATTTGTTGTACATTGAAAAAAAGCAATTTGTAATATAAGCACTTGTTATTCATAAAGATACTTAATTTGCCTCTATTTCCCATTTTATTCTATTAGGGGATTTCTTTTCATATAAATATCTTATTTCAAACTTTCCTATTATGTGTTTTAGAAACGATAGACAAAATATATTTATTTGAATCTCAAATGTGTAATCTTAAGTGTTTCACTTAACTGTAAATTTTCCCATATAATATTTTATCCAGATTTAAAAAGTCGCACACGTCGCCGAGTTGGTAAACCTCTTTTATTTATCCCGCTATAAATAATAGTTTGCTTTCACGTTTTACGGGACGAGGTTCGTTTAATTAACGAAC
The DNA here is from genome assembly GCF_011952205.1 of Bombus bifarius. Classification (NCBI taxonomy): domain Eukaryota; kingdom Metazoa; phylum Arthropoda; class Insecta; order Hymenoptera; family Apidae; genus Bombus; species Bombus bifarius. The sequence goes on along the minus strand of NW_022884914.1, from coordinate 4,330,061 downwards.
AACGCGTACACACACACACTGAATGTTTTGAACTTTCACAAGTCGATATACAGTTTCTCACTTACCTTTCTGCATACCCCTCTCTCTTTTAATTTAGTCTATCATCCAGCTAATCGACCAATTAAACACGAAGCTAATAAAAGTTTCGTGCGACGACTATTTTAACCGTCAGCTTTTCCCTCGATACAATCGGTTCGGGCGTGAGGACGCTTGTCACGTAATACGTGCATAGTGCATACACAAGCGATAACCGTCCGATCTATTCTGGAAACATGGATTTGCATCCGTATTTTTGCACGCTGTGCAAATTTTTCTCGTTCTAACCCTACGTTGGAATCGTTGATTCATTATTGGTGATCGCTAGATTGCGGATGTTTACGGATAGGTATAATTAACAATAAAATCATTGACAACTATAGGACTTGAAATAAATGAATCAAAATGAACGCTATACGAAAGGAATGCAAGGAAAACAAAGTTTTTACTTATACGTATTACAGAGAATGCTTGAAATATTTAAGAAACGCATCGCTGTGAATTTATAAAATTTCTATGGAAAATTACAAATTGATTATTCTAACTATTTTGGTATATAGTTTTAGTGGCAAAGAAATAGTTTTCAACCGGAAAATTAAAATGAAATATTGTAAAATTAAAAGCAACTTAATCAACTATTATGGGTTTATAAACTAACTTTATCAATTAAGGATTAAACGCTTTCTTTTATCCTAACGCGAATAACCTTGACTGAAAACGATTGTCAGAAACTAGTTGTAAAACGACGAAGAAATTTGATGAACAAAGATCAGTTCTTTCACGTGGATAAGAAATAACATTGCGTCAATGCGCATTTGTATAAACGGTTGATACACTTATCGTCGCTTATCGTCTCTGTAAATAGCGTGCCGATGTATTTTTGGTTTCGCTTTAATTTAGATGCGATCAAACGTTTTGTATTTCGACCGTTCAGTTTAAAGAATATTCTCTTATTTCAAGTTAATCAATTTCTTACGCCGATAGCTGGATTGCGTGTAGAAATCTTTTAGATAATAATACGAATTAGAAAATCTTGAACTGATTTTATTAGACAGATCGTATAAACACTCGAGCAATACTAATACTTGAGAATCGATAGAGTATATTTTATCAAATGGACTCGAGTATACGATTACTCGATTATTACTTTTATTAGCTTGGTAACCTGAGACGAATTCGAAGAAATGAAAAATTACTTTACGGATTGATACTGAATACATTCGTGATTTTTATGTTGCAGTAAAATCAATTAATGGAGTTTATTATTGAAATACAATCCTATAGATTTATATTGGTTATTCGATTAAATAAATATATCTAACGCCAAATAAATGAACTTAATTTTTCCAATAAAATCGATAAATAAAGAATATGAAGGAAGTAAGAAACGAAATATTCATTGACACAAAACTTCAAAAAAATTATGCTTCGTTAACTAGCATTAGTTTCACGTGTTTAATAAATAAATTAGAAGAGAATCAGTAGAACGAAGTACTCTCTGACATAAAATTTTTGTGAATTTGTATTGAATATCGATTGATACATTAAACAAATTATTTTGTCGAACCAGTTAAGAAAATAAAGGAACTAATGAAATAAATGTTTCCAAGTCTGTATCAAATAATTGAATCTATACTCGATGGATATTTGATTGATTGCAATTAAATTTTTGTATTGGAATAAAATGGGGGAATGAAGTATCAAGGAGATCTCGAAAAAGAATTCTATGAATTTGTATTTAACTTATCACAGATGTTAAATATAACACAGAAAGATTATAGTATTTATATCTAAGTTGTAAGAGTTGTACTCGAGACTGATTGAAATTCAAAATGTATTTACTCGAAACTAGAACGCACAAATCTCATGGGCAAGATAACCAAATCAGCGAAGATTTATAACCAACATCCTATCTATCCAACTAACGAGATGTTACCACTAGCATTAATATGCGATCAACCATCAGATAATGATAATGAATTGTCAGTGTTCAAATACTCATCATACCTTGGCATACCTTTACAAAGCACAGACAACTCAAAACTTAAATTTAATCTTCCGATTTATATAACCAAATGAAATATCCTAATAAATTGATACTATATATGTGTGGCTATTCAATTATTAATTTACTTAAAACTTTGTTGAAGTTAAAATTGAAGTTTTACAAATAAATCAATATCTTTTTTACTTAAGCAATAAATCAAATACCGTGTTTGATAATTACTAAACCAACTAAAACTTTTCATTCTTCATTTTTTCCAATTAATTCTTGGAAAATTGAGCAACATGAGTTAACGAGCCAAACATGTTCCCCTCGCAAAATTATAATTCTCTATACTATAGTCTCGTTTCCATTGAAATCAAATATTAGCAACACATACGTAAAACCTAGAACTACAGCATAATTTTATAATTAAAAAGATACGATATAAGCGCATACTTCATCTCCTACTTCTTACAGAATAATATCGAAGGTGATAAAGGAAGAAAGTGGGTGTAAACATTGCGAATTAAAAAAAGGACAAAGAAAACGAAAAATGTAGGAAGAACATTTGCACCTCGTTGTAGGAAAGGTTGACAGCAAGCTCTGTGAAGGTCGGAATAAACGCATCGCGTATAAGTTCGTGACAATGACGTTATACGTACCGGCGTAGAACGCCCCTGCATTGACGTAAATCCAAGGTTAATATGGGACGTCTCGAATCGAACGCCTACAGGTAAGCGACGTAGGTAGAGAGCCCACGATTTAACGATACTTTGTGCACATCCACCTGTTTCGAATCGCTTTTTAGACGGCACAAACGACCGATATTATCGGGAAAATAAAGGACGCCTGGTAGAGAAATATTTTTCCGTGGAAAATATGACGAACTAGCAATTTAAAATATTGCCTTCATTCGTACAGTATATATCTGTATATTTAGGAATTGTATTATGGTATATCTAATTAAACCTCTGAGAATGTGATGTGATCATAAGAAATGGGGATTTACGTATGTGTTAATAAACGAGGATATAAGCTTTTCATATTAACTAAATTTCTTAATTTAAAAATAGTTTAGTATAACCTTTCGTAAATTAAATAACTGAAGCAAGTAACTGCAAGGAACTGATATCTGTTACGTCAATCATACGGAAATAGAACACAATTTAGCGGTTCATAATAAAAAAGTTATTCTACTGTTTAAAGATTGCTTCGAAAAAAAATATGTATTCGTTGTTAACCCACGCAACGTTGGAAAAAGCAGTTAAAGTAAGGTCAGGTTTTATCGATACGGGATAGCAACATTTTAGTTGCACTTCATAAAGCAAAGCTTGTAAGATTTATTTTCTTTTTTGTTAGATATTCATGAAATAACTACGCCATTTTCGAAACATATTTCTCGCGATAAACGATTCGGAAAATAAACCGATATTTTTCTAACTTGTTAAATATTCGAGCTTTAAAAAATATCGGACTTTAACGCTTGTTGACTCGCAAGCGTTGTATTGAACTTTGCAAGATGTTTGCAAGATTTATCTTTTATCAGATATTTCCCGGACTTATTGACTTATACTTTTGAAATGATTAAGTGTTAAAAATAATATTAAAAAAGCAAGAAACAGTCTAAGTTCATGAGTCGGTGATACTGCGAGTGGACAGTTTCGATATTTTTCGAACTTCTTCTTGTTTTTCTAAGTTAGTAGCTTTATTAAGAATTACACATAGAAAAAGAAATTTCAAGCTACATGAATTGTTATAATTTGTACCAGGGTTTACCTGTTATAAATTACCTGTTATATTGGAAAAATATACAGTTATGTATACTGAATGAAACAGAGGATAAATTTTAGATTATTCACAAGAATGAATTGAATTTTATGTACGAGCGGCATTTGCATATGATTGTATGTGCTACACGTAATTGCTAAATTATGCTTTTAATTGAATGACTCGTGTGTTCGAAACCTAATATAGAACAGCAGCAGCAATCAACAGTTTGAATGTTTTCTAACACGAGTGTATTCGAAAATCAACTTCTACTTGTATATTAACGGATATTATAATGTAAAAAAATAAAAGACTTGTAGATAAAACAATATCCTAGATTATAATCGCCAATAAAAAATTACGCGACCTTAAGAGACTCTAACCTTTCAGAAATATTTGTCAAATTGCCAGGGAATATTCCGAAAATTCGGTGAGCAAAACATTGCAAATATTATCAGTGCACGGTAACAGTTCATCGAGTGCTTTGTAAATGAAACTTGGTAGGATAGGTGTAAAGAGCATGGTATTTCATTACGCCCGCGCTTCGATTCCAAACCTGTGTAGTAGAATCTTGACCCGGCAAGTTGCCGAGTGCCGCTTACTCGCTATATACATACTACACAGTTTAGATGTTCTCAATCGCGTGACCCTCGACGATTGCGTTTCTGGATCGTGCACGCGCGCGCGCCTACATATTTGCACGATACACATCGTAACTATGAAGAAAGAGGAACGCTCCTCGATCGTAAATGTCCGAGCCTGCTTCATTTTCGACGAGAAAATTTGTAACGTATATCATCGATAATTTACGATGATCGTTAACAACCGATTATCGCGATGTTTGGAGTGGAACTCAAATCGTTCCGGATGAGTAAACACAATAGCACCGACGATACAATCCGTCGTCCCCGTCATCGTGTACGCGAAGCGTCATTAATCTTGCCCGTCGGTAGACGGAAGCGAGTGCACAAAATAACAAGGTCACGCGCGCGAAAGAGAAGAACATGCGATAAGAAGTTTGGAAGAAGAGGAAGGTTGACGACCGGCATGTACTTATGAAAGCGCGCGCGCGCACGCTCGCACCAGCGCGAGCACCTACGCTAGAACTCTGTAAACGCGCGCGACGAGGAACTCGAACGGGAGACAGACGAAAGCCAACAAGTAGAGTAAATGACTCACCACGTGAACGCTGGAGAGACCGACCGGCTCGCTTTGCTTCTTGTCCGTTTTCTTTACTTGTCGTTTCGCCTTACTCTCGAGGAAACGTTGTTTCAGCACCAGTGTGTCCTGAATATTCTGTTCGCACAAACCGTTGAAGCTTTGATCGAATCTCGGTATACAATCGGTCTGTCTACGCCGATAACTTTCGATCCTACGTCTGAGGCGATCCACAACCGCCTGTCTCTTGGGGGTGAGTACTTCACCCATGCCAGGTGCTTGACCCATTTGTTGCTGCAACTGCAGCTGTTGACTTGTTATATTCAACTGACCGGCCGCGTTCAAATCGTGAATCCCGGCTGATTGGGCTAGAACGGTGTTCTGAAGATTGTTTACGTTATTGGCGTTATTAGTATTGGTATTAGCCTGGCCCACGCAGACCGAGATTGGGCCAGGCGCAGTGCCGGGGGGGCCTTGCGGGGGCTGGCGGGGCAGGAGCCCCCCGGCCTCCATACAGCCCCCTAAATCCACTGCAGGGTAAGCCAGCTCAGTGAGAACCTCTGCTACCGAAGCGCCTGACGCACGCTACTGCTACTGCTGCGACCTCGTCTCCCGCCGTTGCCCTCCAGCCGGGCATCCTCTGCCACCCTGCCAATGTGACGATCCTCAACTTCCGGTCAAGACGCATTTGGAATATGTCGTCGCGTCGTTCGCGCCTCGACACCGCTGCACCGCGCGCTTAACTTCGTCCTGTCTTGTATAAACAACAACGCCGGTTATACTTTTCAACGATGTACCAAGCTTCGCGTCGATTGTCCGATCGTTTCACAGTTTCACTCAATTCGATACGTTCGATAGTATATAGCGTATAGCACGCACGGCCGATACACATAAGACACACGATATCACTCAATGTATAAATTCTCGTTGATATTGTCGTTCGATACGCACTCACGGTCCTTCGACAATTTGCTTTTTCATCAAACGATTAATCGCGAAGCTGAATGATAAAGCAACACACTATAAACAAAGTTCGTCACGTTTTACATTCCATGTGAAAGAAGTTTTCGAACTGTCACTGTTGACGAGACGCGCGCGAAGATTCGACAGTAGGACGGAACGTTCACCGCGCGCGACTAAGTTCAGGGCCTGGGAAGTCCGTGTATACAAGAGGCGCCCAAATTGCCACGCCATCTGATAGTGATCTTTACAACTAAGCGTAGTTGGCGCCACGTATGAAATTCATACTTTCTCAGATTCTGTTCAATACCAACTATGAGCGTTTATCGGTTACGAGATTGTGTTTTTATGTTTTTATATAATGTTTTCTTCGATGATAAATATATTTAACAAGAAAATACTACAAATTTACTGAAATTAGAGTATGATGTCCCGTGATATATATTTACAATTAATATACTGTTATATACATATATGATTATTTATATTATCCGGTCTAAAATGTATGCACGAAGGAATATGAAGTATTCTAGTTACTGAATCCTGTCTAGAAAATTGAAATAGAATGTTAACGAAAACATCTAATTAATAATAAACAAATATATTCTAAGCTTTTTTATCATTTACAAGTTAATAATCAATTTGCATAACCTTCTCAAATAAAAAGGTACAGATAAGATACAAATTACCTCGTTTCATAATCTACACAAAAACATATCCAAACTCACAGAAAATGGAACTGCTCTACGATTTACTGAAATGATAATCGATACAACACAACGTGTGAAGCAGCAGAAAAGTCGACATGTATTGGTCCTTGCATACATGCAGAAATATGTCTCCAATGCCCTCTTTAGTTGCTAAAGTTTAAGTACAATCTTTCAATAAGAAGCTCTCTCTAACCGTTTTCTCTCTCTTTTCGTTCTTTGTCTCTTTCACTCTCTCTTTCTCATAGCGTCGCACGTCCACGCGAGAGACGGGAAGCAAGATCGTAGTGGGAGTATGGGACAAGCTTTTCACGGGGTAATATCAGCTCTGGTTCGCGGATCAGACACACGCTTTACCAACGAAAGACTTTCTTGCGCGCGGAGGACGGTGTGCGAGCGTTCTACTGTCTCTACCGACCATGAGGAACAGTATATACGGTATTACACGGAAAACAGCAGCGTATGCCGCGTGCGCTGAATCTTTCGATTGTCCCGGAGCGTCGTCGAGTGCACGTTGGACGTCACAACAGGTAGTTGAGCGAGGGCAGCGTGCTGCGGCCTCTGTAGAAAGAAAGGAAAAGACTGAGAGAGCGAGCGAGAGATCGATAGATCGGCACGAGTGTGCTGGAAAAAGAAAACACGCCAATGGAAGGGGAAATGGTAGGAGAAGTAGGAGAAGTAGAAGGAAGGCGGCCGAGTGAGATATGCTAGAAAGAGAGAAAGATGGGATAGTAACAGAGAGGGGTTTTTCACTCTTGGTCGGATACCTCCGCACCGTGCCTGTGCACAACTGCCCGTGCCACAGCGCCACAGCTTTGAATCTACAATCTACATGCACGAGACGGGTTACTCACGCGTTCCCTTTGCTCCTTCTCTGTCTTCTTTCTAGACTATGTCCTTCTCCCTTTCTCCTACACTTACGTATTCCATTACCCCGCTATGGACTGCTCCCCTCTAACTCTAATATAGGGACGCGTTTCCATAGTTTGTCGTTTTAAGTCTTCGAAAAGTGATGGATAACATCTGAAAATTATTTTGTATAATACAAAAGTGTTTGAGGAATGTTTGTGATATTTTTACCTTTATGTTTTATTAGTATTTTTAAATGTATTTTTGATAATTTCTATCAATTTTTTAGCTATTTGTGTCAGTACGCATAGCATGCTTGATTATTAACAAATCAAATAAATTGATTTTATTGTTGTAGACATTATATGGGAGATAAATAATGCATATTAGAACTTAAAATCGCACACATAATTAATTAGATTACATAAAGGTTTCAAAGACTTTTAATGAAGTTATGTATACATTAAAGGATAGATATATAATTTAAACAACAGAAACAATTAGCCTTTTATGGAAAGAATTATGTGTAATGAATATAATCGATTTTGTAATCAAAATTATAGTTTATTAATTAAAATTATTGATATGACTGCATTCTAGCTGGAGAATTACAAACTATGAAAGGCGTCAGCTACCGACTGTAAACCAGCTGTATGTATTGCCATCTTTTGTCTATTTACCGTAATAAAAATTTCTACCTCGTTTGATAAACAACTCATTTTTGTAAATTTTTGATTTTTTATAATTTAGTCGCATATGTTTCGATAATTCCATTGTTCAACACATGTTGTATGTTATATTTTAATAATATATGGAATATATTATATGATGCGTATAAACATAACCTCCAAATGTAGACGAAGTTGTTACGACACGTAAATCAAAATTCGTCGTAAACAGTCACTTTTTTTTACTAAAGTTTTATCTTAAATAGCTTTGGCTTCGTATTGTTATTTTGTGTATGGAATATTTACTGTTATGCGTGAAGTAAGTGTTTTTTATGAAAAGAATTAATATTGTTAGTAAGATACAGATACTAAATAAACTGTATCGTCATTTTTTAGTTCAGAAATAGTTTTGAAAAATGGATCTAACTGCAGGAAAAGGTAGCAGAATTCCCTTTATACCGGGAACGAAACCCTCAATAAAGAATTCACAACTACTCGTTTCGACTGGAATTCCTTCCTTAGATCATATAATAGGTTTGAATTTATTTGCAACAATACAATTTTTATTATGATTCTCTATCATATTAATGCATTTCAATCTATTCTTTTAGGTGGAGGATTACCTGTTGGTTCTTTGTTTCTTATTGGTATGTAATAAATATGCTTATCTTACGAAAATTTACATATGAATAAAATGAACAAAATGACTTCAATTTTTAGAGGAAGATCGATATGGCACATATGCAAAAGTCATGTTAAAATATTTTATGGCTGAAGGCGTAGTTACAGCTCAACCACTATTAATTGGATCTAAAGATGTTGAAACATCACAGTTTGTGTCAGAAATACCAGCTGTTGTAACAGACACCACATCAAATGATCAATCACCCAATTCTGATGAGCAAATGAAGATTGCTTGGAGGTATCAAAATATGAAAATAATTGATACCTCCCCAACTGGAGGACAAGCTTTTGGTCATTTCTATGACCTTACAAAAAGAATGGAAAAAGAAGTAATCGAAAAAGCAGATATAACACAGTGGTACGATGATAATTGTCCTAAAAAAGACAATGCCTTTAACAATATGACATATTCAAACTTATTAAAATGTATTCAAGAGACTCTGAAGAAGGGAGGACACTCAATTTCAGAGACACCTACAAAAAGACAAGTTCTAAGAATTGCAATTCATTCCTTAGGATCTAGATTATGGTGCAGTGATTCTGTAAATGATTCACATCAAGATTTGTTCAAATTTTTGTATTACTTTAGAGCTCTTTTAAGATATTCTTATGCAGTTGCAGTGATAACAGTGCCTACAGAATGCTTTGAAAATTCGGTGCGTTTCATATTTATGTACTTTATTTATTAAACCTTTTATGTAAATATATATTCATTTTTTCATTGTTATTAATTTTTAGGATGCTACTGCACAACGGATTGAACACTTGTCGGATGTTGCAATTAAATTGGAATCATTTGCAGGCTCACAAAACGAAACAAACCCATTATTTAAGGATTATCATGGCTTATTGCATCTACAGAAGATGCTGGCTTTAAATACTATAGCACCTCATAATCCACAATCACGAGATCTTGTATTCAAATTACGTCGAAAGAAATTTGTCATCGAGGTAAACTGACTTTATAAATATAACAAAATTAGAGTTTGGCTATGTGTATGTATCTTCGCCGTTTTATTTTAGGTTTTACACCTACCACCTGAATTAGGAGATACTACTCAACGAGAACAAGATGAAACGATATCTCAGTTCGGATGTTCTAGTTCACCACATAAGAGCTTAGATTTTTAAGAAAATATAATGTTGTACGTTTAAAACAATTCCGCCTTTGTATAAAGAATTATTCTCCTGTCCTCTCGGCTTTTGCTTGTAAAAGCTTTTCGCTGATAAGTAACTACAGACGAGTGTAATACGTAATATTTGAGTCAGAAGTACATAGTACGCCGTGTGAATTAATGTAGACGGGAGGAGATAGGCTTCGTGAACACACAATAATACGCATGACACGCCTACCTACTCTACGGTATCATATCAAAAGTAAATTTTATTATAAATATTAAAAATATTAATATTATAATTGTTAATAAAAATCATTTTTGCATAACTAGAGTCTCACTCGATTTCAACAAAAATATTTAGAAAGTCAATTGAATTATGCTCCAATTATTCATGAAATTATAACATCATAGTTATATGTTCATTATCGTAGTTAATTATCACCAGCTTGCATTTTCGAATGTCATTTTTCACGAATCGAACATAAGAATAAAATTTTCACGAATGTGAACGGAAATAAACTAGTCGAGTGTTACTCATCCGTAACGATTACACCGATTAGCTGTAACTCCCCCTGTGTGAAGTTGGCCCGTACACCAGTTATATCTGTAACGATCACATAAGTACATGCATATGGACATTTCACCCCCTCCTGCGTGTCTTTTTTTGTTTCGTGCCTTTCTATTTCCTTCCGGTTCCATCCGGTCGGTCGCGCATGAGGACACGCGTAACGCAAGCGCACCTACAGATGCCAGTATTTGTACGGCACTGTGGAACTATCTATCACGCGGCGGCATTTCAGTCTTCAAGTTAATGCGAGCAAGTGCGCTTCGAAACTGATAAGGGAAAAAAAGAAAATATCGTCGGTGATAGGATCGTAAAAAAAGGAACTAAAATGAATTTTATCCTGCGCGTTAATGTTCTTATTTATCGCGACTATTAATGAAGTGTCATCGTGGGGGATTGACGTGACGAGTTGTCATTCTTTCGTTGCTGTCGCATACGCGTTCAGATAGAAAAGGATTTAATGAATTAAAATGGAAAGGAAAAACTTTGGTGTGTCGCGAATTTTCGTGTGTTGCACAAATGTCATTTTCCTGGTGAGTTGTGGAAAAATAAATGAGTTCATTTTTTGGATTACTATTATAAGATGAATAAAGTATTCAGTTTTTCCTATTTTTTTTTTTTTTTTATTGCAAGAGTAAACGAATATTTTTTTCAAATTAAAAATTATTAAAGCTTTATTTTAAAGATGACGATTATTGCAATTTAAGGATGCTGCCTTCGTTTTCAGATATCAGGTTTCGCGTTGATGTCATTAGGAGCATTGTTATTAGCCGATGATGAACGTATTCTACTGTCACGTTTATTGGGACCAGGGGATATACATCCTGATCAACCACTTTTTTATTACATGGCATTTGCAGTCGTTGGACTTGGATTTCTGATCACGCTCACGGGTTTGCTAGGATGCTGGGCAACTTGTCTCTATAATCGATGCGTTACAGTTTCAGTAAGAATCCATAAATTTCCCTTGTATACGCAACAGTAGAACAGATGGTTTCCAAGTGTCATTCACATTAGTGAAGTACTTAAAGGATCGATTACGATTTTTATATTGTTTCTCAATGTACTTTAAAAAATCTAATACACCTGAATGTTAAAATTAGAATACTAAATAGAAAATCGATTTAAAAAATTAAAAATTCACATGCTATACAAAGTCTAAGAAGCATTAAGCATTATATGCAGAAGCACTATTTCCCATTCAAATATCAGCGATATATCTACGCAGAAACATATTACAATGATACTTCTCTGACATCCTGTATTAACTTTCATATCCGGTTTCACATCCTCAAAATCGATATCCACAATAAAATTCCGAATTTACGAGCGATCTATGGTTATTTCTATAGTTATTTTGTATTATGCCGCGTTACAGTCTGAACACGCTTCTAAAGTAGTCGTGCATTTTAATCGTGCAAAAGTCAAGGTCTTCACGCGCTTCTTCGTCGGGGAGCTCGCTCGACAGACCAAACCGAAACCAGATTTCCCGCTTTGCCGGACTATGGTCACGCGTCGTTGCCCGGAAACGGATCTACATAAATCCAGGCACGCGTGCTCACGGAAGGAGGGCGCGTTCGCGTATCACGTAAAAACAGCAATTATTTTTCAGTGTGTGGCTTATTAGACGAGCGAACGCGTGATAACATGTGAAAATACAATATGTTTGTAGGCTATTGAACGTTTGTGTCAGGATGTAAAATTCAAATAAGTGACGACGTGAAAGTTATGGAAGGTCAATTAGCTGCAAATACACGGAGATCCAACTTTTTATTAGTAACAGTCTGGTAACAAGATGCAGGTAGAAGGTGTGACCGTCTGAGTCAACGAACGAGACGTGCTTCTCCTGTTTCACTTGTAAATGGTGTTGATGAGAGATACACATGCATTCTCATTTTTAACAGTATTTTCTTGTTATATATGATTTGCAAATTCATAATATGACGATGGGGTATGATGGGATACGTGTATGATTTGAAAATATTATTTAATTTGATTCAATTAAAAATTATAGTTATTTAATTTGAAATTATAGAATAGAATGATTTCGTTTTTATGTGATTACGAGATTGACACATTTGAATTTGAACTTGCTTTCATACAGCTTTAATTCCAACGAACAGAATCAGTTAGTGGACATATAGACATTATCAGTGGCATTTTTCTGACAAACGTTTCCTTTTCTCCTTAAAGGATTAAAGTAGGTGAAATGCATTAGAGTAATTTATCTAGCAACTGTACCGTTTAAAGCGATTAAGAGAGCATTGCTTGGAAATTGAAATAAATAAGCGTAGTACTCCCAAAAAGTACAACGTAACAACCATACTAAATTACTTTCTCATATAACATATTACAGAAGTTAACTCGATCATTTAACAATTATAAATAATTATAACAGTTGATCATATAAATATGTATAATACATTATTATCACCAGTCAATTAACTTCATGTACTTAATATATGAATACACATACATTTGTATCACGTGGTAGCACGGAATAATAAGAATTACATTGTTTCATACACCGCGAAAATACAACTAAACGATTCCAACATTAAATATTCAATAACCGGTAAACCATTCAAGTACTATCTCTTAATTATATCACTCGTTACTTTTTACTTTACATTTTTACCTTTCATTCGTACTGTTTGCTTCTTGCTACTGCCTCTTAATTACTTCACTCATTACATTTTACTCTGTATTTTTTCAGTATCTCATCACGATAATCCTGCTATTACTTGGCGAATGCACTGTGTGCGTTCTAGTGGTATTCTGGCCTCACATTCTGGGCATTGATGTTCGACCAGCACGATTGATACGAGCTTTGCAACGTAGTTACGCTGTTCCTGGTCGAGAGCAATTCACAGCAGCTCTTGATCTCGCGCAAACAGCGGTACGTTCCCATATACAGTGATTCATTTTTATGCATATATCGTGCGTCTTACATAAAATGTTCTGAAATTTTGATCCGAAGATGTACAGAGTCGGATGTACATGTTGCAAGATTTTTATTGCAAACATATATTTAGTAATAAATTAGCTTGAATTGCCATCGTAAGCATATAGTAACCGTTAAACATGATCTCATTAATATTAGATAATCAAAGAAATTTATGTCATTTTATTCAGTAGAGACATAGAAACAGCGCGAATTTGCTTAGTTACCTGATATAAACTATCATCTAAATATTAATTAACTCAATTACAAATACTATTTTTTGAAAACGTAGTTGATCAATTTGACTTATGAGAGGTTCGTACAAACATGATAAACGAGTCTTGTTACAGCGTTAGTGAAATTTCAAAATATTTCGTATGAGACATGTAATACATTTGCAAAAGGTTTTTGCATGTGATCGAATATTTTCGCGAACAACTATACCCCTGAGGTAAAGCGATTTGTAACGAGTTAACAAAGATAGTCCCGATGCACATGATCGACGATCGATCCAATCTCATGAGCGTTTACTTTGATTCTTCGAAACTGGTCATTGTTTGATTAATCGACTGGCAAAAGGCAGTCACACAGTACACACCTTCCGATGTGAAACTGCGCGGATCTTTTCAGTTTGCTTGCTGCGGCATAAACGGAAGTAGCAATTACGGTACCTCGTGGTGGCGACTACAGGAAGTCGGTCGACGAGAATTAGTGGTGCCTCTCAGCTGTTGCACCCTGAATAACGTAAACCAGACCGATTCTTTCCTCAACCCTGAACCTGCCAATCTTACTCTCTGCCAGGCTTTGAACCCTGCCGAACATCAATACGCCCGCCATACGACGGTACGTATCGTTAATCAGGATGTTGTTGATTATGCGAATGGAATCGGGAGTAAACTCGACAAACATTGGGATAAGCGATAGGTTCATTGATATGATAATGCAGAATTGTAATTGTTGGAAGTTGTGAGTCGATGGTTGGAAGGATATAAGAGTTGAGTGTTTAGTTAAGTAAAAATGTTTATGATAGGTGTTTATGGTAGGTGTGTTTTTAAAATGTATGTTGTAAAAAAATATTTGTTTTATATCCAATCACGGCGTGCCAAATATTTATTTTCCTCTCTACTAAAAAAATGAAATTTTTAATCTTTCTGGCTATAATATGCCACTTTCACTTTCCCTGTAAATTTTCACGATAACTTTGTCGCTTTGATGAATGGAAAATCGAGGCGAAATGAAAACAACCGTCGATGTTCTTTGTGTCGCACACGCACACGTTTAATAATGACCCGCATGCAAATATCACAGTCTAAGGGAAATTCAGTCGGATACGGGTTGCGTAAAAGCGGCATTGATGTATCGTGTAATCTGTATCGTATCTGGGTACAGACGTATCCGTCGGTAAAACTCGATGGAAAAAGTAAAGTTGACTCATTGTGCGAGAAAGTTTCCTTATCTCTCTTCCTCGCTGAGTGTTAAATATCGCGGGACTGCGCAGAAACTGAATACAGATTGAAATGTCATCGCGCGTTGACACTACTGTTATACAAATGGCATTATATCCATATACAGACCATATTTATAAAAGACTATACATCTTAATTTACAAATGAACTCATTATGGACTTCGAAATGTAAAGAGATATGTCACATATACAGGGTGGTTGGTGATTGGTGGTACAAGCGGAAAGGGGGTGATTCTACGCGAAGAAAGAAGTCGAAAATATAGAATAAAAATTTTTCGTTTGAGGCTCTGTTTTCGAGAAAATCGACTTTGAATTTTCACTCGGTACGCGTGCACTTTATCACGTCTCGTTATAACGGATCTCACTGTAGATCGTTGTCTCGATTGATGTTATTTTTTTAATTTTTAAAATATTAAAATTTTTAAATTTTTATTCTATATTTTCGACTTCTTTTTTCGCGTAGAATCACCCCCTTTCCGCTTGTATCACCAGTTACCAACCACCCTGTATAATAATCACAAAATACTTCAAGATAGTTTAGAACAGAGGAAATGGTTTTAGAGAATTTCCAATATTCTTTCTACTTTAATATTTTTTTTATTCTTTTTTGACCTACTCAATTATTTTGTGTTAAATTTGCGTGACAAGTTATTAACTCCTGTATTGCCAAAATTGTTCTTTTCATATTTTACATTTTCAAAAGGAACAAAAACATATTTATAAGCAAGCATGTATTATTTTTGTAGGGTTGTTTAGAGATGTTGGAGAAATGGACCCAAGACCAGGCAATAATACTGCTCACGATCGGACTCGCGGTGATTTTCGTGGAAGTAGGTGCACTTCTAAGCACATTCTTCGTCTGTTCAAAGGGCGGTAGGAGAACCAAATCTCAAGCATCGACGTTTACATCCACGCAAACGCTTAGTCCGTTTAGCGAAAGTGACCACGACTTTGGTAAGAGATGCTTTCGTCTTTAATCTTCGTCTTTGTTTGCGAAATAGAACTTATTGTTAATCGTTTACAGGACTGGGAATCGAGAATCGAATGCATGCAACCGGAACGACGTTTGGCACTAAATCATGAAGGTGGCTAGAGGGCAGTGAGGGTAAATCATCAGGTGACATTAAGAATATAAAAATTGCGTCAAGTTTGTCTAGACTTAACGACGTGAGAAGATTTAGCAAAAGTATAATCGAAGAATGGAAAAACCCGCCCAAATTTGAAGATGGCGTGTTACGAAGCGATCAACTGTATGAGGAACGCGCGATAGATGTTGTGCCAGATTATTTCCATAAAACTTGCTCGAAAGAGATGAACGATCTCGAAAAAGACCGGCACGATAAAAGGGACGCGGGGAAATCACAATCACATAATAGTAGCGGGACTGTCAGGAGTATTCCAATAAAAAATTATCAGGCCTCGATAGCGCATAATATTGGGACACTTAGACGATCAGAGGCGCCTCAACTTCAATTTGAATCTTCGATGTCCGAGCCTGATAAAAATTTCGACGTAACAAAATATAGAACTCTGTCTTCTCCACAAAACGAAAACGAATCTCAAAGTCGACGATCAGTCACAACTTCGAAACGCCGGGAAACCTTGAATCCTGCCAGGAGATCCTGTCACTCTTGCGATTACCAGCGCGAAATTCAAAGTGGGCACCGTAAGATTAATTCGAAGTTAAAGACGTTAGACAGAAGGATAACCAAAAGCGAACATAACGTTTCCGTGCAAAAAGACGATCAAGATTTCAGCGATTTTGGTGAGTATTTTTACAAATCTTCGTCTCAAAAGTTTAATACTACTCGTCGAAGATCGAAAGATACAAAGGTGAAAGGACAATCTAACAAGGAAACCGTGGAAACCGATGGTTCCAAGCATTTGAGGAATGAGAAATCCCGAGTTAGAAGCAAATGGGGCACCATTAATTTAGAACGTGGACACGTTGGTCAAAAGATATCGGCATACGAGGAGAATGCTAAGCGCGGTAGTCGTAACAAGGAGACTTTCGACACGTATCAAGTATTTCCTGAAATAAAAAAGCATCGAGCCATTGGCGTGCCATTGGTAGGCATGCATAATGCATGTGGTTTGCCTGTAGTTGCATCCTGGCACGATCACGAGCTACTAGAACCTTTGAGAGTCAAAGGTAGAGTTTTAGGGACATTGAGACCGATTTTCAAAGAATCACGTTCTTCGATGAATTTCCGCCATCGAACTCATCCTAAAAGAAAAACACCAACGAATCAGAGCATGTCTAGAAAGAATCGACCGTCAGATTTGAGAGAATCCGATAAAAAGATCGATTATCCATCGATAAAATCGTTAGTTTCTTTGAGAGCAGACACGGGAGAAGTTCGGAGAAGGAGGAAACGTAGACCATCGTTTAAAACGAAGAAAAGTGGTACTACATTTTCGTCTAAAAGTACTACGAAACGAAGGCGAAGATCGGATGGAAGAAAAGATAAAGAAAATACTTTGACTGGTAGTTTTCGTAGGAATTCGTACGAAGCTGGCAGCAAAAGACAAACTTTGTACGCGAGGGATAATGGAGAGGACGCTGTACAAGTTCTCAAAAGTTTATGTTTAAATCCATTAGCTCGAACGAAACCAGAAACAGATATGATATGGTAAAATCAATGGAACAAATATTTTTGATTGAGCAGTCATGAAAAATCATAAATATCATTCAAGTTCATACAATAATAACGAAAACCGTGTAGTACAATCGTTTAATTAGGATTACCTTAATCTTTTATTTGCAATAAATGATATATGTTACTGTATTGATTAAAAAATAATTGTAATTCGTACGAATAGGATATTAGTATATGCATTATATGCTTTGTAAATGTGCTCCATTAATTGTATTGTATCCTTGGATGTTATAATAAAACAAAACCCTTGCTACCCTCGCTGGAAGTATTCAAGTATGTTAATGAGAGACTTTAAAAAATATTCCTTTAAATATTTTAAATATGTATGTAAGATTATATTAATCAATACTTAAAGGACAAATATCTTTATATATTTTGCCGTATTATACTTCAATTATGTTCTAATGTTAAAATATCCATTAAAATTGAATAAATCATGCTCAATAAATTAAATTTCTATAATCGGACATTTGGTGATCCAAACTGGACTGTTGCGTAGTTCTTGGCTTGGTATCGTTTTCCAAAGATTAGTCAACTGATTAATTTTTGGAAAAGGATGCCAATTACCAGGTCTCACCACGAGGAGGTGACTACGCACGAGACCCGCCCATGAGTGATTCAACATTATGCATCGGTCTCGACATTCAACCTACTGGCAAGAATGTCGAGTTCTGACTCTACTTCATGGGCCTGCGTAAAGAGATAGTTATTTCGTAACATAACCGCGAAACACCTATCTCCTACGCAGCAGTTACACGAATCTTAACAAACGCAAAACAACATACATAACACACCATCTATCTCCCACACAACGATTACATCGATCAGTACAATAATTCGCAACCCTACTGGCCGCATTCGGTATCAAAGACACATTTGTCTAACTTGGAACGAAAGAAACAATATGGGGCTACTACGGAAAAGGAGCCCCAACAATCAGACGGTGAAAAAAATACCGCGGCGCGCCCGGAACGAACGAAATCACGATCTCTCGAAAGAACTAACAAACCTACATGACGTACCCCCGTGCACCGGATAACCCTAAGGTTCAGCGGAAAGCCCAAGCATTGACCTTCGCCCGATTCCTGTCACGTCGTCTGGATCTTATCACGGTCGATGGCACCAACCGATGATACTCGCGATCCAGCAAATAGGCCTGCGATTTAACACACTCCAACTGAACAAATGAAGGCCCGGGGAGGGACCGCTGAACAGGATTACAAAGGCAAGGCCCCAACTGCACAGTGGGGTCCACCCCCGCGGGTTCGTCACTTGAACAGGATTACGGAGGACGTGAAATGCAGGTCTCTGCCCGAGTACCGAAGTACCAATCGGACAGTATTGAGAATCGCAGGTATCACCAGTGCGATGACAACTCCCGTGATTCGAGGCAAACGACGAGCAGTCGTCGAGTAGTCATCAAGACAGAGGTGTGCTTGGGGCGACTTACGAATCCAAAGAGTTGCCCAGTGCACGTTGACCCGCACGTACCCGGAATACGCGCGAGCGAGTACGTCACGCTACGGTTTGAAAGAACTGAGCGACCGTGAACCGATAAATCGTGGGAACAATTTTTCCAATGTGGTAAGCGAGGGTATCACGAGAGACGAGATTTTTATTTTTCGTTCCAAGATAGATAGGTATCTTTGTACAGAATGAGCTTACAATGCACATAACATAGGTATCTATCTTAAGATTAATTAAGGCTAAAACGCTCGCATCCCACGGTGTCCCGCGATGTCCCACGATGTCCCACGATGTCCCACGGCGCCCCCGCGGGGGGGTCTTAGTCCGGTCTAGATCACCAAAACAATTTTGGATGATCAAGACCAGACTATATTGAAGTAGTTTTTAGCTTGATATCGTTTCTCAAATAATAATACTAATTTTCAAAATAGTACTTGGTGTATTATTATTTGGGAAACGATACCAATTACCGGGACCCACCACGAGGAGGTAACTACGCTCGGGTCCCATTTATATAAACAGTTTTTAAGCATTGGAAGGAGAGATGTAAAATTATTTTATAATAAAGCAACATTGTAGCGGCGATATTGTTTTGCCGATTTAATACGATATCCATTTTTATCATTTTAATAGTTCCTGCAAACTAAGACTAAATTCACACTTCCTTAATACTAGTTTTCGACTATCAATTAGTTTGAACAAAATTCTCTTAGAGGCTTTTGGTGATCCAAACTGGACTGTTGCGTAGTTCTTGGCTTGGTATCGTTTTCCAAAGATTAATCAACTGATTAATTTTTGGAAAACGATGCCAATTACCAGGTCTCACCACGAGGAGGTGACTACGCACGAGACCCGCCCATGAGTGATTCAACATTATGCATCGGTCTCGACATTCAACCTATTGGTAAGAATGTCGAGTTCTGACTCTACTTGATCATGGGCCTGCGTAAAGAGATAGTTATTTCGTAACATAACCGCGAAACACCTATCTCCTACGCAGCGCTTACATGAATCTTTACAAAGGTAAAACAACATACATAACACACCATTTATCTCCCACACAACGATTACATCGATCAGTACAAATATCGTACAATAATTCGCATCCCTACTGGCATCATTCGGTATCAAACACACATTTATCTAACTTGGAATGAAAGGAAGAAAATGTAGCTACTGACACTGTATATACCATTTCGAGTCTCGCAGAAGACATATACGAGTCGCTGTACTAAACTAGTTATCGTTCTATTTTTTTGCGACACTGTAAGATATTGAAGATACTGAAAAGTTATAAACTCTAACGTATTCTCAATAAGTATCCCTTAAAAATGGGAAAGCAAGAAAATGCCCGATGAATCAGATGATAATGGAAAAAAAAAAATCGCGCCGCGCCCGAAACGAACGAGATCGCGATCTCTCGAAAGAACTAACAAACCTACGCGACGTACCCCCGTACACGAGATAACCCCGAGGTTCGGCGGAAAGCCCAAGAATTGACCGTAACTCGATTCCTGTTTCGCCGTTCGAAACTTACACGAGTCGCGGTCGATGGCGCCGACCGATGATGCTAGTGATCCACGGGTAATTCAGCCGTGGATCCGGCACATAGGCCAGCAACTTAACACACTCCAACTGAACATGTGGAACCCGGGGATGGACCGCTGAACAGGATTACGAAGGCAAGAGGCCTCAACTGAACAGTGGGGTCCACTCACGGGGAGGGACCGCTGAACAGGATTACGAAGGCATTGACCTCAACTGAACAGTGGGGTCCACTCCCGCGGGCCCGAACAGAATTACGGAGGACGTGAAATTGCAGGTCCCTGACCGAGTACCAAAGTACCAATCGGACAGGACTGCAGATCCACGACTGAATCCCCAACAGATTCGCTAGCATCACCGGCGCGACGACAACTCCCGCGATCCGATGCGAACGTCGAGCAGTCGTCGAGCAGTCACCGAGACAGAGGTGTCCTTGGGGCGACTTACGAATCCAAAGAGTTGTCCAGTGCACGTTGACCCGCACGTACGTGGAATACGCGCGAGCGAGTACGTCACGCTACGGTTTGAAAGAACTGAGTGATCGCGAACCGATAAATCGCGAGTACAAGAAGTACTGTGTGGTAAGCGAGTGAAGGGAGACGAGATCTTTCTTTTTTTCGTTCTAAGGTGGATAAATGTCGTTGTACAGAATGAGCTCACAATGCACTCAACATAGGTATCTACCTTACGATTAATTAAGACTAAGACGCACGCATCCCACGATGTCCAACGGTGTCCAACGTTGTCCAACGGTGTCCCACGATGTCCCACGGCGTCCCACGATGTCCCACGGCATCCCACGATGTCCCACGGCGTCCCACGGCGTCCAACGGTGTCCAACGGTGTCCAACGTTGTCCAACGGTGTCCAACGTTGTCCAACGGTGTCCAACGTTGTCCAACGGTGTCCAACGATGTCCAACGGTGTCCAACGATGTCCAACGGTGTCCAACGGTGTCCAACGGTGTCCAACGATGTCCAACGACGTCCAACGGCGTCCAACGGTGTCCAACGGCGTCCAACGATGTCCAACGGTGTCCAACGATGTCCAACGATGTCCAACGAT
This sequence comes from Bombus bifarius, assembly GCF_011952205.1. Lineage (NCBI taxonomy): Eukaryota > Metazoa > Arthropoda > Insecta > Hymenoptera > Apidae > Bombus > Bombus bifarius. The sequence goes on along the minus strand of NW_022884914.1, from coordinate 4,308,416 downwards.
GTCCAACGGTGTCCAACGGTGTCCAACGATGTCCAACGATGTCCCACGATGTCCAACGACGTCCGAGTCCCACGGTGTCCAACGGTGTCCAACGGGCGTCCAACGGTCCAACGATGTCCAACGGCGTCCAACGATGTCCAACGGTGTCTAACGGCGTCCCACGGTGTCCAACGGCGTCCCACGGTGTCCAACGGCGTCCCACGGTGTCCAACGGCGTCCCACGGTGTCCAACGGCGTCCCACGTTGCAGTCCAGTTTAGATTATCCAAAATTCTCTTCGTGTCTTTTCGTAATCCAAACTGGACTGTATTAGCGTGGTTCTTATCTTGGTATCGAATTATTGTGCAATGTTTGTACTTATCGATGTATTGGTTTTCCAAAAGTTAATCAACTGATGAATCTGCGAGAACGATTACATCCATCAGTACAAGCATTGCACAATAATTCGCAACCGTACTGGCAACATTCGGTATCAATGATACATTTGTCTAACTTGGAACGAAAGAATGGAAATGAAACTATTGACACTGCATATACAATCTAGGATCTTGCAGAAGAGACATACGACTCGTTGTACTAAACTTATGAAAATATCGAAAAGTTATATACTCCAACGTTACCGCAATATGCTTCTTTTAAAAATGGGGAAACGGGAAGAAGCCTGAACAATCAGACAATGGAAGAAAAATCATTTCGGTATCTAGCATACATATTTAATATGCTATGAAATGTTCATGTATGTAATTGAAATCTACTTTCTGCCAATTGATAAATTTGAAACAAACTCATTTACTTGATGTGGTATATGAAAGAAACAGGTATCTTTAAAACGAGAACATTTTATACATGAAAAATAAACTACTAATAATGGTTAATTATAGATCAAATTACTATTGATTAAATTTTAGCAAATATAGAGAATCATTTGTATCTTTTTGATCGAAACGAAGGGTTACGATGAGAACAAGAATTTTAAGTAATTGAATTTAATCTGAATTAAAAAAAAAAAAAATTCAATATGAAATTCGAATATTTATAAAATTCTATATTACTGTTAAAAGATTGAAAATATCGCGGTCGAAAAAATATTAAAAGTCATGGTTCTAAGAACGAACAATCACCAGCGCTGATTCCAATTGCAATGAATTAAATTTTAAAAAATATTATAAGCCTTCATAGCAACATTAAGATATTTCATTATAATACTTTGTTGCGCATGAAATCGCTCACAGTTTCATATATGTAAATCTATATATAATATACATTCGTAATAAAGTTTTGTATTTTAGCAGTTATGGTAACGTTAACGCTGACCAAGAAACATGTCTTATAGCAGTATTTTCAGTAATAAACGTGGTAATAAGGGGGGCTGAAAAGGAAACAAAGCAGTAGCCAGAAGGGCTACTAAAATTCAATCGTATTCCACTCTATATAAACCCGATCAACACGCCGAGAGTGGAACTGAATATTCTTGTTTCGCAACACTAATTTACTACTAATATTTATGAAGCAGAAAATTTTCAAAATCAAACCGCGATGAGTGCTTCGTTATATCTGCAATATCGATAATCTACCATTAAAAAAAAAAAAAAAATTAAGCCTGAAAATTCCCGATATTTGATACGCAACACTAATAAGTATAAATCTACGCACTCGTATTTTAGTAATACGCAACACTAATAGCGAGAGATCGAAGTGCAACCATTTAAGAGGTTGCTGATGAACGACCACACTTGCACAGCTCTTGCAGCTGAACGTGTGATCCAGGAACAGTGTCCGACAATTGCAGTCGGGGGGTTAGGGCAGTTTGTGAACGCAACACTACTTAACAAAACGCGATCATTTATTATCGCAACGCTAAAAGGAAAAATAAGCAGAACTCGCGATGGAACAATATCGCAACGCTAACTCTTATAGTGAATTTAATAAAAATTACTATTTACTATATAAAAAAGCTACTTTAAATATTCTGATATTGCTACTTGCAATACTATAAAATTAACTGAAAACTAACATTTTTATAATCTAATTTTTAACAATAGAAAACAGAATAAATTCTGATACGTATAATTCTATAAGAAATTCTAAAAATTTATAATAAAATTTGCAAAAGACAATCGCGATATCGTAATTCGCAACTCTAAAGCAAACGCGATTATCATTTTATCGCAACTTTAATTCAAACCGTAATCATTTTCTCGCCACACTAATTAAAAGCCGCGATGTTATTTCGCAACTCTAATACAACCCGTAATTAATTTGTCGCAAAACTAATAAGAAAAATCGCGATTTGCCCAATGGGACGATGGACCGATATATACATCGGTCAAAAAAGCAAACTACTACTACTACTACTGCTACTACTACTACTACAAGTACTAAAATCGAGCATAGTGACAAAGTAGTAACAATAATGACTTCCCATGCTCTGGATGACCCAGAGGATGGGGAGCCATTAGTAGTTGCCCTCTTGAGTGGCAGTTTGCCGGGCCTCTTCGGCTTATAGCCTCTTCTTTCTTCGGGCGCAATGCCCGCTGAAACTTAAATCTAAGCTCGAGACTTCTAAATCGCAAACAAAAAAAAAACTTACCAAGGAAAAATAAAAATATAAACCGCGGAAGCTGATTGAAGTGCACATGGACTGACCAACGATCACAGCAGTGATCGTTGCTCACTCGCATGTGCGTGCTCGAGCAATAAACGTTCGTTTCGACCCATTCGCGACCGCGACCGCGAAATTCGAAAAATCGAAAGGCAAAACCAGAGACGAGAGCATGCTCTACTCGTGCCAGTTTCACCGTCGATTTTTCAAATCAGATTTCCAGAAACAGGTTGGTCACACGAAAACGCGCCTACCCGACCAGAGACTGTGCCAACCTGTCCGGCCCTACCTACTTATAATTAACAGACATACCAGAAAGTATACTACCTATCCTACCTAGCGCTATATTTAAAAAAATGGCAAAACAGGCACACCAACACACTCGCTCCACGGTTCTCACACAAACGCTCGGGCGCAAAGGTCCTACACTAGAGAGGACGTCCCGGGACGCCTCCGACACCCGAGCTTAACGCACAACATGCACACTCTAAGGTACGTACCATTTTCCTGAAATCGACTGACGAAGGCTAGTGGCCATTGCGTAAAACGTGATAAAACACGTCTGAGGAAATGACATCGTTAAAATAAACGTAAGTAAACTTGGAATTATAATTATAATTTACATCATATTTAAAGCGGGGTTACACTTAATCGCGTGGGCGATATTATCACAAATTGTGATTGTATCGAGACGTAAATTGAATCGATATATGTTTCGACATTTTTAATATTTGATGTTTTAACGAATGAAAAAAAGCGACGCAATTCCACGGCCTAACAATACACACACATAACGTGGAAAATACGTCGTGCACGGTACACTAACGCATCGTCAGTCGCTGATAAATTATTACATTACTTAATTCTAGATCATCGTGCCCAATGTCTCTCTCCCATTCAAGTAGCACCTGGGCACGTGAATGAGATCCTGACAATGGGCACGGAAAGGGTTAAACCTGAAAATCCTGATCTAAAAAGATGATTAGTTTGTGTAATTTTTATTTAACGGACTAACGTTCTTTGATTTTATATTTTACTATTTTGTATCTGATTAAATTTACTTTATTAATTTAATAGTAATCAAGTAACTCTACTTTATTAATTTAATAAATCAGAACAAAATTTTAATATTGCATAAAGGTAGCGTTAATTGAAAAAGACTGTGACTCGATCAAATGGAGTAATTGACTTCAAATGTATTACTAAGAAAGAAATAATCTCAGGCAATCTCTTTATCAAAGCATATACTCGAAAGTGCAGAAGCAGTGTTCAAAATTATTGCTTTGATTCAAAAATCTGCCTGTCGCGAAGTGTCTTCTTGCACGTAAAATTTCACATATTCTTGTACGGGAAAAAATGAATTTTAACTCGTAGTTTAAATTCTAGCTAAAGTGAAATAAACGAACGTGACTTAATATTGTCACGATTAATTCATTGCTTAAGAACAAGTATATTTATGTCAAACAAGTATATTCGTGTATATATTTGCCATTTGCAAATATTCATACGGAATGTTAACATGCATGCTTATAAATAACACGAATATATTCTCAAGTGTATGTATTTAAACTAATTATTATAATCGCGCTGTGCAAGAAGACCTATCCTAAACTAATAAATTTAAAAAAAGAATGTTACTACTCACGGGTATAAAAAATACCCGCGGTCACTATGCTCGCAACAAAATTCTACGTAATACAACCGGTCACCCGTGCCGATTCGGACCTTTCATCCTACGACATGATTGAGTGACCGGAGGAACAAAAATGCATGCGACTCACCGTTCGATGCGGAGAAACAGAGGACGTTACCCTGGATGCTGCGGTATCCCAGCGAATATCATCAGGGAGACTAACATCAGGCAGGAACCGTGTAAAGTCCAGTGGTGAAAATGGTGGTTGTTTATGGGCGGGTGAGGGGAGGGGGGTGAGAAAGAAGCGAAACGTCGTTTCGACAATTTTCTTCTTTTTCCTATCGAACGTTTATTTAGAAAATACTGCTATTTTTTTACACTTAAAAATTATTATTAAGTAATTGGAACAAGTTTGAAAAATATTATTTAGTTGAAAATTGTAAGATATTTCTCGATAGCGAACAAATGCTTACGAATACCGCGAATGCAATGCAATCGTTTGCAAGAATTATACTGTTCGCAATTAGAATATATACTATGAATTTTCGTTATTAGAATACGAAATATACATTCCACTAATACACTATAGTCGCGTGTTATAAATATTGGAAAATATTTGCAAGGACTCAAAAGTTCGCCACTTAAATATACTTAAAGAATACTGCACAAACGCGCGCGAAACCTTGTTTCGAGGTATTTGAATCCAACTGTTACTAAGTTGCAAGTTTATGACGTTATAACTCAATTTGAAACAATAAGATAATTCGTCAAAAATTGGCTTGAAATAAGAGAATGATTTCATACATCGGGATTTTTCAGAAGAATCAATGGACTCGCGCGACGCACTCCTGTGCACAAAATAACCGCAAGATTCAGTGGAAAAAAAGAATAGATTTTTATATCTCGTTCCAAGTCAGATAAGTATCATTGTACAGAATGGGCTCAGAATGGATTCGACATAGCCAAGACATATCCCACGGTGTCCCACGGTGTCCCACGGTGTCCCACGGTGTCCCACGGTGTCCAACGGTGTCCAACGGTGTCCAACGGTGTCCAACGGTGTCCAACGGTGTCCAACGGTGTCCAACGGTGTCCAACGGTGTCCAACGGTGTCCAACGGTGTCCAACGGTGTCCAACGGTGTCCCACGGTGTCCAACGTTGTCCCACGGCGTCCCACGTTGCAGTCCAGTGTAGATCATCCAAAATTCTTTTCGCGGCATTTGGTGACCCACACTGGACCGACGATGTCCCACGTTGCAGTCCAGTGTAGATCATCCAAAACTCTTTTCGCGGCATTTGGCGACCCACACTGGACCGACGACGTCCCACGGTGTCCAACGTTGTCCCACGGCGTCCCACGTTGCAGTCCAGTGTAGATCATCCAAAATTCTTTTCGCGGCATTTGGTGACCCACACTGGACCGACGATGTCCCACGTTGCAGTCCAGTGTAGATCATCCAAAATTCTTTTCGCGGCATTTGGCGACCCACACTGGACCGACGACGTCCCACGGTGTCCAACGATGTCCCACGATGCAGTCCAGTCTAGATCATCCAAAATTCTGTTGGAGGCTTTTGGAGACCCAAACTGGACCGACGGTATCCCACGGTGTCCCACGTTGCAGTCCAGTGTAGATCATCCAAAATTCTTTTCGCGGCATTTGGTGACCCACACTGGACCGACGATGTCCCACGTTGCAGTCCAGTGTAGATCATCCAAAATTCTTTTCGCGGCATTTGGTAACCCACACTGGACCGACGATGTCCCACGTTGCAGTCCAGTGTAGATCATTCAAAATTCTTTTCGCGGCATTTGGTGACCCACACTGGACCGTCGACGTCCCACGGTGTCCAACGATGTCCCACGGTGCAGTCCAGTCTAGATCATCCAAAATTCTCTTAGAGGCTTTTGGTGATCCAAACTGGACTGTTGCGTAGTTCTTGGCTTGGTATCGTTTTCCAAAGATTAATCAATCAACTGATTAATTTTTGGAAAGCGATGCCAATTACCAGGTCTCACCACGAGGAGGTGACTACGCACGAGACCCGCCCATGAGTTATTTAACATTATGCATCGGTCTCGACATTCAACCTATTGGCAAGAATGTCGAGTTCTGACTCTACTTGATCATGGGCCTGCGTAAAGAGATAGTTGTTTCGTAGCGTAACTGCGAAACACATATCTCGAACGCAGCGCTTACATGAATCTTTACAAAGGTAAAACAACATACATAACACACCATCTATCTCCCACACAACGATTACATCGATCAGTACAAATATCGTACAATAATTCGCATCCCTACTGGCATCATTCGGTATCAAACACACATTTATCTAACTTGGAATGAAAGGAAGAAAATGTAGCTACTGACACTGTATATACCATTTCGTGTCTCGCAGAAGACACATACGAGTCGCTGTACTAAACTAGTTATCGTTCTATTTTTTTGCGACACTGTAAGATATTGAAGATACTGAAAAGTTATAAACTCTAACGTATTCTCAATAAGTATCCCTTAAAAATGGGAAAACAAGAAAATGCCCGATGAATCAGATGATAAAGGAAAAAAAAAATCGCGCCGCGCCCGAAACGAACGAGATCGCGATCTCTCGAAAGAACTAACAAACCTACGCGACGTACCCCCGTACACGAGATAACCCCGAGGTTCGGCGGAAAGCCCAAGAATTGACCGTAACTCGATTCCTGTTTCGCCGTTCGAAACTTACACGAGTCGCGGTCGATGGCGCCGACCGATGATGCAAGTGATCTACGGGTAATTCAGCCGTGGATCCGGCACATAGGCCAGCAACTTAACACACTCCAACTGAACATGTGGAACCCGGGGATGGACCGCTGAACAGGATTACGAAGGCAAGAGGCCTCAACTGAACAGTGGGGTCCACTCACGGGGAGGGACCGCTGATCAGGATTACGAAGGCATTGACCTCAACTGAACAGTGGGGTCCACTCCCGCGGGCCCGAACAGAATTACGGAGGACGTGAAATTGCAGGTCCCTGACCGAGTACCAAAGTACCAATCGGACAGGACTGCAGATCCACGACTGAATCCCCAACAGATTCGCTAGCATCACCGGCGCGACGACAACTCCCGCGATCCGATGCGAACGTCGAGCAGTCGTCGAGCAGTCACCGAGACAGAGGTGTCCTTGGGGCGACTTACGAATCCAAAGAGTTGTCCAGTGCACGTTGACCCGCACGTACGTGGAATACGCGCGAGCGAGTACGTCACGCTACGGTTTGAAAGAACTGAGTGATCGCGAACCGATAAATCGCGAGTACAAGAAGTACTGTGTGGTAAGCGAGTGAAGGGAGACGAGATCTTTCTTTTTTTCGTTCTAAGGTGGATAAATGTCGTTGTACAGAATGAGCTCACAATGCACTTAACATAGGTATCTACCTTACGATTAATTAAGACTAAGACGCACGCATCCCACGGTGTCCCACGGTGTCCCACGGTGTCCCACGATGTCCAACGGTGTCCAACTTTGTCCAACGATGTCCAACGGTGTCCAACGTTGTCCAACGATGTCCAACGGTGTCCAACGGTGTCCAACGTTGTCCAACGTTGTCCAACGGTGTCCAACGGTGTCCAACGTTGTCCAACGTTGTCCAACGTTGTCCAACGTTGTCCAACGGTGTCCAACGGTGTCCAACGTTGTCCAACGGTGTCCAACGTTGTCCAACGACGTCCAACGACGTCCAACGACGTCCAACGACGTCCAACGATGTCCAACGATGTCCAACGGTGTCCAACGATGTCCAACGGTGTCCAACGATGTCCAACGACGTCCAACGGTGTCCAACGGTGTCCAACGGTGTCCAACGGTGTCCAACGGTGTCCAACGTTGTCCAACGGCGTCCCACGGTGTCCAACGGCGTCCCACGGTGTCCAACGGCGTCCCACGGTGTCCAACGGCGTCCCACGTTGCAGTCCAGTTTAGATTATCCAAAATTCTCTTCGTGGCTTTTCGTAATCCAAACTGGACTGTAATAGCGTGGTTCTTAGCTTGGTATTGAATTATTGTGCAATGTTTGTACTTATCGATATAGTGGTTTTCCAAAAGTTAAGCAACTGATTAATCTGCGAAAACGATTACATCCATCAGTACAAACATTGTACTATAATTCGCAACCGTACTGGCAACATTCGGTAACAATGATACATTTGTCTAACTTGGAACGAAGGAATGGAAATGAAACTATTGACGCTGCATATACAATTTAGAGTCTTGCAAAAGAGACATACGACTCATTGTACTAAACTTATGAAATTATCGAAAATTTATATACTCCAACGTAACCGCAATATGCTTCTTTTAAAAATGGGGAAACGGGAAGAAGCCTGAACAATCAGGCAATGGAAGAAAAATCATGTGGGTATCTAGCATACATATTTAATATGCTGTGAAATGTTCATATATGTAATTGAAATGTACTTTCTGTAAATTGATAACTCTGGAACAGATTCATTTTCTGGTTTTGGTATATGAAAGAAACAGTCACCTTTAAGACGAGAACAATTTCAAAAATAAAAAATAAACTACTAATAATGGTCAATTATATATCAAATTACTATTGATTAAATTTTAGCAAATATAGAGAATCATTTGCATCTTTTTGATCGAAACGAAGGGTTACGATGAGAACAAGAATTTTAAGTAATTGAATTTAATCTGAATTAAAAATTAAAAAGTTCATTTGGAATAACTAAGATGAGGGAAACCCCGATTATTATAAAATCAACTGCCTTGTCTTTTAACTTTTAACTTTTAAGAATATGTCTTATAGCAGTATTTTCAGTAATAAACGTAGTAATAAGGGGCGCATTAATAAGGGGCGCTGAAAAAGAAACGAAGCAGTAGCCAGAAGGGCTACTAAAATTCAATCGTCTTCCACTCTATATAAACCCGATTAACACGCCGAGTGTGGAACTGAATATTCTTGTTTCGCAACGCTAATTTACTACCAATATTTATGAAGCAGAAAATTCTCAAAATCAAACACGACGAGTGCTTTGTTATATCTGCAATACCAATTAATCTACCATTAAAAAAAAAAAAAAAAAAGAAAAGGAAAGTCTGAAAATTCCCGAAATTTGATACGCAACGCTAATAAGTATAAATCTACGCACTCGTATTTAAGCAATACGCAACACTAATTGCGAGAGATCGAAGTGCAACCATTTAAGAGGTTGCTGATGAACGATCACACTTGTACAACTCTTGCAGCTGTACGTGTGATCCAGGAACAGTGTCCGACCAATGCAGTCGGGAGGTTTGGGCATTTTGTAAACGCAACTCTACTTAACAAAACGCGATCATTCATTATCGCAACGCTAATTCTTATAGTGAATTCAAATAAAAATTACTATTTACTATATAAAAAAGCTACTTTAAATATTCTGATATTGCTACTTGCAATACTATAAAATTAACTGAAAACTAACATTTTTATAATCTAATTTTTAACAATAGAAAACAGAATAAATTCTGATACGTATAATTCTATAAGAAATTCTAAAAATTTATAATAAAATTTGCAAAAGACAATCGCGATATCGTAATTCGCAACTCTAAAGCAAACGCGATTATCATTTTATCGCAACTCTAATTCAAACCGTAATCATTTTCTCGCCACACTAATTAAAAGCCGCGATGTTATTTCGCAACTCTAATACAACCCGTAATTAATTTGTCGCAACACTAATAAGAAAAATCGCGATTTGCCCAATGGGACGATGGACCGATATATACATCGGTCAAAAAAGCAAACTACTACTACTACTACTGCTACTACTACTACTACAAGTACTAAAATCGAGCATAGTGACAAAGTAGTAACAATAATGACTTCCCATGCTCTGGATGACCCAGAGGATGGGGAGCCATTAGTAGTTGCCCTCTTGAGTGGCAGTTTGCCGGGCCTCTTCGGCTTATAGCCTCTTCTTTCTTCGGGCGCAATGCCCGCTGAAACTTAAATCTAAGCTCGAGACTTCTAAATCGCAAACAAAAAAAAAAAAAACTTACCAAGGTAAAATAAAAATATAAACCGCGGAAGCTGATTGAAGTGCACATGGACTGACCAACGATCACAGCAGTGATCGTTGCCCACTCGCATGTGCGTGCTCGAGCAATAAACGTTCGTTTCGACCCATTCGCGACCGCGACCGCGAAATTCGAAAAATCGAAAGGCAAAACCAGAGACGAGAGCATGCTCTACTCGTGCCAGTTTCACCGTCGATTTTTCAAATCAGATTTCCAGAAACAGGTTGGTCACACGAAAACGCGCCTACCCGACCAGAGACTGTGCCAACCTGTCCGGCCCTACCTACTTATAATTAACAGACATACCAGAAAGTATACTACCTATCCTACCTAGCGCTATATTTAAAAAAATGGCAAAACAGGCACACCAACACACTCGCTCCACGGTTCTCACACAAACGCTCGGGCGCAAAGGTCCTACACTAGAGAGGACGTCCCGGGACGCCTCCGACACCCGAGCTTAACGCACAACATGCACACTCTAAGGTACGTACCATTTTCCTGAAATCGACTGACGAAGGCTAGTGGCCATTGCGTAAAACGTGATAAAACACGTCTGAGGAAATGACATCGTTAAAATAAACGTAAGTAAACTTGGAATTATAATTATAATTTACATCATATTTAAAGCGGGGTTACACTTAATCGCGTGGGCGATAATATCACAAATTGTGATTGTATCGAGACGTAAATTGAATCGATATATGTTTCGACATTTTTAATATTTGATGTTTTAACGAATGAAAAAAAGCGACGCAGTTCCACGGCCTAACAACACACACACATAACGTGGAAAATACGTCGTGCACGGTACACTAACACATCGTCAGTCGCTGACAAATTATTACATTACTTAATTCTAGATCATCGTGCCCACTGTCTTTCTCCCATTCAAGTAGCACCTGGGCACGTGAATGAGGTCCTGACAATGGGCACGGAAAGGGTTAAAACTGAAAATCCTGATCTAAAAAGATGATTAGTTTGTGTAATTTTTATTTAACGGACTAACGTTCTTTGATTTTATATTTTACTACTTCGTATCTGATTAAATCTACTTTATTAATTTAATAGTAACTAAGTAACTCTACTTTATTAATTTAATAAATCAGAACAAAACTTTAATATTGCAAAAAAGGTAGCGTTAAGTGAAAAAGACTGAATCTCGACCAAATGGAATTATTGACTTCAAATATATTACTAAGAAAGAAATAATCTCAGGCGATCTCTTTATCAAAGCATATACTCGAAAGTGCAGAAGCAGTGTTCAAAATTATTGCTTTGATTCAAAAATCTGCCTGTCGCGAAGTGTCTTCTTGCACGTAAAATTTCACATATTCTTGTACGGGAAAAAATGAATTTTAACTCGTAGTTTAAATTCTAGCTAAAGTGAAATAAACGAACGTGACTTAATATTGTCACGATTAATTCATTGCTTAAGAACAAGTATATTTATGTCAAACAAGTATATTCGTGTATATATTTGTCATTTGCAAATATTCATACGGAATGTTAACATGCATATTTATAAATATCACGAATATATTCTCAAGTGTATATGTTTAACCGAATTATTAAAAAACTAATTATTATAATCGCGCTGTGCAAGAAGACCTATCCTAAACTAATAAATTTAAAAAAAGAATGTTACTACTCGCGGGTATAAAAAATACCCGCGGTCACTATGCTCGCAACAAAATTCTACGTAATACAACCGGTCACCCGTGCCGATTCGGACCTTTCATCCTACGACATGATTGAGTGACCGGAGGAACAAAAATGCATGCGACTCACCGTTCGATGCGGAGAAACAGAGGACGTTACCCTGGATGCTGCGGTATCCCAGCGAATATCATCAGGGAGACTAACATCAGGCAGGAACCGTGTAAAGTCCAGTGGTGAAAATGGTGGTTGTTTATGGGCGGGTGAGGGGAGGGGGGTGAGAAAGAAGCGAAACGTCGTTTCGACAATTTTCTTCTTTTTCCTATCGAACGTTTATTTAGAAAATACTGCTATTTTTTTTACACTTAAAAATTATTATTAAGTAATTGGAATAAGTTTGAAAAATATTATTTAGTTGAAAATTGTAAGATATTTCTCGATAGCGAACAAATGCTTACGAATTCCGCGAATGCAATGCAATCGTTTGCAAGAATTATACTGTTCGCAATTAGAATATATACTATGAATTTTCGTTATTAGAATACGAAATATACATTCCACTAATACACTATAGTCGCGTGTTATAAATATTGGAAAATATTTGCAAGGATTCAAAAGTTCGCCACTTAAATATACTTAAAGAATACTGCACAAACGCGCGCGAAACCTTGTTTCGAGGTATTTGAATCCAACTGTTACTAAGTTGCAAGTTTATGACGTTATAACTCAATTTGAAACAATAAGATAATTCGTCAAAAATTGGCTTGAAATAAGAGAATGATTTCATACATCGGGATTTTAAAGAAGAATCAATGGACTCGCGCGACGCACTCCTGTGCACAAAATAACCGCAAGATTCAGTGGAAAAAAAGAATAGATTTTTATATCTCGTTCCAAGTCAGATAAGTATCATTGTACAGAATGGGCTCAGAATGGATTCGACATAGCCAAGACATATCCCACGGTGTCCCACGGTGTCCCACGGTGTCCCACGGTGTCCCACGGTGTCCCACGGTGTCCCACGGTGTCCCACGGTGTCCAACGGTGTCCAACGGTGTCCAACGGTGTCCAACGGTGTCCAACGGTGTCCAACGGTGTCCAACGGTGTCCAACGGTGTCCAACGGTGTCCAACGGTGTCCAACGGTGTCCAACGGTGTCCAACGGTGTCCAACGGTGTCCCACGGTGTCCAACGTTGTCCCACGGCGTCCCACGTTGCAGTCCAGTGTAGATCATCCAAAATTCTTTTCGCGGCATTTGGTGACCCACACTGGACCGACGATGTCCCACGTTGCAGTCCAGTGTAGATCATCCAAAATTCTGTTGGAGGCTTTTGGAGACCCAAACTGGACCGACGGTATCCCACGGTGTCCCACGTTGCAGTCCAGTGTAGATCATCCAAAATTCTTTTCGCGGCATTTGGTGACCCACACTGGACCGACGATGTCCCACGTTGCAGTCCAGTGTAGATCATCCAAAATTCTTTTCGCGGCATTTGGTGACCCACACTGGACCGACGATGTCCCACGTTGCAGTCCAGTGTAGATCATCCAAAATTCTTTTCGCGGCATTTGGTGACCCACACTGGACCGACAATGTCCCACGTTGCAGTCCAGTGTAGATCATCCAAAATTCTTTTCGCGGCATTTGGTGACCCACACTGGACCGACGACGTCCCACGGTGTCCAACGATGTCCCACGATGCAGTCCAGTCTAGATCATCCAAAATTCTGTTGGAGGCTTTTGGAGACCCAAACTGGACCGACGGTATCCCACGGTATCCCACGTTGCAGTCCAGTGTAGATCATCCAAAATCCTTTTCGCGGCATTTGGTGACCCACACTGGACCGACGATGTCCCACGTTGCAGTCCAGTGCAGATCATCCAAAATTCTTTTCGCGGCATTTGGTGACCCACACTGGACCGACGATGTCCCACGTTGCAGTCCAGTGTAGATCATCCAAAATTCTTTTCGCGGCATTTGGTGACCCACACTGGACCGACGACGTCCCACGGTGTCCAACGATGTCCCACGATGCAGTCCAGTCTAGATCATCCAAAATTCTGTTGGAGGCTTTTGGAGACCCAAACTGGACCGACGGTATCCCACGGTGTCCCACGTTGCAGTCCAGTGTAGATCATCCAAAATTCTTTTCGCGGCATTTGGTGACCCACACTGGACCGACGATGTCCCACGTTGCAGTCCAGTGTAGATCATCCAAAATTCTTTTCGCGGCATTTGGTGACCCACACTGGACCGACGACGTCCCACGGTGTCCAACGATGTCCCACGGTGCAGTCCAGTCTAGATCATCCAAAATTCTCTTAGAGGCTTTTGGTGATCCAAACTGGACTGTTGCGTAGTTCTTAGCTTGGCATCGTTTTCCAAAGACTAATCAACTGATTAATTTTTGGAAAAGGATGCCAATTACCAGGTCTCACCACGAGGAGGTGACTACGCACGAGACCCGCCCATGGGTTATGTAACACTACACATCGATCTCGACATTCAACCTGTTGGCAGGATATCGAGTTTTGACTCTACTTAACCATGGGCCTGCGTATGGAAATAGTTGTTTCGTAGCCTAACTGCGAAACACATATCTCCAACGCAGCGCTTACATGAATCTTTACAAACGTAGAACAAAGCCTACGTAACGCAACATCCATCTCCCACACAACGATTACATCGATCAGTACAAGCATTGCACAATAATTCGGTACCGTATTGGCAACATTCTGTATCAAAGATACATTTGTCTAACTTGGAACGAAAGAATGGAAATGAAACTATTGACACTGCATATACAATTTACGATCTTGCAGAAGAGACATACGACTCGTTGTACTAAACTTATGAAAATATCGAAAAGTTATATACTCCAACGTTACCGCAATATGCTTCTGTTAAAAATGGGGAAACGGGAAGAAGCCTGAACAATCTGACAATGGAAGAAAAATCATTTGGGTATCTAGCATACATATTTAATATGCTATGAAATGTTCATATATGTAATTGAAATCTACTTTCCGCTAATTGATAAATTTGAAACAAACTCATTTACTTGATGTGGTATATGAAAGAAACAGGTATCTTTAAAACGAGAACATTTTATACATGAAAAATAAATTACTAATAATGGTTAATTATAGATCAAATTACTATTGATTAAATTTTAGCAAATATAGAGAATCATTTATATCTTTTTAATCGAAACTAGGGTTACGTTGAAAACAAGAATTTTAAGTAATTGAATTTAATCTGAATTAAAAATTCACTATGAAATTCGAATATTTATAAAATTCTACATTACTGTTAAAAGATTGAAAATATCGCGGTCGAAGAAATGTTAAAAGTTATGGTTCTAAGAACGAACAATCACCAGCGCTAATTCCAATTGCAATGAATTAAATTTTAAAAAATATTTTAAGCCTTCATAGCAACATTAAGATATTTCATTATAATACTTTGTTGCGCATGAAATCGCTCACAGTTTCAAATATGTAAATCTATATATAATATACGTTCGTAATAAATTTCTGTATTTTAGCAGTTATGGTAACGTTAACGCTGACAAAGAAATATGTCTTATAGCAGTATTTTCAGTAATAAACGTGGTAATAAGGGGGGCTGAAAAGGAAACAAAGCAGTAGCCAGAAGGGCTACTAAAATTCAATCGTCTTCCACTCTATATAAACCCGATCAACACGCCGAGAGTGGAACTGAATATTCTTGTTTCGCAACACTAATTTACTACTAATATTTATGAAGCAGAAAATTTTCAAAATCAAACCGCGATGAGTGCTTCGTTATATCTGCAATATCGATAATCTACCATTAAAAAAAAAAAAAATTAAGCCTGAAAATTCCCGATATTTGATACGCAACACTAATAAGTATAAATCTACGCACTCGTATTTTAGTAATACGCAACACTAATAGCGAGAGATCGAAGTGCAACCATTTAAGAGGTTGCTGATGAACGACCACACTTGCACAGCTCTTGCAGCTGAACGTGTGATCCAGGAACAGTGTCCGACAATTGCAGTCGGGGGGTTAGGGCAGTTTGTGAACGCAACACTACTTAACAAAACGCGATCATTTATTATCGCAACGCTAAAAGGAAAAAT
Source organism: Bombus bifarius (assembly GCF_011952205.1). Lineage (NCBI taxonomy): Eukaryota > Metazoa > Arthropoda > Insecta > Hymenoptera > Apidae > Bombus > Bombus bifarius. Next base: position 4,292,324 of record NW_022884914.1, on the reverse strand, counting down.
AAGCAGAACTCGCGATGGAACAATATCGCAACGCTAACTCTTATAGTGAATTTAATAAAAATTACTATTTACTATATAAAAAAGCTACTTTAAATATTCTGGTATTGCTACTTGCAATACTATAAAATTAATTAAAAATTAACATATTCATAATCTAATTTTAAACAATAGAAAACAAGATAAATTCTGATACGTATAGTTCTATAAGAAATTATAAAAATTCATAATAAAAATGGCAAAAGACAATCACGATATCGTAATTCGCAACTTTAAAGCAAACGCGATTATCATTTTATCGCAACTTTAATTCAAACCGTAATCATTTTCTCGCGACACTAATAGAAAGCCGCGATGTTATTTCGCAACTCTAATTCAACCCGTAATTAATCTGTCGCGACACTAATAAGAAAAATCGCGAGTGGAGGGCCGATATATCGCAGTGCAACCATTTAGGAGGTTGCCGACGAACGATCACACTTGTACAGTTCTTGTAGCTGTACGTGTGATCCAGGAACAGTGTCCGACAAATGCAGTCGGAGGGTTTGGGCATTTTGTAAACGCAACTCTACTTAACAAAACGCGATCATTCATTATCGCAACGCTAATTTTTACAGTGAATTCAATGAAAATTACTATTTACTATATGAAAAAGCTACTTCAAATATTCTGGTATTGCTACTTGGAATACTAATAAATTAATTGAAAACTAACATTTTTATAATGTAATTTCAAACAATAGAAAACAAGATAAATTCTGATACGTATAGTTCTATATGAAATTATAAAAATTCATAATAAAAATTGCAAAAGACAATCGCGATATCGTAATTCGCAACTCTAAGGCAAACGCGATTATCATTTTATCGCAACTTTAATTCAAACCGTAATCATTTTCTCGCCACACTAATTAAAAGCCGCGATGTTATTTCGCAACTCTAATACAACCCGTAATTAATTTATCGCGACACTAATAAGAAAAATCGCGATTTGCCCAATGGGACGATGGACCGATATATACATCGGTCAAAAAAGCAAACTACTACTACTACTACTGCTACTACTACTACTACAAGTACTAAAATCGAGCATAGTGACAAAGTAGTAACAATAATGACTTCCCATGCTCTGGATGACCCAGAGGATGGGGAGCCATTAGTAGTTGCCCTCTTGAGTGGCAGTTTGCCGGGCCTCTTCGGCTTATAGCCTCTTCTTTCTTCGGGCGCAATGCCCGCTGAAACTTAAATCTAAGCTCGAGACTTCTAAATCGCAAACAAAAAAAAAAACTTATAAAGGTAAAATAAAAATATAAACCGCGAAAGCTAATTGAAGTGCGCATGGACTGACCAACGATCACAGCAATGATCATTGCCCACTCGCATGTGCGTGCTCGAGCAATAAACGTTCGTTTCGACCCATTCGCGACCGCGACCGCGAAATTCGAAAAATCGATAGGCAAAACCAGAGACGAGAGCATGCTCTACTCGTGCCAGTTTCACCGTCGATTTTTCAAATCAGATTTCCAGAAACAGGTTGGTCACACGAAAACGCGCCTACCCGACCAGAGACTGTGCCAACCTGCCCGGCCCTACCTACTTATAATTAACAGACATACCAGAAAGTATACTACCTATCCTACCTAGCGCTATATTTAAAAAAATGGCAAAACAGGCACACCAACACACTCGCTCCACGGTTCTCACACAAACGCTCGGGCGCAAAGGTCCTACACTAGAGAGGACGTCCCGGGACGCCTCCGACACCCGAGCTTAACGCACACCATGCACACTCTAAGGTACGTACCGTTTTCCTGAAATCGACTGACGAAGGCTAGTGACCATTGCGTAAAACGTGATAAAACACGTCTGAGGAAATGATATCGTTAAAATAAATGTAAGTAAACTTGGAATTATAATTGTAATTTACGACAATATTAAAAGCGTGGTTACACTTAATCGCGTGGAAGGTATTATCACAAATTGTGATTGTATCGAGACGTAAATTGAATCGATATATGTTTTGACATTTTTAATATTTGATGTTTTAACGAATGAAAAAAAGCGACGCAGTTCCACGGCCTAACAACACACACACATAACGTGGAAAATACGTCGTGCACGGTACACTAACGCATCGTCAGTCGCTGACAAATTATTACATTACTTAATTCTAGATCATCGTGCCCACTGTCTTTCTCCCATTCAAGTAGCACCTGGGCACGTGAATGAGGTCCTGACAATGGGCACGGAAAGGGTTAAACCTGAAAATCCTGATCTAAAAAGATGATTAGTTTGTGTAATTTTTATTTAACGGACTAACGTTCTTTGATTTTATATTTTACTACTTCGTATCTGATTAAATCTACTTTATTAATTTAATAGTAACTAAGTAACTCTACTTTATTAATTTAATAAATCAGAACAAAACTTTAATATTGCAAAAAAGGTAGCGTTAAGTGAAAAAGACTGAATCTCGACCAAATGGAATTATTGACTCTAAATGTATTACTAGGAAAGAAACAATCTCAGGCGATCTCTTTATCAAAGCATATACTCGAAAGTGCAGAAACAGTGTTCAATATTATTGCTTTGATTAAAAAATCAGCCTGTCGCGAAGTGTCTTCTTGCACGTAAAATTTCATAGATTCTTGTACGGGAAAAAATGAATTTTGACTCATATTTTAAATTCTAACCGAAATGAAATAAACGAACGTGACTTGATATTATCACGATTAATTCATTGCTTAAAATCAAGTATGTTTATGTTAAACAGGTATATTCGTGTACATATTTGTCATTTGCAAATATTCATACGGAATGTTAACATGCATATTTATAAATATCACGAATATATTCTCAAGTGTATATGTTTAACCGAATTATTAAAAAACTAATTATTATAATCGCGCTGTGCAAGAAGACCTATCCTAAACTAATAAATTTAAAAAAAGAATGTTACTACTCGCGGGTATAAAAAATACCCGCGGTCACTATGCTCGCAACAAAATTCTACGTAATACAACCGGTCACCCGTGTCGATTCGGACCTTTCATCCTACGACATGATTGAGTGACCGGAGGAACAAAAATGCATGCGACTCACCGTTCGATGCGGAGAAACAGAGGACGTTACCCTGGATGCTGCGGTATCCCAGCGAATATCATCAGGGAGACTAACATCAGGCAGGAACCGTGTAAAGTCCAGTGGTGGAAATGGAGGTTGCGAAAAGTCTGTTACAGAACAAAACACGATGAGTGATTGCTGATTATTTGAAAAGTTGGATATAATGAAAAATGGAAGTTTCTTAAATTTGTAGCTGTAGTTATGATAAAGATTGAAATTCTAATGAACCGTAATAAGTATGTAAAATGAAACTCTATATAAACGTTTGAAATCAAAAGATTGGGAATTCAATGATTTTTATGCATATCAGACAGTTTTATTATAATTGAATGTTAATACTTTAATACTTCGATCATTTTTACTTTGTAATGAACAATAATTTATGTACAATATAAAAGAGTGAAAAGAGTGAAATACAACATATCAAACTACTTACCTTTTTCAGCTCCTGGAGAGGCTTTATCCTCTTGAGAGATGCACTGACTCTAATACCGAAAACGAATGTTCGAAAATATATACAGTAAGACTATTGAAAAAAACTACAGTAAGACTATTAAAAATATTGAAAAGAAACTATTGCGTAGCAAACACTGACTCTACAAACCGCATTGCGCGCGGTCACAAATATTTCCTGAAAATAGAGCTTTCTAATAACGCGGTAGGTAGGGAGGGTGGAAAAGTAGCAAAATGTCGCTTCGACAATTTTGTTCTTTTACTTATCGAAAGGTTAATTTAGAAAATGCAGCTATTTCTTTAAACTTAAAGAATTATTATTAAGAAATTGGTACAAGTATGAAAGATAGTAATTGAGAATTGTGAGATATTTCTCGAGAGCGAACAAATGCTTACGAATACCGTGAATGCAATGCAATCGTTGCAAGAATTACACAGTTCGCTGTTAGAAAATATCCTGAGAATGTTCGTTATAGAATACAAAAATGTTATAAGTTAATGTCTTAGGTGTTATAAATACTGACTTAGATGTTATAAATTAATAGCTTAAATGTAGTTAACTAAAAGTTTAAATATTGCTAATTAATAATTTAAATGTTATTAATTAATAGCTTAAATGTTGTTAAGTAAGAGTTGAAAAGTTATAAATTAATAGTTTAAATGTTATAAATGAGTGATTTAAATGTTGTTAGTAAATAGTTAAAACGTTATAGCTTAATAGTTTAAATGTTTTAAATTGATAATTTAATTCGTAACTGTTCTCTTTCGATATTCACAGCGCGAGAGATATAGGACAAATGAACTCGCGCGCGAGTAGTGCGTTTCTTATATACCACTGGCATACACTTGACAATGTCAATTGAACGGTAACGGTTTCTTAACATCTTAAAAGTTGGTTTTTTCATTATCACACAATCGAATTTAATAAGTTTTTAATTTTTATTGTAAATTGACCCCTTCACCAATCTATTATAATAATTATTTTTATATTTTTTATATTTTTTATCAGCTAAAACTAAATGTACATTTCTATGGTACTACTTTTTGATGTAAAACTGTTTTAATCTCTGTTAAACTGTTTTAATAATATTCTATATTAGTTTATGACAAACATAATTTTATTATAATAGCCAAAGATGAAGTTGATCAGTGGTCAAGACTCCCAATGAAATGAAAAAAAAAAACGAACACATTAAAATTGTCGGAAATTTGTATAATGCAATGAACAGAAGTTGAACTCATTTTATAAAAAGAAAGTATAGATGTATTATAAAATAATTCGATAAAGCAAATTGTGATTTTAATCGATTGTTTTTTCATCTTCATGTTTGAAATAAATTTTCCAATTTTGATAAAGTTTAAATTGAAATATTTAATTCCGAACTCAAATTTAAGTGACTTTAAACTTGCACAATTCTGATTAATATGATAAAATGGTGAATTATATAAAAAAATACTATGATTTATTTTTATAATTTAATCGTTTTTTATGTCTAAAACGTTCCCTGTCCAGCTTTCATCTTTTTTCTATCATATGTACTAATCAAATAAATAAGTTTGTTGTAGATCTATCAACTTCTAGGAAGTACACTTATATACATAAACAGCATTTCAAATTATGAGTATTAAGTCAAATATTCAAGAGTGAGGACGGTGGAATTTGGAGTATGGATTGAAAAGTATAAATGAAATATGTATTGAAGAGATATGTTTAAATGAGAAGAGCTAAAAATCACGAAGCAGCTTTTCATCCTTATCTGCTCTGAATTATACCTGTAAAATTCTTGTAAAATTCTACTAAACCTCATCCGATTTGAGTTTGTTTCAGATACCATCGGAGAACCAACGAAAAAAGACATATCCTCGTGATTCAAACGGATGATTTCAAATTTTTTTCTTTTTTTATTTAGTTGTTTACATTCACAATTTGTCCGAGTTGGACATTTGGTAGAATTTCAAATGAGCTTATAATTACAATCGTCGCGACGCGATTTTGTAAATTGTAGAGGGCGTAAAAGAACACTCTGATCTTTTCGAGGTCGATATTTCAGAACGTGAGACACGGAGTCTCCATTAATATTTCATTTATCCTGTTTTCACTCAACAGTAGAATTCTATTTCAGTCTGCATCGGTAATATCGGAAATGATACTGAAATATTAATCTTTTTCTATACTGAGTCGATAATGTCGTATGCGAAATCAAGAGAATCATTTTATCCGCAGTTAGTGTATTACAACAAAATGTATTTCATTTCGAAAAGTAATTTCCACATAACGCTAGTGCATATGTAATAAATTCACAGAAAACAGATATTTTCCTCACACAATATATACATAAATATGTATATTAAAAAGAATAATTACCTTTATTTTGATTCTTTATAGAGTTTCGAGTATAATTACATATTAACGAGCAATACCAATTGTGCTCCCTAGATGTCTGCACCATTGAGATTTATTGCTAGAAATTCATTTTGAACCAAACATCATCAACTATATTTCAACCATAATTTCACACCATCACATAGGATAAACAATATTCAACATAATTATCCATTAATTATATACTATATATTCTACAATCTCCCTCTTACTCAACAATATAAAGAAATAGTGTAACCGCCTTGCCTCTTATGTACTTACATCACGTGCTCCTACCTATCTTTATCTACCACCGTAAAAATCAATTCTTACACAACATAAGAAAGCCCATAAATACATTTGCCTGTCAGCCATGCCGCTTTGCATAATCGTCGAAAACGCGCTCCATATAAATACAACTTACGTAAACTCGATTATATAAATTCGTTCGGCGCTCGTAAGTAGAGCGAGAGAAAAAGGGTCGAGGGATGTTCTATATATATGCAGGATGGATCCACGAAGAGAGGCTGGGACGAAACGATGCAGGGGCTCGAGTTATCTATGATAATGACTTCCATTCAACGACAGGCTCCGCCGACGCGTTATCATACGTATGCTATTATTAATACAGGACTGGAGTATATGATGTTTCTCCGGGGTTTGATTCACGCGCTTCCGCCTGATTTTTTCCCCGTTATTACATTACATTAACGATTATCGCGCGGCAGGGGAGAAAATCATCGAGCATACGATAATCGAGTCAGTCTAGCAATCCGATAATTAAACGCTCTCGCCAGGCAGCCCGACGTTTCAATCGTGAATTTTACCGTGAACCATCACCGAATCGTCGGCGCGCGACGATACAAATAATTCCATCACGGGTCGTGTAACCGGCGTAAATTTGATCCGTTGATTCTCACTGACGATTCAGAGGAAGAGAAGAAGAGTGAAACGATGAAGCGAACGAAGCGTCACGAGTCTTTTCTCGATGCTTCTTCTTTATTAATAGACGCGAAAAAAAAAAGTTTCGCCTACCCTTCTGCGAAGTTTGTTCGACGAAACAGTTCGACGCGGCGAACCCCAACGAGTACACGGATGGACGACTTTGTACACGCGATACAGACCCTAAAAATACACGCAACGACTAAAAATACTACTTCATCGCTGCTAAATACGATTCGTTTCGAAGAAGCTTCGGCGCAAGGGAAGAATTGTATCCGCTTATACGCAGCCGTATTGGTAATTGAAAACGATAAAAGCAGTGATAATTGACATTATTGCAAGTTTAATTTAGAAACGATAAAAATTCTGAAGCAAACAAGCAGATCAATTACAAATAAAGTAATTTGATTAGTATCATATATACTTACATATATTACATATATTAATAATATTATATATACAGGGTGGTTGGTAACTGGTGGTACAAGCGGAAAGGGGGTGATTCTACGCGAAAAAAGAAGTCGAAAATGCAGAATAAAAATCTTTTTTTTAATTTTTCCATCGAGACAACGTTGACAACGAGACAATTTTTCCATCGTTTTATATATTACAGTTTACTTAATTCAAGTGATAGAAGTATGTGTGTATTGTACGTAAAACCTAAATGAGAAACTTGAGTGTGTATACCTTTAAACATTAAAATACTTTATCACACGTACGTCTAAAAATTTGAGAATTCGTAATGGAATTTCCTAAATATAAAAGCGAATATTACGTATCGTTTCTAATATATCGTAAAAAATATACTTTTATTACTTTTCTCCCTTAAATTATAAAATAAAGAATGGACAAAGAACACGATTTGAACCTCGAGAATTTAATATTACATTTTATTTACGATAATTGGCACAACATAAGTACGTCACGTAGCATGCTACGTTAAATGTTCGCATCCATATCTATGTCTAACGAATACCTCTTTCTCCAGTCCTTAATATTTTTCTGACCAAAAGTAACAACATATCGTTCTTCCAATAATCCGTACGCGTTCGATTTGTTCAATAAGTTAAACTGTTACTGCATTCGCATTTGCTGTCTTCGAACATCACAGGATCTGCCTCGCTAAGCAATTCATCTTTCCCATCATCGCCATTAAACGGCACAATTTTTCCTCTTATTTAACCCAGACCACTGCTTCCGATCGAACTTTCCAGGAAACGCGAAAGCAATCTCCAGCGAGGGCTTCTCTTCCAGATCCATGGTGCACGCACAGGGCGACGAGGGGCAGCCGAAGGTGGGGGCGACGCAATTAGGAGAGAACATAAATCCCGCAGTTTAGCACACTTCCTCGTAGCGCCGGTAGATCGGAGAATACAAATCAATCGGCGTAACGGCCGACTGCGCATTTAATTTCCATTCGGCTTCTGATCCATGCAGACAGGGGTGGGCTACGGGGTAGCAGAGGGGACAAATAGGACAAACAGGATGACGGAGGAGATAGGAGAAATTGTACGGATACAAATGGGAGAAAGAAGAGATAGGAGAAAAGGATGGTATGGTAATAGAGGAGCAGGAAGAAGAGGAAAACGGTGGAAAGTGGGTTAAGGGGAAAGGATGAGAGAGTAATTTGCGAACATCGACGCAAAGAAGATTTAGGACATGGAGGATGGACGATTGGATGGTTCGGAAAGGGACAGGAGGGAAGACAGAGACAAAATGTGGACGTATTAGATCGAACGTGGCAGGAGGAAGAATTGAGGGAGAAAAGAGTGACGTGAAAAGAGAGTAGAGAATGAGCGAGATAAGGAAGAGGTACGAGGTGTAATAGAATATATTCATAAAAGTGAACACTGATTAGTGCTTTATTTTGTAAGCTTTTAAAATGTAAAATGATAAAACGATTGAAAATTGGCTAGTACGGTGGGTGGAAATAAAAATTGTAAGGAATTATTTGAAAGCTGTTACGTTAAATCGATCTTTCCCCTGTAGTTCTTGGGTAATTTATAACTTACTTGTCGATTACTTTAATTTACTTATCGAATAACGATCAGTACCAATAAGATACACGCCGTATTTACTATTTTGATTTATCAACCGCATTATAACAACGGTTCTTACAAACTCTTAATCGAAGAGATAAAGTCTATACGTTCAAGAAATGATCGCTTTCTTGTCTTACTTCCTTTCGTAAATGAATGTTGGATAAATAAAGAACGTTTGAAGAGGAGAAATAAAAATCAATTTTAACGATGAAAAGTCATCTATAAAAAAAAAGACACATACAGAGATACGTATGTAATAAATTCGTACGTTTACTAACAAAGGAACGTACGTTAAAAGAGAAATCGAATAACAAAAAAACGGGGACAAGAATGGAAAAGAAAATTCTCTAAAACGTGGAAGATTTTCTCCTGTCTGTCTAGCGTAGGCGTTTTCGTTCCCTGGTTATAAACGGATCCTGGAATCGATGAATGACACTGGCGTAAAAAGGATTTACCGTGTTCCGCGACGAATCGACGGTGATCCGATTCGCATTAAGCTCGCGACGTGAACGCCGGATCGAATTTGTACGCGTCGTTACGCGCTCGCGCTACCTCCTCCTGGAAAATGAGCACATTCCGATAATTGCGCTTTCCATACATTGTTTTCCCCCACAATAACAATCGTCGCGACTCTTTCTTCCATTCGCGTTCCCGCTAATAAGCTTTGTAACCGTTGTTGTTCGATCGCGAGACGTCGGAACTGGCGCGCAAATGCGCGCCTATCCCCGTAACACGATTATTCATCGCGTTTCTAAATATTATACATACGAATCTTTCCTTTCTTTGCGAAAGAATTCTGTGCTTTTATAAAGAAGAATTTTTGAAAAGTATTTCAGCCGTTTCGTAATTTGGATATCTCGAAATCCATTTTTAATTAAGAATCTATTTGAGAAAGATCAATTGAGAATCTCTCTGTAAATTCTATCGAATCCGAGAATTAGAAGAAGATACGTCAGCTTAGAAACCTGTTACTTTAGAAAATTCTTTGGTCAAGAGATCTCTATACTATTAATCTCAAATTTAATGACACAATTACCCTCGAAGAGCCACTATAATGTCTATATTACAAGCGGAAAAGTGGTTCCAAACTTTCGACCAGTAGTTTGTCATAATCTGATAGGATATCCCTGCATGTGAACCGGCCAAACAACAGTCCAGAAGTTTATAGAAAATCGCACTGTCGCAAACGACAAGCGCGACACCCAGTAACTATTTCATTGCTGAACGAACATTGAGCTGAACGGATTTTTGCGCGAAGAAACAAGAATCTTCGGAGCGCCTGGCCGGAGTAATGGTGCTCGACGGGACGTAGGTTAGCGAGGAGCAATAGATCGACGGCACTTTCGTCGGTAGCGCAACCTGGGGGACACGATTATTGCCTCCGCAGGATCCCCAACTACTTCCACCTCCCGATAAGGTTCTTTCGAGCCACGAGATTTCCCTTCTTTCTTTCTCACTCTTGCTGCTGCGTTCGCTTTACTCTCTCATCGTTACCAGAGTGGCCGTAGTATCCAGGCTTCGGCTAGAGCTTACCCAACTTGGTCGACGGCGAGCCGCGCTCCCGTCATTGCCAAGCAAGTTTATGGCCCAGACCGACGCCCATAAACTGTACAAATGGTAAATCTACCGTAAGATCATCCCAGCCGAAAATGATGTATCGTAGGTTCCGTACACGCGAGAAATCGGCGAACCCACCAACTTGACCCATACCCGACCCCCGTCCCTCTTCCCCGCGACCAAGTTATCTATGACAGAAAGAATTGACGAAGAGCGACCATGGTGAAGGTGGGTCGGAGCTTGGACATTTTCGGGTTTCGTTTCGACGGACTGGATCCCTTGTCGTGTTTCTTAGACGAGATACGACATTGTTCGTAAGTTTTAGGATATTCGATACATTTGGAATAGACGTAAGTGGGTATTTTGCGACATTAAAATAAACTTGATATTGATTGATTGAGTGTATTGTAAAGGTAGCTGTATTATATGTATTACGTTATAGTACAATATTTTGGAGATTTCATTATAGATCTACTTTAATAAAGTTTGTGTTCAAGATTAACAAGTGTCCCAGGATTTACTGGCAATCTATCCTATTCTATTTATTCTATTCTGTTCTATTCGGTGATTTTTGGTAGTAATACTTATAACTGTTGCACAGGTTCAATTTAATTCCACCGTTGAATTTTAATTTTTATTGATCTGCATAAAGTCACGTAAAAAGTCAGCAATCAAACAATTTTGAAAAACAGCGTAAAATAGAAATTGACTCATGTTTGAGGTTTTTACAGGGATTTTAATTCGAAAGGAATCGAGAAATGCAAGAATAAGATACGAGGTACAATGTGACGATTATACCGAAAGATTCGTAGCTTGAGTAAGCTTTTAGCTGAGGTGTCGTTGGCAAAAATCCTTTGAAATGCGCGCGAGATGCTTCGCAGAGCATGAAGCACACAGAAGGGATCAATGTACACAACGATTGGCCGCGGGAATATAGACTGCAGCTTTTAGGAGCTTATCCTTGTTACACCGTGGTGCCGCTATGTAATACTGTCTTAACCGAGGAGAGCCATTGTGATCTTATTTCCGCCCGGCTCGGTTTGCCGAGCTGTATAACATCTTCAACTTCGATTGTGCAACAACTCTTACGTATACTGCCTTCGCTTGCATCAAACATTTTTGTCGATAGAAAGTTCAAACTACTATTATTCTAATCTTGTTTTTATTATACTTTAACGTAAGCCTTCAAATTTTTTATTGCATTGAAATTTTACCGTCGTATAGATATTTTAGAATACGAGGATACATATTTCGCTAGATTTTTCAAAAGATTTTTTACGCAATTAACGTTGAAAAGTAAACATTCTATACATTTCGTGAATTTTTTTGTAAGATAAACAAATAATTCTAGTTCCTTTTCTCAATGAAGTTTTTAAAAATTAAAAATTATGTTTCGGTAAGTAGAAGCATCCTTTTTTTGCTTCCACAATTTTTGTCGATGCAAACAAATACAATTAGCAGGGATTAAACTAATTTTTAAGGGAAATAACGAATGCAAGAAAACACGTGATTTTCAGAAAAATAAGTTCTGGGTTAAATGCAAGGATTTAGAATACATGGAAATAGATTCTGAGGTAGATGCGGGATTTAATGGCGATACGTTTCGTTCGCACAAATATATCGTCCCATTTTCCTTTGTTTTGAAATTAGTTCTACGTTCTGCGTTCCCAGTTGTATTTACGTTCCGACAACTGGGTAAATCGATGTTTAGAAACTATATGTAGATGAACGAAATTAATTTAGTTCCTTATCTATTGATCTCTTTTTCCTATAGCATTAAAGTATCGATGAATTTCGTGGATGAATTTTTCAGCACAAAGTTTCAGCAAGTAAAATTTCTATTAGTTTTTCAAATAGAAAATTACAAGTAGATGATGAGCAAAAGTTCACATTTAGAGACCCGTTACAGGCAATTCTATATAAACTCATTAGAAATCAAGCAATACGTTCTACCTTAAATACTAAATACAGTAATACTGTTCTGTGCAAAGTTTGCTATCAGTTCTGTCAGTTGTATCTAAATTGAATCTTCCGCTAATTTTACCATATTCCGTTATAAATTCAATATTTAATGCTACAAATATCAATATATGTTTCATGGCAAGATGGTCTCTCTAGAATAGGAACTTTCGAACTTAAAGAGCCAAAGTACACGTACCAAAAATAACGTATACACACGCTTTCACAAACGAACTGTAAACGCAACGATCTCGCCAGCTCATTATGGTTTCAACCGCATTGTGAAAGAACGCGCTCCAGCGGATTTAACTTTCCGATATCCACACCTGTACTTTACCTGCAGCTCGAGTGTGATCAACTGTACATAATGGGACAACCCTTACTAAATCCGGCATTGTAAGAAATCTACCGGAGTTAATAATAGCGTTCGGTTTCCGTCTTTATGAGAGCCGGCGGGTATTGTGCCGCGACGAAGATCGTAACTCGTATGGGATTCGAACAGATTGATTCGAACCTGGTGCCTTATGCTCTTTGAGAGGATACGAGGATGCTACCGTCGCCTTTCACGCCCAACCAGACTGCGGATTAAGGGATGCGGTGGTACAATTCTGTCGAATTGTCAGAAATTTCACGGTTAAGCTCGCGGAGATTTGACGATTGTCGTTGATTATTTATATACTGAATGCCATGCGAACTTTATATATTTTCAACGACATATTATACGCAGTAGGTACTTAAAAATTTATTTAAATACTAGAAATTGAGAGCTGGAATAATTTATTTTATTATGTAGATACGACACAATCACATTTCCTAATTAGATATAAGGATAGATAAATTAGTACAATTATAGATAATTTTAATTACATTAAGAATTCGCGATCGCTCAATGGACCAGCTGTGAATGGGTCAATGCGTTTTACCGCAATATTGATAAAATATATAACATAAAATTTATTAACACAAAATTTATTAGCTTCAAGCAGACTAACAAGCAAACGACATAAACCGTATTTCCTGTTTCAGCTGATCCTCGACGTTGATCCAGTAAATCTGCGCGCACCGTTGCGATAACCGAGGAACTATTATCGGCGGGACAGAATTATTCACCTGCATATCTTGGTGCGTTCCTTTAGCCACGACGCGAGGGCAGGAAAAGCCCGTGGAACATCGACACGAAATGGAAGTAAAGGCACGAGCGGGGTTCGTCGGTGGCGTAGAGCGGTAGCATCTGGTGTGCCACTCTTCCCTCCGCTTCCTCCTTTCTTACTCGCGGCGCATAACGCCGTCTCTCTCTGTCTTATCGTTTTTATCCCTGTCCCGTATCGTTCCGTATCGCCCCTCTCTATTTCTCTTTTACCCTCTCTCCTCACCCTTTTCTCTCTTTCTCGCTTCTTCCATCCACTCTGCGGCCGCGTTCCTCTTTTTCTACCGCTCTCGTCTCTGTCCTCACTCCGGTTCAGGCCGCTGCCGTTGTCCCGACGTTACTTCCGTGACGATGAGCTTCAATACGCGCCGATAGTCGCGGCGGGAAACCAACGAGCCTACCCAAAGTCGTCCATGGTTTCCACGCATCCAACCCAACCCAAACCCAGCCTAGCTCAACCTGGGACGCGACCAATACGTACACAAACTCCAGCCACGTCCAACGAAGGCACGGCTGTATAGGTATAAACACACGGAAGAGAAACAGAGAAAGAAACAGAGAGTAAGAGAGTTAGAATGAGAGGAGGGTGGTAGGGGAGGGTTGCGCGGGCGCAACCATCCGCTCCTCGCTCCTCTGAAATAATAATAGAAGAATGAAAATGAAAGAAAAGGAAAAAGTAATAATCTCGGGGATCTTTTAAAATCCATCGAAGCAGACGAAGCCGCCGGATTGTGTTGTGTGTTAGGGCAATCTCACCGCCGCGCCGTACCTCCTCGTGTATCCTTCCCTCGCGTTGCTCTATCGTCTCTGCCGCCTCTTTTCTCCTTTCTCTTCCCGTTCAGGTTCCCGTCTTTCTTTTTCTTGCTCGTTTACTCGTTCGTTCGTTCGTTCGTTCGTTCGTTCGTTCGTTCGTTCGTTGTCTCCCTTTCGTCGTAGCTGAGCACACGCCCCTGGTGAAAGAAGCCAACGTCGACGAGCAAGATACCCGGAGATACGATATAGACCGATGTCGAGGGACGAAGTCATATAACCACCCGACAATACCTACGTATCGGAATCCGCGTGTGTAACGACGTTTATCTCCTTTGCTTCCCTTTTTATATACTTCTTCGACCATCTGCGAGTTTTGTTGCTATCGGGGTTGAAGGTAGACTTGCTGTGTCCCTGATTTGGCCTGGATCTTTGTTATGGATTTCGTCGTTTCGTAACCTTTGGTACGGAGAGTGATATGTTTTTTAAGCTGTGTGTGATAATTATGAATAAGTGGAGGTATGTGAAATTGGATGACGCTAATGTGGATCTGGTTGAAGCTACCCTTGATCATAGGAAAACTGAATTATGTAGAGGTTGCAGATTAGTACTTGGATCTGTTTCGTATTTGGTGGAAGCTTTGCAGGAAATTCGGCAATGAATACATTCATGAAAGTAAGTTGCTTCGTATAAATCAAGTGAAACACTACCTTTTCGCCATTTTTCAGCCTAGAGATTTAACGAACTAAAATATAGAATAATACTTTCTTCACTATCTATCGCACTAAAGCACTATCTATCGTCATAAAAGCATAGAGGGATGTTAACAAACAAAAATGTCATAATAAGATTCACTCCACGCGCAAACAACTTTACGACATTCCACTTTGCAAGGCATCTCTCTAGACTGATCATCCTTACTATCGTCGCATCGCGTATCCTCGCGCGCGAATAGCCATAGCCAGCTCAGCAAATTGGCTTGAATGGAGGCATCGAGCTCTTTAGGACGCGAAACTCAGGATCCGCGGATGCCACGCATTTGACGCATTAACACGGTCGAAACGGCGAAAGGGGGAGCCGATGTTCAGCGGAAAACAGAGATGCCGGGGAATTTCGGGGGCCGGTTGACAGCAGCCAGATACGCGAGGGAATAAGACAGAAGGCTAGACGAGGACCGATATTGGGACAGAGGGAAGCGGGATACGTTGAAGGAGAGACCGAGTGAATGTGAGATAGAGAGAGAAACGGATAGGTGAAAAGCGAGAGGGTATGAGTGGGTTTCGTTTCGGGGTGAGCTGGGGGAGGCACAGGATTTCACGGGAGGCTGATCACGAATGGACGCGTCTCCCGCAGCTCTGCCGCTGACAGCCAGGAATTGGAATTGCATCGGCGTCGCTCGATAGCCAGCCATCCCGCCAGTCAGCCAGTCAGGCAGCCAAACGGCCTAACATAGCATGCCTATCCTGTCTGCTTGCCTGCCTGCTTGCCTGCCTGCCTGCCTGTTAGCCTGCTTGCTTCCCGGTGTATCGCCTGCACGTTAGTACCTGCCTGTCCCTATGCTTGCCCGGTTGCCTATAGCGTGTCTGTCTACGCACGGACTGAATCTACTGCGCGCCTCCTAGAATCCTCCATCGATACTCCTCTTCCGTGGATCGAGCAACTGAGATTCAGAGATCCATTCAAGAGGGATAGATAGACCAGGTGGCATTCCGCGATCTCGGTAGCATACGCGATACACGACTCTAGGCACATATAGGCCACCTGTGCTTTTGTTGAAGAGGACGAGGATAATGCATCTTTGTGCTATGACAGCGGCTTTTGGATTTGGGCGGGAGATTTGTTCAGAGATGATGATCAAGGATTTTGTAAAACGTGGGAGATCTGTGTTGGAGATTTTATGGAAGTTTGTGGAATTCAAGTAGAGTCTACTGTAAACATGATACATGTAATTATGGCAGTATAATATAAACGAATTGATATTAGAAAATCGAGTATATCTATTACAGTTTTGTAATGTTCCGACAACCGTTTGATTATAAATGCACTTACATTAGATTCGTTGTATCTAATCAGACTTTCAGTGCATTCTAAATATCCACGAATTCCTTTTATAAATCGTAACAAAAATGTGCTACTTTAGTAAAAGAAATCAAACATCTCTTTATCTCACTCATACTACATTCTTACAACCTACAATCCATGTGGATCCCTTGTTTGCCCTTATTGCTAATTATTATTACTATTCTTATCGCTAACTATTACTACACGGTATTTGGTGATCGCTTCGTTCCCTTTGGTTTTCGCCCTTGTTCCGGGGATTCCTCTGTTGCAGTATATTGCATTTTGTCGCACTTCAGCTTGTGGTTCTTTCCGGTTCGAGTTTTATCTATCTGTTGCCTACTTGCTCTCTCAGTCTTTCTATTTCTCTTATTCATTTTATTTCTTTCGTATCTCCTGAATGCAGCGTATTCAGTGGTATACTTGCTATTGTGATCTCTTTCCAAATTTTCCTATCGATTTCCCACAATTATACGATAGATATTCCAAACTTCAACAGAATCATTACATTTAACCAAGCTTTTAAAGGATTCTAAATATTCATTAATTCCTCTCACAAATTAAGATACCTACACCAACATTCGCTTGCTTATTGAAAGAAACCAAAAATGAAGATACCGAAACAGACGAATCACATCGATTTAACTACTCATAAAAAAAACATGATCTGCAATCAATATCGGTTCATAATGAAATCCCATTACCTGGAAATTACCTGTCGTGATATTACACGAGCCGGTATTCGCGGCGCGGCCATAAAGGCGGCTCTATTTACCAACGGCAAATCGTCGAAAAGGATCATGGCCCGTTTGTCGCCGGTTCTCTGGGAACTCGTTATTTGGGTTATCGAATGGATGGTAGGTGTGTGCGCGCGCGACCGTATACGAGAACGAAACGCCAGGCCAGATACGTTACGAGCACGTATAACCCGGATTGATGCCGGTGGAGCTCCGCGAAATACCGGATGCCCGGCTGCTGCTGCTCGGCCAGTATTGTCAGACTCGTGTTTTCGAGGGGATTGGATTTTTTGATTTAAAGGGCACGCTGATACCTATCCCGCGAGCCCGCGATCGACTGCCGATTCCCGTCGCGTCGCTCTCCTATGCTATTCACGTGCACCGTGTTTCGAATTTACCGCTTAAAAACAGACGTTATCCCGCGATTACGTTCTCCGGGTATAGAAAATCTGAAACGGGCGACCGCGGGAAACAATGGACGCGACACTCGTTTTTCGTCCGCTACCGTCAACAGGGATGTATTCAGACCGATATTCGACCACGGTTAGCGCTACAATGTGAAACTCCCTCGAGGGATGTTTGCAAAATTGGCAAATCGTTTTAAGTTAGTTTTGTAGAGTATGATATCTAAAAGTGACGAGAGGTCAGTTGGAAAATTACAAGTTTCGCGGTTCGTTGAATATTTAGTGATTTTTGGTATATCTGTGTAATATTTTCTGTTGATATATATAGGGATTGTTTTAATATAGTTGTAGCTTTCGACGCATACGTTGCATTTATGCAATTATTTAGATAACATTGCCGATAAAATTGTGCCGGTTTCATTTTTACAGCATTTTGGTTGGATATTTCGGATTGTTGGAGAAAGCAGTGGACGGTTGTTTACTTTAAACTGTAAATAAAGGCAGATGATAAAAAAGATGCGGAAATGAATAATTAGAGAATGAAATATCAGTAACTTTGTCATAAAACGGTTTCGTGAAATGTGAACTACTTAACAGTGTAATAAAATAATGAAAAATTTACAATTATAACGAATTAGAAAATTGTGAAATTAACACCTTTGAAATATGTATTTTACAAATAACAGACTAAAGGCGAGTTTTCTATTATTTTCGTTCTTTTCGTAATAATTCCCCGTTAAGATTACGACGTTCGCGTTAGTATCGTCACGAACCATTGTGCCGCTGTTACAGGCCAAGAATATCATTCGGCTTTTCCTGCGGTAGTTTGCACGCGACGGACAACGAGCCAAATGGAACCGTTCCTACGGACGATCTGGCGAAGACGTTCAATAACAGCGAGCGAATCGAGGACCAAGATAGGTAGTAGCAAATATCGTAGAATATCGTTGAATTCGTTTCACTATATTTGACCCGTTTCGAATGAAATGACCTGAAATTCCATGGTAATTTCTACGCGATGAATCCGATAAACGTGTAATATATAAGAGAATGTTACATAGAATGATTTTGTCTCTTTAACTCTAAATGGATATTATTGGACCGTATGTGATTACAAGAATTGAAATAAGACTCGAATTAAAGGGATATTTTATATTTTATATCATCTGATAAACCTTGTTGAATGTTTCTATTGTTCAAGATACAGGATATATATATATAATGATTATGATCATACATATCTGCATGTATATACATTAAAATAAAATAGTTAAAAATTAAGTAATTTAGTCCAAGTTTGTGAATCATAGAACGTGAATGCCAATTGACGATAATATTCTATACAAAATAAGGTTCTATAATCTATCTAGGAAAAATATAGAATTGTTTTCATACATAAATATTGGATAATTTATTTCGAGATACGAAGATGGAGGAAGAAATTTATGTAGAAATATATTGCGAATTTCAAGCTTTCAACCACCTTCGTATTTCGATAATTCGTATTATGAACCGAGCTGACGTAGCCTATTCCATTCAGTGATTTACGATCGTCGATTAATACCTTCATACATGGTTTTGATCGATGGTAAGGTATTTAGGAGTTAATATCTCTTAATACTAACGAAAAGTTCATATACAATTGATTATTTTATGTAGAAAATAAAGATGTTATAAATTCTGAAAGTTTAAACACAAACTCACCCTTAAATTTATGCACATTTATTGATTAAAGTATAGTTTGTACGTAGATGTATACTTATGGAGTTAACCCTTATTTAAAACATTCTTCCACGTTCGCCGCTATGTACAGTTCATGTCAGAATCTCAAGCGCTTCTAATAAATGCTAATCGCTGCATCATAAAGTATGTCCGTTATGGAATATCCATTCTTATGCAGAATATAAAAGGTGAGTAATCAGCAAAGGTATAACTCTTCCCTGCTTTTTGTCATAAGATACTGTGTACATTTAAGAAAGCATAATTATTTCCATATGAATAGTTTGGTTATCTCAGTACTCTCGTTTTTTAATAATTTTCATTGTCAGACGTGCTTTGTCAGGATAAATATCGCATGGAAGCAAATGTTTAAAATATATAAAAGTGTAGAGGTTTATGTGTAGAGGGCGGTTAGTGGGTGAGGTTTAATGGGCGAGATTGCTCGTTGTCGAGACCGTCGAATATATTTAAAATGATAAATTAGTATACAGATAATGCTCGCAAAGACGCTCGTACTAACCGATTCGCTAATGACTCGTTAATTAGATCGCTGATAATTCGTTGATAACTGGTTGATAACTGATCGACAACTGACCGTAACTCATTTCCTTGCGATCGCGTCCGTTTATTTATACTGATCGGGGGAGAACCGGAAAATTCGAATTCGTCTACGTTTGATGGTTGTATGTAGTGGCGCCGAGTGTTTTGCTCGGAGTTTATTTGTTCTTACATTACTTGTAATCTAACGGTCTTGATACTCCGAGGCAAAACAACATGATTTGAATTGTCCTTTGACTCATGTGCCTCTACAAAAGTATTCCATTTATTATAAACATATGAAAATAACTGTCCATTTCATAAAAGTACAGACAAATAAGAGTATTATATCATTGTTACATATTAATATTTTTAATTCATCATTTTTGACATGTTTCTCCAGTAACCACAGTCTCAGGCATTAAACGTCTGTCATTGCGCGATTACTCCCTCGGTAGCCACCGACGACTCTCATTAATTGCCTATTCACTGTCTCCCTATCACTTACCGCAACCCCAAAATCACTCGATACGTCATTAAACGCCAACGGCGTTACCAAAGTGTCCAAAAAAGAATTCCAAGCGCCCCATCGTAAATTATTTCCGCCAGCGCATCACAGAAATCGCGCGTATAGGGGCCCGCCGCAAAACGGTTACGAGGTTCGGATTCCTTCCGTAGGTCCCCCGAAAGGAGAAACGATCCATTGATATTAAAAATATAGGCAACCTAGTGGAAACATGGACGAACGTCGCGCAGGGACGATAAATGCAAATGACGACAAAATAGGGAGGTGAGGAAAGTGGTAAATGCGGTAACGAGCGTGAGGTTCCAGTCGAAGAAAAGAGACCCCAGGGACACGGGGGGTGCGTGTCGTTTCCTCGTCGTTCCTCGCCCCTAACAAGGACCCCCGTAGCGCGTGGAAGCGGCCACGCTTCAGCCGCGCCAAACCGAAACCAAGACCTCCCACGTACAGCCTCCCGCAACCCCTTTACGACCAGCCAACCCCCTTTTCTTCTGGCCATATCGACGCTCCTAGAAAACCCTCTCGCCTCCATACTAATAACGCGGCGATAGCACGCGGCCGCTCCCACGCGAGACGCGAATGGGGTGAATTCGGGAGACGAGCCCCGTTTCATAGGATCCCCTCTGCTTTGGTATTTCTGCGGATGTATGGTGTGTGCTTCTTTGTAGTGAGGATTGTGTCTTTCTTTCAACTTCTTCGTGGCTACGAGAGGTTTTGTGTTTTGAAAGAGGCTGTTGATGGAATTGGGTGAATATTGTGTGAGTTTTGTTTGAGGGTGTAGATTAGTTGAGTAGAAGAAGAGGGTGGAAGATGAAAAAGAGAATACGACTAGTTAATGTTGGTACTTTTATTGGTACATGGGATTTTCGTTCGTTTTGAGAGAAAATTGTTTCTTCCTTTCAACTTTTCTTTTGCTGTAGTAAGTCTTTTGTTTCAAGAGATGATGTTGGTAGGGCTGGTCGAATATCGTGTGGGTTTTGTCTGAAATATTGTTGAGAATAATAATGTAAAGTAGAAGATTAGTATAAGGGAATTTATACAAGTTTAGCAAACTTCCTGCTTTATCTATTTGGCAGGTGGAATATGTAGTAGCTAGTACTGTCTTTTACTTCAAACAGAACTAGCGAAATTTTATTAAACCATTTCACACTAAAACGCTTCTTTGTTGCAATTCTGCACAAAATCCTGCCTAATGTAATACATAAAATTCAAAATCAAAATAGCATCCATTTTATTCTTCCATCTACTTTAACAAATCCAAACTTGTTTCGCCAGTTTTTCAAAAATAATTTAATTTTTTTAAAAATATAAAGATTTTTATATTCGCCATCAATTTCAAATTGGGTCACACGAAGCAACGGGCGTCGAAGAAAATTATGTTCGCAGTCGGAAGCTGAAGACGGTGGCACGTGCGTTTAAAAACTCGTGACCGTAGTTTGCGTTGTTCGCACGGAAATTCTTCCTTCCAACCCCTTTTTGCAGCACCTCCTCGCCAGGGTCATGACTTATGTTCATAGACAGCATCGTTCCACGGCATAATCGCGTCGAAACATTTCGTCCCTTTTTCGCGTAATAGCCACGGACGACGACGAGCCACGACGATCATCGACGACGAGGGGACGCCCGTACAAAAGGGGCCACTTAATTTTCGCGAGCACAATGCGGATGTGACCCTTTTCCGCAAACGATGTTCTACTCGGGGGAGCCCGATCGTTACGAAGCAATAAAGTTCAGTAATGATCGTGTTTTGAAAATAAAAAGACGAGTTCTACGACGAAGGGTGGATATGGAAATACTCGAGAGGAAAGAGGTCAATTTCGAAGATATTTCGTTGAATGAATTGGAGAGATAGAATTTGTGAAGGTAATTTCAGAAGTAAATCGAAATCTTGAAGTTTAAACTACGTTTTTATTGGTCATTTTCAGATATGATTAATGCAAATTAATGAAGCTTTTACTGTTTTGATATTTAAAAATATACGCTGAGCGTTAGGTTTTGTTGTAAATATTTTCTTCGAAAGGAAGAATTCTATAAACCTTGAACAGGATAATTTTAAAAAATACAGACACAAATCTATTTAAAAAATTGCATATTTGATTCGATATATATTGTTTATTATCTTGCTTGTAACAGAGTAACAAAATCTATCCAAACGTATCTCTTCATTATTTAATGAACTTCATGATCATTCTTCCTCCTATATTCATTTTTCGACCATTTAGGAAAATCGTTGAGCATCATTTTATGGAAACGAAGAACTATCAGAGGTATGACGGAGGCATTCAAATGATGGTTCCTTAAATCGATCGCATAGCAGCGAAAAGCTCGCAAAGAAATTGGCTAGAAACCGTATCTGTCCCGGTGCCGATAAAATACCGTGTACCACATTGCCTAGCTTGGAAATAATCTCCGTGAAGCAGGATAGCGGCGGAGTTAGGCGATTCATGCGGAAGATAGTGATCTTTACTGGAACCTGCCACCACATAAATGGCGTAATGCGCACCGTGCTCAGATATTTGCAGTTATATAAAGAGCCAGGAGACATCCTATAGTCGCACGCGCGCACATACACATACACACATAACGCGTCTATACGTTCTCTCTGTTTCTAAAGAGAGCGTGAGCACGCTTCTTTCTCTTTTCTGTACGCGTCCACACACATAGACACAGACAAGTATATACATATTTGCACAAATACAGTCTAATACACGTGCACAGGTTCCCTTACAGAGTGGCACGGAAAGGAAAGAAAGGTGGATAGAACGGCCCAAAGGGCGGAGATTAAGGGTCGCCGAGGAGATGAGTTTGTTAAAAAGGCAGAAGCGGGCCAGCAGCACGCATCACGGACATCAAAGAGACAAGACGAAATGAAATCCAACCGCTGCCCGTCGCCACCCCTCCTCGAGACTCTCTTCTCTTCTCCTTTCGCGTCCCCGTCCTCTTTCCTTTATCCACTCTCCTTTCTTGGCCTCGACTTCCTGCTACCGCTGTCTGCGCCATTTTTTTTTTCTTTATTTTTCCCTCCTTTTTGCCTTCTCTCCACAGTCTTCGGATACTCCACATCCGCTTCAACCCCCGTCTCCATCTACCTCTATCTATATGTTTTTTTTTCTCTTTTTGGATCCTTTCCTACTTCCTCGCTCTTACTACCTTCTTTTTCCTCTACCTGTCTCTGTCCGAAGTGCTCGGCTTCAGGTTCTCTCGAAAGAGCAAGCCGGAGGAAAACACGGGGACAAAGAGAGACAGAATCGCGGAAGAGGGCATGCAAACCCTTTACACGCGGCCGAAGTGAACGGTCGGTGCACAGAGCCAACCAACACTGTTTCTCTCTCGCAATTCCTGGATCGTCCCGCTCGCGCTTTGCCTCTCCGCGGTGTTAAACGCAATTTTTAAGAACGCGAGCAGACCAGGTCGAGTAATTGCCTTGTGGCTGCAGCAGCCCGGGGCGTGTGCAATTTTGTACGGTTTCGCGTTTGAGGGCCGTGAATGCTGAACGTGTCAACGGTTTTTATGATCCTCGCAAAAGACACGTACGCAGCTCGGCTTTTTATCTCTCTGTTTTGCTCTTTCCCTTTTTTTTGGGGGGGGGGGTATTTTCTCGTCTTTCTTTGCTGTTCATCTTCTCTTTTTTTTTGCAAGACGTGATTTAGACTGGTCCGATAGTTTTTCGTCGTCTTTATTCCTGGAGTGTCGCCACTTCGAGATACCCTTCGTCTTTTACACCGCTATGTTTCAATGGCTTTTGCTAAGGGGATGTTCATGATGGGAATTAGATGGCAGATACCATTTAATTGATCAAAGTAATTAATACGAAAAAAAGCTGAATAACTTGAAGAGATGTAAGCTACTGAAAGGAATAATGCCAGTAAAATATTCTATGACGTAGGAAGTATAAATCTTTAGTACCGAAGCAAGTAGTATAGGTCTACCATGTAGCAGACAGATACGATCTGATTATCCAACTACGACGGTAGGAGACCTTTAAAGCACTGAAAGACTATAACAGACATTTTCGACTATAGAAACTGACAATATGTCATTTATTAAAATCGATGTTCTTTATAATCAAACTATTTTAATTATTTATACACAATCAGTATATTTCTATCTGCTCTTGCTTATTTTTATATATAATCATATTTTACTTCTCAACATCTTCTCTTACCTGTTAATGTATTCCAATAATATATACTCTGTAAGTATCTCAACAAAGCTATCTTCTACCACTTCGTGGAATGTTCTATAATTCGTTTAACTAGAAAAGAAATAAAATCTGTAGACGATTCGCAAAGTTTCCTCGTTTTGTTCCGGCGTCGGACCAATAAAGTCAGAGGAGTTTAAGGTGCACGGCAGAGTTGCTTCCGCTCGCCGGGCCGATTCAAATTCCTAGCGCGGGAATGATCAGATCATAAATATGTATCCGCTGGTAACCGGCCGGGATTCATGGAAATTCTTTAATTGAGTTATTTTGGTTTTCCGCCGGGAAAACCGGGGAAAGGGATCCAACGCCTCTGGAAAATCCTTGTGGGAAGCGTGCAGCCTCGAAAATCTCCTTAGACGAACGAGGCCACGGTTCCGCCAAGCAAAATTCCCCTTGCTAACCGTACGATTACGTCGTTCGCCGCTTTTCGACGCTTCCTTCCGCCAAGGATCGCACGCGCGTTGTACAAATGCCGGATGTCCGGTGTGAAAACTTAAAAGCATTTACGCAAGCCGCGTAAAATAAAAGTGTCGGTTTAATGAGAACCTGGCTGAATTCCTCGTCATCTTGCAACGCCACGTACTGTCCGAAGATTATCGCGATAATTAAAACGTATAGAATTAAATTGCATTCGTCCTCTGTTTCGTGAAGTTTCACAATGAGTGTGAATAGCAATGTTCATGCCTCCTGAGTCTTATGGTTTCGTGCGTTACTTCTTGTGTTTTATGGAAGTTTATGGAAGTCCGAACTTTCGAGTTTGATGAAATTATACGGAGGGCTGCCAAATACTTTTATAAAATATGATTTGATAATTAAGTTTCTGCCTATGTCTTTCTGCGTTTATTAAAATTTATGATTTCACTAATTCGTAATGATATGTGAAATTTTGTATCTCTCGAAATTCCTCCGAATCAGTCTTTAACACTCTGTTTCAAGCGTTCCACGAGAGGCGACTGCCAGAAATTCCTAGCAAGATATATTGAAAATTCCTCTCGTGTTCGAAACGTCGTATTATGAACCCTGCGAGATGCATTCATCCTTCAGTGATCGTCAGTGTGAGAACAATATAGAATGAAACAAACATGTGTATAAGTAGATGCGAACAAAATCATTTTATCAAATAATCAACCATTCTACATTTATTTGAGGGAGATATTTGTAGCCCTTACTGATGGTCACAAAGAATAAAAAAAGAAAACTAGCATTCTATCTTCAACGGATATTTATTATTTTATATTACACATTTAAAAAATAAAACGGAGTGTACAAAAAGCAATTGCATTCTAAGAACTGAATATAAAATACGTAAGCGGATGAATAATTTCAAGACAAAATTATATCTCATATCTGCACATTGGAGCGTGACATTCGTCGCTAAAGTATTAATGAAAAAGTAAAACTCATTTTACATACTTATATATATAAGATATTTTCCATTAACCAAGAGATATGTCATCACTGGACCAAGAATATTCGTGCAAGTAAAAAAACTGATGGAACCTACGGAAAGATTTGCCTCACTCGCTAAATATCATTCTGTCCATTTTTATAACCTTGAATTTCCTACAAATCACATACATCCATAGTTTAATCCATCAGTCATGGCATTTTATTGTCAGGCTTCTAGGAAAGCCTAGCTATGCATGAGCTATCGGCATGGGGTGAAAGCGCGAACCGTAGGGACAGGTCGAAAGGTGGACTGGAGGGATGGATGCGCACTGAAAAGGCAAGATAGGGGAGACAGAGAGAGCAAATCGGACCAGTCAGCTGTCTAATGACTCGTTACCGGGAGAGAGCTGGTAACGAGGCCAGCGATAAGTGACAGCAGGTATTCCGTTCCCCACGTGACCAAGCTTGAAGAGGGTTGCTCGAGGTGGCCGAGCTCGCTCGCAGGGAGCATACACGACACGGACAGAGGTTGCTTACCTACGGTTCTGCATGTCACTGGCACTTGCCTGGTGCCCGGTCGATGCCGTGCCGCCGTGGGGCAGGATCAAAGCGGTAATTAACGTTTCAATCTCAAGCAATTCGACGCTGAAACACGCTTTTAAGAAATGGATACGGTAATTGGACTGGAGTAGCGGAGTTTTCGTCGTCTACAAATTACGTGGGACGAAATGAAACTTGTACAATTCTAGGGTAACGAAGAGGTTGAAAGAGGAAAATAGCAGTTTTCATGAGAATTTTCGTTCATTGAGGGTTTAAGTGATTAATATATTAATTTATATATGATTTGTTTTTCTTTGATTTATTTATAATATTTCTTTTTAATCGGTAAGGTAATTACCAAGAAGGTAATTACTGGCGGAGAGTTTAACTTTTTCCCTCGCAGAGAGTTCCATAAATACGACTTGATGTATATCCTGTCAGTAAGAAAGTTTACCCACCCGCGATTTTCTAGGTTGTCAGGCGTTAATGTATCTATATAAACCACCTTTAAACCCTTCAATCGCTAATTGCGCGTGATAATTTAAATAGGATTTAAATCACGTTATAATTAATCGTCCGACACGCGTTTCATAAAATACTTGCGTGCAGAGGATATTCTCGACACCTACGACACGTGTTGCAGAAGCATCTCTGTACGATCAATTCTCCATGTTACTGGAACGAAGAAATATACTTATTTCATAATCAATAGGTAATAAAATGTCATAAGATGCAATTCATAGGAACGGAATATTAAACTAAAGAAATTACAATTGTGTTTCAAATAAATCCAATATCATGTTCTATTGTATTACTTTATTCTATCGTAATACATTGTCCAGTAATACGTTTTGCAAATCTCTAGTCATAATTAAGACTGTAAGAATCGAGGGTTTATAGTTCAATATCATTTAACTACGTTTTAAAAACTAATTTAATTCTTTATGAATTATTTGAATATATTTGAAGTACTATACTATATTCCTTTTAAAGATACATATAGAAATAATTGATTTTGATTGTTATTCAAGGGACATTCGTTAACGATTGATATCGTTCGAATAATTATGAGCAGTAGTACACATCATAGAAATTATCATAATTTCGTCAAAAGCATGGAGTACATATAAATTTCTGAAGAAGTCTAACGGCGAGATGCCAATATCGTTGTCGACTCTAATCCCATTTGCCTGTTCCTTCAGCCCCCACGGTTGCGTCCACGGACAGAATATCCCTCTTTCTTACCACCGAAACTCACCCCCTCTTCACCATTTGTCTGTTCCTATTTCGCTCTGTTTCTCTCCCACCGCCATTATGTTCCCTTTGCTGGATGGTTACGCGTCTCTATAGCAACCCGCCACCGAGGGCAGACAAGAGAACGCCGGCTACCTACGCACACACCCACCACCATCGCGAGGGGTTAGGAGCATGCGTGCACCCACGTGCTGGGCATTGCGTACGGAGTGACCCATTTTAAAAAATCGTAGCAGGAAAAAAAGGTGGGGTCGGGATTTTTCGTCGCTGGAAACGCCACGTATCCGAAGAAACATGCCACGGCAAAGTTAATTAGGTTGAGTACTTAGCAGGCAACAAGTAAGCGGATATACGTAAAGTGTCGCGCGAAATGTTTTTCTCTTCTCCTCCCTTTTACCCTGTTCTTTTCTTCTTCTTTCTTTTCTCTTGTCTTCTTAACTTGGTTTAGGAGGGACGTTCGATGAAACACGCGGTAAAGAAAACGAGTTGAAAAGCTGTGTGGTAGAAGCGCGGTGGACACCATCGTGGCTGGTAATTGAATTTCGCGCGCGCGGGAAACGAGTAAAAAGTAGAACAGACGCCGGGACGAAGCAGGCTCACCGAATCGCAATTACTTCTGTTCTTCGACCAAGATAAATTCCTTTAAAACTTATGCTTGGCAAACAGGCATCCGTTTCAAGCCCTCAGTCTTGTTTACGCGACCAAACTACAGGAATAAAAATTGTTTCGCGTTAAAGACGGAGATCAATCCGTGCGGCAACCTCGAGGGTGGTTCGAAGGGTCTTCTGAGCAGTTCGGTAACATTAGGAAAGTTTAAAAGTTTCAGAAATCCTACTGATTATTTACTGAATTACTTACTGGTCATAAATTTTAAGCACAATTCTAAGGGTAATTCTGTGAAAGTTTAATAAGACGAAATTCCTGCAGTTTCATACTTACAAAATTTTTATTAATTCTGTTTTCATACAAATTTCTCAGATATTAAAAAGTCTATCATGAATATTAATTTTCAAGAACCGCAGAATGAGAACAATCATTATTTCTCAAATACCTTTTCCGATAAGTCTCGTTATACGTATTCTGTGTCGATAAACGTGGACCTATACTACTTATAACTTTTAAAACAGTGGTCGTTTTATTAGAATGAACTTTCGTCCCAAAATCCCTGTCTTATTTCAATATACCATCACCGCCATTTTGTCCTCGCGATATACACCCCTAAATTCTCTAGATCACATTAATGAAAGAAAAAGAAAAGGAAATACTGCAAGTAGCAAACATTAAAATGATTATAGAGACGCAATGCGCGATATTTTCCAGTATTCGGTTACTTAAGGAAACACCAGGGCGAAATTAATACGCTGTCAATTGCGAAATCGGCACGGTAATACCGGCAAGTTGCGCAAAATGCCTTGCGTCCGTAACACCCGTAAATGACGTGGTGCGGATCGAAGCGCGTTCAGGGGCAAGGCCCCTTGATGAATTGTCCGCACGTGCCTGGCCACGTACCACACCTAATTACATGCTGATCACAACGAGTACCTATATTGTCCTTTGAAATGCGAAATTGCCTATTGTCAACGTTTTCGCGGTCGAAACAACCGGCAGCCTGTAATCGAAATTTACCTCCTGATACATTTTCAATGGGGGAGCATTGTTGTTCCTTTCGCAGCGTGCTCGTCGTTATACTTTAATTCCGTTCGTGATGCTGCAAAAATATATGCGCAAGGCACGATTGGATTGAAAAACTGTGGCTTATATTAGAAATGCGGATAAAAAGTAAAACAGAAATAATAGTTACGGGATGAAAATATCGTAATAGTTTGAAATGTTAAAGATGTCCCAGAGAAATTTTTATAGATGAACAATGTGAATAAATTAATTTGCTTGCTATTATGGCGATGTATGTATTGAAGAGGATAATAAAATATCTTGGGCCAATCTTGTTGAAGTTTCTGGTCCATTCCTAAACACAATCCAACGTATCAAATAAGCTGCATGTTGATATCTTCTTGGATATGAATATACAAACAAACATATGTAGATTAGAAAACGAGAAGCCTTTCTATTTTAAATAGACAATCTAATTTTAAAAGGCAATCTTAATATATTTAAGAAACAATTCAATTTTCTCTGAACCTCCCTTTACTTCACTGTAAGTTTAAGAACCGTTTAGAAACATACAGTAATTTATTGTATAATAACACTTCGTCGATTTTATTTCACAAATGTACGAGGCTATAACTATCTTTTTGCAACGAATCGGACACATTTTCAAAGAGCGACCACGATCCGAACGACGACGTGTCGCTGATCGGCATTTATTTTTTTTTCCCATCCTTAAAATCACCCATCGTGGCGTGAGTCGTGGATTGATGTGTTTGCTGGAGCCGTTGATAGATGGAGGCGCCCGTGTTGTCGGCGCCCTTTCTACCCCCTTAACATAGACAAATGCTTCCTAGCCACCCTAACAAATATCTCTCAGATTTATTATGCGAAACCGCTTCGGCCTTAGCAAGCTCGACGACTACGTTCCTGAAAGTTTCGAGAGCAAAAAATTGGTGTTCT
Source organism: Bombus bifarius (assembly GCF_011952205.1). Classification (NCBI taxonomy): domain Eukaryota; kingdom Metazoa; phylum Arthropoda; class Insecta; order Hymenoptera; family Apidae; genus Bombus; species Bombus bifarius. Next base: position 4,262,063 of record NW_022884914.1, on the reverse strand, counting down.
TTCATGGGCAGTCGTGCATGGCCCAGAACGGGAAGGAAGACACGGCGAAGAAAAGCTCTCCCGATTTTCCTTGGAACCCGTGGGACGAGTCCTTTTAATAAGTTTTATTTCAAGATCAACGTCTTATGCCGTATTAAGTAGAATGAAAACGAAAGCCGGCAAAGAAACTTCTGCCTGGCACGACGGTTGATTTTTCGTTCGTTCGCGATTCATTACGACCTTGCCTTTCAGCTTGACCACTCCTCCTTAATTATATCCGCAGCGCTAATTAAATGCTTCTTCACTGGCAACACAGAGTTTCGAACGTTTTGGTGTTAAACGACAGCCCTGTCAAATGCATGGTTTCTCAAGAAAGATACTCGTACCACAATACTTCTGAAATATAGTCTGAAACTGTCAAATTCGAAAAATCTCCAACTATATCTTATTAACAAAAAAATCACTCTCTTCTGACAAGCATATACACCACAACACAGAATCCTTTCCATCGGCAGGTCCCAGTAATTAATTCAATTCGTTGATCAGCGTATCTTAGTTTTTACCGCGAATTGCTTTTCATTCCACCACCTCCTCCCGCCCCAAAAAAGACGAAAAAGGATCAGTGGGGAAAAAACAGAACTACAATATACCGCGAGATGGAAACACAGTTCGGAAAAATTGCAGAACGAAGATGGCGCAGGGCAGGTGCGTATAAATCACCTATCGCCACCGGTCCGCGGTTCATTATCATTACTCGCGGTTCACGTGACACGCCACGACGAACACGGTGTTGGTGGATGACGTTGGCCGCTGACACCCTTCCCCGCAAATTATTGTGAATATAAAAGTGCCGCGAAATAACGTTGCCGAACGAACGAACGACTGCTATTCACGTAAGTGCAAACGTATACACGCGGACCGAACGAAACGCGTTGCCCGATCTCGTTGCATATTTGTGGCTCCGCTATCCGGTCGTAAATAAAGTCCCTCTAAAAACAAAAACGCAACGAAATAACGAACAAATGTAGCCATCACTTCTGCTACATAAACCTCCGCGCCAGTGTACGCCAGTCCCCTGCAACATCGGGGACGCCGATCATCGCTGATAGTGGTCGTATGCGAACCTACCGTATGTATGCGAACACACATTGCCGATTGCTCCGAACATAGTCAACACCGGAGAATTCGTAAACTGCAATTTCGATCGATCTTCGTGTTGCAGGTAATAATCGATAAATATTGATCGGTTCTGCTATCTTTCCTATTGGTAATGTGGAAACGATTCTGTGATATTGGGGATCTGTCACCTTTTTGAGGGAAGTTGGCAAATCTTTACGTTATATATTATGATACATTGTATTTGTTTACATAGATTCAGTCAAAAGTACTGAAACATCGAGTTTCTAAAATTTTAAACGTCAGATTGAAAATAAAATGTACGAAAATCCAAATAGGCAACAACAAATCAAAGCTTTCTCTTTGAACTAATAACATAAGCGACAGATTCAACGAACTAATTGTATTAAATGACCAAAAATTAAAACTACCGCTCATAAAAAAATACTTATCAACCACTTTCTAATTTCCCTTCCATTATGGAACAATTTGTTCTTTCTACTTAAAACGCAAAATCAAAGTTTTTTACTACGAGTAACAGCAAATATCACACACCTATAGTATCAAACTTCTCTAGAATATCATCAAAGCACAATCCAGCAGTCTGTACCGAGCAATAAAACAAGATTCCCGCGGATCGACGTAGGAAAAGATAAATTGCGGTATTCTTGGGTACCGTGGACGTAATATCGGTGCATATTTACGAGGCTGCGGGAACGGGGTACGTTGGTTGGGATGAGGGACACGAGATCCTGGGGTAGCGAAGACGAGAATCGAGGGTGGCGGTGGGTCGGCGGGGATGGAGGTTTCTGGCGTTTCTTGCGAGACGGAGACCCCCGGGCTGTGCCGTTCAAAAAACATTCAAATTAATTCCAGCCGGCTTGTTCCAATGATGGCGGCCAATGTTGTGCAACATAAGATGAGACCTTCGGCCTTCGTGTGCTCCTCCAGAAATACACGGTACGCGTGCATGCACGTACACATCCTTTCATCGACTTGCAAGTATGTATGCTCACGAATTCGATTTTTATATAGGATGTTTTATAACACGTGACTTGTCCCTTTGAAAATCGATGAGAAGCACACGAATAACAAACTTCGATGAGAATAGTCAGTTTTTGATTTCGTGATAATTCGATTTCTTTGACCATTTTGTAATTAATGAAATTACCAGATAAATCTGCGGTAGGTTTAAATACAAATCTCCATTAATATGCAAAGGTTATAAATAAGGTTTATAATATCGAATGAAATCTAAATTTTATAAATCAATCACTCAGAAGCTATACTGATAAATAAATCTTATATTTTTTAAATTTCTTAACTCTAGTACCAGGGTGCACAATTACTTTTTAACTCTTAAAAAAAAAAAAAAAACGAAGCGTTTAATTTCGACGAAGTTAGTCAATGTAACTGCTATTTAACTTAAGTATTCCCTTTATGTCACCAATTCAATCCTAAGATTAGGTTTGCACATTTTGAACAGTCCTGTACGCTTAAAACGCGTTTATGCAGCGAGCGTTTTTTATGTATCCGCCTCGCGTTCATGTACCTGTCGGTCTACATATCCGTAGGTACATGCCGAAGACCACCCCCTAACCCCTTTTCACGGTGGCATCAGTCTTTCCCTCTTCGCCGTTTTTCTTCTTTTTCCACGTATCCGTCGAGCCATCTCTCCCGCTATCTCGTGCGCGAGTAGAAAACTCGAGCGTGTTGGTAACAACGCTCGGAAAGAGGAAAAGAGCTTCGGAAAAAGGAACATTTCGCGGATATTCTGCGAGCTCGTCCCCATCCCCCACTCCTCTCTTCTTCTATTTCACGTAGTCTAACGCTCCGTCCTTCTTCGAGCATCGGTCTCTCGCGTTTCCTCTTTCAGTTTGGCTCTCTCAGCCAACCACCCCCGTGGCCTATTCTGCTTTGCATGTCTTTGTAAGGGGTGGCGATGGAGGGGGGGAGGGAACGACCGACTGTGGGGTGAGTTTTCTTATAGGATACAGCGGGAAGAAGCCGACTGGGCGAAGAAAGGACGAAAGAGAGGAGAGGAAACGAGACGAAAACGAGACGACGACAGAGCGTGTGACGAGGACAGCAGAGTGGCACGAAGGGGTGGACAGAACGGAAAGAGAGAGAAATGATAATCCATTCGACGGTCATAACGCAGCGCAGCACCGTAAAGCTCACCAGACAAGAAATACGGCCAACCGACCACCCTCTCCGTTTCGTCCTCTGCATCGTCGTCTCTCTATCTGTGTTTTCATCTTTCTCCAGCCCCCGAAACCTCGCAGCGAACTTACCCCTGGTTATATGCAAACCGCCACCGTTCCCCCGGGCCAGTCATAAACTTACTGAATTATATTACGCGGACCCGCTGTCCCTCTGTCCAACCCTCTCTCCTGTCCTTTCCTACAAATGTACTATATCCGCCCCTGTATACACCCACCTACACCCACAACTTCGTTCTAACTAGTTGGCCTTTTTGCTCCCGGTTCTGTATCATCGGACCGCTAATATGTGAATTTTTTGAGATTATATAACGAGAAGGATCCAAGTATTTGCTGGCGGTGTATTTCGAATAAGGAGAACTAGAATTTTTGGTATGACTAATGATATTTCCATTATATGGAAACAGTGTGCACTATTGGCGCATTAAAGCTCACATAAGAATCGTGATGGTATTTTAATGTGTTTTTGCTACAATGATTGATTCAATTGTTATTACGTTGATAAAGTTGTTTTCCGAAGAAGTTTCGACGTGGATGCTGGCAGCGTATTACCGACGAAAGTTCTAACAAAAATTTGGAAATTCAGATTCAACTCTGTTACGTTTCAAAATATTTTTGTAGCAAGGGTAAGGAAGGGTGTATTTTGAGAGGAAGGGACGTGTTTTTATTTCCATAAATTGAAGTTGTGGAACAACTTTCGTACAACTTAATAACATGAATTCCATTGTTACAAGTTTCAGAGGTTTCATATCCGTGAACTTTGAATGTGAAACTGTGAATCAGATCAGCCATTATGTTAATCGAAACAAAATCCATTTCTAAGACCATAATACTATTCCTCTATAAAGCCCCAGCTATATATATTACATCGTTCAATATACTCAAGTCCCTCACTCACATTAAAAAAAAAAAAAAAGAAAAAAGGAAGAAGAAAAACAATGTCCTACACATAGTAAGAAAAAAGTCAATCCCATTGACGTCAATCTTCCTCAATCGAGTTAGGAGACGAAACGTCGCGCGAACTAGATTCTCGTAGATTTATTCCCGCGAATCGAGCATTCCTGTTCGACGCATCGATCGATTCGTTTTCAATATCGTCACCGACGACGACCAGTCACAGACATGCCGGGTCATTACTAAATGCAAATCGTAGTGAAACCGGGATCGATGAGTTTGCATGATGTACCACACGAGCGAGCGAGCGAACGAGCGAAACGGCCGGCAAGCGCGTAACGCCGTTTAACCGTTTAGGGGTTCGAGGCACGTTAACGGGGTGAGAATCGGCCGCCACTAGTCTCGACACGCGCCTCGTTGCCTGCCGATCAGCTTTTTTTCCTCTTCGTCGCATTTTAATAACCTCGTCGCGCATTGGTTACCACTCCCTTTTCTTTTCACGCGGGCGTTACCGTGAGCTTATCAGACTCGTTACGTCTCAAAAAAGTCACACGCTGACCCTGTTGATTTCTCAATTTCGGTCGGACGCGACCCAGTGTCCGCCACGTCGGCCGAGAAACGGGGATCGAATAATGGATACGGTTCCCGTGAGAAAGCGGAAAGAATGAGTTGTAGCTTTGGCGAAACGATTTGATAGCTTTGATAGATACGCGTGAGAAATATTGTCACTTTTTAAATGCATGCTTTTTACACAGTTTTGGTTTTTATTGTTCAGTTTTTTTTTTAATTGTACAAGGATTGTGTATTTAATGATCGTAGAAGATATGTGTTTGAACGTACTTATTTTTTAAATCGCTGCGAATGTTAGATTACAAGTGTTTAACACGGTTTATGGAAGAGATGTAAAATAAATGCATTCGCGGTACATTTCACTGTAAAAATGGTAGAATTTTATAAAATTAACGTTCCAAGATATTTTATTATTCAAAGTGTGTAAATGCACGCGCATTCTTATTACAAAATAAATATATGTTGTTTTAAAAATATTTATAGAGATGAACAGGAATTGAACAAACTACGTGGACCATCTATCTAACTTACACTCTCTTTCTTATTAATTCTCTTCCTACTATTTATTGTGCCATACTCTAATTACTTTTATCTCCTATTTTGCAAAGTAATATTTATAAATTAAGTATAAATTAATACGCTCGTAACATTATGGAACACTAATACTTTCACTGAAACATTATCTTATCTTTGTATAAAGATATTCAATGACTTGCCTAATGGATAAAAGAGAGAGATAACGAAAGCAAGGCGGCGGGAAAATCGGCGAATTGAGCCGTCATCGTAGCGACGTGTATCAAATCGCGCATTATAATTGGAACGTCGACGTGCACGTACGTCGAGCACGTGCCGGCACTGGGCCGCAGCTCGATCACAGTAAGACCTGCTCGTATATTATTCCTACGGAATCATAACTCTAATTCCCGATATCGAATCGAATTACACGGCGATTGTTATGGGAGACGTTCGATGAACGAGCGCATGATCTGGAAGGGTGACTGCGTCCGAGCAAGGATACCCGTTATTAGAGCATGTGCGCAGGATATGCTTGATGTCTGACACTTGTTCCTTGTGCAACGATATTTGATACGGGGAAATATGCAATAATACGAAGAACAATGTTTATATTTCATTAGAAATATTTTTTTTCGTTTTTAATTTTCAATCGTTTCTTATATTAATTGGACCTGTTGAGTAGAATAGAAAGCAACCAAGTATGCTATGATCTGTAGATCGCTTTATTATTTGTGAACGATATTGTTTCTTTTAATAACAGCGTTTGCCAATTAAACAATTTGTTTTCTTTTTTTACTATATTGATTTTATATTACCGTCTCAATTTGATATTAAAAGATAACACTTATTTTCTAGATATAACGTTTGATAGAGAATCATGCAGTTAGATTTATGGAATTCTAAACATGTTTATATTTATGAAATGATGTACTTGTGTTTTTAATTTCGCATGTAACTTGTTGAATACGGCCAAGAGGTCTACGCAAAGGATAAAGCGTGGTATCAGATAGCGTAAGCAGAAATTATAACCAGCGGAGGCTACTCGAAAACTCCTACCTCTCTGAATAAATGCAGCGCACCCTCTTCGGTACACAACTTGAACAAACAACTCGAAGATCCCTGAAAAAGGGACTTTAAAATCATATTCACCCCTGCTCGCAACTGAATCTATTAGCTTCAAGCATGTACCATTGACTGACGTTTATAGTTCGATAAAGTGTTTGATGTTTGACGTACAAATTCGTCGACAGTACCTGGTGAATACCCACTAACCTATTATAGAAAAAAAAATTGTTTTTATATCCTGTATACTTGGAGACCTATACAGACTCTTTTAGAGATCTATATAGATCTATTTTTACCATAAGGACATTTTGCATTTATGATATCAAACACATGTTTACTTTCTTAAATTTTTGACGGAAATACGTATTAATAATTATTTTATGTATGATGACATCTAAGATATGAAATTTATGGTACTATACCTACTTAATGGCGTGGTCGAATTTCTCTCGTGTTACATTATGAGAAGGTTAATATCTAGTATATTTAATACGATTACTCTATCGAAAACTCAATCTCTTGCAAAGGTAGAAATAACTAAAACTAACTAAATAACTTAAATCGGACTTCAAACAAATTTTCCACACTCCAATCGACATCTTAAACCCCCAAAATCCTTCTCACCTTCCAAATAAGTCTATCCAACCTATCTCAGGGTCTACATAACTACCTTATTAATCGCCTACGACACAATGCAACCAACCCCACGCTCTGAAACTCGACAACTATATCATAATCACACAGTCGTTCAAACTACCAACCCCTTGTAACCTTCTTTCACACACATACACGCACACATACCTCTAGTCCCTACCCAAAGAACTCGGACTCGTTCTCCGGTAAAGTACCTTCGATCATAATACACGGACAGCGCAATCAGAATTTACACTCGTCTAAATCGCGTATCAATCACCGGGGGCCCACCCTCTTGCGCCTAAAGGGATGCACGCGGCGCACGGAGGCCGTACGATAATGCGTTTCGCGCCGATCCTCCTGATCGTCCGACAAGCGGGTCCACGCGTCCTGCGTGCACGTATAAGCTCGTTCTTTTTATGGGTTGCCCTCCTGCAGCGGCACGAGCAGTCACGTGCCCGAGGCGCCCCCTTCGAGCAGCCTCCCTCGATCCTCAACTCGCCCCTGTGTCACGAAGCCGCCCACTTTAGACGCCCCTGAGAGGGAAAGAGAAAAAAGGACGGTCCCGGCACCAGCCTACCCTCGTCACCTCCGCAACCAGCTTCGTCGCTTTCATTTCCTCCCCGTTGCTCATCTCGTTTCTCTCTCTTCCCGGCACTTCTCCACTTTCCATCCTTGCGCGGCCGGTCGCCGCTTTAATAAAAAGCTACTTACTTTTTGGACGCGCCGTCAACAAGGACGCCGACGCGTCTCGTGACACCCCGTCGTCGAATTATTGACGGCTGATAAGGGACGATTAACGCTACCCTTGGAAAGGGAGCAGCTTCCGGAACGCGAGTCCAACGATTGCGAATTAGATCGGAATTCGTGATAGAGGATATATTTGAGGATTGGAATTTGAGGTGGAATAGATCGAAGTGAGAGAGGAAGTGAGGATATGTGTAGTTATTATTATTATCATTAGTTGATTAGAGGTTGTTATTTCATTTAATTATATTAATAAGCTTTAATTTGCTAGTGGCGATATTAATTAGTTGTTTGTAGCATTACGCGGTGAGGTAGGGGTAGATCTTTTAGGAGATTGACGTAACTGATTTAAATTAGCGGAATTATTCTGATTAGTTCCTTTTGTAAAGAGAAATTACTTCACAATGAAATTCAGCGAAATCGTATAAATTTTCACGTATAAATTGTATTTAGAACACGCCACTTTAGTCGAGGTGGAAATAATTGGCTTGGACTACTGAAATTCTTAGAAAATCGAAGTTTTAAATACTTCGGATGTTATTTTCAACGAAGCCATGCTCCCCGATTGAATCATGTTCATCTGAAAAATGTTGTTTCAATCGTTTTGTCAAAATCTTTCCGCGCTCGCCATTCCATCAATCGATCCGAAAACTCTGGTTCTTCCACTCGTCTCCTCGCAATCTAAGGAGTACAATCTACCAACGACGCGACATTTCACACTCGTTCACCAGCGGCATCGTTATAATTTCGTCGCTTCCTGTTGGGCAAACAACACGAGGATGGAAGAGAGGACCACGCGAAAGGGTGTGGAAGGGTGTGTACGCGAAAATATGTACAACGAGAGCCGGACACGTAGACCGGCGTTGAACTTTAATATTACAAAAAGCTGTAATCCGACGGACGAGGTAGCTGGAGCGTTAACCCTGGCCACCCAATTTATAAAAATAACGATGAAATTACTGTTGCGTGAAGTGTAGCGTCACGCAGGACACCGATGCAACGCTGCACCCTGCGAAAGGATGACGAGCGTCCAACGAACATGTATGGGCTAGTCACATGGACACACTGGACCAAGGAGAAAGAGAGAGGAAAAAGAGAAAGAGAGATTGGACCGGTGGCTCGTCGAATGGGCGACGCGAAGGGTAACGGTGAAGAGGGTGGAGTGACGAGGGAGGAGGTAGCGTGATACACGTTTTGTCCGTCATCAGCTAGCAGACCGTCGGGGCGTTGATGTTTTAGTCTCTACTCGCGTTTTACGTTCGAAAAAATATGCGCATTGGTACGTGAGCTAATCGGTGGTAATAACGAAATCTCGGATCCGATTAATTAAAACGGTGAACGCGCCCGACGCGGGGCTCGAGAAAACGAGCTCTTCCAGTTCTTTCGAATGCGCGCGTCGATGCCGTGTCGTCTCGTGTGCGCACATATCGCGCAACCCCGACTGCTTCGTGATGCTTCGATGCCTAAGCTTCCTTTTTGTAACTTATTGGATAGCCCCTGTTTCTTTTCTCTTTCATCCTTTTCTTTTTTGTTGCACTTTGTTTCTCTTAGAGCTTCGTTATCGCGAGACGTTTTTTTGTTTCGCGGAAGTGCGCCGTAGGCAGACTGTAGGATAATCGTTGGGATCAATGGGTTATTTAATACTGCTTTAGGTTTAATGGAGTTTAGAAATTAAGTTAACGATAGGAAGGAGTCGATCATTGGATATTTAGATTTGTCAATTGATTTGTTATCAATTTTTCTTCCTGATAGAACGAAAAGATATTTTGTCCAAGATAAATATTATTCTGAAACTTTTAATGTAGTATTCTTTGAAGCTTCAGAATGTCATTAGTCTTATAACGAGATCGAGCATGTTTAATTAAAGACAAAACCATTCTAGAATCACTAATGCTTAAAACATTGTATGCACAACGCTTGAACCAATTAAGAATATGTAAAAAATTTCTATAAAAATTCACTACTTGGCAGTTTTGACTAGTTATTCTCGTATTAAAGTCGAAATATAAGATTCGCCCCAAATTATACGACATATATTCGATACAGTATATTCGCTTCATAATCCTGAAAGTTATACGAAAAAAATGAGGATCGAGAACTAGCTCCTTGGTCATTATTAAATCACGTTAAATCACTGGAAGGCCGTGAATCCTTGAAGAATCAGAAGGGACGTCCTTCGGAGTTCCCGGTGTGCTCCTCTTCTCGAAACTGTCTGTCTGTCACTCTCCCCCCAACCGACCGAATCCTCATTGGGCCGATGCTAACAATGTTTGTAGATATATTGTATCTCACGCATCACTTGGCCCGCAAATTGTTTTATAAACAGATTATAGCGACAGCGGGGTCGCTACCAGCGTAACGCTGGTAATATACTTCGACCAACCCCCTCGCGACCCACCCCCTCGCATGCACAAGAACTATTCCATTGTCGGCAATGGCGACCGCATCGTTGCTCGCCGTCAAATCTTCAATGTTATTGCATCAAGCGATGAAATATCGAAACGCTAAGATCATACCTGATTTCGTCTACTCGCGAGATTAAATCTGTAATCGACTTAGGAGATACGATGCTCTTGAACAAGATTCGTTTTAAGATAGAAGATTGAACTTTGAGTTTATTGCAAGTGGTTGCGGATACACTTTGAGAAGTGGATTAACGGTTAATATGAGAATTACCAAAGTGATGAAAATAACGAATTTGTAATTTTTCATAGAAACTTGATAGACTTACAACGGTGCAGTTTTGGAGATTTTCAGATTATAAAAAGAACGTGGATAAAAGATTTTTGCATACATCGCATCTTGATTTCCTTGGTACAAATTTTATGATCACAGATTTCATCATCAATCATCGGTAATTCTAATGTTAATTGCATGTAACATATTTTTCTGATAAAGCAAGTTTTATTTTAAAAACTACGTTACATTTACAACTTAAAAACATACTTCGTAAAAGACACAACCATAAATATATCTAAAACTCAGTTTTACTCGAAATTACTTTGCTCATTGATTTCCCTCCTATCTATTCATAAAGTAAGAAAAAAGGCGAATCAGATCTCTTCTCATTCCCTACAAATACATATCCAATTTTCCTGCCGATTCTGGAGGTACAGATTTTCCTATCAATTACGGGTACTCGGGCGATTTCAGGACAAAGCCGTGACCGAAAAAAGAGCAGTGCGACGAATGCAGTCGATGCAAAGTTAAGAGTGCATTGAATTTCTGCATCCGGGAATGGGAAAAATCCGGTGAATCAGTGTCCTTGGCTCATTAGTTCGATGATAGCGGTAACCCGCCGACCAGAACGGAATAGCGTGCTTATTGTGGTAAACCTGGAACTTAATGGTCTGTGACCCGAGTACCGTACACCGATGCCAGGTCCTTTATCGATGATCCACCAGGATTCGAGTAGATCAGAAAATTTAGTTATTCCCGCCAAGGCGGAAGAACTAACGTTCCCGGTGCTTCGACGCGCCTGCTGGGCGTTTCCGGTCGCGTGCCATTACGATTCCGTATAATCTGTCCCATTTAAATTTGAAACGGCCTACCCTTTTCAACGACAGCTTCCTTCTATTCTTCTGTTCATCTTCCTCCTACAGTAAATCATCCATTTTTCATACCGCCGCATAAGTAATTGATGCACTTTCTGTTTTGTAGGTTACAGATAGTTTATTAGGTAATTGAGGAGTTAGGAGAAAGTTGGTATAAATGACAGATTTGAATGAATGATACGTATGGTTAAATTTTAATAAAGGATTGTATGATTTTATATTTTAGTTTATATATTTCATATCGTATATTTGATTCTTAATTTTTAATAAGATTCTGGATAGATATAATACAATTTGATGTTTTTTTGTAAAACTGTAGAAAAATGATGTATTATTTAAATGGTTTTAGAAGTTTTAATAATTAGTCTTGAAGTTATTGTTATCATAGTGGCAATAAAAATATGAAGTTGCAAGACAGTACTCGTGCAATATTTTTCTGATTTCTTTAATACCGATTGCTTTACAATGGATCGTAAAGATGGCACGTAATAATACAAGATAAAGAACCAATCGCGCATGAACCGATGGTATCTTTACAAGGTATTACGTCAAAAGTTGGCTATATCTGTCACTGAAAGGTAAACCGTTATTGGTACTCGAAACTACCGACGTCATCCGCGTATCAAAACCATCAAACACTCTACTTTCCTTCTACAAAGCACTTGGAGTTTCCTTTATTTACTTCAAAGTCATTTAAAAGTGGGTACTTCCCGCGGTGGAGTGGAAACGAACCGATAAGAGCGTGGCGAAAAGTTGCCGCGTGATCATCGTACGCCTTCGACGAAGGGGTTAAATCGGTCGCAACGAGGGTTGAATGCGTACCAAGCGCGGGTTTACCGTTGTGCGTCGATGATGTCTTGCGAGCGGATATTTTTGCGAGGCAATCGGCACTCGCACGTACATACGACCCTCTGGAATATATCGAGAGAGTAATCTTCATCCAGTAATCGCCTTGACGAGTTATTTCTGTAACGTTTCCCGCACAAGGGGGGTGAAAACTGCCGTAAGAGATGAGCTGCAAGAGAGGAGGGTGTACAAAAAAAGAGAAGAGCGCGCTTGCAAGTGTGCGACCCGTGAGAGATGCCTCGCACGATTACCTACCCAATCTCGAATATAATTTTCTTGTTAGCTGTAAAATCCAATCAACGTTGACGTTGCCTGGCCGCGCCGCTCGGGTCGACCAACCCCGCGCTCCGTTTTCTTCCTCTCTCCGTTTTCTCGCTCTCGCTTCTCCTTTTTGTCGTCCCCTTTTGCTTCTCTCCGGGATCTACACACCAGTTCCAGGAATATGCCAACGGGGAACAACGTGGCAACGAACAACGAACGGGACAAAGATGAAACGAGAGGATCGAGAACTGACCGAGATGAAACGAGAGGATCGAGAACTGGCCGAGATGAAATAGAAGGATTGAGAACGAGAGAGGACATAGAACCAGTCCAAGATGGAATAGAGGCAAGCTGGAAGGGAAGAATCAAGTTACTCCGAATCCGCTGTGTTACTTCTCACTTATTTCGTGGGCCGCGGCTAATGCGATTCTCCTGACCGTTTCTAACGTCGTTCCGTAGCTACGCCACGCAGCTAACCCCAAAAGGCTACAAACTGGCCTGCCCTTTGTTTTCTGCACGGTCCTTTCAATTATTTGCAAATAAAAGACCGAGCACAGGGGTTAGACCCTTTTTCAAGCTTTCTTCCCCTCTTCTATATTGTCTTCCAACCTCTCGTTCTCGTTCCGTTACTTTCGTACGGCCAAACTTTTCGCCCCTTCGCCAATCCCGACTTCTCGAAGATTAAAACGCTGTTCTTGGGTGGGAAGTCTCATGGGCGGAGCTTTGCTGATCTCGTTGCATCTATTTGGGCCTGATATTCGCTTCAAATGATACGCAACGGGAAGATTAGGGTAATTTGGAATCAGTTTTGGTTTCGTGGAGGGATCGTGAATCTGATCATAAATTTATCGAATGATTATTCGAATCTTGTTTTTAAGCTATTCAAATATTGTGTACTTGGTATTGTAGGAATGGTAGGTATATCGATGGAGATGTCAATTTTCCATTAACAAATTTCATCGCGAGCTTCCAAACGAAGGAAGCTAGTGGAACAAACTAACAAATCATTCGAAAAATTCTCATCCATTCGAATCTCTGAAGACAATGGCATTCATCCTGATTCATTGATTCAAATACAAAGACTCTAATCAGATTAAAATAATTACGCGTCATTAAAAATAATTAGCCGTTGTTGTCGTGGTAAAAGAGAGGATGACAATCACAGTGATATCTACGATCCTGTTTCTTTTCTCTTCTTGGCAATTATTATATTCTCCTTTCCATCGTCCAAGTCGATTCTGTCTCGACTTATCGGCCTACCACGGAACAGAATAATAGGCGCATCCTGCTGCAGGAGATTGAAAGGAAAAAGAGGAGTGCCTTCCACGTTGGCCAAGGCTCGCTGGTAAGGGAAGCGAGTGCCCTCTTCTTCTATGCGCCTCGCTGACTACAGACCACGGAGTTGAATCAATTAAAGTTTAATCCGGAACCAGGAGGATCGAGAAGAAGCAGCCCCTTCGTCCACCTTTCCTGCGTCCCTCCCCTTTCTTTCTTTCGCCCCTTTCGCGTTCTCCCCCTTTTTCTTTCGTCCTATCTTCTTTCCCTTTGTTTCGCCCCTTTTTTGTCCCGTTCCTCGCTTCCATCTTTCTCCTATAGTCGGTTGCATCCTCTTTTTTCTTTTTTCCCCTTTCTGCTCGTTTTCAGTTTTTTCCGTTTGATACAGCTCTTGCTTTCGTCCGTGTTCTTCTCTCGACGAGATTGTAGTGATTTCGCTATTTCAGATCGCTCGCTCTTTGCCTTCTTGTTTCGATTCGGTTTCATCCGGGAAATAATGCAGGCTACTTTCGCTGCTTTCAAATTCTGTGTCCTACTTTCTGGTGTTTCTATCTTTATCGATTTTTCTTTCTGTTAACCCGATTATAAAGGCGTAACTGTTATTTATTTATATTGTTTTTACTGCTATTCGTTGCAATTAAATTGTAGATGTTTGAACGATAAAGTATTTGTATTGTAGTATTATATTATAGTATTATATAGTTAGTATTTAGTATTAGTATGTAGTATTATATAGTTAGTATTTAGGAAACGAGACGAATATCATTTACGTTCGAATCCTTTCATTTTGTTCACTAAAATAAGAATTTACACGAACAATCTCAATCTAGTTACACTCCCCATCAATTCACTTATGACAAACTCTAAGGATCCTCTACTTCTAACTTTAAATCAAGATTCCATTTTTCATCGCCATATTGGTCTAACCATCTCTCCCAATGTTCAATAATCTACACGCGTTAAAAAGAATTAATAAAATTTCCCGCACTATGCTTCACCTATAAATTCCATACTTTCTTCTTTCTTATTTTTTCCCTCATAATCTGTCCTAACCCCATTACGTCATTCCTCCTTCGCCATTCGATTCGTTCCTCCTCTTCCATTTGCCTTTCGCCCTCCAAAATGGTTCGGGTCGGTAGATTGGAGGCATCCTGGCTGGAAACGAAACGAGGGCAACGATAGAACGAAAGAAACAACTAGGAGGAGAAAGATACGCGAAGGGAGGCTCGCGCAACGGGGTTGCTTCTATAAAATGACAGGGGAGGGGGTAGAAAATTGGGGATCCTGAAAGTGTATCGCTTACGCGAGGGGCTCCCTTCACAATGGGGATTCGCAACGAGCGGAAAGAATAGTTATCTGTAATATGGGGTGACGCGTGCTGATGAGTCGGGCCGGAAGTTTCGATCACTTCTACCTCCCTCTTCTGTATCTGTCTTGCCTTCGTTAAAAACGACCTTGCGATTCGTAAGCTAGGCTATACGTTCGTTTTCTCTGTGATCTTTTGACAGAATGACAAAGCACGCCGAACGAGCGCTCATTTTTTTGCGATAAGGAGCACCAGATAACATTACGTCGCTTGAATGGACGGATGCGTTGAAATTTTCCTCTGAATGAAACACTGTTGCATTCTCTTTGGCGAATAATGTAAATAATCATGTAGGGTTAAAAAATTGAAAATATGTAGTTTTTGGTGTATGATGGTTTAAGTGGAACATGTTTGTGTGGTGCAGGATTTGAACGTATAATTCAGAAGTTATGTTACTAGGATTTTTATGCGTATTTATGTTATCTAATTTGAAGAGAAGTATTCTTGGTTATATAGTTTTTTGATTAACGAACGATTCATTGTATTCGTTTCCAACAAGCAGATAATTTTCTTTAGAAAGTAATAGAATGCTGAATTTTATCACTGATAATATTTATTCTTTAATTTTGTACGTATATTATTTTATTGTAATACGGGTATTATTATTATGATTAATGTTCTTTGAAATATTAAAATCATAATACATCGCGTTCTCGGAAACCACTTGTCAGGGATGCTGGCGAGCTGTTCTCCATTTTCTGCATTACTGACATGTTCAATCGCAGCAGTCTGGAAAATCGCCAACTCGAGCCCCGGCGAAACGAATCTTAGCCTTATCGAAACGTCAAACATTTTAGCGGCGAACTTGACTCCGACAAAAGACCGATCACACATGTCGCGGAAGATCCTTTATTCCTCTCATGATTTCGCGCACAGTGTGCTCCAACAGCTTTTCGGCGTATCAACACGGATTATACCATTCGGCCCAGAATCGAAGTGACACAGTGATTATTCAGGAACATTTTAATGGAGCACGTTAAGCACATTAATGCCGTTGACTATGTTGATGACCAAATGGGAAATTTAATCAAATGATCATTTTTAAGATACACGGCTATAGATATTGAGCAAGACTAAATTGTTTTTATTAAATGAAAGAAATATTCTTTCTGTATAGTTATTCCTTAGGTTTCAAGAAACATAAGAAAATGTTTCAATTGTTAAAAAGAAATAACTGGTGGTAAGAAATATTAAACCGAACCTAACTTCAAATAGAGTAATTTTCAGATTCATAATGAATTATAAATGTAAAGTAGGTTAAGGATTGCAAACGAAGTTACACGGACAGAAAGAGTTAAAGCTGTGGACAGCAAAAGATCCGACTGATCATTCATTATTAATTAATTTAATTCGTGTGTTGCGTCTTTATGTAAAGTAAATTAAATTTGTAAGTCTTCAATGTACTTTGGAGTACAGCAAACGCGCTTGCAGCAGAGAGGCGTTTCAGAGAAATTAAAGCGCAGAATAAATATACCACTCCCTTCAGTAATTTGTGTAAAATGACGACTTACAACTAACGCTACCTCGTTTATGAGTAGGAAAACTGCAAATCATAGTTGGAGAAGTCAGAAACAGTAGAATATATGAATAGCGTTTAAATCTTCAGAAAGCAACAGTTAACCTCGATGAAATTGATTAGTTCTTAGAAACTTAAGAAACTTTCAAAAAACAGAATTGGTTCAAATATGTCCTAAAGAACTTTCTCTTTTTATCCTTCCGTTATTCTTACCTCTCTAAATCAGATGAAAATCCAATTTTCAAGGAATTCAACGCAGTGTCGTCGAAGATATCTCTTTTAAACACATTAAGATAAAAGCCTAAAGAAACTGGTAACGACATCGGCTGTTCGGTGAAAATGAAAAAGTGCATCTGCCCTTTGGGTTTTTTTTACCGAGGAACCATACGAAACAATGGCGACTGGATCCCGAGGATGCATCCACGGTCCGTTTACCTGGAAATGCGATGCTCGGTACAGTCGCTGACCCAAGCCAGGCAATCTCTCATTTTTGCCGGGACAAAAGAGCGCTAAATCTTATTGTTCTTATGCCGGTAATTAAGGTGGGTGAATTAGTTGGCGATTGTTCTTCTGCCGTTCGGTCATCTCCCGCAGGGGATAATAAATAAGATTCTTGAGAAATTTCTGACCGTGTTATTCCGCAATCCTGTTTACGCTCAACGGGCCACCCAAGGGGGGAGACTGGATTAACGGCAGAAAAAAACCGGCAAACCCATCCTGCCACGTTAATTACAACTGTAACGAAGTCTTCTGTTCGTTCCCGGTTATGTTACCGATTATTTTGCGCCAACTTGAAAAACTGTTCTTCTAGCGGATTAATCTTTCGCGAACTTGTATATAATACTTATAATGTAGTATAAATGGAATATGCTGTTTCATAGTAATTAATATTGCAGTATTTGTCTGACGTTATACCTAGTTGTTTAGTAATCTATCGATTTACGATCATGTTCTTTTTTTCAGTGAATCTTTTATTGTAATGTCTGTAAGTGAAGCGTCTACGTAGTAATCTCTGTTGATTCATGCTCTGTGGATACATACGTATACTTGAATGCACAAAATTATTACTGAATCAACAGAGATTACTTCATAGACGCAAACGAAGCAGAATCCTTTTTCGTTACAGCAAATGCTCGATATGTTCTCATTTCACTGCTATGTAAGACTTACATCTACGTACGAATTATAGATCGTTTGTGCTGACAACTTCTGGGGTAACGTACTTCTGAATCAATCTGCTTGTTTACGTTCAACGAAGGAACTCACTCACGATATCGAAAATGATAAAAATCGATTTTACGTCGAAAGGATTGATTGCTGAACCTACGTATATTGGTTGGACATTTTTTGCTCCTGGTGAATACTATAAACCCTTAAAGCCTTGGACTATTTTCTTTAACATCCTGATTGTGCAAATAATTTAATTAGTATTTGACTTAATTCTAATTTATTCTTAATTTGATTCTTCTATCTTCTTCTATCAAAGTTCTGTCTCCCACAATTTTCTGTTATCTATCCTCCTCACAAAGTTGCTTAATGATAATGAACTATGATATACTGAAATCTTAGACTCACGATTTATATCTTATGAAAAAGATGAATATGAAATTGGAATTTTTACTAGGGTTTAGATAGGGAAATCTCTATATTCTACGCATGTTTTGCACTTTTAATCTTTCCACAAACACACAAACATCCATAATCTCGTAATAACTCCAAGTTTCAACATATTAATTCCTCTATAAAACATACCCAACTAGCTATCGGGAACAACTTTTACAAAGTTAGGCGAGTCTCGATAAATCAAGGCGAATTACAATGAATCGCATAAATCAAGAATAATCGTGGAAGCGTTCGCCGCTTCTTAAATATTCGCGTTTCGAAACGGCGCGGCTTGGCGTGGTATTACGACGTAATACCTTGACTCTAGAACCGCAGTATTTCACTTTAGCCAGGAAACGTCGTCGTCGTCGTTGTCGTCGTCGGCCGTAGTCTCGTTTCGCGAAGCGGCCGTAGAAAACTTACGATTGCAAAAACTTGTCTGGTTCTGAAGACAAAAGGACAAACTTTCCCGCTCCCGCAAGAGTTGCTGGCGACTTCTCCGTCCTTCTTCCATGTCGACTTTTTCAATTTCACTCACTTCCTTCTCTGTCCTGCTTATCCGACGGACGAACTTTTGGTGACAAGGCCTCTTCGTGTACTCCTGCTCCCCGCAAAAACGCATTTCCGAGGAGCTCCAGAAACTCGAACGAACTTCGAGCACTCGTCGATCCGACGATAATCACCTTTTTATTCTTTTACTTTCCTTCCAAATGTGGATGTTCCATGGATTTGTCATGTGAAAGAGTTTTATGGTGTTTATGGTTCGATAAATATGTTTTGGCACGATAGTTTTAAACAGTTGATTATTTTCAATGCTTTTAAAATTGAGGGACTTGCAGCAATGAGGAGGCAGCTTCCGTATTTAATCCTACTGCAAATTCATTTTAAACTATTCTTGGGATATTTTTCTGTCGTTGGAAAATTTCTGAATCTGAAAGGAAACGAGGAAACGTTTGATACTGATACGCGTGATCTCTCCTCTATTTTACACTAACGATTTATTGAAAACGTTAAAAGTCAATCTCTCGATTGAAGAGTAACCGCGACTGAGACGTAAAGAGTTCGAGGTTTGTAAAAGGGTTAAAGTGTATTCATCGGAATAGAAAGTGTACGTTTCGTATACAGCGCAATGGATAATATAATCATAATATTTTAAATTCTTGAATCCGCGGCATTATTTACGTAAAATACCAATTATATTATATTTTCAAAAGTTTTTATCCATTCGCCGAACTTCCACATGACCATTTTCTAACGTTTTATAATTCTCTGTAGATTTCAGATAAAAGTACTCTCACTTAAAATTCAAAAATTGAAATCTGTAAATTTTTGTATCTGATATGGCTATTTCCCGTTTCGTTTTTATTTTTTTTTCTGTTTTGTTTCTACCTTTTTTAATTATTCACGCGTAGCACATGGCGCTACGGGGGAAAATACGCGTCATTCATCTGCAACGCTTACATTACATTTGTTGTATATTTCTGCACAAACGCGACAACATGACGCTTGACTTCGTTCCCCCGATGCGTTTTGTTCGAATTTAATTTCATTTTGCTACTTCATGTGCTACAAAGGGTATTAAATTCCATTGCGTCGCGTTAAGTGAAGCATGACGAGAAATTGCTGCCTCTCATTTTCCACGCATCGCGACACTATTTCCGGACGGAACTCTTTATTCCTCTGCCGACAACCATACGACACAATCGAATATCGTAGCGTCGACCATTTGTTATTCGCATCGAGAATTGACGAACCATCGTGAAACCGTTGAATCTTCGTTTCACCTTTGGATATGAATTTCTCTGCGTTCGCCTTTTTCTTTTTATTCCACGATGAGATTTATTGATTGAACCTTTTAGAAATTGATACGATGATCTTTCTTTGGATTGAATGAGTTTTTTGAACAGTAGAATGGGGAAATTCCATGATAATACATCATCAGTTAATATGAATAAGGTGAAGATAGTTAGCTATTTAATTAAAATTTTGGACATTGCGGCAAACTTCTAACTAACTAAAACTAATCCTTTAAAGCGTATATTAGATAATGCATCACGAATAATTAACGTTATGTATCAACCGTCATATTCTACATCAAACCACTATAATTGATAATATACATATGCAGATGTGTACATGTCTCTTTAATTACACGATTAATTGATTCCATGTTATTCAACATCGTGTTACACTATTTTGCTCACTAATTGTAAGTGTATATTTGCCAGTTATTAACAATATACAATTTCGTGTAACAAAGTGTATAATATGTATCAATGATAAAAGATAATTCTCTTAAAAATGATGAAAAGGAGAAATTTTATAAAAACTATGTTATTAAAGTATTGTATTAATAATGACAAGAGCCGTTCAAAATCTTTCACTTCCCTCTCAATACAACATATTCGCCAATTCGATACTCACACAGCAATCAAACAATCCAAAATTAAATTATCATTGAACCAAGAACCAAAAGTAGCAAGTAAGCAGAAGTAGAACCTC
Organism: Bombus bifarius; assembly: GCF_011952205.1. Taxonomy (NCBI): domain Eukaryota; kingdom Metazoa; phylum Arthropoda; class Insecta; order Hymenoptera; family Apidae; genus Bombus; species Bombus bifarius. The sequence goes on along the minus strand of NW_022884914.1, from coordinate 4,241,399 downwards.
GGCTATACGAAGTGATGTGGTCTGGGATACTAGATAAGTCTAGGATAGTCGAAGACTTAGATGATACGGAAAGGTCTATTACTGTGCATAAATCGTATAGTAAAAACAGAAATCTTTGATAGTATAATGTTGTAAATGTGTCCAGATTTAATTGATTACTTAATTGATTGCAAGTTTGATTAACTGCCTTTACGGTATCTGACTATTTACACTTTCGTACTCTTCGTGTCACAATTTCGAAAAGAAAATGAAGTTATGGAAATGTTCAAAGCACCTTGGATAATGCGAAATTTCGATTAAACGGAACTCGGATAACCAAGACTCCAACTATAAATTAGTATACCGTTGAAGTAATACAGATAGCACTGCTATCTCCACCAGTTATTGAAACATAATGCGTCACTAAATATGTCAATTTAAATAAATGTGTTAGATATTCCTATTATCCTCGCATTCAATAAGAAAAAGAGAAGAGGAAAAGACAGTTACTTCCTAAGACTTCCTAGAGAAGATATATCACGCTCAACAACTCACCAAATAAAATCTCACCCCGTGGTTAGTTAACAAATACACCAAGCGTCGAAACAATCAAACCTAGACGTTCGTTACAGACATCATCAAATGTATTGCTAGTCAAACCGCGTCTTGATTCTCGAGTGCCGCAAAATTCGTCTCAGCAATAACTTGTCCAACTAGAAATCCACGAAATCCAAAGAACACGAGACTACGGGCCCCAGCGATCGAAGACCATCGGCCGTTTATCAAATATCCGCAGTTAATCCAGTTACGAGCAATCCGGTAGCACGACGCTGGTGGATTGTAAAGAGGATGACGTCGAAAGGGAGGCGGCGAGGATAGGGGCGTCCGCGCGGATAGCGAGCCGCTGATTGCAGCGGGTAATGACGGGGGCTCAGGGGTGAGCAGTAGCCTGGAAGTAAGTAAAAATTTAAAATTTAGTTACCGCTCGCGTGCGTCCGACGGTTTGCGAATGCCGCGGATGTGGGACAGGATGAGTCAGCGCGCGTGCAACCAGCAACCAGGAGGCGGCGGGGAAACACCAGATCCCGCGGAACAGCGTTTCTCAAACTTTTCCGCAACCCTCAATAGTTCAACTAAACGTGGGCCAGGTTCTATGTAGGTAGAAGTGGAGATTAATATATTTTAAGGCAGAAGGAGGATTAAAAAATCAGGATATTTGTGTGTGCTCTTGGTTTTTAATATTTGAAATCCTATAGCCTGTAGTATTGTATTGTCAGTATAATGCGCCAACTCTGACTGTTAATTATTTCTAGATGAAATAGATTAGGGAACAATTCAGTTGATCGCATTCTCATTTTCTTGAAAGTGGAATAGCTCTCTATAGTGGACCAGTCTCTGTCTACATTTTATAACCTTTGGTTTTAAAACGATAGTTAAGCTATAAAAAATTGAAAAAATTGTAAAACTCTATTCAATAATTACGTTTAAATTGTATTATATATTATATCATATAAATAAACTGTAATTAAAGGACATTAAAGCTATAATGTCACAGAAGTATTTCGACTTGGATATTAACTATGTTAAAATTAGATAGTCGCATTCATTCAATCAGCAGGAACAGAAGCGAATTCTGTTCTAAAATCGTAACAGGATCCGCGTAAAATTCCCGTTTCCCTCGGTTGTAATCTCAGCCAATTAGATCAAGCATTTCGGAGTCAGAGGCAACGAGCAGCCACAGCACAAGTGGAATTAGACGCGAGTAGCCAGGCTCGTTTATCGTCCGACCTCGGACCGCCGGCAATATACGTCGACATAAATGTAGAACAGCAGAAACTCTTATATTTAGATTATCCTGTTTGCCCTTCGTACTTTACAATTCTACCTAGGTCACACGGTCATCGCTCACGGAAAATAAGTCCAACATACTGAAACTCTTGTTTAACAAGAAAATATCTCGATAACAAAATTCCTCCTATTTCATTTTAATCAAAATTTTCACTTAAAAGTACGAGTAGAAATAACTTATTTATCTTCCTTTTCTATAAAATCTTTTATCAAAAAATTCAACCACATATATCTTTTTACATTCTTTAACACGTTGACCGGCTCAACGGTTTCAACAATGTGAATAACTTAGATAATCAAAATTAAAAAATGAAATATTACGGTGTAGTATATTTCAGTCTACCGCGAATGTTTGGGCAAGGTATATAAAATTTGCATGACAGTCAACGTGTTGAACAATTGCTATGACAATTCTCAGCGAAAGGCGGCCGAATTCATTACGCGATCCAATATTATAGTCCTCGGTAGCTCCACTATTAAGTACAAACACGGCAAACAATTTAGCCAAAACCAGCTTCAAACCCAAGAAACAACAAAGAGTCTACAACGTCCGACGCGGCAAGCAAAATCAAAGAACCGACTATGGTTGAGAATTTGAGAAACGCTGACGCTCTTCTGAGCGGTGGCATCGCAAGGGTGTAAGCTTTAATAAGGGCTGCTGAATTTCACACTGACTTGGCTCGCCACGGATCCAAAGGGAAGGGAGAGTTGGATCCACTGGATAGCAGGAGGGGCGGTGCAGAAGGGGTGAGAGAGGATGTTGCACGAGGAAGGGAGAGAAGAATCGGGGGTTGAACAACGAAATGGGAAAGGAAGGCGTGCGAGTGATCGGCCAGAATAAAGTCTCGCGTCCTAAGCACGAGGCTCTAAGCGTTTCTCCACGCACACACTCGCCTAACCGATCAACAGCCAGATTATTAGAGTATTAGAACTTGTCTCATAACTCACGAGCCTAATGGTCTTTGACCTGGTCGGCACGACGATCTCCCGGGCGTTCCGTATTGCCTTTGACGCAATCCACGATATATGTGCGTTTTCCTTGCCCAATGTCTCTTTCTCTTCTTTATTTTTGCCTTTTTGTTTCGATTGGATGTGAAAGTTGTGTAGCTTTTACGATCGAGTAATCGTCGAGGGAATAAACTTGTTCGATATCTCTGTTTTACCTTGATTTTATGTGTGTTTCGGACTGCGGACTCTTATATTTCTTTTGTTACATTATAACATATCAAACGATATAACATTTCTTCATATTCGAAATAAAGCTTTAATGATTAGATACGAAACGATAATAATAAGACTTTCGAATAAAGAATCTATAGATACGTGAATCTGAGAAGACTTTATCGAAGTTGTTGGTATACTCTCCGAAAAATGATTACTCTGATACGAAATAATAAGATTCCCAGAGAATTTTCAGCTAATCTGATCGACTTCTAACACTGAGTGGTTCGTATAAATCAATCCGTGAATATAATTTAATGAAACAAGATCTTTCTTAATACGACATATACTAACAATCAGTTTATCAATAAACACGAGTAAATTTTCAAAACACTTCCAAACATTTCCACACGGTCTCATCCAAATATTGCTCGCCCCTCAAGCCAACATCGGCCCATCCCGAAAGCACCCTTAAACCACAGTAAAAATCCGTGGAAACCAGAATCTCGACGGGGTTGGCGATGAGAGAAGCGAACAGCTGCGTGGAGAGCCGTGTTGGCGTTGGCACGTTCGCGAAGCTCGCCTCGGCGAGTCGCGTTACCACGCACTGGCAACAGGATTGTTTTAATGCCATTTAAACTAATCGAATTAGAGAATGAATCAATGTGACGATACGGAACGATAAAAGAGGGTGATAGGGGGGCTGAGGAGGAGGGGTGAAAGCGTGGTGAAGGGATAGGCGAGGGCGGAGGAAGTGGAAGCTTGGATGGGGGGTGGATGGATACGCAAAAGGGGGCGCATGGATGTGCAACAACAACCCCCGTCCTGCAAACTCCGCAGCTGCCAGGCACAGCGATCGCTCGACCGGAAGTAACGCGACTACTGCCTACTATGCGTCTCCGTCTCTCCGACCCAACGTTTTCTCCCTTTCTCGCTCTCCCTCGTTCCCTCCTGCTATCGCCGTCTCAGTTTCTCTCTTTGTTTCTCTCCTCTCCCCTCATCTATCATTCGTCCCATCATCCCATCTCTGTTTAACAATGTTGCATCCGTTGTATCTTGTTTCTCTCGCCTAGCCGTGTTTCTCGTTCTTCCATTCTCACTCCCTTGGCCGCCGCAATTCGCACACCCTCCCCTGTCATTTACATGCGTGCACGTGGTACGAGCGCGTAACCAACCGCCTAGACGTGTCGGGATGAGTCCGTTTCCACTCGTTTTTCTAACATTCTTCTCGACACCCTCTTTTCCAGGGATTTCGTCTTGCAAGTCGAGTGCTTGTGGAAGAATGAAGCGCGACGTCGTGATAGAAAGCCCGACGCCGAGATTGGAAAGAAAATGGTAAGAGTGAGGTAATGGGACGAAGTACTTAGGATACAGGGCTATCTACGTGTATGAGATGATTTTGGGCAATGAAGATGCTCGTTGTAAGAAAGTAGCGATGTGTTTAGATACGTGTTTTGTGTTGTTGGGAAATTAAGGATTTTAGGTAAAGGTTCAAAATAAACTTGAGCGGTTATACATATATTGGAACGTTTGATTACAGGAAGATAGTGGCTATACTGAATTCTAAGCACTTTGATTTTGTTTTTTGGATTACCTCGTTTTATTAAGCATTGTTTATCATTGGCAGCTATCGTGGATAATAGAATAGATGAAAGAATAAACTGATCTCATTTTTTATCCCTCTTATTCCTTACGCGCTTTAAATGCAATTCGTTCTTCTTTTAACAGTCATTAGAGATAGAGAATTCCGAATTTGTAAAGGCGTTCGTGTATGGTGATCAAAAATATATCTGAAATAAAAAAATGACGTTGAATGAGAGATAAATTTTGCGTTAAATTGAAAATACAGAACTTTTCCTGACAAACGAAACTCCTTTTCTTCCTTTTATTGTCTTCTTTTTAAAAGCGTTCTACGAGTGAACCATCCACCACGAACGAATCGTTGTCGTTTACACGGCCATGTTCGCCACGCGAATTTACGCAACCATTTGGAAAGGCGCCTTTGTGATTTGACACGCGTGGCGATGTCAGATGTTTAAAATTACGACTCTCTGACCGGATCGCCTGGTATCGGGCTAATCCAAAAAACGTTCTTGCGTCGAATCGAATTTTTTCTAGATGGATAGAGTCGCACGTGTCAACCTCGCGGTCGGATTGCCGACTATGCCGTTTAAGATTGAAACCCGATTTAACTGTAGGAACCGTGAATGCGTTCGTGGAACGAGGATCAAGATGCACGTTTCGCGAATTTCATTGAACACGTGTCTTATTACCTACAGATATTTTTGAAACATCTATCGTTTAAAGGGGTTAAAAGATTGATTGCAAATAATTTTATTGTTCATTTTTAAATAAAACTTTATCGTATAACAATACCATACACAAATATAATATCTGAGATTAGTTTGAACAGGGTAAAAGATAATATTTGGATAGTTTCAGATTCATGTTGTAGCAAGAATCAGGTAACGAATAAAGTTTCTATGATACTATAAATTACGTATTTCATCAATTATATTTGCTATTCTTAATACTTTGCTATATGATTAATTCAGATTGATCTTTCATAACTAAAATGTAACGCGCCTTAAAAACTATTCAAGAATTTCAGTGCGCTCATAAGGTATAATGACATTCACGAATCTCTTCAATCCTAGTCTTCATTCATCTTGTCATAATAAGTAGAATAAATATAATACAATCAGTATCCAGAATTTCGTGTCAAATACACGCACCGAAGCTCATCATACACATATAATACATCTACCAAATCATTGGAAAATGCAGCACGGAAAACAGGGGATGATAAAAACGTAAATTAATCCTCTCCTCCCATAATACGGAAGATCAGCGCAGTCCTCTTTTTAATAATATACACAAAAATCGAAAACACGTTGGAATCACGACACTTTCAACCCTTCCGTCGAAAGCAACGATGTCGAGTATCGAAAATGCCAGCACTCACAGCACGGAATAATAGTAATAATTACGATGGGTTATAATATCACTATACACGCACTTAAACATCGAATTAACCCACGCCAAGTAACCTTAGGCTATATTGAGAGTAATATGTCTATTACACGTCTTTCCTCTGTCCTCCCTCTTTGGCTGTTCTCCTCGCCAGTAAATTACGCGCGCCCCGTTTTCTCATTAACGTGTGCGTGTGCACCACCTATAACCTTTGCTTGTTGGTACGAAGCATCGAAAAAAAAAGAAAAATAAATATAAAATAAACGACGCGTCCTTCCGACACGAGCAGCCGCGAAACGTCGATGTAATTAAATTCCTTTGGGCGATTATTTCGTCAATCGCCGCGCGCCCAATTTACATTTTCAATGAACGCGAACGCCCGTTTAAATCGATCCTCTATGAGCATATAACGTGCTTATTTCAGAAAATTTCTCCGCTGTCGGTGACTTGGTGAACGGAATTCTAGAGAATTTCAAGGTTACTTAAAATTATACATAATACTGATACGATATTTAATTTTATGATCGGTATACAGAAAAGAAATTGAATCTATAGAGAGAAAAAAAGAGTTTAAACAACTTAGTATCATGGATTAATTACTAGTAAAATTGTTAGCCTCGCAAAGTGTGATGGAATATTTCGACACGGTCCCAAGATAGAAAAATTGAACAAGGTGATTGTTTCTTATGATACAACAAAGTTAAACAGTTTTCAAACATTCCTCCATATCCATAAGTTCATAATCTCTCAATTTATACCATCTCAAATTTCTAAATCGCAATCTTAATCAAACAAAAAAATTCTCAGAATCATCTATGCACCCCATAAATCTACACTATTCAATTACTTTTTTTCTTTTTATTACTCAAGTGAAGTTCTCGTATCACCAAGTTATTCATAGACTCTTACTCACAACAAAAATAAACAAATAAAATTTCACAACAAGTGCGTGAGTATAGTCGCGCACCAAACTGCATGCACCCTACTACCCTTAACCCAAATCTCATAACTCTTTATCTTCCCATCTCAAAGCGGAGAAAGATCATAGTACGATCTCGATAAAGACGAAGAAATCAAAGGAGCTGCGTGCATCGAGCTCGATCCACGGCTGGCTATTCGTAGGTGCTGGTGGTTGCACGTCGTCGAGTCTGTGGTTCGCAACGCGCATCGAGCGTCGCGCTGATCCAACCCTCCGAAAAAGCAGCCGGCAAGAGGCCGGCTGCAACCCTCCTATCGGCATCGCTCCGCCCCGTGCCACCACTCTGGCTGCACCCCAATAGTGGCGCGTCCGCGTATAGTCGCCTATAGGGCTGCACCGAGCACGTCGATGCACCGCCACGTCCCTTTCGCGCTCGCAACCCTTCGCTGGTCCATCCGTCCGTCTGTCCATCCGCATCCCTTCCAACGATCTGCATTCTACGCGCCATCCATCTCATTCGCGGTGCGAGCCAGCTGCGGACTCGAATGTCGTTGCTGTTAACTACTCGCGGATATTTCTCCTTTCGAGCAGCCTTCCTCGCCTCGAACCACCCCTTCCACTGCTGCTTTTTCTTTTTATCTCCCTGTTGCTCGTCTCTGTCTAACACACACGTGTCTCCTCCTCGATGTTTCTTCTTTCCTTCTCTCTCTATCGCTCTTTTGCAGTGTTCTCAACCCTCCTACTACCCCTGCATGGAATGCCGAGTGCATGGAAATCTCTATTAGGAACTTCCATTTTTCTGCCACAATGGCGTTACCCGCTTCTTCGCTGCCTCTTTTGCCACGCGTATGTGCCGTGAGGGAGCACAGCGATGTCTGCAAGAAAGAGAAGGTGGAGATGAGACGAGATTCTTATGGATGGTCCGTCGTTATTATTATTATGAAACAAGAGACTGGCAACCGTTGAAGTCGCGCTTATCGTGATTAAACGTCTCGCTTTTACGGGGCATCTTTGATCAACGACGTTTCTTTCAAATAGATGAGTTTGTTATTGCATTTATGAAGAGTTTTAGTAGGTGGAATAGATCGACTTTTTGGGTGAGATTCTTTGGTATCATTGCTAGTGGTCAGCCTTTATTAGACATTATTGAATTATTACAAAGGTAAAAATTTAGTTTATAAGGAAAAGAATTAACGTTGATAAATATTCTCTTTTTTAAAATATAATTAAAATGTTAAGAACTTTAGTAAAATAAATAAATGTAGATTGTAAATAATATTTTTATCAAGGGTTTATTTATTTCTTGGTCAGAATTTAAACAAATTTTTTCTTAGAATTCATATTTTCGTATAAAAATATAATAATGGGATTATCATTTTCAAGTTTTCTTCTTAAGATATTATTAATAGTAGAAGGATATTGGAATTTCTAGAGAACTATGTAAAAATAAAACTCGTTTGGGCGTTTGGTTGGTAACTCATTTTTTTATTATAGCAAGATATACAGGATATCCAATACATTAGGGAATAAATAGCGATCCTGGTTTTTGTAGGCCAAATAGTCTACTGAACGAAAACGTTGGCGGATCGTTAATTTGAATATTGCTGAGGTGGATTTCTACGCTTTGAGCTTCCACGTTACGATTCGCTATTCGGCACACTCGACGATGGACCCACTAATTTTCCACGTATAAAAATCTCCATGTTGAACCATTATTCATTCAACGTTACAAACATTTGTTCGATCTGATATAAACATTTCTCTTTTAATAACAAGCATTCCACAAACATAATTCCATAAGTTTTAGTAAATCTTCACAAATTAACTTCTATATTTCCTAAATTAATTACTAAAAGACATACATTTTAACTTCTAAATATCCAATTTTCTTCATTATCTAAAAGAGGCAAACTCAAAAGTAGAACTCATTCAAACATACATACACAAGATCAGTCTCAACTCGTCATACAAATATACACGGTGAGTCGTAAAACTAGAACACAAAATACTGTCAAAAATATTATCTATATCGGTAAGTGTATTGAGAAATACTATACGAAATTAAACGATTTCAACGTAGATTATTTTGTTTAGAAGATAACTTCACAAATCAGAGTATTATAATCGCACATGAAATTGCACAAAAAATGACTCATTAACTTCTATCATTTTGTACGATAGAATACTATCTATATGTCATTAAAGAAGAAACATTCCAAAAAGGCACGAACAGTTTCGAAAATATATCAGATTTCATTCTTACGTGGCTCACTCTGTATATAACACTCCATTACCAACTACACGACTAGTTTTACCATTTAAACACGCCAGTTATCAAAGCAGAACGCTGTGAATATCCTTCAAAAGCGAAGCAAACTTAAGTACAGCAGAAGCAAGGATTTTCCAAAAATAAGTTGCAACGTTTGGTTAGTCACGAAAGTTGTCCACGTCTGAGCCGGACGTCTCAATTCGCGCGAACCGATGGATTCGCATCTGAACGAGTGCAGGTCGCCTTAAAAGATACCTCCTCCCTCCTACCCGGTTGGAATGATCGAGAAGCATCTCCAGCATCCATCCCCTCTTAGAACGTTACCGCTCCCCGTCGTGATTCACGGGTGAAGAGGACACATCGACTTTAAACCTCAGGCAGACAGGCAACCTCCAGACCCTGGCGCGGAGTCTCCTTTCATTAGTTGGAGTAGGAAACCAGCCAGTCAGCCAACCAACCAACCTACCTACCAACTAACCATCCATCCAACCACCGCAACGACCTACCCACCACTACCAGCTCTGCCATCATCACCGACGAGGCCAGGCTTCCATGATCCACTCTCGTTTCTGGCGCCCGGCTCCTGATCTTGCGTGCGGTTGACTCGTTTTCAATGAATACAATGCCGGGGCAGATCATATTGAATATGAAAACGGGAAATCAACGAGTGCCTTCCCTCTCTATAACGTTTCACCGTCTCTACTCCTCTATCTCTTCCTCGTCTTCCTCTTTCTTCTTCGTTCCACCCTTTGCTTCGTCTCTTTCACCCTTCTTGCGGATCTATCCGACTCTGTCCTTGCAACAACGAGCCCCCGAGGCGGGATATCCATGGGCTCCGCTTTGTCGAACCGAGTCAAAGAGATACGAGAAAGAAGGGTACAAGAGGAGAGAGGCGGGGGTGGGGGATGGGGAGTGGGAATGATATCGTGTCCGAGCATTGGGCTCCGTGAAAATCACCGACAGCGATACCACCAACGCAGCTTTAATCGTTGCACGTCGGATTAGCGGTCGGCCCTGCTGCTTTCCTGGTTAACCCGGATCGTAGAAAAGCGCGCGCTGTCTAACTAAGGCTCGCTGGCTTTTTCCCTTAGATCGGCTTAGGACTTTCTTGAATTGTCTCATGGATGTCGCTGGAAGTATCGTGCTGAGAACAGGTTGGTGGATTTTTGAGATCGTGGAGAGGTTTAAGAGAAAGTTTGGATTAGGATGATGAGATTTGACGAGGTTTTTGATTATGTAACTTAGAAATACTTTCTTACGGAATTTATCGACTAACGGAGAATTGGATTATATTGAAATTCAATATTATTTGTAAAACGTCATAGAAGTGAGTAATTTCTTAGAAATTCATAAACATTCGCAGTAACTATAAATAAGATATAACCAAATATTTTGAGAAACCAATTAGAAATAAAAAAACAGCCTCTAGAAAATCCTTTTTCTAACGAAAAGGGAGCGCAATCGTGAAGGGTTGGTCGACAACCTTTTTCGTACTCCAGCCGCGATTTATACAACGCTATTGCTCTTAATCATCGTGGAGGGTGGGTTTCAAAATCGAACGAACAAGAGAGAGAAGAAGAACGGACGAACTGTTAACGATTTCGTGTGGATTGTGTTTTCTTTGGCCCGGATCATCCCCACCATATTTCGTTCCCGTGGTCTCCGCCGGCAAACACACTTCGTTAGGCGATCCACTCTCCGTTGTTTCCGAGCGCTGGCAAACTATGCACTTTACCCTCTAAACAACCAGTACCTTTAACCCACTTACAACCCTAACGTGCCGTAGACACATATTCACGGCCAAAGTCGGCGCACGTAGTTTTATTCGTGTCACGAGATTACTACTATTTTATCGTTAACACGATAAGATATTTTTTCTTCTGATGTGAAATCAAGTAAAATTTCTTACGTGAAATTCTTGAGTGAACGAAGGATTGTATTAAAGTTAAAAATTTAATTATAACACTGACAGGTTTTGTGTCGCATTAATAGGATTAGATGTGATTAGATTGGACTTGTGTCCGATCAGACTGCAGCTATTTACGCATTACTGAGAAATTTATATTGGATAATGTACAAAAGTATATAAAATATCCAAAGTAAAATCCACTAGTTATAATATATAATATATATGATCTTCTGCTTCTCTCTCGTCGATTCAGAATCATTACCTACCCCGATTACACCAATCCTTTAACCCCATTCTCGCATAAAGCAAACCATTCTACCCCGAGAATCAATCAGACCTCGATCCAAGTCCTCGCTGTCCTAAATCGAACCTATCAAGTTTCCAAACTTGACTCAAGATCCCGGAAGAGAGAAGAACAATTTCCACTTTCAAGAGATGGTGTTTCCAAGAGGGAGAAAGTGGGCCAGGCAAAGGGCTGACAGTACACGATCTCCACCAGCTAAGAGTCTTACTGAACGTAAAGATCGTCGGAGCAGAATGTAGGCTGGTAATTAACATTCTAGATTTTTCAGCGGAACATGTACATACCTACGTAGGGCGGGAGCATTCGCCGTGAGAGGTGGACTGGTTTCACAAGCAGATGCTCGATTCTTCGGATGTTCTCGCGTATGGGCAAACTCCCGCGCAGGCAAAGGTTTCTGTTACCGGTGCTCCTCGGCGTTGTCGCTACTGCTGCCGATGCAGCCGCTTCCGGCTGGCCTCTTCAGCCCTTCGTGAGTGGGAATCCGACGTCGACAGTCGGCGCACAAAGCTTATTATGCCGGCTTGGCTCTCTTCAGAGCCCCGAAGAGGATGGGCTCGTGCTCGCTGTGCCATACCACGAGTTAAGTCGATGGCACTCGACGAACATCCTTCCTGTCTACATCCTCGATTCGGCTGTACGAACCTTCTTCCCGCGCTACCTCCTTAACCCGTCCTCCCTCTTTTCCATATGATGCTCCTCTCGTTTTGCCCTTCTTCTTTATACGAGTGTATGGCGAGGTTGCTCTCTCGCCGTCTGTTCCGTCTCTCCTCTCTTCGGTGCCTCTCCTCGGCATTCCTTTTACCGTCGACCAAGCGTCTTCGTTTTTATCTTTCACCGTCTCGCTCGCGATTTTCCGTTTTTGGAGCTCGAACTGAGTTGTAAGCGAGCTTTCAGCCCTCTGTAAGGTTAGGATCCTCTCTTTGCTAATTGGTTGTCTGACTGAGTTTTGAGAGTCAGATTTTCGACTGGAAAGGCTACAATTTTTTTTATATTTATATATAATTATTGTATTTCTGTCGTATTCGTGTTGTGCATGCGAATGAATTTGTGGAAGTGAATTATTTGTTTTCAGAAATGATTATTAATCATGTACTTGTGTAGAGAAATTAAGAAATTAATAAAAAGTAGGGTTGATCGGATTGACCTTTACTAGGAAATGTATACATTGAAATATCTCAATTAGAAATTTTATTAGCATTTTAACGGCACTCGACTGTTTCGAATATATTGATAAAATTTGAAAACAATCTGAAAATGGATTTAGCAATTGCAAAATATTTAGTGTAAGTAATACACATGTTAAAGGGCCGTCATAAAAATGTTCAAGGCTTTAACAAGTATATTATTGGAAACAATCATTGATCTTCTAGAAGGTGTATTTACTACCCTTAACCTTAAAAAATGTTTATTTCGAGCATCCAAATTCTCCCTTGGCCGCGTAAACATTTTAACCCCGGTCTGAATTTCAGCTTTTCAAATTGGGGGAGAACAGCGTAGCGACGGACAAAGTTATTCGCGCGTCGAGCGTCGATCGGCAAATGGGAAGTCAACAAACTTCCACCATTATTTACAAGCATTATCGCGTCGAGCGTGCGTAAACAGGGATATTTGGCCTGGCCTATGTAGCAAGCTGAAAATCGTCCGCTGACAAATCACCGACGATGGCAAAACGCAAAAAAGCCTCAACTAAATTTGCTTGTCTTTAGCGAGTAAATACTTTTTCCATCGAGCGAGCCCGACACTTTGTTTGCGCAGCAACGATACCACAGAACAAATTGCTGTTCGATAAATGATATTATATCCGTGAATATGCGTTTAATGAATTCTACACGATGCATAATATTCAGAAGATAAAGCGTTGGTTACTATTCAGAAATTTTATAGCGCGCAGCTTTCGAATTGCAGGATGTCTATTTTTATTTTACTGACGATGAAATTATTTGATTTATCAAAGTAAGAGAATATTGGATTGTTGTTTTGTAAATGGCTCAAAGACTACGAAGTTGGAATTGTGACTTTGGAATTCACAATTTTGAATTGGATTTAGAAAATACGTAACATAATATGTTATATTTAATCAAATAATCAGAGCGAAGATGATAGCGAAATAGTGTATTGAATAAAAATAAAAATATTTGTCTTGAAGGTTGTTTATATTCTATTAACATCAGAATTATTCAGTACACTAAAATGAAAATTTGCATTAACTAAAGTTTGGAGAATACGAATAAAGCAAGAAAATCCATCAAAACGGTTAGTGTAATCCTTCTTCTTTATAAGAATACAAAAATACATAAAGTATATAACAATGACAATATCTGCTATTTAATATTAGCAATAGTAGACGCTTTCTGAGTTATTCGACCGTAGAACGAAATATTCCTACAAATCGAAACCTAGTAAGATTTTCATCATCACTCGATATTCTAATCGAAAGGTACCATCATCATTCAACTCACATAAATAATCACCGCAAATCCTCTCTTCCGACAACAAGTATCACCCACCTCATATCCATCCACCTTAAACTTCTACGTGCACACTCACACTTAAACGTGCACACTCACACCCACCGTTTGCGAAGAAAGTTCCATCTCGCGCCATCTAGCATACAATTTTCCACGCGTATACATCCACCAAGAACAACTAAAAATTCCAGATACATTCCAGAGATACCTACGCCAAATACAAATCGCACAAGGATAAAAAAAAGAAGGAATGACCGGAAACTGAATGGAGCCGGAGAAACGATAGAGAAACTACAGAGAAACGAGGAACAATTCGATCGCGGATGGTGTGCCGGAGAGCTCTGTGGCTCGACTGATCGCCTTCTACCTCGAAAAGCCTTATATAGGCTTCCCCGAATTTTGTGGTCCACTTAACTAGAAAACCTGGTGCTTATCCGACTCCGGAGCCGCTGCAAAATTACACGCTTCGGCTTATCAAGCCGTGAAACTGGTATTAAGCGTCAGACGAACGAACGCGCGGGTGCTCCTGCACGCGCGCGAGGAGCCTTCGCCGGAGAGCTGAACCCGGAATGCACCAGTAAGCTCGTTTCCTAGGGTTCCTGCAATATAACTATATACACGGATATCGTTCACCTGACCGACCACCCTGACTTTTCGATCGGAACACGTCCGTGCCGAATCGACCCCCGCTCCTCGTGGACAACCACCCCCGCCCCCTTACTCTACGTTTTCACTCCTCTTCCGGCGATCCGGCTCTCTCGAACATACATCGACTCTGATATTTCTTTCTCTTCTGTTTTTACATTTTTGCTTTTTCGTTTTTATTTCGCGAGAGACTTGCACTCGATGGCGCGTGAATATCGTGATGTGTCTTTTGAGAACCGTGAAGTTATTAGTGCCTGGGAATAGAGGATAAAGGGAGGGTTGGTGATTTGATAGAGGAACAAGATTTTAAAAAATATTGGGTGAGAGTGGATTTAGAAACATTTCAGGCGAGTTTGTGCGAATTTTGGGTGAAAAGGGAAGCGGGAAAATGGGGAGGAAAGGGTGGAAAAATGTACATCTCAATATTTAGCTCGAAATTTGTTTTGATATGAGTTATAAAACTTATCCATTTAGTTATAAAACTTAACTTTGATATGAGAAATAAAACTTATCGTAATACATTTTTATACAATATATTTTTTCGTAAGAATTGGTTGAATTTATCCGAAAGAATTTCTCCACTTATATGCTCGCCATTGTATGTACTTCGTACGATCTTCTCACAAATTTTTTATCTATAAAAATGTCGAAAATTAATTAAGGTAACTCGTGTTACAAAATCTCAGATTATTTTTTTACAAAGATATCATTCCACCATTTCATTTTTTATTTCTGAGCGATCAATCACATTGACGACATCTTTGGAACAAACGGACTGTTACGACCGTTCGCGGAGAGACGTGATCGCGAGATAGCACGTCAACGAGAGTTGTAAATTCTCGCTACGATTATGTTAATCGACGCCGCGAAATAGTCGTTCCCCTGTTTCGTTTAGGACAACAGAGGTGGTTTAATGAATATAGCACTGTGTTAACACTAATAAATTAACGTTTATTTCAACAACTTATTAATTAGAAGGATATAAATGGAACAACAAAAGAAATGTAACTACGTAATGCGCGATATAAGATATGTATTGACAGTTTGGCTTCTCGAAACGTTCTGCCCGCCTTTCGATTTTTTCCGTTTTTTCTGGAAGGCGACCCCCACTACGTTCGGATCACGCCACATTCTTTTACGCCGGATAAAATAACGGCCACGAATCGAAGTTTCTGGAGGTCGCCCTGCTTAATAAACTATGCGCTTGCCACTACAATGTTTGTTTGTCGGGCAGCCGCGACGATCCGCCCGCGACATTGTAGTGCCGCGACCGACGGTTAAGAATATGATCTATGGCAAGCCGCATGGCGTAACACGGACCATGGATCAACCGCGAGATTCCATTACGAAGTTGGCGTTAAAAAGAAGGGCGCGGATTCGTCTCATAGGCGGGGTAGCTTGTTTTCGTGGAAACTCGCAGCCGTCGTTTCACACGTTTCCGCGTGACGGATATCGCGCATACACCCCGCGTATCGACGCATGCTTGAATATCGTGCGTCATTTCGCAAGCTGGCTGAACGTGTGGAACGATCGACGAGGGCGGGCATACAGATGCAACGTCACGCGGCAGAAAGGAATACGTCATCGTCCACGCGTGAAACTGTCGAACTGTCGTTAATTCGCTGGCGACAGGCCGCGGGATTGCTTTTCGAAACCGACTTTTATCGGTTAATGGGTTAAATCTGTCGATGAACCTGTTAACCACGAAAAAACAGACAATATTTTTGACGTTCGACCAGGCAGTCGTTTTATTATTATTCTTCTTTAACGTATATTATGGAAGTCTCCAAATTCTTCAAATACCTGAATATGTTATAAACAGCCAGTGAATGAAAATAAATAACTATATACATTAATACAGTAAACATTAGTATTACCAAAAATGCTTCTAATTATTTTATTCAAATCTGTCATTCCATTCACATCATATATGACTTATAATACGTAATACTAAGGAAACAAAAATTTATTAGGATTTCCCAATAAATGTGTTTAATGAGTAGAAATCCTAACATTTACGATGGTCAGTATATAGGTACACTGGGAACCTGTTTCAGTTTCTCCGTCTTCTTACCGGTATTACCATTCCTATCCTTCTGCAGCCTCATCCCTCGTCCATTCTCCTATCCCTTTCATCCCTTTGATCCTTTCTTTTCAGCGCAAACTCAAAAGTTTCTTTTCACGACTCGGTACAGCATGTAATCGCGCATTTACGCAAGCATTCGCAGTCTTGATTCTACGATTCCTTCGATTCGAAGGCTTAGACCGCTTCATCTCCCTCTGTCGAGTTTCGTGTCAGAAAGCAGATGCAAATTAGTTCGGAGCGAACTACAATTCAATTAAGCTTCATCATTTAACCGGCATTCTCGCATTGTAATTTGACTCGCAGGTGGCGCGTGCGGTGCAACGAGTGAAGTTCCTCCTCCGCTGTTTCTCGAGTAATTTGAGGGAAATTAATTACTGTGACACCGTGGCAACGGTATTTCTCGGGGCGAAGCCACATGTCGCAAACCATGTTATACGTGTGTTCACGCGGCGCCAGGAAACGCGTAGGCGTTCAGCGAGAGGATGGATGCCGGCCGTCTGGCGATACGGCGTGACGCTTGCACGCACCGCGACCTGGTTCCGTGGGTTGTCGTTCGTTCATCGATTCGAAATTAAATTGTCCGCTGTGCCTGCGGAGAGACTTGTTAATAAGCTGGAGAAAGGAACAGCCGATTCCAGCGGCAATTTATAGTTACTCGAGCATTGTCGATTGTATGAAAATTTTTAGGTTTAAGTAAAATTGAATATTGTCTTCAATTTTCGAGTGATCTAACTGTTGGCAGCTTGAATTTGTTATCCATGGTGTGATGCTTTATATGAATGAAATTATACATATTTTTTATACCAACAATTAGTTTATTCTCCACAGTAAAAAATATTAAATTATAAAACGGTTCGATTCCAGAATATACACGACATAGACAATAATCATCGTGGCTCGTTCTCTGCCAAACGGATCAAGATGAAATATACTCTATTTTCTTCCCCGGATACTAACTTATACGACAGAGAAAACCCCATCAAAGACAAAGAAGCAAACAGGCAAAAATTCCGAAAATTAGTTTTTTGCGCTCCTTACCTTATCAGCTGTTTCTGAATGACTGTTTTACTTTTTTTATTCAATGTATAAACACAACCCTTCTACTGTTTTATTACATATAATAAATACATATATCTATGGATGGCATGGAATTTTATCGATGGATGAAGATTTGGAATTACGTAATTAGACTTAGATTTTACTTCTTCAATTAAATTCAATAAAGCATGGATTTGCATAAACATCCGCAGTCTGATTATCATATATAATAAACCACTTCTTTAAAATAGTATCGCATTCCACGATCGTTATTAGGAAAAGGTGCTTCGCTCTATTGTATCAATTTTCTCCCTCATCCGAAGATCCCTGAGCCGAAGTGTTAAAAGGAGATTAAAGATCGAGGAATTACACGATGGAAGCCACGGACCATCGAACGGTGGAAAGAAAGGCCGACGTGAGAACCGACCGTGGGTTTCTGACGGCATCGATTTCAACTCGACAGAACGACGCACGTGACCAGAAGTGGCCAGGAACCCCTTCGACGTCCACGTTCACGAGCCCTCTCGTTCCTCTTTGGATTTTCGTGCATCCTACGGCGGTTCTGCGCAACGCTCGCCAAGTCAAGCGTTCCACGCACAATAGAAGCGGCTTAAACGCCGGTAATTATATTTGCGGCCGAGTGTCGAACGGATGGTTCAGGTTCTTGCTGAAACATAGGTTGGGGTTCGTACTGCTGCGGTAGTTTGTTCGTACGATCTCGTGTAGGTTGAAGTTTAAAGGAGATGATTGGTGGACCTGTAGTTTCATTGCAGTAGAGATTAACCTGTAAGTTTGTTGTTAAAGGTGCACCTGGTACGTCAGGTGAATCTGTAGATTTGTCTCTGAAATCTGTAGATTTCGATCTTTTTTCGATTTATTGATTTGATGTTTTATCTGATATTTTCTCTTATCAATATCAGCATTGTTTCTCTGTTCAAATCCTGTATTCGTGGAAACGTAATTGGTATAAGGAAAGGAAATATCTTCCAAAGTTAAAGGAGAATTAATCTGAAGTAATAATTGAACATAAAGCTACGATACATATCAAATGTAATTTATTTAAACTAAAGGCAATATCCATATCAAATTGGTATATATATCTTCACAAAGATTGCTCGATTTTTATAAGAATTATGTGTTGCTATGCGTTTCTTTCTTCCAATTCCACCTAAACTGCTGTAATCATCCACCTTGTGTCATAATCCAAACGTGATGCCCATCTTCATACATCGACATCCATAATCTTCCGCTTTTACCTCCGACAAACTTAACCCACCACAAAAGTTAACCACTCCTTTAAAAAACCCGTACGAATATCCAAAACAAGCAAAAGATCGACTAGTCTCTTCCGTAGCTCGTGCACACGCGAGTAGCGTCAACCCGCGCGTCCTCCCACTCGTTCTCGCGAGTACCACAGAAACTTCCGGGAGTTCCATGCCGTCAAAGGAGTACGTCACATTGCTTTACGACGCGCACGATACACGCGTGTCGGTCGTGTCGAGCATAAGTGGCGCGTATAGCAGGCGTGCGTACACAGCCGGTACAAGTTGTACACATTGTGAACGCTTGTACCGCGGTGCAATTGCTGGCTCGATAGGAAGGGGAACGCACCCCCGCCTCGTTATTAATGGCAATACAAATCTCGAGAGTCATCGAGCGCTCTTCAATCTGAATGCCTTCTGCTCGTGACGTCACGCGCGCGAGCCCGCGCGGCTTTTCTCTTTTCTTCGTTACCTCAGCACCCTGTACACCACCCTCCCTGTGATTTCACCCTCCCGTCCCGTCTTCTCTCCTTTTCCAAACCACCGACGCCCCCGAACGCGCTCAACGTCGTCGTCGTTCTTTCTCGCCAGAAGTTTGTTGTGTTTTTATTCCCGTTGAATGAGTCAATCGCTTCGGCCTTTGCATCCGGCGGCATAAGCACGCGTGGCCCCAATGGGAAAGCACTCGAGCTTCATGGCACACATATATACACGAAACAGAGAAGGAAATAGACGAACGAGTCCTGGGGTGGGGCCTTCAATTAACTTTCCTGATTACATCTCGTGCCCACATGTGGTGGCACTTTTGAAGTCTCTCGCGTCGCGTGCGCCCGTCCAAATTGTTTAATTGCGTCGCATTACCTTTTTTCCCTTTCTTCCTTTCTTTCTTTCTTTCTTTCGGGCTTTTAAGAGGTATACATGGGATCCCTGTTAACCGTCGGCTCTCGCTGGTTGGTTCTTTTTCCCCGTGAAAGGGATACAGGAGGATCGAGGGTGAAAAGTTCCGACGATCCAACACGCTTAACCGGTCCTCCATGCTTTTCTGATAGAGTAGGTCAGGACTCAGTCTCTTTTTTGTCCTCTTTAACCCTTTGCTGATTTCTTGCCGCTGTTTCCGGATGCCGCTCCGTGCTGTTTGGCAAGAAGCTTCTAAGCTTGGTGAAACTTGGTACGAGTAACAGCACTAGGTGCTGTTTGTGTTGGTTGGAAAAGGATTGTAAATTAAGCTTTGCGTCAACGTAACGTTGGCCCTTGATAGGTTAATATTCTAATTTTCAGTGATTTTTCAAACTTTAAAAAACTGATCTTTCGAATTTATGAAACTTCCCAATTTTCAGAAGAAAATTCTAAAATCTAAGACACAAAAGCGTGTTTGACTGAAGCTTCGAAAATCACGATTACATGTATCATCGACTACCTAACATCGCCATTCTTGGCTACCGAGAAAATCGCAAACTCGTATAACCAAACCTCCGACTCCCGTATTCCAAGTACGAAGTACCTATCGAAATGAATAGTTGGTAAAACAATTCAAGATTCCCGATTAATTTCACGGGCGGATTGGATCCGATGATTCGCGGGCAATAAAGAGGGCACGATTTCCCGATATATAAGGGTTTCCCTTTGGTCGGCCAAACACCGTTGGTCCTCTCTGTTACCCGTGAATCGAATGATAATGAGATTGTTTGACGGTGTTGGTCGATGGGCCGGTTGGTCACCGCCTGGAGCGATCCTCCGTCAGACCAGCGAACGTGTGCACGTGCGGGTATTCGAATGTACGAACACCTTGGTGGAGGGCATCGTGGCCTCACACAGAAGCGCGACTCGAAACTATGGTATCCAGCGCGCGGTGTATAATGCGAGCCAGCAGTGCATTGGGCGTCAATAATGAGATGCAGGAAGTGCGGGTGAGCTTCTCTAGGGAGAGGTCGTGGACGTTTGGTAACTACCAGAGAGACAGAGAACGGAGTGGATGGAAGCGAGAAATAGAGAGAATTAGGCGTAGAGAGGGCTGGATGGGAGGTTAGGCTGAGGAAGACCGATGGATGGACAGATGGATAGATGGATAGGCAGATAGACGGAAGATGGAAGGAGACGGATACTGAGGGAAACGTTGAAGAAGGATAGGGAAATAGGGTGAGCGAGCGAGGTAGAGAGAAATGCAGGTTGCAAGCACGGCTGTATGGTAGGTACCCTCTTGCCCGAGGGCGAGGACTTGGGCGAGGGCGAGGCCGAGGGTCGAGGGCACTGATATCCGCCCGAATGACTGCCACGTAATCACCGGCTAATTATCCGATAGATACCCGGGAGCTCTGCCCCGATGCCCGGCGTCAGCCACAGCCGTGCTCTCGTGTGCCCGTACGGATCGAGAGACGGAGTACAGGGCTGCCAAAGGGAGGCGAAGCGAGGAACGGGAGCAAAGCGGAGAGGAATACTGCCAATATGGCGAATATCGCCGGATTCCATGGAACGAGCAGTTCTCGTCTCGCTCTGTCACTCGATTCCTCTGTCGAGCTTTGTCATTCGTATATGGCCTCTTCTGGTATCCATCTTTCTCTATTATGTTCCCTCTATGCTTGATATTCTACCTGTTTCCGTCTATCGTTCGACAGGGTTCCTGGTATCAATCCCAATGGCGAATGTCAATATCGAGGATGCTATATAACGACGACGACTCGGTTGCGTCTAGCTGCGTCTCTTCAACGCTGCTGATAATTTGAGTACTTTTTGGGGGCGTTTGACCGATTTCGAGAGTTATTTGATTGTTTGCGTGGATATGTGGAGCGATGATTGAGATATTTTTCTCAATGACACGAAAATGTTATACATTTGGAAGAGAATGGAAAAAAAGATTCATCGTAGAAATTGAAAATGAGTTTGAAGAAACTTAGAAAAAAATACAATTTGAAATAGTACCAAAAGCAAGCAGCAAAGGAATTTGGAGGTTTTATCGAAAAGTAACGAAATCTCTAGGTCTTGGAGAAACGACAAAAAATTCTTCAACATTCAAATCTTCATCGTTCTACAGGAAACGATTGAAACAGAGAAATCTATTCAGTAATCCTTTTATAATAATTGCCATGTCCAATATTGTTACTCACTTAATCGCGTTCTGCAGGATCATTACCTAATAGCGTTTAATATGGCAGAGACCCAGACCATCGGAAAGTATATAACAACATATAGCGAAATTATTTGTCGATCGCTGACCGCGAAATCACGTGTGATTTTACACCCGCCCAGCATGAGCTAATTGAAATTCTCGTGTTTGGGATAAACACGATGCTGTGTATAGTATTCGACGATGAATTTAGCATCACCGCAACGTTCCATCCAACTCCCTGGAGTTCGATTAATGACCTTATTTCAGGTAATCGGGTAATTATGTTTCTGATAATAATGATACACGTAATTAACTTCTTGCTTTCCTCAAGTGTGTTTTCTGTCTGTGTTTTTTTTTTTTACTTTGTTAATTGTTGTTACAATGAAATCTCCTCCTTTAATTCAAACGTCCTATCTAACAACCAGAAACTGAAAAAAAAAAGAATTTTACCATTTTCTTTGTATCATGTTTGTTCTTCTTCATTCAATTATAAATATTTAATCATTGCTGTATCGTAACAGCCTGTATACTATAACTTTACTCAAATATAAAAAAGCACAGGACACAAAGAGCTGCAAGTATCTCAACGTATGTTGAAAAATGAAAGAATTCCAGATAGAATATTTTAACTAACTGAAACACTACAGAAATCAGTTTACAATTAGCTCGAAAGAAAAATTCCAAATTCACCTCGTCTGAAACCACCCAGAAAACGAATTTTCCAAATTCTATTACTCCATAACATGGCCAAACGATAACCTCCATCTCGCTTATATAAATGATGCATCCCATCGTGACTCCATATAACCACCTCATCTACGAAACTTCATCCCATTCTATGTATATAGTTTGCTCTGCGACCTCGATTCGGGGCGGTTAAAAGTCAGCGGCAGTTCGACGTACGCGGTATTCCATGTGCATCGTGGAGAAGCGAGGGTCCATGGAATAATTAGTTAACGGTATACAACAACGGGGACGCATCGACCCGTACGCTGTCCCAAATCGAAGATAACATCTAGATCCCGCTTCGCGTAAGCCTGACTGACGTTTCTGTGCGGGCCTGAGACCTTCTGTCCTCGTCATCGAGTGGTCTCACCCAAAGAACCCATCCTGCGGAGGGTATTTTCTCGTCGAACGCCCCGTGTACAACCCTCCTTTTCTTTCGAAAAATCTTTGCCACCGCTCTTTTCCCCTTGTGTCACCCGTTGCATCAGCACAGGAAAAACACAATTCGCCTCGTTTTTCGGCCACGTGGCCCCGCGACAATGCGGAGACGCAGATTCATCACGGCGACATGTAACAGATCTGGCCACGCACCGTTCGTCCCGAGTTTGTACAAGCATTTGTCACGCTTCGGTGAAACTAGGCCCCCGCGGGCTGAACATCGTAAAAGATACACTGTAAGAGAATCGTAGATAGGAGGAGGGACATTTTTGGGAAGGCAAGATTTAATTGGCGTTTAATCGATGGCTGGTTAATAATGGAGTTGTCGTGGCCTTCAAAATGATGAATTCTAGGTTTGTTAATTTTACAAGTAGTTGGATATGCCAGTGACCATGTTTTTGGAGAAGTCTTCAAGACGAAAGGATGTTTCGAGAGGGTAAAATTTGATACTAGATAATTGATACTAAATTAATATACTAAAGGCTTGTTATTAATAATCAAGTTAATGTTAATACAGAATCAATGAAGTCGAACACCTAATTATTTATTAACTAAGAAATATTTGTACACATTTCGGTACACATTGTACCATTTCAAGATTATCGTTTTATTATCGATCGATATACGATAGTTCAAATGTCAATATAAAATTGAAAAGGTTACATATTTTTAACGCTATAACTACTAGAGTAGTCAAAATGATCAATCCGTCCCTTTTTCTTTTAGTATTTTATATTTTTACGTATCCTTCGTTCTGATTTCCTTCCTATTTTTTATTAGCATTTAAAGTTCGAGGATATCTACAGATGCCAAGGAAGATACATTTTTATCCAATTGCCCTGTTTTGTAACCAGTGATCCCAAATTCTCGCAAACAAAAAATAGTAATGGATATTTAAGGAGCATTGCCAGCGGCATCGAGAACGATCCTGGGCAAACATCGTCGCAGCCATCATGTGGTAGCTCCTCGGGCAGTGTAATAGTGAGATAAACAGATGTTTCTGTAGAGATACTTTGGCTCGCCCGTAGGGAAACAGGGCACGTATCATTGTAGGATGCTCTAGGCATATAAAGACAATTTAATGGGTCTATCTCCGTGGTGGTCGGCGTTCGAGTTTTCTTCCCACAATGTTGACGCGCTGAACACGTAGGAAAGAGCGCCACGTGTGTAATAATAATTACGCAGGTATACAATAGGTTAAAATTGTATTCAACTTACCAACAACGTATTATTATGTTTCTTTATCTCGTTAGTATATTGCTGTCTTTGTTCCTAATTGCTTTTACGATTTATTTTACTCACTGAAGCGAACTTGAAGTTTAAATGATAGAATGAAAATAACATCATAATTCTACGAAATAAAATTACATAGAATATACACGATTCAAAACAATTAGACAATTCTTACTGAATAAAAACTGAACATAACACTTGGATACATCAATGAATAAATGAAAAAAAACATCTACAAGCTTCATAGATCGACACTATCGTCTATATGGTATTGTAATAAAGATTGGCTTTAAGACATTTATTAGAAAGAAATTTACAAACACAAGAGTCAAATGTAAAAATCAAAATGGCACAGCACATGATCTTATAACTGTTACAAACAAAACACGACTCAACTTCATTTTGGCATTTCTTTCCTCTTCTAGCCATTTACGTAATCTTACACCTGGCATCAACAACTCCTAATTTCCCTGTCCAACCAATTTCTCCGTTCACCCTAATTTCCTTCAGCCGATCGCCATCCTCGTGTCCAGATCTAGGGGATCGTTTAACTGTCGCGCGCACCCTTATCGCACGGTCGGATTCGTCGAAAGGAAGGAGAGAAGATCGGCAGAACGAAGCAGGACGAAGCAGGACGAAGACAGTAGCAGAGGCAAAGTCCTTCCGACCCCCGATAGAAAAATACGGCTGGTCGTTCGGGTGAAGTATTTCAATGAATATGAAAGTGACGGCCGCGTAATCCGGGCCAAATTTATCTGACCTCCTGGATATATACCCCTCGCGTTGACCCGGGTCCACGGAAACGCCCAGCCCTCCTCTCAGGCCAGATAACGTATCGAGGCTCGCGCCATCGCCGAGGCGGCCATTCGTTTTAACCGTACGCCCGCGTATATTACGCCTTGCCACGCGTCGATTGATATACAACCCATTCGTAATGACCCTTACGGTTCATCGAGAGAAACAAGCACGCCGGGCGCGTTAATTAATTCGCGCCGCTCCACGAGTCGTTTGCTCTTCGACTTCCTCTTACGGGTACTTGCGTCTTCGATCATGAATAATGAAACGCGGATGCTGTAAGTAAAACAATGGGATTCCTATCTGAATATCGATTGTGAATTTTCAAATGCTTTTTTAAAACGATTGCTTCTGAAAGACATGATCTCCGGTAACCTTTCTATAACTTTCAAGTATCTTCTCTAAATACGTTCAAGTGAACTTCAAGCGACCCGTAAATCACCCAGGCTGACGTTCACAGATCTGGAAATACCTGCTCTAGCTTTCACCCTCTAACTATTATTTTTGACAATATGACGCTCCCCAGCAGTTTCTTAATTACCAATGCCACGTATCCTCTGTAGACGTATCATCTCCAGTAGATTTTTAATTTCCAATCAGAAGCGTATGAATTCATTTGTAACGTATCCATGTGTATAATAAATCTCCTATAGTTCAACACTAAAATACAACTTTCAACACGATAACTTTACTAATTGCCAAAACCACGATGAAACCCTCGAACGCTACAAACGCCGCAATAAAAGAAACAAACTAACGGAACCGTTCTTGCCACGCACGTAGAACGTCGATATGATTGATGGGCCGATGACGCACCGACGTGCCCACGAACAAATTGGATCGTTCCTAAAGAAAAAAGGGCACGAACACTGCGAACGACGACGCGTAGGGTAGAAGGTGGTACAATTTGTCGAAGAAACGCGCCTGTCGACAGCCGTGTTCACATTTCCTTTCTCTCTCTTCCTCTTTCTTCCTCTTACAGAAGTCGATGATTTTACTATTGCCAGGCACGTCGTTTCGTCATCCCCCACGAATCCAGGATTTTTCGGGATTCTCTCTCGTCCTTTCTCCACCTTCGTTGTTTCTAGGCGAGGGTGTCGCGTCATTGTTTACAGGCACCTGTATGTACGTACATATATAACAATGTCACGCACACACCACGCTCTCGTTTATTTCTTTTGTTCCGCGTCGCAGCGAGGGGTTCCGATCGGCGACCCAGCCTGCTTTCGACAATCGAACGGACGTGCCAGATCAGGACGATAAACGCGCGAGACGTATCAAAATCCGCTAGACCGAAACCGTACCGCGGCTGATACTCCTATGAAAGAGGTCAAGAGAACCAAAAAAAGACAAAATAGATACGTACCTCCCAGTTCTCTTTTGTCGAATGATTCCAACGCCGCGGATGAGGGCTTAACGTAATGGCGGGTCCTGGTTGCGAGAGGCATTGAGTCGAGGGTGTTCTTGATCAGTGAAGGTATTTCATCTTTTTCTTATTCTTCGCCTGGATTGGCGAAGTAGCTTGGGTTAGAAAGATATTGCGATACAAAGATGCAACTTCCTGTTTGATGATTGGCTCTTTAAGGTTTTTTGCCGTAGGGTTATATAATTAGGTATTGAAGTTTGAAACAGTGTAATTATTGAAAATTATAAGTTGTACGTTTGTATAATTATAAGTTGTACATACTGTAACGTGACTTTGTACAATCAATATCGAAGTAAAGTTAGAAGAACTGAGTGATGCGTCAAAGTATCTAGACGTTTAGAAATTTTTAGTGACTCAATGTTATGAAATAAGGGGTTGAGTACTAAACTACTGAATACTAATAAAGACATTTTTATTTGTTCCATTTACCAACATAGTAAAAACCCTCCATATGGTATAATATAAAAAGTATTCAAAATCGCAACTAAATTTAAAGAATCATCCCCAATCTAGTATTCGTGTCTTGTTGTCAAAACCAAACAAAAAAAGAAAAAGAAGTTATCGTCGTTCCAACTGGTTCTTTTGGCGAGTACTTCCTAGAAGATAGAAACTATGGAAGGAATTAGGGAGAAGAGGAACTATGAAGTAACAATCGGTGCGGTGGCTATCAATTTTAACGACGAAACTTGCTCCGAGCTTTCCATTATTTTACCGCGTTTCACCGTGTACGATTGCCTGGCTTGTTTGGGAAGATAATAACAAGCCCGGCGGATCGTCGTATAACAATTTACCGGCTAATCGAAAAACTTTGTTAAGATTGAAACTTGCTTAATTAGCATCTTTAGCGGACTGGATGCTTATCTTGTGGCCACCGTGCAACCATAGACCGGAACACCGAACTGAAGAAATTATACAACGTGCAGAGTATTTGCGGTTTCGCTATCGATTCGACTTGCCAGACTAACTATTTGATACCGGATACCAACGACCTTTTATTTTCTTGGATCTGGTTACTTCTACCTTAATGACTGCTGACGATACAATGTGAACTTACCTATGTTGTGATATGTTTGTCGTTAAGAGACTTGCATATGAAGTTTGATAATAATATTTTCAATTTGCTTCAATACTTTGTGCGCCAGCACAGGATTTATATTCTTAAGAATATGTAAAATGATTCATGAAAAGATCAGGACACTCATCTAAATACATATAATGAGGATCATTAAAGTAACAGATAATTGGTTGTTCAAACACTTACGCATGTGAATGTTTCGTAAGATCAATAGCAGTTGTCCAAAACATAAAAAGTAGTTGATGTACAACTATAAGTTAATGATGACAAACAATGGATAAATATAATATAAATTAATCGGTAATAAGAAGATATCAGAATTGAAATGATTTAACGTGTGAGATTATTTATTGAAGAACGATTTTTGCTTGGAAACAAAACTTTACTCCTGATCGTAGATTTTCTCGAATTAAAAAGTATTTAAATCGCGTTCATCCATTTTACGCAAAACCATTTTTATACAAGTCATAGCTTGATTTGTCGCAAGCAATTGTAATTCATTACCATCGCTTGGTATTCAAGAGTTGGGACGATTGGACTTTTAATTGTAATGTTACCATGAATTATTTTCCAAGAATTACAATTCATTAAGAAAGAATCGATGTAACCGATTGATTCGAGTAGCCAATAGGATAGAATTAAACCAACAGTGTAATTTTCTCTACGTAAATTTGTTCGATCACTTCTAATATTTTCTTTGTTAATGCATTCCAAATTTATATTGAATTTATTAGTTAAAAATGTTTATACTGGTTTAATTTTATTAGCTACATAGGAACTTTTGAAGAAACTGATACTGAATTTCTTAATACGTTTACTGGTTCAAGTTGGAATATACTTACCGTCACGATGTGCAAGATATCGATATTAAATAATAATTTAATAATAATTGAAGCATTGAAGAACAAAACAGAGATGGGTGATTGAAGGAATGACACACAGTTCTCCCGTAAATTATCCGTTTTATTCCTTCAAGGCGTTATATATATATAGATATCCAGGGAATAATCTCTGTCTCATATATATATCATTCTAATAAACATGAACAATAATAAATATAATGTGTCCAAGAACGTAGGAAGTTTTTTTTTTCTTGCGTCTAATCAGGCTGCTCGGTACAAAATAGCGCGTTTATATTATGGCATTCTCGGCAAATAGCTTCCGTACAAGTACTCTTTTGATTTCAAAAGACACTGATCATTCACCACTACCCTTCTTCTTTTCAATTTGTACGTTCTCTTGCACAGTCGTCACGCACCTCGAGCATTTATCCTCGTCGTCCACGCGTTTCAAACTTCTTTCCAACCGCAGAAATCTCAAGAAAGAAGGACACAAAAGGAAACCTTTCCTTTTAAAATTCTCCTTCTTCCATCGCATCATTTTAAAACAGAAAAAAAAAAAAAGAAAGAACCAAGAAAGGCATCGACGACGAGAGAGAAAAACTCGTGGCGCGCGATTCATCAGCAAATACATCTATCTCTTTTATTATCACTACGAGTCATCCTCTCGAATTGCACGACGATCAAGCGCTGTCCCATATTTTTTCTTGTCTTCTCTCTTTTTATTCATTTTTTCAACAATTTTTTTCTTTGTTCTGTTTTTGTTTTGTCCATAGAGCGAGGGAGAAAGGGACAGAGTAACGCGGGGAAAATTGATAGTAACGTCTCCGAAATAGTAATTCGTTCGCGTCGCTCAACAGTGGCATTGTTTCGAAATCGACAGCCATGCGAACGCGTGTAGAAGGGAGAAAAAGGATCCATCGAATAGCTGGACCGGAATACATAGTCGAACTGCCTTTCGTTTTTCGAGAATCGTTCCGTCGGTTGAACCGTGAAAAAATTCGAATATCCACGGATTCCGGTTCTCCGTCTACCGAAACGTTCGAAAGTGGTTGTCTTTCATGTACGCCCTCGTTTATAAGTATAAGAACACACTTGCAGTAAAATCCGCGATACTTACAAAACACAGAAGAAGTTACTAAAACTTTTAGAAGTTATCATCTTTGAAATCTTAGATCGCGTACAGAATCCAGCACGTTTGATATTTAATATTTAATAAGAATGTGTATACATAATATAATAGCTTTTTGTATACACATTGTCTCAGCAAACTTCCTTCTCGATTAGAG
Organism: Bombus bifarius; assembly: GCF_011952205.1. Taxonomy (NCBI): domain Eukaryota; kingdom Metazoa; phylum Arthropoda; class Insecta; order Hymenoptera; family Apidae; genus Bombus; species Bombus bifarius. The sequence goes on along the minus strand of NW_022884914.1, from coordinate 4,211,614 downwards.
AATAAATTATTCTGCATGCAAAAAGGAGTAATGTGTTTTCATTCGATGCTTAGTTTCCGAGAAAATCGAGTTCGAAAATTGAAGTGCGCGCGATCCTTGACCCGATATGGCTGTCCATGATGTCTCAACGAGTCTTATCTCAAAGTCGATTTTCTCGATCCCTCGAGCGAACAAAATTTTGCTTCACATCCTCAACTTATTTTTATTTTAAGAATCACTTTCTTATTCGTATTGAGTCGCGAGTTCGCCAAGTGCATATGTACTCGACATTTTGAAATCTGATTTTCTCGAAAACAACGAATACAAAATTTGAATCAACGAACTGGAAAACAAATAAAAGTCCTTTGTATGAGACCAATGAATGTCGTGATACTTGTGAACGAGAGTGTACATATACGAATATGGTTCGATGAAATTGAAATCGAATTGCGTGACGTGTGAACAATTATACGATTATATAATAGATATACAGAAAGACGTGTCAGAATTGAAAAGTGTCTCGAGTAGTAGAGGCGCTAAACGAGTTTGTGGATTGGATCGGTAACTAGAATAAAAGGTACAGCACAGTATACAAAGTAGCGAGGACAATCGTTTACAATCGATTCGTGAGGTAACAGGGAAACGCTGCCACGCGTATGTATCAATCCTTAATTGGTAGTTACACTTAATATCTACTGAAAGTAACGTTTATTAAAACGAAGGTACATAGTACGAAAAATTCAAAGTAACATTAAAATTCGAATATCGCATCGATATCAAATTGAAAACGTATACTTTATTGATCCAGCCTAATTTAATTTAATATAAATTGTATTTGTTGCAATATTAATTCTCAATTGAAAGAACGTTAAAGAAGCTCGTACAAAATCTTTGATTTAACGCAATTTTATTGCATCGCGTGGCGATACGAAGTTTCATTCGATCGTCGCAATATCTACAATCATATTAAATAGATATCTTGTGCATATATTATATCATTGACACGTTGACTGCCACGTCATTTCACAGTTAATCGCTACATCTATCGTATGCTACACAAATTTCAATTTTTACACTTATATATTTTCATATAATTCTTTGGTACAATGTATATAAGACTACGTAATCGTACCATAATTTACCAAACAATTTCTCAATTGCTTTAAATACATCGATCTTCTGGATATATTTTATTGATATTTAATTCGACGAGACAGTCAACGCGACAAATATATTCTGTGCAAAGTAAAGATCGAATCTCTCGATGAAGGCTAATCACAATAAGAGAAGAAATTGCAAGAACTAGGAGAGAAACATCGACGCAAAAAGAGTTAAAGAGTACAATATCTATAGAAAGAACGATCCATGATCGTTCTTTCGACAACCTTTCGTTTTCATGTCTGTCCTATTTCATCGCCAATAATTCTACCGTTACACACATCTAAACTCTACTATGTCTTTATTTTACACACTCTCGTTATCCGGTTATATGTACAGACATCGTTCGAAATGCTCGTTTCTATTATTCTGCTATGAAAGCGAAACGCAAAGACATTCTGGAACTCGATTGGAAGATGAAAATTCTCCGAGGATAGGGATCCTATGGATACAAAGTCCATCAGAAGCTGCTAGAACAACGAGCACGCGAAATGCGTTACGAAAATGGCGATCAAAATTGACCTCGATCATCGTATCGTTGCAAGTGTCATATTTTATTTTATAGCTTATTAATTATTTATAGATTATTTCATAATGAATTTGCATTTTGTGGATCGATCAGAAAGTCGAAATGAACGCAGTTTGATTCCTGTTATCATAAAATAATAATGCGATCTGAAGAGTGTATTTGAGTTGAAATTATTACTTTAGAAATGGAGGAACTCGGATAACCATCGACATGTTATCGCAAGAATGGTTAGTGGATTTTAATCAAGCGATCCATCAAAGTTTCTACCAATGACGATCGATTACATCGCTGATTCTATCAACGTATTTCGGTAATGACGACAACGTTGATTCTACGAATAATGGTCAATATACCATTAACTCTACCGACAATAATAGATGCGATGTTGGTTCTACCAACGATGGTTAATACATCGTAGATTCTACTGATGAATTCCAATGAGAGATGCAATATCGATATCATCAATGATGATCGATGATAATATTTGTTCGTTCTATAGATAACGATGGACGCATCGTCGACTCTACCAATGACGATCGATACATCACTCGTTCTATCAATGATGATGGATGCAATGTTGATTCTACAAATGGCGATGGTTACAGCCATTAATTCTATCGATAATTATGAATGCAACGCTGATCTTACCAATAATGATCGATGTACCATTGATTCCACCGATAATGATGAATGTAACGTAGATTCTATCAATGGCGATCGATGCAACGTTAATTTTACCAATAACGATGTTGATAATGATGTTGTTATAGCGACCAGTCAATAGACACTTCCAAAAATAAAGCTCAGAATTTTTAATTGGATAATCAAAAATCGAAAGATGCTTAAGCTGCTACCGAACAACGTTACTATGAGAACGAAGATAATTATGCATTCGTAAAAGCATTGAGCACAGAAGTTTCGATGCATTGGTGACTTCGAAATATTAAAAGTATTACGTGCTACGGTCAATGAACGGAAGAAAAGCGTCCAAGAATCAAAGATTCAAGTTTCATTCGACGATTTTCTGCAACAATAAACAGGATCACGTTAAAAAGTGGCCAATCGCACAATATCTTCGAAATCTTGAAAATAGAAGCACGAATCTTACGAATACGCTTTGTTAATCGTGCGAAGAAAATATTTAAATTGCAGTGTGCACGGAGCAAGATTTGAAGAATTTCATTCGAGCCTTTAGTATACTAACTATACAAGGGTCCTAGGAAAGATATGGAAGCTTTCACCGGAATCAGTTCACGAGTTGATCTAATGAAAAAGTTATTACATGTATAGTTGAAAGATCTCATGAAAGACACAAAAGCGTTTGTAAATTCTATTCTAAAGTACTTATTTTTACGTTGGGAGTGAAATATCATTGGTAGAAAGGAAGACAATAAATATAGGAAAGTGTATCTGCGTATTCAAGCTTATATATGTACTTATATATATATATATATGTATATGTAAATTATTATTATAATTATTATATAATTATTACTAAATTCATGATACGACTAAAAAATAAATATAACAATATCTTCCCTTTCCTATCAACAAATCCTAAATACCCATTTTGAAAATAGACACACCATTGACTAAAACTTCATTCAAACATTAATTTCAAAGATAATATGATACATGCTCGACTAAAGCTTCATTCAAAAATTCATTTCAAAAATAATACAATACATAATTGACTAAAACTTCATTCGAAAGCTCATTTCAAAGATAATACATGATTGAATAAAATTTCATTCAAAATTCCAATCGCATTACGTTACAACTATTTACAATATTCGAACCTATTATTAACTAGCTAAAAGTTCATAAATAAGATCTAAGCTCGCTTATTTAACAAAATCATTGTAATAATAATTATTATGCGATCGATAGACTAGCGAAATAATGTGGCGGATATTATAAATTCGAAGCGCCATGACGTTCGCATAATTAACGCAAGGAGGAGGGTGTTAACGAGACGTTTCGAGGCTCATGTTTTTCTCGCGTGAAACCTCCAAGCTGAGGCGAATCGCGCAGATTCACCTCGCAAATTGATGCGATTTGAGATAAGCGCCACGTTAATGACATCGCGTTTTCGCGTGCTTAATCAACGCGATCCTGCTCGACACACGTGTGTTCTCTCACGCTCGAAACTCTGTATTAAGGTGAAAAATGCAAACACCTTCCTCTATGGGAGTAATTCAACATATGCAAAAGTTAAGTGATGGATAAGTAAGATGAGTTATATGGACTGAGTGATAAACAGGATCGAACAATTTTTGGGCATATGATATTTGCTTTAATTTAATGAAAATCGTGATGACTTCGTTGGAGTTTTTATTTAAGCATCTAAATAAGTAAGTAAATTAATTATCCACTTATTTTGACAAAATAATTGTCAAACCCTTTAATATTAAATGTAAAAGGGTTGTCATATGGAAAATATCGTTTGTATTGTATTTATGAAATTTAAATAGATTAAAATAGGATGTAATCGAAGTGGGTACTTTAGTGTGAAAAAGATTAGCTAATGCGTCTTATTTCTGTCTTTGTTAGCTGTCATATGTCTCGTAAAATTGACCTTGTGAACGTATTACGTATTACTACTACTAGTATTAATAGAATGATTAAACATCAATACAAACAACGTAGAATGATTAAACTGTTATTAAGAAACAAACATGTAGACCTAAACTGATTAAACGTATCTTAACCGTTCTAACAAATACTATACGCTTCTAAATTGTTTCATCCTTTCGATCACCCTGTATGTATTATTACGTGGTTTATAAAAGTGAAGAGAAAAGGACGTAAAGTATATTTAGCTCGACTATCTTAACATTTTCTTGACAACACTATCGTTATATTTTTTGGAGCGTAAATTCGATAAAAGATACCGAAGCGATTAATCAATGCACCACCTTGCGTATCGTTTGAAGTTTTTAAGCGTAAGCAAAATATGTAGAAATTTCAAATTCTTCAAGTTCAGAATTCATATTGCGAAGATGTTTAAATCAAATAAGTATTATACCTATGAGTAAGAGGTAGTCCGACGAATGACAAATTTAGTGTATTTACAGAATCTCGACGAATATTGGATTACTTTATTTGTGCCTTGAAATACGTTCTGAGAGTTTCTGACTAGGTAATCGATATGTACACTCTGTGCTCTCAATATTTGTATTGCACTTTATTGCTAATTTATAAAACTATCGTTAGAACGTCCCTGTGAAGTATCTTTGCAATGAATCATTCTGAGATCCTTCAAGATTTTGCCGATTGACTTTCAAATTTCAGTCGACTATTCGAACGATCTTTGATAATAAACAGATACCAAGTTGTGATATTAAATTTTTCACAACTTCAACAATTTGTTCACGTCTAAAAACTTCGAACGGTGAAAACCGCAAGAACCCATCCCGCGGAAACCCCGTAGGATGCCAAGGCGTAGGTCAATCAAACGGAAGTGAGCGACAGAAACAACAAAAGTTCACAGGAATAATCAGTATGTCACTTTAATCACACATAGTCGTCTAATGTACAATTAGGAAATTGCTTCGACTGTCTCTTTGGTATCGTTGAGTCACTGAACTGATTCACGGTGATCGCTGTAGCACGCTCTAGTTTTACCATACACCTATGTACACGTACACCTGATACCTGAAATTCGATCTAAATAATCGACACGACGAAATAATCGTCGCACCACGTCATTCACGAGAAAGAAAGTCGACCTAAAAATTCCTCTCTCGACATTCCTGTGTCTAATATTTCCTTTTATTTTTCCTGAAATACTATTAATAGTTTACGAGCAAATACATATCGTCTCCCCTTGTCAATTAATCATTTACTTTTTTTTCTCTCCTGTTTTTCTCTCCCGTTTTTATCGTTTCTTGGTCCGTGAATGAGTTTTCTTCGCGCGATTGGCATGAGTCTGAGTTCCTTAAAAAAAACTCATTGCCGATACCACTCGTCCTATGTATAGTCGTATATAGTGTATACAGCTAACGTTTACTCGTTTAATGTTTTATTACTGTTTTTTTGTTTTTTTAATATATATATAATATATATATATAAATACTTAAAAGTTTACGCTATGATAGATGCCTCTTTCGTAGGAGATTGCCGGTCCGTCCTCTGCGCAAGAAGGAAATAAATTATCTCGTGCGACTATCTATTGCGTCCGTGTTCACAGCGGAACGGAACGAAAGATTCCCCTTTGAACACGTGTGGATAGGTTAAATTTACAGTATAGCAAAAAACAAGATAGCTACCAAGTGTTCGATGTATGTTATGTACACCTTGTCGAACGCGCGTATGCGTCCGTCGGAATTTTTTCTCTTCGGCTGACACCAGGCCGGTCTAACTTCGGAATCCCGAAGTTACATCGACGTTGGGTTTATTGAATACAAATGGGGCTCCATTGTTGGCACTTGAAAGATTTCATCGGCTACAAACTGTATTGTTCGTTGATGGACGAAATGAGTGTTGTTTCAAGTCGCGAGTCATGTGATTGTGCGATGAAGAAAATTCTTGACGAGAAATTTGAGATGTATGTAGTGATTCGTGTAAAGTTAAGAATGGACTGGTCTTTTTTCGCGCCTTTTTGAATCAGTAAATGGTTGTTATTTCTACGATCTGATAAATGCATAAGAAAGTATTTAAAACACTTTTCGTTGGCAAATACGATATCGAACGTTTGAGCGTATATTACGAGGAATCCATAGGAACAACAGAAAGAGAATTCTGTGTAAAATGTCTTAAATGGCATCATGTAGAAAATAATCTTCCATGTTACTTTATACGAATCACTGTACGCAATTTTTATAAAGAAGAAAAAAAGAAAGCAAGGAAAATCTTACGAAAGTACAAATCTACGAAAGGACATTTTGGTACGCTTGTCGATAAAGATACTTCGTTAAAATGTTCGAAACGCGTAGTACGTACGTTTTACTCATAAACGTCAAAACTTGGTCGAGAAACACTCTATCGATCGATAATACGACTATCAACTACGTAGCATTCAAATTGTCCTGTATTAAATACTGCACTCTAACGCAGTACTACGTTTTCGTCAACTATTCTGTTGTAATTTACGACGCTACAAAATTTATTGATTTCGTTATCAAATAATAGTGCCATCGATAATAGTCTAAGTACGTACATATTATTTTTTCCTTCTTTCGTTTCATTTATGTATTTTTTTTCACATAACCATATTATCCAAACAATTACCAATTATCGAATCTTAATATCCGACTTACCGCTCATTTTATTACAATCGAACAACACTAATAACCAAAGCCAACACGAATAACCCCTCTGATCGATTTCATATCGACTTTTTTCCAATAATGCTTCTTCTCGAGATTTTCTCGAATTTATCGACACACACATCGACGAAGCATGCTCTCTATTTCGATTTTCTACAATTCTACAATAGCTGCGCCACAGTTCGCGAATGTACGAACTTACGAAAGGTGGATCATCCACCTAATTTTACTCCACGTTGAAATTACTGTATCACGTCGTCCACGAACCTCGTTCACCTCTATCGCAACACCTTAAACGCTTAATCCTGCACGTATATATGTGTGTATATATATATATATACATGCAGGATTAAGCGTTAATATATATACATATACATTATGAATAGAGCTAACTATCATTTTAAATGTGATGAATACAAAGTGTGCGTATAGCCACGTGTTTATGGTGGTGTGTTATTTGGCAGTTTCTCGTGTTCCACTTGTCTGTGACCGTGTATAATATATTCTCTTCGTATCACCCTAAAATGGATTTCACTCCACTTTGCTCCGTCTCTCTTTGCTCTCCAGCTTAATATCGCGATTAATATCGCCACGTTCCCGTTCGATTAATATCGCGCGTGCTTTATATACAAACATGCAATCTTTGGTTTTCGCTACGAATCAATCTACCCGTTGTGTACACAACCAGACGTCATTTGTTTGACGTCTCGACAATTTTCTCGAGCTACCGCACGCTTTTATCTTTCCCGACTTCCCAGAGACGGTTCGTGATGGGCAATTATACGCTCACGATTTATCACTACGATTCGACAACTACATACGAGGTCAGTTAGGCCTGCTCCGTTTCAGGGACGGAGCCCACATACGTGAGATGCTACTTGCTGTTCAATCGATATTAGTACTCTACTATTGACACATCTTTGAATCAATTCGAGTCGTCTTTAGTGCTCAAAGCTGAATTGGTCAGCTACGCTCGAATATGATTGTAGTACGTTCCTTACAATCGTAGCAACTTGGAAACTTGAAAATCGACTTATATTAAATGTAGGGTTTTCGAGGGAACTCCGTGGAGTATTTAAATATACAATAGATAGATATTTGGTACCGTTTCGTGGTATAATATTCGTTTCTTATTCGCGAGGTTCGTCCAATTAGCACTCGATAGATACACGTTAATCCGCACGGAGTGAATTTTCTCTTCGGTTTTCTTTTCGTTTTTCCTCCTCTTCGTCCTTTCTTTTTTACTTCTTCTTTGTTTTACGATAATTAATACGTGCAATTTATGTTGTTGTGTACATGCATGTGTGTACATTGTACATACTCTATACGTAAATGCTGAGAAACGTGAAAAATGCGAAACGAAATAAGGACTGTCAGTCTTGGGTGATGAGAACGTCGAAAAAACGGTGGCACCTCGAACGAGGGTGACGATTTCATGGAAGAAACGAATCCATCGTGACGTCAATCAGCCACAGTTCAAAGTGAAAACGATTCAGCCTCTGAGTCTCATCAGTCGATTTTTCTTTTTTTAATTTGATTGTACGCGATCAAAATTGAGCATTCGCAAATTTGTTAACTCACCTGTACGTCCTTTCGACATGGGAATGTTTACATGTGTGTAAATGTGCCATTTTTAAATGCAATATAATGTTTCATGTGCAGGAGGAATCTTTAAAATGAAATCTTAAAAAAAAATCACGTCCTTTTGTCAACATTTTTTTCGGTTTTTCTAGTTCGTTTAAAATTATTTTAGGCGAGACGTCGATGTAACGTTAGTCACGCTCTTCCTCATTGACAAAACATCGAGTGTAAGACCTAGAAAACGTCTATTTTGTAACGAAGAGCTTCGTTTTAATCAAATAATACTGTTGACGATATACACGTTCCGTCCAACCAGATACAATGTAACAATCTTCTGAATTCGTTGCTTTGTATCTTCTTTTCCTTTTTTCAATTTTGTCGTTGTATGGACGTGAATAAAATATGTAAAAGATGAGCACACGGTTGTCTTCTAAACGTGTTTCGTCGGTTCGTTAATGCCCTCGATGTAGAAAATCACAGCATCGCCGTTTCATGGTCGATCAAGAATTTGGCAAAATAATTCGACAATCGTCTCTTACTTACCTGAGCTGTCATCAAACCCCTCTATCATTCTCTTCCGAATGACACAACCATTCAAATTGTCGATACCCGTCATAACGTCTGTCTAGAATGCTACTACAAAAATTCGAGAGATAAAAAGACACCGCGAACGCCTAGTCGAGTCCTATTTCGCGTGTGTCATATAATGTCTACGAAGGTTAATCGAACAATTCAAGTATAATCCGACCTCTCAGTCGAATATCAAAGTCCCAAATGGATTTTACGATATTAGTCCTAATGATCTTACAAAATTTCATATAGTATTCTGATGCAAGGATCAATCCGTACGATGATCTGTTTCACATTCACAATTAACAACCTTCAGTTCTTCATTAAGAAGAACAATCGTTCTAATGTCCCAAAAAAACTCTAAAACGCTTCTCAAATTCCTTAAAGTCCACCATACACCCTTGTGTCCGTCGTATTAAAGAACAACCCCTTGTATCAAACTCGCGTCTCGAAAGCGACATCCCTACACTTTTCCCACGAGGTCAAAGATCGTCAAGCGTTTCGATCTAATCTCTCGGACGAACAGTAATGAGTATCGAAATAGTAACGGAGAACCTTATTCCCCTTATAGTTCTTCTGACAGAGCTATAGGCGCCCTGGAGCCTGGCTTCAGGTCTTTCACGCCTATTCCGATGTCATCGACCGGCGCTGGCGCCAATTTCAACTGGTTCCCGTTCACTTTGATGTCGTTCACCGAATGGGACCTACCGTGCGTGACTAGCGGCTTTGCACTTTGGTTCGTGTTCGTGTTCGAATTCGAGCTGCTCACGGAGTTCGTGCTGGGACTGGTCGCTGAGTTCGAGCTGGAACTATAGTTCACGGTGCCGCTAGAGAAAGAACTCGAGTTCGAGTTTGCGTCTTGCATCGGATTGGTCATTGTGGACTGCACTATAGGGTTAGGGATGGACGACTTAGAGCGGGGTTTTGGTTTTGGGTTCATTGAATTCACGATGGGGATAGCGGCCGAAGGTTGGTTGTGCGATTCACGGCCGGTGTCCAGCGCAGAATCTGGAGACATTGGCATTTTCGATGCAGATTTTGAGAAAGTCGTCAGTTGATTGGCCGATTGAGATCGCACCGTGTGACTACCAAGTTTGTCACGCAAGGCCATTTGGTAGGCTACCTCGAACGCCTGGCCTAGGGTTAGGATCACCTCCGTTGCTTGGTCCTGAAACACGCATTCCTCGCTTCGTAGATTCTTTTTGGGTGAAGGAAAGAGATTTAGGAACAATGGAGTTGGTAGATGGAGGTGAATGATCACATTATTCACCTAGTCAACGTGGTAAGAGAATGACGTAAAAGAATTTGGAATTAGATGTTCCTGTTGACTCTTAATTTTCCTAGTATCTTATAGCGGTATATTATAGTGCATGTTATTTACTTCTATAACATTTCCAACTATATACTTGAAAATTACTTAAATACATAATCGATTATTATAATTAATTCATCTTTTGATTTTAGTCAAGATATAAAACTATGAAATTTAATGTTCCTTGAATACCAATTCTCACTATAATAAAGTTTCATATAGATATCTATAATAGAAACAAGAAAGGAAATAGACTTACCATCGTTGGCACGCAGAAAACGTGGCAGAAATGCGTACGGCTGGCGTGGTCCTTGGTGATGTAGGCGAAATGCGTGAGATCGTCGGCATCCTGGCAGGCGCAGTGAATGTTGCGAATTTCGTGCTCGCAAATCGGCTCCTATCGATTCCCATCATTCCAAATACAAATGTAGACACGGTAATCGTATTACGGTTCAACGTTAATCCCTTTCAACGCGACACAAATTCCATAAATGCACGAGATTGTCTTCCTTACTTATACCTCGCCGTATTACAGCTTCTCGATTAATCGAAATTCGGTTAACTTTATTTCAAAGAATAATCAATAGAAAGTTACGAAAGTTATTAAGTATTTAAGGAAGAGTTAGAAAGCTTAATTTTAAAAAGTGAAGTTGAAAAAACATGATTATCAATTTGTAATCAAATGATCGACATCAAAATTACCGTAAGATATTATGCAATACAAAGGATTAACGTTCGAAGTCTTTTCTTTCGTTTTTAAAAATATCTTACATTGGTCACCGTGTTGAGGAACCGCACGCCACGAAAAGAAATCGCCAAAGTAATGTCAGGGGTGACTCTTGGTTCGCGACACGTTTTCTTTAGCTTCTGTATCGACTTCTTTGTTGATTCGGTACCACGTAACTCCTTCACCACGGTGGAACCCAGATACTGTACGATTTTAGAACAGAAAGAAGATCGTATGTCTAGAACCGCAAATATTTAAAAGCTGCTTCCTTTAAAACGTCGCTCAACTTCAAAATCTCTGCCTGCGTTCACCATTTTTCAACATTTATTATTTACCAATATCTTTTATGTTTACGAATCATAGAGTTACTTAGAAAAGTGTTACTAATAACTTAAACAGCGTCAGATTTTTACGTAATATTTGCAACTTCGTATATCGAAGGAAATAGAAATCTATTACGCTGGACAACATGATTCCCCGAAGGAAGAAAGCGTTAAATGCTCGTTCATTGTGTTGCGGGTTACGCCATGCAAGATAATGCTCTGAATGAAATGTTAGTTACACCCACGCGGTAATTATGGTAATAGCCTTCACCTTGAGGCGTTGTCAAGAGTATCCGACTGACATCATACGACGTACTCGTTATTCAAGAACCGTGCAGTGCGTTTGAACGAGAGGATAGAATTATGGAGTCCAATTACTATACCAACATGACGTGTTCTCGTTTTCATAGCTATTACAATGTTTTTTTTTTGTCCAATATCGTGAAAAGCGCAATTGTATAAACAGATTTTTGCCACAAGCGGTTCTAGAATTTCTGAATGAAAATGAATTTGAATCGTGACAGTCACTTTTATGATTAAAGTCCATATAAAAACTAATGTAAAATTATTCTTTGCTCCAAAATCTTAACAAGACCAAAAAGCAATTAATCAAATACAATCAACCAAGAATCCCAATATTTTCGATACGCTAATACAAAGAAACTCGTTCGAAACTTTAATAAAAAAAAAAAAAAAAAACAGATCCTTAAGATACATTTACGTAATAAATATCCCAAAGAATAAACAATCGATAGAAACTATGAATAGATCCACTATGTAGATCCACATTAAGAACATTTGGCTCTCTGTAAAGAACAGTTCTATTCGCGATAGACGTAGCAAGGGTATGTAAAATACTTAGTAAGATGCCAAAGTAAAAGAGAAAAAGCAGAAGAAGGGAATGGAACACGGAAGCAATTAGACTTACGTTGGCGACGTACGTGACGCAGCCGGTGACTAGAGCTTTTGGCTGGTGCCTCCACTGCGTCTTCAGGGTGGACGGAACGCCGAGCAGCAGCTCCGACGGTGCCCTGATCTCGAGTTGTTCCGGTGCCGAGATCGCCCCATTATGCGAACTGGGTCGCTGGGGTGGCTGCGGGGCCGGCCTGTTTTTGCGGTGCCTTAATGTGCTCGTGCCGGTCGAATTCGTTCCGGTTATCGACGTACCGCCATTACCCTCCGTCGTTGTTTCCGGCAGCTTCTCCCGTATCTCCTCTTTCAGCTGCTGTATGTTCGTCTTCTGCGAGAAACGAGATACCGTCGAGTTTTTGAGCAATGAAAGTCTCTTCGTTCGTGATCTTATATAAGTCCGCTGGTTGTACTTTTTTTTCTCTTTCATTTTTGTTTTTTAATATTTCGGTGGTGTAATACGGAAGACTATGTTAGGAATTTTTTATGTTAGGAATATTTAATGAAGAATAAGATGGCTAGAATACTGCGAATGTCTATGCATCTACGAGAAATTTAAAGGTACAAATACGTACAAGGAAAAATATTGAATGTTTTTCAAGATATTGGTGATTGAAGTTTCTATTAGCAGTGAAGTGGAAAGATCTTAAGAGCAAGTAATCTTCAATGAATCTCAACGTTGTTATTATACTGTAAAAATTGAAAAACTTCAAGCAGATTCAAAGCTAATGATTCGAAAACCTATAACAATATAAATGAAGTATGTATGCATGTTTCACCGGGATTGTAGTAAAAAACGAATTTAGATCTGATGGAAGGGACCGGCGTTTTATCAGTAACGTCAATATTAACCCCATAGAACACGAGTACATTCCATTAATTTTCACCGAACGTAAAACCTTCCAATAGATTTATTTGAACGAACGAACGGACGACCGAGGCAAATACCTTTTTACATTCCGACGTCGCGTTCCCGGCCGCGTTACAAGCAAATTTCCGATACGTCAGCGGGCCAAAAATAAAAATGGACATGCCGGTGCGAAAAAAATTTTCGCGCAGCGTTACAAAAGCCGCGCACGAAAGCCGGGCTCGCGTTACAGAACGTGCAATTACACCTGTGAAAGCGTCGCGTTTCGAACTCGCCACTCGTCCCATCCCCGGAAAAAAAAAATGGGGAGAGAGAAAAAAAGGAAACTTTTTGCAATCTCCGTGAATGAATCGTTTCGCGCCGTTCCGGGAATTACGATCAAACCAGATTCAAACCACACAAGCGTATCGCTCGCTGTTCGGATTACATCTCGCGTATCGTTTGTTACATCTACCTCCCTTGTATAATTTGCCTTCGCAACTCCAAAAAAAGAAACCTAGAAAAAGACCTACGGAAAAGTAGAAACTACAAAAAACTAATACTAACAAACACGTGCATAGAAAAATGAAGAACACAGAGGCTTCTGCCTGCCTATAATATAGACAGGAAAACAATTCGGGAACAGTCGTAAAATTTGCACAATGTTTGCATCTTTAGGTTTTCTACTAATGCTTTAACACCCTTAGTCTAGTAGCAATTAATGGTAACAAATATTCACGTGTTGTTGGAAGAATAAATTAATTATCACGACAAAAATATTTGGAAATATAGTAAACTCAAAATCCAGCATAAAAATTCACCTCCCACGATGCATCTATTGGAACTTGAATAGTGGGCGAAAATGATTCTCGAGCATCCGGCGTTCGAGGATTAATCCGCAGACGGAACAGATGGATGGCTCGCATACGAGAGATGGAACTCTCTGCACGGGCCGGCAATCGTGAAATTCGATTACGAGAAAAGAATGGACGTAAGAAGCAGAGAAACGGAGGAACAAAGAGAGCAATTTGGACGTGTGCGCGTCGACCGACGGCCATTAATCGAATTTAATTAGCTAATTAAGGGAGCACCGGCGAAAAGACCAGGCGTAGAGACGCGAGGTGGTAGAGTAGCTCGTTAACGGATGCACGTATCGCGCTCGAGGCGCCCGAACAAAAACTATTAGCGTCCGCTCGAGCGATCAGCCTGAAAGCTTGTTCGAGTGTCGTCTCGTGAGGTGAGTCAGTAGCGAACAGGTAGCTAGCTGGAGCCGTGATGATACGCCTGTTACAATAACGCCTCTCCAATTAGCCACGATATTTACATTATGACGCGATCGGCTGAAAGCCGATGCGAGCGATCGAGCTTGCTTCGGTGTGTGTCGCTGCCACCCTCTTTTTGCCCAAGTGCTCCATGGCCCTCGTCAGACACCCCGTGTCAACGGAATTCTTAACAGGATCCCTTCACTCGCGACACTCACTCAACTTCTCGCTCTTTCTTTTTCATTTTGTCTCTTTTAGCACGTTCCCTCTCTGTCTGATTCCGATACGCTCTTAAAATGATCTTCGCGATGTGACGCGCTCCCTATCACGCGACAGGTGACACAATCGGCGGAACAAGAGCGTCACGTAGGTCGATCGCTGCGATGAACCTCGTTAACCCTTTCCAGTTTTCTCGCTTCAATCGGTCCAGTCGTTTTACTCGCTTTGCTGGGATTGATCGTTGCCTTTAGAGTTGTGAAATCCGCGTATGCTGTTTTGAGTATATATCTTAGGAAGTTTGTACATTTTTTGAAAGATGAAGTAAAATTTTGTGAAGATGAGCAGTAGATCGACGTAACAGTGGCGTAGTGTAAGTGTTTGTGATGTAATCGTATAATACTCATTGATATCGTGCGATAGTTTCTTTAAGTATTTGCTATTTTTTGCCGAACATTTAATGTTCATTTATCTGTATCAAGCACTACGCTTGTTTAGATACTCGAATTAATTGGAAAATAAATTTATAATCGATTATAAGCGACGAAAGCCAATTTGAAGAAAAAACAATAATCCACAACTCAACGTGAACCTATAGAAATTCCTTAATTCTCAACACACCCCAAAATTCCATAGAGAATCTCCAAGGCCTAACACAGCTACTGCATACAAAACTAAAAATATCAAAGTCTAAATTCAACTCAACGTCTACGGTTCAAATATTTCTGCGATTTTTACAGACGCCCCTCCTCTCCTCTCCATTATCGATTCCATACGAATCGTCAGCCGGCAACATGCCGATTCGTATTCAGACAGAACATGCGGTTTCACTCACCAAGGTGTTCAGATCCTTATTGAGATCCTCCAAGTTGGGCCCGGTGCAGTTGCGATTCTGCGCACGCGCGCTCGATCCGCTGACCGACGCGAGGATCCTCTTACGATGAGCTGGCTTCTGGATCTCTAAGACGGTCGCCAATTCGACCTCCCACACGCATCTCACACGTTCCATGTCCGTGTACAAGTTTTTCTTGAAAGTCTCTGCGTAATTTTCCAGGTGAATACTCTTCAACCATTCGTCCACGGATTGACTGTTCCCGCCGGATCGTTTGTCTACGCGTTTTTTCAGTAAATCGACCGCGTCCATTATCACGGCACGCTCTTGATCGCTGGTGATCTCCATGTCCTTCAGGTCGGTCTCGTCCAAAACTCCATTCTGTTAGAAAAAGCAGAGTTTTCAAGGTTTTTAGGAGAAGTATTATTCAAATCAATATAAAGACTGTAATAAATTTGATAAATCTCTAATCAGATATTCTAATATAATTTCTTCGTTGGAATTTAAAGTTTGGCTAAAACAGCTTACTTTTTATTCTATTCATATTTGTGCAAATATTTAACAGAATTGCACAAAGTTTATCAATAACAAAATTGGTATTGGATTACATCTTTAGAAAACAAAGAAGATATAATATACAAGCACGTACTATGAAGTCCAGATCATCAAATCCATAGTTGATGAAGAGGTTCTCGTAATCAGCCAGGCCCAACGTTGACAACCACTGACCAACGGAAGTAGAGACAATAGGGCTGCTGCTGGTGTCTGAACTCAGACCTGCGTACAAATCACACGAAATCACCAATTAATAGCAAATATTTTTCGAGAAATGATCGTGTTGTCTTTTTTTAAGATATTTAAGAACATACGGAATTTTCTATTAAAAATTAAATTTTATTCCCTCTTCTTTTTTCTTTTCTTTTTTTATTACAGATTTTCTCACTTATGCCAGCTTTCTTTCGAACTATTATTTATTTATTAGATTATAACCAACAGCGATACACTTTGATATTTCGATATTTCAATTTATAAATCTTGACATATACCTAGTCTCGTCTGGAATTCCTTCTCCAATTCTGTGACGAAGACAGATTCTCTGACGAGACCCGTGCCAAACGACGCCATGATCTCTGAAATTTTGGCCCATTCCTCCTGCTCGTCGAACGGGCTCATTATGCTGAGGGTTTTCTCGTCCCTCTCGCGATCGCGATCCGACCGGAACGAGACCTCTCCGTCTTCGAGACGTTCTCCGCCACCACCATCACCTCCGGTTCCCATTCCGCATGCGGATGGCCCGTAAACGTTCCGCAAGCGACGCAGCGTGCGCGGCCGCTCAGCCGTCACGGATCCTTTCAACAAACCTGTTGAGATTACGATATGACTCGATTATTTCTTGTGAATTACGACGATGTCTATAATAATAAGAAATATTTGTCGATCAAAGAGTCTTTAGATATTATCGTATTGTTAGAAAAATATAGATTATTTGAAGTTTAATTAAAGAAGATTTTGATGATATTTGTTTGATGGTTTATGAACAAACTGGAGATATGATCTGTGATTGTGAATTTTTATGAGATTAGATTTTATTCTTACAATAATTATATGTAGAAAGTGATTCCATCTCTTTGAATATCGTCATGAAAATATAAATTTCCTAACTCAGTGACTAAATTTATGAAAACTAGATTTTAGTAGCCATATAGTCAAACGTATAAATCCATCCTCCCTCTATCAATGTTGTATTCCTGAAACTTAGCTGACCAGCAATTTCGAACAGTTTTCAACGCAAACACGTCGAGCCTGTCTGGGATCAGCCAACGGATATCCATAATGGATAGCAGCCGCGTACGAACGAATTCACGGATACGTTGAATATTCATTACAGATTCGTCATTGTTCGATGCCTTCACGAGATTAGTTCGCGGAAGATAATCAAAACCGACTCTCGGCACAGATGTAGTTAAACAATTACTGTAAATTGCGCCCTCGTGGCTCGATGATATATACAGAATTGACAAATTCGTTCTTCTTGAAAATTACGAGATTCAAGAACGAATGTATTTAAATGTATAATTTTAAGAATTCGAAGGAAAAAGAAACGAAATTTCTTAAGTTCCTCTAGTGTTAAGGAAACTCTTTAGAGTTTAGCAAAACGAAACTTTTACTGTTATTTTGAAACCTTTTATTTGTACGCAGTATTAAACCGTTTTACGATCATAGAAGAATTGTCTAATATAATAAGAAAAAACATAGTTTCATAAAACTGCGTTTCACAGAATCTGCGGTTAATATTCCGGGATTAGTTTACATTTGCGGTTTCCTGCAGTTTAAATTCAGGTTTAACCACACAACGTTTATTCAAGTTATTCGAAAGAATTCAGACAAATACAAGAGCGGAGCGTTTTAAATTTTATCGCAGTTCCAACTAAATCAGATACTTCCTAGAAAATTATATCTTCTAGAAAGTTTATCATAGAAAAACCCTCAGTCCAATTTTTCGTTGCACTCCAATTTCTTTTAAGACAGTTATTGTTTTTCAAAAACGTTCGGTACGATCGTAAAAAAATATTTTGGTTGGTTAGTCTATCCTCACATAGAGAGAATCCAGAAAAAAGGAGAGAAAACGATAAAAACGCGTTAGATATTCGAAACGCGTCCGTTCATGCGTTCAACGTCGCGACGTACGGTTGCTCGCAAATAAATTCAGGTTTCGAGTAAATAAAGAACGCGGATAAAACGTTTGGGGGTCAAAGTACCATAAAAAAATCATTTGCGCGTGCACTTGTTGCGAGCGTTACATTCGCCGTGATTGAAGAGAACAGACAAACAGTGGACATCGCGGTTCGACCGTGCACAACACACCGCCAACGGAACAAACACATTCAGATCGGCGAAGATTATTGCAAAATCGATGTTTCCTGTCACGAACGGTGGCTGAAAAAACGATTCTCTGCATTAAATTTTTCGGGATTTGAGAAAATTTGCCTAGAGTAAAATAAATCCAGAAATATCATCATACACGAATTGCCAAATTCACTGAAAGTTATTAATTATTCACAAAATTTATTCAATGACAACTAAATATAGAATCTTGTAGAAGCTACTTTTATTACGCCATTAACAAAAAGGATGAAAGACTTTTCAGGAGAAAGAGTTCCAGCTATCTTTGCAAAGTTTATAAGATGGCCCCGAAGAAAGAAACAAGATGTACACTACCAACCATAAGTATCATAACACCAGCTGATGTTGAGTACAAATTCAACGATTATCGCTGCTTTTACACCGATAAAATATCAAATAAAGTAAGATCTGGTAGAATTTTCCAATAAATATAAGTAACGAGTAAATTCCCAACGCTTATACCAGCCAGTATATAATATTCGATAAAACGTTAAAATTCCTTCAAATTCTTCCTAAGCTTCTCGAATCAAATTATCTGAATCAAAATTGTGCAATAATAACCTAAACCTTCCACAATAATCAACCAACAAAACAACTGTTAAATACTTCATAGCCGGAGAACGAAACTTCCCGAATTAAATTATCCGAATCAAAATTGTGCAATAGTAACCTAACCCTTCCACAATAATCAACAAGAAAACAACTGTTAAATACTGCATAGCCGGAGAACAAAATCTCAACCCAATTAAATCTCTGAATAACACCACCCTATATATTCGTATCATCAAGCCTGCCACGTAAATCTATAATTACGAAGCGCGTTCAGTTAACGTAGACTTCTTACGACGTCTTATAACGCCTTACGACGCCTCTCTAGAACTTAACTGGTCGCACAATTCCGCTTCGACAGGTGCAAATAATTCCCCCATCCACGTTCTCGCGGTTGTGTTCGCTCTTTTCATGGTGTCGGCGCGGCGGTGTCAGCTCGCGTCTCGAGAGTGAACTCTCACGGGGGCCGCGTCACTTCGACATTAAGGACAATCCACGGTGGTTTTCAGCGGACGCTGTTACAATCGACGTCTCGGGAGCGTCGCGGGACTAACCATGGAAATTCTTTCATTCGAATTTCACAAATGAGAATTCGCGCCACCTACGCACGTACGAATGGGCCCGGGAGAGGCTCGTGCGAGGCCGCATAGACGGTCGAAGAAAAGGGAACGAAAGGAAGAGAACGCGGGAACGAGGAAGAGGGAGGAGAGAGAAAGAAACGAAAAAAGTACCACTTTAAGCAGCGGCTATGAACGCCTTTCAAAGACACTGTGTGTATCCTCTCCGGTACGAGTACATTCGAGAGACCCTGTACGTGCAAGTGTACGTCCAGGCGTCGTGAAAAGCTCATAAAAATATTAAACAGACGGAGACGGAGAGTGATAAAAAGGGAAAAAGAAAGGAACAGGAAGAGGTAGCAGCGGTAGACCAGAGAGAGGGTTGCAGCAAGAGAAGGAGAGAGAAGTCGCGAGCGCACGTTACAAGCAGCAAACGTACGTAATTTTAATTAAAGCTCCATGATGAAGGGCGTCGCCTGCTCGCGCGCACTCCAGCCACCAGCGTTATATTATGTAGGCAGTTATTCAAGTCATATACACAAATTACATAAATCCTCATCGTCGTCCCTTTCTCCCGTTTCTCCGCCTTCTATCTGCCTTTCCCTTTCCTTCCATCAACCTCAACCACCCCCTTTTCGTACACCTTCTCCTACTAAATTTTTCTCTTCCTTTCCTTCCTTTTTTCCTTTCCCCCCGGTTCCCATTATCTCCTTCTCTGTCTCACCGACGCGACTCTCCCGAGGGATTTTTTCTCTCGTTGCCATTCTTCCCGCCATCGCACGAGCGACCGCTGGCTTTCACGGCGTAATAGTTTCCCTAGCAAGGGAATCCGTTTAATCGCAGTAATTGGGAAGAGCTGCGACATTATGCGCTTTTTCTTTCGCCTTTATTTCGTCGCCAGTTTGCGACACTCTCACCGCCGTGAGAAACTACCGCGTCGAATGTGTTCTCTTTATTCCTTTCTCTCCTCCTCTCGCATCCTCTCTCGCGTCTCCTTTTTGCCTCCTCTTGTTACCCACTTGCTTGTTTCTTTTTTCCCCCTCTTTCTCTCTTCTTCTTCCTTTCTTCCCCTTCTTTTTTTGTTTCTATCCTTTCCCTTTTTTTTTTGTTACCGCTTTTTCGAAAGGGAATTTTTATTTCGCTCTTTCGGAACGAACCGGGATGCTCTCTAACAGAGAATTCATTTCTTGCGATGATATCGTGTGCGTGTAGGCTGCATGTCCGTGTGTATGGCGCGATTGGATTCGTTCTGTATCGAATGTTCTATGGCCTGGTTTTTTTTCCGTCGTTCAATCGGTTTCACAGTGTGTTTGTCGATTCGAGGAATCGTCAGTGAGTAAAGCGAACACTTTTTCAAATTAAGAGTGATATTCTGGTATTCTGTAATGCGGTTTGAAAGGGGTAAAAGATTCAAGGATTAATCGTAAAACCGAGCTACTATCTTTTGAAGTTCGTCAATACCGTGTTATCTGTGTAAATGAACGTGAAATCGTAGGTACATGTGCTCCAACAAAAATATTCCGAGTCTCTATCGACATTCGTATAAAGAGAGTGCTTTTTTCGGAATTGATACGTCAACGGTTGCTTTCGTGTGGAGCGTCGCACAACGGAGTTATTTGAGTCACAAACATTGAGGATTGCCAACTTTTTAAATTCATAAATCTTTCTCTTAGTATTCTATAAACGAGGCATTTCAATTTCTAGTTGTAATATTCTTACCGTACCAATGGTCCAAGGGATATTTTGAGTCATTTACATAAAATAATATCCTTTTAATAATTTAAAATAATTTAAACAAAATATCCCGTAAAATGTAAATATCCTGAGAAATTTTATCCTAACTTCGTATTTCTTTCTCTGGTCAGAAAATAATTCTAAAGTACAGATCGGCGAATAATTCCATTGTAAAAACGAAGAGTATACGTTCCTTCAAGCTCGTTGCATCGATCTTCGTACATCTGCGAGGAGGACCACGTACAACCGTAGGAACGCGAAGATTTAAAGAAAAAAAAGTGCTTAAAATGTTCAGAACGACTGTTACTCGCGGTAGCCTAACTCGCAACCAAGGCGTAACTTCCGCTCGTCTTAACTCCCTATTTCTAGATTCCCGACCGCGGTCCATTAAATCTGGAAAATTCGCGACGATGCCACGCTCCTCGATGCTCGTAAACATTAAAGTAATTCTTGCGTAAATAACTGCATGCGCCTGGAAAACGCCGGATTTCGCTGTATATTAAAAACGAACGGCCATTAAGTCGCTCGTAAACGGCGCTCTTTTCGAATCTGTTCTCAAACTGTTACCGAGATTTCCATGGGCAAGATCTGACAAAGTCATACAAATTCCAGGATAGTTGATAACGATTTCAGGAATGACGACCAAATGTCGTAAGATGATTGATGAGGAATTAATTACGATTTAAATATCGCCTCGCTCATTTGGAAAAGTATTTAAGCAACGACTAAAATTACTCGGCAGGTATCATATTATGATACGATGAACAAACCGAACATGGGAAACGATCAAACGTATATAATGCGGTTAACATAAAAAATTAACTGTAAAATCTTCTTTTTCATTTCACAGATCTACAGATGTGAAAAAACGAGGAAACACTTTAATTATCAGAAGTTCTCGACCAGCGTTAGTCAAACCTTATTATCTTTTCCACGTAATAATCACAAGCAAATTACCATCTCCACAATAGGAATCATTGCATCACCCATATAATTATTGCATTCACCACGAACGACAATCAAACGACGACCACATAATTCGTTCAAGAATGCATCGCACCTACGATCAATTGAACCTAATTGACGAACCGAGCACGACTTTCGACACGCGATGAATTCACGCAACGTATCGCGATCATAGAAACCGTCTTTTCCCGCGTTTCTTATCGTAAATCCATTGTTGAAACACTACGGTGGTCCCATGAAAGAGCATTCGTCGCTTAACAAGATAAATAAGCTGCTGGTACAAGCTGTAGATTGAACAACGATTGAACGACAAATGCCCGCGTAATTTGTAGACCAGTGGCTACTTACGTCTGGCGATCTATTCATTCGTTGAAAAGGGACTTAAGTAACGTTGTACACATATATCGTACGTCGTGGGCGTATGTGACTGGAATTCGTTGCAGCCTTTGTGATATTTCGTTGAATCGTGACACAAGTAGGAGATATGGACGTTCTAGTGAATAGAGTGGCTATTTTTAGGTGGTCGATTGTTACACGTAAAGTGAAAATGGGTCAATATTTTTGGTATCTGGGTGCGGTTTTGTGGTGGAGAAAGGAGACTGAGAGAGATAAATGGTTCGTTTTAAAATATGGATACGTTACACTGAATGTATTAATTTGGTAAAGATATATGCTTACCGGCCAATGTATACAGATGCTAATTTGGTAAGTAAATATATTCACGAACAATGAAATTAAAAATTTTACTGACAGCAGCATACTGTGTTGTCAATAGATGAACACCTATATTTACTGGATAGAGTAGACAGTTTTACGATTTTATGATACTTCGTAGTTTTGTGATATAGCAATTTAACTAGTCGCCATATATTAGGTGAAGTAAAAAGTTCTGAGCGCTTTTTCGCTTTATTTCGACGATGAAATTAACATAGTCAAGATTATTCGATTTAGATTAAATATGCGCCGTTTTGTTCGATTACTTTTGTCCATTTTGAAGGCAATTTCATAATTCCGCGGTTGAAGAAGTCCTCGTCCCTATTGGTAAAAAACTTGACCAGCTCATTTTCACAAGCCTCTCTTGAGGCCAGTTTTGTACCATCAAGAAAATTTTGCAAAAACTTAAAAAGGTGATAATCGCTTGGTGCCAGGTCTGGACTGTACGGCGGATGCGATAGAACCTCCCAGCCAAGCTCTCGGAGCTTCTGACGCGTCGTTAAAGATGTGTGCGGCCTGGCGTTGTCTTGATGGAACACAACACCTTTCCTATTGGCCAATTCTGGCCGCTTCTGGTCGATCGCCTGCTTCAGTCTGGTCAGTTGTTGACAATAGAGGTCCGAATTAAGTGTTTGCCCCGATGGGAGCAGCTCATAATGGATGATTCCCTTCCAATCCCACCAAACACACAATAAAACCTTCTTGGCCGTTAATCCACGCTTGGCGATCGTTTGGGCCGGCCCACCGCGATTGGACCACGATCTTTTTCGGCTGTTGTTCTCGTATGTGACCCATTTTTCATCGCCAGTCACCATCCGCTTCAAAAATGGGTCGATTTCGTTACGTCTCAACAAAGAATCGCAGGCATCAATTCGGTCCAAAAGGTTCTTTTGCGTCAATTCATGTGGCACCCATACGTCGAGCTTCTTCTTGAGACCAGCCTTATGCAAATGGTTCCAAACGGTTTTCTGGCTAATCTTCAGTTCCTGGGCAATGGAATAAGTGCTCACATGCCGGTCCGACTCGACGATTTCCATGATTTTATCCACATTTTCGACGATTGGCCTACCAGAGCGTGCCTCATCTTCGACGTCCATATTACCAGAACGGAATCGTTGGAACCACCGCTTTGCTGTTGCATTCGATACTGTACTGGGTCCATAAACAGCACAAATTTTTTTGGCCGCCTGCTCCGCCTTTTCACCTTGGTCGTAGTGGTACTGAAGAATGTATCGAATTTTCTCTTTTTTTATCTCCATTTTCGAACGCTGTAACACACAACTGGCTTCACCGAACACAAAACTGACAAAGAACCTTTTTGATGCGTAATATCACCTTGAAATCGGTGTATACTATGACTCGATGCGATGTGCACATCGTGAGATATGGCTCACTAAAGACATCTAGCGAAAAACGCTCAGAACTTTTTACTTAACCTAATATTACATTTACTAAATTTTACGCTTTCACTGTGACACGTATACGTATTTTATGGACTTTTGATAGCAAGGTGACAGATCTATGGTTCTGTATGTAATTCAGTTTGATATTCCAACGACTACCAGGTTAACTACTGCATCTCTATAAACTTTGAAATCATTAGTCACTTTCACGTAATGTACACTATATTAACGCATTATTGACTGGCCAGAGCTGTTAAACAATTATTAAAATATCATATCGTGTAAGTTATTCACTACGTTGGATAGTATTTATTAACTTGTGTAGAAATAAAGTGAGCGAAAATTATCCAGTTATGAAAGTAGCTGCTTACGCGTGATAGAGTTTGCGTAAGAGGCAGCCAATTATATAACAATATGTTAAGATACTTCATCGGCGACGACAATGCGGCTTAGTTTAGGAAACAAAGCTTTCGGGTCAACGATTTCTAAATAACCGCACAAACTGCGACGTATTTGGACACGCTAATGACCCTAGCTGACTCATAATACCGCTAATTAAACTTGATTGTAGCGCTCAATGGGTCAGGAAACAGGGTCCCGTTTAAAATGCTTCCAACCAGACCGCTGAAAGGAATCCTCGATAACGCATTAAATCGCTAGCAATTAACGTCAGGCATCTCCATCGAATAAATCAAATTCATCGACCGACAAAAGAAAATAAATATTCATTACAAAAACTTGGTAATTTCTAAAGATCACGATTTTGGATTCGTATTAAAGAGATCCTGTACACTCAAAACGCGTGTAACGAGTTCTAAAGAATTAAAAATTCATGTACTTAATTACATGGATAATTATACGTCTCAATATCCTTGTACATCGATATTCCAGGTCTCTAGGTCACGTGTATTGAAGCACACGAGAACGTCTATATTAGCATATCTATACCCGATCATTTAAACGCGATTAAGTTGCAAAATAGAATATGGATTAACATTGATAAGTTTCAATATATACCGTTTCATCTAATATATAATCTAATATATATACGTATATATTATAATATACAATATATAATTTAATGAGTTAATATTTTAATACTGTCAATACTGTCAATACTGTGAGTCAATACTGTAGCACATAATAGGAGCACGGTTTATTGAAGATTTGTGATACATCGTTGGAAAACTTCAGAGTAAAGGAATTAATAATTTATATAAAGCTGTTCATTTAATGAAGTCTCAATGTACCTACAATAATAAATATTTAGTTTGCGAAGCAACATGAGTTTAAATGCACGTGAGACAGAGATTTCTGCTCTTCTTATCGCATCTAGTAATCTAACGTTTCAATCCCTGTTGCAACGGAATTCACAGTTTATCTCAGTTTATCTCTGTGAAACAGTCGTTTATCGCGGTAGGAACTAAAAGCGTTTATCGAGCAAGGTATATTAACATGCCGGGAATTCACATTCACGGTCATTTACATTTGCGCGGCAATGCGAGCAGCGTGCGCCTCAACCTTTCGACGAATTGGTCGCTCGAGCGCATAATTAAATACTGCCAGCATTGAAAAGTATAATCGTACGAAATCGCTTCGGAGAAGACCGTCGCATCGTCCCGAGGAAATAGCTGGCTCTAACCAGCGAATACGCGAGCAGAATTACAACCAGTCGAACGATCAACGCGGCAATGTATTTAACTGAAACCTTGAACAGTTCTACTCGCTTATCGCACGGTGTACTCGTCATATTTGCGTTGATACGAAACAAATTCACCGCGGTAATCGTTGACTAGTCTAGCAAACTATATTTATAGAATTATACTTTTCGTAGACACTGCGGTTCGTTTAATTCCTTGTTTATTTACTTAACTTATTCATCGAAATCTGCCTTTCGTTATTCGATATTAAATTCTACTAAACAACTTTCGGATAAAACTTTTTGTTTCTATATTGCAAGATTTTATATATACGCTTTATACGAATCATCGTAAAGTTTTTGTCAAAGTTTCCTGATTTTTCTCTCAATTTTTTTCCAACGCGTGATTTTAATAATATGTGATTACGCTTAATGATGGATGTCTGATTTTTAAGAATTTCGATATTACTTGGTATAAGCGTAGACATTTTTTTATTACCTCTAGTTTCTTTCGACCATGTCAATTATATAGTAATTTGTATTAAAATATTATAATATATGAATAATATTCAAGCGGAACTTTCCTTATCTTTCGCAATACTTTTTAACCAAGAAGAATATCTGTTCCTCGAACAGTTTAAAATTCTCTGCTGACACATCTAGAAACATATATATTCATTTTCTACATAGTAATAAATATAAACCCCGTAGCTCGATCACGAACCAGTCTTCCCTTTCTCCATTCCTCCTGTATTCGCCAAAAACGCGCGCGATTTAAATCCAGTAAGTCCAAATACACCAAACTAATGAAAACTCAATCGGAAGGAAGATATTCCAAACTGGGGTTGCAGAACAAAGGAAATGTTATAAACACGTTGCCTCGAAAGGATGTTTTCTTTCCTGGTTCGAAAGGTTTAAAAACGGAACAAAGCGGACCGCGATTTCGATCGCTAGTCAATTGTTGTTCGTCTGCCGCGCTCGTGAAATCGAACTGTATATTTGCCCAGATGTCCGCTATATTTCGGGGCTGGATTATAACATAACACACGAGGCAAGAGCCGTGCCACGGCCAAACATAGAATCGCCCCTAAAAATATCGGAATTGCGAGCCGGAAATAACCTGGCCGGACAACACGAATTCTACGAGAAAGATGACCCTACGCCGTGTTCTTAATGAGTTTCTAATGTTCTTAGTTAATCTGCGGTACCAGGATAATAGAATAAATAGAATAGAACGGTAATATAGTAATGATCACGATATACGAGATCGTCAGAGTAGTCAAGGTAACCAAGTTTTAAGATAGCGGGACAAAAAATTGACAGAAATATGGGCACATAAAAACCCGAAACTTCGGCCAAGGTTGTATAAACGAAATTTTAATACGAAGTCGATGTACTTTATAGCGGAATAAAAATTTGTGCGTATTTTTGTAACAATTTTTCCTCGCAATTTTTCAGTCTTTTAACCGAGTCGTGCTGTAATCATAAATATAATCAAATAGGTCGATTTTTATTTTTCCAAATATAAATATGATACAGGTTATTTTCAACGAACACCGAACGATATATTAAAATATAGGAATCCACACGCAAAAAAATTGCTATGTCTAAGATATAAAGAATCCGAGTGAACTCATTTTCCTCGATTAACAGATTCATACTTGCAATTCTTCTGGTTATAAATGATAATTAGACAAAAGTAGAACGCTAAAACAGACTGCAGTATACGGCTTTAAGTGAGTCTACAGTTCTAAGACATCAGTCGGTACTGCTTTTTGATGTTTGAATTTACAGCCTTGCTATGTCATGATTTGTATTACACGGATTGATATTTCCTGATTACCAGCGCTGTCAGTGTTATGGATGCTGTTAGGCGATAGAATATTTTAGTTTAGAAATTAGCCTTGCTCACAAGGTAGTAGAGTAGTACTAGAAGTAGCTGAACACCGTTTTAGTGCTCTGGATATAACTCAACGCGAAGGAAATATCTCTAGCTCACCTTGTCAATGTTTTCTCTGAAAGAATGCGTTTCGACGAAAGAACGTGGTTCCGCAGGTAGAAGAACGCATGTACCTGATTGTACCTGTGCTGGCTTAACTACGTTCGAGATAGCTATCCTTTTTTGTTGTGAGACGGAACGTAGAAAAGCAAGACAGGTAGAAGCTACAAAAACCGAGCAAGAAACTCGTGTAAATTGTACCAACGAGCGCCACGAGAATGATATAACAGGTTTCAATCAAGCAATTAACGAGTATACTCGTGTTTAAAGGATGCAATTGTGTTTAATCTAATTTTAAAAGAACCTGATCTTTAATTAAAGGTCAACATGATTTCTATAATCTCTATCCGTCTTTTTATGATCACATTTTACTTTATCAATTTATCTTTTTATGATTTTTAAATATGAGGGTATTACTCATTTTTAAAGTGTCTTTTTATCATCAACATTCTTACGAAAGAATTTCCTTCAAATTTATAGGTATCGGAAATCCAACCATAAGTATTAGAATGCTCGATGATATTTATGTAGTACAAACCGAATGAATATTTTCCAGTTATTTTATTGAAACTTTGTTCTTTGTGTCTCTCCGAAGTCAAGCTAACCTCCCCTTTTTATTAACATTAAATAAAACAAAGTATTCTACACTTTCTCAATAAAAGTAACCAATGATAATTCTTCTGATATTTATTGCTGACAGTAAATATTTATATCATTATCTGGCTCTTTCTAAAGTGTAAAAAAGTCAATATTCTTATTTGCATCTTTCATGTCATTTGAATAACCTAAATCCAACCCAAAACGTATATCTTCGCAAACGTCTTAATATATTTACCTGGTCGTCTCGGCGCTCGTTAATTCGTTACGCAAACTCAATAACGTTTCTCTGTCTCTCTCGAACGATGTGCCCGCACTGTCCCCACGAACGATATCGAGACGGCGCGATTTCTCGACTCGCGACGCGTCCTCAAATAATGACGCAACGAATGGACAAACTATTATTACATCGAGCCACGCGACGAGCAACAAGTATCACGGTTTTTGCGAGGCACGCCAGGAACTTCGGTCACGCAGGATTCCCTCGTTGACTGCACGTGACACTAATGCACGGTTGAGCGCGCGCGCGCGTGCGTGCGTGCACGAACACGTAGAAACAAGGGAGGGTACGTAACAAGACCGAGGAAAGCGCAGAAAGTCCAACGTTCGCCCATTACCGACGCGACACCCGTCCCCCCACCTTTTCCTCTCTTTCCATCGGTTTGCCAGATGTCCTTTTTCCTCCTCGCAGGATACGATACGCGCGCCTTCCGAGTTCACAAACTACGAACAATGACCGCACGGTTACACGACCGCGACCGGTCGACAAATCGCTGACTTTTGGAAAACCGGACTCCGCACCGTCGACGCGTGTGTATCGTTTCGTAAAAATTTCTACGCAGCTGTTGCACCCGTACGTACACACGCTCGATTTCGACCGTCTGCTGCAAGATAACGCAACGAGTGCCGGCATTTAGCGAGACGTAATTTCGATGTTTACCGCTGCCAGCAGTTTTATGTGCGATGTTCGCTCATTTGCGTATAGCTTTCGGTAATTTTGTTTTCGAAATATTTAACGGGAGCGTCGTAGATCTAATATCGTGCTCTAACTGTTAATTGTTCAGGGAATTGTTCACATAATCACGACATTAAGTAGCTAATACTTTTACTTTGAAACATTTACTTTGAAAACATTTACTTTGAAACAAGGAACAAAAATACACACCCTGTGGATGAATCAGTTTTTCTCGCAAGTTGCTGAAGAATCCTGTGTATTATCAATTACCAGTACGTCCCCTCTTTTCAATTCTAAGGAACCAAACACTATAATACCATATAATAATTTTCCAAAATTTCTTCGTGTGTTCACTTGTTTGTACACTATCCAACTTTTGCACTTTTCTCTTACACACTTGTCATCGTACGGTAAATAAACATTCAATGTAATAATACAAGTTTCAGAGACACGAATGACAATTGCACTTGAGTGTAGATCACAATTTTAGCGCCACACATTTGACGCGCCAGTATTAAATGGTAGACTGGTGCTCGCACTGTAATTCCACTAGAGCGGTTCTCAGCTGCTCAGTAACGAAACCAAGTTTTCTGAACTCGAGCGACACGCCCTGACTACGAGCCGCGCGCGATGATCCACCTGCCTCGATCGATCTTCGTCCCACTGTACACTGGCGGCTGATTCCAGCGGTTCTATCGATCCTCCTTCGACTGAAGACACGTGACCTTACGCTGCCTCCTCCAGTCTACCTGTGCGTGATTCAAGCACCGTGCTTTCGACGAATGTCCCTTCCTTTTCGATCAGATATCTGTTTACTGATGTTTTCGATAATCAGCTGTTTGATTATCAGTCGACGAATACTAATTTACAACTTGATTGGACTTCTGCCGATAAATAATGACTTCTTTCTCTACAATTACAGATTCTTGTCCGGGGATTTATTGGACATGAGTAATTTTGATGTCCGAGTCTTTTGTGAGATAATTTAAACGTGATTTTTTTTAGTGATTAAACATATTTGTTTTCGTATATCGACTGTTCAATAATTCAGGTTGAAGATGAAAATTCGTTTCCTATTGATTTATTAATCGTCTCTTCTTTAGTCCCAATAATATTGTCAATCTCACAAAAAAAGTATCAGCTGTTCATCAACTTGAAACTTGATACTCCTACAATTATGCAATAATAAAAAAATCTCTAATGAACAACTGATGAAGTTTGGAACAGTCGAAAGAAATAAAAATAAAAAAGAGAAAGAGAAACGATTATACAAGAACATACACGTCTCTTCACAAACTACCGAAAGGCTTATATCTCGGTCACCTCAGAAATTCTCCTGTATTATCACACGACCTAGCATAACCCAACACTCAAATACAAGTCTCTATTTCGCAAAATATCCCCAACTTTTGTCTAACCTAACCTCGAATAAAGCTTCTCTGAGCAAACTCGTGTAGACTAGGGATTCCAGTTGGAAGCCCGATGGAAGAACGAAACCGGTCTACAAAGCGATCGAGGTTGGCGCAGGTAGTTCCAGTTCGATTTCAGCACCGGAGGATCCGTGGTTGTGGCGTGCATCGGTCAGAGGAACACGCGACGAACCGGTCCGCGGCGTTGAATCGCTGTTTCTCGTTGTCGTTCGCCAAACGACTAAAGATTTGGTGATCCAAGAGAGGCAAACACAAACGACGGAGTTGATCGACGACGCGCCACGAGGCTGCTTAACGAGACGACTAATTCGAACGTGTTAGATCCACGAGGAGCGGTTGCAACGGTGGTAGTGGTGGTGGTGGCAACGTGTTCGAGTAGGAGTAGCTTGAGGAGAGGGGGGAGGAGGTCCGGTCCTCGCCACCCGCACTTAGCAGCCGGACAGCAAAGAAAGGGAAGGGAGAGGCGAACGGCCGGTAAGGAGGAACAGAGACGCGTAAAAAGTTACCAGACTCGTATAGGACTATGTAGTGTGTGTTGG
The DNA here is from genome assembly GCF_011952205.1 of Bombus bifarius. Lineage (NCBI taxonomy): Eukaryota > Metazoa > Arthropoda > Insecta > Hymenoptera > Apidae > Bombus > Bombus bifarius. Next base: position 4,180,113 of record NW_022884914.1, on the reverse strand, counting down.
TCGCGTGGAAAGATGACCCCAGAGATGGGACTAGAGTTTGCTGGGACCCCAGGCCGAATTATGCTACTGTTGGTTAGGATGGTGCGAAGAAGAAAGATGAGAGGATGTAGAGAATGTTTCGTCATCGGTATATTAATCTGCTTTTTTTTTTGCTAGTTACTTGAGTTTTGGTATGCGGAGTAACCTAGTTTTGGATTGAGGAATTTATGAGGATGGAAAAGATGGTTTTGAGATAGAATTCTTGAGAATTAGTGATCATAGTTAGATGCTATTACAATGAGCTTTTGGAGATCGTGAAATTTTCATAGTTGCATAGTTTCGTAGTTTTGTGACGATTATGGGTATGTAGATGGTTTGTTCTAGTTACACGAAGGAACAATGGTTTCTTTTACAGTCGTGTAGGTATAAAGTATTGACTTATTACCGTATTATCTTTCACAGAGTATAGGTTCTTTGTGTTAGCTGTGTCGACATGATCCAATTTGGTGTTACAGATTAGAGAATAATTAAACTTCTATAAAACAAACGTTAAATTTATTTGGTATTTTTGTGGATTCTATTAACGTAATGCCAATTGTTGGTTTGCATCGTAAAATGTGATCTTGAGACTGCATTCGCGTGAACTTTGTTTCGCAGAACGGCTTATCAGTCAGTTTACGGAGCCTGCAATGTTCCAGGTCCTCGAAAACACGCAGACGACCCTGAGAAAGAATTGAATGGCACAAAACAGACAATGAATCTACACTTGCGTGGAACGCGCTTGCATATGGTGAAGGTTCGTTTCAGCTGACCAGGGTCGGGCATTGTCATGTTAATGAATAGAAGACACATTTTCAAGGCAAAACTTGCGCTTGTTCGTGGATTGCATGCTACGTAATTACCTTATACCTGAACAAAGTCGCGTATAATGTAAGCTGACACGAAGATGATGAGATAACAGAGGAAGACGCAATTTTACGTCGAACTTGATTTTGAAATGTGAAGGTTGAATCAACTAATCCATTAGCCATTAGCCTTCTTGTGCTTTGGCATAACACAAATTCGGAAAAGTAGATATACTATACAGTCCAATGTCTCTAAATAATTTACATTTTTGGATGATTCATCCTAATGTATTTTAATGGAATATTGAAGAGACAGGAAGTAAATGATGCAAAATTAAAGCCAACAACTGAATACTCGTATATCGATACGGTATTTGCGATAGGTATAGCGCATCAGTACTGAGTTACAATTGTTAGAATCCAATGGTTGCCTTAAATACACAGGAAACAAGAATCGCTGCAAACAATTATCCCTTTCAACAGATTCAAGCTTTTTAACGACAAAAATTTCTTATAATCTATAATCTATAATCTCCTATAACCTCCATTTCATACTGAAGAAAAGTGTAATAATTATCTCAACAATATACATACCGAGAATTAACCAAGAAATATCCCACAAAAACATCCTCGAAGCATTCGGAGCAGCAAGTAATATTCGAAAAACACTAAATTGATCCGCAACTATCGATCAACGACCCCAAAGAAAAATTCGTTGCTTATTCTCACGATCGAAGCAAATTATTAACCATCGAACCGGTTAACAAGATGAAGAGGAACCCGAGCAACACACGACACTCTCGTGCAAGATATAACTTGTAAGAACACGTCACTCATCTAGAAGAGGCGACGACGACGGTTCGTTACTCTGGCTTTCTGGGAAACTTCTTGGAGGTCATGACTAATCCATTCTGCGGCGGAGGAAACGGTACGTCTCCCATTAAAATGCGCGCTGCGTGCGAGCGAAGGCTCCGGTTGCTTCCGTTTAAGATCAATAGACGCGCGTGAGCAACGAGTAATTACGTCGATAAAAGCCATGACTGAGCCCGCGAAAGCGAGAACATCCTTTCGCGATACGTTTTATGCTCGCACGAACCGCACCTCTTCCTCGAATTCGACCGTAGATTCGCCTGGAATTACGATTTATCGCCGTGTTTCAGGCGTTGATGTCTCTACGAACGACGATTATGAAGACGTACGATTTAAGAGAATATACAGTCGCCTTGGGAAATAAGTTAACGCTCCCGCTAAAAGTTTAAATGTAAGACCGTTAACTTACTTTCCGAGGCGATTGTGTATACTTCGTATGTCGTAAATTGCTGTAAATTGCAGCGAGGAAGGTTCTATAGGTGAAGATAAGTAGAAATTGAAGAGTAACGAAATCGTGTTGAAGATTTTATTTTCGAGAAAAATACGAGGTATCTCATTTTAATCTATTCGTGCAATTATATTATCTTCCTAGTTCCAAACTATTCATTATTCGAAAAAATATTTTACGTGAAACTTACTTTGTTCCGTGGGGAACATCTTGTGACGATCACAAGATTTATCTAGGTGGACGTGCCTTTGAGATTTCTTTTTTAAATAGACCTATACATGTTTTGTACGCCATTCGATGCACGTTTTAATTCTTTACAAGAAAATATTAAGATACTTGGATCGATAAATGATTAGTTTAAAAGTCATTTTAACTGTAATATCGCAAAACTTATCGTATGGAATATAAGGAAAACATAAGCAAGAAAGCAGCACGTTGTCTTACCTTCTCTTTTAGACGATAAGTTTTACAACGAAGTAAGTTTTACGTGAAAAATGTAATGCTCTAAGACATGCTTCGAATAATGAATAGTTTAGAACGCAGGAGTTTAGGAGATAATTACGTAGATAGATTAAAGTAAAACAGCATGTATATCTCAAAATCAGCCGGGTATAACAGGTAGAAATCCATTTATCTGAATTCATCGAAAAAATGATACATTCATTTTGTAATATTGTATTTCTTCTTTTATTAAGCTTCCTTTGTCTTAAAAATATTTAGTCGTTATTTCCTAACAGCTAGTGCACCTAAAACAAGTTCATCTATCTGAACATCTGGAGAAGATCATATACTTAATTTTGCCATACTTCTGTTACTAATCAGTTCCCCCTTCAAGCATTACATTGTTACCCAATAATGCGCCATACATCGATGTTACGAAATCAAGTCGTAAATACGTCTTTCATTTGTGTGATATAGAAGGAACGAATATAGATGTATAGGAATTCAATAAAATCTTTCGTGTCACAAATTACCTACAATTATATACTCTTTCATCCAGCAATCAAGCTAACATCGACCAAACGAGTTTCCCGTAACAGAATCAACCTAGGGCCATTTTCTCCTTACTTTTTTCCTCTGCAATCCTTCAACGACTATGCGCGATAAATCACGATACTTTTTTTTTGCTTTTTCTCGTTTTTAGAGCCAAGACACGATTAATGGAGCGGAACGAACGCAAACGAGATTCGCGATATAAGATACGTAAAACGAGATCGAAGATTTCCCACAACAGGGAAGAAACTCTCGCGAGAGAGAGAAAAAGAGAGAGAGAAAGAGAGAGAGAGAGATTATGACATCACGGAGGAATGCATAAAACCCGCGATGCATGAGTCACGCAATACCGTCGTTGTATTCTTTCGGCGGCACGACTGTTTCCAGCGACTTTTCCTCGCGTTTGGCCAGCTACCAGCAAACTCATAGATAATTCGAACATGTGACGCGATAAGCGAACTGCGGTGCGGTTACTCGCTGGGAAGAGCTCGTTTATCGATGTTCGAAATTAATTTCGTAACGAGCTTTGGTCATTGATTATAAATTTCCCTAAATACTCAGGGAAAAGGGGCACAACCAAATGATAGGCTGAATAATATTTTGGAAGTCAGGGATTACGTGATTTGTATTCTTGTTTTGCTTTTGTTCAGATTTATGTCTTTAGAAGAGAACACGTGTGATAACGTGTGAATCAATGTTGATTACTGAAGCCACGTGTTGGTGATACAGAAAGATAATAATGCTTCAAGTGATATTTTAATTATCATTGTAGATCATTGGAAATTGAATAGCCTTCTGAACAAATAATTTAATTGTGAATCATTATTTTTTATTAGCGGATGACTAATAGATGATTGGAAATAGATCGAATTTATATTTGGATAATTAGGCTTTTTAATTCGACTAAAACGTATACATAAATATCTGAACAAGTCCAAATGTGTCTAATAATACCTGACAATGAAAATATGTAAAGAAGAATGAACTGCTAGTTTAGCGTCAAGCAACGTAAATTGCTAGTGACTGTGACAAACTATGTACTAAGAAAGTGGTTTCCGAACACTATTTAGTGAAGACAACTTTAGCCCTTAGTTGCGAGGCAACCTGGAATGTAGACAAATTTAGACATTGAAACGCCAAACAGCTGGAATGATCTGTGATAAATTCCTCTATAAAATTTCTCTAATTCTTGAATTTTAAAATTTTAATAAAAAAGAAAGATTCTGATAAACACGGAGAATCTATTACTTCTATAGCGTTTTACGTTCAGAACGCCTAAATATCACGGATTAAAAATTGATGATTCATTTACAGAGTACGGAGAATAGTTAAACAAGGCTCCATTATAATTGCGGTTTTAACAATTGTCGATTTCGAGCACGGATTTCCGCGTTCTTCCGGTTGACGACAAAGAGGTACGTACTTTTTCGTCACGGTCATAAACGGAACACAATGAGGAGTTAACCAGCCCACTGAAAGTGAGTTCCGGTTCCCTACGTTGCAACTTGTCGTTCGACGAACCTCGTATTTTTTCTCCTGAACGAAATCGTTACACGAACGAAACTCCTGTCACCATTCAGTCAATACTCCATTCAACTAGATAGTTTCTTCTTATAATAGCAATTATTTTACAAAATTTTGCATTGCTCATTTTTTCTATTCCATTATTAATTCCTGTTCCAATATTTACCTTACTTTATTTAAATTTCATTCACAAATAAGGCATATTAATAAGATACATTTGACTTATTCCTATTAAGAGATAAGAATAAATTGAATTGAAAGATAAGAGGCTTAAAGTCATTCAAGGACATCATATTTCATCATAATTATTAGTCTTCATATTTCTCATACAATAAGAGAACACGCGTTTTAAGAAATAGATTTTTCTTTGAATTTCCATAGAATAAATTAATATCTAACGAGTAAGTTAACGGCAATAGTTTACGAAAGAAGGTTCTTTTCACTTATCGAGATTTCTACGAATTCGAGAAATCTGAGAAGAAGAGAATGATCCGGTGGAGAATGAACAAATTGAAAAAAATTCTATGTTGTCAAAAGCTTTCTAGCGAGATGCCAGAACGGAGACTGAATACTGATTTATTCGAAGATGGTAAGAGATTGTTGGGTACGAGCGAAGAGATAAACAGCGATAAGATATAACGTATCATTTGTCAAACGAGACGTTGTCCTGTTCTCTATGTACGCGTCTTCCCTCTGACAAGTCTTGCTACGTGCTTCGAAATGTGTTTTCGATGCATTCACTGCTGTACGTGTTGAAATGTCTACTTGCATACACTATGTATTTCTTTTTCTCGTGTAAAACTAGTTACAGTGAGTGATAATGGAAAACAGGATATTACTCTCCTGAAGCGTGTGATGTATCAGATAGCGCAAAATTACTGCAAAAACTAATAGTTGAACTTTGTCCTTTCGCTGCAGGAAATGTGTAACGCATAACTAGTGAAAACGGTACTCTTATTTTTCAATCAACTTTTCTAAAATTTGTATTTTAATATTTGACTACATTATCGGCAGGAAGAAAGAGAAGATTTAAAAGATTATGATTCAGCTTCTACACGCTATATTCACTCTATTGAATCTTATTCTTCGAAGCTAACCTTTAAAGCTTTAAGCTTAATTTCTTCTTTTCGTCTAATTAATTTATTCATAAACTCTCGGTGGACAAACTATCCAACCCATAAACACCATATCAAACTCGATCAACTAAAGTTTTATTTAATTCTGCTAAAAGAGAGAACTAACGGGAATGGAAAAAATAGGAAAACTATTTTATACCGGTATGTACCATCACACAAAAATTTCTCCTCGTCAGAAGCGATCCGTGTCGCAACAATGGGTGCCAACGGTTTCAATAAACGAACGTTGAAGCGATGGCCCGAAATTCCAGCAGGAAAAAAACGCGGCTCGGTGATTAGAAACTCGATTGCGTTCGTTCGACCACGGTTTTTCTCCCGTATGGAACAGGCGTGTAACGACGAATGGTCGAGTTGCGTCGAGCTGTTATCCCTTTGGGAACGCGTGCTTGTGCCGTAACATGTACCGTATTCCACCGGATGTCATGATGCGGTTTGCCTTATTGTAGCCGGTATATTAACGTTCATACGGACGCTGCTGCCAAATCGGACGAGTGACGTTAACCGAGCCGAATTATGCGACAATGTGTAACTGCAGCGTCCACTAGCTACGGACTAGAAAATTCATCTCGGATCACCTCGTTTGCCCGCTCGTTCGCGGCTATTTAAACGTTTCACTGTGTATTACAGAGTTGTTAATGAATTTTGCTTTGATTCTACCTTGTAGGTGGAGAGATTGTAGTGTGTCGAAGCAGTACCTGCTGCAGATAGACTAGTTTGGTTTAATACAGACAGCCAGTTTATTCTCAATCATGAGTGACTGTTCCGTGTAGTACATTATCATCTAGCGTCATATAGAATTTTAATTAAATAACGATTACATTTCACTGAAATAAACAGACTTCTAGATATGTGTATAATCTCTGAATAGCGTACAATAAATAAATAATATAAATTGGAGTATGTCTTTAAACGAGGTTTCGAGAGTTTCCAGAGATATTCTATGCTATAGAGGAATTAATATTTCGAGAGCTTCCAATAAATGACAATTATTTTTCATTGAGATGAAGATATCTCTAGATATACTATAACGTCGAAATAATGTATACTAAATAAATGAATAGCATAGATTGGAATAGATTTTTCAACGAGGTTTCTAGAGCTTCCGCTAAACGTGATGTAAAAGAAAATTTATATCGTGTGGATTGGCATGAATTTTTAATTCATAGTAGTTAAAGTTAGATATAAATGATATCGCATTCTAACAGCTTCGAATTAGGAAGGAAGAATCTATCAGCAACGTGTAGCACAGCTCAATTGATAGAGCAGTCATCCGGGAAACGGAAGGCCCGGATTTAGATCCCGGTCAAGCAATAGAGATTTCGTTTTTTCTCGGTGCAAAATGCTGCATAACCGTGAACAACAGTTATTTGATGTTATAACATCAAGTCCATACGCCAGAATGATCGTTCTGCAAATCGAAGATACGAGTATAAAATCTGATCTACATGAACAACTGGTCTCGACATTTGATTGCTCCTTTTTTGTTCGCATTGCGTACTATGTAACTGTAATTAGAAACCACTTTGAATATTAGGTTAACCGTACGGGGCTTTCGTGTTGCAAATAGATGATCTAAATATAGAACGTGGACTTTCCTTGCTTTCGACATTCTACGATAACTATAGACTATAATCAAGGAACGTTGAATATTAATTCTAGCCTTTCAATCAAATAACATTTTTATAAAACGAAAATGTAAATGACTATTTAGTAATTCTATCAATTTTCAAAGTTTTCCTGCTTGCGTGTTATATTATAATAATCGTGTAGCTACATATCAAGTCAATTAATTAAAGTACTTATCTTTAGTACTAGGATATAAGGAATTCACCAAGATTGACTTACATCATTGTATACAAAATTGACCTAATATTGGATGAGGAGGTCGTTAGTCCTAAGTCAACACGCAACCTCGGCTGATAACTTCCCTCCAACAGTTTTATCCTAAAATATGTACTATTCATTTCTGCCTTCATCTCCCGTTTCAACATTTTTATTTCTTCCCATAAAGTTAGATTTACTTGGATTAAGATTAAATATGAGGAATCTTACTTTCAACGTTCGTGCTACCTCTCTAATATTTTAAACACAGTTTCTGCTTCATAATGAATAGTTACAAGTGAAGCAGCCGTGAAATTTAAATGTCATTTTTAACTATGGCTGCTCAAATTCCTTTGCATATTTTATAATATCTTTAATTCGTGATACAACTAACTAATCTTTAGACTCTGCCTAAAACCAGTTATGTCATTCTACGCCCAGATGCCTTAGACAATAGTCCTCAGATATTACTTTGTACAATGAATAAATACTCCTTGTTAAAACATATTCTACAAAATATTTTCTCTGCCATTTAACATACGTTTCTCGGCTGACTAATGTAGATGTTATGTTTCCTATTAACATCTGTTTCGCTAACGATGTGCTTAAACATCTAAAAAAAGAGTTGATGCGAAACAGTTTAGGATGAAAGATTTTGTAAGTAAAGCTTAAGTAGATAAAGGTGGTTATTATCGAAAATCCTCAACCTACGACAAGCGGACCCCTTCGAGTACGCGATAGCACAGGGAAGAGCGCAGTAGATGCACGCGTGCATCTGTTATCACTGAAAACGAGCAAGCCGCGTAACTCACGCCGTCGCGTCGATAAGGCAGACTGGTTCGTTTGTTGATTTAACGCGACACGCCGGCTATCTGCAGATATCACGTTAATGTACAGACCGGTAGTTTCTCTGGCGGCTATGAATTATTGCCCCAGAAACGCTATAGAATGGTTGCCAGTACACGATAATCATGTTCTGGTGATTACGAAAGTGTAGTAAATGAAAAATAAATAGAAGTAGAAATCCCTTCTTTAATTTATGCTAAATTTAATTTAAAAGAAATAATAAATAAAAGACGTTAAGTTTAATTTTGTTCAAAATAATTCAGATTCGAATGATTTAACAGCGTGGAACAGATATTTTTTAAGCATCGCTGTTAAATGACTTCCTTGTTAAGAAATATCGAATCTGATCGAAATGTTTGCTTTATCATGAATAATGCAATTCAGCAAGATCTTCGTGATAATCGATGATATTAGATGGTCTATAATCCTTTCTGTAAGATTCTACAATCGCTTCAAAGTGCTGCAATCACTTGTTTAATATGCAATCTTACAGTTTATTCTGCTTGTTAGCAGATCAGTCAATGACAGATATTTGCCTTGTCTGAAAGAATGATACGACAACGAAAGTGTTTAGAGGAAAGCGTGTCTATAATATATAATATAATTCAATCAATAGATAAATGCATCAATTTCCATAAAAAATAAACTCAAGAATAAATTACAGCGCAAGAATAAAACTTCCTCCGAGGACACAATATAAGCCCACCCTTAAGTCATTTATACGTATAGCCATCAATTTAAACCCACAACTGAGCCCACAGTGCAATGACGCATTGATTAAGAAACTCATCTTCAAACAAAGAAAACACCGACGATGATGTCCATTGACCGGAAGCGGGCTTGTTCAAGAGGATTCGAATAGCAGCCACCTAATTCATTGTAAATCGGTGTTTTACATAGCAGTATGGGGTTATGCAACGCGTAAGGGGGCGCGCACGGATGAAAATAATTAAGAGGCTAATAATATAAAAGGACGCGTGTCGTTGGTTAAATCTCACCTTGCTCCACTTTCCATTCGTTCGTCACTCGGAAAGCGACGCGTGCAATTAGATTACAACACTGTGCCCGCTCTCTCGTCGGGCGTACGCGCGGGAACACCGCCCCCTGGACGAGCGAGCATCCACGGAAATCGCATTACGTAACAACCAGAGAAAGCGCTGCATCTATCGGAAAATTTCGTTGCTACTCTTTTTATCAATCGCTCGCATGTAACTGTTGACAAAAGTGTTCAAACACTCGTGGAAATTTTTTATGAATCTATCTTGTGTCTTCTACGACACAATTTTTGAAATTGTATAAACACTATAACGATTAGATTGGATTTTTGTGCGTTTATGGAAAATTTGAAAATGAAAAAATGCGCAAGATGCATATGATACACGTATGCATATAAAATATCCAAAGTAAAGCACTTGTTACAATATTTACCGAGTGAAACAATTTCTTACCCAAGTACCATTTCTTTAATGATATTCGTAAAAGTATGAATTTGCATAAGTATGCACAGTCTAGTAACGGGACTCGTCTATCCGTCATGATTAGATTGATAAAGTTTGAAGCCAATCTAAAAATGTCTACAGAAGTTACGATAAACAACGCTTGTATCTTTCGATGACTTTTTGCAAATGTGGTAAATGATTTTTCAATTGTAATTTGAATTTTATGGATAACTTTACGGATATTAGAAAATATAGATATTACTTGCTAAGAATTATCAACGAAAATTGAAAATAATGTTACAACTAATATTAGATCTAGGCTCGTCAACTTAGTTCGATATTGACGCGTAACACAGGATTCGGTGTATCGCGTGATACGAAATAGACAGAATATTTCGATAAACCTAACACGATTGTAGCAATCATGATTGCATAATTACCGGGTCGATGATAAAAATGGCAGTAATGAGCATGCATGCAAACAAGTGCAATGATAAATCGATGCATCGTCTTTTCGTTCGCAGACAAATTCGACGTTCCATTCTTCCTCTTTAACAGCAATCTCGAAACGAAAATCTTCGATGGAAATGAATGCACTGCAATATTTACAGAGAGCGTATATGTACAATGAGATAGAAGAAATATAGAAAAAATATACATGAAGATTTGAAGCGGTTGCAATTAGATCGAAATAATAATAATAATAATAATAATAATAATAAAGAAGGTAAATGTAATTATTTATGTACAAATTATTTATGTAACTTACCGTGGACCATTTGAAAGACTCGATCGAAAATAATCATGATCGTTGTACGATCGATCGTGTTCGGCCATCTTTCATTATTAATCTCTTACTCAAGGAGAAAAAACCAAGGAAAACGTTTGGAACGCAATCTCGTCGACAATTTGTTTCACTCGCATGCAGTTTCACGTACACAATAAAATAACAATATCACAGCAGGAACGTCACATGTTGTGAATATTTACTGTACACATCTCGAAAGCGTCGCGTCTCTATCCAAACCGAGTCGTTTTTCGTCTAATTAAATTAATTAAAACAATTAATTTGAAATATAAATAAATAGTCATTATATTTGCTCACTTTTCCTTTTCATCAATCAAAATTTGTTCGTTAAGAGAAACGAAAACTTGAACGAAGATAATTTCACTTGTCACGGAACACTTAGTCGCGACATTGTTTCGCGAGATAGTCGACTCGAATTTTAATCAAAGCGTAACTCGATTAACGTTAAAGAACAAGGCATTTTCACGAGGTGGAAACGACAACGAGCCGGAAAAGCAAGCTCATCAACGGGATTGGACGCGGCGAAGAGAGATAATAGGGACCAAGAAGAGATAAGTGACGAAAGCTCGGTGGACGTACGAAAGCGACAAAAAAATAATTCAAGACATCGCATTACACAGCAGCATAACGTTTATTATAGCACACCAACGATATCGATATAACGCACTATAATCGCATATTTAGGTTATACTTTTCTAAGTGTAGTACCACCCTACGCCTAGGTTTTTATATCTAACTAAGAATATGTATATATATATATATATATGTACTTCTCTCTCTCTGTTACTCGTGAATACTCGTTGAGCGATTACAATAACTAGACGAAAGCATATTTAACATAAAATAAAATATGAAAAACAATCACAAAATAAACTATGTACTTATATACCAGGAAATAGAATTCTGTGTAACAAATCAAAGTGCTTAACCTACGAGTCTCGACAATATATGGAGCGTCTTTAGAAGTCGTGGGTAATTTTCATTCTCGACGAGTATAATAACTATACAGAAAAATATCGAGCCTCTCTTACTTCGATATCTTTGTTACTAAAAATTCGTCACTTAATATTCTTTGCATTTGATGCGTGGCAGTAAATTGATAATTGATTGGCTTGTTTTTTTCATTAATTAGTAATGGAAAAATATTTATCTATGGACGTTCAAATATTAATTTGACTTTCGAAACTCGGCAGTATATCGTATGCTTACGCTAAGAAAAAAACATCTAGCACCAACGTCGAAAAGGAACAAAAAAGAAACATCGGGAAGAAATCTATCCACGACTTTCTAACCAACGAATGTGACAAGTTCTCTGATATCGCCAATTGCACCCATCACAGCGCCCATATGTCGATGAAATACTTTCACTTAGGTATAAACTTTACGATCTACAACGACGATATTTCTCTTTCACATAAAGGAATTGAAATTCCACCAACGTTTTCAGGCTTAAAACCTCTTTCCGATACTTCGAACGATATCTTTCATCGCTGTTGCACATATCTCAAGTGAATTCGATTCGTCGTTCTAACTTTACTCTCATTAAAGTATATACTTTGTTACAGTGTGCAATTAAAAGGTGAAAGAAAAACGACAAATAGCCACTACAGAGTATACGTACGATTTATAGCATAATGTATAACTACGATTGAAAGTACTGAACTACAATTTTACGATTAAAGATTCGTATCTTTCTAATACATCGGAATCCGTCCGAGAAGGGTATTTACATAACAGTATCACCGATGTATTTCGATAAATGTATAGGATGTGTAACGTATACTCTATTGAAAAAAACAATCAATAAAACATTCGACATAATAACCTCTATAAATGTTTTTTACAAATATGTCATATACATAATACGCACAACGGTTTGTATATAGAGGGTAGTAGTAAGAAACGAAGGTTTACAGAATGTATTCTTTTAAAAAACATTAAAAAATGTTATGCTACTTCCTAAAACAAAAAAAAAATTACCATCGTAAAATAATATGAAAAAGGAACTTCTTCTTCTTTAAATGTAAATAAAAAGAGTTTTTCATGTTTATTGGCACACATAAAACTCGTCGAGTTCTGGCTTATAATAAGAATCATAGTGATTTGGTAGTGATTATTCATAGCGATTGTTTCGAACGTTATAAGTATCGACAGTCGTTGATACAGTAACACGCTGTCTTTTATTTGTGTAATTAGAATAAAAATTACGTAAAACTACATCTTACGTTACGAACCTTGCTTCAGAGAACACAAGAGTGTCCTCAAACTCTGTCAAAGCAAAATGCGACGTTCTATTTCGATGAAAAAGCTAATCCGCTAATTTCAACAAAACTGAAAGGATGCTACGTAAAACATATTTTACATAACTAATAAAGGAAAACAAAATACTCGACCAAACATAATAATAATAAAAACTAAATAGTAAAACAAACGTAACTATGAACTACGTATTAAAACTACGTTTCAAAATTACCCAAACTCGTAATAATACATTTCCTAAGAAATACTCTATGAAAAAGGAAACAAACAAATAAACGTTCTTTCCCTCCTCGATAGTTCTTCTTAATTCTATTAAACGCAATAAAAGTTCAATAATCTAATCATACTAAATCAAAAAAATCTCCTGTCGTTTTTTCTATACCTAATACGAAACATTTCCATCCCATTACGATATATTTAGCACGCTTCCAAATTCTGCAATCTTCTCTCGCGACACCCTCTATATACCCGTGTATACATCACAGTAAACGAACAAATGTAAAATAATCTAAGGAACTATTCGAATACTAATCGTACGTAGCACATTGCAAGAGCGTGTCTAGCACTTTCTACGTTATCGATCCCGTTTCTTGTCCACCGTGGGCGAACGTCTAGCGGCCGGAAAGGATGACGACTTCCGGTATCGGCTGCTGATTCGTCTCGCGGAAATAATCTGCGCGAAACCGCTGTACAAAAAAACATTTAACGCGGATACTGGTTATATTTATCATGATTACTTCGTCCAGCGACACATTTTTTGTCTCGTTTTATTTAAAATATCGAAACCTGTAGTCGACGGAATTAATTCCTTCGCTTCACGCGTTTTATCCTCGCTCAAAGAGATTTCTATATATCTTCAGCACCCCGTTCGAGTATTTCAATCGAAGTTAGTAGCAGTCTCGTTATAAAGTGGTATTTTCCTTCCTTCCTATATCTTTGTTCTTTCTTATTTCTTTTTTTTTTCGTCCTTGTTGAGGATCGAGCTCTTAATACTAAAGCACGTTCATTTATGTTTTTTCAGAAGTCGAGAGCGACGGGCTGTACGTGCTTTACGGCATTCTGTGACCCGTGAAACCTTCGCCTTCTATAACTCTTTGCCTATCTTTCTTCCCCCGGCTTAGTCGAAATCTGTTTGTCCCTTTTTGCCATGGGATCCGGAAGGTTCGTTCTTAAATATTATTATTATTATTATTATTATTAATTTGCATTTTAGTTTGTTAATTGGGAGAGGGTAATGTGGGTTTAGCAATACATTTATAGATTATGTATGTACATTTAGTAATACGGACGTTTGACATTTTCACTGCTACTAACAAGCTCTGCGTTTTGTTAATTGCTTCAATAATACTGGTACTAATAATACTGCAACTATTGCGTTTCTCTTTTCATTGAAGATCACTGTTGTTGCATCTTCACATTTAAAAGAAGATTATTGAACACGATTATACTCAGTCGATGTAGTAATATCTCGGTTAAAAAAAAAAGAAAAAAAGAGTAAATCTCTCCCGAGCAGGAAAAATGAAATTCTGATAGCAACAAAAGTGTTACAATGACTCTGGAATCATCGTGTAACCGTGTTTGAGACGGAGAAGTTACAAAAATCGTAAGTCGAGAAACGAATTTTCAAAAGAAATCTCATCGTGATTCAAGAATTGAAATCAAAATCGGAACGATCGATTTTCTTGCGAACGTTTCGAAATATTTGCGTAAACGATATATCTCTACGCGTGGATACAAATCTTCTTTCACGGTGTATCTTTACACGTTGACACATTTACTCAGGGTGACGTCATCGTGTTCCCGGCGCATCGCAAACAACCACCAAATGGAAATATTGGCTCAGCGTTCGATAAACCGGTATAAAATACGAAAATACGACAACCATATATTCGCGACAATGCAAAAATACGAGCCAGAAAAAAAGGAAATGGAAAGAAAGGCGGAGAAAGGTAAAAACTATACAATTGGTGGCTCACAAAACTGGTATAATACTAAAGATTGAACCTTTCGGATCGCCATGTTATATTAAAAGAAAAAAAGCCATGACAGTCGAAAAGTCCTGTTGTTGTTCCACCTATAGTACACGAAATCGTAGAAACAAAAGCACGATGTAAATATAATCGATCCATCGACGTGAAACAACAATCGCGAACGATGTTGTTCTGATACGTAGAACGTTTCGACGAATCAAATGTTACAAAATATTTCGTACGAAAATCATCGTCATGACTCTCTTACGCAATTAAGCTAATATTATCAGCGAAACTTTACAAGCTACAAGTTATAAATGTAAATTATTAATGTTAATAGATTCTCTTGCATCGCAATGACAAATTTGATAATAAAATAGATAAAGTTCCATTTTATATGAATGTTATAAGTTAAAATTATAAAAATTGCTTTGTGCAACGCGAACAAAGTAATCAATAATCTAAATCTAATCTAAACTTGTTTGTCGACTCGCTGATGTCATTAACCCTTCGTAGACAAGCTGGTTCGCTTGTGCTCTCAGCGATATTTCCCTTCTAAGCCTTATTTTTTTCAAATATCCTTTAACTCTTACGTAGACGATCAAAATACTGTGATTAATCAACTTAAAACTTTCCCATAAATTTCGACATTTTTGCATAGAAATAACCAAAGAATGGAGATATGCAGCATTTTATGATACCTTTGCTGGAAGGTAGAAAGTTATTGAAATAATAAAATAGAGAAGTATATCCAAGTAACCGAAGATTGCCCATACTACGGTTGAACATTTTGCACTGAAAAACTGACTGTATAATGTAATTTCAAATTTTTCGTAAGTCCGTGTACAACGCTAAAAGAATTGGATATAAAAGATCAGCTTGTTTATGGAGGATTAATTATTGAATTATTCTGCAGGAGAGCCAATGAGCTACTAACTTTCGTGAATCGAAATACGCATTTCGATGGTTTTTTGTGTTTATATATTTATATGTATGTATATATTTATATATTGGTTAGTGATATTTCACTAGTTTCCCCCGGGGATGACGATTGCCGGAATGGCGATCATCGTCAGGCAGACGGTCAAAATAAGAAGAAACAAAGACGTAACACAACGATTATGCATGTACACGTGGGCAGAAAGAAGCGTCATGCGGTGCAGCCAAGCGTGCGATGCTGTTTACCTGCGAACGGCACATCCCCGAAGTATTCCTCGACATTGTCCGTCGACATGCTCTTGTCGGACAGAGAAACGCTCGATAACGATCCGCTGCTAGCGTCCAGGGAGCCGCCGGCCGGAAACTGCAATAAATCCTCGTCGGTTTCCGTTTCCATGTCGCGGGACCGCCGTTTGTATACCTGCCAACAAATAACACCCAGGTATATGCATTTTTCATTGCTGTTTTTCCTCTTTTTTTCTTCAAAGATGACTCCTGATGAAATCCATTACGGACACATTTTAATCGATGGCCGGATTTTATTGGGTGTCCGATATTAATATTTTTACAACTTCTGAGTTTAGTAGTTTACCCAATTTCTTTTGGTTTTAGAATGTGGACAATCATATTTGATGGATAAAATAGTCTACGGATGTTTATCCAAGGTATCCAAATGCAATTAGGAATTGATATTGTATTAAGAGATCGAAATACGTCGTTTTATTATTTATAGCTTCTTGTTACTTTTGGAGCAAATGTTGCATTTATTATAAGATTACAAGATCGTTGATGTTCCATTCTTCCACATTTTGTAATTTAATAATTTAAATAATAAAGTAAGCGGAAATCTAAAACTATAACGTAAGAAAAATACTTTGAGCAAATGAATAATCACTTCTCATTAAGATTTCAGTTTTTTAAAAAAACAGTTTAGTTCTAACCAAATAATTCTGACAAACTGGTTTATCCAAGTAGTTTAATTTCTTCTTTTTTTTTGTTTAATATTTACATAAAAGCGTTGAATAGGGAAATTGCCCCATACAATTGAAATTTAATAATATATACACCGAAAGTTAACTATTTATGGTAAAAACGTGATTGTCAAATATTTAGATTATATTTAGTTTTTCCAATTTTTCCGCCTATTTCCAAGCACGCCCGCTTTTTTACTAGTAATACAGACTTGAATTACTAAAAAAAAAAAAAAAGGGATTAGAAATGACATTTCGTGCGGTAACGTTTACGAGCAGGTGCCCAGATTCATCTCTGAGCGTTGCACACGCGTCGAAAACATGCTGGTGCAGACCAAATAAAAAACGATTCCAATCCGATAGAAATCTATTGGGACGGATCACTTGATACGATTATACACAATAAACGTTATAAAATATGAATCGGGTAAATAAATCTCGCCAGGGATGTATTTGTATCCATAAAGCTTCGACCCGTAATTTAAACCATTGCCACACGTGTACGGTTATTAAAATTTCGATTTACCGAATCAAAAATATATCGTCGTCATTTGCCCCGAATTAACGCTCTGAATAAATGTTGAATGTTATAACAATAATAAAAGTCATCGAGTTCGTGTAAATATGTCGTCCAATTTTATAACTTTCAAATTAGTGGGAAACTTGGTCCAGCGAAAACTGTTGAAATAAAACTGTATTACAAAATATACACATAAAAAACTCTGTTTTTACATCTTCAATGGAGCGTTTCGTTCCCTTTTTGAAAAAACTAAAATATCAACTAAGGATACTAATCATCGTTTACATATTACAAACAGTGCTTAAGATGGTCTTGTTGAATACAATATTGAGATTTATTAATATAAACGATTGATAATTGATTGTTCAAATACCTTTTGATTGCGATAAATACTTTGTATCCTCTACGTCCACCCTGAAATTTGTTTCAATCTTTAAATATCGTAATCATGTCTGTTATATTTCATAAATAATAATAATAATAAATGTAATACAAATAATACAGACGTAAGATATTTTTACAGCAACCAAACGTGCAAATACTGCCACGATATACTGTAAATACAGATGTAAATACAAACTCTTGAGAGAAATCGTTTTACCATGAAGAAGGTGCACGTATCGCGAGCAGTTCATCCATAAAGAAACTCAAAGGTGGTAAGCGCGAACGAGATAAGATTCCCTCGCGTCATGGATCGCCGTTTTAACGCAATTAAAATTTGACGCCAGCAGAGACGACAGACGGTCAGACAGACAGACAGGCAAGCAGACAGACACGGGCGGTCGCATCTCGCGGTGTACGCATGGTATACATGCGGAAAGCGTCGCTACAAATTCGTAGATTTCTCGTCGTCGTCATGACGCAAGGAGAGAACGAGCGTTCGCGAGGAGAAGTCAGACAGGCATAGAAGCTGAGGGCTTCATTATTCAAAGGGTGTCGGCGTCTTGCATTCTGCCGCTCTGCTGGATCCGCGGAAGTTGACGGGTGTGAAGCAACCATCCGTGAGCAGTTCCTCCACCTCCTTCTCTTCCTTCGCCAAGCTTCAGGCGCGCCGCCACACGCTTCCTCTTTTCCATGATTCCTCCTCGACTCGATATGCCATTGATTCACACCGAAAAGATCGCTGACATTCGTTCCTGAACAACTTTGACGTAGCCCATATATTTTACGTTCTTTTTATCTCTTCTATCTTTTATTTAGTTAAATTCCGGTGTAGGCAATTTTAATCTTCGAATCGTTGACATTCGTTCGTGAACAAGTCCAACGAAGTCCGACTTTATATATTCCTTTTATTTCTTATTTATTTCATATTTTTATTTTAAAGGTTTATTTCGATGTACGATTTTAACAAATCGTTGAGATTTTCGTTTGCGAACGACTTTGACGCGACCCATTTTTTTACACACTTTTTCTCTTTTTTAGAGGTGTTATTTATAGGAAATGTTAACTCTTAAAACACTGGTATGTTCGTTTGTGGACGACCTTCACATGGTCGATTTTTTATTGTACTTTCATTTTATTCACTTTTATTTATTTATTTTAAAGATGTTTTAACGTAAAGAACCTTTAAATCGTCGATATAATGTATTTTCCCTTATTGGAAAAGAGAAGATCCGATACATAAAGTGAGTAAAAATTTGATCTTTGAGTGACCAATTTCTTTCGCCATGGATTGATCATTAAAGGAATACGAAACCGAGTAAACATTACATGCACTAGACAGTTTCTGTTTCCTGTATAACCAAGGTACCTTTACCACTATACCGCTCGAGGAGACGAGTAAATTGTGCCGAAACATCGGCTGTGTCTCGTCCGGGTTGATGAGATTTACGAGCGTCAATCGAAATCGAGGTTGACTCGTTATCGCCAGTCGCGACTCCGTGACTTGCCAATTACCGTCCCGCTAGATTGCCAGATCTATACACATACAGACATCTCGTTCAACGAAATTGCACATTGTAACTTCGTTTCCCCGTTTCGCATGTAACCTAATCCAAGCCCCTAACCCCTTTTCTTATATTTAGTTCTACAAATGGATCTACAAATAAATTCTCCAACAAAGTCTTTATTTTCTCACGTTTTATACATATCTACAAAAAAAATATTTTTTTATAACGTAAATGTATCTTAACAAATCATAAAATTATCTAGAATAATTTCTCTTAAAAAGAGAGAGAATGCTAAAAAATATCCCATTTTCCTTTTACCAAATTGATCCTGGTAATACTTAACTCTTGATTAATATTGTTATATAATAGATGATCACTCGTTTGACTTAGGTCATCTAATTTTACAATCTATAAGATTGATTTATACCTATTTCATATATAAATATAGCACTAAACCATAGAAAAAATGCAAATTGACACGTAGTACTCTAAACATAGGTAATTTACTAAAACTGCAAATCGCTTATAGCTTAATAATACCAGTTGAAGTTTAAATACTTATTCCTCTTCCTTTATCTATATTAATACCTTTATACGCACCAGAGCAACTTGTAATCCTAAACTCGAGTCTAACTTTTACAATAAACTCTTAAACAATTCAACAGACTCTTAACAAACTTACGTATCTTAAATATACCTACGCTTGTCGATATAACTGATTACTTATCCAAATGTTCCTCGAATCGATCCACGGAAAGAACCAGGCGTCTGTACACACACGACAGAGAGGAGAAAATCTGGTAAAAACCATACGCGACATCGTATCCGTGAAGATCCTGAAGCACTAACTACTCGATATCCTTGAAGCGGAGGTAACCGTACATGCCGGCAGCCAAAGCGTCTTGCCTTCATCCGGCTCCTTTCGCTGAAGGATATATTCACTGTACGATATTTCGTGAAGCATGTATAACCGCTGAAAGACACGGATTGCGAACGCACATAGCAGTCAGCGGAAAGGAACTAGCGAGAAAGGACAGGCGTTGGGGTAGCGAGAGCGAATTGGAGTGGGTGCTGAAGAAGGATGCAAGGAACACATAGTTGGTAGACGGTATGGGAAGAGAGGACGCGTGTGCTACACAGAAAATACGATGGTTCGAATCACGAGATGGCGCACCTGTAGAGGGTACGAGATAGATGAGAAACGAGGGAGAAATAGAGGCACACGGTGGATGTTGTGTGGATATCCATTCGCGGCGGATGGGAAGCGAACGTAGTCAGTCTCACAGCAGAACGATCACAGGATGACGCGGCAAACGGCGAGAAACGAGCGATACAGGCAGCATAGAGCGACAGAGAAGTCGGCCTCCTTGCAAATCGCATCACAGATCAAACACGGCTTGTATATTAAACGTAACCTGCTATAAAGCGTCCTGCCAACTGCTTATCTACTGTCCACGTTCCAGGACCGTCTCTCGATCTTAAGAACACTTACTGAGCGGTATTTTTCACGATATCCTTCCAACAATTGACACGATGCAATCGCTGTGACATCGTTATTCGTCTGTCTCGATGAATGATAAATGATTTTAAATATGCTACCGTTTACGAGACCAGCATTGCGGACCAGTACTTTCGCGACCAGATACGTTGGCTACGTTTGACATCCCGACATGTGTTACAAGGTACATACACGCGCCAGTCCTTAGTCGCAGCCAAGGATGCAAGATTGAACGCCCGCGAACGCACGCTCCAGTGGAGATCGTGTGGCGAATCGCGAAGACGTTTGTACCGCGTCAGCCGCTTAAGATCTACTGGGAGACTGCGATTTGCATGCGATTCCAGAGATAAATGTATCGCTGTTGAGGCAAAGGCTTGGCAGATAACGTGGGTTTTTGAGATGTTATGGATCGATAATTCTAGGAATGTTTCGTGAGAGTTGGCGTGATCGAAATGGTTTGATAAATGTAATAACGTAGATACGCGAATTCTGCATCTTTTACGGGTTTTTACATTGGACGTTAGATTAGCTTTGGTAAGGCTAATGTTTGATATTAATCTTGACATTGTGTTTATGAGAACCTTTAGGCTATGAACGATGTTTGCTAATTTGCTAATGGCAAAAGTTACTTACCAAGAATTCCACCTCACCAAAAATTCGCACGTCACACAAATACTGCACAGAGCTAGAAAGAAGCGCCTTCGAAGGAAAGTGGATCTAATCGGTTATTTCCGATAGATCCAACACAATCGTAAACTTTTAGCCAAGAACGTCGCATCTACAAATGAGACCTCATCGTGTGACAGTGAACAAGGAAAGAGAGTATTCTCTTCGCTTCTTTTTGACTCTGCAGTACATAAACATAAGCGACAAACCGACCAAAGCCTCCAAATGAGAAGCTTGAAAGTTAAACCAACAGAAGCAAACCACCCAAAATCACCCACCAATAAGTCTACAAAATAAGTCCAACTCACCTGACTCAAAGGACGAATCCTTTCGTGAATCGACTTCTCAGCCTGCATTGCAGAAGGTGGCGGATGATCAGGCGTCGGTGGCTGAACATAGTGCGTTGGACTGGTGGGCAGCATCATTTGTACTCGTTTCAGGCGCTTGTCAGTTGCTTCGCGACCTTCTGGCGTA
This sequence comes from Bombus bifarius, assembly GCF_011952205.1. Lineage (NCBI taxonomy): Eukaryota > Metazoa > Arthropoda > Insecta > Hymenoptera > Apidae > Bombus > Bombus bifarius. The sequence goes on along the minus strand of NW_022884914.1, from coordinate 4,158,218 downwards.
GAATGCTCGTCGATAGCGTCGCGCTTGTCGTCCAGAAGACTCTCCTGGGAAGACTTGAGCGTGAGGAACGCGTTCGACACGAACATCGGTTCCTGGACGAACGAATCGGTCTCGCTGCACGGCGATTTGTCTGCGCAAGGACTACTCTCCGGTTCATAATTCTCGAACGCGTGTCTACGTAATTTTCGTCGAGGGTTCAACGTCTTGATCGGTCTGTTCTCGTAGATGGAAGTTATGGCAACCGGTTCTACGTTAGTTTCGCGTCTTTCTTCGCCATCCGGCACGCGAGACTTCATTTCCACGTATTGGTCCACGCTTCTGGTCACGTGACGCAATTGTTCACGGCGTTTTTGTAACTGCTCCAAGTCGATATGGCTGCGGGCGCCGCTGCGCGCCATGAATAAATACTCGTAGTTGCTCGGGCCCAGAGAACAGTCCGCTGATAAAGACATCTGGGTCTGCAAGTGCGTCGGTGAGACGGAGAGATTGCGTCTGGGTGGCTTTTTCGGTGGAGTTGGCTGGAATAAGATACATTGCTACTAATTTTACGCTTGAGGACCTGTTAATATATTTCGCGCTGAGAAAATAGATTTTTCAGGAAATTTTGAACGAAAGTTGGAAAATTGTAGTAGAACGAGACAAATGTAAAATTCTGTATATTTCAGTCTTGTTGTGTCTAATTGCCTGTTTAAATAACGTTTATAAAAATATGTATTGAAGAATTTGATGAATTAGAGAACAGTCAGGGGATGCAGACAGCATGAATCAGACGATATTATGGAGAAATAGTAATTATCGTATGTGGAGAATAAATAATCAGTTAGATAGATTAAATACAAGTTTGATATATTCCAAAACAACGAAATATTAAAGTAGCTCTAAAAGAATAGTTTTTGACCGCAATTTAGATATAGTAGCTACTTAAATCTTAACTGATAATGTTGATAACTATATCTTAGTTGAATATAAAATATTGGCACTTAGACAACAACTGACACAAAATACGGAAATAAAGAATACAGTCTCAATTAAGAATTGCGATTAACAACAATGAAAATGGAGCCTTCTCCATCTATAAAAACAGTTCAATGTTAATGAAGTTCGATTAATAACAATCGTTCGCATATCTTTCGAAAGTAATATTCGATCGGTATTTTTTTTCACGAAGTAACCTCGTTCGAAGGAAAAATGTGTAGCCAGCGTCAAGCTGTCATGCCGGGCCAATTAACTTGCGATCAATTTGTCCACGTTAACGAACTGTAAGACGCAGAGATGATTCATTGCCGGTTCTTCGCGCAGTAAAAAAAGCTTCAATCTCGAACAAGTGGGAAAAAAATAGGGAAGAAGGATGCTTGAGAAAAAAACAATTCAATGTACAAATTGAGATTCTGCTTGAAATTAACAATCGACCGGTATTTAAAGAAAGGGAAGGAAAACAAGAAAATGTCAATATGAAGCTTATAAAAATTCCAAATACGATACAATTTCATAATACGACGTGGCAATGTAAGCATAAGAAATTGATACTGATTTACATAATTTTTAAATCTACGTAAGTTACGTAATACCATTACGTATAGTACAACAACAATTTAATTATAAAATTATTTATACAGGATATAATGAAAATAAGCGACTTTGGTATCGTGTTCTACTAAAGATAAGTTCATTTCTCCTTCTCCAAACAATTATTCTTTTTTTAGTTAGAAATAAGTAATTGTAGTATTTGAGATAGAATAATAGCGTATATTATGATAAATTAATCTCTGCCTGAAAGTTCGATAGGCAAAGAATTCTCATATTTATTCTTATGAAGCTTATATCTCTAAACTGACAAGTTCTTTTCCTTTTCAAATAAAATACTGACCCTTGACTATCACGTAACACAAAAATCAGAAAACCAACGGAAATAGACTTATCATATTTTTTCTCCTGTAATCTTCAGACGTGATCGCTACTCTTACGAAATTCCAATGCAAACAACAAAATTTCTTATATCTGAGAAAGAATCTCTTTCTTAAATATATGTTACAGTTTTTCTTAAACCATTTAGAATCTTCTAGGTTGTTTAACAAAGATTAAGATTTGCACATAAAAATTAAAGAACCACATCAAAGTTAAAAACAAAATACAATACCAAAGTTCACTATCACCTATTTTGTTTACATCTTGTATATATATATATATATCATCAAGAATACCAATAATATCACCAAAAATGAAAGTAAAAATGTTATTAAATACTTCGTACATTTCATCAACAAAGACACAATACGTCGGATCAGTTACTAGAATGAAAGATTTCGCTTCGAACGAGTATACTTTTTGCGACATAGTACAACTCTTCACCGAGTCATAGACGAGATGTCGAGACGAAAAGGGGAATCGGGGTATTCTTACCGAGACTTTACTGTTGGAGGCGGGGCTGTGAAGAGAACTGGACAAGGGTGCCATTGGCAAGTAAATCCCGGCAGCGCTGGAATCGTTGGGCAAACAACGCCGGTCCCGTGGGCTCGGTCCACCGACGCTCGAGGACGAGGAAACGCTCAATTGATCCGACTCCCTGCCACCCCCGTATCCCGTGGGTAATGTCAAGGACAGATCCTCCGACACGAAGCTACCCTCCATTGTTCCACGAGGTACCGGTGGCGTTTGGTACAATCCGTTGTCGGAACCCCTGCGCAACCAAACTCAACGTCTCAGCGGGACCAACTCACCATTAACTTGGAATTGCTAATGGTTTACTTCATCGAACAAATTCACTTTTTGTTTTTTAATTTGTTTCGTTCTTTGTTTGTTCGTTCGTGTATGATGACAAAGTAAATTAGGATAAATATCATGCAGTAGCGCTTTGGACGATTGACACTGTAATATATTATGGATTTAAAGGAGTGTTCTTTGAATTATGAAATATTTGACGATGAAGATTTTGTTTAATTTCTCCATGATAGAAGATGATTCTTATGATTCTTGTTGTATGGTGCAGTTTGATTAGATACAATTGAAAACAGTATTATTTATATATTAATTCGTTTGGAAATTATTCTACTTTTTAGAGATTTACGCGTGAACATGTTTTTATCGATGCTTTGAACTTCATATTTAATATGAAATTCAAACATTAAACTAAGTTAATTATATTTAAAATCAAACAGCAAATAATCCAGAAAATACACATAACGCTGTAAAATTACGAAAAACCCATCACCATGAGATCAATTTCCAAGCAAACATATAATAAGTTTATCACTCTCCACAACAATTTTTCCAAGATTTTCCAATTCCAATTTTCCCTATACTTTGCCTATTTACGCGTCACGAATATCCAATATGAATTACAAAAACGCAACAGGTTGCAGCGTCGTAAAATTCACCGCAGTGTATCTTCGACAGACAATCGAATAGAGAATCGATTTCAGTGCAGGAGAATCGAAAGCGCTAGCATTGTGCTGGAGAACGTTTGCATGTCATTACCGTGTGATGTCGCGCTGTGCTAATGGTATTCTGTCGGTGATAGTGTTTTGTGGTTTGTCGTCGGGAGTTTGATCGGAACTTTCGAGAGTATTTATCGAGTTCAGAGTGTCGGACATGGACATAAAGACGCTGTCGAAGACGGAACTGGGGTCGGAGTCCTCTGTCTGCTGGAGGGTCCTCCATACTCCGTTCACAGGTCCCCCATATTCCTCGTTTTCACTGAAATTTCGCAATCCATCCGGTATCGTAAGATTTGAACGCGGTTTACAACGACTCCACTATCGTAGCATACTGAAAAGCGAAGCAGTGCAGCCGGCGTTCCACCGATCAAGCGAATACAGCGCAGAACAGCCATTTTATAAATACGTCGCTTTCGAATTTTTATTCTTTCGAATTGCACATTATTAGTTTTATCGTTGTATATTTCTTTACTTGAAGATTGTAATTAAGTATGGGAAGTTTTTGATTGTTTCTATCTTTTCAAATTTAATATTACGATTGAATGTTAGTACGTATATTAAAGATAACTTGATGAGCTAGCTGAGATAATTGTAAAATATTGCTGTATCAAATGGTTAATATATCGTTATTTAAATAGTTCATATGTTTCAAATAGCTAAATCAATAATATGTTTGTTGCATACAACGATTCAATTAATTCTTTATTATGTTCTGAAGAAGGTGTACCACACGTTTGAAGGTTTTAATTGTGATTCGAGTTTTTCGGTTGAGTTCAATGGATGTTTAACGAAAGAAAGGCTCAGATCTACTTGCACCATTCATAAATCGCTAATAATGCTAAACATTTCCATCAATGACATTTGTCTTCCTAATTAACATCTTTTTAAAAATACGTCTTCGATACGAATACGACACGCCCCTTTTTCTCCATCTTCAATTTTCTCAAAGAAACTATGCTATCGAAGAATCGCCCAGAAAACCTTCGTTACGGCGATCTTCCACAATTAAGCGTACTAGGCGCGAAGAGGCGCGGATACAATGGCCAGTGCTCGTTCATTGGTCAAACTAACGAATGGCACACGACTCCGAGTATCATCATCTCTCCTCTCGACAATGCGTAAGTTGAAGCGGAGACGTCCGCGGGCGAGTGTCGACTTTTTAATGAGGCCACGTAGGCGAGGTCGGAGGCGAGCAGAGAAACGAGTAAGAGAGAAGCAGAAGGACCACACCGGTGTGGCGCGCCGCTAGGCAGAACAGGGGAACAGAGGAGTGGAAGCAAGCGAAGCCAGAGGTGAATGAAGAGCCGGCGAACCGCGGTTGGAGGCCATGCTCATAGGACGAGGGAGAGAGCAATGGTTATTAGTTTTATGCTGAGACGGGCTAACATTTACATTGTTTAACGTGATGGATTCATCTCGAGGCGGCCGAGCCACGGCTGCCGACGTCAAACATTGACGGTGGAGGTGCGGAAAGCTCTGGTACCGCTCGTTTTCCCCTTGCTCCTCTTCTCGTCTTTCGTTTCTCCACTCGCCGTCTCCCTTTTTCCCTCTGACAGTTTCTCGGTCGACCTCGGTCCTCTTTCTCTGCCTAGTCAGGCCAACCGCGTTTAGCAGCTGCCAGTAGCACCAACAGAGAGAGGAGAGACAGAGAGAGAGAGAGCAGAAGAGAAAGAAAGTGGGAACGAGAGTACCAATGGGGTATACGGCGGGGGTGACCCAGGGGTGAACGAGGCGGTCGGACTCACCATCGCCTGCCTACATCAGGAAAATTAAACCAAGCCAAGCGGTGCTTAACGCGCTGGGGCTACACGCGGCCGCGCCACCTCCTCCAACCTCTTCTCCTCCACCTCTACTTTCAGCTTCCCTTTTCGGTCCGAGAACCTTTCCTCCTCTGCTCTCCTACCCCATCCAACGTCCTCTCTTCCTGACCACCCTCACAACCTAACCCTCTCCTCCCCTTCTCGTATGCCTGTGCTCGGTGCAACCAGCATCGGTACTAAAACGATACCAGCGACGCCGTTAACCATCATCCGAGCACTCGCTGCTCGCCACTCGTTCATTCACTCCGTGTGCCCAGGTCCACGTCTATGCTTTTGTTTACACGACATCTCCTATATTAAAGCAGCCACGGCTATGCGCCCATCTATACTAAATATCTGCCCTTTTTAGAAAATATTACCGGGGCCTCTCCGCTCTTATCCGATGCACCGACGCGATATTCTTTTCTCTCTCCCCGACCAAGATGACGCCGGATGAACACAAATACTCGGGGAACAGGTAGAGCTCAGTAGAATTGTTCTTTTCCTCCGGGTTTTTTTTCTTTTTCTTTTTTCTGTTTGTTTGTTGGGTTGTTTCTTTTCTTTTCTAGGCTGCTTTTCCTCGCTGGAAGAGGAGATCGTTGCATGGAACGCAAAATGCGAATAGCGTGTACCGATGCGTTCTTGTCGGAGATGGCGATGGCTCGTCACGATCGAACAAGCCGGTGTTTCGCATCAGTGGAACGGAGCTTGGTTGGTTATTGTTAGTCATCTCTTTTTGTCGGAATGAATATTCGCGAGATAAGTTGCGTTTGTTTGTCGTTTTCTTGTTGTAGTTATCTTAAAAATGATAATTTTACGAGCAAGTCTATCGTTGAGTCAAGTGAAGTTGTTCAGTGAAATTCTCGACGTTTTCCTATAGTTCTTATTCGTTTGAAATTGAAACAATTATAAAGTACAATAAAGTATAAAATATTCTATCTAACGATCTGATATAATATAAATCTTGGAAATTACGATATTATCAAGTCTTCTTTAAATCTCCTTATGCACATCTCAATTTCTTCTCTTTACATTCTCCGAACCCGAGAATCGTTTAAATGCCCTTAACTATAAATCAACACGACGACTCGTTCCATTGGCAATGCTTATCGTAGCTTGAAGCGCAGAGCGCAGTAACGCATAACATGTAGAGTCACAAGAAAGTTTTACGATCGTAAAAGGGTCAGGAAAAAAAATGAAACATCGAAAGCGACGACAGGCGCGAACCAGTGTGAAAATAGGGGAAAAAAGATTGGATACTCACAAAGACATAACGGAAGTGCCGGAAACGCGGCGATCGTCGTCTCGAGGCTTATGATAGAACTGCCATTGAGTGGGCGATGTCCCTTCCGCCGGAGAAAGATCATCCCCTGGGCGAACGTTTTCGTAAGGGCTACCCAATGAATCGTTTCCCTGGACCGGAATGGGTGGCAAGTTCTCGCTGTCTGCGTCGCTTTCCACACCAGAGGAAGACCTGTGCCCTGTTCCCAAAGTTTCATCAGTGAATTTCATTCATTTTACAGTACGCTTTAGTTAAAACTTTATGAGTTACAGAAACAATTTACTAATGAGTCAAAGTGACCCAACTAATCTTTGTTATACGCTAACAAATAATTTTCGTATAATATCTAATTTTATATTGTAAAATAGCCAACAGTCCTTATATCAAATTGACAAATATATGTATCTAATACGGACCACTTGAATCATTTCGTCCAATTCATCGTAATTTGTCCAACCTATATTCGCGTCCTTTTACGTCGCCAATATTTACAATACAATTTCGCTATCAATACGCAATTAAGAACCATCGCTTTAATCATTAACCAAACACAACGCGAATTACCGCTTAACAAACAATCGTCGATCAACGATACAAAATCAAACTGGAATCGCGGATATTGCAAACAGAACAATATCAAACTTTCATCAGAGGATCATCGTTAACAAGATTTAACGTGCTATCGCGTTAAATCTTGTCACGCGAAGTTCGATCATGCAAATATTTTGAAAATCGACGGGAACAGGCTTATCGGAGCCAGTTTATCGCTGCCTACTTGTAAGCAATGATTGACAACGGCAAGAAAAAGCGCTTTTTTTCTCCCGAGACATGTCTCGTTAATTGCACAGCTCGTTTACTCGGGATGTCGCGTCGAGGCGGGAGAAAAAAAACCAGCGTCGCAGCGGATACGCACTTTTTATCACCGCGGTGATGTCCTGAGTGACGTGTGGTGGGAACTGTCCCAGAAGATCGAGCACCGTGTTCTGTCGCGAGTCCCGGATGCCCAGGTCTACACCTCGGTCCAGGAGCGCTCGCACGACTTCCATTTTGCCGCACAGCGCCGCCTCGTGCATCGCGGTCCCAGCGGACGTCCTCGTGTTTACGTCCACGCCTGCTGCCAGCAACACTTCCACCACAGCTCTAAAACCAACATTTAAGTACTTTTCTTTTATTTCTAGGCTCAATTACAGTCTGTTTTTGTAAAAGAATCAAATTGGTAGATGACTGTTTTCTTGGAATAAAATATGAAAAAAATGATCAAAGTTTGTGAGCATTGTAGATAAATGTAATTGTATAACATGATATAAGACTGGATATAACGTATTTATATCCCCTCCATAAGTCACGAGATATTCAAATAAATGATAAAATAATACTGTGCATCACTAATTTGCATCAACCCTTGGAAAACCTAATTGAATTAATCTAATTCTATTTCGATGTTCGTTTCCATTAAGAATGAATCAATACGTGTACCACAAATTTGACATTTACTGTCATATAAATGAATCGACTCTATCTTATTTCAACAAATTCTCCAGAAATATTATCGATCTCTTCATCCATTAATCATACACGAGCCAATGGCACGCTCCTCCATAAACGTCATTCCGTTAGTAGCTTAAACCTTTCACGCAGAACCTCCCCTAAAATTAACAAACCAAATTAGTAGAAGCTATCCTCGAATTCCCTTTAGCCGCGAATATATCATCGGCCGTTGAAATTTGCTGAAGCGGAACCGGATGGAAACCGGTGATCGAGGAGCGGTTCTCGAGGGCAGAGAGAGGATCCGTGGCTCCGCGGATCACCGGTGTCAGCTGAAAGTGGCCCGCTTGCACGCATTTCCCATTTCGACGCGATACCAGCAGCAGCGTGTAGCACGAAACCCAGATTTCGTTTTGTATCTGTCGGCTGGTGTGCACCGACTGCAGTGACCGCAGCCATCCGTCGCATATAGGATTCGTGGCTGGGAATCGGATTCACGTGCACCTATGTTGTTATTACCGTGCCATAGGGGTATTTGTATACTGGCTTACCAAGAGCACCGATATTGAATCCGATAATAGACATTACTCCCAGCCCCCGGAATCCATCCCTCGTCCCTTCCACACCGAAAACCTCCCCCTGGTTGTGTTTCTCTTTCGCCTACACACGTCCTCTCCCTTTTGGTCCCGCTATGGGCTCTGGCTCTGTCTATCGCCGCCCACGCATCCAACAGATCCACCAAATATCGCGGCGGGGCGCGTGAAACGCGTGCGTGAACGCAATCATCGCAGTGTGCATCGAGTACACAAGCGAATCCTGGCCTACGTTCCGACGTGACCGGCTAGCTACGTGTGTACACTTTGGTCTTGCGCGCGTACACAACGCCGGGAACGAGCGTACACGATCGAGTTCCGCACATCGGGATACCGTAGTTTCGCGCCTGTCCAAACAGTCAAAATGCCGGTACACACACCCGAAGACCCGGTATGCTGTTTGACCGTGGAGATTGTTCACCGGAGACCAGCCAGATTTTCCAACCTAATCAGCGCGACGAGATCCGATCGAATCGCGTGAAACTTTATTCGGGGTACTGACACGGGAACGTGGCTGTAGAGCTAGCTGGTTCTTCTCAGTCAGATGGATTTCGTTTGAGCGATGAATTTGGTATTTGGGGTTAACTACTATTGTAGATTAGGTAGTTTTTAGACTTTAATTCGATAAATAGAGTGTTCTCGCAAGTTAATGTTTGCAAGTGAATATTCTTGGTATTTTATGTAGGTGATAGAATAAAGGGGAAGAATAAGAAATAAAGCGACAAAGTGGTTGAAAAGAAAAAGTACAATATTATATTACATATAATATAATAAAGTACGATACTTCGATATCACTTGGAAATTGAAAGAATATTTTATGTCGCGTAGCGTAAGATAACAGATCCATTCGTTCGTTAATGGGACTTGCAGCAACTAACTCGACCAGTCATTGTAGACATCGATTAATAACTAATAACGCTGTCGCAGGTTACTTAAATTCAAGCAACTTGACCAATCTGCACGAGACTTAGCAACATTGTCATAAAATGACTTTTCAACTAAAATACTTTTATTTAAATTATGTATAGCAAAATTATTTTTTCTTTTTTTTTTTTAATATTTAGCATGGAAAATTAAAACAAATGAAGTATTATTTTCGCTGGTATGATAAATTTACACTCAGCTTCTCTTACATACAGGGTGCATAATTGTGTATGAATAAATATTCAAAACGTGGATATCAAAAGCGGGAAAAGAAACATTTATCTAATGGTAGCCAGGGCGACGTCACGTCTACCTAGTGACAGCTGATGACCGCTCGCGCCAGCGAAGTCACGCATACGTGACAACGTTAAAATGTTAAATAGTGGAATATACTTGAACACGGTGTCTCGTTGACACACGATCGCGGCACTTGGAGTGCGTGAATAGTCGCGTGAACACCACGCGTGTACGTACACACGAACACTCGTTGTGAAACTGTACAGCGCGTGCGACTCGCGAGCGCGTGCCACGCGCGCTGTATACACTATGGTGTATTTATCACGCGGCTGTATACACTATGGTGTATTTATCACGCGGCTGTATTCCACTATGGCAAGTGCGATCAGAAACAGAATATCAAGGGACGTGTGAACAACGAATATTGCTTGGTTTTGACAAACTGTTTACGTGAATGAGATTTCGTAGGGAAACTTTCGGAACAAAGTAAAATAGACGATAGAAAGAAGATGTTGGAATTTTCAAGATATATCGTGTTCATTTCTTCCTATTATTTTTTATTTTTGAGAAATATGCGTCATACGGTTTCAATAATTGGTAGTATGCTAGTATATGGTATCGATTAATTATCTTTTTAAGTTTTGAAGAAGAAAATTAATACAGTTATAACTTTAGTTACAAATTAATATATTCTTCCTTCTATTAATGTTAAAATTAATAGAATTCCAATAGCCTTATGACGCAGTCAACAGAAGTTTATCGATTGCAGTATTTCAAACAAAAATTCCTATTATTCCATAGTTACGAAGGAGATCGACATTTCGTATAAACTGATCATTTGATGTAAAATATAAGCTGATCATTTAACATATATTTTATAGTTCGTTCATCTGACGTATTTAATCAGAAACGATATCACTGTAGCTGGTAATATTCTGTGAACATGTTAAAGTAATTATATAATAACATGTTGTACAAAAAGTTAAATTTCCACAAACAACCTCGTCATAAGTCTATAAAATTTCTCATAACTTTGACTAATCTGATAAGTAATTCTATCGTTAAGTCCAAGTGATTTCACTAATTTAAATAAGACCTTAAAATTAATATACAGAATAATATATATCTTTAGAAACCTGTCACGTGCTTTCCATGAAAATAAGGCCAATAAAGTTCGTCTAACGAATCATTCGATATATACATATTTCGGTTTCGATATCGCGGAATCTGCATGGACAACAGGAGTCGAGAATGGCCAGAGGGGCACAGATTGAGCGGTTTCCACCAGAGAATGAGGGAAAGGGTAGAAAAGAGGAGGATGGCGCATCGCTAGCGACGGAAAATGCATTCATCGGACTGTGTATCGCGACGCGATCGCATTATAAGCGGCTAGCGCCAGTTAAAGCGATTACCGGCAGCAAGGCTGCATAGAAAAACCGACGTTATACCCGATTACAATATGACTGCCGTTTCGCGGCGATTCACGATCGGCGAACGAACGATTTTCGATCGAGCCACGCGTGCACCCGTACCCAGCCGTTCCATCCTACGCTCGTCCAACAACGTCGATTATTTTAAAGGCTTACCAGCCGGATTATGGACGTGACGCCGCTATGTTAAATGAGAATGAATTGGCCGAGCAAAGCGTTAAATACCATTCCCTTCCCCGCTCTTGCAGTCCTCTGTTTCCCGATGCTGGAAACGAACGACGCAACAATGGTTCTTTGGGTGTTTGAGGGGGTTGAAGACGTAGGTGTATTTTGAAACGATTTAAAGAAATTGTAGAGAGAAGTCGTGTTGATTGTAAGAGGTTTCGTTGTGACTGCTTTAAGCCGGTGATACATATTGAGAAGTAAAACTCTAGAAAGTAAAATTGTGGATGAAGGATGGAAGGGGGTAGGAAGGTGTTTCAACTTTCTAGTTCAATATGAAATAAACCAGATGATTAAATAATTAGAAATGAAGTGACTCGTGTCAAGATACGTGTAAAATATGATACATAATTTCTGAAATACACAGTATTATTTAAGAACTATAATATTATTCTTCGCTTCAAATCAAAAACCTTTTTACTCCAAATGTACCTGAACACAATATTAAAAATACGTAAATATTCAGAGAAATATGTAAAAAAAAAAAATAACGTTCACACTTCAATTTTTTTGTAATTTTTTACCGATTACTACCATGTCAATTTTACACAAATATTTCCCTTGATACCTCCACCAAACGTTATTTACAACTGCTTGGATATTTTAAATCAACGAACGGTTCGCCGACAGACTGGAAATAATAAACCAGGTGCATCGCATCCAGCTCTTCGAAATATAACGCGGAATATAACAAGAAAAAAAAGAAACTATATATATTTATATATGTATACTATAAATGAATGTATATGGTTAAACACGTGCAAATAGCCAGAATTCGAAGAATTGTTTCGAGCCTGTGCCGAAATTCATTTTCGTTATTTAATTGTACAGCATCGGTGTAACCGATTATCCGGTTAATCTTGCATCATCCGATTGAACGATTCGATTAATCAAATAACGAAGGCTCGTGCTTACAATATCGTTTATTTAACTCAACATTTTTGCCGTGCGAAGCAACAATCACCAATTATTTGTGTAAATGCTAGTAAATCGATCGGACGTTGGCACGGGAAGCTCTCTCGTCGAATATTTCGGCCACTATTTTTCTTTATAGCGGCCGCCATTGTACGCCATTGCGAAATATAACGCGAATCCTCCGGTCTCGTTCGCGGAACCACGTTTCACCGTCACACGCCATCCCCTATCGCTTATTTTTGACATCCCTCTCTCTTTCTCTCGCTCCAATAAATCGCTCGCTGTCACACAATTTACGGTTTCGAAATTCACGCTTTGTCAAAAATACCTGTCCCATGTGTACCCTTTCGAAATTTGCTCTGGAAATGCCAACACATGGGACTGCAAAGTGAAGGAGAGAGACAGTAGTATTTATGGAAAATTGGTCGTATAAGGGAATATTTGATATTGTTTTCTTTCCTTTTTTCCTATCTCACGTGCAGTAAAATTGAAACACAATTTTTTCGTTTTTAATATCGCTCTGAATATACGCGTCTATTCGTTTTTTTTTTTTTTTGTATATAACAAATACGTTTAATTCTTTGCGAATCGAGTCGAATATATTTTACCTCGATTAATCTGTATTATTAAAAGCGAATAATAATTTGTTTATTATATTGTTTAATCATTTGCTTTTCTTATTGTTATAATCAATGACCTATTTGTATTAACATCACAATTGATCCATGTTATATCAGAAACAGATACCAATTTGTTTATCATATTGCCCGATAATTTGTTTCTCATATTATGTTTATGTATAATGTTTTTCCACGGTCCACGTATAATAATTTTCCGACCCATGCAAAAAAGCATCACTATATTACTCGCACATATAATTTTAACGCCTAGACTCGTAATAATAAATCCTACTATATCACTCTCAAACGATTTTATCACCTAAACTTATACATTCTTGTAAATTTCACATTACTCCTATATACTATATTACGCCTAAAAAGTGATCAAAACATCTAAATTTCCACTTACATACTAAATCACGCACCAATTACTATCCATCAACGTTCTCTCTCATTGTTCATCGTGCGAGCGCTATGAAGCCACGATATATCCCTTCAAAAGGGAACAACGCGTGAGTGTTGGTGCGGTTATCGAAGCGTCAGAACACCTTGGCGCATAAAGGGGCATTAAACATACCGCGATCGAGTCGGTCCGGAGGGGGAGAGGCGAGCAATCGCGGTTCAGCCGCGCAAACGTCGAACGATCTAGGTCGATACGTTTCGAAGGTAATGATTAATACGATCCTCGTAATCGAGAGGGCGGTCAGCAACGCTCACGGACAGGCAGAGTGCTATCGGTCTCCGCGAATGTATTCGATCGGAGATTCGCTCGAACGAGGAACGAGAGACCGATCGGTAGGGTGGTAATATAGGACGTGTGTAACCAGGAGAGGGTTGCGACGGATCATGGCAGTTGGAGGACGTACATACATATCGTATTCGACGGGATTACGCAACGCGGTGCTCTCTGATTGGCTCTAATGGGCAACGCTGCAAATGGCTCGACATCGTTATGGTTAGCTGAAACGAGTCCATTGTTGTTCCTAGATACAATGCAAGGGCTACATTACTCGGTAATTAGCGCGAACGATTTCAGGGGAAAAGCGTTCTCGCGAATGGAATTCTAGAAGGTGGAACGTTACGTTTCAGAGTTGGAAGAAGCGGCGTGATCATACTAGGAGGAAGTCTTTAGTCGATTTCTTCTCCGCTAATGTTGCACTTTCACAAGTTTTGTTGGTTATTTTGAGCCTTTTTTTAGTTCTTGGAGTTGAGAGATGCATTGGTTCGTTCTTCATTGGTGAGTACATTTCGAGAAATATTATAAAAATTGTTTGAAGAATATAAAAATTCGTAAATAGAGAGTTTCGTAAGGAACATGAGTGATTATAATATTATGGACCGATTTCTATGAAAACTTCCGATTAAGAACTGTGTTTCGTTCATATCGAGTAGTTTGGGTCGATACTTAATGACCTGCGAAATATTTGATAACTGTTTTAGATAAATTGATCATATAATAGGAGCGATGACATATTCGCAATTACCAGATACGTGTTCCAATTTCAGATATGTCCATTGTTTCCATCAAAATAAACTTAATTTATTGGAGATACTCTAACAAGATTAATCACAGACAACTAGTTACGACCAATTTATACGATATTATCTAGAACATACAATCAGTATTTTCTAAAAATAATGACTTTGATATTAATAAACTATAAAACTAATAAAAAATAATAATTAATTGACGATAATAGTCGTCTATCCCAAGGTATACACACAGTGGTTAAAAAGATCATGATGTTTTGTCGCCCATATAGTATTGTCTAAAGTAGAAACGTGTACGAACGATTACAACTGAGAGTTCTTTCTTTGGATGTCATACATCAGGCGCAAATTAATCGTGCGATGCGTGTACGCGTTCAGAAACTGAACATGTGCACGAGGTCCGGCAGGGTTCCACGAATCATGAATAATCTAGTAACGATCCTGATCTGCAATGCAATATAAAATAGATTTCATGGACAGCGGCTGTCCACGCTTGCACTCACGCTTGCTACCCTCGCATGTTGATCAAACGTCGTGCGACGATCATCGACTCAGCTTGATTAAATAAAGACAGCATGTTACTTTTGAACGATTCTGTTTAGTTATTGGATGAGTTACCATTCACAGGTCAACTTGAGACTGGCAACATCAAATAGAATTTTAGCTGATGTTTTTATAAAATAAACGCAACAATTCCAATGATGAGATATAGCGTGAAGTTTTTAATGGGAACAAATACCTATATTGAATTCTTCTTCCTTTTTTAATAATTTGTACTTTTCTATATATTATGTATATTTTCTATACGCATATGTATTTTACGTACATATTCTTTTCTTTCAATTATTCTATTCCATATACGTTATTTATGTTTCGTATTATTACACTGCTCAAAACTATTAGGGAATCATTATAAAGAAATTGAATTGGAATTTATTTATGAAAATTATGTAATTTCAGCAAATATCATGACTATAGGAAACATAAAAAGATACATGTTCACAAAGACTCACCTATGGCCATTTCGCGAGGCTAGATGCAGCGGGGTGTGAGGAAAAATCACCGATGAGGAAGAATTCCGAAGGGGCACGATCAGCTCTGGATACGTACTAACGAGCAATTGCACGGTTTCCAATCTATAAAAGATAATTAATTTTACAGAAGAAGCACAAAGCCAATTAGCAGCGTCATCGATTATTCATTCGGGACGATCGATAATATGCGAGCAGTTTCTGAAAACCAGTTCCAAAACTGCTCGATTTTGAAGCGAACTACCATTTGATAGAGTCAAAATTACAAAGCAACTTCTAACATAGACAAAAACACAAAATAAGTGGAAAGAATACATGGAAATAAAAATAAAGGGAACAAAAATATGTGCAGATAAAAGAAGAGAAGGGGAAAAAGGAGGAAAAAATCGTACGTGCAATTTACCTGCCATATTGCGCGGCGAGATCCAGCGCGGATTCTCCCCGGCTGTTGCGGATGCTGGGGTCGCATCCGTATTGCAACAGCTGTGCCACCACTTCCGTGTGCCCATACTGTGCAGCACAGTGCAACGCCGTCTCGTTGTCCTTCGTCTGCGATCATACAAAGCCGGTATTTCGAGTTAACGGATACACTTTGTTTCGATTGCTGGCATTAGAGCGTTCCAACTCAAAACAGCACGGTTACGTGAAATTACTGACGAACAGAAGGAAAGGTAGATCTATTTGTATTGGAACGAGCGATCAGATTTTTATCGGACAAAACGAAGCTTCACACAGATATTAGATTGCATACGATTTCGTGATTGGTATGAATGGAATTAATATGCTATTAGAAATTTATTATTTCGGAAAGTACAAGAATCTGTTTGATACGTTTAAAAAGCGCTTTTTGAAATAAATAGCGAAACAGTAGTAAAATATCAGTGTAATAAGAAAGAAATTATATTTCTGGTAAAATGGGGAAATAAATTTCCTGCAATTCTCAGATACAGTAAAGTAAACAAGTAACTGAGACCATGTGGGTGAATTTAAAGCATGATGTATGTAAATTCAAACTATAATTTCGTTATACTGCGAAGAAATGGTTAATCAAAATTACTTTATAAAACACACGAACAAGTGATTTTTGCTACAAAATTTTTCAGTATATTCAAATAAAAGAAAATTTCGTTTCGCAGAACTAACGTCAAAGGCTTATTCAAGGAATTCAAAATGTCTCGGGAACGCACAGAATTTCTGCGCTATTCACTGAACAACGAACGAAAATTAATTTCTAAAAGAAACTACATAAATTCCGCAGTTGAATACTTCAATAAAAGAGATATAAAATTCCATCCTCTTCCGTGATCGATATAACATAAACCAATAATTTACCTATATCATATATTATAATAATACCATAGTATTATAATTCATACGAAATAAGATATCGTAGCATGATTGCCGAATGAAATTAGATAAAAAAAATTAAAAGAAATAGCAGAAGAATAAATTTACTGACCGTAAGATTTACTTTAGGTACCGAGGGTCCTTGGGTAAGAATTAACCGCACGATTTCAGCGTCGCCCGCCCAAGCTGCCAAATGAAGCGGCGAAGAGCCTTTAGCGTCGACGACGTTAGTGGAAGCCTCATATTGGAGCAATAATTTTACCACCTCCCTAAAGATAAAAGCGTTTCCCCGAATTATCGTTAGAATGTATGTGACATCGATTAATTGCCGATCGAAAGGAGTATTAATTAGAAACACGAGCTAACACAACATATACGTATGTATATAATTATATACGTATGTGTAAATTATACCCGTATATTATCAGTCAAAAGTTTGGAATCATGTATAATAAGTTCCAGAAACTCAAAAAATGTTTTAAATGTTATCTTACAATTCTTCTATTTTGGAAAATAATTTGGTAAAAATTGTTATTAAGCAAAAGATATTACGTATTAATATTTTGTAAAATTACTTTTGAATTGATAATGAAATTAGTAGATGATTCAATGTAGACACAATTGGAGAAGTTACTTCAAATTTTTAGTCGATATTGTATGTCAATGGAATTTTCATGAAATTAATTTTAATTTTAATTTTGCCAAATCAAATTTTTTTGAAACATTATTGAAACATACTTGTGTCCGTTCAAAGCTGCATGGTGAAGAGCAGAATATCCACTGGCGTCTTGCACGTTAGCCCCCGGACCCCGTCGTAAACTGTAAATAAATGAAACAGTTTCGTTATGAAACGTAGTAATTTCTTTGCTTTACGCAACGTAACAGTTTATAATGATTTCGAATTGACATATATAAATTAGAAAAACATTGACGTTGAATAATTTGATATTATTATCAACGTTATTAATAATATGTTCTTATCGACTCACAGGAAGTTGTGACAGATACGTAATGATTCATTATTAAAAGATTATACAGCCACCCAGATTATTGTCATTCAAAGACTGTGTTCATATTTGATTCCTATTATTCATATGTCAGTACTAAAACTAAAGATTATTTCTAGATTTCATGGAAAAGTAAATGTCTCCTCATATAAAATTTTGATCTAAAAAATAAATGTGCCTCAAAATCCATCAACCACACACCACGCACTAGACTTCTTGTTGAAGCTAACTTAAGTATCTCAAAACTTTTCGGACACCTATTATCACAAAAGATTGTCACAATAACAACATAAACACCATAATTTATCATTCTATTCCTTAAAACTCGTCGTCGATAGTTCACCAGTTATCCTGAAAAGCAACTCGCGTGCTACCACATTATTCTAATTCTACCTCACAAATCCTCTCACAAGACATCACATTGCAAATACCAAAGTCTCAGTGAAATCTCTAAGTCCCAGCAGACTGACATAGGAACCAGGCTGACATCCAAGATCTAACCTAGAAACTCTTTTATCCCAGAATCCCCACCGAAATTTAACAACACTAACAACACTATACGAGCCTCTCGGGGGACGTTATCCGAAAACAAGTCTCGATATTGCGTTATTTGGCGCGACTGTTCGAAGCAAGCCCGATTGTCAGGGTACGGTGGCAAGCGCCAGGATAACGATCATCGAGCAGCGGCCGGGACCCATTTCCGCAATTAGGAATTCATGTTTACTGCCGGTAACTAATACCCGGCGGCGATACGAGCTCGCAGAGGCAAAGAATCGAGCACTCCGCGCCAACGAGTCACCGTATCGCAGAGCGCAGACAGAGTTAGGTCGCACAATGGGCCTCGCGGACAGGAACAGGTTCGCTAATGAAGCTTCCTGCATCCAACACATGTTCTCATTACTGGCCTTTGTTGCGTTCGTGGTGAGATAAACGTCCGCCACGTTCTGCCCTGGCGCAAACACAATGTAAACGCGTCTTTGGATCCCCTTGGGACCAGTGCGACACCTTCTTTTTCGCACTTTTCTTCCCTGCGTTCACTTTTCTGGATCGCTGATTTTTTGTTGTTAGCATGGTACTAGCATGGATCGCGAGAAGAAGATAGTCGAGCAGTTTCTCGTTATCCCGTGTTCTCTTCTCTTAAGTGGATTTGATTAGCGCCGCTGCAGGCTTGATCATTCAGTCACCGCGCCCCCTTCGAAGCGATGAGAGCCGTACGATCAAAGCCGATCGAATTGGCCGGATTGGATGAACGGTTGTGACGAGACCAGCCGCAAAACGGCGATCGGGATAAGAAAGGGAAGAATTGTTCATTGTCGTTTGATCTCTGACTTTTTTTCGTGTCCGGAGGGATTCGCGAGACAGTGACAGTTGTCAGTGACAGCTTGGAAGTTGTTATACGTATGTTTCTAATTACGAATGATCTTAGAGCATTTGTAGCTTGAGCATAGTATTTGCTACTTTTTGTAAGTATTTTAATTATTACGGTTTTAAGTATTACGGTATTATAAATTTTACATGTATGAAATTATTTTTCATTGAGTATTAGGAAATCTTGATGTTAAATTTCTAATAAGTATCTAAGGTATTAATTAACGCTACGTGGATCACGGTTGAGATTTGACAGATACATATACAATCTGTTAATAGTACTGATAATTCTATATTTTTTACGCAGTTAATAATCAGGTAGATAACTCTAAAAAATGTTTACCCATTAACTAAACAACCTCGCAGCATTATTTTCAAAAAATATATATAAATAAAATCAAATCAGTGGATTTCAGCAAACGTTGAAAAATATACTATTTGTGGGATTTCGAGAGAATCAGCGCTACGGAAAGACAACGTAAGGGAACGCAATATTTATCTAGCTCGATTAATACACATCATAAACGCGAGCAACCGTATTTGCTCAGTTCTCGTGTAATTCCGATATGAAGATAGACTCGTAAAAATATGTATGTTTACCCTCGTCCTTCGAACTGTCGCACACATAACTCTTGTATCGATATTAGAACTTCTCTACGTCACTATCGATATTAAATGACGTTTTTGCCGCACAAATAAAACGCGAATAAAATTGAGAATCACGTTACGTAATATCCATTCAACAATGACCATAACTTCCGACGATTTTTCAGCTTCTAGTTTATATTCCAAATAATTCAACGACCTTATAAATTGGACAAACGAATTAAAACTCAGATGACAAAGACTCGGTTAATTCTAGGTCAATTACATTTACAGTAGCTCGTACGAAAATATTCGAACGCTTGCAAAAATCTTTTACGAATGTATTATGCGTTTTATATACTTTTAAATTCCATATATTCCATACAGTTGAAAAGTCTTTTCTGTCAGTTATTCGCTTTATCGTTATAAAATGAAATAGTCGATGCTCGTGGCGATAATGACTCGGTCTCTGCCGAACGGAGGTTAAGCGGTTCGGTTAAACTTTCGATGAACTGATTATCTGATTTGCAAATCAGAGCAAAAGCCGAGTGTTGTAACAATAAACAATGGCTAATAACGGTTCTTAGCGAGCGATGTAAACCGATATCGAGGGTTTGTTGGAAATTGTCCTTCGCAAATATTCAGTAAGCTCAGCGATGTTTATCGAAGCGATAGAACGTCAACAGGCGTGTTTACAACACGATAAAAATTGCACGAATAAATGCGCGAAAACAGCTGTCACCGGTGACGATTTTACTCTAGGCGGTGCAAACAGTTACATATATTCAAAAAAAAATATTAAAATCAGTGGTGTAAAAGTACTTGAAAAATGTACCTATTAATTTCAATTTCGTATATTTTGAATATTATAGATGGATAAAAAAAAACGGATTGAATGTAGATAAAATTGAAATACGAACAAGTTTAATAAATATAGAATTAGATTTAGATATAGAATTTATTTTTATTTGAGATAGAAGAGAAGTAACGGTTCTGAATAGATAGGTACGTATACTCTATTTCTTATCTTATACTTCTATCTGGGATTACATAATGATAGAAAGCTTCTTTTCCTTTTTAATGCGATGATTGAAATCTGTGACAAGGGGCAGAAGATAAGAGATCTTTCAATTACAGTAGTAAAAACAAACAAAAGTACGATACTGTCTTAAGGACATAACCTCTAACCAGAATAAAGATTCCCAAAAAGTAACCTTAATATATGAATTCCTTAATACGCAAAAAACGGAGTAAACTGGAGCTGATGAATAACATTTTAATGTGTGCTTAATCTGCCTATCTCATTTAATCTGTTCCCGACCCTAAATTCACGTGTATACATATAGTTCAACATAGTTACAGAATACAATTAAAAATCAAAAAATAGGATAACAATCGCCAACTAGTTTTATCAGCTATTAACAACAGCTATCAATATTTGTATATATTCACATTGGTATATTCTATATTTTGCACAAATCATTAATGATATTTATATCAGATATAGAATTCAAATCAGGAATAAGCACGGTTAAATTGAACGTAACGTGATCGAAATCCAATACAGTCTGCTGTCGTTACCCATGATCCAACGATACCAGTTCATGATTAAACGATATTCAACCTGAACAAGACAGAGCAGCGACAAAAACAAAAGAACCGGTCATTATTGTCATCGTTTTCCTCGCCTCCGAACAATTTCATTCCGATTCCCTGCGACAAGGCATCGCAGGAAAACTTCCAGTTGGATTTGCCTCATTAACAGGGACGCGCGTTCTGAATCGACGCTTACGTCGCCGAGGCTGGATCAAAGCATCGCATTCAGTTTACCCAAAACAATTACCGCGGGCCGAAGGCCTTTTCTCTGCGGAGGCGCGCGGGGCAGATCAAAGGCAGCCTCCTGGCCGCCGCCGTCGTCGTCGTGGTCGTCATTAAGCAGCGAGACGTCATTAAGCTTTCGGGATAGCGGCACTTTAAATCATCGGCACGCGACGCTTATGTTCATAGGAGGATCGTTCAAGGCATTCGCCACTCGGCAAGGGCAGGCAGCTTACCCGCCACTCGACGAGAGGCCTCTAATCCATTGTATCTAAAGATCAAAAACGAGAGAAACTGTCGATTTTGCCCAACGCAAACTCGCTCTCGACAGAGTCAGAGTCGGGACTCGTTTGTTCTGACGACTCGCAAGCAAAACCGAGAGAGTCAAGTGGCGGGGGTGGCCACCAGGATTCCGGTGGGGCGGCAAGAAAAAGAAACGAACACTCAAGGGTTACGCGAGTGCGCCTCGCAACGCTTGGAAGTTCGAGGAGCTTTTGGCCGAACCAGAAGAATAGGAAAGAGCTAACGCAGAGAGGAGGACGGCACGTGTTGAATTTCCCTCTTTCTTTCTTGCCACCCCCTTTTTCATTCCGTCCGTTTCTCACCCCTCCCCCTCCCCTCCTCTCTGTCCCCGTGTCCGCCTCCGCTACCGCCGACGACTGAGTCCTCTCGCTTGCGCCTTTCTCGCTCTCTTCTGCGGACAGAGCCGCGCGTATTTATTTTCCGCGCCCTAACAACGGGACGGGGGTGGTAGCCGGCTCTCTTCAAGCCGAGTACACACGGAGAAACGACGTAACCCCGACGAACGCGTGTGTATGCACGCCGGAATACCAACTCAGCCGTAGCTTGTACTCATGTGTATACATCAGCGTGCGTGTACATGGTAGAGGATGTTTCAGTTGTAGCGGCCGGCATAAAGTGAATAAGAATGATGAAAGAAATAATTTTTGTTCTTTCTGAGATTTCTTGATGTCAAAGAGACATAAAGACGAGCGATTTATAATGTATGGAATTGACTGTTGCCATTTTTATGAAATTTCAATAAAAATCTAAATAAACAATTAAATGAGCCATACAGAAGTCATATTGATCAGTTTAGATGCTAAGATACTCAAATATTGATTGCTACGAACAGTTTGTTGTTGAATCTCTTCTATCGCAGTAAAGAATAATGTGCATTAGGCAATCGAATAAATTGTAGGACGTAGGTTGCTTCGAATAAATTATAATTACCTAACGCTTTGCGAAGCTTTTGCGTAGAAATTTGCTCGTTACTAGACACGGTGCTTACATATTTTCTTATATAC
This sequence comes from Bombus bifarius, assembly GCF_011952205.1. NCBI lineage: Eukaryota > Metazoa > Arthropoda > Insecta > Hymenoptera > Apidae > Bombus > Bombus bifarius. Next base: position 4,135,323 of record NW_022884914.1, on the reverse strand, counting down.
CATGTATACCATGAGCTTTCAAAATATAATAACTACGAAGAATGAAATTAAATTTAAGCGCAAACTATTAAAGATAATTCGCTTAGAGAAAGGAATCTTAGATCCTTACTATTCTAAGCTTAAATAACATCTAGCTTTAGAAACACCCTATACAAATGTATACGCAAGCACTGTCGGAATGGCCACGCTCGTCTTCCCGTGTCTCTCTCATGTTAGACCAGCCGGGAACGTTTGACTCTTCCTTTCTTTTAGCCAGCCCCTTCTCTCTTTCTCGAACTCTCTCTAGTTGCTTCAGCGAGCCACCAACTCCGTTCTTCCTCGTCTGTCGCACCCTCGACGCCGACTCGCTTGCCCCATTCATCGAGTTTATCCGCTTGCCCAAGTTCCTTAATTAAACCCTGAAGATTGTCTGCAAAAAGGACATCGCCCAGTGCCCTCGACGTCTATGAACATTACGAATTGGACAACGAGGGGACATGAAAGATACAGATAGGTAGCAGGGGAGTGCGGAACCTCGAATGAAAGCACCGTTGCACCGTCTGTCAAGCATCTATAATGGCAATTTCTTGCCGGTTTTAATCAAGACGCCGAACGATCAACGACAAAAATGGCCCGTTTCCTGGGATAATTGTAGTGGACGTTTTTGCCCGGCGACCCCAGACAAATGGAACACGTGTCGGAGAATCGTAAATGCCGATCGAAGGACGTGGGAATCCCATAGACTAGACTGTGGACCTTCTTGGGATCAAATTATTTTCTGACAGATTGCTATAGTTATTTTTAGCCGAAGATCTTTAGCACACCAATTATATATTAAGCTACTTATAATCGTTATAGAAAGGTTGGAAAGGGGTGCTGATAAGTCTGTGTGTATGAGTTACTAACGTGGAACAATGGCTAACAAACGCTAATATCGCGTTAACGCTATGATCGCTAGTTTCTATTCACATTGACGTCAAAAGTTAACAAAATGATCAACGAAGTGATTCTTATGTCTGTAGGAAATATGGGTAACTATGAATATTTGATCAGTGTAAAGGTGAAAATGAAAAAGTGCATAAATGGATAAGTAAATGTGTATACTGTGTGCTAATATGTAGTTAGCACTCATGCGGCGCTAGTGTCGCATCATTGATCGTCACAGTGTTAACGAAGCTTAAGTGGTCACTGCAGTTGGAACTAGATGACCTGTACTAGGAAGAATATTGAAGATAAACGATTTAAAGTTTCATGATTGCAGTAGGGTATCGTATTGTAGCAGAGATTTGCTTTCAGTTGAATGTTTAAATGTTTAACTCATTTTGTAATTTATTCAATATCCGTAGTGGTAAATGTCCCCATTCTTTTAGTCATTCTTTTCTTTTTTCTGTTTGTTAACGTCTCATTCTCACAATGCGAAATGACAAAATGTGAAATACGGGATATCACAATTGCATAATAAGTCCTACAATTGAAAAGATGATTCCGCAGCAAGTGTACGTAACGTGAAATAATATTTTTCTATGCGCGGTCTTTGTTTCCAAGAAAGTCGAGTTTGAATATACGTTGAGATGCGCACTTGACTTACAATAAACCACGACCTTATGAATGTCCCTCGAGACTTCCATTGTATTTAGATGCAAAGCGAGCAGAATTTGTAGCGTAGGAATGTAACATACAATACATGTCAAACATTAAAATAACTTTTGTCGAGATATAATTTTATCATTCGACAATCTTTTTTCATTCATAAGACAAACACGTTTCATGTAACATAAATAAGTAACGAAATGTACCATTTGAATTTTTAAGCAGAAATTTTATTTCATAGTTTTTTAATTTATCTCTATCGCAAAATCAATTCATATTGTCTTGGACCAGCAACATTTATTTATTATTATCAAGGACAGGTTAATTGTTGCGATTGAAAATGCAAAATGCTATCATAAAAAATGTAAATAATATTTTAGGATATCAGAAACAAAAGATATTAGGATAATTTTTCTAATGTAACACTCACTTTTAAAAAATATTGATAGGCATTAATAATAGGATCATTACGATTGTATTAACTGGGATTATAAAAAATTAATGAACAAGAACAGTAACAGCTAAAACGAAAGAGCGGTCGATATCATTGAATTATGCAGTTTTCCCCGCTAATCGACAATCAGAGACCGAGTAATATCAAGGGATAAGTGAACTTCTATTACCTTTCGGTTCCACGGATGGGACTGTGAACGCGCCTTCAAGCCGGAAGAAGAGAGTACAGAGGAGGAAGTCTGGGGGAATCGACCGAGGCTGATTGAAACATGAACGAAAAGTACGAACTAAAAAGAAAAAGAATAAATATACGAACAGAAGAAATGAAAAAAGGAAAAGAAGACACTTGACAAAAATCATAAAATAAGAAAGAAAGAAAGAAATTCTTTCACAAAGAAGGTATCATAGAATAAAATTTCAAAGAGACACGATAATAAAGAAAAAGAACACCGAGTGCAAAAAAATAGATCGCACCAAACTAAGGAAAAAGAAATGAGAATTACAAAAGAATTCAATGGACAAGACAACGAGGGTGCAATAATGTAAAAGGGAATGCCCGTACATATGTGAGACAGTGTTGAACAGGGAATAATCGAAAACAAGAAAAAGAGCACATACGTGACACAGAAGAGGAAATAAGAAGAGAAGCCAGACGACAAAGAGAGAAACAGTAGACACAGGGGCCAAAATGTAGCGAGGGTGAAGACACGCGAGGGCTGTTAGAGCGTCAATCGATAAATTCCTCCGACGTGGAAGAGGGGCCACGATACGTGCTGATGTCGCGAAAAGGTCCTTCCTCGCAAACACTCCAAGTGTCACTCCGGAAAGGTGAGAGAAAAAGAGCGGGGAGGGGAAACTCTCTTCTACTTGCACTTTATGCAGTTTCGCACCCCTCAAGGGAAAAACGGTAGATCTCTGTCTCTCTATATATCTTTCTCTGTCTCTTAAAGGGAGGATCGTCCATCGATCCATGATAGAAACGAATATACAAGGGAGATATCCTCGTCGTGAGAGACTGCCTTGTCTGTCGACTAATTATCCCCTCGTCGATCGTTTAACGCACCGATTCCTCCTTCCGGAGGAGTGGAGAACGAACAAAACATTACAACGATATCGGTCGAGTATAACAGAATCGAGTACTCTCTCTTCAGTAATTCGAAAATTTGATACGATTTTAGAAAGACAACAACGAATCTGATATGAATAGAGACGAAGATCTTAGACGATCTTAGACGAATTTGAATTAACCGCCCTTATGTCGTGACGTGGATAACCTAGTTACAAGGTTCGACGTACAAGAAAATTGAGAAATTGACCTATATGGTGAGTCGAGAGAGAGAGAGAGAGAGAGAGAGTAGATAACATGGATATTAGTTTGAAGTGGAATTTTCGAAGGTTGGAAAGTTAGAAAATAGAGTTTCAGTACATTTTAATAAAATAACCTCGATTGATTGGTGATTTTCAAAGATCACATTTCAGTAAGTTAATCTCATGACAAAGACACAATATCGTTTGAATGTGAATTTTTCATATTTTATATTGCACGAGTTTTTTGAAGCATAAACGCATGGCTAAAAATTCAGCCTAAATTCCATGCCTTAACATTCATCCTGGGGATGAAATAAATGAAAACAAGACCGTTGAAATCTTTATTACCTTGAAATCGTCGAAGGGGCTTTATCAGATCCACGGTCATAAATTGAAAAGCAAGTTTCTCGGTAGCAGGGATTCCGAGGCGGGCCAACGGTGTGCCCAAGAGACATCAAAGAGAAGCGAAGTTATCGCGGCCGGGCGATGACGTTAAAAGTTCTGGTTCGCGGGAGACCAAGTCGCCGAAGGCGATGTTTCTATCGAAGGGAAGCCCTTCCCATGGCCTCCGGGGGCCGTGATTAAAATTATTGCCCGACCCAAAGCCAACACGCCGTGCAAACAAAAGGATAAACATATTCGCGGGCACCGGTACACTATAAATGGTACGATTAGCATCGCAAAATGTTTCTCGTTTGTCCCGTGAGTGTCGCTGGTATCGCGGAGTAGCGCGCGCGCGGGATGCACAAGCGCGTTTTATATTGCTTTCCTGTGATCTCTTGAAGCGTCAGAGAGGGAACAAAAGATAAAAGAAGACAAGAGAGGCGAAATGAAGCAGGAGAACAGAAACTATAGGAGAGAAAGGGTAAAGAGCTTTGGTGGAGAAAGTTGCCGTGGGCGAGCTTTGTAGTTATGGACAAGTTGCACGACTGCGACTGGTGACGAGCAAAAGGGGCAATTTGTTAGAAGAGGAGCCGAGAAGCGCTTTCGTCGTGATACATTTAGGACTCTGAGCTTGATCCCGACATTCTGTCCTTTTCTCGCCCGATTCGCCGCGTCTTCTCTCGTAGAGAAAAAGAGTGGGAGAAGTGCTTCTTCCCTTCTATTCCTTTCCACTCTATCCCCTCTCTGAACCGACACCCTTCTCTTTCTCTTTCGCCCCGGAAGGTTTTTGCTCCGTGACAATCGGTGTTAAAATGCGTGAATGCACTCGAAACACGCACGCCTGCTTCTACAGGAGCACGCGGCAGAGACCTCTCGAAAACAAACGGTGGTTTCTCTCGTCCCGTAGCCAACGTGACTTAATTAATGAAAGCGTGCGCGAGAAGCATCGACAAAGTCGTCTTTGTCGAGAAGTTCGCGGCACTGGGTCAATACAGACCGCCGCGCCGACCGATCGTTTCGATTAATCGCGCCCCCTACTCATTGATCTGCTTCGACCCGTCGATCGGGTATCGGGTCGGGCAAAGGAATCTATTACGATTCCAAATTCGATTGAGTACGGAGAGCTCGCGATTAGAGAAGTTGACAGTGATTTGTCGAGCGAGTCGATTACATTCCTGGGTGAATTAATTCGCGAGTTACGTGGAACTGGTTTGTTAGCAGTTACGAGCACGTGCACGGTTATTTAGTTGCCGGTTTTTTAAGCCGAGACAGACTAACTAGGAAGGATGACTAAGTTATTAGACCGACTGTTTTTTACACTGAAACGAGATGAACATGGGACTCACTGTTCTCGTGCAGCAGTTATTACGTACATGGAACGCATTAGTCTCTTAGAGAAATGCTTGCCAACGTTATATTGTAGAAAAATCGTATATATATTTTTCAAAACCGATAATAAAAGAAATTAAATTTATTTGAGTTTAGGAAATTTTGTGTAAATAGAATTATATATTTGATATAGTATATTACAACCTGTTCTATTTACAGAAGTATAATTCAAAATAATATTACTAGTTCAAATTATTAATTTTTTAAACGTCCACATTCCTTCACAAACACATATATACCATATATACCATTATCTGTACTTGTTTATCTAACATAAACTCTTTTTTGCTTTATTTTATCTATTATCGACTGCACAGATTGTTTTTTCGAATATTTATCTAACATAACTGTCTAATATTAGAAAAGCAGTTTTCCATGTTGTTTTTTCAGTATATCCCCTATTAATTTCTAAATCCAATTAACGCAACCACGGAGCAAGGTTCACAAAGGTTATTTCCTTAGACATCACAGAATAAGGACAAAAATATTCGAGCTCAGTCGCGCCATCTTCACCGATCTATCGCGACGAGGTTATCATTGACCCTTGAAAATAAATGAGTACCCAAATAAGCCTGTTTATCTGCTCCCATAAATAGAAAGTAGCAGGATCCGATAAGTCGCGAGGAAACGTAGTCACGTACTTCCAGACTCAGAAGCACAGATCGATCTTTCGTTTTCTCGTCGGTTTTAACTCGTTAATTTAATTAACTGTTACCGCGTAAAGTAACAACAAGCTCTCCTTAAATGGCACGTTAAAGGAATTGCGCATCTAGCCGCTAAAACGTTCGATACGAATTTTAATAATTGATAGTGAACTCAGGGTTGTGCGTCCATATCGTAACGCATCTTGGCATGTATCGTCGTACACACAGCAGACGCGTCGGCAGGGTGATTCATGGTCACGGTGAAATCATGAATAATCACTGGACAATAACGTGGGTAACACGCGCATACGGGAGCATTATTCTACTCTACAGATATTCAGAGCAAAACTGATTACGCTCGGTAAAATTATGATGCCCGCGTTTAGTTCCACGCGGCGATTGTATAATATGTTACAGGGAAAATGCTGGATTATTAAGCGTTGCGCGGTAAAAAGGTAGCCCGGAGGATACGGGAATTCGTATTCGAACGACGGCTATTGCAGTTTTTATAAAACACGCACAGTGATTCCAATTACGGACCATGAGACACGAAATTGGTCGTCTATTAAAAATATATCACACTATCGGTGAAAGACGTGTAAAGGATAATTACAATGTTAAAAAAAATGAAAAAGAGGAAGGGGAAAAAGATAATAATAACAATACAGCACCGTTGGTTGCAATAAGGTTCGTTCGCTTAATTAATATGAAAACTATCGAACGGAACAGATTCCCGGTATTAACGGTACAAACGGCGGGACACGCTCCACGAGTTTCTCTCTGGCAAACTGTCGGAATTAATTGGAAAAATGCAGCGATCAATCGAGCGTAGGTAATTTAACGCAGGTACCGGTACGAGTAATGACTCGTCCACATCCGTTTATGCCCAAAACACAGTTATCTGTACTCAATTAATTGAGCAAACACGGAAGTGCTCGAAGGATCAGATGAAAGGAAACAATCGGATGTACAGTCAATACCGTATAAACACTTTATCATCGAAGCACGAATGATCAGTAGCTGCAATTCGAAAAGAACGTGGACACGTAACACTAATCTCTCGATGAATTGACAGACATCGGGGCAATTTTTCATATAATTGAGGCAATACGGTGTATACGAAATCAAAGGTATCGCGTAAAACACGTTATAGAATGCATAAACGGGAAAAGAAGCAAGGAAAAGCAAAGTCTGGTACGGTGACACCCACCTTGCCAGTGGACCACTCCTCTTCGCTCGTTGACCCAAAATCTTCTCGACCACGGTGACATTTCCGCTTCTCGCTGCCTCCAGCAGCTCCTGGTCCTTCCCCATGGTCCATTTACACTGTAATCAAAGTCTGGTGTTCACTTGCACACTTGTCAATTTCTGTTTTTACTATGATTACTCGCGTTTCATTGATCCAGCGTGGCCATCTTGGGCCGACTGCGTCGCCACCTTGCGGTCACTTCGCGAAATAACCGCGACACACGGTAGCGCGAGAGAGAAGAGAGTACTCGGGCAGACTATGATTGGCTATTCGAGAGCAAGATAGAACGACGGTAGCCGAGACTCGAAGTATACCGTGCTCAGGCATGTAGCCGACTGTCAAGTACCAGCTGTTGCGCCGTACTGATTTTCCGTGGCTTCACGCCGACTCGGCTTTGCGGCAATTTAATCGAATAAGTGTGTCACGCGGCTCGTAACTCTGATCGACATGAACCGCACTTTTGTCGGAGAGCTGTTAATCTTTCTGTTACTCACCATTGGCAGCTTAGCTAGGGAAAAACCATCAGATACACTATCTCTCACTGGTAAGCACACATAACCTCAAAGTACAATAGCGCGTCTTGATGATCTTTTTCGTACGTAATTCTTCAGCTGGCTGAAAACTTTCATCGTTAAACGCTGTTAAAACGATTTCAAACATGAAACGAATTAATTTCGTCGATCGTGTTTATATTCTTCGGTAAACAGGACATTTAGAGATAAAGGAATTTTAGATTGTTTTCGTACAGCATAACCTTTTATGTTGATGTAAATACGGGGTTATTAATAATACTTATCTGGAATATTAAATTTTTTGTTGTCGGGGGGAGATACGAAACTATAATGAAATAAGTTAAGTTAGTTAAAAAGTATGTTGTGTGTATAGATTAAGTTGTTAAAGATTGTTTTTTAATTGTACTTTCTATTTATTGTGTAAAATTATTTAAATAGAACAATAAGATAGAACAATATATGAATAATAGTATATAGAAATAAAAGAATAGAAATTGTAAATGTAAGATAAGATAAAAGAGTTGAAGTAAGAAAGAAGAATGAAAGTGAGATTTTAATAAAAGTATTTTTACTTGGAGATACTTTTTACATACATTTACTCTAATTTTTATACTATCATGTTTATTTTTAAATGTAGCTGAATATTTTAGATATATTTATCATCTTTCATCAATACAATGCGATAAGAAACTAAGTATACTTATGTTTAGAAAGTGATAAATACAGTTATACTTAGAGATAATCAAACCATTATAGTTTTTGAAAAAACATTTGCTTAATAATCAAACACACACACACACACACACACACACACACACACACATACATATATATATATATCGATATGACCAACAAGCTTGTTTAGCATTTATATGATATTGTACTAATTTCACTAATAGATATACACAAAAGTTTTTGTCATCCCAATTGCTATCTGATATAAGCAAAACACGTAAGAATATCAAAACTATTGCAAGAGAAATGAGCTTCTATTCATCATATGTAGAAACAAAATCTAAATCAGAATAATATTATAATTTGTTTCTCTTGGAAATAGGATTCTATAGAATTGTTTCAACGTAACATAACAAATCATTGCTACGAAGAACTAGTGAAGAAATGTAAATATAATGTATGATACATTTTACAGATGGAAGTGTGTTACAGGTGAATTTAACTAATCTTCATGATTCTGTGCCATACATGAGACAAGTATCTATCAAAGCCAGTAGCAATGCAACATTTAATATAACCAACATTTCCTCCAACGCTTCTTTCATTATCTTTCAAATTCATACCTACCAACACAATGTCACGCTGTCTTATGATAAAGATTATCTTAATAAAATTTCAAACAAAAGCGTATTTGGATCAAACATTGGCCTTTTCTCTAGGCTAACCAAGAACATAGTAACGCAACTATTCGTGAAAAACGATAATGTCCACGACGTTAATGGTCTACTCGCTGTTGTTGCTTACCACAATAAAGGTGAGTACCATCGCTTGTAACGCATAAACTTGTCGATAAGAACTATTGTTCTATTGTTCCCTATATTACAAATCTTTAAAGCTTAACATACGTAATATTCATTGTTACGCAAATGAAATTTCAAGTATTAGGTTGTTCCAAAAGTTTCTTTCGTTTTATAAGGAAATAATAGATATAGTAGTAAAACAAAATGGGTCATATATAATTCAATAAAATTACATAAAATTAAAAATATCGTGCGTCAATTATTTCCTTATAAAACGAAATAAACTTTTGGGACAACCTAATATACATTTATAACATAGAACTGAACGAGAATCGATAATACATAGTAGGGATCATGTTATAAACTACTGGTTCAGATATAACACTGTAAACTCGACGTTTCGAGCAATATAAAACGATATACAGGGTGACCAATTTACTATTGTCGTAACATTAAAACACCTTTACCTAGAAATATTTGTATAAAATATTAAAAATTAATTCAACAAATTAAAGGAAGAAAAATTTCAATATTCATTAATAAAGACTTTTTCAAAAGAAACGTCAATTCTGCTTTAAAATTCTTTTATACTCTCGCTGCATGCCTGATTATTAATCCTATTTTACAAAATATTCAAATAATAACATTTGTTAATCCTTGTATGTTATATTTATAACTCCGAATTCCATGTAAATATATTTAAAAATCTGCTCTTGTCGAAATAGCGACCTGTCGATGTCCTATGACCCTTATTGTTAGCATCATACCCATTATTTTCTTCGCGAGTGGTCACAATTCGCACATCATCAGTACGTGCACCACACTGGTGCGATACAAAGAGATTAAAAATGGCTTTCAATGACTCTACACTCCTTAGTCCTCGTACTCGTCTATAGAGTATCACGCCACAAAGAAAGGAACGTATTCGATAAAAGCGACCCTCACACCTCGCGTTATTTTATCCTGATGTACTTGATATCCTATGTAGTACAGTTGTATTAAGTAGATTCCAATTTGGCATTTTCTTTTTATTAATTATTGACTACTTTGTGATATTTTCATGTTTCAGCATTTAATATTATACGGGCTGTGAAATTTATCCTAATTTTATTATCTGATATATTTTTCTTGTAGCCAATGTATAAAGAAATTTCTCTCATGAAATTCCTATAGGTTTACTTGCATAATATGACGAAATGATATTCACCTTATTAAAAAAGATCGGATTATAGCATGTGAGAACACCTGTGTAATCTTTGTTCCTCCTTAACACCTCCACATGAATTGAAAATTATATGCGAGACCCAGATACTACAAATAACATAGTACATATTAATAGAAATAATGTTTCTTCGCATATCGAAGATAAAATACTTTAGTAAAATTAAGTGGCATCTAAGGAAAATTAATATATTAAATATGTGAATATAAAACATATTTATCTTCATAGACTTTACATACACAAAAATTAAAAGATGTAATTAGAATCGTTAAAACCAGATGCACCGATTTTTCCTACACTTAAAACATTCTGAATACCATTTCTAACAACTCCAACTATCTGATATGGCATGATCTAAAGTTGGTGGAACGTATTTCCTGCAATCGCGACCTCTAAAGTGATAATAGTTAACGGCCCAGCCTGTATATCGTCGTCTGTTCCGTTTCGTATACAGACACGAAGCGGGTTCGATAATAAATTTCCCATTGCAAAGAACGATCAATCCTGTCCATCAGTTCATTGTTCTCTCCGCAGCACCCATACCGGGTGGATGCAACATGGAATTCAATACAGAGATCGCGCCGTACGCGAGCGTGCAGACACTCGACACGATGGTGATCGTCGACGTGCAACCCGCCTCGGTACCGTTGAACGACAGCGCAAAGCCCACTTGCGAAAAAAACCCTGTGGAAGTCGAGATGTATCAGATATTCCTGAATGAGCAGGACTTCAGTATCAATAGTTATTTTACGGCTATCACAAGCATGCTGACTGTTACGGATATTAAGGAAAACGGAGTAAAGGTACTTACTGGAAGATTTTCAACTTCTATTCAGTGATTTATTTATTATATTGCATATATTTCTGAAACTGCAAATATGGAAGTGTTGTCCAATTTGATTCTAGGGTTTGGTTATATTGTATTGATGGAATAAATAATATTTAATCAGGAATAAATTATGTTTAAGTTGTAATCAGATTGGAAATTAATTCTATGTAGCATATTCGATATTATCAGTGGTGTCAAGGGTTTATTTATTGTCAAAATTTTTGTCACTTACATATGAAAGTTAGTTTTCAGAAATCTCTTTTTCATTCTTATTTTTTCAATGTTTCCTTTTTATTCATTCTTTAATTTATTCATAGAGAAAAGTTTAGTGATGTACTTTTCTTCTAAGAGGATAATGACGGTTAACTGCATAAAAATTATGTGCAAGAAGAATCTGGACTTTTTTATGATTAACGACACAGCAACAGCAAAAATTCATGCCCAACTGTCAATTTAACGATCCGATTAATTCATTCGGTTGCTGTAATATGTTTGAGCGAAATTTACTTTCAAACCTTCGAAAACATGTTTATTCCACTGGTCGAATTGTAAATAACTGCCATCTTGAATACTAGATTAGGAAGAAAAATAATTTTTCCTTCGATGAACGGTATTCGTTTTGATTAACTGAACACTTTAATTTTTAACAATTACTTTAACTATCCACGCAAAACATGTATGCAAAAGTTAGTCGATTTAAAGGACGAAGTACAATTAAAGGTTCAAAATAGTTTTATTAAATCGTTAAACAGAATTATACAATTTTATTATAATACTGTTGTAATTACACTTACAAATAAAGTATACTTTTGATTAATCATTAATTAGTTGATTAATCCAACATTGTATGCCAAAAGTAACAATGAAACATGATATTAAATTATTATTATTGATAACAATTTCATGTACATAATTAATCAAACGTGCACTCGCGTAATATATTCAAACATTTTCAGATATCAAATGAATGCATGTAAATCGAGGCTTACAATTCTAATGTGAAAAAAATTTTGTCCAATAGGTAGCGAATCCGGTGATTTCCTCTCCGACAAGGCGAGTGTTCAGCGCGTACACCGGAGTTGGCTCCGTTTACGTCGCACTGGCTACTTATGGGAAATATTCCGCGGCCTACGTGCCATCATTTTCATACGCCTGTCATCCCACAATCGATCCGGCCTCCTGTGACGTTTTACGTACGTATTTTATTACGCATACAAAAATCACATGAATAAAACATGATAAGTCTATGTTTTAATATTAATGTCACTTGGTGCCTAAAAAGGTGTATTTTGTAATTAATCAAATAGTAGTTTTACGAAGAAAATCGTTTAACTTGTCATGTTTTCTTTTGTGCTTTTCACATATAAAAATTATTGTTAGTATCGCGAGAAATAATCATTATATTTGATGCTTTCTTCCAGCCAATTTACTTTCCAAGATCGTCTGCGCTTTCTGTTTCTTCGTCGGATTGTTATCAATATGCTTCGGGCACCATCACCTTAAAGCCGATATGGCGCTGCCGGTATTTTTCACTGGAACCGTGATTGGTTACGCTGCAGTGGGTATGTATTAACAATAACATAATACATCATTCGACTTTCCCTCGAACTCCTGCTTTCTATTTTCCAACGATAAGCAAATGATATTATTATTTTTGTTTGATGAAAACTTTGCAGAACTACCATGTTAATAATTGTACATACATCGCTTCACAAAGTAATAAAGATCTTAAAAAATTCAGTAAAAAATGACAATAAAAAATACAAGGATTATAAACAATATTAGTTACACATCTACTATATTTTTATGTCGATTAAGTGCAGGGAAAACTAAAAATAATACGCCGTCAGAAATGACGAAAGTATAAGGTTTTTCTCTTATTAAATTTACGTAACGAAATTCCTTTGTCCACAATCCGATTCTGCGATACAGAGAATTGCATTCTACAATAATCAATATCCAAATGTAACAAGTTCATCTAATATGTAACGATCGTATCCCGTTTGTTGCAGGGGATATTTTAATCGCCATGGGAATAGGCCTGTGTTTCACGATATTCTGGTTGGTGTGCCTGTCCTACCTCCCAATTGTCTTTAGCGGGATAATGTTTAACATGACGCTGGGCTTCCTCTTCGCGTGTATCGCTTACTTTCTGTCCCCGGGTACGGAAGAGGTTCCCGGAAATCCATTTCCAAACGAAAGGCCGGTAAACGTATCCGGAAATAAATGCCGTATCCGTGCACGCCGTTCGAGGAAAGATCACAAGGAGTGTAGTAAATTATAGGAAAATAATGAATCGCCGGCTTAAAAGCGGGCGAGAGGAGTAACGCGAAAAGAAAAGGGGGTGAGAGGCAGAAAGAGAGATGGAGAGAGAGAGGGAGAGAGAGAAAGGGAGAGCTCACCGCCCCCGAAGTTAGTTGGAGTTTGGCGAAGGGATGAAGCATAGTCAGAGAGTCCCCCTGTAGCTTTTATCAATGTTGTTCGCTCATGTGGAAACTTCGTCTGCCGAATCCCCCCATGCAGCAGTGGCGGGCATTCGCGTTACCTCCTACCTTTCTCACCATAACCATCCTCCATCACTATCGCATACACACGCATAGACACTTACACGATAAAAATCATCACGTAGAGAAAAGCGCACACATAGACCAACTCCCTGCGCGAACTCCCACGAACCGATCTAACCAGCTTGAAAGATTCGCATTTACCTAATTGTGTCCCTTGTATTTATTTAGCTCCGGGACCTATTTAGATTACACGATCTATGCATGCGTAACTGCACGGAGCATCGGTCCCGATTTACCCTGTCGACAGATGATCGACTTGGTCACCCTCTCTCTGTTCACCGTGTTCGTCTTTGGCATAGTTTGATTACATTCTCCGTGGTTTATGCAATTAGCGTGAAGATATGGTTACAACGGTAAAGGTCTTGTTTTTTTTTATCTTTCGAAGTGTTTCTATATAATAACGATAACGATAGGCGTTTGGAAATGGGATTCGTGAACTACTTTTGCAAAAATAGGTGAGTTATATAATGATGTTTACGTTTCGATGCTTTTCCAGATTCGTTTATAATTCTGCGAAACGACTGGATATTTTGGTCGCTGTTCATGACCTTGGCCCTTAGTGTGAGTTTGATCATGACTATAATATTTCAATTTGGCTTTGTCATCACGTGTTCCATAATCGCGTCCTTCATGGTAATCCTGCCATTTGATTATTGGACTGGTTCTGCTCTGAAATATATTGTAATAAATATCATAAGAAGGATAACCGTCGAGGGTTTCAATTCAGCCGCAGTCCGACCACCATCTGAAGCTAATGGTATCACGTTTTATATATTTATACCTTACTGTTCATTACTTGAGAGTAATTACACTCTGTTCAAATTCTATTGTTTGCTCAATATCACTTTCGATTATCAATATCGCAAATAATCACTTGTATTTGTTAACTTTTGAAAAGTATACTTATATATTATATTATGCTTTAATCGTTAACCATTTGCAACTTGTCACACTCGATATTATATATTCTTTTAGAAATGTTGAGCAATCAATAGAAATTTGAGATAAGCTATAATTAAAACTGATCTTTAAATTAGTGAAAATAGTAGTTATTTCATAGAAATTTTTCAAGCAATATGCTACCGTTTCAGATATAGCCCTGATCATATTCTGGTCATGTTTGGTGCTATATCGCATCTGGAAGCAATGGTGCAAACTAGGTGTACTAGATCTGGCGGAAAGAACTCCATTACTTCGCTGAACATTTAAAAAAAGCCGAAAATTAGGTTTATAGCCATAGATATATATACATATATAATGTAACAAAGCCGATCAACTTTGCAATGTTCCATATACAAAATTTATATACGAAATAAATTTCAAACGAATTTTTATATCGCGTTATTGTGATTTAAATGAAATGTAACTTACTGTTAGTAGCTTATGTGATATAATCATTACTAAATAATAATATATAATAATAAGTACGTTTATATAAATATACTTGGTGTTTGTTTTATTAACAATATAACCATATATTTATTTTGAAGAGTAAATACGACGTACAATACATACTTAAACATTCAGACAAAATGAACGTTCTGAAGTAACACTTACACCCTTTGTTTCCTTCATCTGTCAAATAAATGTTATTATAGCCCTTAATAAATAAAATGTTATTTATTACGAGTGACGAAGAATGGCATTTAAATAAATAACAAATAAATAACAATTGTTTTGCTTTATCAGAAGTCAACTCAGAAGTTTATCGGAAATTTAGAAAGAAATTTATCAGAAATCAGAGGTTTATTTAAAAACACGTGATATAACGAATAATTGTGGCAACTTTTATTCTTAAAATGTTCAAGGAAACGGTAAAAATGCAGATAAGAAAGCAATTTTTTGCAATATGATATAATTTTGAATTTTAAAATTGCTCTCTAAAATCTTCAAGCGCTAAGACATAATTCATACACTCAGAGTACAAACACTAGGAAGGATCAGGTTCAAAGGACAACAGTGGAAGGTTTATGGTGTTACTGAACGAATGCAGATGACTTGCGTTGTCATTAAAATGAAATAACATTTATTGAATCGAGACAGTGACACCTAACAGTGGTTCTATATCCTACTACTTACAATCTTAAAGGTAATCACAGCAACAATATTATCTCCATTATTCACAACACTTACGTAGATTACTGTCGCAATAATATATTATTCTCGTTAATAAATTTGTTAATACTCATACACTGTATTCGTTATCAGTATTATTATTACAGATAATAAGAAAACTGCGTGGCCACTTCCGCGTCACTGCTCGGACTACGAAGTTTCGGTATCGAAAGAATCATCGAAGCTCGATCACATCGTAATTTTAAAGTAACGCCAACGAAATGCAACTTGCTTCTTCAAACATGCAGTTTATTAAAACAACGAACAAAGTGGTGTTAAGAATTTGCGCAAAATTCCATTTCGTTGCATCCACGCGATCCGCGTTCTTAAAAAGCATTAACGTTATCCTCGTGTTACGTAATATCGTTCACCAAACGTTTCTTTTTTCTTTTCGAAGGAACAACAGAAAAACGTTTAACGAACCAATCTGCTGGAGCAATGAAGTCGTCGTATCTCAAAGAAGCTATTCTGTGGTACTGTTTCTTGTCGTCCACTGTGTCCATACAAATCTCGCGAGAGTCTTTCGAAACACACGCTGTTGTTCGTCAAAATAGAGGCATCGCTCTGACATAGTGTAAAAACGGGAAAAAGAAAAAAGAAAAAGGAAAGATAAATCATCATCGTAGCAAAAAAGAAAAAGTTCATCATAGACACCGATCATCTTATAAAACCTGCAAATAATAATCACGACGAGTGGCGAGTCAAAAGATTCTGTACAAACGCGACGATCAGCCGCGAAATCGAAAGAAATTCGAAATCTTGGATGGAAATAAATCTGCAACACATTTGGTTCTTTTTATCTAAGCGACGGTGAACGCAGAAGTGGTCGATGCGAATCCGAACGAAGTGTACGACGTCGAGAACCGAGGCTCCCGACCGTTGGAGAACCGACAGAATGGCGGCGTTTTCGCTCTCACAAGCGATCTTTTTCCCTAATTCGGCCATTACGTTCTCTTTGTTTTGTTTCAGTTTTTTTTTTTTCGTATTTTTTCTTCATCCAAAAATATAAATTTTACTAATGTACAGTACACAATCCCCGTTCGCCGTAGAAAACGTTCAATCGAATTGCGGTACACCAGCTGCGTGTCAAAATCGTGGGAAACGATGTCTTTTCTACCAGACGAGGCATGATTTCTATTATATTTATAATATATTTCGTTCGTGCCTTCGATCGTCGTCACGATTTCGACTCGCGAATATCTTCAATTATACCCTATTGACTGCTGACAAATCGTTTATAGCTCGTCATCTATTTAACAAGAGAGAGAGAGAGAGAGAGAGAGAGAGAGACTCGACAACGACGTTCTCGACGGTAACGCGACAGTTGCTCGGCAGAAAGCTTCTTCTTCGAGGAGGAGAAGGAGGAGAAGGAAAAGCTGTTTTACTGGAGAATCGGAGAGTCTAATTAAACGGATGTTTGTTGCGTAACACTGATATACACATGCTCGAGGAGTATGCTTCGGCGAAGGGAACAAAACGTGGTCCAGAGTGTCTTGGAACGGCGAAGTCTCGTGACCGATCACGATTCGAGTGTCTCGCGAAACATATCGCGAAACTTTGGTCGTTTCTTGTATTTTCTTATTTACCGTTGCTATTAACGTCTTGACAGCCAGGCTCTGAGTAAGAATACGAATCGCACATGAATTGAAACCTTGTAGATAAATGAAACAATCGTAAAGTAGTTATGCTAATTGTAAGTAAAAAAAGAAGTAATTTCTGAAAATCCAGACAAATTTCCTAATTAAATGTTCTGTTTCATTCTATCGATCCATCGATATAAGAACGAACGAGGATTAGTTGACAAAGCTGAATAATATAATCTACTCGTCATCGGTATTCGATTGACAATATTCTCTCTTCTCAATGCCGGGCGTCACGAAATTAATATTATCATTTAATTCTCATCTCGCCAAAGTCTTTAGGTATCGATCGTCCCAACCGTGACGATTCAACTTTCGATCATACTTATTTTCATCGCCCATTCTGTTCCGTTACTGGAACGAAACACGCGATATTTTCAACGACACCCCGGCAAGAAGTCGTAGACATGTCACAGAAGTCTTAGACGGGTGGAAAAAGTGGATCGGTTTCAAGTCGCCGACATAACACCGCGTAATCCTCGCATCAGGTACGAATCAGCGACCGAGAAGAAGTTCAATCGACTACCAACAAACGCAGCCAAGTACGAGTAGTCCTCTTTTTCCTTCTTTTTTTTCCTTTTTTTTTTTTTTTTTTAAGAGAGAGAAAAAAAAGCGAAACAACCGGAGTAAGAGAGGGAGAAAACGGAGGGTGAAGCGCGTGTTTTCCGAGAGACACGAAGGGGTGGTTGGTCGTTTTATCACGTTCGAGCCGCGTGAAACGGACGTCGCGACCGGAAAACCTCTGTCGACGAAAACACCGACGAAAAATCTCGAGTGGTTCTCGCGGTCGCGCTTGCGCGTCCTCCTCCGTTTTCCCATCCCTTTTCGCTCCGTTAATGCGATTAATTAGAAATTTTATATCGCGTAAAAAGCCTTGTCTCTGAGGTAGTGCATCATATAATATCAAATTACCCTGTACCGTAATTTTCCCACTTTTCGCGACACTTTTGTACGTGTGTACGTGTATAGAAGTACGTGTGCTTCGGATGGCCGCACGGATGGTTGGCTCGTACGTGCTACCGCCCCCCGTGGAAATTTATTTTCGCGGAAAGTTTCGGGCCACCGAGAACTCGATTCGCGCCGTCGCGTCGCGGTCATTTCGAATCTTTGCGAATGTTTTAAGCGGCCGATTGATCCTTTGAACCGTATCGCAAAAGCTTTCTTTTTCATATTATAATAACAAATTATAATAATCTATGCTAGTAGATTTTGTTCGTTTTACAATGCGGGAGAAAGTTTATGTAGAATTCTATTTTCTATCGTACGAGTCACGCGGAAGTTAAATTCGTTCGATTCGGTGTTTGAAGGCGAAGCCAAATTTCAATTTGGTAAGAAAATTTTTGCTGAAAAGTGGTAAGTGTATCAGTTTTCCCATTAAGGAAACCACACACAGCGAAGCATTTATTTAAAAGAAATAGCCGAGAGACTGAAAGACCGAAAGCTTCGAAACTCTTTCTAGTACACGGGAGAAATCTCGGTTGTCAAGATTGGTCGAACGATAGTCGTGCATCCTCTGCGAGAAATGCACTCTCGACATGATATCGACAGCAATCTAGATTATATAAAGAAAACTTTATTCGCTAATATTACTGAAGACGAAGAACCTCGTGTAAACCAGTTTGATCGTAACGACCATCGATCTTAAATTTATCGAGTATTGCACATGTCGCAAGAAATTCCATCCTGACTACCTAGTAGCAAAATCATGGAAAAACAATTCTTTCCTATCCTCTTCGGACTTAAGAAACGTTTTAAGGATAAAAAGGAAACACAACACGATCAAGCATCTAAATTGCAATATCGCGAAAATCGATTTCGGTAACTCGACAAATATTTTAATTTCCAATTCTAAAAACAAATTTGGTTGCGGGCGAAACCAAGCTTCGATCAAAAAATACCATTTCCGTAGATCAAAGTCTAGTGAACCGCCACCGGCGTAGCGAATCGATCTCTCGAGGCCTGATCGTCGCGGATCCATCCCTAAATCCTTGCACATTAGCGTTCGTGCGATGTGATCGTATGATTGGTTGTGACGCGTCGTCTCGCGTCGATTCGAGATCCGTTCCAAGACTTCCGTATGCAAAGATCGATGTATGTGAAGCGTGAGAAGAACGTATAACGCGGCTTGGCGTGCGTGTGGCTGGAAAGTTGGCTAGCGCAATGGCACGATAAAATAACACGTACTTTGCTAAATATCAAATGACTAGACTTGGTGTGTTTATATATTTCTGGAAAAATGTCCTCGTACGTAATACAATTATTGATATCCGTTTCGTGTAAACAGTTAAAGGTACATAGTATTAAACTGTTCGTCCTAAAATTTTCGTCATCTTATACCACTGTCGGAGAAAGAAATATTATATATATATATATATGTTACAAATACATAAAAGAAGAAATAATACGGAATTAACATTGCACCGTACTGTAAGATAACGAAATCCTTATTTTCGTATGGAACCGAATTTTATCTTTGAAAACGTGTAAATTCGAACACGTAACCAATTTTCTAATCTCGCTATATCGTTTCCTTCCACACAGATTCTACTTGTCATAATATTTAGATAACATCAATCTCTGCTAAGGTTCCATCTCTTCGATGGTATCGAGAAAAATATAATATTTGCACAAATATTCGCGGTCTACGGATAATCGATATGTGACCAGTTCGACCAATAACAATAGATACACATACGCGCGCTATTTTCAAGCTTGTTCTATTGTATTTGATATAACATGTAAATTGATCAGATGTATATTCGATCCGCTAGCCAACTTTGCAACCTCAAACGGTATACATTTGCGTGAAAACAATGAGCGAATAATAAAAGTAGGCTCGGGTCGCGTCCTCGAACGCCGATGGACCACTCCCGCCGTCAATTTTTCCACTCTTCGCAACGACAGAGGCGGTCGATCGTCCGTTTCCGGTTTCCAAGGGAGAACATCGAATACACGTGGCAAAGAGATTTCCGTTTCTTTATGTTAGCGTGTGTATGTGTGTATGTGTACGATTTCTATAAAGTGGTATACGATCGAACGGTACCGAAACGACCGTCTTTTCGCTTATCTAAACGTATATACACAGCGTGTCGACGATTTCTGTCTAATTTACATTACAGGCTAAGAAGAGTATAACAAATGCTATTTTACAATCGCCTTTATACAAGAAAATCGACGAGGGAATTTGCTTCGATCGCGGGCAATCGAACTGTCGGTAAAAAAAAAGGGGGGGGGGAGAGAGAAAGCAAGAAGAGAGAAAAGAAAGAGACAGTTCGTTTACGAAAGGAAATTCTTTCAACTTGCGATGCGAATGAAGCTTCGTTTTTCCTCGTTTTCGATAACTCTACGTATTTCTTCCTTTTCTTTCTTTTTTCTTTGTTTCTTTTCGTGATAACACGTTTGTGAAACGTTCTCTCGGCGTGACTTGTGCTTCTAGAAAACGTGTGATTCCCGCGTTTACAAAGTATATAATATATATACTCTAAAGTATCCTCTCTGTTCGAGTGGTTCCGCGATCGGTCGATAACGATCGAGCAAATCTATTTTATATTATTTTATTCTTATTTCTCCTTCTTCATCTTCTGCTTCTTCTTCTTCTTCTTCTTATTCTTATTCTTCTTCTTCATCTTATTCTTTTCGTTACCAGCTACAGATTGGATTGTCTTAATCTAGAATCGCGTGGAGTTTGGACCAAGGGGTGGGACCACCCCTTTTTCGTACCCAGGGGGAGAAATATAGAGAACGTGCTCGATGGACGACGAAAATATATCGTCGTGTCCTTGGTGGAGCATGAGAAGAGGAAAAGAGAGAGAGAGGGAGGGAGTCGGTTTGAGAAACACGTTTTTCTTGTTCGACTAGTTGGAGGAGTCCTAAAGCTAACGCTGTATCCTTGAACCCTTCGTAAAGTCTGCGAGAAAGAGGCTCGGTCTCTCAAACGAGATTACGCGAGGACCTACGTAGTTAGAGCGAATCCTGCTGAAGTGCGTTCCGCCTGCGTCTGAACACGGTTCGTGAGACGATCCATCGCGATTGAGCGTCGTTTGGCAATTTGCGAATCTTTCTGCAGAGTTACTATTTAGATTATAGCGAACGTGATTTGGAAATTTTACCTTAGACAATGATAATTATCGTAAAGACGATTCTGTAGTTGCTTAATTTAAAAATAGTTGCACTTACGATCGAGATAACTCGCGATGCGACGTCGTCGTTCGATGCTTTCGAACGAGATATATCTCGCGTATCTACTTTTTAAGTACCTAAAAGTAACATTTTATTTGTTAAGTGTCAACGTCAAAATATTTAAATTAAAATAAGAAAGAACAAAAATATCGTATGGCACTCTCGAAGCAACTACAAATTTTAATTTGTACTCGATAAAAAAAATAAAATATTTCCTTTTTCGTTTTAAAAATATGTGAAAATACATATCCAACGTTTAATTATATTTAACGTCGTTAAGTACTTTACGACGATTTGGGTGAGATTCCCACCGTTTACAACTTTTTGGAATAAACTTTTGGCATAAACCAAATTTTTACACATCGCCTTGCAAGATATCCCGTCCATAGATTCAAAGGGGAGTTACGCAACAAAAGAGTTACACACTTTTCGAACCTCGTTAGAAAAGTATCTACAAAGATTGCTGGTCATGCAAGGGTGCAAGATACAATGAATATTTTTTCAAACGTAAAAAAATACTGATTTTTATTTCGTTACATTTTGTCGTTTATAGTGTTAGCTATGGTTAAAAAATTGATTCGATGAAAGACCAAAGCTGACTAACGATTAATCTCTTAAATAAGTATCGAAAGCTTTAAAACATGTTACACTGTCAAAAACATAACGTGTCGCGATGCAAATCCA
Organism: Bombus bifarius; assembly: GCF_011952205.1. NCBI lineage: Eukaryota > Metazoa > Arthropoda > Insecta > Hymenoptera > Apidae > Bombus > Bombus bifarius. The sequence continues at coordinate 4,113,104 of NW_022884914.1, read as the reverse complement.
ACGATAGAAATGAAACATTTCTTAGGAAAAAAAAAGAAAAAAAAAACAAAGAGAAATCAATTTCTTTATCGTTTACGATGAACGAGAATCTTTATCGCTACAAAAATGTTCTCCACGACTTTCGCGGAACTTCTCTACGAATTTCCACTCGACGAGGGAAGTTCGATCTCGTAAGCAGTCACTTTTCCGAAGCAAGTTTCTGGCTGGTGGAACGTTGTCAGCCGACGCCATATCTGCGAGCAAGCGTGATGGCCGGCCGGCGAAAAAAGCCACCCTCGAGGTAGCTATCAATCCCCGCAGCTCCCACCCTTACAAAGGCAGCCAGCTTGGCCAGAGCCACCCTAAAGTCTCGCGAGAATATTTGCAGCGGATGCCCGCCCTTCCTCCCTCTGTCTTCGAATCCCTCGAAATTTCCACGCGAATCGCTCGGCTGTCATGCGTACCACAGCCACGCGTGAAAAATTCGATAAACGAATCTTGCCGGTCATCGATCGAGAGATATAAGAACGCCCGTAAACGATAACAATACACAAATGGAAGTTTGAAATTATTTTCATGCTACGAGTAAAAAGATATACTTCTTTTAGAATAGTTGAAATAAGGATATTTTATTTCATTTCGAAATATCATAGATTCTATTGGAATTCGTTAGATTTTTTCAAATATCCAGATTTCTGAAACAATGATAGATTTTTAAAGGATATTTACTTTCAAATTGGTTCCACTTCACTGGCCTATATCTAATTTGGATTAATAGTTTGAACTTTTGTCGAAGATTCCGGCTTTTCAATCGTTTTAAGTTCACAGTCCGCATAAAATTAAGGAAACTGTCGCTATCGATCGTTACATTCGCTGTTACTATAATACGCCAGTTTACCCTTCGATTCATATTTTCCTTTTTCGTAAGAAACATCTGCATTACAAACAAAATTGCGTTTCTTCCAATACGTCACTATCTTATTCATCTTTCTAAACGATTCCGTCGAGAAACTAAAATGCAACAATTAGCAGCTACTAACTTATTTGACGTAACATATGCGTCAGTAGCAGCGAATGTGTTACACTCTGTTTCCTCGCAACGGTACTCATAAGCAACGAAGTCATTCTTCAACTTAAAATTTCCAAATTTGAAAATTTATCCAGACAAACAACAAAGAAAATATTAACACCATGCTACTTATATACAATAGATAACCTACTTCGTTGACGTTCGTTCGCTGGTATATAAAATTTCAAATATTATGTTTTAAATGTATATTGCAATACGATATACTTGTAGCATTTCGTACATTGGATCGTCTAACGAACATGTTCGACGCCGATACGTTCATTTGTACACTGTCGTGAGTAGATGGATAATATACCCTGCGTGACCCGGGTCATGCGTATACGTCTATGACCACTAGATTAAACGCGATTCGAAGAAAGGACGATGAGCGTCCGCCTCGATCTTTGATGCATCGCGTTCGCGCGACGATCGACGCGATTTTCCGACATTAAAATGTACCAAGTAAACAGCTGTTTGAAGAAGTTTAAGCTTACGTGCAGTTTCTCACGCAATGAATGTTCATTAACCCCTCAAATCAGTTTCGCGTAGGTACAAGAAGCGTACGTCGTCATAACTTTATCGTTTATGGCAATTCGATGTATACGTATCAGTTTGTTAATACATTATCGTTTGTCTGTACGTATTTGTTAACACTTTGGCGGGCAAAACGATTGTAATCGTTTCTCAATAAAGATCATATACCGAAATTTAGTACATTGTACGATACGATACGATACTGCGGATGTTTATGGGAAAATTCAAATATGATAAAAATCTATACAATGTGAAAAAATACATTTTCTTGGATATAAGTTTTTCGTCTTTGGTTGCGTTCATAGAAATCTGAATTTACATCATATATCCACCATCTAGGATCTAGATAATAATTTCAGTAACACGGTACTCTACTTATTGTACACGTTGTATTACTACACAACAATTAGAAATGGGTTTTCAAGCACGTTGCAAAAATATCTACATGTCGGCGAAAGTGTTAAGAAATTTGCTGAATTTAGACGAATTAATTACCGACCGAATAATTGCCGACTCGAGAGGTTAACGCGCAAAGTGCGCGAGAATTTGCGATCGTTCGTATTTAAAATAGCGAAAGATATTTCAAAGGATTCTTCGATTTCAATGGAACAACGAACGCTTCGCGCGCGTACTTTCCGTTACGAGGGTGTTTAATCGCAAATTCTGAACGAGAGTGTGCGTACTTGTTTTTTCGGTGACCCAAAGTAACGATCAGCAGTGTCCGCTAGTTGTCGAGATTTGGCAAGCTTCCAACGGGTAATTAATCGAATTAAAGCGGACTCGTTAACCTTTTATTCCCTTTTTTCAACTCCTGTTGCGCTGGTCCCTTAACAGGTTACCTGATCTCATTCGTGCAACCCTTTCCCTGTGACTCTGAGAAAGTGGGAGAACACAACTCTTTGAAAACGAATTATGGCTGAAACGTTGATTCTTTGTTTTTATTTTCTCGATAAACTAGATTACGTGCGGTACCTCTAAATTCGAAACAATAGAAAATCGGATACGTTAGATCATCGTATCGAATATCGAGGATATCGAACATGAACATTGCTAATCGGTATTTATACGTCCCAAACTGTTAAGTAAGACAGATATAGCAAGTACTTCTCGTCCTAGCCAGTTTACTTACTGCAACGAAGAGAACAAACGAATATGTACATCGGCTAAATAAAAGAGAACAGTTAAACTGTATTAAAATCATATTTATAATATGAAACTCGAAAACAAATTCCCATAATAATTCACATAAAACACGAACCTAAAATATTGCAATACGAAACAACGAAAAAAACTCTTCACTCTATATTTTTAATAACACATTATCATACGACGCCGAAGAATCAACCAGTAAATAAATACATTCATTAATCGATCCAGAAAAAGAAAACAATTTTATAGCGCAGCAGTGCCGTATACGTAAGAATAAGATCATAACGTATGAAAAAAAAAGTTACTTTGATATTAATTTAAAAACAAAAAAGAAAAAGATCCATCTAGGAACACTGCTGACCCGCTGAACTTGCAAAGTCACAATCCACGTGTGTCCGGGGCGACGCTGAACAAGCGTCGTCGATTATCTCGTTCGAATGTCATCGCGCGCCATCATGACGCGATCGCGATGAACGCAGTGATCGAGGTCGGCGATTCGCCGTACGGCAACGAACCGTCTCGTGTGATCGAGTATCGCGCGCGCGACCATCTCTGCAAGAGAGCGTCCGAAGAGATTGATCGGTTGGTTCACTCACTGGTGTCGGAGGTGTGCACGGGAGTGGTAGCCGGTGTGTTCGAAGGCTGATGCTGCGCTGGCTGCGTCGGTATCCCGAGGGAAGCGAGCAGCGGCCGGGACACTGCACCAGGGGTGGCTGTCGGTGGCGGCGGGCTCTCCTGGCCGACGAGCAAGCTCGCGGGCGGGAACCCGAAGAGCTGGGATCACTGGAGCCTCGGCCAATAGTTGCCGGTCAGGTCTGGTGTTTGAGACGGGATCTGCACGGGAACCGAGACGCCAGCCGATATCACACCTGCAATGCGATTGTTTGTTTTCCGATTAAACGATCGATCTAGTTTTGTTCTGTGATTGTGTTGCAGGAATAGGTACGACGTGGACAAGATTCTTGGTGGAACAGCGGACGCGACATTTACAATGGAACTTCTTAGGAGGCAAGTTGATCAACTTTGCTTCTTGTGGCATTTTTAATCTTGTCCGCGCATGTTCACTGTTAACGTTCAATTCTTAAGGAACACTCGGCTTCACAAGCAGATTATGGGAAGAGATTGACATAAATAATGTATGTTGTAAGGTACGCTCAAATTGATATCAGATTTGTTTACGTTACTGTCTATGGCGTTGAGCAGTTTAGCTTTTGAAGCAAGGATCTGCAGAAAAAATCGAAGATTTGGGTCTTTAGATTTGCGAATCGTAAAATGAGATATTATAGAAACATACAATGGCTCACGAGAGTATTTGAACGCTTATGGTAGAAACATTCTACGTGCGAACTATCTGTACAAAAATTACAAACCGATCATTCTGACTTCGATAACTGCACCCTTAACAATTACCTAAAAACGCTCTTCGCTCTACTTACGAACGAGCCAGCTACAAAACAAACCGATACTTGTTCCACGTGAATCGTGGCGAAAGCGATACGTGAAGAGGCATTGCGGAAACCAGGGTGCTTAGCAATGGAAAGGATGGGACATCGGAACGCGTCAAAAGCAACGTTAACGAAAGCAAGAGAGAGAGAGAGAGTGAGAGAGAGAGAGAGAAGAAACACGCGGTGAAAGTTCCCCGCGCTCATGCACGTAAAACGATTATGATGGATAAGTTGCGGCTCGTTCCGCACGTAAGAAGCGAGAGAAAACGAGTAACAGAGGGAACCTGTTCGCGACAGGGGCCAGGAGACGAGGGAGCTAGAAAGGAAGAGGCGGATAGAAAAAGGGGACGAAGGAAAAGAGAAGAATCCGGTGCTAGGGAAGGGGGGAGACAAGAGGAATGCCGGCGCGTGTTCCGCAGTATTCCACCATTCTACGGCGTTCCACTTCATTCCTGTAGGTACGCCGCGCACCCCCGTATTTCCTCCCCTTTGGGTTCGCACGTTATTGAGCGCTCGCCCAGCCGAGGCGAGACCCAACCCATCCACATCCTCTGTTCGCCCCCCTGTATACCCTGAAGAGAGGAAGAGCCATCGAGAGAGCGAGAGAGATGGGTGAGAAAGAGAAAGGAGCAAGAAAGGGAGAGAGACAGGGACAGGAAAGAGAGAGAGAGAGAGAGAGCCAGGAGGGTCGAACCTCAGCGCACAGTTTTCGTTAAACGAGAAAGAACAGGGTGAGGAGAGGGTCGTTGGCGGAAGAGGGACAAGTCGAAGAAGAAAGAAACAGAAGGCAAGAGGGTGACGGAGGGAAAGTGAGAATCGGGGAAAATGGAAAATTCAGCAGCCACGTTGTTGGATGGAATGGGCGCTTGGAAAACCACCGAACATACCCGGTCTTCGATTCTGCCCGCTGGCGCCCGTGCGAGATTTGTTTTAAAATCCTTTTACAATTCCGTGGACGAACGGTCAAGTGCTTAAACGAGCTACGGGCACTGTTGCTTACCGTTCAGAGATGAGAAGACGGTTAGTACGTAATTTTGCTACGGCTACGTCCACCTTTAACATCTTTGGAATGTTCACTGTTTCGGTTTTTGCACACTTTGACCTGATGTAGTATCAGCTTGGTCCCAGCTACGTTCTTCTAGCTAACCATTTTTTGATCTCTGCACGGAACAACGTCCTGTAGCTCTCTAACCGTGCCTTGACAAGACACTTTATTCTGCCCTCGACACGTAAGATACGCTGGCTGATCGATTTTAGAGAACCATTGATGTATTTCGGAAGATTTCTCAGAGGCTGGTGGTTCTGTTTGCCATTGACTTTGGCTAAACGGATTTGCTCGTATTCTGTTGGGAGCCTGAATTGATTTATTCTAAAAGTTTAGACTCTCTGCCGAAGCATTCGAGGTGCAAAGCGAAAGGGATTGTTGGTTGGTAGTTTAGTCGACGTTCGAACGATGAAAAAAAAGAAGCAAATTAAATGATACGAAAAAATATATCGAAGCAGTTCACACGCTTGATGTTACCTACACACGACATTGTACTTTAACAATATTATGAACTAATTAAACGATAAACGCATTGGTTTCTGATATAACTGCTCCTATGTATAGAACGTAAGTGTACCTTCTTTCGAAACATCAAAAATGTATTCCTATCGTTGACGATAATTAATCGAGTAAAGTAAATTTCCCCCGCAATTCAAAAAATATTTAACGTGAAAAGGGTGAACTTCGGCAGTGAGAAGGAACGAAGACACACGGTTCGTTAGGAAGGCGTGCGAGAATTTATTTGAACATTTTCCACGTCAATCGTACGGTTTCCGGCGGCACAAATTTCCTCGCGCCCATTAAACGTATTTTCCACTCGTGTCGTTCGCCACGGGTAACCAGAGTTCTCGCGAAGACGCTTATCCTTTTTCGTCGTTTGGCCACGGCCGCGCGCACGGAATTCCCGAGTGTACGTAATCAACCGGCAGTTTCAATGTTACAGAATGAGCACGTTTCGCGAGTGCCGCGAGCGCGCGACACGAATCGCAATTTTTTCTTCCCCATCGAGCTTCGCTGCCACCACTTCCGGTTTCGACCAGATCTTTATCCGCCATCGAACTCGAAAGCTCGAACGAATGAAACGAGCGATCTTCAAATCCGTTTGTAAATGCGAAATTATTTCTTCCAGCAGGTCTTCGTGGAAAGTGAAATGTCCGGTACATCGTCCTTTGTTAAATGTTGTTCGAGTTCTCGCGTGTGGCCGTGTTTGGAAGTTTTTGAAATATTTGGATCAATAAGAAGCTGTACACATATGTCGATTAACTACGCAAATCGACGAGTAGCGTGGCGAATTGGTCTTGTTAAGTTTACCTTGGAAATTAATATCGTTTATAGGGTGGGAAAGAAAATTGAAAAGAAATGTTCACAAGTCATTTAGATAGAAAAATTAGAAAATCACGACGTACAACCATCAAATAATTACGCGATACATACATATTTAGCTATTGGCGTTCTTAACCAACCAATTCAGTTTACCTATAAATTAATCAAGATAGCGTCTAACCATACAGACCATTTACCAGTAACTATAACCTCCAACCGTTTAATAGATCCATCAAGCAATAACATCTGCGCCATTACTCTAACCAAACATCAAAGCAATCCTGTAAATCAACATTCCCTTGGTCTATCCGCCTTGAATATGTCCAACCGCGAGAGAACACGCAGAATCTTGGAAACTGGCAAAAGCCTCGGAAATTTAAATAATATCTCCGAAAGGAACGTTCCAAGCCACTTCTGACATTAAAACTATCGATGACAAGAGAACACGTTAAGAAACAACGTAAATAACACACGACACCATCTCTGTTACAAATTCCTGAGAATTTCTGTCTACGTAGTAAGATATAGCAACCGCTATATTAACTACGAATTAAATAAGCCGTTCATCTGTAAAATCGGTTAGCCGCACAAAACGAAAAGCAGAGGAAATTGTGGAAATTACGCGAGATAAGCATCGATGAAATGCTTTGACGAAAAATGTTAAACGTTTCGAAAAATGAAGTTAAACTTCACTTTGACCTGCGAGCGGCACAAATGTACAAACTTTGCCAAAGTTAGATAATTTGCTAATTTAATACTTATACACTGCAACAAGCAACACTCGCCTATCATATCGCCGTGGTACATATTATCAATAGTCGTTCGATTTTACAGAACCATTGATGTATTTCGGAAGGTTTCTCAGAGGCTGGTGGTTCTGTTTGCCATTGACTTTGGGAAATTTAGTGATAATTTACTAATTTAATACCTATACACTGCAACAATCAACACTCACCTATCACATCATCGTAGTACGTATTATCAATAGCCATAGTTAAACAGCCAACAACCCATCTGACCAACAATAAAATACACCTTTCATTCGCACGATCTGCATTCATCCAGTCGAACGATCGTTTCAAGGTAGCGTACAACCTAGAAAAGAGGCGACTAACCGGAGCCCTATGTATACGATCGGTGGCGACCTTGATCAGCGTTTAAATGCCGTGGTGGAGACGAAGCGGATACCGGAGGATGGCCTTGAAGATTGAACAAGAACAAACAAACAATCCTTTAAAGCGGAAACTCACCAGTCGCGGTCGAGGTCGTCGGCTGGTAGGGTGCACCACCTGGTCCTGCAGGCTGTCCTCCTGGCGTGGTGGGGGTTCCACCATGAGAGGTCGGTATACCACGATGGGGTTGCGAGTGCGCAGCAGTGCTGTGTGCGTGGGAGTAAGACTGCGTCAGAGAGTGAAGAGGCTCGTGGAACACGTACGCCGGATATCCCTCGGCGCGCTGCTGAAGACAGCTTCCACCCATTGACCCGCCCAAGCTGCTCGACATCGAGCTGCCAACAGAGGAACGAGATCCGCGTCAGATCAAAATAACCAACATGTTCGATTTGTCTGAACGTCGTTTCTAGCGAATAGGTCGAGTAGCTTTCGTTATTAATAAGCTGTGGACGTTCAGGCAAATTTATATTTTTGTAGACACGAAGAGGCGGAACAGCGATCTGTTTCGCCTACTTGCAACGACCAATATTTTTCGATATATTTGGATATTTTATACGGTTTTACGATTTACGTGCATTTGAGAAATTTTTGTAACTCTAAATTCGTCATAAATCTATAAGAATCTATCAGGTCTAATTATTACCAAAACTAAAGCTTGACGTTGGCCCTTAAATCCTCGAAACTTATCCTCTATATAAGTTTAAAACACAAGTTTCGAGGATTTAGGGGCCAACGTCGAGCTTTAATTCTTATTCTTGCCGAGAAGAATTTCGATTTGCTTTGAATCGCGTGGAAGGTTAAAAATAACGAACTTTTTGGCAACTTTCGTGTAACGATTGTATGCGAATTTTACGCGGTACACGATATTTGTTACGGTAATTTAATGAATATACAACGTAGCAAGTTGAATTCGATATTTGCAGAATTTAATTTGTTCCGACGAATATTCGATATCAAAGAGTCGCCAGCGCCTGGATTATGATGTTTTTGTTTTTGGAAATGACATTCGAAGATAAGCTTTTAGGAAGATTAAATTTTGACAAGGTCAGATATTTATGTACACAGCGCGATTTTCAATGAATCGTGAAATGTTGAACGTGAAAAATACAAGGTATTTGAGGATTGTTTGGGAAATTTAAACTCGACGATACCGATATCTGTAATCTCTGCAACAATGCAACACCGATTAAAGCGTAGTACAATTGCCAAATCTTTAAACAACGGATCGCAGTTACCATACTATTGTTAGTCTACCACGGTTTACAAATGAAACGTAAAAGAACGAACTATATTCGTCAAAAAGCCTGCCAATACGTAAAAAAAAAACATTTAACAATACCACGAGTTAACTGAAACTTTCATAACACAGACTTTTTCAAAAAATGAATCGCTATAGAAAAATGCATCAAATTCTTCGAAATACACGATTCGATAAAATATTATAATTAAAAATCTCTCGATATACTTCAGGAATTCCTCATAAAGGGGCCCTAATTTTTAACAGACAATAATTAAAAAATAACCAGTGTTGATTATTTAACTCGATAAACTGACAAAAGTATCTTTGCCTATATTTAAAAAACTTTCGTAAAGAAACTCTGACTGTTACAATAAATAAACAATAATTATAAGAAAAGCTATGAACCTTCTCCATTCCTAAATTGACTACTCTAACTCTAGGAGATCGTTCCACTTATGATCCTTTCACCGTCCCGTAACAAACATCGTATTCAACCTCGACGAGAGAGCTCGATCCATACGCTCTTACAATACACAAAGTCTTTGCACCCCTGTATAAGTATACCATACACGTAGACGGTTGGCGAAACAAAAGCGAAAGAGACGGTGACAGAATGATTACCTGTAAGTGTCAGGCATCGTAGCGATCGGCTGCGGTATCGACGAGTACATGGCGTTGAATCCGGCGTTTAAGGGTAACCGTGGCGTGGCAGGGGTCGCAGCTGGGGGCGCGGTGCTGCTACCACCCCCGCTGCTGCCTCCGCCGACTACCTGATCGACGGCTGCTCTCCTTTGGTTCCGTAATTTCTCCTCTCGACGCCACTTCGCCCTGCGATTACTGAACCACACCTGCAACCGACGCAATGACGGTGCTTTTGTCACGATAAGGGCGTCACTCCGCGCGATGTGTTCGCATTATCCGCACCTATTCATCCTCGTATCCATCCTCGCATTCTCTCGCCACCTCGCATTCTACTTTTTTCCACACTTATCCTCTCCGTGTCTCGTTCTTTCATCCCTCTAACCATCCACGTTTCTCTCTTTTCGTTCATCGTCGTACCCTCCATCATCCATCGTCTCTACACACCCTCTCTTCTTCCCTCTCTTTCTTTCTCGTTCGTTCCTCGCTTCTATCTACCTCTATCGAACCCTTCTCTCTACCCCTTCCTGTTTGTATTCTATCTCTCGACCTATTCTCCTTGTCCAGCCATCCGACAGCCGTAAAATCTAGATACCTTTTTCCAACCTCTTCCCCCTTCTGCCCGCCAACCCCGGGTAAGCTCACGCAGTCGAGTTTGCACGAGACTGTGCCGCAGTTTGTTAATTGCGATTGAGCAGTTGTCGGATGGAAAATTGAGTTACTGTGTGTTCTCAGTGGTGTGTACGTCTGTGCTCGTACGTCTCGCTATCTCGCATCGTTTGCCGCTGTTTCTTTCCCTTACGACCTATCCGACGCGCTTTTAGTATTACACAGAACCGACGATGAGTAAAATAGGAAATTTGTTTTATCGTGAGAAAGTAAGACAACTTGTGAATGAAAAGATACACGTGGATCGATTATATTCGATAGCTTATATTAAAAATTCCTCTGAAAGTGCAGTGAGTTTCCTTCGGATTTTTGCACCGTCCGATTTTTAAGGGAGAAGTTTTACAGAATACGATTTCTGAAATACCAATGCTCTGTTTCCTTCCTAAATTCCAACAGAATATTTTGATCATCGTACGGTAATATAAATTAACGTGAAACATTCTACAATATTCGATTCTTTCAATTCAATTTCGACACACAGAGGATGCTCTCTTTGAGCGATTTAAATTAATCTCGAACGTTCTACAGTATCCGACTCCTTTCGCGTAACAAAATTTCATCTAAATTACGTTTTCTGGATGAATTATAGAGTCGTACGTAGTTACGCTCTGAATATTCAAAATCGAAAACTGAGTGAAAGATCAAAAGATTCGTGACTTTTGGTTAAATTTGTTCACAAATATTCCGCGTTTAACTGAATGCTGGTTACCTCAAGACGTACAACTCTAAGCTAAGCCAAGCCGCACGTTTAATAAGCTGTTCATTCGAGAAATACGAGGAAACGTTAGCGAGGACTCGGGCCAATCGCAAAGTTCAACTTCTCGTTGCCAACAAACGGTTAAACGATTCGTTTTCCATCCACATTTCCTAACATCAACAATCTTCTCTAAGTTGTATAATATATTCTCCGCAGATTATGAAACAGAACTCGTAAATTTCATATTGTACTTGTTACTTCACAATCGAATAAGCAGCATCAGTTCGTTGAATAAGGTTTGATTGAAATGATTTCACGGAAAGAAATAGACAAGGATGAAGGGAAGTGCAATTATTGGAAAATGAAAAGAAAACAAATGAAACAACGGATAGGTAATGGATGGCGGAATGGATGATGATACAACGAGGAGAATGTTTATCTAAAGTATTTAAAGATAGGAGAGATATAACGAAAGAATCGGTATATTTTTATGTTATCGTAGTTATTTATAAGTTTGTGTTTCATATCTCTTATGTTCCAGTTATGATTTATGCTTGTAATTTATGTAAAAGCAAATCCAATTTCCAGGCTGAAATAAATAAAATATAGATACAGAAAGAAATTCAAAATAGGGTAATACTTTAATAATTTATAGTCAAATATACTATACGTACATAGAAAATGACGATAAAGTTATATAACATAAATAAGAAAAGTACGTCGATATTTCGATGCTTAATAAAGGTAAACGTCAATTTCGTCAACGATCTCTAGAAATTTTTAGTTCGTTGTAAAGGCAAAGAATCTGAAACCATTTTATTCGATTTGATAGTTTAGTTCGACAGTGTCAACGATAAGATTGGAAACAAATCATTCGTACCTTAGGAATTGTACAGTAATTGTATATCTAGATGAAGAAACGAAGAAATTTTCGAAAGATGCAGCTGATGAGTTCGGTTTCTGTGATACTGTCCAAATCGCGATGGCCACCGACGATATCTTCTAGCAAAGATCTCTCGCGCGAGCATCGCGGAAGATGGTCGTAATAACAAGTAATCTCGAGCAACAAATCGGAGCTTAAGTTCTTTGTTGCGCTTCCACGGATTTCCTGATTTCGAAGATACCTCGTCGCGATAAGAGGATTCCCTCTCCCTACGATATGTCGATTTCCCTTCCTGCTACCCTCCAATCACTCGTAGCACAAACACGCTCCGGATTACATCGTAATTTCTTCCCTCTAAATGTCCCGTATCATCCTCTCGTGTATAACAAACAAAATATTTACTCTATAATCGCGTTTATACCAAACAAACAAAGGAAATAGGTAAATAAATAGAACGAAATGGAAAAAAAAGTAGAAATTACGTAGAAAAATAAAAAGAAGAAAGGAGGATAAAAGGGAGAGAAAATGGAATCACGCCGGAATTGTTAAATTATGAAACGACTCGATTGCTCGGCTCATTTGCAAAGGGTGGAAAAAAACGCAACGAACATGCTCTTTCTCTTCTTTCCACTAGCAATGAAGAGGCGCGCGCTTTTATTAATAGCTGACAATTGCTACGTCGGCTGTTCCGTTCGCGAACAGCCGCTTAAACGTTCGCGCGATAATGAGAATAACGATATAAAAATTCGATTGCCAACAATGAGCGCAACTTTCTCAATTATCATGCGCCACCGAGAACGCTAACAATAAGCCAGACCCGGCAAGGGGCGTTATTATTTTTTCTCCTCTTCCACCCCCGCGTTTCAACTCCCGTCCACCCCCCCCCCCTCGCCAACCCATGATTCTGACGCTAATTTGTACGTATTCATTCGAGCTATTGATGGAAAATAAAATAAACAGTAAAGAGAGAAGCCATGGGAGGAGGATCAATGATTTACCTCGGTATTGAAGTGTTTCACGGAATGGACAGTTTTGTAAGTGAAAAGTCTTGCAAGTCCTTCTTTCTCTCTAATAATAGAAATACTTCGAAACGATACTATGTAACTACCTTTAACATCTTGCAATGTTTACAATACTCTCGTCGTTTCTTCATTTCCAAAGCATCTCTCGATTGATCGCTATAATTCACATGATTTCTTTCTTTACGCTATTACCTATAACTTGATTTAAAGCTAATGTATCCAAGCTCGGATAATAATATGTTTGGATAGGAAAAAATGTTGCGAAGCGGGGAATCGCTATAATATCGTATTTAATAGGCATCAGAAATAAAACGGAATAATCTTGGTGCCTAAAATGGCCACCGAGAGTAACCAAATATTTTCTTCTCTCCCCATATTATTTCAATAGGCAGCGAGAAAATTCAAAATTCATTTCGCCCGCCGCGAAAAACGTGATCCTGCACACCCGGCGGCCCTCGATTGAACGAAATAAAAAACAGAAAAAAAGAGGAGAGAAAAAGTAAAAAAGAATAAATTTCGTGGCGGCAGCGACGTGGCAAATCGTGTTCTAGCGGGCCACCGGCAAATATCCACCATTCGCCCGCAGCGGACTCCTTTCGCCCAATACCGTCGTTCCTCGTAAACTCGTCCTACCGCGTCCCGAAAACTCGTTTGAATCGATCCATTCGGAATTCCACGAACCGGGTACATCGCTCCCGTCCCTCGCGGCAGACCTTCTACTTTGATTGGCAATGTTTAGAAGATGGCGTCGCACGCGAATTTTAAGATCGTTTCGTGAAATTTTGGCTGGTTCTTCGTGTATACACGATGCTGCTCCATGAAGTTTCATATAACTAGCGATAGGATTGTAAGAGCTTTTCCTGCTGTGTTAACATTTCTTACGTATTTTTCGCTCGCAATTTTTTTCTTTTCTCTTTTTCTTTTTCTTTGGAAAGTACAATGTCGTTCGATTGAGTATTATAGGAAGAAATAAAGAAAATTTGGGTACGCTTATTTTATGTGGAATTTTCTTAATCCGATATGGATGAATATTGCGTTGACATAGCATTTCATTTGCAAGTTCTCTTCAATCAATCGAAATTAATTCCAACCTCGGTTTCAAGGATTCGTTCCATGTATTTTTTGCCACTATTTGGTCTAGTTACGATCGCCGTTGAATGGATTAGAATTAAAACACCGACTGAGAAGATATTTTTTTTCATTTAACTCCAAACAACACGAGAAGACATTCGCTCGAATATCTTTGGGGCAGAACGAAAACTATCGAATAGAAATCTGAAACTGTATCGATCTACTACAAGAGATGCCTTTTTCGAAATATTCCTCGAGGGAAACTTTAAAAACTTCAAAATTTTCGACAGAGGTAACTTCATAATTTAAGATGGACCAAATGAGAAAAAAGATTTTCACACTTTATACGAAATTATCGATCAGCTAAGAGAAGTTGTACTTCTAAAGAAAGTTGTACTTCTACGGAAGTTTCGAAGACCTTTAAAACGAAAATTTGAAGAAATTACTTTTACATTTTTTTTAACTAAAGAAAGAGGAAACTTAGACTCAACTCCTATTACTTTCTTGATCAACTACAAGAAGGGAGGATACCTCTATCGAAGGGTTCCTCAACCAAGTCGAGGGAAGTTTTTGGAACTGTACGATTCAAGAAGATTCCTCTAGAATTAGTTAACTAAACGGAAAAAGAGAATATTCGTTGGACCCGGTTCATACTCCTCGAAACTATAAGATAACCAGGACCAAATTATACCACTATTTTCCAACCTTTCTCGGATCGGAATTTCCAATTAGCCAAATAACGCATAAAAAGACATTCTTAACAGAATAATCATTTCCTTTGATGTATCAAATTTCATCCATCGATATATTACGACGATTACAATAGAAAATTACCACGTATTTATATCGAAATAAATAAGTCTACAACTTCTCTGCAATAACATTTTCCACGTACAGCAGTCATCCTAATTCTACGAAGATAACCGTGACAACCTTGCAGAAAAGACTTCTTAACCTCTTTTTACATCTCGTGTCCCAAAGAAACTGAAAATCTCATAACACGGAGAGTAAATACCACGAAATAATTTTTCCCAACTACCATCTACTACTATGACACATATTCGCGAGCGAAGATTCTTCTCCACTTCTTTCGATCGTCTTCGTTTTCTCTTAAAAGGCAAATGCCAAGGTTGACCGTGATGATCGAGGGACTTCGGCCATCGCGGCTTCACACGAGGGATTCTCCGCTCTCTGGCCAGCGCCATAGATGATAATCGGGCAGTGGCGGCGGTGTTGCGCGGCGCGGCGTGGCGAAACTCGTGCGAGTATCCAAGGTATAGGTGGAAAAGCGAGGAACAACCAATCAGAGGGCAACCTCCCTGGGGACGCGACGTTGCCATGGTTGCGTTCGAACCCTCTTAGGCCGTCTGTGCCGGATCCCTCACGGCTTGCTCGGGATATGCCGCGTGCGGCGTGGCGTTTCGTATCCGTGGCACACGGCCGTGTCGGCGAGTCCACCACGCCGTGTCCTGGCCAATGCCACGCTTTTGCTTTCTCTCCTCTGCACGTTGCTCTCTACCATAGCTTCGTCGTCGTCCATCCGTTCTCCTCGTTCCACCGTTTGTTCGTCCATCCAACGACGTTCGACTCCGCGCTGCTGGTTCAATCGTTCCTTTTAGTCCCCTTTCACCCTCTTTCTCTTTCCATTTATCTCTACCCTTCTTTCTCTCCTTCTCTACCCTTCCTTCCCTCACCTCTTTATCCCTCTCTTTCGCTCTGCCTTTGCCTCTCGCACCGGCACTCCCGGTTTCCTGCACTTAGCAAGATCAATACCAGCCAACGAGGCTTGAAAACATGCGTCAACATGGTCTTGCACTGTTTGTACGTCCACATAACGCTCAGCGCCCGGTTACTACCACCGACGCGAAAGCCCGCCGGCCACTTCACTACCCCCTATCGTCGGGCCAGGTGAGGGAGGCCGGCCGGATAGCAAGAGGGTCGAACACAGGCCGAGCCAGAGGCACGGCGCGGCCAAACAATGTTCGATAAGGCTGCGTACATATTAGCTCGTATAACCGTGCGTCACCCCATGACTCGAGCAACGATGTTATATTAATTAATTACGACACACTCTCTCGCGCTCGCTCTCTGTCTCGTATCATTTCTCTACGCGCTATGTGTGTCTTGTGTATGCCCGCATGATTTACATCTCGATACGCGAATTATGAATGGCACGGACATAACGGTGAACCTTTGTCTTTAAGAGAAACAAAGATTTTGGACGATTCGTTTCTTTACGGGATATGTTGCGTCTGCTTGAACGATACGTTGTCTTTGATATTTGGATATTAGTAGCGAATACTGGGAGCGTATGGAATTTATGGATAAATGGTATGTCGGAATGTTGCTATAATGATTGATCACGGATTATGATTGTTCGTAATAGTCACACGTTAAGTGTAGCTAACTATAAATCAGGAAATTCATCGTTTAAATTACAAATTCGTGATAATCGCTCATCATATACAGTTAACCATTGATTATGAGAAATTTGACCACGAAGAATAAGTTTCACAGCTTTCATCCTAATTTCCAAAGACCAAGGTTTCTTTAAATTGTATATCCGGCATTTTAAGAATGTTTGCTCCAATGTATCCAAAGCCAAGGGAAATTAATGAAACGTATAAAAGTTCCAAGGGGAAACTATTGTTAATAAAATACGCTACCTAAAATTGCTTTACCCACAGCTTCCACGGATACTTTTTCAAGAATGCAACGAAGAAAAACTTCTCGCGGTTCAGTTTAGATTTTTAAGAAACTTAATACACAGACGATGAAACAAGAAAAGTCGAATGGCGTTAAGACACACGGCGAAAAGGGTCTGAGAAGAAGACACGGGCATAAAGACGAAATCCCCCCGGGTGGTCTCGCAGATTCGTCGTCGGTGGTGTTTAACGTCCCCGCGCGTTGGCGGTCACGCGTTTAATGAAAGGGCATCGTCGCGCACTTAACAGCCGCCCTCTTCGTCGCTCACAGCTGTGTAGACGAGGAGAAGACGTCGCGTCGTCTAACCTCAAGAATGGTGGAAGAGGATCGACACGGAGGACGAGACGCGGTGAAAGAGAAAGAGAAAAGAAATTGGAACGAGTGAAAGAGAACGTGCTGCACGTGTAACGAAGAAAAGAGTAAGATGTGGAAAAAAGAAGAGGAAAAGAGAAAAGAGAGATAGAGAAGGAAGGAGAACGAAAGAAAGGATAAAAAGGGGAAGGGAGAAAAAGGGCGGTGGGTGGAGCGAACGAGAAAGAGGAAGCACACGCCGCATTCGCACATTCACACTCACCTGGATACGTGCCTCAGGCAATCCAATCTTCTCAGCGAGACGCTCCCGTGCAAACACGTCCGGGTAATGTGTCCGCTCGAATTCTAAAACGAAACCAGTTTGCAACAAGTGCTCGTTATTAAACGTGCCTCCGTTGGATAGCTGGCGCGTTTCACATTGTATATATATATATATATATATATATATATATATATATATATATATATATATATATATATAATATATATTCTACTATGTGCGTATGTGTAACGTATAGTATGATAAAAGAAAAATATATACACGTAGCTATACGTATAGAACTACATAATATTTGTTTGTATTCGTATATACGCTCGTGTACATACAATTTTATATTAATCGCGCATAATTTCGATTCACTGCGAGACAAGATTAAAAGGATAATTATCGACGATACTCGAACGCGAGGGCGCGACTTGAATGGCCGCGGATCCAATTAAAGCAGTCGTGCTGCTCCTGCTGGGCGTACGAAGAGAGGAAAGCCCGATATATTCGAGGAAAGCAGTAATTTACCTCGACCGTCTCTGAATATGCATGCATCGCCGCGAAACGGACGGAATATACAGAATCCCCGAGTGCGCGCGCGATCGTTCGACGTTTATATCGTTATTACCGGCTGAACGAAAATGGAGCTTTCGTCGAGGATGAGCACCGATGTTTGTTGATGTTTGTTAACGTGGAAACATGCAATTGAAAATGTACGCGCTACTATTTTTCACTATCTTCTTTTTTTCACCGGTGCTCGTAATTGTATAGCTGGATTTTCAATGATTAGAAGAGAGAACGTACGCGATTCGTAGCAATTTCAGTCGCTCAGAGTTTAAATTACAAATTTTGTACTCCGGTAGATGTTCCGAGAGGGTTAGCAATTTACGTTTTTCGCGGAACTAACTCGTTCATTTTTTTTCTTTTCTTTTTTGAGATTTATTTAGGATATGATGTATTTCGTGCTATTAATACCGCGTGTACGTAGAACGTAGCGTGTCCGTTGATAAATTGAATTTATTCTCGTGCGCTAACCTTTCTCGAGGCTGTCGATCTGCTCGTTGGAAAAGGATGTTCGGTTGCGCTGCAACTTTCGTTTTAGCCTCAGTCGAACTTGCGAGTCCTCGTCGCCGGACGAGTTATGCTCCGAATTTCCATCTGACGTTGTTTCTTGCTGATGCGACAACAAAGAACCTGTATCTGAAAACAAATACGAAAATTCCTGTTTTACGTAACGAGCTCGAAAGACATAAAGACACTGCTCGAAATCCATAATACAAACATCTTTTCTTTGCATTCTGAAACTTCTTCTCTTTCCTCGACCAGCGCGGATAACGTCCGACTAAATTAGGGGTGGCAAGTGATTCCTCGCGCGAGAAGGAGAAAATTCGGGAAGGCAAACGGAGGAGAGAAGGATTCTCAGGACCAGATCCAATTAAGGATCGTCCTATTTCAGTATCGTTCCAGTGATTTTGCGATGGACGCGGACTAACGACGCGACGGCCCTCGACATTCCTAGAAACAACCACGAGCATACCAACGAATTAAGAATGGGACAGAAAGTGGCAGAGAGTAGCTATGGGAGAGCGGAGGCGTCTGCATAGTCGTCTCGCTCGATCATAGTGATCGTGTTGGTGCGTGTACAGGATGCTTCAGAAAATTGATGCTAAACTTTACAAGCACATAGCACTTACGAAAACAAGCAAAAAGGCTTAATATGTATAGGTCCAAATAGGGCGAGGTAGGGTTGTTTCAGTCGGTAGACTATCTGAGTCGAGCGAGGTAATTTGCTTCGTCCTTCGGTAAATTTGATTATGAGAAATTTTTCGAGCGATCTACAGTTGAAAAAGAGACGCTTTAACCATAATTTTCTTCAAAAACATGCCTTGATGTTATTATAAAAGGGTTGTCCAAGCAGCTAATATTTTCAGTTGTAATTTTCGTAATTTAATAGTTCGTGTATATTCTTTTATTCCTGCAAATTATTTTGTCATATATTTTATTTAATTTTTATACATACCTTTTTGTTAACTCAAATAATCCTACCATACGCTTTTCTTGCTGAACCTGAAGTACACGATATTTTCTTATTCTTTCATCATTATGTTAAAGACTAATAGCGTAGCACAACAATTTTGACTATATCGCGCGTAGTCCAGGAGTAAACTTTAAGATATCGATGCTCACCTGACTCAAATAGGCTCTACCTTATTATAAAGTTGTAGAGTATGTATCTGTTCAAATATCACTATTACAGTCTATAAGTCGTGAACACTTTATTAAAGAAATACTTTAATACAAAACGCAATTCCTGGTATAATAATTTATCGAAATAAATACGCGCGCGTCGAGAAACTCCGTATAAACTATGATGCGTCGATATGCTTACACTGCGATCGCTGAACTCTTCGCTCGTCAATTCGCTTGTTTATTTCTACTGGTCGGGGGACAGTCGGAAAGTTTGAACTCTACTGCGTTTGACGGTTGAAAGTAACGGCGACATTGTTTTGCTCGGAGTTCATTACACCTTGCAATATCTATGACCTAGCGGTCATGATACTCCGAAACAAAACAACAATAAGATTTGAATTTATCCTGCTCGCGTGCCGCTACAAAGTCAAAATTAGGGACATTTTGACCGACGTTTATTAAGACTTTTTTTTATTTCTTTTCCTGAGTGCTACATGACCCTGAAGTTTAATAGCACTTTCTGAAACACCCTGTATGGAAACAGTCCGCTCCTCCAGTCGTCATCGTCGTCGTCGTCGTCGTCGTCGTTGTCGTCGTTGTCGCCGTTGCCGTTGTCGTCTTCGTCGTCGTCGCCGTTGCCGTCGTCGTCGTCGTCGTTGTCGTCGTCAACGTTGACGGCTCCCGGTGAGCCACGATTACTTTCCGCCTCCGCGCACCGAACCCTCGCCTCTTTCCATCCCTCTCCCGATACCTTCCTGCCATTTCCCTTTCCCTCTGTCCGTGTCCGTCCCTCCGTACGCTACGTGTACCTATATATTTGCCCTTACGCTATATACATACGTATATATATGTATTTCTAAGTGTACCTATATATCGTCCGCTCGTCAGCTGCTCGCTTTCTCGTTCGCTCATCTCTCGCACATCGCGCACCCTCTATCTTCTCCACCGCCGCCTCCACCACGATCCTACGAAATCTCTCGCCCACTCCTATCTCTCTAGCCCCGTGGTACCGTTCTGCCAATTCGAAATACCGCCACCTTCGAACATGCTCTGCTTCGAACCAGATTATATTCCAAAAAAGATATCTCTCTATATTTTAGAAAAAATATTTTCTTCCGTTTTGAGTAAATATTATTCAATTACTGTTATTACTATTAGTACTAGACTCTACCTGGAACGAAAGTATATTTTATATTTTGTACCATTTTATTCTAGAAAATATTTTCTTCTTTTCTATTTTTTTTTCTATTTTTCTGTTTTTCTATTTTTTTTTTCCTTTTTAGTAATATTGAATGTGAAAAACGAGGTATAGGTGTATGTTTGTGTCAGTTTTGACAATTGAAGAAATACTACCACCCTTGCAAGTATCAACATATGACATACTAGGGTAGAGCCCATCGCTACGACCAAACGAGAGTATATGCAATATTCCATCACATCCTCTTATATGGAATATTTTCTCCTTCTTTGACTTTAATTTTCTAGGTGACGACGCATGATTGCGAGGGGGAGAAATGGGGTGTACGGCTCGATGACCATGCGAGAAGGTTCAGTGTCGGTCTGGCTACTTTAGACTGACCAGTTTGCGTTCTTGGAAAAGCGGTTTGTAATAGAGATTTTCAAGTGTAATCCAAATGTTAGAATCACAATTGTACATGAATTTATTTAATAGGAACCAAGGGAAGATTCGTGTATTAAATTGAACACAATTCCATATTTGATTATCGAGATACTTATTCGAGTGGTTATAAGAAAGTCAGATCAAAGATGGATAAACCAGAAAGTCAGTGTTCTCGAGATAATTTACTGTTTCAATCCGCTCTAAAGCCAACTACCCAAATAATTCATCGATGAAAAAAAGATAACCTATTTTACGAACGATTTACAAAATCTGATTAATCACACCAGCCCCCACAAAATTTTATAGAACCACCAATATTGCCTTAACAATTTCAGACAGTCACGACCAAATCGCAGCAAATCACACACAGCCTACGGTATTCGTTATTAAAACAACCTTCGACCATCGAACTAGCTTAACAGTTTCGAGAATTTACTTATCTTGAATCGCGGTTACATTCGAAACCATCATTCGTGGAGCAATTTTGGTCATGATCAGGACCGCAAGCTCCGATTAACGTGATCCTATTAGGAGAAACGTCACGATCCAACGACACCAGGCATTTCCTTTATTCCGATACGTAAACCG
Source organism: Bombus bifarius (assembly GCF_011952205.1). Lineage (NCBI taxonomy): Eukaryota > Metazoa > Arthropoda > Insecta > Hymenoptera > Apidae > Bombus > Bombus bifarius. The sequence continues at coordinate 4,091,485 of NW_022884914.1, read as the reverse complement.
ATCCAATACACCGGTGGAAATACAACGGGACAATACGCAGGTTCGCGGAAAGGCTGTTAAGAACGGGACGAGGGTGTCGCGCGTACGAGCAGATTATAATACGTCGAGGGTGCTCCCTTGACTTCCACCTTGCCTCGAGACCATTGTCGATCCGCAGAAGAAGTGGATCAAGCATTGAGAGGACCTGGTTTCCTATGGCGTCTGATTCTATGGCTTTTCTCGACCGCGTGAAAGGCAAAGGAACCCCCGACGGAAGGTAACAATTCCGTTTATGAAAGGTAGAGGTATTGAAACGAGTTGTCGAAACATTTCGATTGACGAATGAATCTTAAGGGAGAAAAGAACTTTAGCTGTCGATTCTTGAGGATTTGTGGCGTAATGGGATAATTGTGAATAATAGACATTGTAAATAGAATTGGTTACATTCTTAAGTGTTTCGTGATCATTCGTATATATTTATACGTAGGATGATCGCAATAGCAACAAAAATGATACTAATAACTGATGGTTTTCGTTTGAAACAAGTCTAAATTTTGTTAAAAAGAAAGTTAGCTTAAGCTTCTATTACTTTTGAAAATTTCTTCTTCGAAGATCATTGTGGATATCATTCGCGTTAATTTCGAGTCGATTACAAAATTAATTCGGAAGATTGAGTATAAGTACGATTAAGAAGCAACTGTGAACTTTTAACCAGTACAAATACAGTCTCGTTTTCACTTTTGCATTATATGTACATCTTTTACATACAGTCCGTTGTAATTTTTTTTTTTGTCAAACTTTACAAGTTTCGTACCTCAAGCTCTTTTACACGTTATAGTTGCAGCGTTAAAAACAATGACAAGAGATGAAATGAAGTCCTTCGAAGCGACACATGAACAAGGAACGTGGGATGTCGTGCGTTACATTTAGCAATTAACGTATAATTGGGACTCACCGCTTCGTTTGAGCAGAGAATCGTCTCGACCATGAAGCTGGCTGCCGGGCAGCAGCGACTGGCCAGAGCCGGGGGTCGCTGCCGTTGGAATTCCAGTGGCCAAGGGATGATGAGAGGGCGTAGCGGAATACCAAGCCGGTGGCCAGCCTGCAGCCTGCCCATTGAACATCCGAAGCTTATCGTACACGCTCTCGGCACCCTGATGCGCCTGCACCGCCGCAGCCTGTTGCTCCTTCTGCGAGGCCAGGTTCCTCAGCACCCTGTTGATGGACGACACCTGCGAATAGTACATTAATTGCTATTAGCAAGTGAGCGGACAGAAGTAACGACAGCTAGCAAAAAAAGCTTTGAAGAACTTTGAACTTGTTGCAGATTAAATGGTATCGATGATTGGGCTTCTGGTAATGATAGTAAAGTATAATAGCAATGAACGGTGAAGAATGCAACGATAATAAAAACAATGCGAGAGGAAGTAAATTGAGTTTTCAGTTTCTGGTTTTTTTGAACGGTAATATTTCGTAGAACAGTGTATCGTAGATTGACGTAGAGGCCTGTTTGTCCAGAATCAATCATTAGTAGAACGCAAATATATTGTGGTGGATAGGTGGTAAACGGAGTTGAAAAAAGTTTGTTCGTTGTAAGTTACGTGGTATCGTTCGGCAGTGGCATTTGATTTTTCATTTACAAGGGAGTATCGTAGCTTGGTACAGAGGATTGCTCGGCAAGGACCAATCGTTGTTAGAACACTAACACGTAACTGTAACGGTAGTCCAGATTGAAAGTAGTTTGTTTGCTGTAAGTTTGGTCATATCGTAAAACTGATTGGTTTTTGGTTTACCGAATGCTGGTGGTTTTTGGAAAATTGTTCCATAAAATGCTCGACGCAATCGATCGTTATTAATAAATGAATTAGTTACTAACAAAAATAACGAAATCCACATCGATCCAATCGCGTAACGGACCTAGTATCATTCATAATAACAAAGTGACGATCATTCGATCGATTACCATGAGGTGGTTTATTATTAAACGTGTTGTTTTATTAAGGAGACGAGTGATAAGATTGTAATAGTTAATTATATTAAAATTACCGTAAGTACAAGTACAGGAATAGTGTGTGCCAGTTATAATCGTCGCTCGCTCAATCCTATTGTTCAGCTATACGCTCGCTATTCGGCTATGTGCTTCACCTAGAGAGCACGTTCATCTATTTGTATCGATCAGTATTATTATAAAAAGTTCAAATGTAACTCCGGTTGACGATTACAAATAACGGCAATAATATTTTGTCCGAAGTTCGTTTACCTTTGAACCTAGCAAAGCAAAACAACGTTGGTACTCCAAGCCACAATAATATGAGTCTCTCCTGATTCAAATCTTCCATTGGCTCACGTGCCGCTACAACCACAACACTGAGATGCAATTGGCGCCGAATTAATGTTCGACGAGCGAAGAAAAGCGGCCAGTGGCAAGCTCGAGCAAGAAACAAAACAAAAGAGAAAAAGATGAGAAGAGCAGAGGAAACTTTTGAAAGTTTCATCTGGTTCTTTGCTAGCCGCTCGCGACAATCATTTCCATAGTTACATCGGTTGTCTCTCGTTCACCGCTTCCCATCATCTCTTTCTTTTGCGTTCTCTTTGCCGACCTTCACGCTGAGGGAGCGACTAGCAGATGAAAGGACACCGCCATCCAATTATTATTACATAAAACGGTTTCCATGGCTCTTCGCTCCCCTAACCAGCGCGGTGGTAACGCGGTCTTCTTCACCTTGTACCGCGACCGAACCACTGGCTAACTCTAAAGTTATAACGAGCCACGGGGGCGAGCCTTGTACTCTCGACTCTCGCACATAATAGTCTCGGTGTTCTACGCGCGCTCAATCTCTCCCGTTCTGCACCCCCCGAACCGCCCCTTGTGCAACCTCATCCCCCAAAACATCGACTCGTCGATGGTGCAGCAAGCAGCGAGTCGAACATAGCCGAACTCTCTCCCTCTGTCTCTGTCTCTCTCTCTTTGCGCTGCACTTCTCCCATGGATCCCTTGGCTTGCTTCGATGTGGATGGAGGATATCGAGCGGAGCTTCTTAATTACTAGGCTTTCGCTGAAAGGTTCTATGAGAGAGGGGAAAAAAGGAAAGAGAGAAAAGGTAAGAGAGAGAGAGAGAGAGAGAGTAAAAGCCGATCCTTCTCGCGTGTGGCTCGACTTAAGACCTCTGCTGGAAATAATGGCTGTATGCCGTCGGGTGCCAACGACGTTGTTGCCTCGAGTATTCTGCGTATGTACTGAAGGCTGTACAGGTCAAATATATGTGTGTATAGGAGAGGAGTACGAGTTATTACGTGGAATAAAAGCCGGTAAATTCAATCGAGCTTTTTGTTTGCCGCCTCGACGAGATCGATGTTGGAGCACGCGGCGATAGGAACAAGTAATCTTAGCTTTGTAACAAGCGAAACACGTTTAACGCACACGATGGCAATCGAATCTTTAAGTGACATGTAAATAATTCAAGTGTAACGTGTATAGAGTCGTTTAATCGGTTAAAATTAAGGGTGTGCTATAGAGGGAAAGTAAGTACGTCATCAGTGGGAAAATTATATTAAGAACATTGGTTGAATCCACTTAACTTCGATAAAATTCTACATGAGTCATTCACAAGCCATATCAACTGATCAACTCTATATATTGAAGGACAGAGGAACACGATAACGGCACAAACAATTATCTAAATTCACTTTGGAATGTATGATCGACTTTCATGGAAGTAAATCGTTTATTCGTATTTTTTCCACAAATTGAATATTAATCACGTATGTACTTAGTTCATAAAATTACGAAATTTATGGAAAGCGAACTTGATCGATTTCACCTTGCAAGATTCTCTCGCACATCATGCTATAACATAATAGTTTCTTACGAAATTGTACAAATCCATCGACCAGTTCGAAACGAACGAAGCTCGACGTAATGCGGAACCGCGTGTTCCTTAACCGGAATCAATCGAACGAGGAAGGAGGGTGGTAAACTCGCAGCAGTAGACAGCGTGGAAAGTTCGTATCGCAAGATTCGTCTCAATCCTGCGGAATAATGGCTGCGGGAGAGGACGAGAGGAAAGGACGTTTCTAAACTAACTGCATACAGCATCTAGAGAGAGAGAAAGGTAGAGAGAGAGTTTCAGAGGCAGCCAGGCTAGGCTTTCCATCATCAAACCAAGCAACCTGGCTGTTCTACGCTCCGCTCCACTCGGCTCTCGCCGCACAACAGCCGCAGCACCGATGCAGACCATTACACGCGCGACCGGACACGAATAATTGTGCAACACGCTTAACTGATCCCATTCACCCTGATTCTACCCGCTTCCATCCGCTCGTCGGCGACTAACCCCGTCGCACCCCATTGCCACGGACGATATGTACCCACCGCAACAACCAACGGCTACCACCACTACCATCATCGTCATTGCTATCATTACTGTTAACGTCGTTGCCGTTTCACGAGACAGTCGTCGTCGTCATCGATGAACCCGATCGAAGATTCCTCTGGAACGACTATTGATCTATTAGTTGTCGAGAGTACCAATTCCGTTTCGTCAATCTCGTTGCCCAGGTTTTGCTTTGGCTTGGTTTGAATTGGTTTCAGGAATTGAATGGCATTGGCTGTTGGGAAAGAATGCAGAGAAGTTTTAAAGATATTCTTCAAGTTATGGGTTATGGATGGAATTGTAAAGCATGCACAGTTGAAAAGTATAGGAGAAAGCATGATAAGTTATATTTTGTGCTTTTTATTGGAGAGTAATGTTAAAGTTCGATAGTTTAACAATGATGTTAGAAAGAAATTTCCTTTTTACGTCGGTATCCTGAATATTTCGAAAATATCGATTATCATGAAATATTTCTTATGAGGAGATCGAGGCTTGCTATTGGCGGTTTGTAAAATTCCATGAAGGAGATATTTATTCATATTAAGATATATCGGAAATAGTTTATAGTATTCGATAATATCTTAAGCGATTTCGATAATTGCCAAAAACACTCAATAGAATAGTGTCTATGCAACGTGAATCTCTAAACTGAGTGATCCCAAGTTGCTTAAAAATTGTATACTTGCTACGTAACAAAATATTTCAAACGAATGCTGGATAATGTCAACGATATAATTTAATATTAATAATTTTCTTCAGAGTTAGTCGTCATTAATCAATAGCATATATGCGATATAAAACACAATCTAGAATAAATCCAGATCGAATTCCAGCATCATTCGCAGTTCTTCCCAATTATCATCGTACATCCACTGCGAGATCAGAGAGATTTTCCTCGAATATTTCACAAAACTGATCGACCGATCAAAATGGTAGCACACATACACACACACACACACAATATCGAGATTTCCTCACTCTCAATATATATTCCCTCTACCGTCAACGATTCGACAGACAACAGACAATTCCATCACGAACCTGTTCTTCTGCCAGCACCCTGTACGCTACACCTACAAAACCAGGCTGTGTGATCATTATAACGATCCCAGCATTAAAAGCTGAAACAACGTTTCGCGTGTTCGATCGAACCAGATTCCTTTCCCGAATATTGTCGTCGGATAAGCATCGGCAGAAGAGAACGAGTCTCTGTGTGTAACCACGCTGATTGATCACCATCCCCTTCACTAGGTGAACGAGGCAAAGCTCTGTTCCCAAAGAACCGATAGAAACGAACGGTTCCTTCGCGAGCCGACGGATAACGACTCGTACGCGTGCCGTCCCCCTCGGTATTCCTGACAGACACCCGGAATCGTAAGGGGATGGTCGAGGGAAACGGCGGTTCTTTTCGAAAGAAGACCTCTCCTAGAGGAAAGACACGACTTTTCGAAATATTCCTCGTCACGACAGATCGAACGTGCTGGGGATACATCGAATAAGAGGAGAAATGGTTTCAGAGCTCAGGTTCCCAATTTTTGGATCGTATCTTTTAAACGTATCGCGAAGTTTGATAGGTGAAGGTTTTTAATGCCATTTAAATATTAAACCAAAAATTATATATTTTTCTTCTATGCATTTTCTTTATCTTACTACAAAAGGTCCTTTTGCTTTTACATTTGGGCAAGGAGTTGCAGTTTGTCTGACTATCATAGAAGGAGATCGCCAATTTGTTCGGAATGTCGCTACCGATATTTTTTAGTATTTAATTAACACGTTGGCTGTCGTGAGCAGCACAACATGACGGAGAATTCACTGCGGATTATCTATCGCGGTAACCAACGTGTTAAATGTTACATTTGAAATTATGCGAAAGAAGGTTGGGAAACACTGTTTCAGGGGATTGCGGAGAAGACCATGGAATATCGATATTCGCGAGGGTGGGAAGGATGTTTGGAAGACGGACCGAGGATTCTTGGGAAGAAGAGGGGAAACGACTAGCAGGACCAGAGGGTGGACAATACCGAGGCCCGCGTAATGGACCGATTACCCCTCCCAACCGATCGTATTGACGAGACTTTGATTAGGGTCGAGTGGCCAGATCCGACGGGTAAGTACCGACCCGGCTGCGCACCCTGATAAACCGCCGCCACCATACAAAGCAACTCCGTGTCTAAGCGAATGAGCATCCCGTTGCTGGATCTCCCCACGCGAACGCTTGGAACGCGACTCCTGCCCCCGGAGTCATTGCGCTTTTCTTTCTCTGCTGGAATTGGCAGCGGTGCACGGTCATTTGCTAATTGCGCGTTGGAATGAGAGTGGAATAAAAGTGGAATGCTGGTGCGTTTGAGAGCACCGATGGAATGACTTTCGATGAAGTTGCCCAAGTGTTTGTACGTGAGTTGGTTCAAAGCCGAGAGTTTTGAGTTTGAAGAGCAAAGGAAAGAAGAATTTGAAGCCTGTTGCCACTGATTGCACTTGTTTATCGGTCATGCCGAGCAAGCGTTTCTCAGATTGATTTGGATTTCTGCGGATACATCGAAGTTATATTTGAAATATTATTTCCAGATTATTTGAGATAGTTCAAGGTTTCTGAATGTTTTGGAATAATCTGTATGTTGAGATAAATACTTGCATGATATTTCTTATTAATTGTTACATGTATTAAGTAATAGTTTCATGTAAGACATTTTGTAACAGGTTCCTTAGAAAATTTCGGGAATTTTTTGGACCTGTGACTTTTTCTTAAATCGCGTCAGGCTATGAAGTGAATCTTAAGATATTTTCAAGCGAAACCACTGTATCCACAAATATTTTGTACTTACGCTTGGAATGTTGTCGTTGTTGCAAACACCTTCCTGCAGCAGTCGATCACGGATCTCCCAGGCAAAAATCGACGGGCATTCTCGTTTGTAGTCAGCAATTTTGTTCACCACTGGTGTGGTCGCTACGCGTGGCTTGCTACCACCGATTGCACGTGGTTTGATCGAACCAGTCTCGTAATACCTAAAGAGCAAATCAATTTCTTGAAAAAATAATTAAAATATTTATTCATCTAAGTTATAATAAAGAAAAGAGGACAATAATAAAATACAAAATAAAAAAGAGTCGGTCTCTTTCGAAATTATAAGATTCCTAGCCAATTCAGAATTACTTTAATCTTTTGACAATCATACGAATGTTATATCAAAGTTTCTCGAAGTCTTTCGTCCTGAACGATGATCCCCCATGACTGACCTGCCGAGGATCTTGGAAACGCATCCATTGCTGACTTGCAGTATGCGCGAGATGTCGCAGGGCCTAGCACCACTGTGGGCCAGTTCGACGATCTTCTGCCTTGTCGAGTCTGGTAATGGTCGGCCGTTGACGTAAACACCGCCAAGCTGGTTAACCCCGCTGTGTCCTGCAGCCGAGCACCCAAATATTGAGTTCTGTCCGACCATAGAACCCCCGCCAATACCCGCACCACCCCCGTGCATCAAGTCCTCCTCTGTGAATCAAAACGCGCGCAATGTGTATTCTGTCACTTAGCCAGAGTGTCTGGTTGGATAAACACCAACCCATATGTATCCACGCGTACGCATCGTCCACGTTCTTATTAGTCTGATTGCACCGCATGCATCGTCATCAACATCGTCGTGGACATACATAGGCGATGACGAACCGCGTGCTACTAATAATCACCACATTGTCGATTCAGTTCTCGATATAATGCGGCTACTAACGTCATGGATTGAAGATCAGAAATTCGATTTTCCACTGAACGATTAATTCCTTTCGCACGACCAAATATCGATGCGTAGCGGATCTTGTTTTTTTGGAAAGAGGAGGGGGGCGAAGAGAGAGGAATAGAATTAATATTGATGAAAGAGGATTTCTAATAAACGTTTAATACCTGTGATTCGAAAATTAATGTTTTGTTGGTGATTAATATCTTTTTTTTTTTATCAAATTTTGAAATAGTCGTTCTGTGGAACGGGTTAAAGTGGTTAAAATACAGTAGCGTGTAGAATATATTTTTATTTAAATTTCCTAAAAAGAGATATGCAATGGTATATAGGAAAGGTAAGAATATATCTCGATTATAAAATGACACAGACAAAAATGCATGTATTCTTCTGCGTGTTATTCCGTAGTTAATGTTTCTGGAGACGTAGAATCATGGCGCTTGAAACTGCCTGGAAGATACAGTTGGACCGCAGAAGGTTAATCCTCGTACGTGTACTGTTCCAGAATAATATATGGCGTATACGCCATGTGATCGTTAAAATGGAAGGCAGAACTACAAATAACAGTAACGTTGAATTTGTTGTAAGTCGTGTAACAATTTGCATAAGATAAACGCAAATATTCGCGACTTTTAATAATTACAATGCCCATAGAACGCGAGTCAATTGTAGACGATGAATATTTGAAAAAAAAAAAAGGAGCGCCATTGTTAATTTCGTTACGCAACACAGTCGGAACGATTGTAACTGCCTACAATTGCGGAGGTACAATTCCAAACACTAAAGAGTACACTGGCAATATTTGCATTGGTTAATCGATGAAAATAGCCGAAACCACAATTAACTCGTTTTTCGATGACACGCGTTCGTAAAAATCAATAGACTTTTGTTAAATTTAACAAGATAAACGACTGCAAATAATCAGGCCATTCGCGTACGTACCTCGGCGATTTATCAAAATATATTTTCAAAAATAAAACGGTAAAAATGAATTTATAAAAGGACGGGTAAAAAGAACAGGAGACAAAGGCTAGCATTGAAGGACGTTAACATTCCCACCACCAAAGAATCTGTATTTAATAATAACTCTGTGTTATTACGGTGAATGCGCGTTTTAATAAACCACCGTTGCGATGAATGCGTCAAATCGTGCATACCATTAATAATTTTTTAAATATATAATTGGGCCTAAAATGAAGGAACGCAGTAGGAATAACATGACGAACGATTGCAAATGATCAGACTATTCACGCGCGGTACTTCCACCATTAAACAAGATGTATTTTCAAAAACAAAATAATAAAAAGGAATTTAAAAAAGAGAACGCTGTAAAATACAAGAAAGAACAACGTTATTTCGCGTTGCCATTAGCAGGAAAACGAAACGATTTGAACGAAGCGCCACCCTCGAAGGACGTTAACGTTAACGTTCCCGCCGCCAAAGAATCTACATGGTTTTACAGGGCACGAAGAAACATAACGGGGTGGACGTGCAAAGTGGGCCTTTTGCTCTTTTGTCGCCGACCTTTCTCTAAATTTACGTGCTAACGCCGACAGCGTGCGAAGAATAAGGGCGGAACGAACCTTGCAGCCGTGACTACGGGGTGCACACGGCTGGGCGCAGGGACTACAGCGCGGCTGCCGTACTTGGCATTGCTGCTCGCGCTAAATGCATCTTGCAATTAACGAATTTAATTAATCTCCTGCTTTTGCGCGGCGCAAAACGACAAGAAATAGTTGAAACGCAATTTGAATGGTTTGCCGTGGCGCTGCGGCACCGTATGAAACCACTTTGTGTGTAACGTCGCAGGCACACCACGCGTTCTCATCAGCCTTCCCCCGGCATCACGAGAGGGCCGAAATTCCACGCGTTTCGTGCTTATTTCACGCTCAAAGTGGGCGTGTTTCCGCCTCTACAACTATCTGTCACTTTTCCTTCCTCGAATACCCTGCCGCTTCGCGATATTATATTACTGCAAACACAATGCCGGAAATATCGCGATTTCTTTTTATTTTTGAAAGAACTGGCAAAAGACGGCTACAAAGGTACTCGTTTGCTGTTCTCTCGTTTTTTTTATATACATTTTCCTGGTAGAATTGAATTGATGATAAATTTCAAAGGTAAAGGCACGGAACTTGAAGGAAATAAATATTATTTTCGACTAATTTCTGTTAATACCTGAACGAATGCATTGTATATAGTACTGTGTGGTGTGGCGGTACGAATCATTCTTGGCTAAGCATTTAGATAATTTGCAATCGATCGTTCTCTGTTTTCTCCACCTAGCTGTTTATCATGACGAAGTTACTAAATTAGACGTTTGATAAAGTACTTAATATCGCTAAATTTAAACTCTTATCATATGCACGCTATCGAAAGTTGTCTTTATATCGAACGTAACTTTCAAAAGTGAAACTCGTCAAAAAACACACACATAATCGTACGGATTCATGAAATAAAATCGCTAAGGCTTAGTTTATTAATCGTTATCTCGGGACCTTATCTGAACGTATGTCTTTAAGGGGCAAGGCAAACGAGAACTTTGCATAAAAAAATGGAGATATGTTAATGGATAATAGGCATTTCTACAGGGTACTTTGATGACAGCACTGAAAGCGATGGTGGACTTTGAATGGAGGCGCAATGTCTATTCAATTATGCATGCTGCGTAAAAGAAACGATAACGACATAACGTTAAGACTTTTTTCTTGATCCGATTAAAATGACGGCTATCCTTCGAAAACCCCGCTTCACCTTGCGACCACTCGATGAATATTCATTCGGCAACCACGCGAATACCCACGTATGTAAGTGTATTTACAAACGACACGCACTATTTTTCGATGCGTGTAACGCGAAAATCACGGGAAACATTTCCTGGCACATCACACGCCATATTCTAACATAACACTGGGTCTGAACATTCGTGCCTGTTACCGACTATCTAATCATACAGAGTTCTTTCATTCAGCGAGAAAGAAGATTATCTCTCGCAAAGGAACACATTCTTCTTTATGCCAGCAAGATGTTGCCATATAAACCGTTACTGTTACGCGATCGGTTCGCGCATCAAACTGCCTTTGCCTCGCACGATAAATAATTTAATGATGGGCACAACGCACGGTCTAAGAAATCCTCTCCAAGCCTCCTATAGAAATCTATCTTAGACAATCATCAACATGTTTTTTTTTCTCCTAACGTCCTCGGAAATACATATATTAAAAATCACGACCTAGGAAATCGAGCAAAACTCAAGATTGTTCCATCGATATGGTTGCCCGATCCCCTCGCGGGGCCGCTGCTTTTACTGTGAAACTCGTGTGTCGTAAAAATAAACGGTTGGGGGCATCGAAATCCCGACGTCGCGTCGCGTCGCCGCGAGAACACGCCGCCGTCTCCGCTTTGTGGGACGACACAAACCCGCCGCTGGTTTTTCACCAGTTTTAATTCATTACAAAGAGGGTGTGACTCGGACGCATACATACACGGCGAAAGAGAAACCGGCTGGAGGAACGCACAAAGTAGAAGGCTTTCTCTCTCCCTCTACTAGCTCCGCTCCTATCCTTTCCTCCTTGTTTCTCTCCCGTCTCGCGCGAGGAGAGCGAATCGTCCGTAGCACAGCGGCACCGACGACCCGTGCACACGCCGTCCGCACACATTCTTTATATATAATTTCGCGTTAATCTACGCGACGACCAGCGCAAAAGCGAGTCATGCCGCAAAGTGAGGCAAAAAGGTTCCACTTGGCTGAGCGTGAAACGGGACACAGATTAAATCCCATCCTGCCGGCGCACGACGTCGCGGCACCCTTCCTCTCCGTCCAACCACCCCCTCTCAACTACAGCCCCTCCGTCGCCTCCCTACCTTCCGTTCCTCTCACCCTCCCTTCTCTCTCTCTCTCTCTCTCTCGCCGCGACCGACCTCCCTCGCCAAACAACCCCTAAACCTACCGTTCCTAACGCTACCACCCTAGACAAGAGGGGTGGGAGGAGTGAAAATTCTGCCATTTCGTTCTGTTTAAGCGTGGAAATACTTGTGTGAGTCTGCTGTTTGTAGCGTATAAATACTGTCTTCGCAACGATTAATACAATTTCCACTCGTTTTGCACCTCGGAATATCTTGTAATAGCGCTTCGTTTGAGTCTATGGAACTTTGATATGTTAAGAGTTGGAGCAAGTAGTTGTAAGATGCAGATAAGATACGCGAGATTGGTACGATTTTGCGATGATCACACTATGCGATTTTTTTTTACGCTATTTGTTTTTTTTTTTTTTAGAGAATGTTACGCGAGTATGTATACATATACATCTATATACGCGATTCAGTTAGCAAGGATAGAAAGCAAATGTACATATAGTGTGAGCACTGTGAAATCAGAAAAATGTTGCACGCCTCGTTTGTGCCGTACCTATCTGTGGAGCAACTTGTATATACTTGTTTTGGTTTTAGCTCTGTTAATCTTGGAATTTTCAAGCGCAACATTATCGTACTAATGTAGTAGTAGATTACATATTTTCGTGATATTTTTTTTATGATACTTTCGTCAGAAAAAATAAGCTGATTTATAATTCAGTTTTTAGAAGACAAGCAAGCTGAATTACGTAATTAAAATAGCGCTAATACATGGCAAAAAACTGTATGTGAATTTCAATTCGTACTTCACTCAACTATGCTCTACGATTGAAATACATGTGTATCAGGATAAAATATTAGCTAACCAACATAAATGACTAATAATTAAATCATACCCCAATGGCAAACATACCTCATCTCGTTAGCTCCTTTACCCAAACTATAAATTCTCCTGCTAAAAACGAGCTGTATCCAAAAAATAGTCGCGTTATAGAGAGTACACGCAATTCACATTTTACTAGTGCGCCCGTGTACGGGCTAGAACGCAGGGCAAGTAATAATCAGTGGCATACAGAAGGCGTTATCTCTCTACCATGCATTTGCGAGTGCTTCAACGATATCTACGTTCCACTTACGACATTCTTTATTTGTGAGACTAACGCGAGACTAACGATAGCTTGTAAACCGTCGTGTCGTGTAACTCCGTTTCGCATCTAATAATGTTCGCTAACGCTGCAGAGAGAGACTATGGCGAATTAGCAAATTTCCAGCGGGTTAACAGCGGCGAATGTATATATGCACACTCGTAAACAATGCGATACTAAACGATATATTACTCCGTGAGAAACGGGAAAGTAAGCAGCAAATGGCTGGAAAGAAACACGATTGATCGTTATCCCATAATAGAAACAAAACAGGCCAGCGAACCGGTTAATACGCCACTTCAATTCCCAACGATGACGGGAACTTTACGTCAGGATGCTTGTTTAATGGAACGCAATAATATTACGCGCGTAATTAGCCAGTGCGTTTTCGAGTGGCATCCTTTCGAACGTTAAGAGTTTTCATGACCGGTTCGTTCCATGTCGTAGACCGCACAGAGAGTTCGACACGGCGATATTTCCGACATGAAGTGCCGCCATTCTCGTTAAAATCATGTAAACTCTTCGAGCCGGCGACCAATCTCTAGAAAAAGTTATCGAGCACTCCGAGATGCTCCGTTCGTTTAATGAATTGGAAGACTCTTGTTCTTGTCAGGTTTCGTTTTATTACGTTCGATATTGCAATCCGAGTGTTGTTGATATAACCGTCGTCAATGTAGCATTTTAAGCTGAAAATGTTTTAATGATATACCCACACAGTTATATATATACACACGTATATCTTATGCATTCTAAAAGTTAATGTTCAAGTTAGCGGTATTACATTGTTCGAATTAAATACTTTTACATAAGAACACAGCAGGTAAAGTTTCATAGAGTTTATTTAGTACTAGAAATAGCGCAAGAAATTCAAATAAATTTTGAAGAACTACAAACGAATTTCATTTAGCACAATCCTTTAGCCGCATATAAATATTTTTAGTTAAACATTTACACAAACTTTTATATCTCAGTTCCAAAACTAGTGCTTTTTCAGCTGGGAGGCTTTCTACGCAAATAAGAAACTTGAATAGCAAACCTCGTCTACCCACCATGGCAGAATTCCTATACGATTAACAAGTTTCCGCGTCAACGAAACCTTCAAGATCAGATAACAGAATTTCCCCCTTTTTCCATCGCATTCATGCACCGTGCTAGAAAAACGTGCTGTTGCCCCGAGAGAATCGCCCTTCCGTGGCTTAATAACGTTCAAAGACGTAACAAGCGGTAATCCCATTAAGCGCGAAGAATATCCCGCGTGCGCGCACGTTCCGCTGGAAATACATATTTTCTTTTCATTCATGCATGCCACTGGCGTCAATGACGGAAGAGGAGAATAAGTAGCGCGAGAAAACCGGCGGTATGATGCGTTTTATTTAGTCCAAAAGAGAGGTAACACTCGTTAAACGTTATTATCACGTTGTCAGGATGAAGGATTGAAAGCGCGAGAGGAGAGAAACGAAGAGAAGAGAGGGCTCGCTCTGACAACTTGCTGGAAGCGTTATTCGGGCTAAATCCACGCCACGAGGAAGCAAGAGTTTCATCTGAGCGCGTCCTACCGCGACATCAAAGATGGCGTGCGAAGCATACATACTGTAATGAGTTGAATCGCGGGCAGAGAGAGATGCTCTACCTGTCCTCCTTACTCTAATGGGCTTAAAACGTACTCCATCTCGCTCGAGGTTCCTCCTCTGACGAATTCATTAAGGGCCAGTATTAAGAAGCAGCGTTGAATTAGCGAAAGCAACGCCATCCTAACGGCGTATACTCATTACCACGCGTCTTATTATTAAAGCCGCGAGGCATCGGATCTTCGTCGGTTTTCACCACCAACAGAAACCACGGAAACGCGCGCCCCCGCCCGCCGACATGGCATCGAAGTTAGTAGTCGGGTGATTACACTCGCGCGTTCCTTAATTATAATTGCGAAGTCGCTGGTAATGTAATTGGTATTTAAATGCGCGTCGGGTAATTTAAAGTCGCTGACGTACCTCTGTTTTCCCTTTAGTTGTCCTTTCCCTTTGCTTTTCTTTTCGATTTTGCTCTTGCCAAGTTGTTATATAGTTTGAGAGGCGTTAAAGGGTTCCGTTTTTCTCACCACTTTTAATTATCTATGTATAATGCTAATGGATATTTTGTTCATCAATTGGTTGATTTAAATATTGAATCTGTAAATACGAAGATTATACGTTGCTAAATATATGTATGCAAAAATTATTGAATAATAAATATTAAATATTTAATCCGAAATATATCTTTCAAATTACGTATTTAATATTACAAAATTAACATTAAATACGGAGTTTGTATGATAGGGGGGTTATTCAAAATGATTTTACGTATAATTGTTCTACTAATGAAGAACCACACAAGACAAACTTGATTGTTACTCGTTACAATACAGCTTCAGAACCAACAACGTTGCAGAATTGTTCTTCTCAAAAATTGTTCTCTCAGTCGTCTCAACTCGAAACTCAATTTCTTCGACTCACCATTATCCGACATCAGAAAATAACAAAACAAGTATGCAGTACAGTCTGTCTATATAATGTAACAATTACCCAATTTCTTTTCTCTTCAACTAACTTTTCAATCATTCGAATTTTCTAAAATAAGGATACATACTCGAATATGTTACTTTATTTACGTTTATTGACGATGCATTTACGTCAATTTCAAATTCTTAAATTTCCAAACATTCAAATATTCAATTATCCAAATATTCAAATCGTCATTTCGTATTGTTAGTACGCAACTTTTACACATCCATTCCATTTCTTGGACTTCGACGGGTCCAACACTATGCTATTCTACTTAATTACTATATTGTTATACTGATCCCCTCTAACTTACTTATGGAAATTACTTAGTTCCTAATTTACTCAGACCGACATTTTATGATATTTTCCACTTATAAAGGGTAAAGGTTATGATTATTCCACTTATAAAGGGTAAACCAGTCGATTCTTCGCACAATAGGAGAACTGACCAAAGACCCGGAAGGAAAACTGTTCCATCAATGGGGCTGTAGCATAAATTATGAAACTAACAGGAAATCTGGAGATGCATTACGAGCGATATCCTATTGCCTGGGCATGGATAATCCCGCGCCCTCGACATTTATTGCCCCTCGAAAAGCCAGCGCAGGTAATCTCCACAGCTTCGGCTGGCACGCGAGCCGACCGGCACACGAGCGCCCATAACCATTAACAAATCTTGTAACCTAGCACGAAATAAAGTGCTCTCGTGAATCGGCCGTTTGATTCCAATAGCTACGGGGGCTGCTTTTATGGAAGCAAGGAGAGATAGATGAAGGGGAAACACCGAGCCAAAGAACGAAGAGGAGACGATAGAAAATCGTACAAGAAAGGACGGTGGTTGTGTGCATGTTCGTATGTGTATGCGTCCGCGCAAGCTCGTGCCGCAAGGGTATTGTAGTTGTAGGTCTCCTCTCGCGACTCTCTCCGATGCTCGAATGGTGCTCACACCACCACCCGAAGGGGAGAGAACTCTTCTGTGCTCGAACTCGGGTATTATGATCGTCGAACGTAATACGATCCGACCAAACTTCGGATAAACATACACGCCCCTGGTACAAACGGCCTGACCTGAGACCTGCCGCGCGAATCAATTTTAACGGACTGAAACTGAAGGGAATTTACCAGATTGATGCGTGGTTCTAGGTTTCGGGGTGGTGGAAAAACTGTTGTTTGCTTGTAGAAAAAGCTACAATTTTGGGGGCGGGGTTTTTATAAGATTTATTTTAGCTAGGTTGAGTATGGCAAGTTGATTTTTTAGTCCTGCGGTTTTTCTTTTTGATAGTTTGTATAAAATCATAAGAGGGTAGTATATGTCATATTAAGTATTTTTAATCACTGAAAAAGGTGGAAGTAGTGTAAGGATAACATGAATATTTAAGAAAACCTAATCGAGGAAAGAAATGTAAGTTATCGATAATACAAAAATTGAACATTAAATATACATGTAGATTGTAATTGAAAGTATGCTTGCGCATTTTCGTCGACATTTGTAAACAGAAAATACATAGCAATTAAACTTCAATTAAATACACGATCGTATTTTAAATTAAAAAAATATCAAGCAAGATATGGAATCAGAACTAAAAATCGCGTCAAAAATCAATACAATGGAAAACGATTCGCGCCCTGAAGAACGCACGAATTAATCTGACCAACGTCGTGCACCGATTTGTAGCAAACAGAGGAGAGGAGCACGCACACAGACAGAACGCGAAACGAACGTTCACAAAGGAGAGACAAATTGGCGGTGTAGGCGCTCCGGTTATTAAAGCCAACGCCTGACCCAGCCTGACCCGAAGCAATACACCCCGATTGTGCCGAGTGTTGTAGTCGGATAGGAGGGGAAAGTCGGCTAGCACCGAATCGGCAGAAGCTTTTTAGGTAAAAGGCGCCACCCTTCGAGCGTCGAGTTCTCCGTTGAAGGGGCTGTTGGCCCGACAGAAGCCAAGGAAAGGCGTGTCGGGTTACCGGCTAACCCCGGGGGTAACCGCGAGCCCCACCTAAGCCCATAAGCGTACACGTATTTGCGCACCCCTTCGTATAACTCATTGCGAAGGTCACAAATTTCGCCCCGAAGGCTGCGGTGCGATCCGAACCACCTATGTGATCCTACGGGCCCACCCAGAAACATCGGCCAACCGTTAGCGGAAAGGTAACAAGATGTAAATTGAGACGCGTTTAGAAAGGATACACTGTTAATTAGGGTACTCCATGTTGCATTAAAGTAAAATAATATATGGTAAAGCTTTGCGGTTGCAGGAATGCTTGAGGATCGAGGATTTCTTAACACTAAAAACTACCACATAAGTCAAATTGATTGGTTTTACAATTTTATTTTAAAATTCCTACTTCGTGTTATATCTTTTCTTCCACAATGATGTAATGACTTTCGCAACGATAACTGAAAGAGTAATAAAATGAATTTTATTTTGTTTTTTATGTATTCAAACTTAAAATAATTTTGTATCAAGGCTACTTATACCAATACCAGTCAAAATGACTGGTACCTGTCAAAGTGTAAAAGGGTCCTGCTTTTTGTTTATCGAACCCCAATTAACCAGTTTCCTCGTTTTGTACAACTTCCCACATGTTTTTTAAATTTTTACCGCGTATCATTCAATATGATGATATCAGATATCAGGAAAATTCCGGATCGATCGCTAGATCGCTAGATGCTAACACTAGGAATACCATACCAGTCAAAACAACTGGTTCTACAATTTTATAAATGTGTTAATGATGGATTAATAATACCAAAAATGTACGACATAACATGGAATTCCTTCTGTAAAAAAGGAACAGGTCTATAAATATAAAAATATTCTACTATTACGTATTTTTTAAAGACCAGTCATTTTCACTGGTTTTGGTAGAATAACTTCGTGTTTACTAACGATAGTTTTAGTGTTAAGTATTCAGAATTAGCGACAGTTTAGAATATTTATTGTAGCGAGTACGGTTGGAGTTGTACAAAGAAATTAGTTGGAATAAACAATACATTTTTGATAAGTTACGATTGGACTAACATCAGAATTACTGGCACCTAATGAATATTAAATTAACTTCATTGACAATATTGATTTTTTCTTATGACATATTTTTACACAACCGGGTATCCCATTTTCAATTGCATAACAATTTGCAACATAACTCAAATACACAAACATCCATCTAATTATACAGACTCAACTATTCCATAAGTTAATTGAAATATTAAATCGTATGCATTTTATCATCAAGAGTCTTGTTCATAGCAAGAATTCAGAAATCTGGTATAAAAATAAGGGGACCTATCTAGGTGGTCAAGTAGATCGAAACATCCAGAGAAGAGCTCGTGTTCGTCGGCATTTTGTATCAGAGCGAGGCTCAGAACTGATTCAAGGAACCGGGCCCTCGCGTCCCGGTTGGAGACAACTCGAAATCCATCCCGAAGATACGACCATCGTTCAACCCGACTGTGTATCGATAAAAAAGAAGAAAAGGAAATAAAATATCCCCGTGTCTCGGGTTTCACGGTACACGGTACAAAGTTGACGCTAACGATCGCTGACAATACGAAAGGCGACCGACGCTCGACCGCATTGTAACGGCCTTCTATTAGCACAGTCAACGAGATACAAGAGCCGGATCGTCCAGATACCGCATCTGAATGACAGATAATCGGCCACCTTTCAGTTTTCTGAGTCTCGTGATTTCCACTCTTTTTCTTATTCCTGCACGAAGAAGAACTTGTCTTCTTAACAGGTTTGAGAGACGTTCGTTACCCTTTTTTCTATGGAATTTTATTGTTGTTACTAAATAATATGTCAATAAAACGTCATGTTGGTAAAGAAGAAAATAATAATGTGGTAAAAATAAAAAATTGCTTTGAAATACGTGAAAGCTTGATTAACATAGCTTGTAAGGAAAACCAAATAAAGAGAAGAAAAAGCTAAACTCTCAATTCATCGAAGCACAGATTACAATCGAACACTTTGGCGCCGGGATGTTGCGCAACGGTAATTCTATCTGTGGTGAATGAGTTTTGTAATATTTATAAATAGACGTGTATAAAATGACAATAGTGCATTTGTAAAACTTTCGTAATTAAAATTTGTTTTGGAACGGTTACGCATTAAAAATTGTTATACCACAGTAAAAGCAATATGTATGCTTTACGATTGACCTTAACTACTTGTCTTATAACATCGACCAGCCCACGCGATAGGAATTATATTTTAAATGTCAAAAACAGTTGTATTGAGTTTTAATTTTAATTTAATAAATTACGCGCTTTCAAATGACTGACTCTAGACTCTAATTAATATAATAACCAAAAATCTTGCAAGACAAAGAATTAACAGTCCATCGCTGACGCTTAATTCACCGCTCACACGCAAAATGACAAAACGAAAAACACAGCATCCAAAGCTAACTCAACTTATAAACCATAAAATTCAATAATCAATCGACGCTAGATACATAATAGATCGATCTCCTTAATTTTGCCCATACTTCAAAAAAATATAATCGGCAAATCAATAATCATATATAATATTATACAATGTGTAGTATACATACACATATAATAACAATTGATCATATTACATATCAATACAATAAATGAATACCAGGTTTACATTTCCCTAATTCTGCCCACAATACAAAGGAACACAACCCCGCATAAAAAAAGATGATAAAAAATATCAGGCAAAAAAAAGTTAACAAAAGCCCGAGAACTTTCGGGTCGTGGTGTTTTTAGCCGCGTAAATAAACAAGCTCGTTTGACCAACCTTTGTGTGGCATCTTCCAGAAGGGCGGTTCGGGGGTGGGCGAGCAAGGGTTAGCCACCCCCGCGCCCAACAGGGTTCTTGCCGCGTGCAGCGCCGCCGCCGCCGCTTCCCTGCTCCGCGCTGCCGTAGCACTTGGCGGGTAATCCGAAGCGCTGTCACTTCCGGCGATGCCGCCACCGCCACCGCCGCCTCCGCAAGGACGAAGGTGCAGGTTCAGCCGACCGCCGCCGACCGTTCCACCGCCTCCACCGCCTCCTCCGCCGCCGCCTCCGCCACCGCCGCCACCTCCGGCCACGCTAACACAGTGCTGAAAGGGAGAAATCAACGATTTCTTACGTCTACCATTGATTAATTGGTCGCGGATAAACGTTTGAGAATCGTTGACAGTAATATTTGAAAGAAGAGACATTTACATCGTGATTAAGAAGTTTTGTATAAGAGTTATTTAAGCCTTTAGAGTTTCTGAGGCAGATACTCTACACAGCAATAGGTCATGCGACACTTTGGATGAGATTTATATATCGTGTGTGTGTGTGTGTGTGTTTTCCTTAAGGCGCTAGATTTTCACAGATTTTGTTACATTTTTGTTTAATATTTGAAAATGTGATTGAGAATTTGTATGTAAAATTTATTCAAGAATCTCTTGTATCTTTGGATAAGATATCGTGCGATGCAATATCGTTCATGCAACGCTTTAGATAAAATACGCATAACGAAACGTATAAATAAAAGTATGAATGAGTTTTATCGTAGCAGTTGTGCGTTGAGTGGTTACAATACATTATTTTACAAAAATGTCCTGCACTTCTAGTTCTATTTATGAAATTCATATTACATACTATCTAACTGGAGGGTCATTTACGATTATGTTACCAAAATGTAGACAATTACGTACGCGAAAGACGCACGAAAGTCATTTAAAGAATAATATTTCAAATTTTGGCAAAGAGAACAGGAAAATCGGATATATATGCAAACCACGCTGAATGAAAAACAGATTAACTTCGATCGACGATAACGTAGTATCAGAAGCAAGACTATTATCGAATATTAGTTTATTCGATAGTACAAATCAATAACACAAAAAATTGTTGAATACGGTTATCTGACATTGAAATTTACAACGTGATCGAGAAAAAGCATTCGAAAATAAAATTCGACACTATTGTGTCAGCGGTATAGCTAACACTATACCATATTTTATCTACTTTACTTTCATAAACTTCCATCGAATACTGAAAGCATTTTTACTCTATGTATATTTACGCGTTGTTAATGAGAATTTGTAATAAAGAGGCACTCTATGCAGGAACTACTAAAAATGGCAAAAATTACGTGGAAAATAAGAAAAATAGCGATCGCGCCGCGATCTTATAACATCAACGACAACAGGAAGTCACAAGGACATAGAAGGCTAATGCATAAGATTTACAAGCGAGAGCTTGCACGCCGGCGTTTCACAGAAACAACCTGGTGTTTATTCATACTAAACGAAGCACATGCTTCCGCCTTCGAGATTCTACTCCAACGTGAGCACGCTGCTTTTCATACATGTTTCTTGTTTCACTTTTTGTTCTAAATAAAGCAAACCAACTTCGTTATAGCGTACAATGTTTTTTGCCATTCATATATATAAGTATATAGTTAAAAAATATGTATATATTCAAATTTGAAATACTACAAAATTAACTCCTTATCATACAAAGTTCACGGGGAAAAGCATTATAAGTATATTTTTGTCCATTTTCTAATTTTAATGATACTTTGTGATCAAAGGATTGTAATATGCTATATAATTATATACTTTATAATATACTATAATTTTAGTATAGATTAATTTTTTAAAAGTAAATAAAAGCTAATAAGTTGAAGTCGTGTTAAGTTGAAGTTCAAACATCCAATAAATAGAGAATCTTGACAACATGGGATTGATTGACAACGTATGTATAGAATTTTAAAATTCTTTCCCTAAAAAACAGGAAATGTATATTTCTCCTTGTAGCTGTTACATTTATGATTAACTTCTTTTCTAACAAATTTGTCGAATGAAATTTTGCTGATTTCAACAAGAAAACATTTCTTCTTCAAAACTCGCCATAAAATTAACTCGATACAGAATAGTTCTTTTCAAATCTCGAGTAATATCCCGCTTCATGACTTCTCCTATATTTTCAATAGGGAAAAAGCAAACGCTGCGAACCGTGTTTCGCTTAAATTTCGCTTTCACGGAGGCTCACACCGTGGCAGCACGAGTCGACGAATGTCTCGCGTTTCCTACTGACGACTTTCGTTAAAGCTTAATTTCGACTCGAAGCTGACGGTTAAGCGGACCGTTGGAAACACAAGAATTACGTGTCAAGTGGCCCCCGATGGATTAAACGCGGATGGAGAACGTTAACGTTTGAACAGACTTCTTTTTCTTCTCTTTTACGCCAGTAAAAGCCTGATTTTAAACGAGCATTCGCAATTTACCGTCGCCGAGTGCAGAAACAGGCAAAGAAGCGTATTTCCTCGGACCGTTCACACTCTTACACTTTAAATAGTCCGATCCGTTGAGATGCTTAGTTTGAATGTGAACACGGACGCGCGAACTCGTGTCGACATCCAGTGAAAAGCTGAAATAATTTCTTAACCTCGCGATGTTTCTCCAACAATGGCGTTGTTAGCCAAGCGGACGAACGTGAAATGTTGGTTATTACAAAACGCCGGTGGAATTTCTGACACTTCTGTCGACGAGACTTTCCGTTGGCATAAATTAATTAAAACCAGGATGTTGCGTACTGATTAAGTAGAAGATGATTGCTGTGTATTGTGCGATTTCAAGGCCTCGGAAGGGTGAGAGTACCGTGTTTGACAATTGTGTCAACGATCATTAAGAAAGGAAAGATACCTTAACAGAAGGAAGTTAATGAACTAGAGATATTGACAATCAGGAGAAATATACGTTTACTTTTATGTACCTTCATTCGTACATTCATTGTTGTATAGAGTGTATCTAACGTAAGAGGTTGTAATAATGACGATACTATTGTATTGTATACTAATGAATTGTAGAATTTTCATTTCTGACCTGAAGATCTAATACAAAAAAAAATTGCCGCAGGTATTTCGTGAACTCGTATATTATTAAATTCGTTCGTTAAGGATTGATAATAATTGGCTATCAATAAACAAATTACTCGAAGCATTCCTGTTGAAGAAAGATGAATGAAATATGCGAAAATAATTTTAACAAATTTGCATTTCTTTTAATCTCACAAATTTGTTAACCTAAGCCAAAATCGACATAAACACCACCTACCCTTCCTCCAGTAAATCGTATCAGATTTATAAACTAAAAAATCCACAGTATTCAGGAAACGCAACAAAAATGTCTGGTCGTAAATCTGTCGGATTGATAATCGCGATACATTAAAAGCACACGTGTGAAACATTCGAAGAGAAAAAAAGTCAAATTTCGCCGGGCGACGGGCCGGGGTTTCGCGTAAAGGCAGATCAATGTTTCCGCATGAAACACATCGAGCCGACTATCAAAAATAACCGGCCGATATTGTTGCGAGCGATTTCATAAGCCAACGGTAAATCACGAGAACTCGATTTGATCTCTGTACTTCTGCACGCTCTTTCACGTGCCCTTCCACGCATACAAAACAGCGGCCGCTTCAAAGAACATAATTCAGGGGATTATCGCACGCGCGCGAAACGGGACAAATATTGGCACCGTCAAAACTGGTTCGCCGAAAGCAAATTTCAAAGTGTACCAGAAAATAAATAACGCTGTGGTGAATAATAAACATCGCGGTGTCGACGGTAAATTTTTCCATTTTTCCAAGCTTGATTACGCCGCGCATAAATTTATCGTTCGTCGCTCTCTACCGTTGTTTCGAAATTGCGATCGAAAAGCGGATCAAAAACACACGCGACGCGTTGTATTTTGCGTACGAAAAAAATTTTACTCGTTACAATGTCAGTTGCTATGTGAACATTATTTCTGATTGTTAGATTCTAATTGTTTATTTGAGATTCTCATTCCCATCATCATCGTGTTTATGTATGTGTTTGTAAGAGACACTCGCTGCGATATGAGAAAACATCAAATGTCGTTACTAGATGTCACTACATTCTACAAACCATTTTTGCTTTACATAACTGCTGTTTTATCATATGAAGAATCTAGATTAGAATGATCACTTTGATTAAGAAAATCATGCATATCTTATAACACTTATATTACTTTTATTCATTTAGAATGTTCTACTAAACTAATAGCAACAAATAATCGCCTAAATTAATGTACATATATAATGATATAACACATCCTATACGAACTACACAAAAAAATCAAAAGACTAAAAGAAACAGATACCTTTTTCTGTGGATAAAAAAGAAATTCTTTGTCAAGATAAACTAGCATCCTCTGATCATATACATAGCTATTAAAGCAGCCCTAGTAGAAAACTAAGTATATCGCGAAACCAGATCTGCAGAATTACATTCTAGCCCATTTACAACGCTAACAAAACGTCGCATGATGCACAGTTCAAACGTGATCAGCGTGTGTTGACGCACGAAATCGTTTGTTCCGCTGAAAGCAAGAAGAGCTTTTACTATCGACCGTGTAATTTAACTCTTGCACAGCCGAGATGGTTGCGGTCAGCACAGTGTTTACATCGTCGGTAATATGCTCTTTGGCGATCGGGACAGCTCGTCCGAAGGCGAGTTTACAACGTGCGACGCGGACGCACACCTACGCGTATTCCACCGTCGCTTTCGTTCATCACGGTTAATCACGTCGCGGTTACGATAAGTGTTAATTATGGTTTTCGGTCCGCTTCGTAGATCATTAGCTCCTTTCATCTGCATCGCGGGAACGTCACGACGAAGGGGGTCACTGGACGGTTATAGACGACGATCCGGCTCGATCAAAATGTGCAAGCTGTACACCGACATCGACTGATTATAGGTTACAACGCATTGTATCGCGCTAAACACCACATTTACTTCAAATACCCAGCGCGACTATCAGATTATGAAACGTAATACGGTACTATTTATCGCGTTCATTGCTCCTGCTATTGAAACTTTGTTCAGCAGAAACCACCAATCCAAAATCCACGAATTAAGAGTAATATATCGTTGACTCTCCTCTATTCCTGTATTATCTCATGATTTTAAATCGCAGATAATTGAAATTAAATATATTAATAACGAATTCGTTAATATATGTTCAGTTAAAAAAAAAAAAAAAAGGAAGAAATTAATCGACACAGAGATACATACCTACATAAATGTATTATTCGGTGAGCCAGAATGCACCCGGTATAGTGTGTTAAGTATAAGCGTGTTTAAATTCTCACAGAAATTAAATCTGCACAAAATTTATTAATTATGTACTCGGTTTCTTGGGTCTCCTACGTCGCGTGTTTAGAAGAGTCTGCGACACATTAAATTACTTCGTTTCGTTAGCCAGTCAGTCTGAGACACTTTACGCGAAAAATTACCACGGGGTAAGGTTTCGTCGCTTTCTCGCAACGGGACGAAAAAACAAGTTTCAAAGCGACGGGTCCAACGCGTAACGACATCCTCGACGCTCGATTTACAATTAAATACAGGTGGGCGCACGCTTTTCCTTTCGGCGAAAACGACTTCCGGTGAAAAATATTTCGCGATTTTGTGGCCTCGTTAACGAGAGATCGTTAAATGCAAAGAGAATTTTTGTACATTAACCTAATGCCTGACAATTTTCGGTTCAGGACGCACAGTAAATAAACATGAAATTACGATGCCTCTGTTCGAGGACCGTCGGACGCGGAATGCGAAGGAAAGCGAGAAAACGAGCCGCAACTACTCTCGTTAGAAGCATACGACCCACGGCTAACTTCGTGCGGTACTGAACATCACATCTCTCCGACAGGTTGCATCTCGTTAGGCGGAATGAACGATAACTTCGAGACGATGCACTGATGGCACGCAAAACAACACTTCCCACGCGCATAATAGACCGTGCTAAAGACCTTCAACGCATTGCAAATTATAAGAAGATAAAAACTAAACTGTCATTATACGCGTGCTGATTTCTCATGGTGATTTTCACGATATGTATTAGGCAAATTATAAAATCCAATATATTGTATACTTTCTTTTCTTTTCTGTTACTAATTTTCAATGCCGCTTCAGCGCAAATGTGGTTATTAGTGAAGATGATGATGATCAAAAATATTATAGGAATTTTGTTGTAGAACATCGTGAGTTTCAGAAAGAAACTAAAAATTTGTTTTCTCTCAATACGATTTTCATTTACGGCTTCCCCAATCTGAAAACTAAACTTTGTATATCCTGTATATCCTAATATAACTTTGTATATATGTTGATGAGTCATATTTAAAAATTAGATTGCGGTTAGGTTCCTTTGATTTTTTCTACACGCTAAGCCGTTAGTAGCCACAATTTGTAAAGAGAAGAAAGGTGCATAGAATTAGTAAATGATTTGGATCGGTAAATTTCCTGCGACAGGCCGGTTGTCTCTTCAGCCTGGAGCGGTTCAAGTACAACAAAGGGCTTTACGTGAAATCTCAGAGGTAGACGAAAGCGTTTCTTTGTCGAGCACTCGAAAGCAACGAGGGGACATCTGTTATTTTCCGAGATTGTATCACTTTCAATGAGCGCGCGCGATGTTTCTTTTTTCCCCACCTCTGCAGCTCGCTCGCAGACGAGTCGGCGTTCGTGTAAAAATAATAAAGGCGGACAGGTGTTCGCCGTGTCTGCGCGCCATCGTGGCCCGCGATCCCTAATTCCGTCGACGATGGCATAAATTATTCATAAAGGGAAAATTTGTTTTATTCGTTCGAAATATACTAGCACGTTCGCGCACGCGGTTCCGAAATTTTGAAAGTATAATGAGATGAAAATATCAACGGCGGAAGCTCAATCAACGCGAAACGGCGCCGTACGGAAATTCCAACCTGCCATCGTCGTTCCGTCGTTCTACAATTGATTTAACAGCGTGTTGTTCTTCGAAAGATATCTCTCGCGAAACGAAGGAAGATCCATTTTCAAGATATGAAACGGTCGTTTGCTATTCGTAATACGACGAAGGTTTATTCTTTGATAATTACTAGACTTCATTTTGATACTTGATATAGTCGGCAAATTCTTCAATTTATCTTATCTAAATCACTTTATCAATAACAATCAGAGTAGATGTGCTTTACTTATTTGACATGTAACATCGTTTCAAATTCATCTATACATTTATTACGTACAGACTTCTACCACATAATCTAGAATTCATTATAATTAGAAAGTATCATATTTAATCTTTAATTCTTTGCTACTTCAGACATTTAACCAAGCTTCTTATCAATGTTGTAACATAAAAAAAAATTGTAGTTTTTCAACAACGACTTTGGTGAAGAACTTTATAGTGTCCCGCCTCGTTTATCTTAATTTCAACGAATCACAGCGGATAACCTTAATTTCCTCGATTTCACGTGAAAAAGGTAATTTGGATGCTCGGCAAATTTTCGCCGGCAAATAACAAAGCGTAGCGGCTGCATTATTTAATCCCTCGAACGGTATAAACCCGATGCAATTCACTTTCAATTGACAGCGTTTTTTCCGCGATCACAATAAGCTACAGGAGTGTTAACAGCGCTATTGTGGCTCGCGCAATTTGTGGCTAAGCGTTATGCCGTCGGCATTTCAAGTTATTACGTCTATTCTGGTTTATTACAGTTTCTCATGGGCGAATCTACGCGAAAAAATTTAGTCCACTGACGATTCGGAACGAGCAATCAGTTTCATTGGCTCAAGGCGTAAAATAAGGTATAGTATCACTTGCGGCTATAGCAGTTGCAAAGCACTTTACTTGAAGGATTTACTGCTCACGGAAATGCACTTCGTTTTACAAACTCGGATCGACTGTTTGGTATTTTCGTAAATTATTAGCTTACGTTTCATCTATGTTTTTTTGTAGAAAATATATCGCAGGATATAGTGAATAATTAGCGAGCTTGTAATTGACGGTAAATTGATAAGAAAAAGTTGCACAACGTTAACGAATGACTTCTGTATATAAAAATATTTGGCTCTGTTGCTTTTAGAAACGCATAAAATATAAAACAACTTTTATAGTGATGATCGCAAGATTGTATTAATGTAAATGGTTTAACGAAAAGCTTTGTTATAAAGAAATTTATCATAAAGATAATATGAGAGGAAATCAGTGCTACTTGAATTTAATAAAAATATGAAAAAATGTGGTAGAAAAGTAAAAGCACTTTGTATTTTTTAGATATACAATATTATTAACGCTATTTTCCTTCCTTGCAACTGAAATACTTTCACAATCAACTATTTGACAACCTAGTAACGAATCCGTCGGCAATCACCGATACAAAACTTTAAAGATGTAATTTTGCGAAATAAATAACGTTTTATAACTTTTCACTATAAAATAGCAAAAGAATGCCATATCATTCAATTTCTATGTGATAATGTTTACAGAAGAGGAAATTCTTACAAGATATCATTGACCGCCGGATCCTGATAACCGACAAGTTTCATACCATACGTGAATTTTTAAATTTCGCGCCTATTTCCAGTTAAATTGAAGAAGACGCAAAAGCAGTTGTAAATGTAACTTGCTTTAGGATCAGCCGTTATAAGTGCTTGATAATTAACGCCAGGCAAACCTACTTTTACATTCTTAAATATTAGGAAATACATGAAATTTACATAAAAGAGATAGGAAATCATACCACGGCTTAATTATGCATATGCATATGCACTGTAACTTCGCGCGTTCTAACCTGTGTCTTCCAATAACGTATAATCATCTCTATGAAAATTTACATTCACGACTGACACATCGAAATTTATCGAACGATTAAAACTAATAAACGTACCGTGTCGAGAATGGCCGTGGTCAGGCCGGATCCAGTCACCAGCTAAAAGCACAATCCGCAGCTACGTGTCTCCGCGGGATGTTCACAACACTTTTTGAACGCAGCTCGACCAGCGGAACTATTCGAGCGGCTCGATTCGCCACGACTTCGAAAACAGACGAATCTCGCTGTACGTATCGTAGATCTTCTTGGAAACGGTCTCACTGATCACTGAGAATTGCACAGTTTAAAACGGAAGTGGCGCGAAATGCTCGTAACGGAATTCACCACTGCAGCTTAGCTGCGAATCGATCTAAAACGAAGATTGCCTCCTGTGTTGCAAATCGGCACAGGGAAAATCGACAACCACGGAACGACAACGACGACGACAATGACGATGAACGATTCGTCGTTCACAGAAACACGAACGAGACCCGTGGTCTGCGATCGGAGACGAGGTTCGACGGAACGTGATAGAATGACCGCGTCGCGAGAACAACGTTGCTCTCTACCATCGGCAACGACTATTTCGGTATTTTCGGGCGGGCGAGTCTCGTATACTGTGTTTATCGGTCGTTATCGCGGCAAGCTGACCAAGGAAAACTAGAAGAGGACAATTGAACGTGAGCGTCGGTGAAGAGGAAAGAAACACGTGCAACTCGAAAACAGGGGTGCAGTGACGCGTCACTGCTGCGGTGCGCGGCGCCCGATTGACCATCAGAGTCTGCCTTCCTTCATGCGAAGATCCCTGCCGCACGATTTCGGCACCCCCACCCCTCACGCTCAACACACTCCCAACCGTACGATCTCCCTCTCTATCGGGCTGTCTTCTCTTTCCTTCTTCGTTTCTCTTTCTAACAGCAGGCTCAGCTAGCCCGACGAGGTTCCTGCGCTGCCGGGCAAAGTCGCCGAAGCCGAGGTGGCTGCGAGACCGACCAGCGTCCCGTTTCGCCTGAGCGTGTCTATGGGTGGAGCTAGCGACACGCTGGCGTGGTCGTGTCTCGTTTTCTCGTACATCCGACATTCCCCGTTTGCACCGATGCCGTTACAGTGGGGGAAATCGAACAAGCAACATCGTGCGACGTCGCAACGTTCTCGAGCCTTCACCAGCCAGTATTCGTGCCACACAGCCGCTTTCAACGACGAGGATGTTGGAAATGGGCGGCGCTTCGTGGAGGTGGCGCCCTTTGTCGTTGGACCGCGCCACAGGACGCCATTGTCTGTTTGGCGGCGCAGCACCGCGCGGCGTGCGCGACGCACGTCGACGCCCGGCGTCGCGACGCCACTCTTGCACGCAACGCCGTCGCGGCCGTCGTCATCCTCCTGCCTCTTTTCTCTCTGCCTTCAGCTAGCCGCCCGAATTTCTGCGCCGAGAGGTAAGTCGACGATCCGTACGTATGCGCGTGTGTTTGTGCGTCGTTTACATGTTAGTCCTATACAGGTATGTGTGCATATGTGTGAGTTGTGTGCGCGCACGGACGTGAGGATGCGTGAACGAGATTCTCGTATGAACGTGTGTCGCAATTTGCTACTTTATTGCTCCTTTTCCTCCACCCTTCTTTTTTTTCTCGTGTCTCTTTCCTGCCATACATTTTCCTGTCTGTATAACCGTCTTGTACTGTTTACCCCGTCTTCCAACATAGACAAACATTATTCTTTATGTACACCGCTTTTCACAAATATTCGTTACACATTGTTTCTTTTATACATTGCACGAGCACATGTGGACTAGAGTTTTTTAACGTAAAGACAACGCGAGGAAGTTTCTTAAACTGGAACTGGTGTCATTCGGAAGTATGCGAGACTGAACAATGTCAGTCTTCGACTGCCACCTATGCACACATGCTTGTACTCGCAAGTTTCCTACCTTCCTCTAATTTCCTACTTCGTGGAATACTGCGTTACAGTTAACCTATTGTACCATCAATATGTGTATTTTACGCATACGTATACCAAAGATTCGTCCATCAAAGAGAAACATTTTAATTTCCTACGTACGTACATTGCACTGCTTTCTTTTATCTCAAACAGTTTCTCTGTATGACAATAATTATTCTGTACTACTGATATTTTGTATAAATCGCCTAACCTATGTAAGTACTTACTGTATCATCCACATTGTATATACTTAATTACATAAGACGTGAACTTCAGATCGTGTCACAAGAAGGCAGCATACACGCGAAATAATTGTTCGGACACGTTCGATCGTATCGCGAAGTCGACATCGTTTTGCCCTAGAACAGGTGACTCCAATTACGGTCCAATTACCTGTGCGTTTAATTCTCGTCCGACGCGACGGTTGAGGCGTTAATTCGAGAGCGTGTACTTCGCAAAAAAAAGGACAAAAGAAAAGAAAAAGAAGCAAGAGAGAGAATCGTTACCAATGACAAGCAACGTGTTAACACCCATACCAAGTATAATGGATCACGACAGAGTGTCGCACATGCATTTCGGATATAAATCTCCAACGATTGTTCCTTCCATTCGGCGACGTACTCGACGCATGAAAAGAAAAAAAGAAAAAACAAACGACTCCTATGGTCGTTAATTATTTTCGAGCGCGAGAGATGCATTCTCGTGCGTGTCCCGATTTTTCCTACCAATCATCGTTTCTCGTTTCGACGTTATTCAATGCCGGATGAATGGCCGATTTAATATTAATTATTGTTTATAATGAACAGCATTTTTTCGTGTCACCTTCTCCATCTTCGTTAGTCTGTTGATCTAATTGAATATTTATAATTGTTTACGTTTCGAGCATGACCATGCTTCTCTCTGCGTTCGTCGGATGATAGATATTAAAGTATTCTAATTATACAGAAAGGACAATATAATGAGATATATTGTATTATGCGTATACTGTTATTTTTATTATCTGATAACCACGGAATAATATTGTAGTAAAATTTAATGACAAAATGAAAATACATATGTACTATGTACATAGGTAACTACTATAGTGGTATGCAAGACTTTGGGTAGACAGATTTTTCACTTTATATTCAAAAAGATATATTTTAAGAAACTTTAATTTATATCATATGTCTATGTAACAATACTTTATTTATCGTACTATTTTCTTATATCCAATACTATTTAAATTATTATTATTGTCGTCCCAATATTAGTTAACATTCTTCCAGACATTGTTCTTGAAATATGTACGTATAAAGTGAGAAATCTATCTAGCCAGAAAATCTTACACACCATTGTATATATCGTTACGAAAATAAAAATTTAGCAAGGAAAGAAAGCGACAATCTTACAGCAGCTTCTAGAACGACACAAGAACAATGTATTCGCAACAAGCCGTTTCCACTTCGTTAGTACGAACCTTTCTTTCACGTGCTAAAGAGCAGCACGATATACGGCCGCGACATCGTCTCATGTTTTTTCCTTAAACAGTCGGAGTTTAGCTAAAAAGCCAGCAACCTGCACTCGGCCGATTTTGCCTACACGTGAGTGGTCATACACCGGCCGAACTTTCCGAGGGAAGAACACCGAAGATACACCGCCAAGGACGGCCGATCTCACTAGCGACGCTACTTAATACGTGTACTCGACCGAGTGTGCAATTAATCACCGATCCGTGGGTAATTGGTGCCGGGGCACGGGAATCGATCAGGCCGGAGCATCGACGTGTGCAC
Source organism: Bombus bifarius (assembly GCF_011952205.1). Taxonomy (NCBI): domain Eukaryota; kingdom Metazoa; phylum Arthropoda; class Insecta; order Hymenoptera; family Apidae; genus Bombus; species Bombus bifarius. The sequence continues at coordinate 4,058,567 of NW_022884914.1, read as the reverse complement.
GGGCCATTCAACGAAAGTTCCGTCACACTATGTCCTGTCCTCCGAGACATCCGGTTGAAAGTGTTTCGTTCAGAGGCTACTGCGGGAAAAAAGGGACCGAAGAGTTCAAAAAATAGACTAGGATGTGACGTTTATACTCTCTGTTCAATGAGAAATCCAATGTGTTAGAAGAGGCAAATGAGATCACGTGATCAGATTCTAAAGAAAACTAGGATCAATTTTCAATTTTGGTATTTTACTTGAAGTAGATAGTTACCTCTTAGCAACTGAGTTTAAATATTGTAAAGATTATAATTCATTATATAATAATTATGAAACAATTGTTGGAACATCGTGTAATCAGTTATGCTTATCTCTTATCAATTGGACTCGTTGGACAGAATAAGAACCTGGAAAATGTAACAAAATATAAATTAGAATTAAGCTTAGAATTGAAATTAATCTTATATATAAAAAAAATAAATAAATTGTAATTGCAGAACTAAAAAGGGAATAAATAAACTACCTTTGAATTATTCGATACTAATCCTTCGATCACATCCATAGATTATCAACAACAGTTATTAACGATACGTTTCGGGAAACTATTTCGCGACTTCCTTAGCATAGAGAAATATTTTCCCAGAAACTTTCAACAATAAAATTATGCAAGCGGAAAAATCTGCTTGCAAGCAAAATTCTCGTATCATTTCACTGATCAAATCGTATCTGACTCGATTACGTACATAGACAGTCTTCTCAGATGAAAGGAGGAAACAGAGTACGAAAAGAGAGAGGAGAAGAGGAAAAGAGAGGAAGATGGACGATTACCAGATATGTAACTAGATTAAAGTAGAACGGGTAGATGGGTAGCGGATAGATACCTATGTATATAATTATGTCTCGACGCTTGAGTGACACTTCTCATTTATTTCGGTCGTTGATCCCACAACTGAGCACCCTCTTTACGCGTGGCTCCCGATTAAAATGCTCCGCGAATACAAGCATGGATCAGACGATTCAAACGATACTTCCGCTTGTACTTCTTCCTCTGAATTGTTTGTAACCGTCCCTATATCAACACAGATACAAAGAACCCCATAATCATCTTCTTTCATTTTTTTTTGCCTCTTCTCGTACAGTTAATTTGTTTCCCAGAAATATTATCCGGGGTCTTTGAAAATGCAGTTTGCCTTTTTAACGAAATACCCATCTTAAGCAAAGTATTTACCATTTGATTCGAAGGATTTCTGTCAACAGGTTGTGAGCTTCTAAGCTTTATCCTATAGGTTTGGGTCCTGAATCTTTAAGAATGCTAAATGGCCATTACCCGCACTGGTTGGCTACAAAAGTGGGTTTCGTTGGAAAATTGGTTAAGTGGGTGAAAAATGACCGGTATAATCCGTATAACAAAATTCTATTCTTATATTTTGGTTTTGTTAATATCGAGCGGTGCTCGACTCACTGATAGATGTTGTTCATGTAAGTATCATTTAAGTTTGGCTGAATCTTTATGTGTCACATTGTCAATATGGAAGACAATTTAGTTTTTGAAAATATAAAAAAATGTAGTCTTAATATTAAAGTACGTTTCAGTAATAACGAGGAAATCGCTTGATCCCTTGATATCCTTCCTTCTTTCTCGATAAATTTTCTATCAAAGACGCAAATCTTCGTTCAAATCGAACTATATAATGGAACAGAGATCAATAGCATTTGTATCGGTAGGATTAGGTGGCTTCCGTGAAACGTGGGACAGTCATATCGTTGTCAGAATTTCGACGCGGCTCTTTCGTCACGCCCCTCGTGTACCGTTCAGCTTATCCAGCGCGTACAATTGGATTTATCAAGTTAAAGTTGAAATCGACGGGAGCCATGCGTTCCTGTTGCAAACGACGACGACACGTACCATTGGGACATCGACTGATGCTCGTGAAACGTGTATGTCAAACATCGGCCGTATCGGATAGTTTAGCTGCGGAAATTCCACTTGACTTCTGACTGAAAGTTTATCTCAAAAGTGTGCCAAATCGATGTTCCATGGGTCAGTTGTCTGTAACGCTTCTCAATTATTGCGTTTACTTCTGTTCACCACTATTCATTATCTCTTTGGTAGAGGAGTTTTTCATAGATGTAATTATTCCTTCTCTGCATTTTTGCGAAGTTTAGAATACTTTGAAAAGCTGAACGACGTGTACTATAAATTGGCAATTAATAATTATTAAAGAGTAATTTTTTAAGATACCGATTTTTACATATATTTTTACATATTTTGTATGAGAAACTATTTGGTGGAATGTGAAAAACATTTAAGATAACGTTCTATCAGATTACATACATGTTACTTTTACTTTTCTACAAAATAAAAATCATAAATCACTATACAGTAGTTCATCTTTAAATATTTCCACCTAATAATCTTGATCGTACGACATCAATCTAAAAAATGGGAAAAATATGATCTAATCATATCTAGCAAATAATTTCTAATCTCCTTCTTTTATAGGCCATAGTTCGTCGTGAACGCCACACCGTATCTTCACCATATTGGCATACGAATTGTCACATTTGCAAATCTCTGGCGGCTGTGTATCGAGTTTTTCAATAAACCGCGAGTCCCGTGGCTCACATTATATATCCGGCGAAATCGGATGGCCGGAGGTCGGAAATGGACAATCTATTGTTTACGCGGATAATCTTATTAATGGTACGTTAATCCCTGTGTCCAGCGGTGTTCAAACAGCCGCGTTGCAGTTCGTTAACTTAATGGTTATTATTAGAATGAAACGCGGCTCGCTCGCGGCCCGACGCAATCCGGATAAGCCGAAAGGCAATAAAGAGAGAATTGTAAATGCTTCGGTTGAAAATGCTGCCAACAATACGAGGGCTGGGACTGGCAACGAGCTTTTCCATTCGCGTTAATCGTTCAAATAATACCCGTGGAATATGAAATTCACCTAGTCGGAAATGCTGATACCCGCCGAGAGTCAAGTTTTCATTCATGACAGCGAGACCGTGCAATGGATCCCCGGAAAAAATATTTCCCAACATCCGTTTTCTACGAGAACCGCCTGCTTTAAATGGCAGCCTCATTTCCTAATTATTAGGCTAATCTCACGGCATGTGAATTCGACATAACAACGTGGCAAATCCTACGAGAAATATGATCCAGTGGCTGGATCGTGGTTCGCTGCATGTACTTCCGGTGAGGACACCGGAAGTTCTCGGTGTCACGGGTAGCTGAATATATGGTGGCTTTGCCTGTTCTTTAGTGAATATTTTTGCATGCATCCATGTCATACGATTACAGATATCGGCGAAAAGACTGCAAAGAATAAACTTTGCGCCTTTTTTGTACCTCGATCGAATGGATCAGATAGCAACATATAAGATAAGATAAATTTCTTAAGAAAATACAGAGCACATTGTATTTTGAGAGCCTTGACCCACAGTAACTTCGTCCGAAAGAAACATAGTATATAAATATTTCGCCTAATCTCTCAGTGGTTACATAGAGGGCTAAAAGTGGGCCCACTCGGAGATCAAAAAAATGTATCAGATTACCGAAAGACGAGTTTCGAGAAGGGAATCGATAGTAACTGTCGAGGACATTTCGAATGAGAGAGAGAAGATAATCAGATGATTCGCCTTTCTATACTGTAATCTCAATTATTGGCACAATATAAAAACGTATAAATAGTTACAGGTCAATCGGATAATCAAATTTTGCACTTTTCGTATAAATATCATCACTTATTACATATAACATGTTATATGTAGTATACTATAGTTTGTATTACACGGTATATTTTTAAGCTATAAAATTACAAAACTTTTTTAAACCGATTCCTTAAGATTATTTTTCTTTCGTACTCCATATTATTTGGTTAATTTATATCGTTTACCTAGCATCTTGATGTTTAATGGTAAGTTCAGAACTACAATCTGATCAGGCACTAAACTCGTTGATACATAAAGAATAGATTTAGAACATTAATTTTGTTTACCTGATATCACTCGAAAGAAAGATAAATATTCCGACGATTAAAAATTCGAATAAGCAATGCTTGGTCTACTAGCATGTATTGGGTTAGGTGAATCCGCTCTTACACACATAGGCAGATTTAGCGAGGACGGGAACACAAGGCGCGGCATCGAAACGGCAAGTGCATTTCGCGGCAAACGAGCCTCCCGACATCTCGGTGTAATCAGACACCGATGCTGGGGAGTGCTGCAAATGTAATTGAAAACATTCGTGGTGCCTCTGATCCATGCCGCTCCCTTCTCGTTTTTTCTCGTTCTTTCGCCGCGGCGTACGCGCCTCCCCTCTGTCCCGTAATTAAAAGTCGTTTCCCCGTGATTTCTATCCCGTCCCGTTCCCGTTTCGCGTTTTACCTGTGAAACGTTCCTACTACCTGTTCCTCGTCCCAAACGCTCGTTCTCAATGCTCTTTTCACGATTGTGTTACGGCTTTGTGAAAACGCCAACTCGTTATACGTTCTATCCCTTTTTTTAATCAGTGGTAATACTGGCAGAAGATGGGATTCGTCGTTGAGAAGTCGCAGAAAATTGTTTTATCGAATTTTCCTTTTTACACGTGTAGCATGTTAAAGAAAGTTAATGGCGTTTTTACATACGGTTTGGTAGTACGGCTTTGTGGATTAACGAGCTACTTAATGTCGATAGTAACACGCTGAGTCTCGAGGAAAAAGAATGTCGAATAATACCGACGTATCGATAGGGGAAATATCGTCATGATATTTGTAGTCTGAATATTTTCACATTTTCTAGTGGCTTCAAAAATTTACGAATTTCCTTACTACGAATAAAGGAAACTTCTACGAACGACTATATCTTCATTTAATAAAATATCTAATAGTTAGTCGTCTACATAATAAATAAATGAATTACATCGTCACATATAACTAAAAATATTGGGTCGTAACTACAGATATAAACTAGACCAAAAATCTGTATCCGGAATAACCACATAATCTAGCAAAAACATAGGAGGAACGATCTATTCGATAGATCTCGTAAGCTTGGAACACTTGCCAAACGCTAAATAGCCATCAAAATAACCATCCACCGCAGTCTGCTTAAACGAAACAACAATAATACAAAAGGCGTATCATTGGTACCTCCAGTGTGCGCGACACAATACACTGGGTACGCGCGTATCCGTGAAATCGTGTAACTTTTCAGAAACGGCCGTAGACCGTGCTCTCGGAGAGGAGCGCGATAATGCGTTTCCAAGTAGCCGAAAGTAGGTGTAAATACGGGCGGATGATTTTTTTCCCTCGGCAATGGAATATTAGGTGAAAGGAGCCGACGAAGGCGGTTCCCTTTATTGCGAATATTCTCAATGGAAGAAGCTTTTTTTTTTCACAAACCCCCTTTGGTGTTTCGTTGTATACCGACGTGTACACACGTGAACGATCGAAGTGAAAGAGGGAAAGAGAAAAGAGGAAAAGAGAAAAGAGAAAAAAAAGGTAGAGAAGATGGAGAAGAGAGGAGAGGAGAAAGGAGAGATCTCAAAAGGTATACGCAGAGTACCGCCTCTGATGAATGCCGCAACCAGTGGCCACCATGTTTTCCCTTCACTGGTCCGCCCTACTACGAAACATCCCCCTGCGCATCCCCCTGGCCGATTTTCCAACCCCTCGCCAAACCGCGATTGAACCCTTGTACACGTTGGTATGCGCATCAGAGGAATACATTTTGCAGACAGGCGGCGATGCACGAACCGGAGAGCGCAATATCGATAATAATTACGCTGCTGGTGGCGTTTGCCGAATAACTAACCGGACCAGCTTGTTGAACATCCTACACGCGTAATGGAACCCGAGGAGTCAACATGAAAGGATTATCCCTCGGCATTAGGCTTTCTTGAATATTTGCTTTCTTTTCTTCACTTTTATACGTTGCACTTTGTTTTTTGTATTATATGTTGTGTATGCCTGTATTTTTAAAACTTTGGGGCTTTAGCGATTTTCATGATCTATGTATTTAAACATGTTTGAAGTTTGCAATTAATTTCAACATTCAAGGAAACGTTGAAATATTTTGACGACAAATATATACAAATGTTAACGTTAGACAAATATCGGACAAAAGAAGCATCCACTAAATCAATCTAATCAAATCCTCAGTACATAGTACTCACCAACGCCAACCAAATCATCTTATTCGTCAAAACAACCTTTTAAAACTAATAAAATAACGGCTTCGCTCTTCAATATATATCGCGTGTGCACACGTACATATATGTACTTTGTAGGATAGAAAAGAAGCAAGCGGCAAAAAGAAAAGAATCGGGTAAGGAAAAAGAGGAAACCAAAGTTCGGATCAAAGCCACGTAACATACATATTAACCAAAGTCTGGCGGTCCGTTTGCAACGCGAAGCGCGCGCCGCGCGTTTGAGGAAGCGCGGAACGAGGAAGAGAAGCCGCGAGTAGAAGAGAACCGCCTTCAAAGAAAAAGAAAAGAAAGAAAAAAAAAGAGAAAAGGAAAAGAAAAAGCGACCGATAAACAAACCGTGGCGTTCGGATCGCGGGCGCTTTAATCTTTCTTTCGAGGCATCATCGGCCGCCTTTTGCGGCGTTCGATGAAAAGGAGGAACGAGCTGGGCTTTCTGCCCTCTACATCTCTTGCCCCAAAATCCCCTCCAAGTCCCTTTCCACTCATTATGGCAACATGCGGTAAGTATACTGGTGTTTAAGTCTCGCCGGTACCCTTCGAACCAAGGGTAGTTACAACGAGGGTACGTCGTTCACTTATATGTATAAGTATATCGGTGCCCTGTAAAAAGTGCCATAGGATGGATACCATAGGCTGAAAACATGGTTCAGAAGCGCGCGCCAGCGTTTGAAGGCCCGAGAGACAAGGACAGGATTGGAAGAGCATCCCTTATTCTGTGGCGGCTCGTTGTACGGCTCGACGCATTCGAATGCTCTCACTCCCCTGATCCTGGGGATTCCAGGTGGTTTCTGACCCCCTCTTCTCCCCTTTGCGCGCTATACGCCCTCTCGAAAATTAGGTAGCCTGGATCCGATGCACACAGCTGCGATCCGTAACAGCGTCGAGGACCCAGGAGGATGCTGCTCGCGGATATCTGCCGCGATTCTTTTTACTTTCTTCCTTTTTTTCCTTTTTCGAGACGGTTCCGACGGCGTTGTGTTATTTCGTGCGTTTGATGTTTGGCGCCGGATACCGATTGGGCTGCATAAGTTGCGGATGTATTCATAGAAAAAGTAGGAGTTTGTTTAGGATGTAAGCAGGAATACTAGTAGATTGAAATGCAATCTGAGCTTGATTACATAGGTTTTCTATTAACATTATTACTAATATTCCCATTCTATTGCTATATAATTGATTACATGGTTAACGATAAAAAGTTTGCAAATGATGAGCTCTCTGTTGAACAGCTTATACATCGATATAAAAAGAGTGTCTCTTCCATTGGATTACTATTCTGACATCCTTAAGTTCGTATTATCCATCATTTAGGAGTAATTTATCGTATTCGATGTTACAAAGGCAACGCAAATGCGTAATTCTCACGTTGATCAATAAAAGTGCGATTTCTTAAAATTTACTTCTGTAAATCACATTTTTAAAAAACAGCAAAAACCAAATGAAGACGCAAGGCGGTGTGCTCTGTGTGTTCACAATTTATTCTACATTCTCTCATCAGGATACGTATCTAACGAAATACACAGTGTGCGAGACTAAGGAAACTTAGGAAACACCCTATTACCCACAAATATCAGCCATTGTCGCGATCAGTGGGGAATCGAACCAGGTAACTCGGGATCCTGGACGACCTAGCTGTCCAGGTAGGAAAAAAAGCCGGTGTCGGTCCGCGCCGCCCAGAGATAATCCGCGTAGTGACGGTGGTGGGACTTACTTGCCCCATCCCCTCCGTGTGGAGCGGCGCGCTGCGATGTCCAACCCCTATAAGAGGCAACGATACCACGGCTGAAAAGCCGCTGCGAATAACGTGCTTACGCGTGATCATCCGACCGCGATCCTCAATGCCCGTGACAGATCAAGCTGCGCGCGCTTCTTCCTCTCTTTCTCTCCTAGCGAACAATCGTCGTGTTTGCCGACACAATTTCCACGGATTAAAATCGTGAGAGCAAGGAGAGCCGGCTAGAGGTTAAGATCCTTTCTTCGTACGTTTCCACGTGGACGCCGCCGTGTGCATCGTGACGGGAATTTTTCTGATCGCTTCGCCGAAGTTTGACTATTCCGAACTTTGTGAGCTTTCTCGAGAAAGAAGGAATGACGTGATATTGAGCAGATTCGTGCAACTAGAGGTGTATGCTTACACATACATTAAGGAAAGGTAAGTTTGGAATATATAGAAGATTCCTTAGGATACATAGGTGCGTAGTCCATGGTTATTTATCTGGAAAAGAATATCATATTGCATTCTTTCAAAATTGTTGCCATTTTCTCTATGACGCGCCATTCACAAATAATTTTCTATATATTTTCTACATATATACTTTTAATGTTTCCAAATGCATAGAGAATTATACTTTAAAACTACCTTACATCATCTCTTTAGACTTAATACTTAATACCGTCACCTTCTACGCTACCTTAGCTTCTTTTCTAAAAAAAAAAAAAAAAAAAACCAAGACCATCCACACTTCTTTCCAGCTCTTTTCTTTACCATTTCACCAGCTTCGCCGTCATCCTATCTACCGGGGTAGTCTACACGAAAAGAAGAAAACAAAAAAGCACACGCACGTCGCCTTTAGAAATTCTGAAAAGTCGAGGGATCTCGGCGTTGACCACGATCGAGAGAGTCAAAGAGAGTATTCGATCCTTCGTGGACGGTTGACGGGGTAACAGCGGACACATTCGATATCAGGGTCCTGATGAAGGCTTCTCGGATGTCGTGTCAGGCACTCTTGGAACCGAGAAGGGAAGAGAGGCAGGAATAAAATAGAAAGGGAGCTGGAGAGGAGGCCACATTCCTAGACGGCTTACCGATCGGTTATCGCGGCGGCCATCGCTCGTCTTCTCATATCCAAAGGTGGCGGATTTGTTTCTTCCTCCTATCCGACCCTTAAGCAGAGGCTTTCGCGCGGGGGTGGCGGTGGCCGCTGGTTACAAAGGCACCCTAGGGACGCAACAACGGTATCATCTTCAGGGGAACGTAAAGCTACCGAATTTTCGAATCGTTCGAACGTGTCGCTCCGGATTTTTTCCAGACCGATGGCCACGTCCCATGGATATGAAGCTGTCTCGCGTTCTATTGTTTGAAGGCTCGCGCTGCCTTTGGATCCTTCCTTTGCCTCGTCCGATATGCTAAAAAGACAATGCGATCGAATTAATTGAAAGAGACGCTCGGAGAGAACGGTTACGTTTCAGGGGCTGAGTAAATGTTTCGTTCTTGTTTCGAATTTCATCGGTACAATCACGATAATCGTGCCTCGTTGCAGGGCTGATAAAATCGTTAACAATTTTGTATGACACATATAATATATTCATAGAAGTTTGGATGGTAAGCGTGGAAATAGTTTTGTGAATCTCTGTGTGTCTTAAAAATTATCGTCTTGTTAACACTAGGTTTACGGACGTTTTTTTTATACCTATCTCTACGAGGACCCGTCAAATTGACGGGTAAACGAAAATACGTATTTTCTTTAAAAAATCGATTTATTCAAATTAAGTCGGAATTGAACAATATTAGGCTTCACGTTTAAATAAATTATTAATAAGTAAAAAGCCTTTTTTTTATTATCACGGAAATGATAACAATAACATTAACGTTATAGGGTAATCGTATTTATTGAGCACATTTTTTAGAAATATACTGAATTTTGTTTGTATATTTTCCGCATACGATCTTTTTTTGCAATATATACAACAATTATTGCGTCTATTTTTTTTGTAGTAGCCCACTTGGCAACTTTTTCGCAATTCGGACGTTGAAAGTGATAGAAATGAAGCGTCTGATCTTTGGCAAAATATGAACTTTCTGGATAATTTCGATCCGGTACACTCTTTACATCGATAATCGAAAAATCGATATCTAAAATATCGAAAAAAAATTTGAAGGGGCCATCGGAAACTCCCTGCTTTCACACTATATTTGCGTGCCATCTGGTCAACGAAGTCCACATCAAACTTTGTTTTATTATAAAAAGCAATGGTTTCTGGAACACGTTTATAATTGTCTTCTACTTGTATACCTGTATGTTTGGTGCTTAGAAGAAGGACTTTTACGTTAGGCTTACTTTTATACACAGTAAGCGTGCAGTTTTCTGATTTATATAAATTTGAAGAAAATAAAATCACCTCGTTCTTTTTTTCCCTGAGCATAGAGTTTCATGTTTCCCCATATGAGGGAAGGCATTCAAAATATATTTTGTTTGGACGTCAACTGCAAACCAAAACTTAATACCAAATTTATGAGGCTTATTCGGCATATATTACGTAAACCTGTATCGGGCTTTCGTTGGAAATAATTGTTCATCTATTGAGATATTTTCATATGACTTGTAACAAGCCTGGCTATTATTTAGAAATCTGTTCTATATTTCGGATATCAGCGCAAATTTATCTGTTTGTAATCTTTCGGAGGCTATCAATGATCTCGCTTCATATGCGCCCCGGGTATATAGAATTCTTAGAAAACTACGTAACTCAGCAACTATGATTGTCCGTCTTTTTTCAAAACTCGATGCGTCTCGATTTCAGTGCAATCTTTTATGTGTTCCATTATGTGTCTGTCAATTATCAATTCGAAAGCACTGGTTACACAACCCGACATAATATTTCTCTTAGTATAGCCAATAGGCCCTGTGATATCCTTGAATATCATATGAACGGGCGTCCTACCCCTAGATCCGCCTGCGTTCAGTTTTATCCACTGTATCCCGTCGATTGCAATTTCAATTTCACCCATTACATTTTGGGATGTGCTTGGAATACTCGTCCTTTCATCCTCGAAGTTCAAACTAGAAAAAATACGCATCCTTTTCTTGTTACGAAACATTTTCAAGAAGTTTTCCTCTTCATTACCCGAAGGTCCTTCTATCTCTCCACCTTCAGTGTATTCAGAACTTTCACTGTCAGCTTCGCTTTGGCCTAATTCATATTGATCTTCTTCGGAGGTATCCTCAGAACAATCTTCATTGATGTTGACAATTATGTTCAATATCTTATTATATCTCCTGGATTTACTCATAATTGCTAGAAAAGAGAGTTTAATCAAAAAAAGAAAATACTGTGCCCAAATTCAATTATCCCATTGTCTACAATAACTGAAACTTTTGCACAGTCTTTGAAAAACGGTTAATTTGACGGGTTTCGTAGAGATAGGTATACTACATACAGATTTCAAAAATTAGAAAGCCTAGGAAAAAATAATTGTGTGTATAAATTCTTTAGATGAAATGATTAATTTACGATGCAAAATGGTTAAAATTAAAGCTATGGTTTTTGAGATATTTCATTTCGAAGTTTGAACTTAGTTAGTAAACTTAGTGTTAAAGGTGCTTTTACGTATCTTTCTCATATCACTTTTACAATGCTTGTGTTATGTAAACGATCGGCAAGAGAGAAGTCAATTCGCGAATATTTATGAAGCGACGATTACAACGAATAATAGCGAAACGAATCGAGAGGACGGTCCCCCAAATATCGTGTCCCCTTTTTGCCATTATAGGGAACCACCCATGCATGTGGTATTATCATACAAATATAATCCCTGTACGCCCTTACGCGAAATAATATTTGTCCCGATCGTCGTACGACCAATTATCTTAACTTACGCGATATGTCAACCCCTATATATACGTATCTACATGTGTACACACTTCTATGCGCATATTGCGTGTGTGTAAAAGAGTTTCACGTACTCTTTACATCCTTCGACGTTGTTGACATAGCGAAATAAATAGCAATGACGATTTTTTCCACAGTTTTGACTGTATTGTTAAATAAAAGAATTAAAGATTCTTTTTATTATCGATTATACAGAGTGGTTGGTAACTGGTGGTACAAGCGGAAAGGGGGTGATTCTACGCGAAAAAGGAAGTCGAAAATATAGAATAAAAATTTTTCGTTTGAGGCTTTGTTTTCGAGAAAATCGACTTTGAATTTCCGCTCGGTACGCGTGCGGTATGTTATAACGGATCTCACTGTAGATCGTTGTCTCGATGGAAAAATTAAAAAAAAAAAAAATGTTTATTCTATATTTTCGACTTCTTTTTTCGCGTAGAATCACCCCCTTTCCGCTTGTACCACCAGTTACCAACCACCCTGTTTAACTAGTATCAAGCTAATACTTAAACCGCAATGCTTGACTCTGCCGCGTTTCTCAAATTTCCTTCTCGTTTCAATAAATAACAGTAAACCCCTGAACGTTTAAACAAAAAATTGAAACGAGAAATCGACGACGATTCTTTCGTATTTTCTCGATCTTACGAAAATGTTTGATAAAAGACAGAGAAGAAAGATATAGAAGAAATACGATTGACAATAGTCAAAAGGATGTAGCATGTTGCTTGAACTTAAGATATTGTTTAGCAAAGAAAATATAGGAAAAGCACGGTTGAAAATGATCGAGGGGTTTTGGCATGGTTAAGACGCGAGAATGTACGAGGCGCTATAAAACGCAGCTCGAGAACAGAAGGAATCTGTTGGAGAAGGATCATTGAGGGGGCACGTATAGGGAACACGATAACAACAGCGGACCATTCTCGGTTTCCCAACTCTTGGAAAACAGTTGGCTCCCTGATTGGTCATCTGTGTGTGATCGAGCACGTTACACATCGACGTGGAGTCGCACAACGACACGCGTTCTCCGTTTCTCTGTCCACGGGTTCCGCGCCGGCAAACGATCCGTGAAAATCTTCTAAATCAATTTCTGCGCCGGCATTTATCGAGTCGCGTCCCTCAATCTCGCTGGATTTAGGATGAAAACGAATGACCTTCGACGGCCAGGATCGATAGACGCTTCTACGCGGATATCAGGCTCGTGCATTTGTCTCGATAGGAGGGAAAACGTCGATCCGAACTCGACTCTATCCTAAAACCCCAGCCATCCCCTTCGTTCCTTATGCCCTCGTGGTTTAACATCCTTAACCGTAATTTTCTTGATTGCCCTTCTGCGTTATCGCACGACCACGATTGTAACGTCGTGATATTTTACGAATGAAAAGCCGATAATGACATCGCCAGGTATTCCATTCTCGTAAGTTGAATTTAGAGTTTGCTAAATTTTGTGTTAGATGAAGAAATGTATTGCATACGTTTAACATGCTTATGGTTGATTGGATTCCTTTGTATTTTCTTATGATTTTAGTTATACTGTTGATCGAATCATCCCTCTGTTAGACATTTCTAAAATCATAGAATTCGAAGTTAGTTAATACGATAAATTAACAACTACTTCAAATGTTCAAATCTTTAGATTAAAAACGGTTTAAATAGTTCAAATCGAACAAATTTTCCCCATAAATACGGTGGAGTCTCGGTTATCCGAGTTCCGTTTAATTGAAATTTCGTATTATCCGAGGTGTTTTGAACTTTACCATAACTTCATCTTTTTCAAATTTCAATTTTAACTCGTATAGTACGAGAACGTTAATAGTTAGGCACGTCGTGAAAGCAGCGAATCAATCTTTCGACCGATTAAACAATGAATTACGCCTAAATACGAGCACAATATTACATTAGCAATATGTTTTCTACGATCTTATTATACGATTTATAAACGCTAATAAAACTTTCTGTATTATCCGAATTTTCGATTATCCAAGGTAGATCCGATCCGCATCACGTCGGTTAGTCGAGATTCTACTGTACATAAGTGTGTACTCTAACCAATTGGAAGACTTTCTTAAAGTTCCTCGCTATACCTTATCGCGATCTTTCCATACCGTATAAGAACGCTCAAGACAGAGAAAAACCTACTAATAGCCCCATCACCTCGTACACTCATCCCAGACCCAATGATCCACATCACAGCGAGCGTGGTTCCCTTCGTTTCAAGCGCTGCCAAAAGAACGTCCAATCGAGATTTAATTAAGAATTCTTCAAACTAGACAGCGTACGATGGTTTCGCGCGGCTCGCTCTGATATATCTAAAGTCTAAAGAATCAACGTCGCTGCCAGAAACGTAACATCGGAACAAGACGCGGCGCAGCATAGAATCAAAGAGGAACGACAGGAGGAAGACGTTTGGAGGTTCGCGTTTCGGGCCGGTAGCACGAACAAGGTAGCTTGGTTCGTTCTCGGCATCAAGCAAAGCATTCCTTGTGTCAGAACTTCACGACGATCCACCACTGTTAAAGAGAGAATCGAGCAGACGAGAGAAGGAAAGAAAGGTCAGCGGGATACTTCGACGAGGGGCTACTGGTTTCTCCGCGTGGACCTCTAAAACTTCTCCCGTGATTCGTTCCTTCGTCAAAAAAGTCGCTGTGTGCTCCCGTACGCTCGTAACGCGTCACAGCGTGAGTTTCATCCGCTTCTATCCACCACGTCCGTACGAATTTCAACGGCATTTCGTCGCGTTCCGTATGAAAATCTAGTATAAGAAGAAGAGAGAGAGAGAGAGTGAAGGAGCCGTATGGAACGCGGTAAGGCGACCGACCAAGTCGGTGGAACGATCTGAATTTTAAACCGTAGAACGAGAGACCCCGAAACAACATGGAACCTGCGAACGATCTTCCAGATCGTATTGATCGATTTGATTCGTTGAGAGGGCCTTTGAAGTTACGGGTTTGGTAGAGCGGTGCTGATAGATTGGGAGGATGGAATTTGTAGCAGAAAATCGATCTTTGATTGCGTGGTGAAATAGCCATATACGATAGTCGCAAGTGTAGCGTTGGTATTTTGTGATAAATTAGTTGTTGTCTGGCATATTGGACGTAATTTTTTGATAAAGCATTTTAGTTGAATTGCAACAAAACTGAGTTACGAAGAATTTTAGTATATAAATCTAACGTTATCGAAGCACTACATCATTGGGTTCTCTTTTCGTTAAAACTAAAAATCTAACATCTAAAAACAATTTATTGATAAGAAATAAGAGACCATCTCATTTTCTAGCATCGCGAACATGCTCACGACCGTTTTTCGTCAATATGTGGTGTGAACACGGCATAAAAGGCACTGGCTGGCACGCAGGATCCAGTAAGGGAGCAGCTCTTCCCAGCTATACGGTCGCGTCCGTCGAATATGACAACAAGATCGGTCAGACCAGTGACAGGGGTGCGTTCGTACGCGCGTGTGTTGCATTCGAGGCGCAGGAAGGGCGAAAGACGCGGGGACGAGCCAGCCTCGTGCGAAAGAAAGAGAAAACTGAGTGGACATGGACAGACGGACCACCCCGTTTGCCGGCGATCATGTCCCGATCACGTAAACTAGCCGCCCCCTCATCCATCATGCCTTCGTCGTACATTGTCATGTGTGACCAGATCGATCTCTTTTTTCTTCCTGTACCTTCCTCCTCGTCCTCTTCGTCCTCTTCGTTCGAGACGCACCGGTTTTCCTCTTGCGTGTTCTCCATCTTGTTCCGCCAAAGGCGTCTTTCGCGGGCCCAACCTCTCGTTGCAAATTGGCAGGGAAAAATAAACCGCGAGAACGCTCGAGGCCGACGTAAATGTACCGAACAGGGGTGGTCAAGGTCTCAAGATCCATAATTAGAGTCAATATCTCCGGTTGTTCGTGATACTGCTTTAGATCGTTTGCACGTTGCTTGGATTAGAGAAGATTCTTTTGTACGAGTATCATTGGCGAGAGAATATTTGCTTTGTATAGAGTAGACTGCAGATGTTTATTAGATGACGATTTGTCATTTGGACTGTCACTCCCTCGGAATACTTATAATTTCTTCATTTAGGAATCTTCTATTTTTCTGCGTGTCGTTCCATCTTTGTACAGGATGAAAAGACTAAAATCTATCTAACTGGAATTGATTCGTCTTTGATCATTTTTAATCTCATAATTGTAGAAGTTTCTTGTTAAGGGCCAACCCCCTAAAATCTGTCTGGAGTATCTGTACATTAATAAAATACAATAAAACAATTGTACATCTGGATGAATACAGATTTTATTGATAATTGTTACCGATGTGTATAAGTACTAACGATTTAATGATACATTTCGTTCAAGACGAATAATCCACCGAGATAATTTATAATTGTATCATGCACCATGTCCTAGTCTGTTTTAGATTGCACGGTCTGCTCACCCCAGGCTGGACAGTACATAGCTAATTGCTGATTGATCGTTTCTGAATAACGCAATTAATTGAACAAGAATCTTGTTGCTTGTACAAGAACACGAAGAATTAAAACATAACCTGAATTCCTACTTTCTGTTTTTCTTGCTGGCATGTCCATACTTTTTCATGTGACAATCTCGTTACCCATTATTTAACTCTGTATAATTAAATTTATCCCTCCGAAGCTCTCCTCTCCAGTCTATAATTTCAAAATATTCTCTGACATTGTTATAACACTTTGCAATGATTAGTAAAATAGTAATAAAATTCAACTCACCAAAGTCACAGATCTAAACTAAACCCGAAAAAAAACACAGCATACATAACTTTGTCATCCTAAGTCAATAAAATTTCATTCGTAAAATTAAGATAACTAACACCTACCAAAAGAAAGATTCCAAGATATCTGACCCTAACCTGTTCGCCAACAGTTTGACCATAACTTAAAAATTAGTTACACAACTTCAAGAATCTCTTTTAGAAATCTGTAAATCTTGTAGGAAGGATGAACAAAGAGATATAGAGTGGAAGTACCGATGCAGCGGTCGATCACACAAAGGGTGAGAAACGAAGGGCAGAAAACGAATAAAGGAGACTCCCGACTACGGCACGTGCGAGGGCTGCGAACCGCAAAAGAGGCGGCTTATATTATTATAACCGTGGGCAGGTGGGCGAGGCACTCTATTGGCAGTGCTAACGAGGGATCGGTAATTATTACCCACGACTTAACTCTTAGCTGCTCGTGCAAAGACCTTTATTGTAATCGCTCACCCTTCGTCCATTCTTCTTCAAACCCGAATCTAGTTTGCGGGAATCCTATAACATGACTGTGGCTAAGGAATTAATACGCATTTACGGATAGAATTCCGACGCGCTCCTCGTATTTTCACTACTTCTTTCCCAAGTTCTGTACAGGTATTAGAAATAGGGACTAAACTTTATTGTTCAAGATAATTGGATACTAATAATTGGATCTATTAGTACCATCTTTTGATAAAAATGATCACAAATGGTTCTTCAAAGTCGTTGCGAAGATTTTACGATTTTGAGATTCGATAAAAATAAACGTTAAGTAATACAGCATGACTTAGTATAATTTTATGATGATAAAGATAACAATATCTCTTTAGATCTTGTTTAAATGTACGGATAGATATTGTATGTATACATTTATTCCAAGAATATTCCTTGAAAGATGGAATCTACTATTATTATGATAATAATTTATATAACAGAAGAGAGGAAATAATAAACGTTATTTAGATGTACTTATATAAAAGAATATTTACATTCATGAAGTGTAGAATATTTATATTTACAATATTTATATAATTATGAATATACACATATGTGTATTCATAATTAAATATATACATATGTATATGTACGTCTATTGTTTATTGAGAACGATCATGTAACACTGGATTTCGTGAATGTGTTAAGGTTCATCGCATGGCAAGTTTGCCAGCAACCGGGTCGAACATCGTATCAGATGATTTTCACGTTTTGATGGAGTTGTTGACCCTTGTAAAGGTATCTGCGTGCCGCCACGATTATACACTTTCAGCGCGCTAGTGTGAATGTACGACTACCTGTCCGGTCAAGGTGGACGATCCATCATCGTGTCAACGGAGCGTTACACTATACGACCAGGAATTTCTAACATTCCCCCTCGTGTACGTATTCGTCCTCTATCGAGTTTGAACGATTTTTTTTTTTTTTTTTTTAAGCGGGCCAGATAAAGAATAGCAAAATAAGAAGGGTGCAATCTTATCGCGAACACGAGGATTAAAGGAAAAAAAATAATATAAGATTGAAAGTGAAATCGTAAGAAGCACGAATATCGTTGAAACTTGTTTCATTCGTGCGCAGAAAAACGAAAGATATACGGTTGACAAAGAGATAATGAGTCATGACATGAGTGATGAAAGATGTTGTTGAGATTTCGCGTCTACATTATTTTTATTTCTTAAACTAGCGATAATGTAAAGTCAATTACTTTTGACAGATCAAGGAATAATATTCCTAACTAAATATTCATGAAACAAACAACTTAATTTTCAAACTTTACCATGCAGAACTTCCAACGGTTCTTCATTCCACAAACTCAAAAATCTCATGCAACGTTAGCATCTTTCAATTTTTGGTTAAAACCCAAAAGGATAATCGCTTATTTCTTATCTTCCCTAGGAACAAGCCTTCTGTTCTTGTTGGAGAGCCAAGTATCTGTCGAATTAGCGGTAATCCTTTTTAAATAATAAATCTTCCGTTAAGTGTAATGAATCCGTGAAAAACGAGGATGGCTGACAAGTGCAAGGTGCCAGGATACGAGGCGTCTTTTGTAGAGGTTAGGACGACCAGTGGCGATAAACGGTGCCAGCGATACAGACGTAGCTGTAAAATAGGCCAAGACTTTAGAACGATACACGCTGCTTGCTGCTTAGCCTCGTTATTAACCAGGACTTGGATATTTGGATACCCTTAATCTCTTTTCTACGATTCTACAGAGTCTAATCTGCCTGACCGAACAATATCAAGTTGCCTACCGCGATGCCAGCGCTACTCTGGACTCGTTATCTGATTTTAAAGGGCACGTCATCGAAGATGATCCTCCGTTGACAAAAGGTGTCAAGACCGAACCTGAATCGTTGTCCGGAATTTTTCCCAAAATTGCCAGCGCCGTTTTACCGGGTAAGCCTGGCAGGACCATTTTCTGCTGCTTGTTTGCGTGCGTCAGGTTAGACCTTGTAACGGCATAAAGGTTTCCTGTAACACGAACGCTTTCATGAAGATAGATTTTTGTATTGTTACGTTCTTTTTTTTTGAGAAAATATCATATTAATTATTGTATATGAATCGATCAGGAGCATTAGTGTTTAGAAGTTAATTCTATTCTATAATCGTAGATATTACTATTTACACTTGCAAAGAATTAAAACAATAAGTTCATTACACAGTCCTTCGATTTGAAGGTTTTCCGCTGAGAAAAATTTAATGAAACTTATTTTAATTTTAGATGCAATTGACACGCGTGATAAAATAAATGATTGATCGAATGCTTGCGTAAATATTGTGAAGGATAATAGAGATATAAGGAAAGAGGAGTTATACAAGAAAATACCACGTTTTAATGAAACTTGAAACTACAAATATAATTTTCCGCTATTAATCATCGTACCATAACTGCAGCTCGATGCTATGAGTCAAGAGAATAAAATCGTTTAAAACAAGATTCGTATCGACGAAAGTGGAAACCGCGGCAAAGAAACGGTAGAAATCAAGGTAAAAGACGATCACCATTCGCTTTCGTATACTCCCTTCCCCTCATTACTCACAATCAGTCGAACGTCTGCGCGGTTATGCATACGAAATACATAGCTGCGTATATCCTTATCCAGGCCAAGTTCATCAACTGGGAGAAAGAACACTGAACACCTAACAAGACCAAGAAAAAGAACGAAACGCAGAAGGAAAGACAGAAAGAAAAAAACATATACGCACACGGCAGCATCGTCGAGATCCTTCACGAGTCAGTTCGATGAGGAGAACGGCAGAGAAACGATACGCGATGAAGATAGACGAATACAGTGGAATCACGAAGGGAAGAGAGAAAGGAGGAGCCAGTTCAACGAGTTCTAAGGCGGTGGCGGCCTTAAAAAGATGTCGAACGCTTTGATGTTTGCCGCACGTCATCTTGTGCGCTACCTCTGCGCGCTGATCCACGCTACAACCAACGACTAGCGAGGGATTGCCGAAAGATCGCGATCAAGAGGGTAGAATCGCGTGCAGGTACCCTTTAGTCTTCGCAGTTCGCACGAATTTGCATCACCTTGATGGTTCACTCGTATATACTCTTTTTAAAGACGTGTCTTGTCGACGAATAGTTCACGAACACTGTTTGCAAAATAGATGCTCGCAAACATTTATATTTATATATATATTACACCTTTTAATTTGATCTACAAGCTTGAGATGTTCGATTAACATTTATGTCCATGTCAAACATTTCACAAATTACACAGCTTAAAGGACTCATCTCGGAAAAACTGTTATTACTCTTTAATACGTTCCAAAAGAAATTTGAATATGTTCAACGAGCCTTCAGTCGACTTTTTAACATTTTCAAAACGCATCTCCTTTTAAAAATAATCCCAAATGTCTGGTATCGATAACTATATCAATGGTTCAATCATCGATATGGACCGTATTATACGGCTACGTGGAAGTTTTCCGCGTGATGCGAGTTCCGCTAAGCGGTATCGCGGCGGTCGATCGATTGCGAGGACATCAATACTCATTAACGTTCGTTGCATCGGCGTTCGGATCGTTCCGGACAAAGATTTCAGTGACTTGCCCGGTAACCATAACGGATGACCACACGGTGAACGTGCAGGTCTACAAGGGTTGATGACGATGCCAGGATCACTGGTAACACAAATTAAGGCGCAGTAGAGGAAGTTTTCATTGAAAGCTAGGAACCACAAAGAAACAGTTGGAAAATGGACAAATATCTACGAGGCCATTTTCATGAATAGAACTATCCGAGATGTCAGACTTCTTGTAGCTACATATTTCAATTTCATTGTCCATTCATAGTTGATATTCAATTTTAAGATTTTTCATGATATTCCTAAGTTTACTGTCGAAAAGAAGCAAACGGCTAATTGTTACTAACGTACATATTTTTACAACATGAACCATAACTTACATCCTCAGATTCATCCAATAACCATCATTCACTAGTAACTTAATACCCAATTTCTAACAAAGAAACATTTCTAAATTCCAGGAATACACAACAAAGATACCAACATATGAATTATACGAAACTCAAATAAATCCAAAACACCATACAAGACTTTCCAAATCACAGCTGGAATAACCTGGGCGTGTGCTTTCGAGGACTTTCCACGATCTCGAGAAATGAAGTGCTCATCGATACTGTTCTCCTGACAAATGTGCACATTGTCGGTGAACAGCGTGCTTCCAACTTCACAATTACACCGTTGCTCGATTATTCGATGTAAAAGGAGAACCAGGATGCTTTCCATCGATGGGAGTCGGCCGTTCTGGACGAACGGATCGTTGAATGCCGGCAGATCCTTTTTACGCTTCCTCCCCAGAGAATCGGTCGCTTCCTACGATTCGTCATCGGCAAAAACTTCTCTTCTCAATGACCGAATGTCGCTGAATGTGTCCCGAACGACGTATCCATGAACGGGTGCACCTGTAGCTACTGGCCGCTATTGCCGAAATAATTCGGGCCATAATAATAAGCCTGGAGCCGGAACGAACACAAGGACGACGGCCCATTGACTCCGTTTTTCGTGCGAGTGAATAGGAACGAGACGAATTGTGCACACGATGAATCGGCACCATAGCTCTCTCGAAGCTAGTGGCTCCTTGAATGAAGATGTCGTCGCTGTTTCCGCAGAGAAATAACATCGAGTCGATCCTGCGATTGTCCATAAATTATATCCTCTACTCCAGTTTGCTATTTCCCCGGCTATTCTTCTCTATTGGTATTTGGGGATTTTTCCGGTTAGTTGTTTACTTACCTGCGCAGCTGAGTGAGATGGCATTTTTTAGCAAATTGTCAGCGTAAGAGGGGCCTGCGGTTAGTGCAGCTTTATTAGCTGTCTGGCGTTTATAAGGTGATTTTCTGGGTTGGAATTACTTACTTTGTAATGTGACGTATCGGTATCAACAGGACGTCGACAGGTCACAGTAATACATTTATTTTATGTATTATATTATATAAATTTATTTTAATGTATTTATCTTAAGTATATCTAGATAACGACAGTTATTCATTCGACTAATGAAAAACGGTTACCTTCCATGAATGTACACATAGTCGAACAGCGACGAGCTAGGAATACCGCTCGCAACGTCTTATTTTATTTGAGACAATCCCAACGGTTGGAAGAATAATTGGTTTCTCACATGCTGTGACACATAGCTATAGGTGCACTTCTAGTCGCAGGGGCAGCAGCGTGTAGAGACCTGGCTATTCCAAACTCGAGGTACGGATGTAAAATAATGTATCTGGACCTATGGCAAATAACTCGAGTTAAAGTAACTTTTATTTAATTTTAGCGAAATGAATTAATTTGAACAAAATTGTTACCTTATAGAGATTTCCGAGTAATAAATGTTCAACTATGTATACATATGCACGTTATCAAATTTTCAGCTTTGATTCCTTCTTTGCCAGTACGTCGCTAAAATATCCTAGATCACGCAAGTTGGCGTAACGAGGAAAAAGTCATAACGTTTAACTCCCCGCGAACAAAACATCCTGTACCCCAATATCGATAACTACCCAATTGTGCAGCCTCTGGAGGTTCGTTTCTGATGTAATCAGGGAATACGCAGGGGGTGCTACTAATTGTAATCGTATAATACAGTCGACCGAGGGGTAACGGGCATCGCAAAGAATTGATTCTGGTTACGTTAATATAATCAGAAATTCAGGACTTGCTCGTCCCTGCCCTTATGAAATATGTACCACGGGAGTTGACAATATTCGCGTCTTATTTATTTACCGCCCATAGCACGATCGCAGAAAATCAACGACCCGTTTCGAGCATTTGCTGCACTCTGCACGAAAATATATTATGGCACGACAGTGGGAAGTTTTTAAGAATCAAAAAAGTGTCCATATCTCTGAAATGTTCGTATTTCAGTGCGCACAAGTGTTTATTCGATTATAGATCAACTTATATGATATTTTTCAAGGTAATGTTATTTCCAAATTGAATATATTCATTAAATTTTGATTACCATGATTAATTGAGTCCTCTTGCACAGGTATAATACTTTCATACATTAACAAACTTTGCAATAAAACAAACGAAGGAACGAATTACACGACTATTCTGTATCATTGTGCAAGAAGCTGCTGTTTTTCCAAAAGTTAGCTATCCTTCCAAAAGAATATAGAACGTTATGGTAAGAAATCACGAGAGGAAAGACTAATATTAAGCCACGTTTCTAACGTTTTGAACAAAGTTTCGAATTCAATTTGTCCAGCGGAACTCTCATAAATTCCTAGCCTATAAACATCTGACGGTAACCTCGCAATATCTAGTGCAACAAATAGCGTGAAACGAGAAACGTTCCGCGAGAGAATCGCAACAAAGTAGTAAGTAGATGCGTAATGTCGAAAGAGGGCAGCTTGGCGGCAGTGTATTAAACATCAAAGACAAGAGTAGGAAAGAGAAAGGGAATCTGAATGGTGAGAGGAGGAGGTTGGTAAAAGTGGGCAAGATCGCGCGCGCTTGAAAAGGCATCCATCGGCTTCTCTTTCAGCGGCGCGCATGAAACGAGCGCGCGGTATCGGCGCGGCGATGGAGCGGAGAGCGCGCGTAATCAATCAGTTTCATGGGAGCACGGAGGCCCGGCGCGTTAATGCCTGGTAGAAAACTGAATACACGCGCGGTTACCGCGCTCGCCAGACGAGGATTCGGCCGAGTGCAACGCGCAAGATGAATACGGGACCGACTACGAATGCATCTTGCACCAGCTACCGTTCTCGTTGGATAGTTGCCTCAATGCCCGATCCCTGTGTGCACGTGTCTTCGTATATATATGCGGTGTCTCAGAATTATAGGTCAATTAGATTGGTAATGGTAAGGATTGAGAATATAGGAATATTTTTGTCTAAGGAATATGCAATTGATATTGCTTTACTTTCTTAGGAACAACAGCTATACACGCGCGTTATGGATATGAGTTGATACGTTCGGTAACGAGCATGACCTGTTTGGAATGAGCAGTTGTTAAGTGTGAAGTAAGAAACGGATTATTGTTTGATGATATATGAAGAATAAGAATATTCTGTTCTTGCATTTTGTTACAGTACTTTTCCAAATGTGATGAGAGAATAGAAAGTTAAGGTGTAAATAGTGTTGTCCGTGATAGAAGAAAAATCAGAGAGACTCCGGTCGCCGGGATTTGAACCCGGGTTCCGAACGTTCGTAATCTAAGGCGCTAACCACTACGCTGCCGTCGTTCGACTCTAGTTAGTGTCCAGTGGTGGTATTTGCTGTTGAGTGCCGCCACAAAGTAGAGTAGTAAGTAGTTAAAAGGTTTCCAGCAGTGTTAAAATTGTCAATTCACGAATATTTGGTATGAAATACTGCAAAACTATAAATTTTACCGATATTTAAGGGACAAAATAGGGAACAGCATACTTTACATATGAAACAATACATACACAATTTCCTATTTCAGATTTCACTGAAACATCATGAAAACGATCCATAAAGTTATAAAGTGGATTGCTCATTGGCAAATGCTCAAAACCTGCGCTCTTGAAACTTCGTTATTAAAACTTAAAACCACGTTGTATGTATATATATATGTACATACGTTTATCAGGCAAAAAATGTTATTTACAACTGCTCTTATCAGCCCTCACATAATGGACTAGTAGTTCTGAAACACCCTGTATATATGTACATGGTATGTTACGCCACTGACGAACGCATTGTGCCAGCGTAGCGAGTAAACGAGTCACGCTGCGTCACGTTCTGGCCCACCACCGCAGCAGCAGCAGCCCTTCTCCTTTTGTACGAACACCCCGCCGCTTTTCAGCCCGGCCAGAATTACGTTACGCCGCTTTACTATCGGCCAGTTTATATTCGAGGTTTATGCGGACCTCGGCTAGATACACGTGAATAGCGTTTTAATCGAATCGCGCCGCAGCCACGTAATGATATTTACTCCCTTCCTTTACCGTGCACTCCACGTTATAGAATGGGGGAAGACTCCCCCTTTCGCCCTTTTTCCCCCGTTTTTTGATATGTCTTTGTTTTTCGTCCTCCCTTATTTGTTCTCTGTTCAGTTGTTTGTCCGCAGATTGGAAAATTGAAATCTTTTGGCTAGTTCCTTGGCCTTTGGTACCGAATTTTGAATTCTCCAATTAGATTGGATATGATAGATTTGGTACTTGGTTTTTAGGTATTTGGATACTTGGTTCCTTTTGCACGATCGAACTAATGACTTTAATGAAATTTTACAAGTTATAACTTGCAAGGTATTTATCATTTGATAAATATTCTTGCGTAAGATTAACGAATCTAGTAATAAAGTTAACGAAATTTTGCAAGAATTATATAACAAAAAACTTATAAAACTTCAAAGAAGAAGTCTATAATTTATAACCTATAACTTGTCAGTTTGCTAATATTATTAGTTGGTAAATTATTGTACACAAGGATTCTGGTGTGATAGTTAGAATAAAAGTTACTTTTAATCTGATCACCCTCTCGTCTTCTCACAAATTTTCTATTTTCTATTTAAATATAAACAAACTATTGTTAACACACGTATTTTTCAAGTTATCACAAATATATATCAAAAACTCTAAAAATAGTGTGCCAATATATTAACTAATAATAACAACTCTATATGTTTATCTTTCTTACCTGATTTCAGCAGATAATAACTCTATACGTTTTTCTAACCTCATTTCAGCCGCTCAAGACATCAATTCGTTGGCGTGCAAACAGCGAATCGAATTCCGAGTTCGAGGACGGAGAAGATGAAAACTGTCGAAATATTCGCACATGCCTGCTCATAACTTAATGGAGTTGACAAGTCGTCGACGAGGATGATGGACTGCGCTAGATCCAGGGGATTCCTGCAACCCCAACGCGGGGCTAAAAACGGATTCGCCACGGGCAGCTGCGGCGACGCGACTCCTCTCGCCTTCTAGCTCATTTTCCTCCTCCTTATTTTTCGGGGGAAATCAACTCTCTCACTTTCTCTCTCGTCCGTGTAATCGGTTTTTCTGTTGTGTCACTTGAACATGGCAGCCTTTGTGCACACGCGTGTTTTACACGAGGTCCGTGTCCAGAATTATGCACGGGACGACCCCTCGTCGGAACTTCGAGAAGCGAAAACCACTTTATTATACGCCCGTCGAAATTTTCATTCATACTCGTTTTACTTCGTCATGGTTCCTTAATACCGTTCGATGCTGAAATATAAACGCGAACGTGCGTAACTTATGCGTAATAGGTTCATTGTTTAGTCTACAGAATCTTCCTTGAGTGAAAAGTTAGTCAGATGTTTAGTAGATGATAATGGTGATGATAGATAGATAGACTTATATAATTATTTTTTTAACCTTACTTCGATTACTCAAAGCATCAGTATAGTATTGTGAGATAGAGACAAACTGTATTAAATTAGTGGAACTACCTTTATGGAATCTGGTAAGCGATGGTTTTCACGTGTCCAATTATTTTTTGGTTTGATAAATGATGTCATAATGTATAACAGTGATATTAAAAAATAAAGATGACTTATATAGATAGTGAACAAAAATTGAACGTGCTTTATAATTTCAGGAAGAGGAAATTTAGATCGACCGATATGGAAATGAATTTTGGTAAATTTATATCCGATGGTAATATATTGTTGTCTTAGTTACAGTTGATAAAGTAGAAAATGCTATACAAGTATGCTCACCTGATATGCATTTTATTCTAATGGTTATTTTAATGTCATTCCCAACGTTACCGATGCAGCAAAGAATAAGATTAGAATATCAGTAGCGGTTGGAATTAAAACTAAATTTTACGTATCAAACTATGAATAAAGTAGATGGTATAGATAAAGAGAAAGGATAGATAAGGATTATCAAGTATTCCTAGGTAGCCGATGTAACAATTATCTTTCTACTAATACTACTAATTTATTAATCTTTCCACTTCGCTATTTTTTCTTCTTACTGCTTTTGTATGCGAAAGAAGAAATAACTGTTAAATACAATTTCCAGGCTTAGGTCTACTGCAATTTTGAATTTACTTTCTAAAGCGTCATTACATATCTTTACATTAACAATTTACACTAACATTTGATGTTACATTATGATTTATATTTCCACTTAAATACCAATAAGTATTCAATATTAACCATTTTCCTTTTCCAGAGTCACTTAACCCTTATACATAAGCTTATTGCATATTAACACATTCTTACATTCCATCAACCTGCAAGAAGTTCTACGGAAAAAGCAAAAGAATATGAAACGTGTTACGCCACTATAAAAGCGTCTTGCATATGTATTATTTAATTATAGAACTCCTCGATTAGTACGTGCTTCGCAAAGACAAGATCCAGTCGAGCCATACTCGATGATAAAAGTAAGGTCTAACGCTTGTCTCCAAATTGTATGAGGTAACACCTATGCGACAAGGTGAAACCGATTAAAAGGTGACATTAATCGAGTTACCTCGTGCAGCGAGTGCCTAATCGATCATAGACTTTCAATTTATTACGAAAGCCACGTCGACGATCGTCGTCTGCATACTTGCGCGTCATTGAACGTTGTAGCGTGAGAAGCACGCTCAAGCGATGATGTTAGAAGACTGCATTTGTGATAACATTCGATTTCAAGGCCGCGAATGCACTCTCTTACCGATGCTCGCGCAACCGGTTCCTTCGGATTACATCGATAGTCTGGCAAAAGATGCGGCGCTTTCGCGTCACTGTTACACATCAAGAAAAACGAAATTTCAAGCACATTCAGAGATGTTCTCGAAATGTTATTAATCGAAAACCATACGTGAAAAATATGATAAGTCGTATTTTGCGGAAGAGTAATTTTAAAATTCAATATTATCTTTCCATTTGATTTTGCGATTAAACAGGTGTCTTTCGTTATTCTGAATATTTGGCAAACTATAAATTATTTCAACTACAAACTATATATATATATTTAACTATAAATCAATTGTTAATTCTCGTTAATCGTAAATTGCTATTTATCTCGTGGGTTGTTTGATAATGGCAAAAATTATCTTAAGAAATTATAACATTTACATTTATGATCTTAAGCAATAAGAATTGTAAACCAGTACATACGTATAGTAAGTGTATACACCAATTTCAATTTTTACGTTTAAACGTACACTTTCTTGGTACATTCTCTGCCAAATTGCTAATGCATTTCGCATAATATATACATATTAGCATTAAACCGGCCCGGCCTTATTTCACACCGGTTGCTCGGCAAAAGGGCCGAATTCACTTTCACAAAGCCACACGAAGTGAAGTGGAAGACTCCTTTCGAAACGTGGCAACGAAATCCCGTCCCACGCCAGGACATAACCAGATCATTGCCGATTCCATGGATAAGATCGAGTATAGTTAAATTGTTTCCATCAGCAACGCGATCGTCTTTGTTTAAAAGCCTGAAACATATGTCTGTGAATAACCTGCCTGATGGTGTATCGTGCTGAGACGCGGCTGCTCGTGACTAATGTGACCTTCACCCTTGCCTCGTTTCACCGACTGGTCATTTCTCTTCCAGTGGCCAGCTAACTTCTTGAACTAGCACCGCAGCCGGTCCGGTTGCCAATGTTTAGGTGATGGTATCACGAAGGAAGATTTCTTCGTTGTGTCGTCGATACTCTGCGAATTTTTTTACCGAATAATTTTTATTATAACGACAAACAAGAGGGGAAACGTCGAATATATTTTTATTGTATTTTATGTATCTTCTTATACATTTTATTTCGTGTATCTTCTTTGTTATTGAATAATCTGTTCTTCCATACTATTCTACGAAACAGCAAATACTTTCTTGCGGATCTTAAGCGAATTTTTAATTCAGTAATAATGAAACGAAGGAAAAGGAGCAACCTGAGATATTTCTTTGTTAAGTCCTTAATCCTCAAATTTTTTGCTGCATAATTTTTTCTTCTCCAAAGTAATCCAATAACGACGGAACCGTAGACGAATAAGAAATATTTCACAAGATAAAATTAACGTGCCTTCCATAAACGATCCGTTTCCTCGTAAATATTAGAACACATCGTTAATGTAATAAAGACGAAGAAGAGGAACAATATGAAATATTTTACTTCGACGTGAGATTCCATGCTGGATCTCTAATAGCGTGCAGGTCTCTTGCTAAGCAGTGTTCCTTTTTGTGACTGCTGTTAGGTATGCTGTTAATCTGGTAATACAGCTTTTCAAGTAACGTCTTCGCGGTTATTACTGATTACTATCATATACGAGTGAAAGACAAGATGAAATATTTGATGTTCATAGGAGATATAATTTCAGTTTAATGACCGTTTTTCGTTCGATAATTTTTCTTCGATAGTAATTGATGACGCGGTATTACAAGCTTTCGCATAGGTACGTGATGAAATCGCGGAAGAAGAGTAAGATGCAATGTTTCGTGTATTTAGCACGTTCTTCGATATACATGCACATGTACTTGGCTTGATCGTATATCTTTCGAAATTATCAAAAATTTAAATAAACCGACAATTTCTTGACACTGAATCGCACAGGAAAAAGAATTAATCGAAGTATTTAATCGAAACTCTATATAGTGATTATATAGTGATTGACTGGATAATAGATATTGGCCTTTGTAATAGGCTTTTATATAATCCTTTGATTTCAAACGAACGCTATATCTTGAGAACATTATTATATGCAACTTTATAGATTATGCTAACAAGTAACCTTGTTTCAAATGATATTTTAATAATGATCTTATAAAATGAATTATGGATTACACTCATATTGAATAAGAACGGTTCATTGAAAATACCACGATCTTTAATAAGTTAATATTTCCGGACAAATTACAAGAGAAAATTTCGCTTGCTCGTTGTTCTCAATTTCTAATTGTACGCGATAAAAGTTGTTCAAAATTGAATTAAACACGAACTGTAGCAAATTACAATTAATTAATACCCGATCTATTCTCGACGATAGATTTGTATCGTTTTATATCCTTCGTAAACGTCATAAATTACAAGAAATTCAACGCAAAGCCTCGTATATCTTGAAACGCGAAGTATCCCACAAAAGCATAAGATGCTGCACCAAGCTCCAAAGACACAGTGGGAAAAAGGGAAACGAAAAACAGTCTGAGGATCACGTAACGTCGTTATTCAACGTTATTCAACTCGATTAAACGTGTTCCTTTGCACCGAACCACCCAGTTAATTCGCACGATATCCATAGTCATTTCTTTTCCGGCTGGTCGCGGTATCAGAACTTTCACGCTCGAAATGTTGGCTGGCCATTGCGAAATCAGATGATATTTACAGAAACGTGTCGGCTTTTCGCTTGTTCGCTTTATAAACCGATTATATCGTAGAAATTGTAAGGAACGATGACGCCGACACAACAGCCAACTGCCGGAAGAATTGCAGCTGGTGTACGTGTTGTTGGATGGGTCGTTAGTATTCTTCAAGGTCGCGATCGTTGGATGCTCGGAATACATAGGGCGTTTATAGAGGCGAGATAGGCCTCGAGCGTGGGCGTATCTCACTGCTATGCGCATCTTAATTAGATACGTGTATCGGGCATTGTGGCTCGTGTAAGGAATCCGAGTGTGTCAGCTATTTTTGGCCAATAAATTGAACTTTCCTCGCATCACAATGCCGCATACAAATAAAAATACGCTCCACGGGACTGCCTTGCAAGTGGAGGAATTTCGATGAAGTTCTCGAGAAATGGTTTTAAGGTTGAATTGTATAGTGTACGAACAATGACTCACGAAAGAGGTTTGGATACTTGTAGAAACTCTGAACGTGCGTTGTGTACTATATAAAATATTCGAAATTTTATTAGCACTGTAATGAGATACAATTATAACTAAAATTTCGATATGGTCTTGAATTTCTGCATCGGTAAGTAGGTTTTGTTTACCGTAAAATGTTAATACAA
The DNA here is from genome assembly GCF_011952205.1 of Bombus bifarius. Classification (NCBI taxonomy): domain Eukaryota; kingdom Metazoa; phylum Arthropoda; class Insecta; order Hymenoptera; family Apidae; genus Bombus; species Bombus bifarius. The sequence goes on along the minus strand of NW_022884914.1, from coordinate 4,027,620 downwards.
TGTTTCGCCGTAGTAATTTTTAAGGCACTTGCATAAAGATTACAGTCTTTATCTGAGTATTGAAATTCCCGAATACTTGGAATATATCAGTTGTCAGAATGGATTTCTCGCGCATTGAGATCTTCCTGATTACATAGACGTAGATACTTTCACAATCAGAAAGATTGACATAATTAACTGTCTCGACGAGACTTCTGTTGTCAACAGAATAGGAATACCTTTCACCGATTATTTGCGCGCTTATGTAATTCACCACGAAATGTTGGAACGACAAATTTTCTCGGAAAAATTAACTTTTGATAGGAAGAGTTGAATAAACAAGGTAACTTGCGATTCGAGCGTTAGGAAAATTAATATATAAACTGATTTCTATTAATAATATCGACGAACTCTCTGTGAACTTAATATTTCCTATATATCTCGTATAAAAATCGGAGTCAATTATTAAACTTACTAGAAAATAATCGCTAGACGTCAAAACGAGCTGCAGTATCCTTTCTCAAGTCAATTGTCTAAACGAGCAGCAAACTAGCGAGGAGGTGACTAGATGAAAAGATCGTTGATTCCATTTAGAATGAACGTGAGAGCGGAAATAAGGGCCGAAGGTGCCGCGAATTAGGCTTCATTGTTATCAAAGAAACGACAGGAAGAGGAGCTATCGTAAGAAAGAAGCTTACGCATAATGGGGAAAATCAGATCGGCTGGTTATGAAATACGAGATCGTTTACCAACGTTGTCTTGCAACAGACTCGATGAAGTTTCAAAAGTGAAACGATTACCACATTTCTTATTCCCTGTTTTGTCGTGTGCATATTTACATCGTTTTTGTGTCACCTCGATTGCTACGGTAACACTCTTTCAACGCGTTATCGGCTCAAAATGCTTTGCAAATACATTTTTCTTCTATTTGTATTTAGTTTTCATATTCAATCGATGTGTAACATAAGCGAAACGCAAGCTGCGTTGTTTTCTTCTGAAAATAAATATAAACAATCTATCGACTTATAAAAGTTAATAAATTATCTTCATTGAAATTTTGTACAATTTTTTTTGGAATAATACATACTTTCTGGATATATTACTGTGAGATAATAGAAAATTATTTCGATTTTATATCAGGTGAAGATCTGGCATTTCGTTTATATACCGTAAAAGCTTTTATATAAAATATAACGAAACGTATTCGAGCTTTTATTGTCTTACGCGATACTTACCTTCGATATTATCCTTTTGTCGATACAGACACCTTGAATGCGTAATAGGAAACGATCTTAACATACTCGAATCTTAGTCATACATCTGCCGTTTAACGTCACAAACATTTCATACATTTTAATCTTGAAAATCGATCAATTATCATAAATGAATTGGCCATCAGTAAAATATAAAACACGTTATCCTTGAATCTCGCTTATCCGATCCTCTAATTAAAATCTCCTTTTCCTTGAATATAAACATGAATATCAATATGGATTAAATTCCATCATTATCCACTATCTAGCGTGTATCTCTGACTGTAAAAGGAAACGTGTCATAAACACACAAACTCAATCGCGTTTATTCGTTACACTCAAACGCATAATATCCTGAAGCATCTACAAGTTGCATATTTATGCCCATAATGACGTTTATGTATCCCTCTTTTCTGGTTTTATGTAATCAGTCCGTTTTCCTCGTATGTTTTTCCGACCAGACGGCCATAAATAACGCGTCTTGTCCCTCTTATTTTCATCCTCACCTTCGACATAAATCGACGATGGACACAGATTTTCCACCTGCTATAAAACTCGTTCTTCCCTGCGGTGCAGCGTCCAAGCGACACAAAATAGAAGCCACTAAGGACACGTACGATTCTGTGCCACCTAAGGATCCGTATTATTCAGACAAGAATCGAAAAAAGGAAAAAAGACGAGGATGCATCTTATCTGTCGTTTACCACCCATCGCGAGACTGGAACCTTCATTCCTTCCCTCCACGTTATCCCAACTAGTCCACTTAGTGATCAATGTGTGCGTGAACGATCATTTATTATCGTTTTATGTATGCAGGATGTTGTATGCAGTAGTGCCTTGTTAACTGACCGCAAGTTGGAAACGAATTTCGTTAATTGATACAAGGCTTAAGACATGCAACGCTTAAAAGCAAGGATTCTATGTCGACGTGAAAGACGATAAAGATATTGTGAGTGATATTAGATTTAATCTAATACTATATAGTATTAATAATACTACGGAGATTATGAAGTCAGAATTGTATGTGAAGAGTTGAATGTTAGAACTTGGGACAAGCGAAATGAAAGAAATAGAAAATTAAGGAAATTATGAAAACGAAGAAAAGTAAATCTTTCAGCAAGTGGTTATCAGATAGAAAGCTTAAAGTAAGAAATTACCAATTGCTCAATCACTTAACAGATAAGAATTTCTTTCTTTCAGCATTCCATACTAATACCGTTGTATTGACATATATCCTCATTTTCCAACGAAATATTTTTTTTATCAGCTCTTTCATTTTCATGGTATTAAATCTTTTTTAGTCATTTGAAAGAATATTATGTACTATCAAATGATATCAAACTTTATATATTTGAACGCTGTACAAATACTTTCTATATTCAAAAATGGTCGTATTTTCTATTATGACTAGTTAAGAAATATGTGTCATTTTATGCAGCAAGTATAACATCCTCATATTAATAAATGCTGTACTTTTAGAATTAATTCTTATCTTAAAATTGACGATTTACTTTTTTAACAAATCCACGATACAATGCTCTGCTATACGAAGTCCCTTCTAAGAGATGGCAGGGATAGCTATGGTCAGCTGGCAAGGCAGAATTCCGGCCAGTTAGCAAGGCACTTACTATACACAGGCGCGCGCGCGCATTCACCGGTGATCGTTCGCTCACAGCGAGTAGATACGAAATAGCGGCCGCAGTCGCGAAGGCTCGCTGCTCACGGTGAGATCGTGGTACGTCGGGATCGTCAACGGAGAACGGTGTCGATCGTGATCGATCGATCGATCGTTGTCGGTGGTGAACGCGGCGATTCCCAACGTGACAAGAAGAACGAACGGAAAGACACGCCACACGTGAGAATACATCGTTCAGGATCAGAACACGAAAAAGACAGATAGATAGACAGATAGATAGAGAGAAAGAGAGAGAGAGCGAGAGAGAGAGAGAGAGAGAGAGACTGGTGATCTCGTTTTTTATCGATCGATTGTCCTCAAAGATTCGCAACATCGATCGATGGTCGCATTCACGACGATCGATTCAACGCGCGGGAAATAAAAGACCGCGTAAACTGCCGGTACGATTCTGCGCAATGACAACGTCTTATCCGCGCACAAACTATTAATATTTCTAACAAATTGCATGTATGAATTTGAAGAAAGTAAGTGGTAATTGGTTTGAATTTAATTGGAGACTGAGTGACATTGAGTGATCAAGTTTGATCGTTGATGTAATATATTATCAAAGTAAGGTTAAGCGGATGTTTGTCACTTGGTACGAGATAGAATAACTCAAAGTGCACGAGGAGTGTGTCTGAAAGAACCACAGTGGTGATTTAGTAGTGAGAAACGACGAGTCTCGAAAGAAATGCTGATACGTTCTGTTGGTGGATCTACATAGTTGCGGCAAGATTGGAAGAGTAACTGCGAACAAAGAGAGATGGAGAATCCTTAAGACATCCAGGTGAGCCTATCAATTGCTCGTTTTTAAGTCTATGCAGGTGTTGCAGTTTTATCGATTTGACGTCAATATTTTGTAAGGGGAAACTTGACTGCTCGGTCGAAGTAATCGAAGTAAGTCGATGCGCGATAATATCGACGGATAATGTCGAGACCAGGATCTCTTCTTGCATAATAATTTATCAATTACAATACATAATATGTATTAGTAGATTGACAGGTTAGAAATTATTGTAGACATCTTTTTTACAATCTGATCATTTTTCATCAAATGGAATAATGAATTTATAATTTGCCAATCTGACTTGTGAAATTTCGTTAGCGTTATTACCAAACAATGTTAATGTCATACAAGGATACTTATTAATAGTTGTAATTTGGAACTTCTTCTGGCTTCTTTCGTTAGTTTCGTAATGTTAGTAGAATTGTGCAAGATGACCCTGATCATTATATAGGCTATAGAATAATATCATTCATGGAAATATTTTTTTCATGAGGCTGATTATTTCTTAACAGGTAGGTGGGAAATTTAATTAAAGCTCCTTTGCTTTATGAGAGTTCGTTGTTACCGTCACATAAATAGTTTGGTCATCAGATACCCAGTCGTCTCTGCGGCGCCATGAATGAGAATTTGAGGGTTTCGTATCTTTTTATTTCATACTCATGTCCTGATCCATCTTTCGTGCACCTTGTTGCTTTTAGCATCGGGGTAAGGTCGGCTCTTGAAACGTATCCAATGTTCGGTCGTTTTCATGAAAATTCAATTGAGCACGAGTATCTTATTCAAATAAGGAAATGAAAGAAAGAAGGAGGACGAAGAAAAATATTCTGTATATGTAATATTGAATATGCTCAGTCGTGAGAATCAATGGTTGAAAAAACACGTGCTGCTTACAATGCATGTTTTCAAACTCACTATGTATACAAAACGATATTTTATTTTGTTAGATATTCTGACGTATAGTTTGGAAAATGATCAAGATAAACAAAATTTATGATAATATCATTCCATATATCCTATGTAAAGTAAATCTGAATAGTTGAATGATGTTTTAAAGTTCTGATAGCATTTTCATATAATTATGTTTGTGATCCATACACATTTGCATAGATATTTTAACTATCTTTCTAGAAATCTTTTATAGGTTTTTTTATTGATTTCCTTGGTGTATTATTGATGGAACAATTTATGTTAATGAGGATATGATTTCTATTTAACGAAACAAAAACTTTGTTATATATTTACATACATGTATAATTTAATCATTAGTTTAACCAAATTACGACACAAGCCAAGGTTAATTATTAACATTGCTTACGCATCAAATACAACTACGTACACATATGCCAACCAAAACTTTAGAATCAGTAAAGTATATAGTTCTCTATAATCAAATGTATCATTGTTCTCCTGCCAACTTTTGTATTAATTCGTCAATTGCATCAAGTGCCAACTACTCTTATAAACCTGATGTCCTTCAATTAATTTAACTCTAGAAAATTATTTAAACTAACCTAAAGTCATCAAGTTTCTTCTAAAAAAATCCCAACATCCCTTGCAAGCTGTAGTTAAAAATTTTCTAGTTATTAACCATCTACAAATATAGACATTACTCGTTATAAATACAATAACATAACATTAACCTATATTTAGACTCGCACGTATATCTATAATGATATAAAAATCACATTCAACGAACACCAAACGATTTCTTCATACGTTTCGAGCTCATGGAACCGATCTGTCAGCCACTTGGTAAAGTAGGTCTCCATTCAGGAAGTGAACTTACCGTCGAAATGAAGGTGCACATGTATACACGAGCTGCACGTGAGTCTACTGTTCGAACATTGCGTATCGACTTACCTAACGCGTTATTTAACCTCTCGCTACGCTAAACGTTGGATTACATTCCGCGGGACCATCGGATTGCATTCCGAAATTCTATCCGAATTGTTCGCTATGACCGATGCTCGAATGGCGAATCAATAGCTGCGGAATCGATTGCAAAAAGCTCGTCTATTAGGTTAGTTTTGATGCACCGTTAGCATTGACTAAAACCGTTAATCTGCGATGCGCGCGAACCTTGTCGTATTTAAAATAATAGCAGTAGCCTCGCTACGTTTCTTGGTTCACTTTCGCTTTTCTCACTCATCGTGTCGCCCTGCTAATGAAAAATGTCTTAAATTTGAAGAATGTACGAGATAACTGTTACCGATACTCGTGAATTTCTGCTCAATTTTACGTTCAAATTTTTCTTGAAATATCGCAAGACTTTTGATTGTTGAAACAAGAATGAGATTCAGATACGCGCAAAAAGGGCTAATTCACAGGAACAATATAAGAAGGTGAGAACGTGGTAGTCGATTAGGGTTGGATGTTTCAATAATCGTTTCGTTATTACGTAGTACAGGGAAATTCTATTCATACAGAAATTTAATTTTTATTACTGTTGCAAATAAATATGAATTATGTATAGTATTTGAAGGTTCTATGTGTATGTGTATGGCAGCAGAGAAAAAGCTTAAAGTTTAATATTATGGAAAGCTTGTTATAGAGAATTGTTTATCAATTCTACAATTTTTTCTTTTCTTTTGTATTTTTACATGTTCGAATTCAATCTCTTTCTGTTTTATCTGCAATAATTAGAAAATTCTGAAAATGATCTCGTGTTTAATAGAGACAGTACGTTTCGAGTACAGCCGTTTGTGAAATTGTATACTATTATTCGAAAGAATGAGCCTCCAAATATCTAGCAATAATTAGCTACTAAGCTGAAGACCTCAGAGCCCACTGAAAGTTGTATTGCGACAACGTAGCCTTGGACTCGTTGTACTTAGGGGATTAACGGACTCATTCTCTAGCTGATTTCTATGTTTTCGTGCAATTATAAAAGAATTTCGACGTTATGAATGGCAACATTTAACTGTTAGAGATTTTTCTTTATAATAATATAATAATAATAATAATAATGATATAGTAATATATTATGCTACGTATATCAATGCTGCAAACTTCGCAACTTATTAATTAATAAAAATTATTAAATTATTTAAATGTGATGCTCATATATATGATTTTTGTCGAATAATGTTTCATACAGTAAGAACTCTCTCGTAGAATAGTGATTGCTAGAGTAATCATATCTGACAAGAATAATGTCTGGAAAGTTTGCAAGTAAGTCATTAATAATTTCGATTGCTTTCGATTTTCAAATAACAGTGGGGTACTTCGAACTCCGCTTGAGCACATGTGTTTAACACGTGCAAAAACAAGGCTTTTGATTTGAGCAGTAATATACAGATGTCTGGATTTACATGGAAGTTGCAAGGTAGATTAATAGCTCAACAGACTGTGCGAGTAAAATAGATCTTATGAAGAAAGGACAGGATGGGGATAAGCATTCCTTGGATGAAATTGAGCTTGAAATATAATGAAAAACGAGTGGATATAAATCTTATGACTTATAGACAAATCTTACACTAATTTGCTCACAAAATATATGATAATTTTAACATTGAACGTTCAAAGATTTTTACATTTATCAGATAACACATTTAACAGATTTTTACATCTGTAATAATTTAAGTTGAATTTTTTTTAATATCTCATTCAGTATCGAACATTGCTCGATATGCGAAAGAATTTTGGAATAAAGGTCAAAATTTTCGAAATCGTACAAGGATAACTCTGCTGTCATTCGATAGGTGAATCGGATATGTTGGTCAAGGTAAATGTCTGCAAATCTTTAACTTCTAACTAAAATAATATTCCAAAGACGTATTGTCTCTAGGTCATCGGATTTATAAATTAAATAATTTATAAATTTAAAGATACGGTATCTCCAGGTCATTGATAATGATATAAATAAAATAATATAATATCTATTTATTTAATAATATAATTTAATAATATTTATTTAATAATATAATATCTATTTTATTAAAATGAAAACAATTTCCCATTCGACGCTGAGAACTAAAATTCACGCGACAATTACGCAAATTCGTAACGCATCGAGCCAGAAGCAGTTGGTTTCGTAATCAATTATCACGATGAACTTTCATTGCCTTTATTATACTTTCACTGTGGCAGTACAGCTCGATTAGGGGGGCACGCGCGTCATAATAGAAATTATTCCCTGTGTAAGTTGCTTAATAGACAGGATACGTTTACGGCGAGGCAACGATTTCGTTGACGGTGCTCGTTTGTGTATAAAACAGTATCTGCTGTTCGTACGTATGAGTGTCGTGATAGTATATCCACCGTGTATACTTGTAGAAGAAAAATTGAACTAGAACAATGAGTCAGGAGTGCGCGAAACCGTGTCAACGCGAATTAGTTACGCGAAATTGGCAAATGTGAATCTTCTCTTTTGCTAATTGCATTTTTTCGGAAGCTTCGGTCGCTAAATCGCATTAACCACTGTTCCAGCGATTGTGCAGAGATATTATGTCGTGTAGAGATGATGATGGTACTGTCGGTGAATAGTAGTGATAGTACATGTGACTAGCGCTACTAAATCTGTCACCTGATTCGATATTGAAATAATGATCCATTTGTAAATAAAAATGCCATAAGATAAGAGCGAAAGAAAATTCTGGTGTAATTCAAACTATGCGATCGTTGCTGGTTTAATATTGGCTAGTTGTCAATAGAGGAACATTAATTAAGATGAAGGATATGAAAATATTGACTATAGATTATAGATTTTAAAAATAAAGGAGAGAGATAAGGAGAACATAAAAGAACAATTTTCTAAAGTATACGATTTCAAGCTAATAGCAATATTTCACTATATGAAATTATATGTACTTTATTATCAATTTAAATGATTTGTAGATTACAAGAGATAAAAATTATTGTCATTAACCAAGAATAGAACACGAATCCTGTTAGTGTTGATTTATATTTTTAGAATATTGCCGCTAACTTATAAATTAAATTAAAATATGTGTATAGGTTTCGAGCATTTCCACCAATTTAACGCATTGCATAAATCAACCCGCAATCACTCTAAATCTCTAGCATTTGCGTCACGTGTGCAGATAATAACACGTGTCTACCAAGAAAACCATAACGAAATTGAAAAGAATCGTGCAACTGTTCAACCTTATTTTAATTCTCTCCTAAAACAAAGTAACCTACAGTTTACTATGAATCAACCAGAGTATATAGTGTACATGTATAACGAACCAACACTGACCGTCGAGCGTGAGTTCATTAGGATCGACGCGTTATCCCAATCGATTCGTAGATCCGGCGATATGGAACAGCCGCAGGTGCAACAGAAACTATCAAAGAAAGAACGAGCTGTAAGGCTATAGAAAACTCGGACCACACGGTGTTCTCATTGCATTTATCACTGGCATCGCGACGCACTTTCACGCACATTCATGTACCATACACTACCACATTCTTGCTATTGTACAATACAATGCTGTGTGATACTCCTTATCGTCTATCAAACATTTTTTTGTTTCGACGAACGAATAATAAGATACTCGATGCTACCTTAAGTCTCTCGTCCCTTTTTCTCTTATATTATATTATCCTGTTACATATTATTTTCAGTATTATCTGTTGTTACTTATTCTAACAATAAAAAGTGTTTAATTGAAGAACTATTGTTAATTTCCTCGTAGAACATTGAAGTGATTAGTATTTTCTGCGATGTTTTTATTCTTCCAACAGCAACAGTTTTTTAAGGGACCGTGTCAAATAACTGTTAAATAAACTTTATTTACGATAAACTCCCTTTCTTCTCGCATCTCATTCCAAATCCCATTCCAAACCCATGTGCATGAAAATGCACGCGATAAAAATCCAATACTTAATTTAGAATATTGCGTTAGAATACCTGTTCTACGACTAATTTCTATTTCTAAAAAAAAGTATTTCTAAAAAGATTTACAAACTGGAAGAAGCTACGAATAGCTGATATACCGTAAAGAGAATATCTAAAGATTCGTTTAAGATTACTGTCGTAGACATTTGCATGGTAATGTATTCGTAGTATACACGCAAGTATCAATACATGCGGATGTGTAAGCTCGCGACAGATTAAAAGGAAAAGCGAGACAGAACGATTTATAACACGTGGTACGATTGCGGGTGACCGTCCTTATACCAGTTACCCAGATTTTCAACCAGGAACAAGCGGTCTCGGAGTAGTACCGGCGAGCACGACAGGATTTTGCAAGAAAAATACCAGGAGCTTGTACTTTCAAGTCGTGTTAGCCAGGTAAATCGACGACCTTACGCGCGTCATTGGCCGCGATCGATCGGTTCGTTCGTTATCCGTGAAATATTGATACGGTTATCTGTATCAACATATCGTGAAACCGTATAAATAGAAACTGATTGGATCGCATCAATAAAATCGATTGTTACGTTGCTGTATAGAATAATTGATGAGGCAACAGCGCGATTTAACAAGATGAGTGAATGTTCGTTAGGGTGGTTTGATAATGTTCATACTTTTGTGGCGTTAATGGTTTGTACTGATTGGATGTTAATTGATACGAGGCGCTTGTATGAATTACAATAGGCATTGATTCATTAATACTAATTGCTGTGTATTCGACATTAATTGGTTCTGATTGCTGATAACAATGATTGCGATAGACTATGATGTAAAGGAACGTGACAATTTGATACTGCGACTCGTAGATTGCAGTCTTCGTACGAGAGTAATAGAATTTGGAAGAAAATTGTTGTTCTTGTGATTTTTGTCAAATTAAAAAGGATTCTCATGGTTGGAGGAGTTAGAAAATGTCGGAAGCATTATTTGATCCTGTTTTATGATCATTGTCATTTTTGCTCGTAAATGCGATCGATAAAAGAGTATTGTGTTTAAACACTGTTATTTGCATATCTGAAATAACAATGTTTCCAAGTTATGTAATTTTCAGGGGAAAGAATTTAATCGATTGAATTATTGGAAATCTTTGCGCTGGAGAGAATGATTGCTAAATCGTTCATTCGCTCATCCAAATAATTAAAAAGCGTAAAAAGAGTTAACAAATCTTTTGTAATACAGCGTGGCTATAAAATGAGAAAATGTTGCTCGAATGAACATAGAAACAAGATAAGAGACAATTTAGATGAATAAAGCGTGGCAGATATTATTCATAAATAATCGTAAGACGTACAATATAAATTGTTTTGAAGAAATAAAGAAGAATTATGCGTGTACAGGAATTTAGTTGAGAATATTTTTCGCGGTTCGAGGATTTCCGCTCTGCTTCGTCAGCTGTTACGTGGTAACAAATCAAGTATAAACCGCGAAATTGTTGCTCAACGCTAAAATGACTCGAGGTTAATGTCTCAAAGCCATTCACACCACTCGCAGAGCTCAAGAAAGCATTGTAATCATTATTTCCTCCGCGCTCGACGATTACCCAGTATTCTCTAGTGAAGTAACAATGCAACGCGTATCTTTTGGCAAACTCGTTAGACTCGTTGAATGTGCCAATCGCGAGTTACATTCACGTTATTCTCCAAAATTATCTCCTCTCTTTCCCACCATTTTCCTCTGTTTTTATTTTCTGCCTTTTATCCTTTTGCATTCGAAGTTCATTGAGAAGAGTATAGCTGTAATTTATTTAAAAAATGATTTGATCGAACCAACCTTCTAATATCTTAAAACGATTCTTTATTTTTTCACAATCCTGTCTGTGATAATACGTTTCTATAATACATAACGCAACATTTGTTCTCATTTGCCTGTTTTCGCAATCGTGATAATATATATACTCGTACAATATACATAATACATACATATAAGAAAAGCGTTGCAACAAGTCTTGTGAAAATTAGCTGCAACCTCTGTTATTGAATCGAAGGTATAAATATGCTCTCCTTTCAATCGCTTTAAAAAGCTATCAATCGATATTAGTGTTACGTGGACTTGCTTCTGTAATAATTCTCCGAGAGAATTCAATATCATAACGTAATAGGGAGTTACATATTCCAATTTTTCCAATTCTCGAATTCTCAAATTTCTCAATTTTCAAGCTCTTAAATTTTCAAATTCTCAATTTTCCAAATTTCGTTCCGTCTTGCGTTTACTTGCTTTTATCCGTTACTTTACTTATGGTCGTCGAAGGATCAATCAGATGCTGAGCATAAGATTACCAAAACCATTCAAACATCAATAATCGATATCGTCCGGATTGCATCAGCAGGATCGCAACGAACCTTAATAATCCTCGCGTTTACACAATGTTCCTTGAACAACGCTGAAGTAACCGCTCGGAAGACTAACGACCGCCTGCAAGACCATACGAAAGCGGTTTCCTCCGAAACGTTGGGCTCTGAAAGTCTGTATTCAGCCGTTGCAAAATCGCTCGTGTATTCCCGATGGAAACGTGACCACTGACGCGATTGGCTTCTCATGCGGCACTAGATCTTCGCTTCTTCCAGCGCTGTTCCTTTGGAAGAGATCCATGGCGCAAGATGATCGTAAGCGTCGTCATGCAAATGTCACGGGATGTGTTGTCGAGTGGACAGAAGAGAATTGCACGTGCAACCTCGCACGAACAATTTTCTTCTTTTTATCCCTTTTCCGAATAATAACCACGATCGAACACAATGACATTGTAGAATAGCCGTAAACGGTCGAAATTACACGAAAGACTGTAAAGGAAATTGACGACGAGGAGATGCGCGTTAAAAGTTTGCCCAAGGTTGACGAGAACTACCTTTTTTATTGAAATATTTTAGCAGGTATAAATAGCGATGTCTCATTTTGCCATTCAAATTCTTACTTACTAATGCGTTCTTTATCTTTTTTTTTTCACTCGTGAAAAATGTCGACGATTACTGCTTTTTTGCTTTTGTAGAAAGATTGTCAAATCGAGACGTCTATTTTAATATTTAAATTTTTCGAATTTATTGCTTTAAAAATATTAACCTTTTCTTAATGTCACTAATCTTGATACGTGCCAGGCTGCTTTCTGAATTCTTCTCTTATTTACTCTTGTGAAAAATAGCGAAGAAATTTCGTTGATCTTTCCTAAGCAATCGCGTTAATACGATATGAACTAAGGGTCTGCAGATGGAAGAGGAGATTGCTTTTTCTTCGTTGGGAGATTCGAAACGGTGGAGTACGCTAGAGTGTATGGATGCATGCAAGTATTCGCGGGAACGAGGTGCTCTTATACTCCACGGTTCTAAAGATACGCTTAAAATGTCTCCGTAAATGCCAGGTTGGTTCCCGAAGATGTAAAAGGTATACGAATATTCTTCTTTCGCTTGTCGTTCAGTAACGACAATGCAAAGAATAATAAGCGAGACTGCACCGTCAACCTGCAAAAATCTCGTCTTGCTTCGACTTTCGAGATAAGAGCGAGGAAGATGATTTACAAATTAAGGACACAGTTCAAGACGTAGAAAACACGTCAAAAAGCATTAATATGCAAATAAAATATAAAATTCATTAAAACTGACGTTTCAAAAAATACACACGATGACTACAAGAAGCCACATCTCCTTATATTTGCTATAGCATCTACGTAGTAATTAAATCAAATACGAATATATTAAATCTCCTGCTATTTAATAGTATAATTTCGTATGATTGTAAAAACTTGATGCTATGAAAATGAAATTTCAATGATAAAAAAGGTCTTCGTTGAAAAATAGGTGTTTATGGCGATACTTTCCGTAGCCGGTGTAATTGCAGTGAAGTAGAAGGAAATTTCGTCGCATATCCGAAATCTCGAGCTGTTTAACAATGGCGATATGCGGTTCGATGGTACAACGAGGGATATCGCGTAAAGTCGCTGACGGATATCATGGATACCATGGACTCGTTATCAATCAGTTGTATAAACGGTGGCATGTTCAATATTGACGTATGTGTAATTCCTGCGAGCGTGGCGCGTCGTAAACACAAATTGTTAGGATGCTAGCTAATGGATCATGGCTCGTTGGCGACGGATGACACCGGATTCACAGTATTGATTGTCGTGATACGACAACATGGAGGTGCGAAGTCGTTTATCATGGAACATTTAACGAATAATTTAATTGTAAAATAACGATATTGCTGCAAAGTGTATGTTTGTTTATTCGAGGACATATCATTGATAAACGTACGTTTTATTACAGAATTCTATGTGAAAGCGAGACCCGCGTATACGAATGAAAACAGATCGGAAAAACAGGAATATTCGTGTCGCTGAAAATATCATGAAACGTTCGAAAAAGATGTTTTCAATCGCGTTCTTTTTGAATTCTCCTTTAAATACACCGATCGTGTTCCAGAATTTCTCGATTAAATTTCAATAAATATAGAATCATAGTTATAGCATAGATATAAGTATAGATTGTTTTAAATTTTAGAAAAGAAGCTGCAAGAAAAATGTGGAATACGAAAGAAGCAAGGCTTTCAAAATAACTTACGTTTTATACAATTTCTTACTTCTATTCGTAAAAGAATTAACAAAGCTTTGAAAAGCTTTGCAACTCCGTGTGAATATAATCGACTTGATCGTAATATTTATATAATCGATTATTATTTATATAATTACTTATATAATCGATTAATATTTAATGTTCGTTAAGGATTCCAATCGACGTGTGTCTAATAGAGATTTTCGAAACGTCTACGAACGAGGTTACGAAGGTTCAGATGCAAGTGTCGCAAGTCACAAACATGAGTAATTTAATAAGCGAACTGCTCCAGTTATCATTATAATAGCGAGCGATTAACGTGGTCGTGTTGCCGAGCTCGAAACACAGGCCGCTGTTTGCAGACTGATTTCCTGGCTGTAAAATATCCATAATTTGTCTTGTCGCCAGATAAAAGGAACATTTGCTTTTCGAGACCGCGTTTGTCTCGCAATTAATTTACATACATACGGTACGTCGGTCGAGTGAATGACCTCGACCGCGTTATCCACCAAATTCTCTGATTCGGCTCCCAATTGAAAATGTTGCGTAAATATCGAGGTCTTATTAATGTTGAACGAACTAATAATAGAACGCTTGATTAGTACATTTGTTATTTAACGTATCGAGGTTGGATAAAAAGTAGAGAGTGGAAACGATGTCACGATATCTACAATTAACATACTTCGTGGATCACCGATGACCCATGGTTATCGGTTGCGAAACTTTCATTAGATAACAACAAATATTTTCTTGCCAACTGTTTGATTACTATAGTTTAGTGCAATTAGATTTTCTTTTACACTTGACAAGCACACTTTGCTATCGAAAAATAAGCAATTCAGGTTGTTTTGTTCGGAGATAACGCGAACATAAACTTTAGGTGAATACTAAGATTCTAATATAAGTTTTCCTTATCTGTATCTTTCAAAGATGTGGAGATCTCAATTGTTTTCCATATAAAGGATATTTAAAAAGTTATGCAATAATAAAATTGGTCGAGCTATTAGCAATTATTATTATTAGTAATTTGTGTCAAGGATAAGTTGTGCAATTTTCACGATTATTTAAGGTCGAAGGTCGTAATTCATTTACGGAGATATAATTTGCAGATATAATTATTATAGCAAACAAATGTACGCTTTGTGATAAAAAGTACGAGTTGCTGACACAAAGTGCTGCACGCAAATGACTCCGTTTTAGATATATACGTGTTCCCCCTTTACGGCGTCATATTTCACGTGGCTTCGTGCTGTGATTTTTCCATGGTCTCTTTGCGTATGTTTTGTAACAAAAAGGGAAACATCATATTCTATCAGCCTGGATTCGAGAAACCAATTTAAATGTTCCTATCACGTGAAACTGTGTACAAATGATAAAAAAAGTAATTCATTGATTGGTTCTATTTCTGATATATTTTTCCGTGTTTCTTCCTTAGTTCGATATTTGTTACTGCGATTATTTAACGTGTTGTCAATTTATTCTTAATAATGTATCAAAATAGATATTCCAATATTTAATTCTTTATTTTTAGAAAAGTAGGAAGTAGAAATTTCCTTCCCTATTAACGTAAGAAACTAGTTTCAAGTATATGCTTAAATTTAGAATTTATCGGTTCTTAATAAAGCAATAAATTCGAGAAACGCAGGAGTAATATTATACGTTGCAGATTCTGCGACATGTTATCGGAAATTTTAGTCAACGATGCTTCTTGAGTTCATTCGTCAGAGATCATAGAGCTTAAGCGATTAAAAGGATGACGTGTATCGCATATACAATTATATATCATTAAATATGCATATTATTATGCATTGGAAATCGTATGCGCATATAACCTTTAATTTCCTTTCTTTCTGTTTCACATTTGACATTTGAGTATTAATTTTATAACATAATTAGTTATTAACTAATATTAAAACATGCAACCATAGTAATTTTAATGAACTTAAATTCTCAGCAATCTTTGATTTAACATCTCAAACGCTTTTCTCTCTATTTAATGGATCAATGACTCAGTTCCTTGCAATTAGATTATAGACGTTTATGCATTTATGCAAAACTTATAAGCGAAAATAATAGGCAAAAATAAGCAGAATATCGAATGTTTAATAATTATTACGATGTTCAGTGAATTGAAACAAAAGTTTTCAAGTTTACTATAAAATTGATCGTACAATGGTTTAACAGAACTCAGTATCTCCATAAAATTATACTATCTTGAATAAAAGTTCTATGAAACTTCATAATATGCCTTGACTTCAAAGAAAAGATACAAATAAAATTAATACGTTTACCGTCCTACTATCAGCGTAAAGAGATATTACATTTCTTCGTATTCGTAAAAACATAAAATCGCATAAACACACACACACACAGTTTATTTGTAATATATCTATACTTATTATATAACCATGATATAACAATATACAATCAACCTTCTGACTCTAATAAAAAAAAAAACTGGAATGATAGAAAGATAAATTCAAGCGAACAATTAGGGACGACACCACAGGATCGTCGGTTCGATGGAATTAGTGCAACAAGTGTGCAGTGGCAACAAGTGTGGCGGTGATTGGAACGGCAACGTCGGCGGCTCGCGTTATCTTTGGCTGTCTTGCAACAAGTATTCAGTCAGTGACCCATAACAATTAGTTTCATAGTGGAAGGGATAGTCTCTACGATGTAGAGGGGAATGTCGATTAACGGAAGTGGAATAAACTTGGGTGATCCGGTAGGGTAAGTCCAGCCGGACTTCTTGACCCTCGTATAATTCGCACACCAACGATGGACATCGAGCCTCTCGCTTTGATTACGTTTGTATTTAAGAAGTTTATTGCAGAAAGAGATCTCGTTTTCTCATTTCAATGGATCTCGACTTTTTTCAACAAAATATTTATCATATTACACAATCGTTACTGGTGTTATTCATAATTATATCACGGAAGAACTGTATTCGATCGAAACGTTCTCCAACATTGTTAATAGTTTGCGATTGATATTAATTATTAAGGAAAGAAGGTTCTGCGCGTTAGCGAATAAATGTCAAGTAAAAACGATTGAACGTAATACAATAACATTGTAACACGAGAGAAACAAGGCAAAAGTGCAATCATATAAAGATTGAGTAGATATTGTAACATCCCAGGAACCATCAGCGTAACGACATAATAATAGAACGATATTATATTCAACAACATAATGATGCCAACATAACGATATACAAGAATAATACTGCAATATAACAGCATCCATATTAATAAACTCTACCAATGTAATGCAACGATCAGTAAAAAGTATCATTCTCATGTACAACACGATCGATACATGTAACGATACATTTAACTCGTACGCACAAATCCTACCAACGACACGACAAAATTGTATCCCAGGCACGGACGCAATTTATTGAATCATCCATCAAACGAATTACCCAGCCGTTGTCAGAGACAGAATACAAGTAAGATCCCTATGCACTTGTGCATTGAAATCATGAATTTGTAATACGACATTCGCAAAAGTTTTCACACAGAGTTCGTTCGTACATGCGTGCATGAAAAAGATCGATCGAACGATCGACAAATAGAAGTAGATCGGTAACGGTGTATGTAAAAATTTATGCAGTTCTTTCATAGGTTTTGTCGCGCTGCACAATGGTTAATGAATGAAATTTAGTAGCTCAATGGTCTAGAAAGGATGATTTATTGGTTTATAGACTCCATAGATCTATTTTCCAATGAATTTAAGTGGCTCAACTGGCGATATAGTTCTAAAATTGTTAAAGGAGCTTCAAATTTATTTGATTAGATATTGCCGCTACGTTTTTACACTAAATATTGTTAGTTTTAGAAAATTATTATTTTTTTTTTGTTACTAACATTTATTATAAACTTATCGTGATTATTGTACATAAATATAGACTAAAATGATATTGTTAGTTTTAGAAAATTATTATTTTTTTTTTGTTACTAACATTTATTATAAACTTATCGTGATTATTGTACATAAATATAGACTAAAATGATTAATTTTCTATTCTTATTCATTTTTGATATATCAAAATTTATTAGTAGAAAAATTCTGAATTATTTCAGTTAAGTAATGGTACGAATTACTTAATGCTGCGCGCCATCTATCTACAGTAGCAGACAAAAATTGAAGACAACAATTTTTGAGTATTGTCGTTATATTATCGGTACTAAATAATCAACAATTCGAAGTTATCCAATATTCAGCCAGAAACTGTGAATTGTTTTCGCCGAAGAACAAGACTGTAGAGAACAAGTGCAACAGTATAACTGGACAGTACAAGATTTAGGAAAAGTATTACTTTCCGATGAATCGAAGTTTAATAGCGTATAATAGGATGAAATTCGATAACGAACAATTGCTTATTTGCTCATTTATTATCTATAACGCATTGGTTATTTATTGATTGTTTATTATCTATAATATAGCGCGATAATCTACCAGGAAGGTAGTCGTCTTAAATTCATGTCCGGTACTGTAGGTAAACAAGACTCTTTAATGTCCCAATGCAGGCAGTTGAAAAGGACAGAGCCCTCAGATCTGTATGCGGAATAGACAATTAAACCACGTTATACCTGGCAAGAATCGTCAATAGCGTGTCCTATTAGCGTACATCGCGTTTGGCGCAGTGGTGGCAGGTGGCCATAAACACCTATTTTTCATCGCAGTGGCAAGTTTAAGTAATAATACGAGAAATTAAATTTTTAACGAATATCGAGTGCGATCGATCGATGATCAGGTAAATTCGATACACTTGAAATACACGTGCAGCCGGCACGCGTCGCTGAGTAATGGCGCGAACGCGTGCGCAATCATTTATGCATTTCAGGCGTATTAGTAACGTTAAGTGCGTTACCGTTAACCAATGAAACAGTCACCGAGGAAGAAAATTGATCGCGACCAGGTTGGACGGGACCGCGGATTCTATTTACGAATTGCGTGTCTCCCTTTCTAAATCCGTCATACGATAGCAATGCTGGGAATGAAGGGAACACGTCATTTTCATCTGCACCCGTGTTACCGAGGGACGAGATTGATGTGTTCGCCGAAGTGAAAGACAAGGGGCATTGTTGTAAGATGGATCAAAGTATCTTTACAGAGAATGAAGGATTAGATGATACGAGTCGAAGTATGTCTCAGGTCCGATACATGGAATATATACGTCGAATCCAGGCTAATGCGGATATTTATTCAAATTTATATTTTTATTAATGTCATTAAAAATATAGAGTTTAGATGAAAAGCTTCCACTTGTGAAAGTCTTGCCTGTTTGACGTTATAGAAAATGCTCTATTTTGCTTGTCGTGTGCATTTCGTGTACTTGTGTATCTTGAAAATTTCTCATAAATATCGTGCTTTATGGGAGATGCCATGATCTTTTGTTACGTACGTTCCATGTATTTCTACGACATCGAATTTCAATATCGTAGAAAGTACATTTTTGATAGCAGTTACTGATTTGATAAAAAGCAGTAAGGAAAAAGCTGGAAATTCCCTGTATAACTATGCGTTTTTACGAGTCTGGGAAGTGACAAACTTGACTGTAAGGAATTCCTGGTACGCTGCTTGGAATTCGTGAGACATAACCGAGTTCTCATAATAGAGTTCTTGTAGGTTTGATATATTGTACAGGGTGGACCACACAGGGAAGAGTTATAACCTGATATAATTCTAAGAACTTTTGGTGATCCCATGAAATCTTCGATTATTCATGCTTTAACACTATGAGTCACATCGAAGTTAGTGTTCGAAGAATAGGAAGTCATTTGTATGAGATGCAGTTATGTATGTTTGAAGTTATCTACCTCGGCGTGTTTGAAGTTTTCAGGGTTGTCTTTGCCAGAAACCATGAGTTCAATAGCTTTGACTCCACGAACTTACGGCTATTTATAACAAATTTAATCATAAAGATTAGTCACAAGAATCTCGTCTATTGTTTAGTTTCTTAGTGTTTTCATTATAATCTGCTTCTGAAGAAATATCGTAGATGATTATACTTTAATCTGACAACTAAGAATTAACGATTCTAACGGATGAATAATTTAATACCAACATGAAGTTACCAGTAATAAAATAGAATAACATAGATAGAGTAAAAACGAGTTCTAAAAAAATTCGAACAATTTCTGAGTTACACGTTAGATCGATTTAAGGTATAAAAAAAGGTGACCTGGAAAATTATTTCAAGTCGTGATAATTCACTTTCAGTGTATTATCATCAATCGCTTCATTCCCCCAAAGTAGGCAAAAGTTTCGGATCGAACCTGTTAGATGAAATCCAGTTTCAACGACCTGTTCTCGTTTCTTTCATTCAGACGTACCATTTTAGGAGTAGACATTGAGAACCGTATTGGGCACGAAGTTGATAGACCAGCAAATAACAGTCACGTCGTTTAAAGTGCACGTGCATCGTGATTCACGAGCGCTATAATTGTGACAATCATTTATTATACTTCTCTCTTTCCCTTTCTCTAAACTCTTTGTCTTTTAGAGAACGCAAGTCGCGTCTAAAAGCCTTGAGACGTGCATACGAATTGCGAATTCAGTTAACTAGCCTCGATTTAGCTAAATCGCGGGAATCGACTTGTTATGCTCGTAAATTAATGTACGGTGATGAAAGTGGGTGCGGGAAAGTCGATAATTATACGGAGTGCCTAATGTAACGAGTAATTTACATGTTTGCGGAGTCGCTAGGATTTCTGTAGAACTTCTGCAAAATTTAGCAATTTCGTGTGTATCTTTATGCTGAACTTAATGAGAAATTTTAGAAGAAAGTTCCATTTATTTAAAAATCTTTTATGATTTTGGCGAGCAGCCACATACAGCGGTATACGAATAAAAATTTCTCAGCAAACATAGATACCTAAAGACAAGAATAACTATCTATCTTCTGAATCACATAGTGTATTACACTTGGCAAACTCTTCGCAGAAAATATCGCTTCTTTCCACGGTACAAAACACACTATTCTTCCTTCCATCATCCACACGATGATATCAATCTCGATTTCTATACACATTCCACAATCTCGACGTAAAGGAAGCGAAACCATTACAGCATAAACTCTCTGCAACCTAAGTAATTCTCCCATCGAATAACTTTTTATATCACAACTGAACTGATATTACGCTATTGCTACTAATTAATATCGCAAGCACGATAGTGCTTCTGCATAAAATACAGGTAGAGATCAAAGAAAGATCTTTGAACTTGCATATCAAAAATACGTAACGATTGTATTGTATAACATATAAGCGTCAAGGTAGTCAAAAGTGGTTATCGATGTTGCTCAATTTTTAACAACGATTAAAATAAGATAGATTTCACGAACCGAAGTATTTTCAACAATACGAATGATCTGGATAATATTGTGAGAGAGAAAATGCACAAATACTACGTAATAATTTATGAAAATTAAATATCGTCGTGCAGTATATTTCAATCTATCGCGGTATAGGAAAAAGTATATTTTCAACAATACGAATGATTTGGATAATATTGTGAGAGAGAAAATGCACAAATACTACGTAATAATTTATGAAAATTAAATATCGTCGTGTAGTATATTTCAATCCATCGCGGTATAGGACAAAGTATATAAAATTCGTGTTAGACGATGGTCGGTGAAAAAGACATCTCACCCGGGAATAATTCGTCTGTGGCACCGCTTCCGGTGTCTAATTCATTGCGCAAAGACTCCTTTCGTGGTCCCAGCGACCACACGACCACGCTACTTAAGTAATTCCTCCCCATTTGCCTCTACGTCACGTAGATCTCTCGCTTCTTGTACCAACGACAACTGAATCGCAGCGCCCGCGAGCGCTCGATTGTTCTTTCAATCGTGATTTTTTTCATGACGCGGCTGCTCATCGCGCGCGCACGGAAACGCATCGAATTTTGTAACGAAGGTTTCCTCTTCGACGATATTCCTCTTGGACTCTGTTGTATCCTCAAAGCATCGTTTCTTCGACAAGGAAAGGCGAAAGGTACGTGCTTCGAGCGATTCGAGCGATCGTCATTGCGGTTAGGTGCTGTTTCGAATCGATGACAGTCGACACGTTCGTCGTAGTTGCTGTGACGTAAACGATAGGATTGATCGTTAAAAAAAGTTGCAATATCCTGGTTTCTTCTATTTTTGCTTATTTTTATTTTTATTTTGAAAAATCGCTTTTCGAGAAGTGGTGTTTTAAAAAGCATCATAAATATACGTCGGAAGACCATATTTAAGATAGGTGAAAAGTTTTAGAACATAGAAAGCTGGTAATTTTTTCATGACTATCACAACAGCATCTCTGACTCGAGTTTGACAATGTTACCAGATAATATGAAATCATTCGTTGATTCTTGGTACTTTTTTTTTTATCTGTAACAAAATTCTATAAGAGATAAATATTTTCCATAAGTTTCTTTTATTCGATCTACTCGGACTTTCGACTTTCTAACGAATTACCTGATTCATTGTACGCAGTAGTCTTTAAATAACTCCTTAAATGTCATTTAATTAACATCATAAAAGCCATCGATAGATACGTAACAACATCTTATAAAACAAATTATTCGCAAATGAACGGTTACGTGCGTATTCTTTGTGTCTTACGTTCAACGTTTCATTATTCCCCCACCGAAACTGCAATTTCTAATGTCTCGTGTGCTGTACCATCGAACGCACATCAATTCCAAGCGATTCTTAAGGAATAAAATACGGCGACACGCACGTGACTTACACACCCGCGAAATTACGAAATGTACCTTTCAGAAGACCACGACGTCGTACATCTCGCTTTATGTCTGCCCCATACGATCGTTCGATGCATAACACTTATTACACAACGTTTGGTATAAGTATGCCTCTCTTGGAGCAGCATCGCAAGAATGAGCGTGCAGGGACATCCGATGGTGTTTACGATCGTTTAATTCCACGAGACTTTCTAACGTTACGCTCGAACGAAAGTAAATATTTATCGCGCGCCAATGGTCGAACCGGAATTACTTGCCTGTCTTAAATAGTTTGGAACAATAGCTTAAAACCTAACACCGTTACATCTATGACTAGGCAAAGTTGTTTGTGATAAATCGATAAATTTCCCTTTCGCTATCCTTGAAATCCAATAAAGGAGAATGTCAATTAGGTTAGTGCACAATGCGTGCACCGTGCGAACTTCACCTGTTTAGTATGTCCGTGAACTTCTAATCATGGTGACAAACCACTTTCTTGCGCTTAATGGAGAATGGCGAAAGTGGAACCTGTTCCACTTCCGTTTCACTAATTTGGAAGCATCGACATCCTCGACTGAGCGGATGCGCGCTGCATAATGTTCCATTGTACCATTCACGCTGGCTTTACGGCTGTTGAAAGCTGTATTTATACGCTCCTGTAGGCGTTAATTTTGCTTAATCCTATACTTTGCTGGAAATAATTAGAGTATTGCGTGTATCGACGATTAAATCGCTGTATATTACGTTGTTTGGTATACGAAGATTATAGGTGAAAAGTAAGACACGTAGATTTTAATATATTTATAGGAAATTGGAAAGCGTAAGATTTCACAAAATGCAGATACGTAGTATGAAAAAATATATCGAATATCCAAGACATAGCGTTTTCTGTAATACTCGATAGGTTAAACAATTTTCGACCGAGGTTTTATTTTTTTAATTATATCAAAACTATGAATTTACATAAAAATCCGCAGTCTAACGATAAGTAATTTTTCTGGTCCTTTATAGAAGAACGATTTTAAGATTTAATTGAACAATTTGTTGTCGCTCGATTCTACACTAAAACTATCTTCCCGTTTGATCTCGACGTTGTTTTATGATTTCTCGTACTGTAGAAACAATTTCTAAAGCTCATAACTTTCAGTAGGGAAAAATCTCGATTTCTATTCAGTTTCTCTATTTCAAACGCTAGATCTTCTTCGTATCGACATATTGGACGTCAACGTCGAAAAGCAGTGCACTTTCACGCGGCTCGCCTTATTAAATATTAAAATGATAAAGGATGAGGTCACCTTGAGGCGCCGACAGCTCTACGCGATGAACCCTTTGTTGTAATCTTATGAATATGTATGGCAACTTTTGTTTGCAACACAGCTACTGTGAATCTAGGTATGTGGAACGATCTTCCTTTCGAGATAAATCGACAAATAGTTTCCTATTATGTAAGTCTATAACGCGTAGGTGTGAATGTTCTTTTATCAAGGAAGGATGCTTAGAATATAATAGCTGACCAATCTTTTGATTGCAGCTAGTAATAGTTTCTTTGAGAAGAATACTTTTAGGTAGATGCTTGTTACACATTTTGATAAAAGTTTTCAGTGAAGAGGGTCTGAAAGTTTTATTTTCTTTCGATGTCACAAACTTTGTTCCAATACTTTGGATCGTTATATAAAAAATGTTAAGAAACATATGGATTTTGTAAAATAAAAGATTCACTTCGATTTTGGAATGATTCTTATTAGTAGTAGTTGGTATTCATTATTAATAGTAGAACAAATTGAGATGATTGGGGTTAGGAAATCATTCTGAACAATATCAGTGCAAAACATGGAACGATTGTGAATATTTGTTGTATCTTCTTATTCATTTTTCGGCCCTTCATTCTGATATATGTCATCATAATTGCAGAAGAAATATCTAATTTCATATCTGTGTTTAGCATGCAATAATTGGCACGTAAGAAGCTGCTACAAGCATCTCGTATAAAATGACATAATTCTGTCGATATTAACGAAAAACGAACAATAATTGCAATATCATGTTGCAAATAAAAAGAATCCAAAAATGCAAGTACACAGTCTAGATATATCGTGTGGAAGATTTCAATTCTACTTTCACTCTCATCTCGCAGTACCCGATTGTTAAGGCCTGTATTCATTCTGCTGTAACATTTTGTTACAGTATGCACTCGTAACACAATAAGTCATCATCGACGATAAATCGTGAACATTATGCTTCGTATTATTTTAATCCTAACGTTAGAACGAAGATGCAAGCGACCCTACATTATGACATTAATTCTATGAAATCTGAGCGACGTAGTATCAAAAATTCAGCACAGTAGTTAATTAATAATTAATAGATGATTTTATGAACTTTGGATCCCATAGATCCTGTGAGATCCACAGACTAACTTTCGGCACTGAAATGATAAATATCGATTTCTCATCGCCTACATTATACATCGCCTTGTGTGTTGTATAATTTCTTGTACACTTACTTCACAGATGTTACATAATGGCTTATGAATGTACTCTTTTATTTCTTAGATAATTTAATATTAGATATAGATTTAATAAACTTTTTTTTATTTACAATACAATATTGCAATTATTGTTCGTTCTCTGTTAAAATTGACAGAATTACGTAATTCTATATGAGATGCTTGTAGCAACTCCTTACTTGCCAATTATTGTATGTTAAAAACAGATGTGAAATTAGATATTTCTTCTGCAAAAATGTTAGAAACTATGTGATTACTCAACGGTGGTTTAATTACTTCACGTGTCTCCATAGTAATTTCACTTTGAGATTATGACAGATTCTAAGGTAAAATTCTAATCTTAATTCTGCAAATAACTCCAATAGATGAATTAGCAAAGAGCTTGTCATGCTACTATTAAACATAGTGCACATATAACATAGTAACAATATTAATTTCGTGAATGACATTCTATGACTTTCCGCGTTCTAACGATATCATAAATGCCAGAGATTTATTTTTCGTATTTTATCACGAGACAAATGTAACATTATAGCATAACACGTTCCAAGAAACGTTATACTCCAGGAATGACGCTTTTAAACCAGAGAAGTTCTTATGAATTTCCGTTTCTTCCTCGTTATGGCTACGCTCTTGAGAGAAACAATCACGTTTTACCGTATTAATTGATGCTCCAATACGGTACTTCGTTTGAAACGTTCTTCCTTTGAACTCATTTCCATTATTCATTTATTCAATACACACGTTTTCATGCAATAGCACCCAAATTCCCATAAATCAATCGGGAAAGAGCAGGATTAATATCAAATACTAAAATAGCAATAAAAGTATAATTAAATATCAGACAAATATATTTGAAAAATTCTTTACGAGGAATTTAATCCAAACTTAATCCGAATTACTGTTCATATACAATGTATTTTTTCTCTTATTCGATTAGGAAAATTCTGATTATAAATAAAATACGATATAATTAAAAAGCTCGAAAATAATGCGGATGCAACGGAATTAACAGAAATAGATGGTGTTGAAAAGCCACCATTGTAGACACTAAAAAACGAAAACGTGGTATTGACAATTATCTAAAACACATAGATTTCTCAGATGCCGGGAATAATAGGAAAAGTTCAAATATACCGATGTAGTGAAATGGTTTTATTGCGACGAGGACGTCAATAATGACGATTTTATGCAAATAGAAAAAGCAAACGAACGTGATAATTGAGACGCGCTTCCTCCTGTCAAAGCATTCGTGGCATTCGAGGAAAAACTTCGACGGCTCTAAGTACAAAAAGAATGTAAATCTATGCGGTTACTTATGTTGAAAAAATTATGTGACTTAGCAGCCAAAAAGATATTGGATCCATAAATATTTGAAGAATCTGTCAATTAATCTTAATTCATTATTTACTATACTACCATTAGTTTGGATAAGAGAGGATCTACTATACATAAAAGTTAATGTTCAAAGATTATAAAATAATAAATTTACTAAAACTATAAGATATAAAACATATATTCACTAGAATTCTTCTTTCCATCTATTATAATCTAATTTTAATTTTTATGCTTAGAGCCACGGTATAAATTAGGATGATTTACTTTGTGGATTAGTATAATCATCGAATACTGCATTTGCACATTTTCATTGAGACAACATACTAGAAAGTAGTCTTCCTCCAACATATTCGAGTCACGAACGCAAACATAAAATGTACACCCGAGCCAACCGCGTAATTGTTCACATTCCTTGGACAGAGAAACGTTCAACAAGTAATTACCAGCCGATATTCCTTCAGATGTAAATCGTTGCAAAACATTCGCGTCGCTAGGACGATTGCCAGATTGGAAGAAATCCAAGGGCCTAGCGCAACCTTCGTTCGTTACGCGATCTATGCATGAGCGAAAGCGTTTAACGATATTACTAGGAAGCCTCGTTCTTAAAGTAGACTTTTCATAGACGTCGTTAAATGGAACAAAAAGAGGTAGGCGAAGGTTCGACGAATTAACCTTCAAAGCAAGTTTTTAGAGATTCATAAAGCCTATTATTAGATTATTATGGAAAGTTTGTGGCATAATTAATGTGCTTCCTATTGGAATAGAATATTTTTTGCAATTTGAAGGGATAAAATATTAAGCTGAATTTTTGTAACTAAAATTATATTTAAATTAAAAAAAAAAAAAAAAACGGTGGTTGTTAAAGGTGCCTCTAAGCGAAATTAAACTAATGATACGTCAATCGAAAGAACTTGCCGAGAAAAGCATTTCAACAAACTTTTAGTACCTTACTCCTATTATTAGGGTACTTATTAACCTAAACATTACAGTCTATGCTTGGTTTTTTTGTTCTATCCTATAAAAAATTGTGAAAAATATCTGAGCTACTATAGCCGTGGTGTTCCCACATTTTTTCAGTGCGGAATCTATTTTTTAAAAATTAGGAAGGATAATTGAAATGGAAAATAGCAATTTTCTATTGGCGTTATTAAATGACAACATCTATGTTTTTATAGTAGAAGCTACCTATAACGTTTATTAACTCATAATTTTTTCAGATTTTCCGGAATGACGCGTAGCTAAAAAATTAAAAGTCATCGTCTTTTATCTTTCCATGCCTGTAAGAGTGATTTATGATGTATTTATATAACTGATTTTTTTTGTTTTATTTTTATTAAACGGACGAATCTTAAAGTGTCTCGTCTTTTATTCATTTTCGTCGCTGTCAACGTTGATCACAGAATTTACTCGCTCAACATTGAAAGCTTTGTTGAGTATTTCAGCAAAGCTTGTAATGTGTGCTATATATCCAACATGTGATAAATAGTAAATTATCGCAGCGATATGCGAGCTAAAACCCAAGAGTGCCATTACTGTTTGCACAATGCACATTCACAA
Organism: Bombus bifarius; assembly: GCF_011952205.1. Taxonomy (NCBI): domain Eukaryota; kingdom Metazoa; phylum Arthropoda; class Insecta; order Hymenoptera; family Apidae; genus Bombus; species Bombus bifarius. Next base: position 3,999,391 of record NW_022884914.1, on the reverse strand, counting down.
AAGTGACTTTTTATTCTCTAGCAGCCATGCATTATTATTTTCCTTCAAACAACATTGCTCTATATTATTCTTTGAATCCATTACCTCTAGCAAGTATCACACTGCTTGAGATAGTCGATCGGATCCAGCAAGAAAGATTCTTAAATTGTTATTTGGAGAAAAGTAATGATATGACACTGTCAACACTAAAAACAGTATAAAACGTACAAGTGCTGCATAAAGCGTATACAGAAAATATGTTCGAATTTATAATTATTTACAGCACTGAACATACAAAACTCAATTGACTGCCCAAGAATAGAAAGACATTTTTGTTCCTCACGCATCGCTGCGATAATTTATTATTTATCGCATTCTATATATAAAAATCATGTCGCGTACACGATAAGGCCTGCTGAAATACTCAACAAAACTTTCAATGTTGAGCGAGTAAATCTTGCGATCAACGTTGACAACGACGAAGATTAGTAAAAGGTGAGACATTTTAATATTCGCATATTTAATAAAAATAAAATTATCTAGAATTGCATATAATATTCATATGATATGCTCTCTATATAAATTGTATAAATACAGAAATCTATACATTGTTTAATAACACTAATACAAACCTGGCATTTTTAAACATTTCTGATTTTTAAAAAATAGATTAGAAATAGCACAGGAAAAATGTGGAAAAATTGCCAGATATGTAACGTCACGGCTATAGCATCTCAGATCTTTTTCATAGTTCTCCATATGGTAGAACAAAAAATAAACCAAGCATAAGTTTTAAATCGTGTTTAGGTTAATAACTATACTAATAATAGGGGCTAGATGGCTAAAACTTTGCCGGAATGGTTTTCCTAAGAAGCTCTTTCGATTGACGTGTCACAAGTTTAATTTGGCTTAGCGGTACACATTTTAACATGCTTATTCCGTCATGCTCTTTAGAATACAGAGTGAACCGATAATTTCAATTATTGATTATTGGTCTTTTCAAAAGTTTGGAATTTTTAACATAAAATTTAATTACCTCTGCCAGTATTTATAATCGGTCGATAGTTACCTTTTTTTTTTTTAATTGAAAGATTTCCAACAATTTCAGAATTATATTTAGTTAATATTTAAGTTCTTCAGGTTTACGTGTCTTCCTTGTTTTACTAGTTGTAAAATAATAGGATTATTAGCCGATTTCAATGAGCTGTAGTAAAAGGTTATTAAACATTGAATATAAGAAAAAAAGAAAACAACGAAATTGTTTCGCACAAGATACTCAAAGTGCAAAATCTGTTGCAGCAATGCAACATTGCAATCGTCTGGTCGCTATATCACGTACTCTTCTTATCACTTCCGGATTGTTTCAAAGATACGTTCCAATCATTCTTTGCGTCATATCATTAACTTGATTTTTCTCTAAAGATTATTCCTCGAATTTTTTCACTTGATATTCTAATCTTGAAAAAACTCCTCTTACGCAAATACGTAATTTAATAATTGCGTCGTAAAACAATCAATAACCAGAGAAATTATAATAACCTGTTACTATGTTACTATGTTAATGAATATCGATGAAGGTCGATCATACACACATACAAACACACTAAAAAATGACCACTAAAAAGAAAGGGAAAAAAAGAAGAAAGAAAAAAGAAAGGGAAGAAAAGGAAGGGAAGATGGTGAACGTATCAACATTTTACGTATTAATTTCGTATTTTCGTATTAACTCATTTACGTATTTGTAATTCAATTTTACGTATTAACTCATAATTTTTTCAGATTTTCCGAAATGACGCATAGTTAAAAAAATTAAAAGTCATCATCTTTTATTTATTTTATCATGATTTATGTATTTATATAACTGATTTTTCTTTTAGTTTTATTTTTATTAAATGAGCGAATCTTAAAATGTCTCACCTTTTATTAATCTTCAACGCAATTTTACGTCTTCTCCAATTATCAATACGGAAGTAAATGGTTCGAGGCATTTCATTGTCAAACGCAGTCCGCGAGCGATATACCGTTAACACAGAGCGGTGCATAAATCGTAGCCTGCGTGCATAACGATCAATCGTGTCGCGTGGACATTCATCAAGATGAACGGGCTCGCGTGCACGCGGCCAACCGAGACGAACGATTGACCGCAGCCCGGAACCTTGCATATCCTCCTCGAGCCTGCAGAAGACAAAAAATCTACGGATCTTAAGTTAATTGAGAGGAGGATCAAGCCGAGGCTGCATCAGTCTCGTAGAATGCGCACAAATGCAAGAATTCGTAAGAACTTGAAAATGTTAAGTGACATTCATAACGAATATCTTACGAATATTTTACGAATGAATAATAAATTATATAATAAATGTCGAAGGATCTCAAGTTCAAAGTCTTTAACTCAAAGCTTTAGAAGATATAAATGGACAAGTTCTTCTTCTCTAAGGAAATTTTCTGTAGACTAAATGATTAAATTTTGAGAGATTGTAAATCAATGATATTCTTTTGGTAATAAAACAATGTTATTAACGCTATAACTATCAATTGCGTAATAGCGAGGAGTCACGGGCTGTTTGGTTTCGCAAATACTAAAACTGTCCAGGTATCATTGGCAAAATTAACGTTGACTTTTATGACAGAAGCGAATATTTACGGCGAATTCCTTGTATTAGGTTGTCCGAAAAGTGTCTTTCTCTTATAGACACGTCTTTTACAACAACGCATCTTTATAGAAACATGAAACCAAATCAGTCAAACGTTGTGATTTTTATCTTGATAAAACAAAATGTATCGTGCGTAATTCGATAAAATAATATAAAACGGCAAATCTCGTGCATCCACTATTTCCTTATAAAATGGAAGAAACTTTTGAAAGAAAGGGCCTAATGCATAGCAACTATTACGGTAGCAATATGGTTCGTAAAGAAGGGGTTAGAACTTCTTGAAACATTTGTCCGACCGATGGAGACCCGACTTCGCACGTTGGAGAACCGCGTTAGACCAGCGTGTTTGCCCGGTAGACAGGTGGGGATGAAGGCCACGTACTGCTTCTGCAAATGCCTCGACGATGTGCACCTAGACCTACAAAACGAGATAACTCGTGGCGATCTACCGGCGGACTCGTTGCGTCGCGCGTGCACTCGCGGTTTCGAAGCGCCGGTAGATTCCAGCTGAGTACACGAGTTGTTCCGCCACTCGTAGGTTCATTTTAAGAAGGACTTGTAACATTTTGTGTAACTTGTATATCATATATGTATAATTTTAATGATAATCTGTTTTTATATTGGACAAGTTCCTGATATCGCGGGATTAGTAGTTTCGATTAATTGTGGCGCGAAACTGTGAATGAAGTTGCCGATGGTGTGAGGAAGTTCGTGTCGTTTGCTACTTGTCTCGAGGATCGGTTCTGTAAGATGTTTCTTGATATTTTCATTATTTCTATTGATCATAGTTTTTTCTAAACATTTTTTTTTGGAACAATTAGACCTTCTAAATGAATATTTAAAATATATTTGAATGCTTGCTCCGTTTTGTACGTAAAATTAGTTTCTAATTATATTTATTTTTATTTGTATATTTATTTATATTTGTTACGTGATTGATATTTCAGTGTAGCGTGCCAACTTGTATTTTGTAGAAAAGTATATTCAAAATGAAAAAAAATCTCATTCGAAGATAAATGTTTAAAGTTTGTTATGTTTATACCTGGTACCATATAACGAGATAGAAATAATTAAGTACTGTAACAAAGAAATATCGAAAGTTTCTAATGAATATAGAATCCGTATAAAAAGCACTTAGCAAACTTTCATATTCCAGTGAAACATATTTTAACGGTTCCTACAATGTCAGAGATTTTAGCGAAAGTTGTTACGATAAGAAACATCAGCGAAGGAATGTTAAGAATCTGCAAAGACGTTACAAAGCGAAACGCGGTCGGCTTAGGTATCCGCTAAATTGCAATCCTCTTATGTTTTATATTAGTGGAATCGATACTTACCGACGATTCCTATGTAAGGAACTCATCTTCTTTCAGAACCACGCGTAAATGTTCATTCGTGTTCGAAACTTGTATTCATCTCAGCATTTAGATCTTTGGAAATTTAAATTGTTCATTTTTATTTTCAATTTCATCAGAAATTGAATTTTAATCAAAACCCACTCAACAAATAAAAATCCCTGATCATTAAAATTTCTTTACATTCCGTACCACTTTCTCCCAGCTTATTCTACGTATAACCAATAAAAATTCCTAATTTTCAAAAATTCTTTACACTTCCAGTTTCATCATACTTTGTATTCAATATTATCTCATTTTCTTTGTTTTTTTTTTTTTTTGTTTAATTTATTCTCCATACAACTTCTCAATAAATACAGATTCCTGATCACCAAAAATCTTCACGCCTAACGTTATTTCAGTCCAAAAAAAAAAAATATATCCTCGATATAACTTTCTCAATAAAGAAAGATTCCAGCTCGCCAAAACTCCTTTATATTCCCAGCTTCTTCCATCCTAGTTCACAATATAAGATCACGCACTTGATATTATTTCAGTGTTGAAGCAATCTCATCGTATGTTTCCAGGTGGTTTCGCCGCAGGCAGCCGCGAGAGATGTGGTCACGCACGCGATTCTTGCTCCTGGCGTGGATGATCTCGTTGCTGGCTGGCGTACAGCTCAGCAACGGGTCGCAGAGGCCGCGTCTCGGCGGCGCCGTCAACATCTTCAGCCGTTACGGTTACCTCAGCATCAGCATGAGAGTGGTCCCCAGAAACGACACCGATACTTGGATCTTCCGAGAACCGACCCTAGATGTTTTCAGGAATCCAACCCCCATAACGACCAAACAACGCCAACAGGCAGCGGTGTTCGATGGAGACTTTCATATGGAGTTCTGCGATAATGTTCGTCAACTTCTGCAAGCTTACTTCCGGGACTTCACGTTTGAACGACTGGAAAGGCCATGGCGAGCGTTTAGCGCCAGCTGGTCCAAGGCGGCCATTGCTCGTCATTTGGGCATCAACTCGTCGTTCATCACCGGTGAACATTGTTACGTGCTGGTACGCGTTGCCAGGTTCCGTGAGAATCAGAAATTGGCTGTTACAGCAGACTCGATGATTCTGGACGAGGCTGTTCTCCGGGAAACAGAAAACGTCACTGTTGGAGATACTGCCAGCGTGGTTCGGTTCATCAAGCACTTCGGATCGCACTATATTGCTGCTTATGTCACTGGCAATTCTTTGTATCAGGTAAAGATGTTTGTGTTCATTGTTTTAGCGTATAGTTATTATTATTAAACTGTTTTGTTATTAAACCGTAAAACGTAGAAACTCTAAATCATAGAACTTAGAACATTCTAGGTAATAATTAGATCCTTGATCATCGATCATTTCATCTTACCAAACGTTCCTCCGTTCTTCTGGGAAAAATTACACAGACGATCCTTGGCGTGTAACAACAAATACTTTAGCCTTGGTACATCTCTTCTTGACTACTTGCGCAAGATCAATGATTTATGGGTGCATAAAATTTATTGCTTCAAGCTTTACTTCCGAGAATCAATTTGAATCTCTAGCTAGCACCATCGAACCATCTCCACTCACGTCGCGTTACAAAACGTTACCAAAGAAATCCTGCTTCAGTGGTTATTTGCTCCTCCCACGCAATCAAAATTATAGTCTGAAGAAACAGACGTGTGTACCCTTTTATCTGCCTCTTACCAATGTATAAACCTTAAAGACCAGTTTCAAGGTTTACGAATAGAATGACGACACCAAATAATCTGATAAACACTCGGAATAAGTATTAGAAACAAGAACAGGATATGTAAAAATAAGTGGCCATCGTTAATTCGTTGATTATCTAGATAATTACAAACGTAAATGCTACGTGTCTTATGCAGGATATGGTGTGAGGAAGCAGAAGGCTAGTGATGCTTCAGGGAAAAATAAATTAGAAGATGGCAATAAAATTTGTTCGTCAACGACTTAACTTTCTTTTCTGTAATATTTTAATAAAAGTTTTTAAGTTGCACTGTAAAGAATATTGATAATCTGAAAAGTCTGCAATTATATACAAGTACTTTCTCTATGTAGATTTACCTTTTTCACCTTTCCTTGATTCCTTGATACCTTGTGCTAAATTATATGTACCTACCTTAAAATTTTAAAAGTGTTTTTATTCCTTCTAGGTGTTCGTGTATACTCAACAAGCATATCTACGTATCAAAGAGCGGCTAAAGACTCGTGGTGTAGCAGATTTATCGAATATCGAGTTGAGCAACTATTTTTCGCCGTGGTACGCGGAGCACATGGGCTCGATACAAGCAGCGAGCGGAAACCGCACCGTCGAGGCTTGGGCGGTAGAACGGCTTCGAAACCAATACTACATTTTCTCGTATGCCAGCTTGCTGAAATTACACGGTGATGCGATGTTGCTAAAGCAATTGGACGGTTTGTTGGAGAACGAAGCGTTACTACAGCTTCAACTGAAGACGCTCGCGCCGATCTTCAAAGATCCTCAACGACGTGAGTGGTTCCTCGAGGTGATCGACAATTACTTTAAGTTATGGGAGGTGAACATGTGAAGTAGAACGAGACATGTCCCGAAAGGAGAACATTGATACACCTCCGTTTCACTTACGTAAAATTACGTATCGGTATGATCTGTACGTGGAAGACCACGCGTTTACGCGTACGTATTTAATTTAGAAGACGTCGGCCGATGACTTCGACGTGAAACGATCATTCGTCGTTGTGAAACGATTCCTAGTGCTCGAAGAGTCGTTAGTCACGGTCCGCTGGAAGTTCACTATTGTTTCTCCGTCAAACGGATGCTAGGTTTTCATAGAGAAACGCCCAACTACTATATTATTATTAAATAAGTATTTATTATATTATAATCGATAATAGAAAACATTTTTATACAAACGTTTTAAATATATATGTACATCACAAGCAATTTTCGTAAAAGTGACTGAAAAATGCGCGACGTCCTGCTTCCATGTTTGTCGTTTCGCTTTTGATACCGGTTTAATAAATTTATGTTGCATTCCCGTTTAAGCTCTTCAAGGGCGTAGCGACAAACGCAGAAACAGAACTCGTGACCTTTTTTCTTCTTTTTCGCGTTGATTTTCTTCTCGAGCGTGTTCGAACTTTCATAAACCGATGTTTTTAAAAATAAATCTACGCATTGTGTATTTTATAATACGTTCTATCCTTACGAACTTATGGACGTTACCGTTTCTTTTTTTTTTAATCGAAATGAATCGATATGAGTATTCGAGTATAAAAGAATGATTAGTTTGTATGTTTCGTACGAACAAGCAAAAGTTATTTTATTGGCACGATGGAACGACTGATGAATAGAACTTATAGAAAAAGTCAGTTTATTTGATCTTGTTAAGCATTAAATGTTATTATATCTTATTTTTATGCTTGCTTATCTTTTGTCTTTCCTCTTAAAGAACTATAACAATAAACGTAAAAAATTCATTAAAAAATTCCAGAACGTTTAAATGTTTTTTAAAAGAAAATTATTTGATTGAAGATTAAAACTACACCTAGGTGTATTGTGAAAATTAATATTTTTATACTAAATTCGATTATATATTCTATATTCTGGAACTGACTTTTGAGCTGACAAAAGAAACTTGAAGAATGCGTACTCACCTGTTCTTATAAAATTTTGTAGATACACTATATGTAAAAGTTTCTATTGCTTATTAAATCGCATCCAGGAGTGCGATTAAAATTCTACAAGATACAATCATTTAAATGAACTGCGTTTTATTATGTATATACAAAATTTTATATAAATCGATGAATTCGGATTCTTCAAGCTTCTCTGCGAATTAACATATTACAAACAAAATATAACGATACTTATGAACGAAGTTCTGTGTAAAAAGACAGGTTTCTTTTTTAAATTTCATCGTTTCTAACTTGCATGACATTCTTCTAAAGAAATGCGCAACAATTGTAAGTGGATTGACCTATCTCCAGAAATATTGACTGTGGTAAGATTATTCAATTCTATTCATATACTATATTAATACTTAGATTCAAAATTCGAATATCACAATGTCTATTAACAGTGATATTGATTTAAAGTCGAGATAAAAGGAAATCTCATCACTAGCTACGTTTCGCTATAAATTCGTGAACGAACATTTGTGCATTAAGTTCAATCGGTCTTTTTAAAGGTGTGCAATTTTGCAGATGCTTGTTGCTCTCTACCTAATTTTCTTCCATTAACAACCAATATAACTGGAGTTTCGACGCGTATAGATTTGAAGTCAAAATCCTGAAAAAGTATATAGTTGTATAACCGTTAATTTTAAAAGAAACATATATATCAGTACAATAATACTAACGTTATCGAGATAAGAAAACTTATGATGAATCACACATGGTTCAGGTATAGCAACAGAATCTCCTACGGTTACTCCACGACCTTTAGCAAGATTGTATACTGTTACAGCAATACACATTTTTTCTTCGTCCACGAGACAAAACGCGCTAAAATATTGGATACGTACTTGTTAATCATGATCATAAATTACAATCCTTGGTTTGTTGTAATTAAAGTAAGGAAACTGAAAAACAGACTTACAAAGGTACACAATCGGTGTCTTGTATCCAACATACTACTTTCCCAAATATAACTTTTTCTGGATTTAACCCGAGGACTAGGTCTTTAAGTAATACTAAATCTAATTTTACAGTCTTTTGGCCAGATGTGAAAGAGCCACCTTTGTATGGTCCCAAATGTTTAACATCCAATGCCTACATTTAATCAGAAACCTATAAATATGTATAGGTACCAGCATCATGTATTAAGTTTATAGAATCTTATAAAATGAAACACATCTTGAAATTACATTGTCATTATAAAAACAAATATATTATTTAAAAAATTTAGATACCCTTATCATTTGGTACAATCTTTTTGGTTTTACTCTTCCATTATTATTTACTGAATTTTGTACATCTTTTAAATATTGTAACAATTCATCCCTTTTGTTATGAGGTGTTTCCCATACTGGATCTAGTAGTATTGCCCTCTCAAAAGATTTTAATGCTAAACTATATTCTTCTTGATACTTTAAGGCCTATTGTTGTAATTTATTTATATGAATACCAGAAATTAAAGTTCATTGATATTGTATTGGAGATAATAAAATGCTTACCACTGCCTTATTGTGAAATAAATCAGGATTACTTCCTGCTACAATATCTTTTTCCTAAAAACAATTTCAATATGTTTATTGCCAGCCAACGATGAAAGTTTAAAATTGTCATAATCTAACTTACTGCTTGTGTATAAGCTGACATGCAAAGTCGTAAAGTTGCAGGATTTTGTGCTATTGTAAAAAAGGAAGACAAATAAGCATTTCCTAAGATTGCCCAAGAAATACCATCTGATGTATCAAGACTGACTGCTTCCTTAGCATATTCCACTCCCTTCTGTATATTTTGTATTCGTTGTTCAGTATTAGGGACTGGTTCTTGTCTGAGTACCATCGATAAATTTCTTAAAGATACTTTATTCCTACCCTACAATATTTATTATTGCATTTCAATTATACATTACACAATTATAAAGCAGGAAGATGGTAATGGATAAGAATAAGAAAAGAAATTTTACATGGCGTAGAGCTCCAACAAAACAATTTTTTGCTTGCTGAATATCATCGTTTTTCCAATAACATTCTCCTAATTCATTCCATGCTTCTACTAAGTTAGGTTCTAATTTTACTGCTTTTGTTAATAACTCTTCTGCTTGTGGTATAAAACGTTCTGTAACATTTAAAGCTTTTCCTTTTAGGTAATAATATTTTGCTCGTGATCCATCAATTTCATATCCTTTACATTCATCGAGTTTACTTAAAGTATCTTTCATTTCTTTTTCTACATCACCATTCTTTTTAATGGCTTCTTCGATAGAATGATTTTCAAAATAGTGATCTCGAAAAAAATATAATGCATTTACTTTTTCCTAAAATAAATACATAAATAAGCGTCACAGAAATAGAAAATAAAGTTAAACGTAAATTTAACGATGAAATCATATCTTTCTATAAATATTAAAGCTCGTTTGCTAAATTACAAGGAAACGGAGGAAAAAGGTTATTTTCTGTACATCAATAAAGGAAAGAATATAACTAAATCAATTAATTGTTTAAGTTCTGTTATTAAAACGGTGTGTATACCGTCAATGCTACAATGGGGTCTTCTTTAACAATGTTTGCGGATTTCGCTCCTGCAACCACTTTATCATCTATAATTGCGGACATTTTTTAAAATACTTTCATAAACTGCTTATCACAGTAATTTCATTGTGCGTCAGATACACACTGAGTTTCTACTTTTATACATAATTTACAATGTTATACATGCGAACTAACGCTGCAACAGTAGAATACAATCTATCATTCGGAAACTGTCAAAATTTTAACGCTCGCAATACAACGGAAGAGGTTATATCGTAACATTAATGCAAACTAGTGTAAAGTACTATCCACAATAAAATTAAAATGATTCATTATCGATTGATTTATTCTCAACAGATGGAATCACAATTACTAAAACCTCAGTTCTGCAATATTACAACAATATCGGTACGATGAAAATAATACGTAAAAATAGTTTTCAATTTATGATTTTTCACATGTTTTTCACAAGTCTCGTTCGCATAGTTCTCCTAAATTTAATTTTATAGATGTAGTACAGGTATACATCGGGAGTGGCGCTACTGGCGCTTCTCCCACTGCCACCTGTCACGAACGTCCAACGAGTGTGACTAGTGCAATCGCGTACTCTGTGACCGAAGCTTCCCCAGAAGGCTGCATCGTCTCAGGATCGCCATTTTATGTGTTTGGCTCTGAGACTGGGACGGTGGGTGCGTGCGGTGCAAACTACAGAGCGTATTATCCGTGTATTATCCGCAAGATGTTACCCAAATACTTTTCGCCCGACATGTACAAGTAACGACAGGTGTCGGAGTGTGTGATCGGGCAGCGGAAGGCTCGGGCCGAAATGGTCCCGGAATAGTGAGCTGTGCGTGAGTGTGTTTTCATCGAGTAAGTGCGTCGCACACTGGCTTTTCATTGCTGTCATCAGTTTGTTGAATACCTGTGCCATTCGGAAAGTCACCTTTGGGTCAAATTACGGACGGCCTCTGGATTTCCTGCGACCACCTTTCGCCACCATCTACGATGAGTTCGCGCAACATACCCTCAGACAAGGTGAGTCTCTTGTCACTTGCTCTAATATGTCTACCGCACCCTTCCGCCTCCTCTTTCTCCTTTATCCTTCGCATCCAACGCAATCTCCAGTTACCGTTCGATAACCATCGTACAGCTACGTTTTACTTAGTCGTACTTTTATTCACTAAGTCACGGCCATTCGACCATCAATGCGTAAAATTATAGCTGGATCAATGAGATGCCACTTCGCGCCTATCGGCCGCCTTTTTCCTCGATTAAATAACGGATATACAATATACACTGTACACCCTCGCACTAGCGATATACGTATCTCTTTTGTTTTTTTATTATACTTTATCTGTTTCCTCTAACTTGTTTTACTAGGAGCTATGTATTTCGTTGAAAACTTAGAACTAAGATTTAGGCATGTTCGACTAAATGTCGAAAGTAAATCCCGCGCGGTAATTATTCCTATTAAAGAAATCGGAGTGAAAGGTGTTAGAAAGAGATACCACATACTGAAAAGAACGTAAGATCTTTCTCCGCATATTGTACAAAATATTGTATACGTAAATCTTTAATAATTTATCTTTAAACATTTATCATATACATATAAATGTACGAGATTACTGAAAAAATTATGAATCTGCCAATTTGACTACCGTAGTAGGGATTCCAATGTTGAAACAGTTGAAACATCGTAGATCGATCGTTGATCGATAGTACGTACTTCGCGTTATAGGTATTTAAATGTATTTATTAACTTTATTCCCCTCGTATGGTCGTTCCATCGACTATTATCATAAACTTCCACCGGCGGCTAATTAATCAACAAAGGATTGTCTTTGATTGCAATCCTCGTCGTTGCAACGAGTTTCGCCGGTTTTCTTTCTTCTCGCGTCAAGAGCTCACGCTGCCGAGCCGTTCCATCCCGCCATCCCCCCCTCCCCTCCGTCCTCTTCCACAGCAATGTAAATTAATCGTGTCGTGAAAGTCGTGAACGTTCTCCACGCTTTGTGAATTATACACCTACCGTCGCCTACCATCATCGGCGCGGCCATTCGTCGCGTTTTTTTACAAAGTTGTCGCGTTACTCGTACCAAGTGCACTCGTAGTCGGTCCAACGAGACTGTTTAATTGGCACCAATCGCATCACAGGGACGGCTAGAGCACTTGATGCGTCGCATACGCTGTCTATATCGAAAACGTAGTTTGAAGTCGATTCTAGAGATTTTTATATTTTTTGTTTCTAGGGAAAATTGAACAGCGAGAGGTAATACACGTATGTAGTGGCCAGTCTTTTCTTTTTCATAGGTTACACGGTTGAAGTAATATTGTACGTAAATATTTCGGAAGCTGATAGTTGATTTATTTAGTAACGTTGTTCTACTCAGTTTTTCTTTGTGTATGTATCTTTTGAGATGTTTTCTTTTTTCGACATACTTTATTTATGAAAAATGCGGAACACAAAAGATGGCAAAATAATGTTTATTGAAGCTATTGAAGCTATTATGAAAGATTTTAGGAAATTAGCGTTAATATTAACATCTCTTGAGAATGCGATATTTCAGAAGAGATTTTTGTTTCTGATACAATCTTCTCAAATTTCAATATCTCTCGAAAACCTTTTGTTAAATGAAGAAATGCAGAATTATTCTCTAATAAGGACACGAAGCGTCTGAACATGATGATAATTATCTGACGCAAAATCAGAACGTAGATTCGTACGTAAATATAACCGTTCGCGCGAGCTCTAAATTTCCAAGATAAAAAATGAATATTTCCTTCAGAAAATTATAGAAATAATGGTAATTACTATCCAAAAAGTGTGCTTTTTCTTATTAAATAGCTTTATGCAATAGTTTAACGTTTACCAGAAAGTAAATAATAAAAGAAACTTAAAATATTACTCTTTCCTCTTAATAAGTTGTTATTTATGCCTGTCGGAGTAACAAATTACACCAATTAAACGAGACTTAGCTAGAAAACTAATTTTACCCGACTTTCGAATGCAAATCTCGCGGCTTGCATAAATCGGTGTCCTTCCGTCTAATATCGATTCGTGTTCTTTCGCTTTTGTTTGGCGTTTCGAATCAAGACTCTCGATATTACTAAATGAAGGCTTGCGGCAAGGAAACGGGGCGCATGCGACCACGGGCTACTAAAGAATAGATCGACACACACGGCCTATTCCGCTAAAAATAGCGCGCATCCAAAATTCAGTAGCATCGATGGTGTGTAAAATAGATGCAAATATTTGCGTGGCCCCCTTTTCCACCGAATTATGCACGCCATTCCCGGCTATTTTCGTGTCCCACCATAACCATCCCCTTGTTTGTGATTAATCGCCGATGCGGTGTACACTTGGTCGTGCTCGACATGGTTTCGCGCGGTTTCGTGTTCAGAGGTGGAAAGAAACGCATTATCCGGTTGCACCTAACGGTGTAGATTATATTTCCTATGTGTGTATTATCGAAAGACTGTCGCGATGACCGTTTCGTATCAGAGAGAGCGAGAGAGAGAGAGAGAGAGAGAGAGAGAGAGAGAGAGAGAGAGATGGTATTTGAAGTTATTGGGTTGGCAACTAAATGGTTGCGGATTTTGTCTATACCACGCATTGACAAAATCATAGGAAATATAATCTACAACTACATCAATGCGTGGTATTGACAAAATCAGCAATCATTTAGTTGCCAACCCAATAGACAAATTTCTCGATATAATTTGTCTATACAGGGTGGTTGGTAACTGGTAGTACAAGCGGAAAAGGGGTGATTCTACGCGAAAAAAGAAGTCGAAAATATAGAATAACAATTTTTCGTTTGAGGCTTCGTTTTCGAGAAAATCGACTTTGAATTTTCGCTCGGTACGCGTGCACTTTATCGCGTCTCGTTATAACGGATCTCACTGTAGATCGTTGTCTCGATGGAAAAATTAAAAAAAAAAAGAAATTTTTATTCTATATTTTCGACTTCTTTCTTCGCGTAGAACCACCCCCTTTCCGCTTGTACCATCAGTTACCAACAACCCTGTATATCATCGGGAAGATATTTAGAAGATACAGTTAGTCGTGAGAGTATCTATTCGACTATTTGAGCTATTTTGTAATAAATTATGATTTGCCAATGCGTATATCATTACTTTTCGATTATTAGACGAGGTTACAGCGTTGCAAATGGTTGTGTTAAAGTCAAGTGTGTATAATACAAATCGATCGTCCGTACTTTCCGTAGCCGGTACTTAAAATAGACAAGAATTCCGGTAATTTATTCTGGTCTCGGTTCACGATAATTGCAGAAAAATGAAATGGCAGGCTGTTCCGCTAGGCTGACGGCGAGTTTTCAATTAAGAAATGTTTTCCGCGGAGAATTGCGGGTCGTAGAAGCTTAGTTTCGTTACAATTAATCGTGTAAATTGGAATTCATGGCGAGCCACCATTCCAGCCCTGGATACCACCAGGACAAGCAACGCGACTCCTTTCACCCGCTATCCCGCCAAAGATACTCCGTCACTTAATTATTTCACTCTGTGGCCGACGCTTTCATGGGAAAACATTAAAATCTTCGCTTTCGGTCCGATATTCGTCAGTTTCAATGATATATCAAGATTAGGGTTCTCTTGCGAAATTATTCACGAATTAATAATATTAGCGAATTGACGAGGTATACGTAAGTTGTGGGTTATGGAATTTTTTTTTTTTTATTATTCCAACTCTTAGAAGCATCATCCCTTAAGTTTTATAATTAATTAACTTATAAGCTGATTCTTGAATATATTTTGGAATTTTTTAAATATATTTCTAATATATTTCACGATGTGTTTCGTAATATAATAAATTTCTTCTAATAATAAACGTACAACATCGTCTCGTGAAAAGTAGCGATGGATGATTGACTGACTATAATTCCCGATCCTTCATTCGTTAAAGTTATTTGTCGTATGCGTGGAATTTATTAAGTTTGTATCGGGCCTTGTGAAATATGTAAAGGCATGTACATATGTCATAGTTTTATTTAAAACTCGACTCTCGACGGCAAATGTTATTCTGGTGCTGTTTACAACAGCTACCACGTAATATTTACGTTTTCGAATAGCATACAGCAATACAAGCATCCGATAGATTGATTCATTGTATAGGGTCAGCTTTATTTTTTCGTCACCTTTGCAATGTTTATTTTGTGGATTGATATTCGGAAGTTATGTTTACACATGTATTATTCCTCCGTCCTTATACTCCAGTTTATCTTCGACGTATCATTTTTGTTACGGTCCTTTTGTCATTTCGGATCCAGCGGTTCTTTCATCGCCCCAAAAAGCTTTACAAATTTTAAAAGATGTAAACCATCCTTCTGTTACCTTCGTTCTTCTTGAGAAGCTTTTCGTTAAAAACAAAAAGATAAAAAATGCGAATTTCCAACGAAACATTGAGAGGCAATTAGTTTTCGAAGTATTTTTCGCAAGATCGAAGCAGCTTTTAAAAATGGAAAACTAATCGATTTCGAAACAGCTGTGCATTATATGACCAAAAAAAAACATTGATTCAGGTTTGAATTTGTATTAAATTTTCATATTTATGGGGAAAAAGAAACGCGAAAGTATTTCGATTCAAAGGACGAGAGCAAATTCACCTTCGAAAACTGCGCTAATCGATAGATTGCGAATTTTCATGCATTTACGAGAAGATCGAGGATGCAAAAATATACAGGAAATTCACGCGATATGCAAAAATATATAAAACGTCTAAAATATATTGCTTCTTATAACATTTGGTAGGTAAAATAATTTTCTACCTAATTCTCATTTTGTTTTAATTATACTCGCAAAAATACGAATTCCTAAAAATATCCACAGTCTGCTGATCGATCATTTATTTCTTTACTAACGACCGTGCATTCGTTTT